>NC_135321.1:8781134-10031134 GCF_048772815.1 Callospermophilus lateralis
TGATGCTGTGCTGGCATCACGTATACCACATACGGTGTGCCGAAGAAAACACACCCGCTCCGGTGCTCTTCTCCCAAATCCATAACCTGAATCTGATAACAAGGTTATATCAGACAAACTCAAGCAGAGTTGACAAAAACGTTTCTATGAACCACTGTCTGGTTTTTCTGTACTTTTCTGTACTTGTCAATACTTCAGAAGAGTCAAGGTCATAAAAGTGTAAGAAATACCGAGGAATCATCTCAGAAGGGAAAGATTAAGAAGGAATGACATATGATGTGGAATCCTGGGTTGAATTCTGCAACAGAATAAGTTGCCAAAAAAATGACTGGTGAAATCCTCCTGGAGTCGGCAGCTGAGTTAATAGAACTGTACTGATGGATTTTTTGGTTTTGGTTTTTTATGGATTTGACCATCATACCATTGTTCTATAAGGAGTCAACATTAGGCAAAGTGAAGGAAGAGTATACAGAAACCGTATTATTTTTGCAGTTCAAAAAGTGATTTCTACATAAAGAGTAAAAATAATTAATAGAGTTCTTTAAGGGGATATTAATGAATTTTCCTTCTGAAAACAAAGATGAGGTCTAGAAATTGGCTTTAAAATTGTTCTTCTGACTCTCCCACTAGGAGTATATCTATTAGTTATTCAGAGTTTGTCTATTAGTTAAGTTAGATCTGAAGAAAAGCCTCTTAAAGGCAGACGTTATTGAAGCCTGCTTTAACGGGGTAGGCACACTGAAGGCAGGATGGACACGGAGCATATGAGCTTACATCTGCTCTGCTTCCTTTGTCCCATTTCCTGCTTTCAAAAATCCTGTCTGCATGCGATCTGCAAAGGTTGGCTGGGCTGGGGCCGCCTTTCCTACTTTAAACTCAAGGCAGCCATTTCTCTTTAGCATGAGGAAAGAAAAGGAATGTTCTTCCCATCAGTTCTCTGGAGTTAGGAGCAGCTTTCCACACAGTACACATAATTTAACATTAACTTTCTGCCAGACAATTGTGCTTGAGCTGCTTTATCAGCTCCTGTATAACTCATTGTAACAGATGGAAAATGTGGCCAAGTGCAATTCATATTTTCTTGGTTAAAAATGTCTGTTAACAGCTCATTACATTTCTTTCCAACTCTACACATCATAGCTACATCCAATTTGTGGCAAATACATTTTTGTCAAAATTTCTACTGAATGTTTTACATTTGTCTAAAGCTGTAGCTGTTATACTTAATTAGGTTGCACTTTTATTGGAAGAGCTGGAGCTTAAAATCAATTTATTCTGCTCATTTAAACCTTGACCTTCTTTGCTTATAAAGCAAAGACAAAAAAAAATTCTGCGTTTTATTTGAGAACTTTGTAGTTGTCATGTTAAATATTAATAATATGAATTATGGCTCACAGTGTTAAATGCACTTATAATTGTTTTTAATTAATCAAATTGCATGGTAATGGAGGAGTTTTCCTAGCAGTATACCCTTTTTCTCTTAAATTATTTAAAATATAATCTTACTTAAGAACATAAAAATAATTGTATTTTCTATATCAGTGAGTTCTGGTCGGCTCGCTGGTATGCAACAAGTTGGAGGAAGCTCTGTCAGGCAAAGACCAATGGTTCCTAAAGAGTCCCACAACTGTCTGTTGACACAGCCCTTTCGAAATTCTCAAAATCACAATCTCAATGACATTCGTATGACCTTCTTGTTCCAGGAGTTCCTGGGAAGATCCACTGCACCCACCGCACCCCACAGCTTGGACTCCATCATCCTTAGCTTACAAAATCCTTTTAGCATGAGGTGTGGCCTGTGTTCATGGAGCCCTGCCCTGGGAAATCCTTCCTCCAGGTAGGCCTTCATTCACAGTTGACTTTGTCGTCTCCCATACGAGGCACTGTGACAAACTTTCCTGAATCTCCAAACATTCACCTAAGTCTGCAGGAGCAACAGGTCCGTTTTTGACAAGATCTCTTAAAATTCACTCACTCTGGCGCTCCCCACATCCTCTCTACCTAACTCCTGCCTTGTCTGTCTTCAAGGAGAGAACTGTTCCTATACACATCTCCAGCAGCGGCATTTTCTATGCCACAACTCAAATTCCAAACAGCCAGGAGAGAGGGTTTCCTTCCTCTTATTGCCAATTTAATATTACTTTCTCTGTCTTTCCTAAAAGCTTTCAGGTCTTTTGAAGCTTATATCTTACCGTATCCGACTTCTCTAATTCTCTAACTTTTCACCACTGTATGTTTACAGTGCTCTCCTCCTTGGTCAACACTATCCATTTGCTGAATATGTCCCACCATTTTCAAATAGGTTACCTTTTCTTGAGCTTCACCACTTTTCATTTGAAATTTGAAAACGCCTTCCAATTGTTTTCTCTTCTTCCTGTACTTTATTGCCCAGTTTCTTTTCCTCTCAGGACCTAGGTTCTCAGTGGGGGATGGCCCAGGGAGCTTTTGGCAATATCTGGAGACATTTTTTGGCTTTTGCAGACCGTGGGTGTTACAGACCGTGGGTGTCAAAATCTTTTTTTTTTCTTTTTTTTTTTTTTTGAGAGAGAGGGAGAGAGAGAGAGAGAGAGAGAGAGAGAGAGAGAGAGAGAGAGAGAATTTTTAATATTCATTTTTTAGTTTTCGGCAGACACAACATCCCCGTTTGTATGTGGTGCTGAGGATCGAACCCGGGCCGCACGCATGCCAGGCGAGTGCGCCACTGCTTGAGCCACATCCCCAGCCCTTCAAAATCTTTTGTATTTCTCCACAAAACATTTCAGTGACTCTACCTTTCTTGAAGTAAAATCAAAATTCAAATGTTATGCAAGAAAATGGCCCTCCCCATCTCTGATCCCTTCTCCAGTGTTCCTGCAGATCCACTCTTGGCTCAGGACTTTACTGGGCTGTTCTTTAGAGCTGGGGTGGATCTCCCTGCAAATCTCCCTTTGAGGTCACCTTGAGGAATCCAGGTTTTTGTTCAAAAAGCCCCTCTGGGAGGACCTCCATCCTTGCCACTGTCATTTTCTCTCCTCCCAGGCTACCTGGAGTCAGAGCCCCAGCTAGAATGTCATTTCAGTGAGGACAAGGACCTTTCTATGTGCTTGGTACTTCTGTGCTTTTAGAAAGTAACTACAGCAAATTGAGTGGTCAACACATATTTGTGAGTGAGCACATGCTGTTATTTAGTTTAAGCATTTGGGAGATATAAAAGGTAGAATTATCTGATAAACACTCATTTTAGAGCCAGAAAATATGAGATAGTCACATATTAAAAAATACAGAGACTTTTTAAAGATGATATAATTTCCAGATAACTATGAGTAAGAATTCGAGCATTTAGATATTCAGAGAACTCAATTAGGTGGTATTAATGAAGCAACACAGTATTTTAGAAGTGACTGTTTTTGAAATTATGTAACCAAATAGCTTCATTTATAATGGAAACAATTTAGGATAAAATAAATTGACAAATTTGTGACACTGGTCAAATTCAGATCCTTGATTAACTCCTGTATTAATTTATCCCCATCAGAAATTCTTAGTGAATGTAAAATACTATAGCAAAAAATAAATATCACTAAGATGTGTTATGGACCCTATTATCAAATTTGCCCTTGCTGTATAATAATTCTTCTTCTTTTTTGAACTAGCCCTCTTTCCCTTGTTCCAAAATTTTCCAATTAAAAATTTGTAATGTTCTGTGATGAGTTTTATGGCAGATGCCAAATATAAAGCCTTCCTAGATATTTCAATTTAGGGCAACAGAGTATTTTCTGCTAAAGTTTTGTAAAAGTTGACCACAAATCAATAAATGCTGCAAAAATGTCACTTCTCTCATTACAGATTAAATCCTGGGGAGTCTGACTCAGGTGGGATCTGAAGGGCAGATGGGAACTGAGAGAGCTACACATGGGTAGGGAAAGCTGACATGAATAAAGGAAGACCTCACAATTTGCATTGATGGGGGTGTAAATTACACACAAACGAAAAAAAGAATAAACAAGAAAGCCAAGCGTGGTGGCGCATGCCTGTCATCCCAGTAGCTCAGGAGGCTGAGGCAGGAGGATTGTGAGTTCAAAGCCAGCCTCAGCAAAAGTGAGGCACTAACAACTCAGACCCTGTCTCTAAATAAAATACGAAATAGGGCTGGGGATGTGACTCAGTGGTCAAGTGTCTCTGAGTTTAATCCCTGCCCTCCCCACAAAAAAAAAAAATAATAGAAGAGGAAACTGATTAATTAGATAGGGACATATCATGGGAAATCTTATGGGTCAGTCCCTGAAGCACCACACTCTTTTGAGGAGAAAAGTGATTTTAAAATGTCATTCTTTGGAAAATTCATCTAATAACATTTTGGCAAATAAATTAGTCCAGGAAGAATCTGGAGTCTGGATATGCAGGTTTAGTGATATATACTCCTGAGGCAAACTCAGCAGCACTTGGCAAGAGACATAAATATAAAAGATACATTAGCACTTAATTTACAGACAGCAGGTGTTTGATTTAGCTGACTCTTCCACTTTTAATAACACTTTGGCCACCACTCTGTTTTCCTATTTTGCTATGGAAATGCTTAACAGTTGGAGGACCATCTTCCTTGCTCACATGCTGCTCCATGGCTCTGCATTTGAAAACTATCCTGACTCTGGATTTCCCCTCATCTGCTCAGAAATAAGCTTTTAAAATAACATAAACAGTAAACTGCAGTGAATAAGTTTCCACACAACATCGTTTTCTCCACACGTTAATATTGTATTCATTTTTTCATTGGTTCTAATTAGTTATATATGACAGTAGAATGTATTTTTACTTACTGTACATAAATGGAGTATAACTTCTCATTCTTCTGATTGTACATGATGTAGAATCACACCAGTTATGTAATCATATATGCACTGAGGGTTAAGAATATCTGACTCTTTCTACTCTCCTTCCTAACCTCCATACACCCTCCCCTCCCTTCACTCCCCTCTACCTAATCCAAAGTACCCCTATTCTTCCTTAGCCACCCTCATCCCTGACCCTTATTGTGCATTAAAATTCACATATCAGAGAAAATATTTGGCCTTTGGTTCTTGGGGATTGACTTATTTCACTTAGCATGTTGTCCAGCTCCATCAGTTCATTCTTCTTTAAGGCTGAGTAATATTTCATTGTGTATATGTACCACATTTTCTTTGTCCGTTCATTTGTTGAAGAGAACCTGGGTTAGTTTCCTAGTTTAGCTTTTGGGAATTTAGCTGCTCTAAACATTGATCCATACATTAATATTATAGACAGAGAAATCATCACTTGACCTGGCAGGATTTTCCATATTTACACGTCTGTCAACTGTAAGGTGGCTGGTGCGGTTTCCAGAGGTCAGTCAGAGAAACATAGAGAGGATCCATGTCTTGATTGTAGTTCTTGATTTTTATGCTTTTATGTTTCTAGCCCTTTGTACCTGAAGTGCTGCCAATATTTCTGCATTATCTGTTTCCTGTTACCGAAACTTGCCTCCTGACCTTATTTTCTCCTGAGATTTTGTTTTTCTAGATGTTCGCTGCACTACTACGCAACGTTCCCCTTTTGTTGGACTCTAATATCTTCTTGCTTCCCTCCCTCTGTTTCCTCTCTCTTTCTTCCTTTATTGTGTATACTTGGCTGTGAGCTTTTCTCCACAATAATTTAGGCAATTGTTTACATTTATTCAACCTGGCTTTCCAATACACAATATTCCTAAGGACGGTTACCTGCAGTAGTGTCTGTTTTAATTAAGTCAACAAATTCAGGTTAATCATATTACAAGCACATCATGGGCACTCTATATGCCAAATGGGGTCCTGAAAATCATTAATAAATAACCAATACCTCAAGGATAATAATGTGATGCGGAAATTCAAAGTTTAAAATAGCTGAATGTAAGATACTGGTGAAGCACTGAATTCTTCTGTTGCACTTTAAGTGTCTTATATGGTCCTACAAATGTGCTAAAACCAAGGTGGACACATATAAAATAGGGAGAATCCCTCACCCAAAGGAGCTCACTCCGACAGAGACTCATTGCTGGGAATTCTACATTTTCAGCTGAAAAGACTTTATTGTCTATTCTTTTGGAACTTTTGAAAAGACATAGAATATTTGTAATAATGTTTTCATTAAACTTAGTGTACAAAGATTAAGGTAAAACAATTAATTTTATATTTTGAGCATGATTTTGTTTTACAGTCTTAGTGTCTTAAAATACTAAAGAGAATTTTGTCAACTGATTAGAGCAAATCTCTTGCAAAGTGTCCTTTTGCTCATGAATATATTTTGTCAAAAGGAATAACTTGTTAAAAACCATATATACTGACACATTCAGCAAATGTTCAGTGAGGGTTATGGTGCACAATGTGCATCACGGGGTCTTTAGAAATTATTCATGATATGGTTCACAGCTTTCATCCTTCAACACTAGTTCTAGCAATGGCTGTTGAATCAAGCGGTTATGCCATTTAATACCAGTGCATACAATCAAGTGATGACCTTGGGTGAAAGTTGATTGCCCTTCCTTTGGGAAACTCATTTAAAATTATTTACCCCAATTTTTCACAAAAGTTTTTGACATTCCCCCCCTCCACCCCCTCCCCCCCCCCGCACACACACACGTTTAGAAGAAGAGATGAAAATTTTTATTGATCAAATAGGTTTGGGAACATTAAATGTATCTCTGCACATCTTCAGTCTGTACTTTAATATACACATAATATTCTTACAGGCAGATATATGAGAAACAGAATCTGCCGATATTTTTATTTTTACCATTGGATGTTTCCTGAGATTTATTTTCCTCGGATTTATTTTTCCTCAGCTTAGTGACAAATTTGCCTGAGTGACAAATCTCAGACTATCAGCAACTTCAGAAGGACAGAACAGCATCACATAGCCGGGATCAGCTGGACCTGGGGAGAGACACCGTGGCTGGAAACTGGCAATTCCCCGTGTGTTTTCCTGGTGAGTTGTCCCAGATAGTTTCCCAGCATGTTATAAATGAACATAAAACACAGAGTGTAGTGCACAGTGCTACCATAAATGAACAAAAAACCCACTGGAGTGGCGGTAATGGAGCCTGGTACCACCAGTGCCAACCAGGGGGTTAATAAGGTGCTTGATGCTAGCTTGATATGAGCCAGGTATAGTTCAGCTTGAATGGAAGCCACTTTTGCCCTCTTCACTGTCTTAGCAAACCTTCCTACTCCCCAACACAATTGTGGGGCTCCATGGGCTTTTCTGTGGCCCTTGGCCATGCTTCTGTCTGCACTCTGTAATTGTGGATCCATTGGCCACTTTCTTTAGCTTCACAGCCTCTTCTGCCTACAGTGGTTGGTTCTTTTACATTGGATTTTCCCAAAACTCATGATCTTATCAAAATATGTCCAAATACAGCATTCCATGGCTGAGAGGAATGCCAAAACTCCATATCAAGAACTTAGGAAATCCACAGTAGTTTGTTCTGTTATTCCTACACTGTGGTCCTCAATCTTAAGGTTCAAAAGGATGCAGGTGCACCAGATAGTGTATCTTTGTTCCAGGAAGCAAAATGGAAGAGTTAGCAAAAAAAGACACACCTCCTCCTTTTAAATGAGACTTGCTGAATTGTTGACAAACATTTGCATTCACATTTCCCCAGCCAGCACTTACTGATGGTTCTAGACACACAAGAAGCTAAGAAATTGAGTCTCTGACTGGGTAGCAATGTTCAGTTCCCAACTCAGGGTTTTGCTTCCTTGGGGAAGGGGGCAGGCAGCGGGAAAAGGCATTGTATATGGCAACCAGCAATCCCTCCCACAGCATGTGAAGGGATCTCTAAGAACTTTAGGAAAAAGAAAGAGTTTGCTGGACAAACTGATAGAGCATCTGTGAGAAACTAAATGCTTTTTAATAATCTACTGAATTAGAGCCATTTGCTAAATAGCAATACATGATTAATGAATGCAGTTCATGTGAAAATCAGCACTTTCCATTCTTCTCATTCCCTGTGGTTATAGTAAATTAAAATGTTTCTTAATGGTGATGGTTTCACAGGTATATGTTTATTTCCAAACACTGTGAGCTATATACATTAAATATGGATAGATTTTTATATGTCAATCATAGTTCAATAAGGTGATTTAAAAGTAAACTGATTGAGGGGGAAATATTTTGGTGTATGTCTAATGTACTTAAAAAACAATTGCCCTGAGCATCACACACAGTATTTGACTGAAGACCTGAATACTAATTGCCAAACACAGTTGCCTATTCCTGGCTGTGCTATTAGTAACATATCCTTCTGTTCTTTGCTGAGGCTCTCAGCTCCTACTTGGCTTTCAAAGTAGCACTTGAAAAGAAATTTATCTTTCACTGGCTGTAAAAACCATCAATTGTAAGAGGCATAATATTTTAGATATGTAAAATGTGAACAAACTTATTTCATCTTTTGTGGCTCTACAATAATGAATATGAACACTATTTCCATTTTCATACAAGTGTGTGTGTGGCTGTATGTTTTTATTTTCCTTGAGTAATTACCCTTAATTGGATTGTTGGGTCATAGGATAAGTTTATGTGTCAATTTACAAGAAATTACCAAACTTTTGTTGAGAATGGCTGTGATGTTTTGCACTTTAAAGAGCAACATGAGTTTACTGTTCAATATCCTCACTAGAGCTCAATAAGTTAATCTTTTCAATTTTGACAATTCTAGCAGATTTCTTGTGACCTCTAATTAGAGTTTTTGTTTTCATTACCCTGATAACTAATAATAGTGATTACCTTTTTATATGCTAATCTGTTATCCATTTGTGTTCCTGGTGAATCATCTATAAAAAATATTTTTCACTTTCTATTTAATAAACTTTGTGGCTGAAACAATTTTAGATTCACAGTAGGAATGTGAAGCTGGTGCAAAGTTCCCATATACCTGCAACCTGCATCCCATATCATCACCCTCTTAAAACTGTATGAAATATTTGCTATAACTAATGAATGGATATTTTGATATATTCTAATAAAGTAAAATTATTATTCACATGTTTGTTTTAGACTTTCTTTACTCAGTACCCTGACTTCTTTTGTGGTTCAAATCATTCTAGCTAAGAATATGCAGTGCTTATATGGATATATGTTTGTTTTGATGTTCCTTCACATATTTCCCCATCATCATGTTATTTGGAGCATTCCTTATTTTCTGGCAATACCAGATGTTATTGGCATATCTACTATATTTCCTGCCATAGTCTTTGAATAGTGATTTCTTCAAGAAACCCTGATTCCTTTTATTAGAGAATGGCATTAAAAGCCAAGGTCTGGGTTTTAGGAGTGTTTGTTTCAAATGGATTTTTATTGTTTTTAGGTATTTTCAGATGACCTACATGAACATTAATGTGTATATAGGAATCTATAAATATTTCTAATATGTAACTATCTGGGTCAACATTCAGTAAAGAATGAGTTATATTAGAGTTTCTAACTTTACTGCATTAGCATCAGGATCATTCTGACTTCCAGAATGATCTGCTTATCTCAACTCCTGCTTCAGCTGTGACAAACTTGGCTTCCACCTGTCAGCATCCAGTGTAAGTGTTACATTAGCGAATATATGTCCTACAGCATCAGAACGGTTATTCCATACACCCAAGGGGTCTGGGAGGGATATTTATTGGGAACAGTAAGCAAAATTTGTCTTCAGTTTTACAGATTCCATTTAAAAAAAAATAGATTGGTAACTTAATCATGCACCCTATTCAGTGATCACCACATGGGTTCCATTCAGTGAAGTGGTTTCACACATTTTTAATGAAGATAGAGTTTGTCACATTCTGTTTTCCATCCAGAAATCCCCCAACCTCTTGAAATGTTCTTTTAGAAATAATCTGGTGGTTTTTTTTTTTTGCTTTTTAATGATTTTTAATTGGCACAATATTTGTCCTTATTTATGGTGTATAACATAATAATTAAATACAGGTATGCAAAACACAATGATCGAAATGTGGCAGTTAGTCTTTCCATCTCCTCAAATATATCATTTCTATGTTCTAGAACCTTTGGACCCTTCTCTTTTAGTTAATGTTAAATGTATAATGACTTTGGGGATCTGATTACTGGACTATAGGATACCAGGACTAATTCCTTCAGTCTAACTGGGGTTTCAGCCATGTGATCCAGCCTCTCCCCATCTTCCACCCTTTCTATGCTCTAGTGACAGGTATTCTACTCTTCAGTTCTATGGGATCAACTTTTAACTTTCACAAATAAGTGAGAATGCTCAGTACCTGTCTTTGTCTATCTGACTAAGGGATGCCTTCTAGATCCATTCATGTTATTCCCAATGACAAGTTTCACATTTGCTTATGCTTGAATAATTCTCCACAATGTGTACAGAACTGAAACTATACAATTGCTAGAAGAGAACATAAAGGAAACACTTTAAGGTATGGATATGTGCAAAGATTTTTTTTAATAAACTAACACACAAGCAACAAAAGCAAAAACAGACAAATAGGATTGGTATCCAACTGAGAAGCTTGGACACAACAAAGATAAAACCAACAGCAAGAAGCCACAACCTGAAGAATGAAAAAAAAAAATACTTGCAAACTGTCCATCTGATGTGGGATTAGTATCAAGAATATATAAGGGGCTCAAATAGCTCCACAATGGAAAACAAGTAATGTAATCAGCAAGTGGAGAAATGATCTGCATAGAAATTTCTCAGAAGATATAAAAATGGCCAAAACTACATGGACAAAATGTTTAACGTTATTAAGCAACAGGGAAAGACAAATTAAATTCCCAATGAGATCATTTCAATCCAGTTAGAATGGGGTGATTATTATCAAAATAACATTAGAATAATAATCAAAGAAACAGCATAAATGCTGGTAGAATGTGGAGGAAGAGAAACTCTCATATGGTTGTTTGAAATGTAAATTATTCTAGCTATTTTGGAAGACAATATGTAGATTTCTCAAGAAACTACAAATAGAATATGATCGTGATCCAGCAGTCCCACTTCTGATTATAAATCCAAAGGAAATGAAATGATTCTATCAAAGAGATACTTGCATTCCTGTGTTTATTGCAGTGCTATTCATAGTAGAATATTGAATCAACCAAGGAGTTCATTGACAAATGGATAAGGAAAACACGATACACTTGAATTTTTTTTAATTGTATGCATGAAGTTTTACTTTTTGCTCTTAAATTAAAATGGATTTAAAGAAATACAGTGTCAACATATTCCACAGAATATTCTCACTGCATTAAAAAATTGTCTCTGCTGCATTTCTTCAGCCCTTCCTTTCCCCTTCAAAACCACTGCAATATTTGTTAAACTCACCTGACAATTTTATTGCATGTTCTTTGGAATCTTCTATACAGACGGTTATGCTGAATGTAAATCAAAATTATCTTATTTCCTTCTTTTCAATAGGCCACCGGTCTCCTTTAATTACTTGTAAGTGTGGTCTTCTTGAGCAAAGGACTTGAAGAATTTTTTTTCTCTTGAATGCTTGAAAACTCGGGAAATGTTAAATTTTTTAATCAGTTAAAAATGAAACCAACCCTTTTTACTTTTATATTTAATGACTTGCAGAATTTTACTTTCTTAAACATTTTAAAAGATTCTTCAACAAGATTTTGTTTTAAATACAGTAGATTTGTAGAGATTATTAAAAATAGTTCTAAAGCACAATGATATTACAAATTACAGTGTAGCTGAAGATCCAGGTGTGTTTCAGGTGGACTCACACATGTCTGGAAACACTGACAGGACCCGTAAATATCACCAAGCAGGATGTTTTGAAGGAGGGATTTTGGCAGGCTGGATGACTGCAAGTGGGAGGGCATTGCTGTGGACTGGAGGAGGACATTTACCAGATATGCTGGACTCTGTAAAACACTGGACCTGAGCAGCCATTTGGGCATACAGGTAGAAAGTTATGATCCATGGTAAGGACACAGCATGGTTCAGGGTACTGAGGATGGGGACTAAGACATCTCTGATCTCCTCTGGGGGACTCTCTACCTGGGAAGAGCCAGAGAGGATGACTTTGTGCTTGGAGTACTGCATACAGCATTGAATGGCTTCCTGGGCATCAGAGGGTCTGGAATAGGGAGAGATTTGAAGCACTTTATGAATCCACATATAACTTTCAGAATTGGCTTGATAAAATTCCATTTTAAAAGGTCAGACTTTTTGTGCTATTCTTATGGTAGAATTAAATTTTAACTATTATTATAAATACGAGCACATTTTACCTCTCAGTCCAGGAGGCCAAGGGTAAACTATAGGTAGCATCTTCTCTTCACCAAATATTAAGGCTTTGATGCAGCACTGGTTCTACTGGGGCTTCTGTGCAGCTCCATCTTGTCGCCATGGTCTCAAAATAACATAGAAAGTGCTTTGGAATTGCCCCTTTAGCCACACTGGGTGGGTCACTAAAACACTTGAAAGTGTTTTTCTATACCGTTCACGATGGAAAAATGTTCTTTGGGGCTGGGGATGTGGCTCAAGCAGTAGCGCGCTAGCCTGGCATGCGTGCGGCCCGGGTTCGATCCTCAGCACCACATACAGACAAAGATGTTGTGTCCGCTGAAAACTAAAAAATAATAAATATTAAAATTCTCTCTCTCTCTCTCTAAAAAAAAATCATTAGTAAAAGGAAAATGTTCTTTACTGTTACAGATACAAGTTTTTTTTTTTTTTTTTTTTTTAATATAATCTGGACTAACGGTTGCTTAAACACACGGAAAATGAAGAAAAATCAGGCAACATGATCTGTGATTCTCCAGCCACCTCCACTCGTAGGCTTTCGCTTGGGAATGGGGACTTTAGACATGTCACACCTGGAGGAGCTCTGGATAACATGGAATAGTGACATTTTTCCCTGAACTCTCAGGAGAAACCTGTGGAGTCGTGCAAATAAGGTTCATTTCAAACATGTTAGGAGATGGTGCTGCTGAGATGTTGACTGAAGCTAAATAACATAAAGCTCACAATATATTCTGGTTCTCTAGAGCTTACACATCATGAGCAAAGGCCTCAGGTTTGTGCAAACTCAGAGATTCTTGAAGATATTGGATCTGATCAGGATTAACTGATTAGAATAAATTCATTCTTTTGTTTTGTTTCTCCAATGCTACAAAAATATTAGGACTAACAAGGATTTTTGATTACTAGGATGTAAAAAAACTGGGGAAAAAGTATCAAAACAACAGGAATATGGATCTGCTATTTAACATATTGAAATATTGTGAAAATATTTTAACACACACATAGAAACAAGTAATGTCAACTCTTCTGCACTATTTTACGTCAAAGGTGACTTCGGGATGTGTCTCTCGCTGCAAGTTGAAGCTGGCATCTCCCAACAGAGTAGATGCTAAGTCAGAAACTATTCTCCTGAAGATGGTGGAGCAGGAAACAGAAGATTCAATAAGTGAATGTCTAAGGAGAGCCAATGTCACAAAATGGCCAATGCTATATTCTTTCTCTTCCTCGCTGGGATTTTTTTAAACTAAAATATTTAGATTTCATTTGGGATAAAGTTATCTCAGAAACCATTTTTTTTTTTCTGAGCCGTTTCTAGTTGTAAGCATTTTCAATCAGCCTACTGTCTTGAACAAAGGTTATATTTGCAATCTGCATGGGAAAGCAGAGTTTGCTTAGTGCTAAAGGCATTGATATACCACAGCATATTTACACTGTCTGAGAGATGCCACCAATTATGTTGATTATAAAGGTCACTTAAATGGTTGCCTAGTCAATTCAGGAAGCATAAGTTTCCTATTACCATTCTGTTGATCGTTGTTATTCTCTGAAGTATTGTCAATTTTATTTTATTTAGAGAAGCTTGTTTAAAATGCCTGTTGAAGACAGAGAATGGAAATTTTAAAAATGTTCCTTGAGGTACATAACTGAGGTGTATGCGGAACATAATTATAGATGCTAATTATTAATAGAAGTTGAAAATAACTTAATTTTCCTTTACAGTGCAGTTATTTATACTTAACTTTTTCACATTGCATTTTAATCCTCCACCATAACTCATGAATTCTTTAAAGAAATAACAACAACAAAAAAAAACATATAGTTTAGATCCTGTTGAATAGAGCAATTAAACTTATTGTAGTGAAAACATATCTCTTGATTACTTCAGGCTTATGGAGGAACATAGCATTGAATACACCAACATGAACCAAAGATACACAGGTTTTTAGCAATTACTTAGCATCAAACTTTAAATTGTAATTTCCTCCCTACAAGTGCTTAACTTTTAATGGCACATTACCTCATTTTATGGAAACTGATGGAATTGACTGCTATTTGTTTCCATTAAGTGAGATAATGTGCCTTAAAATGATACTGTCAAATAGTTTTTCATAGTTTGATATTTTCTTTTACTGCCTTTTGTTTGTAATCCCCTTTCAAGACTAAATGGGATTTGGTTCCCTACTAATTTTATCCTTTTCAATTGGAAACAGTAGCTCTTCCCCACCCTGTGTTTCTAATGGAGCTTGAAATTAACATTGTGCTTTTGTTTTAATTTACTCTTTATTATTGTGGTGCTGAAAATTGCAAAGTGTTGGTAGGTTTCTTTAGGAAACGTTGCTTCGTGTTTAAGTATGCCAACCAAAGGAAATATTTGTATATGAAACATTAAACTCTTTGAGCAGATTGTGATGAACTTATCAAATTATTTTAATTGATTTTCTTATGAATTAAATGTAAATGACAGTCAGAAAGCCATGAATGGTTGGTCACTTTCATCTCTAACTGACTACCTCTTCATTAAGATGAAGAAAGTGGGCTCCCTTATATTAAAAGGGAAAAGATCCAATTCCCATTCTTTCTTCAGTTCATCTGCTTTTATCTGGCAGAAGATGAGCATGCACCTTGCCAGATAATAATCTGGATTGTCTGTGTTGAGGCTGCTGTTTACAGGGTTTTGATGGCTAAGTTCTCAGTCTGTGCACAGGAGAGAATTCCACACATGACCAAGTCACTACTCAATACTACATCTACTCCCTCTTCCTTTCCTTCCACCTGTCAACCTCCTAACCACTCAATCTCCTCTGTTATCACTCTTAAGTAGGGATGGACATTCTGGTTTATTTGTGATTATGTATCCCTCTGTTTCTCATTTAAGACTGAGTGGATGAAAGGCAAGAGAAAGTGGTGTCATTGGGGTGCCTGTCCTGACTTCTGTCAGAATAGTGTTGGGATGACTGACTTTGGACAAGGGTTGTGAAGTGTGGTTTCCAACACTCTACAGTGGGGGTATTCTCAGTCCTGACTGCACATTAAAATCACCTGGGGAACCTCAGTAAATACTCATTCCCAGGGCGCACTGACTAGAAATGTGATTTAATTGAACATGCAGAGAATTTCAAGAACCTCTGTCATGAAATATTAATAGCCTTTCTTAGCCTCTAAAACAACCCCACTGGGCGCTAGACTGAATGCTGATGGACCTTGGGTTGGGCAAATTCAGGGTCCCCTATTTGATGTTTTTGGGCCATTTGGAAATTCCTTTCCTGTTCCTCTGGCCTTGTAAAAGTTAGCATGGCTACATCTGTCCTTGCCTTGCAGTGGGTGCGTGGTTGCTACAGAACCATGGTCAGATCCATGACACTCTGGGACTTATCAGCTGTCACCTGGGAACTGGTCTACAGTTTCTGTTAGAGTTATATCTCCATCAAGACTGAGAGAAAGGTCCTCTGCCTTCTAAGTTTACTTTTAACATCTAAGCTCAGAAGCCTTTGTTGGGAGGACTTCACCTTTTGGTAGAATCTGCACATCCTGTCCTTTACCTCTATGTATAAGCTCAGGTTTTCAGACACGGCTTGGCCTAATGGTGTTAACAACTGTCCACTCATTACTGACATGGAGTAAAGACACAGGGAGGCAATGATCAATGAGGCAATTACCGTGAGGGTGCAGTGGTGTCAAAGTTAAGTAGGTGTCCTAGCAAAATCCAAGTTGTAGTTAATGACTTCCCCTCATCTCAATATGCTAAGTAAGTGGAAAACAGATAAGGTGTCCTTGTTTAGCCTGCCTGTGCTACGCTGCAGGGGTGAGGGGAGGGGAGGGCTTCTGGTGGCAATGAAATCATGAGAAGAAAAGGCAAAACCAAGAAGCACGCGTGTGCACACTTTCTCTCCCTCATAGGGATGCCGGCCTCCTCCATTTTACCCATCTCCACGATTGACTATATTTTTTTAAAGTTATATTAAAGACTCTGTTCCTGGTAAATTTTGTTAACTCTTCTGAACTATTTTCTTTAACTCTAATTATTGTGTTAAATTGAGAATGTCTTTATACACAATACAACCATGAAAGGCAAATATAAAATGTAACAGTTACATACTTTTTAAAAAAAAATTATAAGAATTTTCTCATTTGTTAAATAGGAGATATGTGGAAAGTCATATTGAATGCCTTCCATTGGTAAAGCTTGGGACTTTGTGCTTCAGATGGATTGCAAATTCCATTGGAGCAGCAAGGGAATATTGTGGGAAGAGTGTAGGAATCTGAGGTTCAAATGCCAGTAAGTGGCTTTGTTATCTCTGCTGCAGCCACCTGGCGTTCTCAGACATCACACTTCTCATCTGTGCAGCACACTTCAGAGACTCAGGCACAATACCCTACCATGCATTAGAAGCTGTTCATCTGTCATGAGTTCGGAATGATTCCAGCTGATCTTACACAATTGCACATTGTTGCATCTGTCTCACTTAGACTGTGCTGGCCAGGAAGGGGTAGGGGAGCTGACTTCTTTACTTCTAGCCCCTGATTATAGGCTCAAATCAAACTTGAAAATAAAAAAAAATATTGATAAAGTATGAATGAATTTTCTATGACTCTGTAGTTTACAGCTTTGTAGATTATGAAGGACATGTGACATTTACAAGTGTCTCTAACTTAGATCGGCTATGTAAGGCAGAGTCCTACCTATTAAAATAAATTTGCCTTCCAATGTTTTATGAGGACTGAAGGCCTCTTGTGTTTGTACCCTGGTCTTTTTGACTGAGCTTCTGAAAATCTACAGGGCTTCACAGACAACTCTTCTTGGGAGCTAGAACAATTCTGTTGATTCCTTCTTCTCATCAAGGAATGTGTTGAACCACAGGAGGCCTTCAAAAATGCTAGCCACTTGCTGATTCTGTCACAGATGGGCAGTTGCACAAGTCCTGCTCCTGCATAGCCTCATATCCATTTTTTAAATTATTTTAATTTTTTTTAGCAGCATCAGCAAGAGAAATCTTTTTTGTTGTTTTTTCTAGATACACATGACAATAGAGTATATTTTGACATAGTATACATACATAGAGTAAGTATAATTTCTTCCAATTAGGATCTCAATATTGTGGTTGTACATGATCTGGAGTTACATTGGTTGTGTGTTCATATACAAAGACAGGAAAGTTAAGTCTGATTCATTCTACTGTCTTTCCCATTCCCATTCCCCTCCCTTCCCTTCGTTCCCCTTTATCTAATTCAGCAAACGTCTAATTTTCCCCTCCCAACTCTCCCTTGTTGCAGGTTAGCATCCACATATCAGAGAGAACATTCTGTGTTTCATTTATTTTGTTTAGCATGATAGTTTCCAGTTCCAGCCTTTTACTGGCAAATGCCATCATTTCATTCTTCCTTATGGCTGAGTAATATTCCCTTGTGTATGTGTACCACATCTTTTTATTCATTCATCTGTTGAAGGACATCCAGATTGGTTCCATAGCTTGGCTATTGTGAATCGAGATGCTACAAACAATAAAGTGACTGCATCAAGGTAGAATGCTGATTTTAAGTCCTTTGGCTATAAACTGAAGAGTAGGATGACTGGGTCAAAAGGTGATTGCATTCCAAGTTTTCTAAGAAATCTCCACCCTGCTTTCCAGAGTGGTTGCACCAATTTACAGTCCCTCCAGCAATGTATGAGGAAACCTTTTCCCGACATCCTCACCAACATTTATTGTTACTTGTATTCTTGATAATTGCCATTCTGACTGGGGTGAGATAGAATCCGAGTGTAGTTTTGAGTTGCATTTCTCTAATTGCTAGAGATGTTGAATGTTCAAGACTCCTAAAGTCCAAGAAATAAAATCAATAATCAATAAATGGGATGGATTCAAACTAAAATGATTCTTGTCAGCAAAAGAAACAATCAATGAGGTGAAGAGAGAGCATACATTTTGGGATCAAATTTTTTCCACATGTATGTCAGATATAAGATTAATCTCTCCACGATATCTAAAGAAATGAAGAAAACTTAACACCAAAAAAAAAAAAAAAAATCCCACCAGACAGCCTAATCTATAAATGGGCTAAGGAGCTGAACAGAAACTTCTCAGAAGAAGATTTAGAATGGATCAACAAATATATGAAAAAATGTTTAATATCTCTGGTAATTAGAGAAATGCAAATCAAAACTACTCTAAAATTTTATCTCACTCCAGTCAGAATGGCAGTTATCAAGAATACAAGCAACAATATGTGTTGGCGAGGATGTGGGGGAAAAGGCACTCTCATACATTGCTGGTAGGTCTGCATATTGGTGCAGCCAATCTGGAAAGCAGTATGGAGATTCCTTAGAAAACTGGGAATGGAACCACCATTTGACCCAGATATCCCACTCTTTGGTCTATACCCAAAGACTTAAAAACAGCATTCTACAGGCACACAGCCACATCAATGTTTATAGTAGTGCAATTCACAATAGGCAAACTGTGGAACCAATCTAAATGCCCTTCAATAGATGAATGGATAAAGAAACTGTGGTATATACATACACAAGAGAATATTACTCAGCAATAAAAGAGAATAAAATTATGGCATGCAGGTACATGGATGTAGTTAGAGAAGATAATGCTAAGTAAAGTAAGTCAATCCCCCCAAAACAAAGGCCGAATGTTCTCTCTCTAATAAGTGGATGCAAATCCACTTGATCCTTTTAAAAAAAAAAAAAAAAAAGAATTAAACACATTTGTTATCCATGCAGTGCTGGAGCCCCTAGCTCCCATGCCAAAATGAAGTCCTCAAAGCCTTGTCTACAAGATTGCAAGAGTGACTAGGATAATGGGTGTCTGGTATTTATATTTAGGAGTAAAATAATGAATGATCAATGTAAGTTTTGCCAGCACACAAAGGAATAGATTCATATATTGGGTGGCTATAATGCACACACCCACACTTTCATCAAGGGGAAAAGTTCATTTGTTAATTGAATAGAAAACAATACGCTAAAATGAAACAGAAATTGTTGCCTGTGAGTAGTCTGCCATTCCATTAACAAAATTTAACAAAGATGTTTTATTACATCAAAGAAAAAAATCAAGGATATTGAAGCAATAGATTATTTAAATTTAATTAACTGGAACGTTCTAAATTGCATCTCATCACCAAGAATACAGTTGTTTGGATCAGTTTCTCTTAAGGATAATCATATCTTTTATTTAATTATTGAACTGAGGATTGTTTTTAGGCCCTTGGCTTTTTAACTTTTTATATTGTGATTCCATTTCATTATATATTAGAATATTTTAGGTGAAAACTTTATACTAACAAGTGCACTATATGAACTGCAATACCTTTGCCTTGAAGGAACATAGATATATGTTTTATGTAGCATAGACATGAGTTAATAATAATTTTGATATTCTTAATAGAACAACAGCCAGCATTTTTAGAGTGCTATCTATAAATGGTAGTCACTTAGGTTTTCTCAATAATATTGTCATGGTTTACTCATTATGAATTTGTGATCACCAAATACTTAATTATTATCGAGATGGTAAAAGTTGTGTAACAACATATCTTTATTTTTAAAATAATCCTATACTTCTATTTGCATTTCCCTTAAGCTATGAAGCAATTTTAAAAGTGCAAAACTTTATTGAACATAAAAGCAGAGTAACTTTAATACTTAAACTTACACATCCCTTCCTTTTTAATGTAAAAAAATTACAGATTTATTGAACTATAGTATTTTATTTTTAAAAAATTTAATTAAAATGTAGAGGATAATGAAAAATGAAGATTACAAAATATAATGTTGCATAGTTGTTTACAGTAAAGGTTGGTCCTTGTGTTTTTATGGTTCTTAGGAGAACCAATTTCCTTTCTACTCATTGAAAACTTTGCACTTCTAAAATATAATTTATATGGTATTTTCATATTACATAAAATAGATTTAGGATGAATGAATGGCCAATTAAGAATCATTACTAATTTTTCTTTTAGTAATTTAGTACTTCTGACATTTGCTGGAAATGTCATTACCTGAGGAAATCATTAAAAGTATGATTAATTAGATACTGATTTGATTTAAAGCCTTTTTTAAAAAATAAAAAATCAAGTGAAGAATACATATTAGAATGATTCTTTATAACATAAATAAAAGTTGAAATTGTCTATTTCTGAAATGTTTTAAAATTTTAACCCTATTAACAGAGAGGATGTATGTTAATTCAATAATTAGTGGAAATATGAGGTCTCTTTAATTAACATATAATTTATCAGCCGTTACTTATGACATAAACCCTATTACTTGGCAATGTTTTCCTATATACTGTCTTCCAGAAATTTCACTTAAATATTATTTACTTTTATATGTTTTCTAGACAATGTCATAAAATATAGTCTCTGCAGTAGAGAGCATTCCAAAAAATCATTTCTTGATTATTGAGAAGAATCTCCTTAAGGGTAATACTTAAGTCTATCTAAAATTGGCACAGCATAAATTTCCAGGGGTCCATAGTATTCAAAGAAAAAAAAACTTTTGTTTTAATGTTTCTATTTTAACAATAAAATTTATTATACAGATGAAATGGTAAATATCAAAATATCAAATTTGCAAGGACAGTGTAGTTCTAAACTTATATGCACCTAATAGTGTGACCTCAAAATATGTAAAGCAAACTTGACAAGACTAGAAGGAAAGCTGATAAATCCTGAGTGGCTTAGTGTCCTGGCTATTCATGAAGTATTTATTTCTATTTTTTACAATGTAATGAACTGTAGCTGGACATAGGGCCTGTCTTTGCAGAATGCTGAGGCCATGTGACCAAGTCCTTAATAACTGAATGTAAAAATGGATTTGAACTGCTTGCACTGCCTCAAGGCAAATAATAAAACTTCCATGGTGCCCTTTCCAATTTTCTTGAACCATACAGAATAGACATGCCACAGTTTCTCTGAGTCTTTTTGGTCATCATAAATGCACTTTTCAATCAATTTTTCAGGAAGACTCACAGAATATTCCTTGAAATTTTGCATATTTATAACTGATTTTATTGTGCCCTTTGTAATTGAAAGCCTAGCTGAATATAAAATCTTTGGCTTACATTTCCTCTCCTTGAGCACTTCATGAATGTTGCTCTCTTTTTCTCTGGCATAGCATAATGCTGTCAGAAATCTTATGACAATCTGATTTACTTGCTCTCAGGAGGAACTTAATAAAATTTACTTAGGATATGTCTTATTGTTGGGTCCTAATAACTGATTTGTCATTCACACATTTTCTTTATCAACATGTGAGTTCAATTATTTTCTCTTCTCATTAAGATCTAGGTATTCTTTGCAATGCATATTCTGTTCTCTTTCTTTGATTTTCTGCTTTGAGGACTTCCAGTTGTATGAACATCCGATCCAGGGGCAGCTTCGTGCATGTGCACTCAGTACAATTGCACAAAGATCTGTTCTCAGAAGGATCTTAGAGTTCAGTGATCTGCAATGGTCCTCTTAAATGTCTTCATAATTTGATCTTTGAGTTTGTATTTTACAAGCAAAGGCTGATGGAACAAGGGAGAATGTATAGGGGCCTTGAGGTCTCCAAGGCTGAGTCCCACTTTTCATAGCCTCCTTGATTCCATGAATGGGCTTTTGCTACCAGCTCCTCCTCCTACAAGGTGACTGCCATTGCCCTGCATGTGGCAAGGACTGAGTTGGAAAAGGGAAAATCCATGACAGACACAGGCATCTTTGCATCTTGGAGCCTGTCAGGGCTGCTGCCTGCCTCCTCCCCTGGCTTGAAAGAGCATGGTATGTTGAGCAGGTGACTGAGGGGATGACCCTCTGGTCCACCTCTTCCCGTGATCTAGTGGTCCCACAGATGAGAGTAAGCATACTGCTGACTCTTGGATCACCCCTCTGCTGTAAGTTAGAAGAGGTGGTAGGAAGAAATATACCTGGATGGTTACTTTCAACCCACCAGACAGATTGTTGGTACAGTAGCTGAAAAGAGGGTGAACCTACCTCAGTGGACCTTGTATGTAAGGGACCTTATGGGGCATCCGGGGTTGTGAGGGTCTGCACAGACCTCAGCCGCATCCCTGAGTCCAAGGGAGCACAATATTCCATAGCAAATGAAACTACCGTCGCTGCTTGAGAAAGAGACCTCAGAAGAAATCGAAAAAGCTTCATATTTTGGTGTCTTTAAGGGTATTTTTACCTATTTTATGAACACGGGCTCAGGATTTTCATTTTTATACTGAGTCTCACCGATCATGTAACCAGGTTTAATATGACCTACTCTGCCCATCTTCTGGATCATCATTTCCCTGATGAAAACTTCATTTCCTTTTCACTCATGTTTATTTTCTTCATTTTTTTTTCTTTAGTCTATTTTTTTTTTATTATTACTGTTTCAGTTAGCTTTTGTCAGGAACCAAAGTACCTGAGAAGAACAACTTAGAGGGGGAGAATGTATCTGCAGAAGTCTCCGTTCATAGACAGTGGGATCCGTAGCTCTGGGTCCATGGTGAGACAGGACATCCGTGAAGGGCACGGAAAAGGAAAGCACCTCGGGCCATGGCAGCCAGAAAGCTGAGAGAGCGGAGGTCACAGCAACAAAGTACCCCCCAAAATCATGCCCCCAGTGACCTGCGTCCTACAGCCACAACCTATCTGCCTCCAACTACTCCCCACCATTAGGGCTCAACTCTTATAATCACCTCTGAAAGTTCTTGCATTGTCTCACACATGAGTTTTTTGGGGACACCATATATCCAAACGGTAACAGCGACACTTTATGTGCTATCAATTTGCTTTTTATGTCCCTTCTAATTTTATTACATGGAATGTTATTTTTCATTTTCTAATTTTCCTGTGTCTGTAAGTCTCTCTTTTCAAAAAAATTCTTTTTTTGAGAGGGCCATCATTATACAAAATACATGTATGAAGATGTGAATTTGGTGTCAACATACCTTACATACAAACAGAGATATGATATGAAAAATGGTGGTATAAAGGCGTATTAAGAATTGCATGTGGGCTGGGGATGTGGCTCAAGTGGTAGCACACTCGCCTGGCATGCGCATAAAAATAAAATAAAGACGTTGTGTCCACTGAAAACTAAAAAAAAAAAAAAAAAAAATTAAAAATTCTCTCTCTCTCTCTCTCTCTCTCTCTCAAAAAGAATTGTATGCAAAAAATAAGAGAGCTCAAGTATAATGGCATAATTTGGAGTGAACATACTTTATATAGAGAGTTACAAAAAATTGTGCTGTGAATGGATAATTTTGAATGTAATGCACTCCACTATTGTCATGTATGTAAGAAATAAATTTAAAAAAGAAAAAAATTATTCTTTCTGACTATTTGAATTATATTCTGTGATTTACTATGTGTTTATTTTTACTTTTTTTTTTTTTGAGTTTTTTTCATACGATATTAGTCACGCTTTTCTCTGATGAAGGACACCTTCTTCTTGTGTTTTTCTTGACTTTCTGAATGTTCTCTGGCATTAGTAGGAGGCTTTACCAGGGGAGAAAGGAAGTGGAAAAGCTTAGCTCCCTTATTAGTGCTCACCTGCTTCTTCCTGGTTAAGAAATGCTCCACATTTGGCCTCCCTTTCCCTGCCCTTGAAAGCTTCGGGAAGGCTT
Source organism: Callospermophilus lateralis (assembly GCF_048772815.1). NCBI lineage: Eukaryota > Metazoa > Chordata > Mammalia > Rodentia > Sciuridae > Callospermophilus > Callospermophilus lateralis. Next base: position 8,805,003 of record NC_135321.1, read on the forward strand.
GTTGCCAGCTACCCCCTGGGTTTCCAGGGGAACCACAGTTCCTACTTCCCAAGGCAGTACCCTTACTCACTTGTTTATCCCTTCCATTGTTGAAACCTTTTGTCTTCCTTATTTCTGGTTTCCCTGTTATGCTCAATTCAGATTTCCTCAAATATAATACTTGGTTCTTCTGGAAGAGAATGCTTCCTAGATGTTTCTTAAAACCTGTATAAGGGATGGCACAGCTTGAATTCTTATGACTCTGAATAGACTCAGAGACTCCAGATGCCTTTTACTACTGAGCCTCATGTCTCATTGTGTCTGTCATTAAGACTTAGCTTAGGGTTTATTTTTTTTTAAAGAGAGAGCAAGAGAGAGAGAGACAGAGAGAAAGAGAGAGAGAGAGAGAGAGAGAGAGAGAGAGAGAGAGAGAGGATTTTTTAAAATATTTATTTTATTTTTTGGCAGACACAACATCTTTGTTTGTCTGTGATGCTGAGGATCGAACCCGGGCCGCACGCATGCCAGGTGAGCGTGCTACCGCTTGAGCCACATCCCCAGCCCTAGGGTTTAATTCAATATAGAGTTCTCTCTTTTCGATGGTGTTATGGTTTGGATATGAGGTGGCCCTCAAAAGCCCCTGTGTTAATGCAGGAATAGCCAGAGGCAATTGATTAGATCATGGGAGCTGTGACCTAATGAGCTCATCTTGGTGTGAATGGACTAACTGGAGGGTAAGTGTAGGAGGTGGGTTGTGGGTGGAGGAGGGGAGTCACTGGGAGTGTGCTCTGTCATGAATCTACCCACTCCATCCCTTTCCCTTCCACTCTTTGCTTCCTGGCTGTCATGAACAGCAGAACAATGCTACTCCACCACAGGCTTCCACCAACGATGTCCTACCTCATCCTTGGCCCAGAGCAGTGGAGTCAGATGATCATAGACCGAAGCCCTGAAACCTTGAGACAAAAATAAACTTTTCCTCCTCTGAGGTGTTCCTGTCAGATGTTTTGGTCACAGATATAAAACTTAACAACCACATATGTTACATGTTGACTGTTAATGTCAAAATTCAGTAGTCCATCATGGGGATGGTTGATTTTGTTGAAGTTGACATCATGTTTTTCTCTTTCCTTTTATGTCCCAGTTGATTTTCCTTTTTTTTCCTAAAAAACAACAAATAAATAAAAGCTTAAAGTGATGAGAAATGTGTTAGTCATGAGCTTGACAATATCAAAGACTCTACTAATAATTTTTAAACACAAAGAAAACTGAGCACAATTGGCCAAGTAGTAAGACACAGAGCAACTTATAACAGATACCAAAAAGAGGTAAAAGAAAATCTTCATTTTGAGTGAGAGAAAGAGATTCATCTCTAAATGATGTCCGAGTCTAAGAAACAATAATAAAAAACATTTTTAGAAAACTTAGAAATTTTAGATACAAGACGATTTTGCAATTTAAAGTTTGCGAAAAGTCACTTAAGGGCAGCTCACAGCTATAGGTATAAAATGTTAAACTGGAAAAACAATAGCACAATCCACATTTAAAAATAAGGAAGTAATGAAGATACACATGAAAGGACACAAAAAGAGAATCTGAAAAGATAAAATAGAGGCTTAGCATAGCCAAGATATTTTCTCATATGTGTAAAAACAATTTGAAAAAACCTTTCCAAGTTTGTATGAAAAGGACATTATCAATATTAGATAATTAGATTAAAAAGACACAGACTCACTTTTTTTTCTTTTTCTCATCACAACATCATATATGTATTCTGTATAACAATGAGGTTCTCCTTCCATCTTCCATGCAACTCCCCTTTAGATTGGATAGAGAGAAAGGATGAGAGAGGAAGAGAGGAGTAGGGGGCATAGGAAGGGCAGCAGAATAGACAATATGATTGATGTATGTACATTTCATGTATGTATTATATGTCAAAATACATTCTGCTGTCATGTATGACTAAAAAAAAATAAATCATATGGTAGAAGTCTGGAAAAAAAAAAAAAGCTCTGGAAGCCAAAAAAACTTTATTTTCTTTACTTGGTGTGCTTGGGTGACACAAGATAATGCATATGGCTTCCCAAAGAATGCTTCCTCCCTTGACGCGAAACTAAGGGCACTACTTTTGTAAAAGTGTGAATATACCCTTCATCTGCTTTGCATAAGGGTGAGCGATAATACATGATTCTTTCAAATTTGTATTGCAGGGAAAATATCCATCATTAAAATTTATAATTAAAATTCAGCAATGATATCAAAAAAAGACAGAGTTATGTTTTATAGTGTTTGAATTTCTAATACAAAATAAGATTATAGTAGAATGCTATAAATACAATAAATTTTAAAATTGAAGTAAACAGGTAACCTTTTAGGAAAAAAAAATAGTGAAATGGTATCAACAATCATATCTTTCAATCTTTAAATAAGTGTAATCAGTATTTTAAAACACCATTAAAACTAGATTCAGGACTGTTCACTCTTATAATACAAGAGCACTTATTTCATTTTTAAGGTTTTTAATACTAATCCCTTTATTTATGTAAACTTCTCCTTGAAAAAAAGACTTTATTATAGCCACTCATCAACACTAAACATCAAGAGTTCACACCCATTTTCAGTCCCAATGAGGATACAAGGATGTACCACTTTCAGTAGCTAATCTCAGGAACTTTGTGGTCTGTGGCAATGATACAAATGTACATACCTCTAATACTAAGAAATATGTATTGTAGTAATTTCCAAATATTTTTTAAATAATTTTTAGAATTTGATAAACATGCCATCTGTGTTAACATTGTCCCCTAATTTTTTTCAAATTCTATCAATGTTTACTTGGACATGGGCAGAATATGAACCTTTAGAATTTTTTTCTTTTTTAAATTTGTTCTAATTAATTAGTCATACAGGACAGTAGAATGCACTTTGATACATCATAAATAGATGGAGTATAATTTTTCATTTTTCTGGTTGCACAAGATGTAGAATCCCACCGATCATATAGTTATATATATATATATATATATATATATATATATATATATATATATATATATAACATAATGTCTGATTTATCCTACCATCCTTCCTACCCCCACACCCCTTACCCTCCCTTCACTCCCCTCTACCTAATTTAAAGTCATTCTATTCTTCCCTGAAGATTACAAATGTAAAATTTATGAACTCCAAATATTGTATTTGTTAAAAAATTCTTTAACATGTTATGTTTCAATTTATTTCTGAAATACCTGGTGTTGCTATGGAATTATTTGCAATTTGTGAATTCTTCTGAATAATTTGTTGAAAATTTCGTGGTGGAGGAATGATAAGATCAAATATCAGAAAAATCAGCCATTTCAACTTTATTAGTGTAAAAGTAAGACCATTTGAATTTGGGAGTTTTATATTTAAAAAAGGTTTTATTTGTGTTTGTTAGAGAAATTAGAGCTGTGCATCAGTGAACAGTGGGTTTCACTACACAAGATTTTGCTATGGGATTACGGAAGAAAAATTATAGTTTGAATAAACGGGATGCGAACAAAAGTAAATCTTTATTGTTTTCGACCTTCAAGAACCAGCCCTAAACTTGGATATTTATATAAATTTTTCAAAATTTAGCTCACCTTTTCTCTGAACCCTCCTTAGGCTGCCTCCTAGCAGATCTCTCACCTCTGTTTATATATCCCCCTGTGCATACTATAGTACTGAAAACCCGGATTTAGAATTATTGCTTTTCTATGGTCTCTTCCTGCCTAAACTATGAGTTCTTTAAGACTAGGTCTTTATCTCATTCAATATCTATAGCCTAGTGCTAAAATCATGCCCAGAAAATAGAAATGTTCAGTAGAACTCTCTGCCAAATAAATCAATAGACTAATGAAACAGCTTTTTAGGGTTTTTTTTGAGTCATACACAATAGCATCCCTTTCAACTTAGGTTTCAGTAATATTAAAGAGTGTTTTCAGTCCACAATGGATCAATATCCCCATGAGGTATAAGGGATTTTGACCCTTATCTAGAAAAACACTCTCGTCTCATGCCATATCTCCTATTCCCAACTCCTCTACTTCTGCAAGTGTCGGCACTGTCACCTTGTGCTGTGTGCCCACAGTCTCCTCAACATCCATCCAGATGGGACATGAGTCCTAACTGTATGCATCCCTGAGACACAAGCAAGCTCCAAAAGGAGTGGGGAGGCTGGTCCAATCCAGAACAGAACCATTTGAGGTTTCCTCAGTCTCTGTTTGACTCTTGAACATATTTTTGACGTTTATACAAACTTTAATACATATAAAACAAAAAGTTATAGAACCTGAAATGCCGTTTCAATGTCATCTTTGGTGTTCTCCATAGTATGATGAGGATAAAATGGAAATTATTTAAATTACCCTAGTAAGTCCTATAGGTATATACTCAACTAATAAAGGTAACTTTTGGTGTTTCTGTATGCCTCCTATGAAATAAGCCACATTGAGACCTTATTCTTTTTTAGAAGTACTTTTGGCATTTTTTCTCAGTTGCTTTGAATGTATTAGCAATTATTTTACAAACAATTTTGGGAGAATTACAACATATTTAATTTTAAATTAACCCCAGGAAATAGAGAGAGGCATTCATGCTTCTATGCAACATATAACTACAATATAGAAAGACAAGATAATTGATACCTAGAGTCAGCTATTCTCAATATAAAATGTCCTTCATAATCTTTCTTTTCATATGCATCAAATTACCTTAAAAGACTATTTAGACATTACATTCTTTAGTCATTTCAAAAGATTGTCAGAAAGATTGTATAGCAATTTTTCAAAAGATAATGGAAACAATGTAAACACGTTGCCTGAGGGGCCAGCCTCTTAATGGGTGAATGGTGTCTGTGTTAGACTCCAGAGTGGAAATAATCAAGACAGCTTAGCATCTCAGGGGCAGCCTCAAGTCTGAATTTCGATGAGCAAGACAGAGCAATCTCTCCGTCCTATAATTATTTAAAGTAAGTGCATAAGAATATTTCTCTTTTTGAGGTGATTAATAAAAATGCTACGGATGATTTGCTGTTTTTTATTTTATTAATACCTAAAACAAGTTAAACATGGAATATTAAAGAAAAACTAGCATATGAAATAATATTATTTAATAGTTTTCCAATAGTTTAATATTAGGTTATTGACTGTTTTGTGATTAGGTTTATGCAGCCTTAAATTTTAAACATAGTTTTATTTTATCAAATAAAATTAAACCCAATATTTATTCCCTACCCTAACAGAATATTCCTGTTTCTTTTAAAGATATAAGATAAAAAAAAAAATCACATTTGAATCGTGATAGTTCAATTAAACACTACTCTGTGCCAGTTACCATGTGGAATATCTGACAAAGATAAAATGCACTTCTGGAACCTCTGTGTTCCAGAAGCCTACAATCTGATTATTAAGCCTTATCATCAAATTTAACCAGAATATGCTATATTCCTTGAATATCTGTGAAAAACAAATATATTTGGTGATATGGTCACCTAAGCATATGGAGCACCTGACATTCTCCCTCACAAACATTCATCACGAATCTCACAGCACACATGGAAAATGGTGGTTCACATTTTAGAAATGGAATAATTATTAGAAAACACATTTCATTCAAACTATCTTGATTTTCCAATCCAATATTTATAACAATACAGCTATGATTATGCAAGAAAGAATACGGGGTAACTCAAGTAGTTCTTGACAGAGCCAAAGCATTTTTATTCCTTAATCAGAGGTGGGAGAACAATGCCCACAGGATAAACACAGATCCTGCTGTCTGATTCTGCAAGTTAAGTTTTACTTGAAGAGAAACTGATGATCTCTTTGTATTTTGTCTTCGATGCTTCCATGTTACAACAGCAGAATTAAGTCATGACAGAAACAGGGCCATCCTGATGCTTAAACTCTTTACTATCCATCTTCTTGTTGAAAAAGTGCACTTAATCCCTTTCACCATCCAAATTCTTTGAAGGGCAAAGATTCACCATCCAAATTCTTTGTACCAGGGCAACAAGGTCCATGTAAACAGTTGAGGTTGAATTATACTGCACTGGCCTATGGATCAAACATTTTAGCAGAATAATTTCATTTATAATTTTATTGGTCTGTAAAATTTACATTCTAACTATGGTCTGAATATTTGTGCCTATGTGACAGGCCATTGGTCAATTTGTTTTTGACAAGTGTCATTTGCTTATGAAGTGTTTTGGGTATGTCTAGTTTGGAGTGGGGTTTAAAGTTTAGGGTATTTGCAGTCTCATCTTCTCCCACCTTGTACTTCTTTACGAGCAGTATATTTGGGGTTTTAATTGTACTTTGTGAAAATTTCCTCCTTCAGAAAATAATATATGATCTACTATAAAAAAGTATTTTTTTACTCTTTTAAATTTCTTAATGCTGCTGAAAATAAGTAAAAAGTTAAAAAAGAGTACATATTTATTTTAAGCAGCTTCATCTATGGGATACCCTACACACCTATTATGAATGGAGAAGAGTTCAGCTCTGCATACAGGAAGAAGGGCTGAACACAGTAATATGAATAATAACATCCCCCACACCCAGGGTTTGTATTGGTGCATTGTACTGTTCAGAGTGGGGGAATTTGTTGTTACCTATTTGTAAATGCACACAATATAATTAGACCAATCATGAGTTGACAGGTCAAGGAAAGAATTCCTCAGGAAAAAAATAAATAAATAAAACTGCTTTCTCCACAGTGAAGAGGGAGACTGGCCAAGTAGGGTGTTCATTCAACATTAAGATGCTTGGTTTGGGATGAAAAGATTCTCGTGAGAAGAGAAAGACAGAACAGAGTAGTAAAATATTTATGAAGAAAATTTCAGGACATTACCTGACTATACTATTAAATATAAATTAGGATGTGAAGCCCAGAAGGAGTGTGAATGGCAATCACGTATCTGGATGCTCAGAGAGTTATGATGCTGGAAATGGGTGAGGATGAAGCTCATGTCTACACGCATTCCGAGTTCTCTTCAGGGCTCAGTCCTGAACTGCTAAGATGCTAAGTTTTATTAACTCCTGCACTCAGAGTTTTCACTATTGTTTTTCTTCAGGGTTTCTCTTGCATCAGTTGAATAATTATTTTTTGGATATAAAAGAAAATCAATTTCAACTAGCCAGTTTATATATTCTGAAATTTGTATTCTATGAAATTTCAGACCTATGTTTTTATTCCACTTTTATTCTTATTGGAAAACAGAATTTTTTTTTTCCTAAATGGCCTCCTGTTATCCTTCAGAGGTTTAAGAATGGTACCTATTTCATTCAATACCGGGGGTTAAGTAGTTCAAGCCATGACCCCATTTAGACCACCCTTTAGTGGTCCACCTGACTCCCTTCACGACTGGAGGACTGTTACTCCTTCTCTAGGAGACAGAAGGTCTCACCTCCCACCTACAAATTGTGGTTCTTTCCACCTTTTTCTCCTTGTTAAAGGATATTTAAGGTTCTCTTACTCTATTTCTATTAGCTTTTGACAAATTTCATATCAGTAGTGAAACATGGAAAGTTATCTCTGAAAATCTCTGACAATTTTAAAATCATGAAGTCCCTCGTGTATCTTTGTGGGAATTTCTGTGATCATTTCTTCCTTCTTTTACTGCAGAGATTACTTTGGGTTGAATTCCCAGGCGGGCGCCAGCTGCAGGTCTACATTCTAGTTATGGTGTTGGCCAGTTCACCTGACATGTAAGCTCACGGATGGTCCAAATAACAGCCTGGTTTCTCTTCTTCAGTATCTCTAAGAGACTTTGATCTCTGGATGTGCCAACGAGAGAGACAGTGTGCCCCATCATCCCCACATCTATGTGAAGAGCAGCTTGGTGTGAAAGGATCAGACCTACTCTGAGCGTCCAACAAATGACACTGAGAAAAGCAGACCTAGAAGTTTTATGGAATCATCCTTCTCCTAAAGCTAATCTCGACTGATTACTGAAACCTAAAACAGGTTCACTAAGGAAGATTATAAACTCATGTTTTAGGGGTTATATTTTCATTCCTCTTCACTATTGTACTTTCTAAATTTCCTGCAAAGTTTGCATTAGTTTCATAATTTTAAGGAAACCCTACTCTATGGACCTAAAATGTTGCTCCGAGTGAAATTCTATTTTTTATTTCTTTACTTGATGTTTGTTTGTTGCCCTTAGGAAAACTTCATTCTTAGCAATGAGGCTGAGCATGGAGAGGCATTACTCAGTACTGGTATTCATCTTACCAGAAGCAGAAATTGGGGATTATGAAATATGTAGTCATTATGACTTCTAAAATCCAGGAGCTCAGCTGTACCAACTCTAATTATAAAAAAACAAAAAACAAAAAACTACCTAACATATTAATTATTTTAAAAATTTAACTTTCACATCCAATGCAAAAATAAAGCTTTGACAGTAGACAATATGGGAAGCCAAAGTCAGACCACTACCACTCTAGGAATCAGTAACATATGAACAGAACTTGAAAAAATAATAATAACCTGCTTGCTTTCCTTATTTTCAGCCCACTTTCCCCACTTCCAACTTAGGATCTGAGAAAACAAATTCATGTACCTCTAAACAATCATTGCACAGTACCTACTAATACCAGCCTACTTCCAGCTGCCCCAGGGGACATACTTATCCCTTTCTTTTGCATTTCTCCCCTTTAAAACATTCCCACTCTCCTACCTGCCTTTAGGAGTCTTTGTAAAACCCAGGAGTCGGGCCCCATTCCCCTGCAGTGGCAAGTTCCTCATAGAGGGTCTTTGCTTATTCTACTTTGGATGGTCTTTGTTCCCTCCCATCTCACACTTAGTATCCCAGCCCATCACTGATGCTAATGATGGTAATGAAACAGGTCTTGGGAGCAGAGACTGCAAATCAGTTCCACAATCTTTTCCAAATGTTTTTACTTTGATTTAGTCCTTGCTTTAATTCCCCGGTTGGCCAAGCAGTTGTTATGTAAACACAGTTTTAGAAATATGTTCTGATTTGAGAGGTTTATGTCTGACTCATTTTTTTTTTTTTTTGTTTCCCTTGCTACCTTAGGACTAAGATGATGTTTTTCTCCTTATTATCAAGACAAGCATCCAATCTCTGAGTTTCACCTCCAGTGACAATATTCTAAGGCCAGATCTAGCTGAAACTTATTTCCCCATTACTTTGGGTTTAGGGAATTATTGTTTATGGTGGCTTCTAATGCTATCAGCTTCTTAACTTGGAGGTGTGGTTACATTTTGAAATTTTAGAATACCTTTCTTTTCTTTACAGATCTATATAATTTTTCATGATTTCATAATCAACATTTTAGGGTTTGTCCATTAATCTTTTCTGTTTCTATTTCTATCTTTTTGCTGTAGATTTTCAGGCTTCTCTGAGTGTGTGTTAGCTGAACAATGATAATACCTGGTCATTTCTCACTCAATAAACAGATGTCTACTAAATGGTTTCGATTTGACTTTACATTTCCTCAGGTCCATTAGTTTTTTTGAGAAGTTATCTATTATTACTTTCCTACATTACCATTTTATTTCTGTAACACTGAAGTATTCTTGCTTCATGCTTAAATTTTTGTAAACATTGTTAGCCCTTTATTCAGTTGCTAACAAGGTAATATAAGCCTTCTAGTTATATTCCATTTTTTTTTTCAGTTTTATAATGAAGGGGAAGTTTCCATGCAAACTGGAGAAGATCATCCTTATTATTAAAATGAACTATATTCCTGCCTATTTGCTGCTTTTCATCAAGGTTATCATGCGAAGGCAATCTTTTCCCAAGACCTTACAAAGTAAATATCAAAACGTCGTGGTGGTTTTAACAAAGTTAACGAAGCTGAGTACAACATGATCTCCATCACTTTCTTTCCAGGTCCTTAGTTCATATCTAGACATCATAGTTTACATGTTTGCAGAGGCAGGTCCATAGCTTTTCCTTTCTGAATGTTGGCTTTCAGAGAAATAAGCCCATTCAACTCCCCAGGGTCTTTCTTGGCTATGCCAGGCACTTTATCAGTACAGGATATGAGGTTCCTGAGTAATCATTTATCTCTTAAGCCAGATTTACATCAGGTGTGAATTCAACTCAAGGTTTTTGATATATGTAATAGCTAAATGGTGTCAGTCATCTTAACTGGGTAACCCCAGACATGAAACAATAATAATTATTGTTATTGTGGTTATTGTTAATATTACTGCAATTAGTGGGATGACTCAATCTTTTGGAGGTTCAAACAATTTTTCAGTGTATAATTAGAAGGGAAGGGAAATTCTTTGGAAATAGCCATCCTTTTATTTCAACTGTTTCTTTTCTTAAAGATGCCTATTTTCAGAAATTAATGGTTATGTAATTTTATCAGATTACTTTTTTCTATGTTTTCCTCCCATATTCCAGCCACCCAAACACTATTTACACATCATAGCAAAATCATTATAAAATGGATTTAATGCATTGCTATTACTCAATACATTAGTCAGTAATAATACTGCATATGGATGATGATTTTATACATTCAACAAATATCTTTACTATGTTGGATTCTTCCTCCAGGACTTTCTGTGGAGGTGTAATGGGTGGGGTGAAACTCTAGGAGTTTCCTCATAGCTATAATCATCATGAATGTGGCTTTCAGAGGTACTTTGAAGTAAATTTGTAAATCAGCTATTGTTGGATGTTACATAAAATTAGATTGTTGATAGTAAATTATAAGGCAGATAAACATATGAACACTAATGCACCATTTATTAAATTAGTTGGCAATTGGATTTAATGAACTTTCATATTTTAATGTTTTTACATATTTAGGAATGTTTTTTATTCTATATGAGGAAAGACATCTTAGCATGTGAATCAAAATCTTATTAAATACATCATCATATTATTCCAAAAATTATTCCATAATGTTTACGTTTGTTGATTTCTTATAAAGCAAATTCTTCTCTACCTGATGGCAAAATAAGTGATTTTTGTGTAAATATTTTCTCAACATATATGCATTACAACCAACTGAAGGAAATCCACTTTTGTGTGATCCACTCGCTTAAGTTCTACATACAAGTGAGATCACTTGGCTTTCGCTGACCTGCTTATTTTACTCACATAATGTCCTCTAAGTTCATTCATGTTGGTGCAAATGGCAGAATTTTATTATTGCTTCATGGCTGAAGAGTATGCAACTATAAATGCATACCATGTTTTTTTCTACCCATTACTCTGTTAATGAATTCCTTAGGCAGATTCTGTAGTTTGATTCTTTGGTCTCTATGAGACAACTTCAGACTTTAAAAAACCATGGTTTGTGGTTTCTTTCTTCTTCTTCTGAGATCATATGGGTTTCCTGCTATGTTTAGCTAGCTTCAGAACTCCAACATTTCCCTGGATGTCAGTCATGGTGAAAAACCCTTGGGCACACATTCCTTGACCTACATAGTTTGCCTCTTAATAAATGAGAAGTATTATGCCATCTTTACTCCAAGGTACAGGGCCTGGTATAGCAGATCTAAATAAACATCTATGGGATGTGACAAGCAATATATATTCCGAAAATAATAGTTCAGTAATATGCTTTCTATTCATTTCATTAAATGTATGTGGTGAAATCTTTCCCCACATTCACAAACACTACTTACATTTTCCATTTATCTATGTTCATTGATGTGGATGTGTATAATTATGTATTATGGATACACATAAATCATTGTTTAGAACCCAAGATCATGCACAGAGAAAATTCACTCCTGAATATGAAACAATTATGCCTGTAATTTAGGAATCACACAGTAGAACTGTGTTATGACCATGTTTTCTCTTTCAAATCTCAGTTTAAGTAGCAGAGTGTTCCACTGTGGAGGCCAGCATAGAAAGACATCTATACCACCTCAAAAGATCCTCACCTTGGGAACTGGAACGGTAAAAGAGGGGGAAAGAGCAAGAGGGGGCACTCCCCGGGAAGTGTCACATAAGAATTTCCCAGAGTTCATAGCAGCTCTCTTTCTTCTTTTTCTCCACTCCCTCCTCCTCCTCTTTCTCCTTCTCCTCCTCCTTTTTCCTTCTTCTTGTCATAAAGAAGTATTAGACTTGTAGAGTGGTATGGTATTAAATGAATAGAAACTTCCACATTCTTTTTTTTTCTTTTTCACTCAAATACCTCCAGGAAAATGAAGAAAATATACTTAAAGTCTTAATCATATATATATATGAAAATACTTCTGGAAGAGGTCACTAATTAGAAACAATATAAAATAAGTTGATATGGAAGAGATTAATGCAAAGCATGATAGTGGGAACTAAAGGAAGTATATATAGGAAGAAAACAGAACTCAGACTGCAAGATGCAGGAGAAGGTATCATCATTATTCAGAAAACCCAAATTCTTCGGTTTGATGATAAAACTTAATGGAAAATTGCCAATGCCTTCTTTACTTTGTTGTAGATATACACAAATTAAATCACTGTGAGCAAACAGATCTTTTAAAAAATTTACTCCAATCCCCCTGGTTTAATTTATTTATTTTTGGTATGGTATATCCACCTCATTAAGAAGCAAAATTTGGCAGAAGTCAAGTAGGAAAGTTCTTCCTCCCTCCTTGCATCAATTCATTACTTCTTTCCATCCAATTTTTCCTGTATCAAGTTATATGCCACTGAGATTGTTTCAAGTGTGTACCTTGGAATTCAAGACATGGAGTAGTGAGCAACTAGCATTTGGAAGAGACATGGAGCAGTTCTGAGCTCTGGAGAGCAGAGCCTTGGATGTGCAGGTCAGGGTAGTCACCCTTTTTACTGGCACCTGATACTGATGGCTTCTTTCTTTCATCTACATTTTATTACTTGTTTGTTTGTTTCATTAGGTAATTTTTCTATACATGAATTATCTTCCTGAATCATTGATATGTTCTAGAATCTTTTAAATGGCTTGTATAACACATCAATGTTTTTAGGACTACTGTGTGAGAAATATAATAAATACTACTGTGTGAGAAAGGTTTCAGAAGGAATATAAGGAATATGATTGTAAAATCCTTGCCTTTGAACCTTTATAATTTAGTGAAGGACAAAGAACTCATTCATTTAATAGCAGGTGGAAAAACTTGGAAGTATAATAATTCTCTCTTTTCTTGAGTACTCTGAGACTACTTAATGTATTGAAGAAAGACACATAAAGCCAACATTACTGTGGTTATATTTATGAAATTATAGAATTAACTGTCACCACAAATCTCTGGCACCAAGCTTTCTGCAAAGAGACAATTTAAGAAAAATACTTGAGCTTTGATCCAAACCCAGCACATTATAGTATTAAGTTCCCACTTTGTTTTTCTGTACATCCAAACCCTGAGATCTGAGTGGCAGAAAAGTACTACTTGCACCTGTAATTGCTTTTCAGAAAACAAAGAATTCATTTGAAAACATATGTCAAGAGCTAGAGCCAAATGATATTTTTTTTGTTTTTACTTTCAGCACAGTTTTAAATGGTTTTGAATGTAATAAAAACTCCTTTAATACCACATTCTTCTATGCATGACTTTAAAGCAATATTCAAACTAATGAATAAACATTAAGGAATACAGACCATAAAGCAATGTAGAATGTGAAATAGTAGCGATATCATTATGCTCCAGCTTCAATTTTTGTGAAAACACAAAATGGAAAATACAGGTGCAAATTATTTAGAAATTTTAAATGAAAGTTTCTTTTTTTTTACCCTATCTATGAAGTTTCAAATTTTGAATACACAGTATTTTGATCATTCCAAATATTATATATTTTGTAAATATAAATCTATTTTTAATGTAATAAAATGGATTTGGTACAAATAAATAGGCATCTTAAAGAACGATGCCAGCAATGTTAAATTTTTATTTGACTGAATAATAAAATTACTTAAGGTAGTCAGGTGTCCAGAGTGTACACATTTATATTTATTTTTCTTTCATCAATAGTTGCATTATGTCTCAGATTTATGGTTCATAATTTGCATTAATGTTTTTTTCATAAGACTAGGTGTTATAAATAAATGCAGGAAAGATGAAATAAGTGATTTAAAGGTAAATAAAAAGACAGTGTTTTTACTTTGCATTTAATTTCCTTTAAAGTTTAAGGTTTTAAGCTCACGATCTTTATTTTTATGCCTAAGAGATGGTTCATTCTGAAATGTTCTGAATGGGTCAAATAGCTAATTTTAAAAGGGCTTTCAGAACTGAAGTTGGGCACCCAATATTTCAAAAGAATCTTTGTGGCATGATGCTCTTTCTATATTTTAGGCATGATCTCAGCGCTATCCTTATATCTGCTCAGTGAACAAACATTTGTGAGTATGTTCTTGCTGGTGGGAGATATCATCTAGGTGGGTATAGGGTCTGCATTTGCTGGATTTCATCTCCTAACAAAGAGGGGACATTTATCAGTAACTAGAATGCTAGCCAAAAAAAAAAGATGGGGACCAGAAACAAAGCAAACTCACTCCTTGAATATATTCTTGCTAGATTTATTCTTTTAAAACAATAAGCAGTTAGATAAATTAGATAATCACATTTTTATTGATGTGGCATTAGGGAAAATCTATACTGTCATGCTAAGTCTGTCCCTTTTCCATGTAAACTGTAGAGAATATGTGGGCTCTTTGCCTGCCAAGTCAGAAAACCCAACACAGATTAACATATATAAATGCATGTGTCTGATTTGTTTTTGTTTTTACTTTCTTAAAAATAGATAACAAGGGCCTTACTCAATCCATGAACTCATGGTATTTTGATCATTGTCTTCTGGTTCTTGGTTTGTCTTATTTTTACCTCCAACCTAGGATCATACTGTTCTTCTGTGCAATGGTTCATCTTCACTTTCTGCAGATAGACCTTCTCAGGGTGTCAGTAAATGTCATGAAATCACCTTAAAGTTTATTTTTTCCACTTTCTTATAATAAGTATGCAATAAATGTTAATTAGTACTATAAAAATTTTGAAATAAAAAGACATTGAGCAAGCAATAATATTCTGTCTCTTACAGAATTTCTTCAACTTACAAAACTTTTATCTGTTCTTTAAAATTATCAAGCAGAGTGCTGGGGGCTGTGGTGCATGCCTGTAATCACAGTGGTTCAGGAGGCGGAGACAGGAGATTCTGGAGTTCAAGGTCAGCCTTAGCAATGGTGAGGTGCTAAGCAACTCAGTGAGACCCTGTCTCTCAATAAAATACAAACTAGGGCTGGGGATGTGGCTCAGTGGTTGAGTGGCCCTGAGTTCAATCCCTGGTACCCTCTCAAAATTAAAAAAATAAATAAGTAAAATAAAATTACAGAGGAAGACAATGTAGCATGGTACAATGATGCCAAGATTTGGATTTCATATAACTGTGTGGCACTCTGGAATTTGAAGCTAAGATATATATTTTTTAATGTACAAGTTATTTGATAATCATAAGTCTTCATGTCTTCTATAAAATTAACATTAGATCAAAGGAATGTTTTTCTTTATAAGTTTATATAAAACAAATTGAACGTTGTTATAATTTAGATATGAAGTGTCCCCCAAAAGCTCACATATAAGATGATACAGGCAAGATTAGAGGTAAAATCATTGAGTTATGAGAGTTTGGCTGTAATTAGTGCATTACTCCTGTCATAGGGATTAACTGGCAGTAACTGTAGGCAGTAGGGTGTGGCTGGAGGAGGTGTGTCCTTGAGATATCTATTTTGTCCTTGGTGAGAAGTTTCTCTTTGCTTCCTATTGCCACATCCTGAGCTGATTTTCTTCTCCCACACTCTTCTTCCATGTTCTGCCTCCCTCTGGTCCAAGAACAATGGAGATGGCTTCTTATGGACTGAGACCTCTGCTACTGCGAACTGCAAATAAACTTTACTCCTCTAAATTTGTTCTTTTCAGGTCTTTTAGTCACAGCAACAATAAAGTGAGCAAAACAAATATAATAAGATTCCTCCAGACAAAGTCTATGGGAAGAAACTAAGGAGTAATTCCTGTGATTTCAAATTTGATTTTCTGAAAGGAGAGACAACATTGAAGGGATAGTGGGTTTGAGGTGAAAGAGAACTTCAGAGATTTAAGACAGACACAAGGTAAGTTTAGTTTCACATGCCCACTTGAGTTGATGGACAACTGCTCCTTATCCCAGAGGACTGCTTGGAAAGACTTTATTATCTATTTAGCAGGAAATGCTGGGATCAGCCAGTGGTATCTATTATGACTGGAGAGCCCAGGGGTGGAGGATGGGCTGGGAGGGGCTGACCATGTAGATATGATGTGTCCTTTTCTGGATCATTAAAGTTGAAACATAAGGCAAACAAGGACAGAAACATAAATATGACATGAATAGGAAAAGAAAATTGGAGAGATGCACCTTTATTTTTAGCTATTCACCATAATCAAGCATAACATGTAGTAGTTTATTTCCAAACTTTTCATTAACTAGTGTGCGGCTGCACAAATTCTAAGGACACAATTATCTGCTTTTAATGTAAAATTACTAGAAACTTCTGTAGCTATCATTCTGTTCTTGTCTCTAAAGAAAAAAAAAATTGTACTCATCCAAATTTCCTCTCATTTCTTTATGTTTAAGATTTCAATGTGTGCCTGCATATGTGTGTGGGGGGATATCCCTAAGATTTGGACCTGATTTCTGATTTTTCTTCACTCTGTGGGCACAGCTTCAATCCAATAAGACCCAGCAGGCACGCCAAGCCATCCCTAGTTGTTTTTGCACAGTTTGGTGTCCAATCAAAAGGGTCGATGGCATTATGCAGATCGAAAACAATTTTGAAAATGCCATATGGCAACCCCTGCTAAATAAAGGTTTTAGACACAGTAGGTAACGAGATCTCCTCAGTCAAAAAGGAAAGAAATTTAATCACATTTGGGACTATGTGAAAACTGGGGAGAAATGAGGTGAGAACAAAGAGGGGTGCTAGGGTGGGAAGCAGGACCGAGTCACCAAAGGAAGCCTCCCCCAGAGCTGCAACCCAAGGCTGCACCTTACCCAAGTGCTAAGGGCCATGCGGGATGGGCAGCCCTGGCTGCAGAGTGGGAGTGGGAAGAGAATTTCAAGTTTTTTTAGGGTCTTTCTCACCTCATAATTCATTCAATATCCTACCTTTTTTTTTTATTACATCGAAGCTTAGTAAATTTAGCTTCTTTCAATAGTGTGTTTAATTTCTTAAGGCAAAATTATATGTGAGCTGTTGACACTAAAGAAGGCAGGACTTAGACGTCCCCCTGACCTGGTGCAATGCACCCATGCTGGAAGATCAGAGGGTGCCTAGCCCTGGTCTGTATCTGTGACCACAGTCACAGCTGCGTGACCTTCCAGATGGAAGCAAAGGCTCTGGATTTCTCATTATAAAAGTGAGAAAGAATTTGTTGGTTTGTGATTTTCCCTAACCCTCAGGTTTCATGATGATTTAGGAACTCTTGCAGAATATTTATGCCTGATTATCGGAAGTCCTTGAGCACAGTTTTGTGGCTTTGGCTTGAATATTTGGAATATGTCCCTTGTAATTTTTAGTTTTTGGCCATTTTACATCTCCAGATGGCACATGCTTGCCTAGAGTATGACACTATTTGTCCGTGGAGTCAATGCTGGGCTGATACTTATTCATGGATATTTTGTATCTTTTCATCTGGGTACATTTTTTAAAATCACCAAAACCAATTAACAGTTTTTTTAAAAAATAAGCAAATAGATAGGAACCAATCAAAATTAAGGATGTTTTCTGTATATTAATGGATGCTCTTTTCAATTCATTCATCAGGAAAAGAAATTAAACAATTTTGCTGGCTCACTCATGTGGCTGTGCTCACGGCACTTGGACAGGAGCAGTGTGCATCATGGCAGGGTGGAGTTGGGGTTCTCAGTCATCTTGCAATTCTATGTCATGATGTTCCCACTCTGGCAAAGGCCAACATCACAGCTGCCCACTAATGCTTCTATCAGCTTTCCTGTGGTACTATTTTCTTCATCCACACATTTTCAACTACAAATGTCAATCAGAAAACAAGCAAAGGAATAAGAATTGCACCCCTTTGACATAAATTTTTAACTACCCATTGGATAAATTTTGTAACTATTTGACATTTTTTATTATGTTCTCCTGGCTTACACATACAATCCATTCAAGTTAATGATTTCACTGAGTATCAAAATAATTGGTTATTTGTTTGATGCTGCCACTCATCACCTGTCATAACCTGTTCAGGATGTTGGTAGTGATGGGGTGAAATAGAACTAAATCCTGAGCAGAGTGACTGTCCAGTTGCAGAAATCATGCCCTGGACTGAGCAGGGGAACACGGTCCAAGTCACAACATCTGAATGGATTCTGTCTTGTTTTAATACCTGTACATGATGCAAGAATTTCAGGCTTAGTACTGGGGTTGTGCAAAAGTCCCTGCAAAGTGATAATACTCAAAATAGGATGTGATATGCATCTGAGAACTCATTCATTGTGAAAGGGTCAAAGATAAAAGGCACAGAATCAAATCTTCAGGAGGTGTGGTTTCAGAGCTAGGTTTCCAGGGCTTCAGCTAAGTGGCAAGTTTCCAGGAAATTTAAATATATTACATTATGCATTTATATGCATATAAATATTAGGCATAAATTATACATAGGACATATAATATTGAACATTTAAATAACCAATACAACAATTTTAAGTAAGGCAGGGGCTTATCTTATGTGGATTAAGCAAACATCAAAGAAGTTATAGATAGACCTAAGCCTAGTGAGTAGGAATAAGAAAAGAATTCATGATTCAAACAATGTACATTCTGTCTGTATCAGCAACAAGCCCTTCTAACAAAAGGAGCTTAGTTCCCTATTCAATATATTGAATGCCTTAATAAGGATTGGCTTAGCAACGTAAGTTATGACTTTGAGATGGAAGGTGTTATTGTTTCCAATTAAAAGGAACTGGGGAAGCAGATTAATTCTGCACACATGATATTTCAGAGCAGCCACTATGATGTACTTGGTATGACACAGGTATTTTTAAAGTTGGATATTTGGCACAACTCAAGAAACAAAACCTGAATCTGAATGTGTCTAAATTATAAAGATTTATATTTTTATTATTTTCATGATCCTGATTTCTTCCTTGACATCTGCTCCATTATAATCACTTTCCTTATTGAAAATTTTATTTATTTAAGGATTTTTTCCTTTTATGATGTTATTTTTAATAATCTCAAGCAAAAAATTAACTCTCTAGTCACATTCTTCATTACTTTAATAGAGAAAGGGGGAGAGTATGTTCACAAAATGGAGAAAATATGTAGGTAAACGCAAAATATTGACACCATTTTCTCTCAGAGAACCATTGGTGGATGTTGTTTCAGAACTGGAAGAAAGATTCATCTTCAGAAAATCTTTTAGAATGTTCCATATTCCAAGATCCCTCTGCAAATGGGTGCATCAAGTCCAAATTTTGTCTGGGTAAAGGCAGCTGTATACACATCTGCAACAAAATCCCGGTATGATTTTCTAGAACATAAGCACCTATATGTATGTGCATTTAGCTACATGCTTTCCCTGCCTTATTGCTCTTCGTTTCTTTTCTTTCCCATCTACCAACTTCCACCTGGGGTCATTTTGTGTGCAGGTGCTGAAGAAAACCCTTCCCTATTTATTTTGCTGAGTGTCTGTTCCTTAAACTGTCCATGTGAGTCTGCAGCTAAGAGGAGAGTTTGATTATCTCATGGTAACACCTGCGAGTTGTGACTAAAGATGTGGTCCCCCATTGGATTTCAACAAAGTAAAGGGAAGAGGAAAAGAATAGAATGAAAGTACTCTTTGGAAAAACAAGAGCCAAGAATCCTTAAGAACTTATGAAAGATATCAACTTACAGATTCACAAGGTTCTACAAATCCTTCAACAAGATTAATAAAAAAATAATTCATGCTTTGGCACAACAGATACTACAACATGGACCCTAGACATGTGCCCCAAGAGTGACAGCTGGCCATTGTTTCTTGAAAATGGCGTTTATTGTAACAGCCTTTTCTCATTTTTCTGAAGTTACCTACATCTCTGCTGTCCTGCTTTACTCTGTGATTCTTCAATAAATGACAAGTGAAACACTCTGAAGATGTCTGAACTGGATAAAGATAAGTGTGAATCACAGTGAGAGAGATAATGGCTAGGTTATAAAATTTGGGGGAAAAATAAAAAATGTGTATAAAAATGGCTGCCTAAGTGGTTTATAAAATATTTTTTATAAAAATGAGCCTCACCACTGTGAAAATGTTCATGTTAAATAGTAAACAGAAGAGTAGACCCCAATTCAATTATGAACATATTTTAATACAAATTTAATATTTCATGTTTTCTTGATGTCCCAGAGCAAAATTATCACATATGCTTATTTGATTTTTTTCCTTTTAGTGGAAAATTCTAGTGATAATAACTGTACTTAATGACCAGAATTTAAGCCAATATTTGTCTTCAAAATATATTGGATTTCTTAACTATTTTTGCCATGTTTGATTTAATTATATACTTTGATTAAATTATATATAAATATAAAAGCATATAGTAAGAATAGTCTATTATCTGGAAGACAGGATTCAAAAATAATTAAAACTATATTTGGAAAGAGCTAAATGCTAAGAGAACATTTCAGGTTTGTGCCCACAAAACTAGTATCAAATTGTTAAAAGATTGATATATTTTCGTGCCATTAGGCCATTTTCCCATGCTTTTCGATATGCTATCCCTGTCCAGGGTCTCACCAGTTTCTCACTCTCCATCGGTTTATAAGACATACCTGTAAATTGAGGGAGCCTGCTGCAGATGCATGGGAGGCTGTGGAGACAGAGGATCCCTAAGCTTCTTGGGCTCCTGTGTATTTCCCCTGTTAAGTTCCACTTCCATTTCACATAGGTAATTCATTACGACTCACAGGGTGACTATGAATAGCAGAAAGTTTTATTAATGTAACTTATCAATGCGTTAATTATATTTGTAAAAAATAGAGTCAAATATTATGTTTTTCCAGGCACCAGTTATGGTTAGGGTGAGGATTAGGGTTAGAGTTAGCATAAGCCCTGGGTTTAAATTCTAGTGCATTTATGAATTCCCATTTTTTCCCCAAATACAAATTGCAGAATCACATTGGTTACACACTCACATTTTTACATAATGGCATATTAGTGACTGTTGTCAAATGTATGAAAGATGATATATCATGAGCTCTGTAATGTTTTGAACAATCAATAAAAAAATAAATAAATAAAATAAATAAAAATAAATAAATTCTAGTGCAGGTGCACACGCACACACAGAATGAACTGTGTGAATATTCATACCAGTGAATAACAAAGGGGATGAGTTTCAGAGACATATGCTGTATTCTTAGCTAGGAAATGTGGTTAATATCTGAAGCACAGAAACCTGAAGGGAATCATAAATTCTGTAGTGCTGTGCTTATCATAGTTGCAAACCTTCCAAAACTTATTGACACACATAACACCTACTGATGGAGGAGCAAAGATTCCCACTCAGCCGGGTTAAGTGGATAATAAATAAATAAAATTATTTCTAAGAGGAGGCTTTGTTTGGACCATTTCTCCTGATTTCAGTTTTTCAGAGCTTTGTACACATGTATCGGTGATGATACCCACAGTGGTATAAGATTGGGATGTTCTGTGCAGACTGGTCCTAAGGACGGAGGTGGACACCCAAGGCAGTTTGAACATCAACCCTAAATGAGGGTTTCTAATAGTCAACCTTTCCTGGATGGCCTCTCATGTCTGAGTTTCCATCAAATTTGTAATCATTTAAGAAAGGTAAATGTGAATTTTGGAAAGACCCAATGGGACTGGCTGTGGGTATGTTGGAGCATTTCCAGCATCAGTGGCTTTATCATCCATATATTTTCAGAGCCTCCTGGGCATGGGAGAAATGCAATTCAAGGCAAATGGGTTTGGGAATGAAAGGGTGTGGCAATGCCAAAAGCTCCAGAAGACCCTGGTTTGTGTTTTGTTAAGCCAGAAGGGGTTGTGGGGGAAGATACTTATGGCGTTTGGAAAGTAATTAGGGGAAATTTTTTAGTAGACATACAGGATTTTACACTTCAGAAAGACCAGAGAAAGTACTAACTCTACTGAATCCTCACAAAGTAGGTCAAAATGATAAAATCAGACATACCGCCCTAACTTGATGTAATCAACTTGTACATTAATTTTAGTTTTTTTTAAAAATATGCATGGAACTATCAAGATTTTGTTTTAACATAATTTAGTATTAGTCAATAATTTATGTATCAATTTTTTTCAATTTTGAAAATGTTATAATCAAATTTTATTTTGGAGCAACTAAAGATTTGAGATTATTATATATCTGGAATATATGATATAGTTTTGATCATTTTACACATCATTTTAAATTATTTCTGCAATAATTACACATTATTTTTCCCTGTCTAAATTGAAGATCTTAAAGACTAATATTTTGCAACAGAAAAAAATATTATGAGTCTTTTATCTTTATTAATTTTGTGTCCTAAATTATGCAAGCTGAAATATGGTTCTCTTCCTTGGAAGATGTATTAATTTTAAACTGAATTTAAAGAAGTTTCTTGATTGGGGTAAAGACTTATTTTAGATTTAATGGTATGGTATTTGATAAAACTTGCAACATATCATTATATTTGCATGTAACAAGAAGTAAAAAAACAAATTTAGGAAAACTTTTAAGAGTTTATCCCTTCAAGCAATATCTATTTTGATGCTCAAAGTCTCTTATTCTAACCATGACTTTTTTTTTTTTCAGGCAAAGAAAACTTTCCACTTATTTTTAGCTAAGTTTGAGTTGGTGCTCTTGAATTTTTAAGAAATTTTAAATTTTAAATGAGACTTTTAATATGTAAGGCTATTATTCCAAGAAAAACAAAACTGAGAATTTGTGCTAGGTTATCTTTTAGGTAGACAAAAGAAATAATGATTAATCTTGGGTTCTAATTAAGAACTTGTATATTGTAAAAAATCGGTAATGTTAGTTTTTCAATCTGGTAGTACTTCTTTTCCCATTGGTGTTTACCTTTAATTAATCTTTCAAAGTTTTTCAATCAGATTCTTGTTTTCCATGGCAACCTGTCCAACTCAAAGAATCAGATATTGTCCAATCCATTTCGATTTGTCCAATCCCTTATTGTTCTGTTCTCCACCTGTACTACAAATACAGGGACTTGTATTTGTTACAAAATCTTATCAGACACAATTGGAGCTAGCACTGTGGATATGAGTCTTCTGTAAATGATGTGCACTCATTAATATTTAGAAGACTGGCAGAACAATGAATGAGCAGGCTCCATGCGGACCTGGGCACTATCCAATCCTCATCATCTGCCTGCTGGATTGAAAAATGAAAGGTGTGATGTCAGTATTAGCTTTGGTGTCCAGCTCTTGTGACTTTGACACCAAAAGTCCAGTGGTGACACCCATCCTTTTAACTCCTCCAGACTCCCTTCCTCATTCATTAGCCCTTTGGTCAAATTACATTTTTGCTGGAAATATTTAGACTTTCTCCTAGTTTTCATACCGTCTGTTAACAGTATATTCAGTAAAACATGATAGTGAACAATTTCATAGTTTTGTATCTTGGGACAAATGAGATCATTAATCTAATCATTTAAATTCAGACTGAAGATTCTTGGTTCATTTAAGGAATATTCATTTGTTGAAAGCATTACAAAGTTCAATAACAAGCTGATGCTATCTAAGTAGTCTAAGGAGAAATGATTTTAAAATATTAAAAATGAGAATACATATTAAATATGAGAAGATCTAAACATTAATAACACTGATAGAAAAATACATATCTATCATTTGGCTATAATATTTAGTGATATGTGGTCACATTTGCTTAATCTGTATTATTCCTTTGCTGGAATATTTTAAGGCAAATCCAAGATGCCCCTTTTACTCCTAATTTTTTTTTTTTTTATTTTATAGACTAGACCTGGAGAACAGAACTTTATTTCATTTTAACAAAAGGATAGGGTGTGACAGCCAGCATCTCATTGGGGTTTCTATTTCCTGTCGAGGAGGGTATAAGCCACCTGAGAACTTAAGGTCTAGAATAATTAGTGAAGAACAAAAGACAAAGAGTCAGAAATATATTTTCAAAAGCAGAGCCTGATAGATCCACACTGGAGCTGGAACTAGACAAGATAAAACGGCTATGGTGGTTTATTCAAGGGGGTACATCAAAGGCAGGGGTAAGGTTTCAAGGGTGGAGTCTTGCTTCCTGATGTCTTGCAATCAGCAGGTTGATTGGTATATTGGCAGGGCACACCCATCTCAGGTGCTGTGTGGAATAGGAATTCACAGTATTTCTGGGCAATCTTGCAGCAGAAATGTCCACTGGTAGTTCCCAGACACCAGATGTGTCACTAGGCTGCCATGCATGGTGGCCCACATACATCCCACGGATGGCTCACAACATAAAAGAACATTATTGCCCCTAAAATTTATATTCTCTAATGTTATTTTTTAAAAAAGTCATCTTTTTAGTTTGAATCCATCCTATTTATTGATTCTTGATTTTACTTCTTGCGCTTTAGGAGTCTCGTTAAGGAAATCAGTTTTTAAGCTGACATGGTAGATATTTTTGCCGATTTTTTCTATTAGGCTCAGGGTCTCTGTTTTGTTTGTACAGGGTGAGATATAGGAGCTTAATTTCATTTTGTTAAATATTGATTTTCTCAGCACTGTTTGTCGAAGAGGCCATCTTTTCTCCAGTGAATGTTTTTGGTGCCTTTGTCTAGTATGAGAGAACTGTATTTATGTGGGTTTGTTTCTATGTCTTCTATTCTGTACCATCAGTCTACATGTCTGTTTTGGTGCCAGTACCATGCCATTTTTAATACTAAGGCTCTGTAATACAGTTTAAGATCTGGTGCTGTGATGCCTCCTGCTTCACTTTTCTTGCTAAGAATTGCTTCAGCTATTCTGAGTATCTTATTTTTCCAAATGAATTTCATGATTGCTTTTTCTATTTCTATAAAAAATGTCATTAGGATTTTAATATGAATTGGATTAAATCTGTGAAATGCTTTTGGTAGTATGGTCATTTTTATAAAAAAGCTCTTCTGAGCAAAGGAAGTAATCAATAACATGAAGTCATAGCCTACCGAATAGGAGAAAATCTTTACCACACACACCTCAGATAGAGCCTTAACCTCTAGAATATATATAAATAACTCAAAAATTTCAACACACGACACACACAAAAATAAAACCAAATAACTCAATCAGCAAGTGGGCTAAGGAACTGAACAGACACTTCACAGAAGAATTATGAATGGTCAACAAATATATATGAAAAAATTTCAAAATCCATAGCAATTAGAGAAATGCAAATTAAAACTATACTGAGATTCCATTTGACTCCAGTCATCATAGCAATTATAAGAATATAAGCAACAATAAATGTTGATGAAGATGTGGGGGAAAAGGCACACTCATACATTGCTGGTGGGACTGCAAATTGGTGCAAACATTATAGAAAGCAGTGTGGAGATTCCTCAGAAAACTTAGTTTGACCCAGCTATTCCACTCCTCTGATTATACCCAAAAGACTTAAAATTAGCATACTACAGTGATACAGCCACATCAATATTTATAACAGCTCAAAAAAAAATTCACAATAGCCAAACTATGGAACAAACCTAGATGCCCTTCAACAGATGAATGGATAAAGCAAATATAGTATGTAAACATAATGGAATATTACTTAGCCTAAAAGAAGAATGGAATTATGACATTTACAGGTAAATGGATGGAGCTGGAGAATGTAATGCTAAACAAAATAAGCCAGTCCCCCCAAACCAATGTCCAAATGTTTTCTCTAATATGTGGATGCTAATTCACAGTAGGGGTGGTGGTGGCTAGGGGAAAATAGAGGTACTCTGCTTTAGGCAGATGTGAGTGAAGGGAGGGGAGGGTGTCAGAGAGTAGAATGAATTGGACATTATTATACTGTTTACATATTGTGATTATATAACAGGTGTGATTTTATATCATGTACAACCAGAAAAATGAGAAGTTATATTCCATTTATATATGATGTATCGAAATGCATTCTACTGTCATGTATATCTAATTAGAACAAAAAATAATTCTTTGTGGAAATATCTACCATTGTTTTAGAAGAAGGCACTTTTACATTTGATCTGTTCAAATGAGTCCTCAAAAATTGTGGACTCTAAATTTTTCATTTGTCTTAACTATCCCTCAATCTCAAAGAGTACAGGCTCTTCTTTTCTGGTAATTACTTTGCTGAGGATTTAAAAGTCCTCCACCATGCTTCGTGTTCTGAGCATGTCTGGTTGTTTCCCCACATTGTCATCTATGATATTCCTCTCTGTCTCCTGTCAATCTAATACTCAGTTACACATGTAGTTAAATTTGTTCAAGAATATTTAATTTGTGAAGCTATAGACTGTGTATTGTTTGATATCAGCAAGCACATAAAGTAGTCACTGAATTTGTGTTGTAATAGCCCAACGTTCTCCTTTATAAAGTTGCTTTTAAACTTATTCTTCTTGTAACTTGCAAGTGAACCTTTGTTCTTATAACTAGCAGGTAATCTGTTACATGATAACATGACATCTGGCAAATGTTCAGTTTTCCTATTTTAGTTAATTAATTTAAGTCCTGTGATAATAATTGTCAGAAGCAATTACTTTTGAAGTTTTCATTTATTAGGTTAAAAATTCTTCTGTACAGAATAATTTTCACTCATTATATTCTAAGACAAGTTGGTTCATGCAAAATAAAAATAACCTAAATTCTTAAATCTTTCTCTATAATTATCAGTATTGATTGTCAGGAATTGATTTGTTAATTTGGCCAATTATTGCAAAATGTGCTATTCTTGTTATTCATGTTGCCATTGATGGTCATAATGAAGTATGTTTATTTTGATCTCTCCTTTTGAGTATCATTATGAATTTCTATTTTTTTAAAGAGAGAAAGGAAGAGAGAATTTTAATATTTATTTTTTAGTATTTGGCGGACACAACATTTTTGTCTGTATGTGGTGCTGAGGATCGAACCCGAGCTGCACGCATGCCAGCACGCTACCGCTTGAGCCACATCTCCAGCCCCATTATGAATTTCTAAACCTTTATTCATTCAATATGTTCAAGAAACCATGGGTTCATTGTCTTATAGGATGAGAGCTATATCAGGATATTTTGGGGAGAAGGTACTCAAAAAAAAACCTGAAAGAATGTGACTCAGAAAATAAATAGAAAACAAAGTCTTCAAGAATTTAGCTGTGATTAAAGAGGACAGTAAAAGATGAGGTGCCTAAGGAAATTTTTTAAGGTGGAAAAGGGTTAAGCATATAAAAATTATGTACAGGAACGCATAGAAGACACTAAATATACAGAAGTAATGGCTGAAAATTTCCCATGTAAGATTTTTTGCAATAATCTTGTAGTAGATGATAGGGCTTACTGACAGGTAGAGATTAGCCACTCATATAACCACAGACATAAAGGAAATGAGATGCTAAATATGCCCACAAACAGATAGTAATGACAGGGCTAGGCTGGGGCTCAGGAGTGGAGGGCTTGCCTAGCATGCGTGAGTCACTGGGTTCAATCCTTAGCACCACATAAAAATAAACAAATGAAGTAAAGACATTCTGTCCATCTATAACTACAAAACAATTTAAAAAATTAGTAGTGACAAATGTAATGATAACAACAGCCACATTTGTAATATACTCTATATAGCAGTGCATAAATATTTTGTCATTTTTATCATAGTTTCAAATATTTCCTGTATGTTATACATAAGGGAACCCAAATCTAGAAGTGATAAAATAGCTTATTCTAAATAACGAATTAGACCCAGGATAATCCACATCTCTAACCTGGTTTTGCAACGACTATGATGTGCACTAAATTTGTAGATTTAATACCTATGTGGTAAATACTTCTTTCTGATATGTTTCTCCATCTCGTGAGGTAGGTGAGTCCATTTGCTGATAGAATGAGATGAAATCTGAATTATAGGAGTAGAGGTGGAAAATGGAAACGTGAGCTTTCTAAGTACACATACTTGTCTTACTGGAGGTTTTCTGCTAATGAATTTATAATGTGATTTTATACTCTCTAGGAATAGTGGAGATAAAAAAAAAGTAGAGAGAACATAGTTTGGAAAAATCTTATTTTTTTTCCTTCATGTTGAATGAGGGAAAAAATGACAATGTAACCAGGAAATTAATTGAAAATAATGGAGCAGATAATTTAGGTTGACAGGATCAGGGTGTCCAGGCTGCATGGGAGGGGTGTGAAGACTGACACGGGCTAATGCAGAGGAATTAAAACACTGCTTGCCGTTGCTGACTGAGCTGAAAAAATTTGAGGCTGATCAGTTAGTTGGAAGAACAGAATGGGAAGAATAAGAAGAGGAAAGTGGGAAGATTATTAAAGTCAAATATTTATACAAGTAGCTGACATGTATTTAGATGTTATGATATGCAAAATTGTCAGAGAAGGTGATTATCTAAATTGATAATTTCACATTTAGAGCAACTCATTTTAGGGTCATTGAAGTATTCACGGAAATATAGTTGATGTAAAAGGCAACATGTTTTAGGAAACTCAGGGACAAAAAGACCAGTATTTGCAGTCAGCTATGAGGTAAATTGAAGCCTGATCTATAGCAGGAGGAGACAATGGGTTGCCACTGTCTCTAAGTCCAGGGGTGAGGGGACATCTCACCATGTGGTAATAGAGGTGAGTACCAGCCTGTCACCTCACAACATGTGGAATTTCCATGTGATACTCCGGTTGGGCCATATAATTTAGGCAAAATTAATTATATACTAATGCCTTAATTTCTGTTACTGCTATTGCTTAAATTTAGAACTTCAGTTTTAATATCCAGGACATGAGATAAAAATGTATGTTGAAGTTAACTGTTGTGTGAATGGCAAACAATGAACTACAGAGACAAAGAGAATGATACACCTGATATCGCCAATCTCTCCTCCCTGAGGAATTAGTAATATCTCTGCCTGTATGAGCAGGGAGTATTATTTCCACTGATAATATTCATATTTGCTTCTTTCATTGGTTTTCATTATTCATTTATCTTTTTCATCAGTCTGGGTTAGAAGTAGTTAATTGTTTTAGGATATTTTAGCAATTGTAAAGCATTAGCAATTTGTCTACGATTTATCGAAGTGCAAACTTTGAAGTCCGTAGTCCTTATGTATACAAACTATGTAGCTTTAGCTAATGCTTCTTAGTGCATAGTTACAAAATGCAGTGCAAGACTTTCTGGTAGTCTTCACCTTCTATTTTGTTCTATAACAAAAATTGTTCTGCCTTAGACAAATTATACACACTTCCGGATAATTTTCTAACTTGAGAAGATATTCCTTACTTTAGCGTGAAAGCATCTCTCTATTCACACTCACTCACTCTGTGTCACCTTCTGTCATTTCACCAACCCTGTGACCTGGGTGGTGCTGCTGCTAGAGCCACAGCACTTCAAAGCCAAAGTCTGAAACTCAGCTGAACCGAAATAAAAACTTACATCACCTTTTCCAGAACCTATTCATATCCAGATGTTTCCTTGTTACTTCCAGATCTCCAAATCACTTTACCAATTAGGTAAAAATCCTAAGGATTGCCTTATTTGTTATTTTACTGAAAAAATTTCCAAGCCTCTGAGGAGTCCTGCTGACATTACAGGCAGACCGCCTGTTGTTGCCAAGCCAGCCGCTTACTGCCACAGGCCACTGAGTATTCTTCCTACAACTCTCATCGCCTGTCCAAGCTGTCATCTGGGCAGGTCCTCTGCAAGTCAGACCATGCCCAGGATCTGAAAACTCTCAGGGGACTTCCGATGGCAATTACTGATGTCCTGGTGAACCAACTGACTCTGCTTTCTCCTCTTAGGTATCATCCACAGTGGCCTTCAATCTCTCCCCTAAACACATCTTGCTTGTTCAAGTTCCAGAACTTTGAGAAAGCTGGTACTGCTCTTAGAAACTCTTTATTCTGGGTCCCCTGCGCAAATCTCTTTCATTACTCAAAACACAAGCCAAATGACACCTCTGTATGATACCTTTGCAACACACTGAATCCAATTTCACTGATCTGCACTTATTTCTCTCTTTGATCCTACTTGTTTTTTTTTTTCATGGAATTTACACTAATATAAATTATCTTGTTGTTTTCACATTTACTGGCTTCTTGTTTCTGCTAGACAGTAAATCTGGTTGTTGATTGGTTGTTGATTTCCCCCCCCCTGACATTTATCAGGCTGTCCCAAGAGCATACAGCAGGGCTTATCACATGGCAAGGGGCAATAAAAACTTGACTGTGTGACTGAATGAGTGAAGGAACAAAATATGACCAACTTTGTGACTCAGAGACTAAAACATTTTAAACTAAGCTTAAATCTGAAAAAAATGTTTTACTACAATAAATGCACAGATGTTTTTGCTGTTAAATTGTAAGGAATTTAATAGTGTCATGATCAAAATATAATTTTATGGTATTTTCTAGACTCAAAAACTTACTTAATATATTTAAAATGACGATGACATATTATGCGTGGAATGATTTCAATATCAGACTTTGTTATACTTTTTCTTTTATATGGCATGTACTGACCTTTGCAATCAGGTGTTTTGTAGGAAGAGAGACAATAGCAGTGTGGGCATGTGTTTGCATGCTCATGAGTGTGAACACTATATTTTGCCTTGTGAAGGTGATGAAAAAACTAAGTTTTTCTTTTCTTTCTTTTTATTTTGTTTAAGAATAGACACATTTGAGTTATAAAGCACTTTACAATCTATTTTAAAAACTGCCAATTAAATATTTATGAAACCACAGGATTTTAAAACATTGTGGTTGAAAATTTTATCCAATTAGTTTTATTATGAAATATTTTAGACGTAAAAGGTCTGATGCATGACATAATAAATATCCATTAAAGTGACTCCCAACAGAAGAAAACAAAAATTATAAATGGGACAGAAGCACCAGTGTTTATGTGTTCATCCTCCTTTGTCCTCTAAAAGTTGACATTATTCTGAATTTGGTATGTTTTAATCCATTCTAGGTTTACAATTTCACTGCATTGATTTGCCTGCTTTTAGATTCTTTATACTTTATTTTTTGCTCAAAATATTTTAAAGATTTATATTATTGATGTTTGAAGGTACAGTCCATTCAATTTCCCAACAGCTTAGTGGTTTATATTCTGCATTTAGTCTTATCTAATTTTATAATTAAAATTAGGAGCATCTACTTTGGTTCTGATTTTTCATTGCTTTTAGAATGTTTCTGTCACTTTCCCAAGAGCTTCTCTGGGATACACACTTGGCCATTTATGTACTCTACATGTACTTGAATATACAGCATCATTCGCCAAAGTGATGGTCCAATCTATACCTTCATCAAAGCTGAAATAGATTTTCTGTCCTTACACACTCTTGGAGAAACATGTTATATTAAAGCGCTCAAATTTTGACCTTCTGAAGATTTTGAAATGTGTTCCATTGTGATTTCAATTCTTATTATACTGATTACCAGAGAAGTTGAGTAATTTTCTGATGTACCTTGTCTTGAGTATACATAAATTACACATTTATGTATTTCCTTTTCTAATGAACTATATCCATTCTATGTTAGTATTAAGTTCTTTGTGGTTTTGAATATCAATGTTTAGTTCATGAATATTGCAAATACCAGGTAGTCAGTGATTTGTCTTAAATTTTAAGGCATTTTTAATGAACAGAATTTTTCTTTAAATCTGGGGCAATTAAATTGAATGATCTTTTTAAAAATTTTGCATGTTCCCAGTAAGAAGTTGTTATGTATTTTGTTATCATAAAGATAAAACTATGAGATACTTGAATATATGTATTTTGTGGTATGAGATAATAATTCAATTTTCTTTACTCTTTGATATTTATAAATAGAAACTTTAAACACTTCAATTCAGTTAAAATCATCACAATTCCTTTTGATATTTATTTTTATTAATTTTCAAAATTAATACACAGTCTTTGTTGCACTGTATTTTATTTTCAATAATTTGTCTCTTCAATTTTCTGTCCATGAACATATTTTTATATGACTGTTGCTTATTTCTGATTTGCTAATCTTGGCACTGACACTTATAGCTTATTCTTACAGCACTCACGTCTACCCCAGTGCACAGTGGAAGAGGAATTGTGCATGGACAATTCATTGCTAACTTATAGTATCTGCTTCCAGCATAGTGGAACAACACACTGTGGTGGTTGGTGTTCGACTTATAGGTTATTATGGTCTTTGTTACATACTGAAGAATGCTGTTACTGTTTTCAGGCATGATTGACTTTCTTCTAAATCATGAGTTTAAGTGGAATTTTACTTACTTTTTTCCCCTACTTTTATTTTCATTATCATAAGGACTTTCCTTCTTATCATTTTGTCAAATAATTTTAGCAGATTTTTCTCAATTTTCTCTACCTATATATATATTTTTTAAAATATCAGTTACAGAATTCCGTTTACTAATCATGGTATTTAGAATTACTTCCTCTGCATTAATAAATAGAATTAACCTGTAACTTTGATTTATTTGCATCTAATTCTATGACTTTCATATTGATATTGTGGGAGACTTAGAATAACTGTGGGAAAATATTGCTTCTTATACACAATCAGGGCATTTGAAAGAGCTTGGATTTACCTTTTCATTTGAATGGTTAGTGGGATGGTTCTATAAAATGTTACAGACCTGATGTTTCATGTGCTTATTTAATCTCATTAGATTTTCAATTTTTAATTTAATTAATTCATTTTCTACCTTTTATATTTAAAGATTAATCTTAGAAGATGCTTCAACTACATTTTCTTAAAAGAGCCTAACTTTGATTATATGAGTGCAGATTTTATTGGGTTATAAAATAATTGAGTAGATTCTGATGGATGGCAGAAAATATTATCCCCAAATATGGCATTTTGGAATTATTTAGAGCTGAAGGGAATTGAGAAACCACAACAGAAAGATCTCCCTTCCTTCTCCTGCTCACTCTTCTGCAGATCCTCATATGACAGGTTTAATAACCCACAAGTCAAACAACACCTCCTGCCCCATACCTGGAGGGAAGGCACGCTACACAGTGAGGCCCAGAAGAATTTGAACACACCATTCCTGATGAGTTTTCCTCAGTTTGTTTACACGAATTAGTATATACCTCCTCCTCCAATCACATTTCTATATAACTGCCTATTCTTCATAAAACTAAGCTTAAAAATACAGTTTTCCCTGAATCTCTAGGTCTTCGTTAGATGGGCTCCCATGTCAAGGAAATCATTGGTTAAATAACTTTGGCATGTTTTCTGTTATCAATGTGTCCTTTGTTATAGAGTCACAATCATGAACCTTGTTATGGGTAGAGCAAAGGTACTACATTTCTCACCTATAATTCTTAATCAGTGGGAATATTCTGAGGTTTGTTTTAATGTTCTTGTAGAAAACATATGATATGTAGCCTATGTTTTCATGCATTCCAATGATGAAGATATATTCTGAGAAATGCATCATTAGGCAATTTGGTCATCTGAACATCAGAGTGTAATTTCACAAACTTAGACCAGTATTAAGGAGATATGATTTTAGGGGATTATCATCATATATGCAATCTGTCATTGACTTAGTAACTCTAAAATTTTTCTTTGGCTCATCTACAATTTGCTTATAGAAAAATCTCATTTTCAACCCATTTATGATCTTTAGCTTTCCATGTCAGGTTTTATATGTTCATTTTATTTACCTTAAGATTTTCCCTTTTGTCTCAGCACATTTCATATATCTCTTTCACACACACACACACACACACACACACACACACACAATGCAGTCACATTATTTCATTTCTATGTATTGTAGATTATGAAGCATAATGACTATTCCTGAGACTTCCATAGCCTGTCTTTCAACTGGTTTATTATGTACCTTGAACTTCTCACATATTTGTGTATCATTACCTCTATTTTGGATTGTCTGAAATATCTGGGCTTATGCTGTTCTACATTAAACAGAAGGTTCACTCAGAATGCCAAATTCCTGGGACCTAGCATGGTTGTGTTTTATACAATTAAAGACAGTTGTTTATGACTTCTAGTTATTAACCTTTCATCTAGGCTGCTTGTTTATGAGAACACGGACAGCTGGAATTTTATCATGAGTCTTTTTTTTTCAACATTGTGAGTACAATAGAACCTTTTCTTTACAAATTGATATATGGTCTTATTATGAAAAGCATGAATCATCATCAAGATATTATTTTCTGATGCATGATGAATTTTCTTATTACACATATCTCTATTATTTATGTGAAAGTCACCTTGCCTATATATGAATTTACTTTTTCAAAATAATTATATATAGTTTACGTATAATGTCATATCCATTTCAATTTTTTGGCGATAAATCAGATTATCTCACATCCTGATTTTATTTCAGGCCCTGTTTTCTTCATTATTATTCCAGGAATTTTGTACTTTATCATGCCCAAGTATACCTGAGTTGCTTTACAATAGCAACCCTGAGCACATCAATGTATCTGAAGAATATAACCTGTCAATCTTCATTTTTAACTTCAATGTTTTTAACTCTATTTTAACATTTCAAGGATTTTAGACTTTGTTTCAACATTTCAATATTATTCTGCTGCTAGGATTTCAAGGAAATACTGGATTGTGCAAAAAAGGTGCAAAATGTTATGATGAATAGGAATTTTCATTTCAACACAACACAAACTTCTCAAGGTCAGCATCACTAATACCATCTTGTAAATTTTTCTCGAGATTCTTAAGTGCAGGTAGATCTGCTGATTGTCATTTATTTCTTTTGGATATACTTGATTTCCAGATTGCTGTGTAGTCTTCAGTACCTCAAAGGACTGGGATGTCACTGAGGTACTGACTGCTACCCTCACCCCTAGTCAACTGCAGCCAGTCTGTCCTCTAAATTTCAGCCAAAGTAAAGGATGTGGAATTGATTTCCCTGACTACACCTGGAAGTCAGTTTCCTGGCTTCTTATCTCGGTGGACTGGAAGCTGACCATTCCCACAGCTTCATATCTGGCATGCTCCCTTGAAATGCTCACAGTTGTCTGCAGTTCTTACCATGTGACTTCCTTTATCATGCTGCCATAATTATTTCCACGGGTTTCCTTCTTTCTAGAACATCACGTTTCTTTTTCCTATCTACTCCTTTGACATCTACTGGCCAAAATGTCTAATCCAGATTTCATATCCTTGTGGGCAAAACTCTGTGGCATCTGCAATATTTTGCCTCTACCCAGGTGAACTAGTTAGTTGTGTTTCCTGTGTTTACCTAAAAGATTATGGGAAAGATTGTTGTGGTAGATAGAACCCTGGTCCTTTCTTAGCAGAGAAAGAAACTCGAATCTCTGGTGTTATCTGTGTCACTGGACAGAGATTACAGCCCAGCTGGGAATTAATCATGGGAAAACATTTGTGAAAGCATCACTCTACAGTGAGAATCCCCAGTGATCTTTTTAACTGTTCCCAAGCACTGGGGAGTCCCCGGATGGAAGGCTAGTATTGTTTGAACTGACTTTGAGCAGATTCTGTGGTGACTAAGTTTTTACCTTGAGGTTATCTGTTGAAGAATCTATTCTAATGTGTTTATTTAGTGAATAGGGAAACCGAAGTTGTACGAAATTAAAAGACTTACTCAATATAAATAGCAAGTTGGAGGAGAGCCGGCCTAGAATCCAAAAATCAGTGCTACTTCCACTAAAATACATACCCTTTTACACTACATACACATTAACCTGTCAAGCTTCCATAATCAATTTCTCTGGAGGCTGTTAACTGTGAAGGTTTCTGGAACTCAGAATGTTTTAACAGATACACAAAATGAAAAACTAAGGTCCTTTTCCCCTCTATTTTCATTGTGTTTTAAAATTGATCTTAAATGGATTTAAATGCATGAATATAATTATATCAGCACCTAAAATATAATTTGTTTTTGTTGAAAGAAATGTATCATACCAAGTTTATGATACAGAGAGTTGTCATCTTAAGTTTTAAGTTTGCTGTAGTCTTTCTATAATACGTTAATAGATTTTAATGGAACTCAGGATGTGTTTTCAATATTCTTGTGTAATTAATTCCAGCCAAAATCAAGGTTAAAAAAAAAAAACTAGATAGATAAATAGATTCCTGATACTCTAGGCTTTTTGCCTGTCTTGCTGCCAGTCTTATTTCTTTTCAGTTATCCCTCAGCTCATCTTATGTTTCAGAAAAATTCTTATAACGAGCAATATTTTATTTGGTGGGGCAAGGGGTCTAGCAAGCCCTGCAGTGATAATACTGTGAATGTTTAGCTCCTGTCTTTTAAGTATAAACATCATCTTCTGGCATTTAAAACACAGGTCAGTGAATATTGGGAAGAACAGGGAGTCTTTGTAAATTAGTCTCTGTGGAATATTGGAAATTCTGCAGGGCCAGTTTTGAAACATAAGTTTGACAGTTTTATTTCTCCCTATGTCTGAAAAACTTAACATTAATTCCAATAGCGCTACGGCACCAGATAATATCTACATATTTTGCAATGCCAGGACCCTATTTTCCTCTTCTCTGTAGAAGCATATTGATGTTACTAAAAGAAAACATTTGCTCTAATAGCCAGACATTCTGGATTATGCCCCTGAAAGCAATCTCTGCTGCAAATAGTTACAATGCACACATTTGATTTAGTAGAATAAAACCTTATACCTTATATGTAGAACATTGCAATGGAGGATATAATAGCTGAGCATATTAATTTCTAATTATGTATCTCAAAAATAGTCATAGAAATCCTAGCAATAAGCTTATGAAAACAATCAAAATACAAAGTGATGCAATTTAAAAGAAATGTTTAGTTTTGTTATATTTCTACAGTTGTATTGTTATTTGTAATAATTATATATTATTAAGAATGTAGAATTTTTCCATTAATTAGGATTGATTAATTTAGGTGACAAAGTAGTATCTTTTATTGAATCTGAAAAATAAATTATGAAGTTGTTTGACCTAATAAATCTGCTTTCAGGCATTCCACAAGCATTGATTTTGCAATGTTTTCCCTTGATTTGACCCTTTACCCTCCCTCTTCCTGCAGACCAAAAGTAACCTGCTTATCTTCCAAGTGCAGCCATCAGCTCGTCGAGCTAGACAGGGAGCTCTCAAGACCAGTACTCCCTTCCTGCTGCCTTCCCTGGCATCCCACTTGGGTTCTGTGGGAATCTGCATGACCTGCTGTGATGTCATGGCACACACTTGTTCTCACTTCTCACTATGCATTTATTACAAGAATGGACATTAGCAGTGACACATTTCTAGTTGTGGGAAATAGGATAATTTTCTTCATACAATATTTTTTGGTGCTATTTACAGTTTCCCTAAAAACAAACAAACCAAAGCTATAAAAGTATATTTTAGAAATCAACACCATATCAGTGTTTAAAAAAATAGTTTAATCAATATGATGGCATTTATAAAATGTTATCTGGTGAAAAGATAATATAGTTAGAGCTTAAAATGAAATATTAAAAAAAAACTTTTTTGAAAATTGTGACAGAATACAAATGAGGTATATAATTCTTGAATGAGTCATTATGCCTTGGAGCAAACACAGGTCTCCCTTATCTATGTCTCAAAAACCTTTATTTAGGTAACATGTTGAACTTCTGTGATTATAGAAGCATTATCTTGAGCTTTAAGCCTATTTATTTTTTTTTCAATTCATTCTTGAATATCCAGTTTTGTTCTCCTTGCATATTTTCATAAATATGAATTACTGAGTTCTCCAAAAATGCAAGGGCATTCATAGCATTCATAAATTTCTCTATAAAGGAAAAAATAGGAGAAGGACATGTAAACAGATATATTACAGAAGAGAACTAAAGCTGTCACAGAATGCAAAGGTCAGGTGTTTTTGAAGTAAGCCTTGAAAGATGAGTTAGAGTTTGCCTGATAAGCAGTGGTGGAGTTGTCCAGGCACAGGGACACTCTGCAGATTCAGGGCTTAAGGAGGAGGGTCACGCTTAGGCTGTTGAGACAGTCAGTCTCAAAGTGAAGTCAGTGGTAGACTGTTTAACTTTGATGGAAGTCACTCTAAACCAAGTTATCTGGCTTATTTTTTTGGAAGAAAATTGGCCAATTTATTTTCATATTTATTCTATGCATCTTTAATTGGTAAGTCTAACTTAAAAATATCCAAATTTGTAAATATTTCTAATTCCATATAATTACCTTTCCAAAAAAAAAAACCGCAAAACTTTAACGTGTCTCTACTTTTCTTCTGTAAGAATATACATCTCAAAATCCTAAGTTGGAAAAATTTGGCTTAGTCTTTCATTCAGAAGTGTTTTTCTTCTCTCTCTCTCTCTCTCTCTCTCTCTCTCTCTCGTATTGGAAGTAGAAAAAAATCTTTAAAAATCATGTCAGCAACCAAAAATAACAGAAACCAAGCTGTTATTTTAGGAGTTCAGTGTTCTATAGGAAAAGATGAATTGCTAAGCAACTCATTTTAAATACTTATTGCTTACACAAAAATCAGTTCTAATTTCATTTGTGTAGTAGGAAGAAATGTTCTCCTGGATGGCAGGCAAGATACTCTGGAGACTTCCCCCTAGAGCCTGATGTAGGAGTTTTCAGAATATTTTCACTTCTTTGTTCACCATGGTTCTTTTCACACACCAAAGCCCTTTGAACATTTTTGTTCAGTGTCTCACTAGAATACGATTTTAGGTTGTTTTTGATGAATTCCTTATTCTCTAGATTTTAATATGTTGATTAAGTAATTATTTCAAAATTGAAATTATAGAAATAAATATACAAATGAGAAATGATGGGTATCATGTAGATAAAGTTCGTTTGGGATTTTCGCACGAGGGTTACTAGACTTTTTCAATAATCACATGGCTCTGAATAGGAACAGAACACTCTAAAATTCAACTATTATGCTAAACTCAGTTTATGATTAATATTCACTGTATGTGGTAGTTTCATATGTAAGACGTTTAAATGCAGGTTTAGTAGTTCCATTATCCGTGACTTGCTTTTGAAACTAATGTCCAGTGGTTCTTGAATAGCATTGTATATTGCTTAGCAACTAACCAATAAAACGAAAGAAGATAACTTCAAAGGCATTATACATTTATGCAACTTCAAATATGTATTGGTTACCTTATATGGGTGACTTTAATGATAATACATTTAAACAAAAATAGAGTTCTTTCCATGCATATAAATTGAGAAATTACTTTTTGACACTTCTAATTTACAGCA
Source organism: Callospermophilus lateralis (assembly GCF_048772815.1). NCBI lineage: Eukaryota > Metazoa > Chordata > Mammalia > Rodentia > Sciuridae > Callospermophilus > Callospermophilus lateralis. The sequence continues at coordinate 8,844,335 of NC_135321.1, forward strand.
TTCCTAGTATAAAAGTGAGAAATGTGAATGTCTCTTTCTTCCTTCTCTTAAATCTACATAAAGACTAATCTTCCAGCTAAATAAGGAGGAGTTATCAATCATTCATGCTTCTAAATGTCAGATGCTAAGAATACACCATGCAGCAAGAGTTGATCCTTTTGTTGTTTAAAATAAAACAATTTTTTCTGTTTGGAAAAGAATAAAATAAATCCTTTTAATATAACATTTCTCACTAAAGAATTACTTAATAACACTATAACTCCAAAATCAATCAAGCAATTCCTTCTCTAAAAAATAAGAAGCAGATTTATGGGAAAATTTATAGGCAGATTAATTTTATTTAAATGATATTTTTCTTTCTTTCTTTCTTTCTTTCTTTCTTTCTTTCTTTATTGGAACATGGTATTGAACCTGGGAATACTGAACAACTGAGCCACATCCCCAGTCCTTGATACATTTCATTTAGAGACAGGTTCTCACTGAGTTGCTTAGGTCTTCACCAAGTTACTGAGGCTGGCTTTGGACTCACAATCCTCCTGCCACAGCCTCCTAGATGCTGGGATTACAGGCATGTGCCACCATACCGAGCTGATGTTTTGTTTTATAAAGTTTGAATTGTGATTTTGAGATTATTTGAATAGTTGGTTGTTCGGTTAACCTTACACGAACATGATATACTAAGTTCTCCATTTTTACCTATGACTGAGATTTGGTGACTATTTCAATCCTTGTGTAACACATGATGATTGCTAGATTTATTTGGGTATTTTAAATACTTAAATGGAAGCTCATCAGGGGTTTAGCACTTTATAGATGTGTTAGTTCGAAAACCTGACTGGCTCCCTGGGGAGTCACACCAGGGCAAGGCAGAAAAGGCCAAGTCTTGACTGTGTGCTTCTGAAAGAAGTCACAGCACTTTTCACAGGGAGACCACAGTTTGCTAAACTGGAACACTTTAATATATTCTTTTAATTTCTTTTTGTAGCCTCAGTATTATAAAATATAGTTTATTTGTTACTCTTATTATAGGGACAATTTACACAATTTATGATTAATATTTTAGACATTTATACCTAATTGATATACAATTATGAATTTTAAGATTATTTTTATTAAAAAAATGGTATAACTTTTTGCTATTTTTATTATAGTCTAATTTTTGCTACCTTTTATTCCTTAATACAATTTTTTTAATATAGCATAATTTTGTACATCTGACTAGCTTATTTACGTAAATGATAAAATCCAGATTGGCCACTTGAAAAGTTTTAGGTTTATGCATGGCTGATGCATGGGCATCAATTCTGATTATGTTCTAAAAGTAACACATGCTTACTTCCTACAAGGTTAGACAGCTAGCATGGCAAATAAAATGAGCAAATTATTAACCTAGAAAAGAAGCATTACAAAAATGAATGCAGGCATCTGATAATAATGGTATATTTTAAGTTACATTATTATAGTTATACAGACAAATAACATCTGATTATCTTAAAAATTAAAACATACACCTATTTTTTTTCTTATTTGTACTATTGTATTGCATTCTGAAAGTTTTTCAGTAGAGTTTTTAAGTTAAGAGGTGGAAATTTTGGGGATAATATATGTCTTAGTCCATTTCCTCTTGCTATAACAAAAATACCTGAGGCTTGTTAATTTTAAGTAGAGGTCTATTTGACTCATAATTCTGGTGGCTACAGATTTTAAATAGCACAATGTTAGTGTCCTCGCAGGGGCCACTTGGCTACATCATCAAGACAGACTGTAATATTTAAGACTTTTCAGATAAAGAGACTGCATGTTATTGAGTAACTTGACCTAGAAATTTGAAAATCCCTGAAACAATACGACTCCAAGTGGTAATGGCTGTGTTGTGGTTGGTGTGGCTCTAGCATGCTGCAGAAGACTTTAGAGCAAAGACTGTGCCCATACTTACCAGTTATTACTGAGCGTTCAGTCTTGATGAGGTTTGCTTATTACATCTCTCTACAGGACCAACACCATCCATGCTGTGGGATCTTAGCCAACTTGAAGATCCTGGCTTTAAACCACCTCTCTGTCGTCTATGAACATGGCTCTGGGCTTCCCAAGCCTTTGGTCCATCTCCCACTTACACTGCAATATCACCATGTAGTCAGGCATCTAGTCATCACCAGGCAGCAAAGAGCACCTAGAACAAACATAGACCCATGTGTTTCTGTATTTCATACTGGTTTTAATCCATGCTCAACTGCTCAACAAGACCTTGTTGAACTTTAAGTCTGTGTGTTTCATTATACAAGGAGCTATTGGGCATACATTATGAACATGGGACTCTGTATAGAGTGATTACATAGAATAGACATGTTTCCTTTCTTATGAAGCTTATAATTTAGTAGGTAGGAAACTACTTTTATAGTGCATAACTTTTCATTTTAAAATACTTGCTTTGAAAATACATGCAATTCAGAATGTTATTCACTTCCCCAGTGAAAAATATGTCACAATATTACACAGGAGGTTTGTTTTGCTTACTTTCCTGCCCAGGACTTTACCCCCCCCCCAACTCCTGCTCACTCAAATAAATAATTCTTAGCTCCCACCTTGGAATGCTTGCAATTGCCCAGGAGCTAAATTCAACCATGTTTTTATATACCATGGTTTAAGTTGTTGAAAAATACTTTCCTGGAATTTCTTCACAGTTTTAAGTGTTTACAACTGAACCACAGCATCATGTATTTCTGACTGTGATAAAATCCATGATAAAATTTAACTACTAAGAGAGCTTAGTTTTATGAGCAAACTCATTTAACACTGTATTTATTTCAATATTTCATATGTACAGCACAATAGATTACATTTCCTCTTTATCTGCCTTCTTTGTGGCAGATCATAGTTATAGGTAGAGGTGTTAAATACTATTTCTCAGTTACTACTAATTTAAAAAATCTCATAACTTTTTAAGTATTTATTAACTAAAGCATGGAATGAGTTTTATTATTATGAACACAAATCAACATTTATGGAAGAAAAACAGCTTCAGAGTTCATTGCACATATATAACATCAAATTAAAGTTATATTCAAATCTTCATGATCTTAAGAAATAATTGAAATCATGTATAAATAAGATAAAAATTTGTTAAGTGAAAACCAGCCCAATGACAGATGAAATACAGTAAGCATTAATCATTAATTAGAGTAGAGTAATATAAAATTGATTTTTAAATATAAATCAACATTGATACTTGTTAAACAACTTTCAGTTACTCTAGTCTGATAAACTATGGATCATATGTTATAAGTTACCTTCACTCATTGTATAATAAATTTCAGTCCCTAGTACTAGCGGGCTTGATAAATTGTTGAAATATTCATGTTGTGAATGTACCATCTAGTCATGATGTGAAGTAAGAGAATAGATGAAAAGTGATCTAAAAAATTGAATACACACATATAGATTCATGGAAAATCCATTTCAAAGATAAATACAAGAGATATAACTAAAGCAAAGTGACATATTAACATATATTAACATGTATAGATTCATGGAAAATCCAATTCAAAGACACATGCAAGAGATATAACTAAAGCAAAGTGACATAAAAAGTCTAAATGTAAAATAATGAAGATGATATAACATGAAGTTGCAAGTAACTCAAAGGAGAGTAAATTTCAAAGAGTACATTTTAAGTCAGAATATATGCAGACAGAAGGCTTTTGTGATCTCTGTAGTTGGAGATAGAAGGGGATTGATTATTCGAAATAATGCTATAGTTATTAGGTTCACCTATCAACCAAGTCATGTAGCTTTCACATGTAGGAAGGGGAAAGCCCAGAAATTAACATGAACAAGTGAGTGCTGAGACAGTATCCCGCAATCCTGACAGAGCAGAGGATGAACAATAAATGAACTCGAGTATAATTAATTGTCTTTAGAAAAGAGAAGTGTTTATGGTAGTCTTCATTCTCCTCCTTGTTTCCCAGCAACTTTTATTTCAAAATAAAATAGGAAGCTAAAAATAATCAAGCTAAGCAGAATAAGATTACAGTTCTATTATAAAAAATCAGTGAGGCTTAATTCTACATAAAATGTATAAAGAATGGACAAGAGCAAAAGCATAATAGAAAGCACACCAATCATGTAAGAATCTATATAGTAATTATTTAGGATTTAAGAATAAAATATACATAATTACAGAATATTTTGAAATTAGCATTATGTTTCTGCAATGAAAACTTATAATTGTCTAAATTTAGAATTAAATTTATTCCATCAAGTCACTATATCCATAATATATTAAATATTGAGTCAAATATGTACAATTTACAGTTCTGTGTCATGCCACCAAATGCCTCCTAAGTGGTTTACCTTGCTCTTGTAAGTAATGCTCTTAAAGTTTTAAAAACATGTTTTATAAAACAAAGAGTTAATTAAATTATAGAAATTTATGAGGTAGAATGTATTTAGGACCTATAAAGAAATATTTAATTGATATATTTGATATTATGAGGATATTTCATAGAATTGATTATTTATAATAAATGATTATTTATAATAAATGTTATTAACAATGTCTAGAAGATTAATATATGGTAACAAGTTTCTACAAATAATATCAAAATCATGCAATCAGAAGAGTAAATTTCAAAATGGTTATGCAAAATCTTGACAGAGGTTTAGCACCTTAAGTGTTTCGACTATTAAGTACAACAAAAATAATAAATTCATAGTGATTATTTCAAGTAAATTTAAAGTGTTTTAAAATTTACTCTAATTTAGAATTTTTAAGATTTATTTTGTTGAGAATAAATAAACTGAAAAGTTAAGAATGCCACACATATTCTAAGTGTGATATTAGAAATATAAGGATGTTTGGACACATTATTTTGGGAAAAAGAAAGCCAAAGTTCACGTAAAACCATGTCACATTAAAATAGACATAGGAAGGCATGCTGAAGGTCACTTAACTACAGCTTTTCCTCTCATATTTTGGAAGTTGTATTAGGAACACCTTTCAGAAATCAAGACTGAAGATGCTGTTCAGGGCTCATTTCAATATTGTGACCTTATCAAGGGACTATGGTTTGGGAACTTTTCTCCCAAATATTCATTATTTCTGATTTTTTTTTTTTTAGTATTATGGACTTCTTGGTTTCTTTTTGAATAATTTTTGTTTGCTTTTTAGCAGTAAAGAAATATTTCATCCTTTTTTTTAAAGCCACCATGTTGAAATAGCCTAGAGAAAATAGAAATAGCTCTTTATTTATTTTTGATACTATCAAGCTTTACTAACAAATATGACTTGATTTTATATTATAAATATAAACCAATGAACTAAATAACATTGAAAATATTCTAAGTAAAATAATAGCTAATCAAGTCAGTCATACAAAAAAAATCAAATGCCTATTTTTATTGCTTCTTTTCAGATTTGTAGTGGCAATCTTACCAAGTATAATAAGACAAGAAAAAAATAATCATAGATTCTGACTTACTTGATTAAGAATATGAACTGGGCTGGGGATGTGGCTCAAGAGGTAGCATGCTCTCCTGGCATGCACGGGGCACTGGGTTTGATCCTCAGCACCACATAAAAATAAAATAAAGATGTTGCGTCGACCGAAAACTAAAAAATGAATATTAAAAAAATTCTCTCTCTCTCTCTCTCTCTCTCTCTCTCCATATATATATATATATATATATATATATATATATATATATATATATATATATGAACTGGGCATTGGAATGTACAAGGCCCCCAGGTGTTCTACTCTATAGTGATGATCAACTCCACAGTATAATCTATAGCCCCTGAGATAAGTGGGAGCAGGTAGAAAGTAAATGCCTGGGACCTTCTTGCTTTCCTTACACTTATCCTAAAGTGTTGCTCCGTTCATTGGTTTTTACTGCTGAGAATATTTATCCTAATACTTAACAAAGTGGTTTTGATGAAGTTGAGAGAAAGGCAGAATTTACACCCACAAGCTGGTTCATTCATATTAGTCTTGGTATTTCTGAGAGTTACATTCATTTTTCTGGGTATCTTCAAGGTTTTTTTTTTTTTTGTCCCTTGACCATGGGGACAGAACCATCAGTACCTACTAATTTCGAAACTTGTGAAGAATGTGACTATCTAATTCAAGTCTAATGTATAGGAATTATAAACTGTCACAGAAATTTGCAATATTTAGTGATTACACAGATATGTCATTAGTGTTTTTTTGTGGGTTTTCCAATTAAAAAGTATTCTCATATTATCTCGATTCTTATGTGTTCGTACATGGTGCATTTTCTAGTAAATATGAAGACATTTGATCACTAGAAAGTATATTTTAGACAAAATTATAGTCTTAGTAATGACAAGGTCTTCTCTAAAAAGAGAGATATTGATTGGTTAAAATAGTACAGAATAAACGGCTTCCTTCATCTATTGTTTCTAGAGAATTTACCTGAACTATGGTGTTTTGAAACTACATTGAAAATACAAGTTGATTTGAATTCTATCAGCATGTCATTCTCCACAAACATTTCAGTGTCCAATTACGATTAGCAAATAAAATACTGCAAGTGATTAATGTAGCATTTTCTAAATTAAGTAAACCAGAGAAAATGATTTTCAATCTAAATGGGTTATTATGGATCAAAATGACTGAAAAAATCCAATTAAAGATCATTTAATTAGCAATGACCTACAATTTAAAAGGAAAACTAATTAAGAAATATTAGCATTAAGATATTTTTCAAAAAGTTGATTTATTCTAGTTGTTTTGATTATTTATTTGAACCTTCCTTGGAATTATTTTAAAAGAGCAGTTGTCTTCAAGCTGTTTGATAATAACAGATGTTTAAGTGTTTAAACCCTCAGAAAAAACATACCAGATGATTGCACAATAAATTTCTTGAAAATGAAGGAATTTAAGTTCCATAGCTTAAAAAAAAAATGTCATTTAAGTTACTTCAAAAAGTGGGACTTATAATGTGGAGTAGCCAAAAGGAAGCTTAGTAATTTTAATGTTCATTTACAATGCAGCTCATTTTCTTTGTTCTGCAGGGAAGGGAAGGACATAGGAAGACAAGCTCTCTGAAGACCAGAGCTCTACTTCACATGGCTTCTCTTGGCCAGTAGTGCCACTGAACAAAGAGAACTTTCCCTGAAGTTAATATGGGAAGGTAATTTTCATATTCAGAAATAATGCTTTAAGAAAGCAAGGTTATCCTGTCTCTGAAGCATCTAAATTTCCTGGGCATTATTACCTTCATCCCAGGTACAATGATCAAGGAGGATCACAGCCAGACCTATTCATGGAGCCCAAAGTCCACACCAACACAGATCCTGCACCTTTCTCTTGGTGACAGAAGTTTGCCACAGAATTTAGAGTTTAAAATAATGGCGAAAATAATGGCTAATTATGTTTATGTGCTTTCAAAGAATGCTGTTTTAGCTTTATATGAAAACGAGTAGGTTATAAAATGAAGAGAAAGAGGCCAATTAAAAGCAAATGCACAATAATTATTACAATTCATTTAGTTGTTTATTGACTTAACAAATGATTATTGGTTTAATATAAGCCAGACCCTGGGCTATGTGTCTGTTTCTTATGAAATAGCCTATGTTCCACAAATCTCTGGGATTATAAAAAATGTATTACTATTTTAACAACACTTTTTTAAAAAGGACAAAATGCTTAAGTTTAAATGAATAAAATCTGTTTCTATCAAATTATTGATTTTAATATTGTTATGATGCCTGTTGAAGTGTTTCTACTACGTCCCTTATAATGGAATTAATAAAATAGCAAAATATCTTAGGAGAAGTATGCTGAGTTCAGCTGTACCCAAGAAGGATGGCTTGTTTAGGCCAGAAAAGAATTGAACAACACAATTGGTTCAGTCACAAGTGTGATGATGAGACTAGATGTCATCCACTAAGCATTTAACCAGGAGTCAACCAGTCTTTAGTATTGATACATTGTTTCTAGGCACACTGATTAATTGATGAACCTAAAAACAATTTTCTTGAGGTCAGTTTTTACATGTATGTCTCAGTACCTCAGTTTTGGTAAATTTTAATCTGAATTTGGCATTGGGTCAAATATCCCACACCTTGCCATCTTCTTTCCACATCCTCCAGGGACTCAGAGCCAGCATCACCAGCACCACCCAGCCATATTTCAGAAATGAAGGTTACATCTGCCCCAGGCATGAATCAAAATCTGTGCATTGTTCAGTTCCCCTGCTAATAAGTATGTACTCTACTGAAGATTGGGAAGCAGCAGAGTTTAGCCCAATGAAGAGCACAGTTGTTTTACAATTACACAAGCCAGCATCAGGTCTGATCCTTGAAACATGCTCTTTCTTTGTTTGATCAATAACTTCATTCAGTTGATTGTACGCATCAAATCCATTGTCTCATTCTGATTGTTAAAACTCTCAACTAACCACCCTCTTTTTTCCTTCTCAGTTTTCCACTTATTCTCTCATAATTCTAATTAAAACAAGATTATATTTGCTTGGTGTGGTAGTCAGCTTTTCACTGTTGTGATAAAATATCTAACAAAAACAACTTAGAAGGGAAAGATTTATTTTGCCCCTTATTAGAGGTTATAGTTCATGGTCCACCTGCACCATTGTTGTGGGCCTGTGGTGAGTGAGACACAGCAGTATGGCAGAGAATATGTGGTAGAACGGAACTGCCTACCCATGATAGCCAGGAAGCAGAGAGGGAGAGGAAGTCACCAGGGGCAATAACACCCTTCCAAGCTCAGTGATCTACCTCCTCCAACTGTTTCCACCACCTCCCAATAATGCCTTCAGGTATTAACCTATCCACAGATTAATTCACTGATGAGATCAGTGCCCTTATGACTCAGTCAATTCCCAAGAGCCCCACCTCTGAATGTTATTGCACCAGGACCAAGCACACGAGCCTTTAGGGTACATTCCAGATTAAAAACCATATCATCTGGTAAACAAAAGTTTCCTGTTGATTTTGTTTCCCCATCTCCCATTCTCTGAATTTTAAAAAGTACATTAATCACAGATATGTTCCTCAAAATACATGTCTGATATCATCCTTCCATGTTCAAAATATTTCAATTTTAACCATCACTTGTATGATTATTAAAGTTATTCCAGTATTGCCGGCAAGCCCCCACAGGAGCTGGTCCGCACCTGTGTTCTCTACCACTCTGTGGCCTGACCTCATCTTCTCCCTCCAAGTCACTTTCTTGAAATGATGTGAAACTATTTGCCATGTCAGGCCTGACAGGTGTGTGTGCACATGCTCACAAGCTCATATTTAGAACACTCTTTTTTTCTTAGTTTTATCTAAGTTACTCGTATTCACTCATCACTCAATAAAATGGAAAATTGTCAGGCACAATTCAATAGAGACTGAACAATTCTTTTAACACCATATTAGACTTTTATTTTCATGTATTTTGTAGGACTCATGACTGAATGTTTGTCTCCCAAAACAGACTGAGCTCTGATAGCAGGTGCCAGTCTTTGGTTTCACTATTTTGTCCCCAGTGTATGGTAGAGTGCTTTGCAAGGAGCATTCTCTGTTCACAATTGAGGTATGTAAGCACTTTATCTTTCTTCTTTATCTACTTCTTCTATTCATTTTCTATGATTCAGTTAGGTTTTTTCCAAGATTAAAGACAAAAATCTAATTTTTTTTAATGGCCTGATTATCCTACCAACTTTTCTTAGGGTTGAATTTTAGTCATGGACAGAGGGCATGGTTGTAAAGACTGATGGAGTGAAGCACTTATTTTTTGTTTATAGGAATCAACTATTGTTGGGAAAACTGATCTTGGGTAAGTATACACAAGTCAGCTATAAAAGTTGCATTTGTATTAATGACCTGGACCCCTCCCTTGGTCTCACTCTGATACTTCTGTATCAGGCTAGGGGAATCTGAATCCTTCGTTAGTCTCCTTCTAATCTATAGCATGGATCTGTCTGCAAAGACAGACGTACAGCCCTTTTCTCCTCAGTCTTAAAATCAGAAGCTGCACTTGGGTTTCTGTTTTGTGACTATTCGGGAAGTAGATGGTTGAGGATGAGAGCTCCTGGACCCTTCTTCTACACTCTAAACCTGCCTTCTGCCTCTCTTCTTTCTTCTCCAGAGCACCAGGGAATCTTGCTCCCCAAACCTAGTCTAGAAGGTAAGTAGCTATTCTCAAATATTCTGTTTTTTCTCTTCATTCCTCTTAGAAACTTTCTCCCTTTCCTTCTGCTCTATTTTATCCTTCCGTCATTTAAAATAAAATTAAACAAGACAACTCACACACACACATCATAAAAAAAAGTGGAAAGGCTTACTTGGCTTTACTAATCTCCTTTCAAAGGAAGGAAATCTGCTAAGTTAATGGAGCATGACAGAACGTATCCTAACCTCTAGGTATTATACATGGCTTAGGGTGCTTAGAGCAATTTAGAATTGGGAGGAGTTCAGAACTATTGTTCATTTATCTGTGCAGTTATCTATGGGAGAAATCCCCTTGTGCTGGAAGGTTCTTCTTTTCTATGTGGGCGTCATAGTTGTATCAACCACTGACTTAAAAGGCAAGAAACAGGACAATCACCCAGGTTTTCTCTCAGGAGAAGGATAAGTACTCCATGTGATACTTATTTTATGGTTGCATACTGAGTTTAGCTGATGCATTCTCTTCATTCAGGTCTGTTAAGTTGAAACTATTCTAAATTTCATGGTCACTATAAAATGATCTCTTAAACCTGGGACACATTTCATAAAATAATGCAATGTATGGAAGCAAAATAGTCACAGCTGTAATTATCCACAGTGAAAGAAATATTTTAGATTTTAAACATAACAACATGTTTCCTTTTATGGGAACTATATAAGTAACCTACTATAGCTCTCAAAATTTCAAGTACCTATCTGTTGTACATATAAAAATGCATACATTTATGTGTTTCCCTAGTGGCGTACAATTCAGATGGAGGGGGTACTTAATAATGCAACAACTCTAATGGGCAAAAATCACAAATTACACATCTGGATTCTGAAATATGTTTTTACTGAAACAATTTATCTTCGCTTATTTTTGTTTCAAAGGTTATCTCAGATTTTGTCCCTGTGTATTTTACTTGCTTGAGCATGAATTATGCTAAGAAAATGCTCTAACTGGTGTAATTAGCATATGCTGCCCAGTGTATTGCAGTAAAATGCTATTATCAGTTATTCACCAGGGTAACATGTTGTCCTCTTGAGTATACTGCATAAAAATTCAACACTTTAACCTCTCAATTAACAGATCCTCTAGGGTTAGAGAAATAAACTAAAAATGACTTTATTAAGGATGTTTTTAGTTTGCCTAATGTGTTTCGCCCTCTGAAATAATAATAATTTTAAAATCATATAAATGTCTGTGTGTGTATATATATTTTCCATACTGGGGTTTGAACCTGAGGGCATTTCACCATTGCCAGGGACACTTTACCATTGAGGTACATCACTTGTGATTAATCCTTCTTTCCTAAACTCCCAAGTCACTAGGATTACAGGCCTGTACTACCACACCTGGCAGAAAATATTTTAAAAGAACAATTTGCTCACTTTTAGATGCATTGAAAATATAATTTAAAAAGCAACTTAATTAATATTTATTAAGGACCTATTATACACAAGATATTCTTTGAGGCACTATATGGACTTTCAAACTTAGCACCTTGTTTCTCATCTTGAAAAACTTGTGCTAGGGAAATAACATAAGGACTAGCAAACAGATACAGGCATGCAAAATCAAAAGCCACGGGGACTTGGGGAAAAGATGTGTTCCCAAGGGGTGTACAAGAAACCATTTATGCTGGAGAAAGTTTTCTTTTCATTTTGATGTGTTCTTTGCTTTTCTATTACCTAGGAGTTATTGTTTGTAATATTTAGACTTTATAATAAATATTTATCATGTTGTTAAAATATGTACACACAAAGTAATACACCTCTCTTCTTAGGAAAAAATAATACCACATGTTCTGCAAGGATAATATGCTTCCTACTGTGTGCTAACTGTTCAGCATCTGGCAGCAGAATTACACATGTGATACTATGTCAGGGCAATGCTCTGGACTGTAAAACAAAGGGACTGGAAGCTACTGTTTGATATAAGAACATCATGGGCATATGCATGTTTATGCCCATTTATGTGTGTCATATAATTCCCAAAGGTACATTTATGCATTCAAAAGTGATAAAATATTCTCATTAATGTCTTCTGCACTCCTTTCACAAGTCTTAACTATGGTGTTATACATGCCAAAGTGCTTCAAAACTTCAGTGTATGATATGTGTGAACACAGTATGGGGTCTGCTGTAGTTTCACCAAACTAGATACTCCTCCTTTGGAGAAAGAAATCATTCATATTCCACAAAAGCTCATTCGGCTTTCTAATATCTAATTTTAATGTATAATATTATAATTCTATTTTTAAAAAACAACTTTTAAATTTTAGTTATTTAGTTCTGAGACATTTTGATATTAACAGATTTAAAGTTAAAATATTTATTGGCCAGATAAGTAAAATCTGTGTTTAAAAAAATGCATTTTGGGGAGAGGTGGGCATGGATTCAAATAATTCCCAGGCATGCAAGAATATTCTCTAAGTCAGTGCACACTATAGAAATCCAAAGATGCAAAAATCAATCACTGCTGTAGGATGTGCAACTTTAAATACCTAGAACAATAGTGATCTATAATAGTGTCCAGCACCTGAAGTGGTCTCTTATTGCCCTCATTTAATAATCCTTCCTATTTTTTATTTATTTACTTATTTATATAATTTAAAATTAACATTATATTAATTGAAAAATTATAACTATAATTTATGTAGTAATACATCATGTTTTGATGTCTCTAAATAATTGAGAAAATTTTTACCCATACCAAATAATAACGATATAAATGTAAGTTGGTAGCTAAATAAGGTTTTTCTTTCGGAAAATGTTTGATGTATCTTATTCTGAAAATAATGTCCTACTTAAACAAGAAATATTTTATAGTCACTAAATCAGGCTCAGTGTCCAAAGTACCTTAAGATTCATTCACGTTAAACACTTTCATATTCCAGACTTGTGTCCACCACTTCATGGCCAATGGAGTATTCCTTTATTCTCATTTGGCCTTTTCATTCCTTGCCCATCATTGTCCTGTTGGTACCCATTCCATATTAGGCAGTTTTTACTAGGTTATATTTTGGTTTCTGTGTATGGAATGAAAATCAATCTCTAATTCACATCCATGAATCACTTTTTAAAATGTTGGCAATTCTAAAATTGATATGGTAAAAAAGTACATCAATTTCCATTTAGCAGCTTTTCATATTTACTTTGTGTTTTTTTTTTCTGTAATAAATTAATGTGCATTTCCTTAGACTATTTTTTATCAAAAGATGGAGAAAATTTATTTTCCACTCCAGGGCCATGGCAGCAAATATCTTAGGAAAGTGCTATAAAGAAATGCAAAGAGTTGAGCTAATTATATGATTGCTTTTGAAAGTCAGCACATCAAATGTAAAATATTAACTAACATATCATGAAATATATTTGTGTCTGATTTATTAATGTTCATGCTATAAAAAATACAGAAATTATTGCTATAATAAAAAAAGAAACACCACCCTGAACCCCACCTTCTGCTGTAGATGTAATCTATGAAACAACTTGCTGACACATAACCTTTGACTGTTCCTAAGATCCTCTGTGCACCGTGATAAATACACCATTGAAATCCCACACTATGCAAAAACTTTTATGTCTGAAAAATACCTTGGTTTATAGAAAAATGTGTAGATTACAACAGAATACTTGAGATCAAGGCACCTTTGTAACCAGTCCACAACAAAACTATTCCAAAAAGCATTACTAAAAGAGGGAACTGGCAAGTCATATAGTAGACAAAGGAATGCTAGTACATATATATAACAAAATGTTTATATTTACAGCTTATAAAAGTCCTAGACAACTCAGAATAAAAAATCGACAAAAAATTTGAAAAGGTACTTCAGAGAGGAGGAAGTATAAATTTTCAATAAATAAATGTAAAGTTGCTCAAATTATTTTTTATCAGAAAATTTATACATTTAAATAATAGGATTTAATCTAAAGTGGAAGCTATACAATATAAAGCTAGAATCTATAAAACTCAAATCTTATATACACTTCTGATAGAGCACAATAATTTTGGAAAATTATTTGTCAGTATCTTCTGAACAAATCTATATCCCACCTTCAGGAATGTGGCTCTTGAGCAGGAACTATTTACCGAATGTGCAAGAATGCCAATTAACAATGGAATGGAAAATACATGCAGGTACTTATGTACAAAATAATATTGTTACGCCCTGTACAGGAATAGACTGCTGATTCATGAGATAATATAGATGAACCTCAGCATCATAATGATGTATAAAAGAATTCAGACTCAAAAGGGAGTATACTGTGTAATTATATTTTTATTAAATTCAAAAGCATCAGAGCCAATACATATAGTTAGTAGCATGGATTGTTATTGCCCTTGGAAGTGGGCAGCCACTGAAAGGAGCTTCCCTTGTACATGTAGCAACTGTATTTCAACCTGGGTTCTATTTTCACCGGAATATTAAAGTTACACACATTTGTCAAGCTAAGGTGTATGATTTTTTTTTTTTTTTGTACTTGTGGTATTTTGAAAGTAGCTTGATGGAATAGAACTGAAGGAATAATAGAGGTTCATATGAAAATCCAAACAAAGCAAACACAAAGGCCAGAGATATTTTTTTTTGATTGGCCTTCTCAGGGCTGGGGGGCCAGAATGGTGAGTCCCCAGGTCACGGGTGCAGTTGCATCTCTCAGTGCTGCTTCTGAGTTTGCTTTGTGTCATGTTATTTCAATGTGCTGGGGAAACAAGGACAAAATCTGTTCAGCTTCAGCCTAGACACTATTCTCTTATTTACTAATTGTGCATAACAATAACAGACTCTATATTTCAAAATGCTAGATGAAAGGAATTTGAAACTGTACCATAAGGAAATAATAAACATTTGAGGAGATAAACATATTTACCCCGATTTAAATATTGTACAAGGTATACATGCATTGGAATGTACACCTATAATATTACACCAATAATATGTGTACAACTTTAATGTTTTTATGTATTGGTTAAAAGTGAGTTTAAAAAGAATTCTATATTATAGAAGAAAATGACCATAACGTGTTCACAGAGCTCCCTAGAATGAATCGTTATAGAAGTATTGTCAGAGATTAATATTGAAGAATGCCTTGGGTAACGATGGTGACTAGACTTTGTAGGTCTCTGCTTCTGTCCTGCCGTCATCCCCAGCATGTTATATCGGCCATGCAATGCGATTCCTAACAGTGACTGTTATAACAGGGAAGAGAACTTGTTCAGGGAAGTGCTACCTACCTAATTTTGTAAAGTAAGGAAGAAATCTAGCTGTTATTTGAATACAGGTACTTTTCTTAGTATTATATTAATTTTTAAAATTTCATGTTTTTCCAACACCTCAACATAAACGCACTATGAGCACTTCCCCCAGTGAACAGGTGGACCAGTGTGATAATGATACTGCTCACTGCCACAAGTTGTCCTCCGTTCTGATCTTGTGACATTCAAGCACCAATAAAATCTCACATCTTCAGTTTGTGTACTCTACCCAGATGTCCAATACCTTTTCTTCTCCCTCTTCCCATCCCTTCGTCTTCCTCTCCCTCTGTCCCTCTCCCTCCCCATCTGTTTTATAAAGCCTGCCCCCTGGAAGCTCCTTCATATGTCCCCCTGCACAGTCATTGGTGCATGGCTCCTTTCTAGAACCTGTGAGTATATTAAATATCTCTCACATTCTGAAGCTTCTATATAGCATTGTTCTGTGTGTGGACCTAACTGATTATGAATATATAAAGCACACAAAACCCTTTATATTCCATAATTATTCCTTATAGCATAATTACCATACAATGATGTGGTATTCATTGAAATCAAAACAAAACAAATGAGAAACAGAAGAAGACATTATTAGTTCTACTATTTTAGATGAAGAGGACTTGCTAAGGAGAGCTCTCTGGCCTCAGGTAATAGTCAATGAAGAGCTCATTGTCAGTGCATTTGGGATAGAAATATAAATAAAATAGGCTTGAACTATTTGTGTGTGTTAGTCAGCTTTCTGTCACTATGACAAAATACCTGGGATAATCAACCTAAAAGGAGAAAAGGTTAATTTTGGCTCACAGTTTCATAAGTTTCAGTCCATTATGGGTTGGCTGTTTGGTTTGGGGCCTATGGTGAGGCAGCAAGTCATGGTGGGAGCCCCTGGTAGAACAAAACTGCTCACTTCAGGGTGGCCTGGAAGTAGAGAAAGAGAGGAAAGGGCCAGGGGCCCAGTATACCCTGAAAGTGCATGTGTCCAGTGACCCCACCTCCTCCAGTTTCCACCTCCTTCCCAGAGCCCTATCAGCTGGCCACCAGCCTTTAACACACAGGCCTATGGGAGGCATTCATTATCTAAAGTACAGCAGTGCCTGGGAGAAACACTGTGAAATCAGCCAAATATCATACCTCACCACTCAGAGTAGCAGCCTCTCCACTCTGCTCCTCTGGCAAAGCTGGTAAGCAGAATGGGAGAAGATGGTGGGATGGGTGTCTGGACATTTCATCCACAGGGTCTCAGTGGGCAAGGAAGTACTGGGTGGTTTTCCTCAAACAGGACACAGTGTGGGAGATGAGGGGAGTGCATGAACCATGTTCTTATGTTAGAATGGAAATGACAGCTAGTAGAACCAAGGTCATTCTTACATAGAGGGAAGAAAAGAGCTGGCACAATAAGTATTTGATGATTTGCTACCAGCAGGCAAAATGATTGCATCCTAGGAATGGAGGTTTCCCAGCAGGTCCAACACCAAAGGTCGCAGGAGAATAGAGCCACACCTGACACCTATTCAGACCTTGCCAAGCAGCAGCGTTGGTTTTAAGTACCCCCAAGCACAGTAAATTAGCACCACTAAAGTAAATTGTATATGTATGATTTAAATTCGATTTTTAAATTAGCCTGTATTCCATAATCATATAGGCTTGAAAAGCCTATCACTTGTGAATCTAGATTTATGTTTTTAAATAAAGAAAACCATACCTGGAGTCCTTCGGGACACTACTAAATTTTAAAGTGTGTGTGTTTTATGCAAGTTAGAAGAAACTCCAAATAACAGTAGATGGACTGGGCAGGCAGGGTTGGGCATATGTAGGAGACAGGGCTCCACCTAGATGCCAACAGGTGATGTGTGGGAGACCAGACTGGGTAACCAAGCTAATGCAAGATTAGAAAGAGGTTGGAATCTTTTTCTTAGAAACTCAGATCTTATTGAATGATGGGCAGATCTTTATTTAGACAAGTAACAGAAATATACCAGATAGATAGGTAAATAGATAGATATAGATACATAAATAGATATCAGTGTGGGTTTACTTATGTTCAGAAAAATAAAGTGTCATGTCATGGAAAGGAAAATAATTTGGAAAACAGAATAGACACAAGGTTGCCATTGAGTTTTTATAACATAAATGTAGGCCAACTGAGTACCTTCATTTGAAATTTCTAACAGTTCAAATAGGAGCAAAGCTTTTTTTTTTTTTTTGATATGGTGAAATCCTGAGGGAAATAAAAGTAATGCTATTCCCTCATCTGTTAGGGAACAGTGTCAGGATCCTGAGAAAGTGTTTCTAATTTAATCAGTAATGAAGTTTAAGGTGGAGATTCCATAAAGCCGGCAAAGTCCTTGAGAAACTCCAAAGAGAAATATATACCACACACTATTAGCTGAACTGGTGACAGGAAAACTCCCACCTCCATATTAAATAGTTTTCTCCCAAAAACATGTTGAAATATTACCCAAAGATGATCTGATGGATGCCTTTCAAGAATTTTCATATCTTCAAATTCAAAATTGAGACTTGAAGGAAGAAGGAAATATGGTGGATCAGTGACTATGAGAAATAAAAGTCTGTAACCAGAAGCATTTAAACAGTTCAGAGCATTTCATATTTGAATGATCTGATGCCTACATTGTAATTTTCTGAACGCAGTGTTATTAATGTCATTTTCGTGGACCATTCAACAAGAATTTGACACATTTGATTACTCCACGTTCTTAAGTATGGTTGTTCCAATCACCTTCAAGGGCGCCACACTTTCTTGCATTTTCATTTGTGCTATTCTGTGCTCTTTCTCTTCTTTTCTGGTTGTTCATCTTCTTTCTAGCAATTGGAATCCCTCAGGGTTCAAATCTTGAACCAATTTTCTATCAACACTCACATCCTTAGTGAGTTAATCTAGTATCAGCCCTTAACTAACGCACATCCTGAAGTCTTGTGGATTTATTCCCCACTTACAGTTTTAGAAGCTCAACACTTATGACCAGCTTGACATTTTCAATGTGTATCAAACAAGCGTCTCCAACCTAATTACCCCAAATTGAGCTCATTGCCTTCCTGCATCATCCCTGAGATGATGCTATCATATCCTTCCAATCAAGATGGTCAGGGACCTGGCAGTCACATTGTCTTTCTTCTCTCATACTTTCCCTGTATATCTTCCTCTAGCCTTTTAGTTTTGTCTTCAAGGTATATTCAGATTTAGCCCTTCATCATTGCCACCCTGGCAACCCCTTGGACTCCAGAGATCATTGTTTCCATATATGAACACAACCATCAGTACTGCCTCCCTGGTGCCTGCCTCCTTCTTCCCCCATGATCTACTTACACAGTCCTCTGTAGAGATCACAAGTCAGATCCTGTCATCCCTGTGTTCAAAACATGGCAATGGCTTCTCGATTCACACAAGACTCAGTGGCTCATGTCTTTTAAGTCTTTACTTAAATGCCATATATTCTCTGAGGTCCATCTTTAAATTTCACCATATCCCCTGTGGGGATTTTTACTATCCTTTCTCTTTTCATCTTTTAAATCCTAATAGACTTTTTACCTTGATAATAATTTTGTGCTAATAAAATATATTCATTACAGAAAATCTAGAAAATAGGAAATACAAGAAGAAACTTGAAATACATAATTGTATCCCTCAGAGACTGACCATGAAGTGACACTTGGTATATATTGATCATTTTTAATTGTACTGTCATCACAGAACACAGGGACTGGAAGCTTCAAGAACAGACACTTCTATTCTCACAATTCTAAAGTCTGGAAGTCCAACATCAAGGTGTTGATAGATTTGGTGCATCCCTAATGTCTCTCTCTCTTCTTATAAGGACATCAGTAATACTGGATCAGGTCTCTCTCACATAGTTTTATTCAATTTTAATTATCTCTTTAAAGGTCTGTCCCCAAATATGGTTACATTTGGAGTTAGAACTTCAACATGTGAAATTTAGTAAGGACAGTAAATCCTTTAAGCTGTCACATAGTTGAGTGAGTGCATTTTTCTACAGGTTTGTAGTTTGTTTGTTGCATGTATATCTATTCACATTTCTGTTTCTATGTGTGTTTGTATGTATAAACCCACATACTATAAAATTGGGATAATTCTGTGTTTTCTCTGAGCACATTGTCTACCTTGTTCATATTTGTAGATCTGAATGTCCAGGACAGATTTCAGCATAGCAGTTGCTCCCTGAATTCCTAAGGATCCTCTGCTGGCTCTGTGTCTATATGGTTGGAGGGCAGTTTCTTGTAGAACACTGTCCCACACACCAGACTCTAGAGCTTTAGCCCAGCCCTGCCTGCCTATGGGACACGTGACCATCTTCTCTACTTTCTTCCAATTGCATATCACCTACCTCAACCAACATGCCAGACATTTGGGTATCTCAACACACTTGATCTTGACTTTTGAAACTTTGTCTTAGCTGTTGTACTGAACCTTTCCTCACATGGCTGCAGCTCTTCCTGCTAGATCCATCTGGATAGGTCCTCTGTCACTTCTAAAATCCTCTAAAATAAAGTCCACATCCAGTGAAGTGTTTTTTACTCTCAGAGGGGTTCGTTTTCTACATAGTTTTATGCTTTTGTAAAAGGAAATTTACAAATGATAAAAGGTGAAAAAAAAAGTCATTAAGTTTGTAAGAACATTTAGGCTCATCAAATCACAAATTGAACTTCACCTGTCATTTCCTATGCATTTGTTGGAAATAATCCAGAATTTAGATTGAAGAACTTTACATTTTATTCTATGTACTATAAATAATTTCCTTCAGCACATCATTTGAACTTTACTAATATCAAGTATTTTTACTTTATAAATGTTCATTCTCTGTCTACATTGTCAAATTTAAAAGTATGTTTTACACATACACAAGTGTGGGAAAAATTGAGAAGAGAAAATAAATGACCCCTGAACGATTGTTTAAGTTCTACCAAAAATTACTTTATTTTTAAGGGGGGCTTTTTTTCTGACAAGCATTTTGCATTTGAGTTTCAGTGGAAGGACTTAAAGCAAATGCTCAATTAAAAATAAAGCCACTTCTAATCTGTGGATATATGGTTTATATTAGGCATAAATAATTAAAATTTTAAGAAAGTTCTATAAAAAGAATAGGTTTTGAAAGTTGCCAAATGTGGGACTGAAACCCCAGATTTGTACCTTCCTCACGTCTGGGTTCAAAGCAAATTCCATTTAAATTTACTAATACAATTGTGCATATGACATGGGCCATGATGTGTTGAAATTGCATATGCACACATTGTGTAATTGCTGATTCTACCTAATTAATCTATGCATTTTTTCATGAGGTTATCATCTTTATGATGAGAACACTTAACATCTACTCTCAGCATTTTTTAAGAATACAGTGGATTGTTATTAACTGTAGGTGCATACTTGTCTTGAACTTATTCCTTCCGAAGGAATTTTGTACCCTTTGAACAAAATCTCCCCATTTCTCCCTTCTCGCCTCCCATGGTAGCCACCATTCTGTGGAGGAAATATTTCAGTGTGAGTAAGTTAATGTATCTTTGCAGGATGTAATAATGTGAGTGCCTACAACAGCACTGGCCCAGGGTTACCACTTAGGCATGAAAACTTTCAGGCAGAAAAAGCCCATGACAGAGGCTGTCCATCTATTTGCTAGGAGTCCAAACTTAGCTGATGTTTTTCTTTTCCCAAAGATTTTTAGTCTATATACTGACCTTGGTATGTGGTCTTTTATCATTTTTATTAATTAGACATAATAAAAAGATTGATGATAGTGGTCATTAACTCACTCGTTCTCTCTTGATTCCAAGTACGAGACATTTGAAATAAGGACTGCTGACTTAATGCTCACTTTAACATGTAGCTTACCTTTAGAAAGAAGAAAGCACCCTAGATACATTGGGATGATTAAATTACTTGTTTCCCTTTCCTGTTATAATACTAATTGATAATTGTGAACCCTCTCAACTAAAGAATAAGTGAAAATTTGACTTCTGTATGAATGAAGTGCACTTTATGTATGAGAACTTTGTGCATTCTATATTTTCTTTCACAAGAAATGTGCACTGCTCGCTTAGGATCTCCTGTTGGCATGGCCATGTTCTACTCAAAGGCAGGCAGCTGTGAACCCTCCTGCTTCTTCTATTTGTCCTGCAGAGCTCACCCCATTTAGTACATAAAGATGGAGCAACTGCTGTGACTGAGATCAATTCTGAGCTATAAAAGTCAACAGGTCTCCTTAAACAGCAATTTTTTTTCATCTTCCTGTCAGTCTACAAAATTGTGGAAGATTGCAGTTAAACATTGTTCTTGGTCATTTTAAAAGATATCACAGTGTCTTGAATTATATATCATTCCAGTCAATTGGTTGAAGTCATATCTGACACTACAAAGCTCACCCTTGAAAAGAAAAATTTAGGTCAAACCCAATATGTATGTATGTATGTGTGCACATGTATGTGCATGCGCACACACACACACACACACAGCACACATATATATTGCATATCTAGCAGTAAGACATCTACTCTGTAGAGCAACACGTGTGCCTCGGTTTCCAATTGCACCTCTTTGATATGAGAGAGCCCTGCTAAAAGTAGATGAGCATATATTTGACAGTTTGGAGAAAAACTGGCACTGTTCATCCCTTAAATTCAACTCTAAGGATAATACAAAGTCAATATTGAAAGTCTTAAGGATGTGAATTTTGAAAAATATGTTTATTTTACCTTTATAGATCAACATAAACAGATGGCTTATAAAAAGTCCAATGGAATCAGCATGCATTTTCCTTCTGATATGATTGCATTCATATTATATGATTATGTTTTCAGGAGAGTAGGCAGCAAATACAATCAGACATAAAGCAGGGGCCTTAACTTGTGCAAAGATAAAATAAAAAATTATAGGCCTCAGTAATAAACTTGGTTCCTTTCTTTCTTTCTTTTTGCCTGCTTTCAGAATTATGAGAATTAAAAAAAAAAAAACATAAATGCACTTCCTGATGTGCTCTGGAGCATAGCAGGTGACTATAAACACCTCATTACTTTTTAAACTGAATCTTTCTACTCCAAATATGTTTACTCTTTTCAAATTTAAATTTCTACATCACACAGCTTGATTATGCTCTTTTGATTACATATGTATAATCAAAATGTATACAGTTAGGGAATATATATATATCTTGAAAGAATTTTATATAGGTAACGTATGCATAACTCTGCATTTATATATTGCTGCATGAATAAGCTGCTATAAGTGAACCCTGAAAATAAAATCCCTGCAAAAGGTTACAATGGGTAAGGGTATAAATTGATAGTGTCATCCAGTGTACATTCAGGAGAGGTAACAGTATTGCTAAATTTGACATTTGAATTCTGAGACAACTGTTAGGAAATCTGTGTACCTTCAAAAATTAGGGTTCTGATGCAGGTAGAGAATTTCTTGGTATAATTACGAATTCCCTATAGTCATGGAAAATATATAATTACATTCCTAGATTGCCTATTATCAATTAAATAACCTGTAGACTGTACTGGAGAAGTGACTAGATTGCTAGGATAGTCTTGGTGAAAGTTCTTACATTTAAGATCTTTATCAAAGAGCCAACATTGATTGAGAACCTAGAATACTTGAGACAGTTGTTTTTTTCTTTAATTTTAAGTGGGAGAGACTTGTAAATAAGTGATAGAAAACCATTTGATTGATCAAGATGTGAATGACCCTCAGGCTCACAAGTGTTCCCTAAGATCACCTAAACTTTGATTCCATATGTTTTATTGGCTCTAAGTAAAAAAACAAAATAATGGATTGTTATCTGTCTATGTATGATGGGTAATTCCTCAAGTTCTTTGTTTCACTTAGCATGGAAATACTTTCCATTTCATTTGTTTAAAAAGTTATAAAGACAAAACAAATAAATTTGACTATCGGGAACTACCTGCGGTGTGACAAATGGCCACTGATCTCAGATTTCTTAGGGAAGGTTTGTAGAGAGCAGATTTTCCAGATTCCCAGACAGAGCAAAGATTCTGCAAATTCAAATATTGAAAGTGCTTTTGTTCTAAGGTTGTAAGAACATCTCTTTGAAAAATCCAATATTATGCATTTGGTCTCTAGGATGGCTATTAAGCCTAATGAAAGATTGAGGACTCTTGCTTCATTAACTGTTTGTGTGATTGTGTGTGCTATCCTGGTTTTTGTTTTTATAGTCTTAAGTTAAAACATAGAATAGATAAATGTGTTCAAAAATTAAAAAAACAAAACCTTTGTCACATGAAAAAATAATGATGTTAATAAGGAATTAAAAAGCATAAATTGTGTTTCTAATAATTTTTACCACTCTTAATATCGGAAGAAAGAAAATGGAATAGCAACATCAATTTTATTTTATATTTCTCTGTGTGTACTCTCAAAAGAATGATAGTGGTAAATCTGACCTACCATCTCTCTGCCTTCAAGCTCAAGAAGACTACATACAGTCACCATCTCAAGGTAACTGAGGAAATAATACATTGTGACTGTGAATAGAATAGAGGGAAAGTCTTGACCAATTCTTCAATCAATTCACTGCAAAGTAGAAAAATCTAAATTAGTGGAAAGACATAGAAATAATAAAATTCAATAAAAAAGCTGTGACTTCTCTACACACCAATCTATAAATTCAGGAGTATCTATTCAAAATTTCCACAGGACTTTATATGGAAATTGATAAGTCAATGATATAAGTCATATAAGGGACCAACTGATCCAAAAAAAAAGGGCTGTTTTGAATAAGAACTAAACAGAACGACTCACATGGGTGATATCAAAAGTAACTATAAAATCACAGTTATAGAGACAATGTGTGAAAATTTAAGAATTAAAAAAAAGTGTTTATTTGTATTTCCATTGTGGAAGAGAATAAGAGGATGCATCTGGGACTCTCAAAACACAAGGCAGTTTTGCTCAACATCTGTCCCCTTTTTATGATTTGTCAATGCTGTTTGTTGATCATATATTCAAACTTGCATTCTGTCCCTGGTCAGTCCTCTTCCTCAGACTGTACTTAGAGGTTCCTTCCTGTTCAACTCTCCCAGGCCAAACTCCAGTCTGCTGTGAACCCTGCTCTCTACCCCTCACCTCAGACAGCCCTCCTACATGTTTCAGCAAAATGCCTCTTCTTATTTTGAAAGGTGTTTTCAATACTTTTCTATGAAGAAAATATATGTTTAATTTACCCAATAATTTAGGCACTAAAATATAAGAGCTGCTTTAGTTACAGGAAGTGGAACAGGTTGTGTTTTTTCAAGGAAGGTCTATCTCACAAATATAATATTCCTATATATCCAGCAAGGTGTCAGAGTGGTAGAGAAATGAGAGAGAAAACTCTTCTTCTTTACAGGGGGAATCATTAGTAGGTACACATACTATCTCCACCTCTGTCTTTCTCCACACGTATGTGTAGATATATGATTTTACTTATATGTATGTTATAATATGCATCATTATAATATATCACCTGCTTCATTTCCCTAATATGCAGTAGTTTCATTTCTCTGAAGTTCAGAGAATGACATATTTCAAAGCATACAAGCAGAAAGGATGTGGGTTGTGAAATATTCTGTTTCTTGACTTGGGCTGTATTCACCTCATGATATTTTATTGAGGAGCACATTTAAGATTTATGCACAATTCTGTTTGATTCACTCTAATAAATGAACTTAAAAGTGAAAAAAAAAAGAGATGTTTTTATTTTGGGGATCAAAGTATAAAAAACCTAATGTTATAGCTGAGTCTCTACCCCAGAGGATACAGTAAGAACATCTACAGTTCAGGGAAACAGCTGATGTCTGATAGCAGAGAAAGCTTGTAATCATTCAATGTAAAATATGATTCGATAAAACTTTCCTTTTCAGTTAGTATTTATTTCCACAAGTAAGAGATGGGTGAACTGGAGGAACTGGGCTTGCTGCTCGCTGCCCCTGAGCTGGTGCAGACTGTGCTGCTGAAACTACAGGTGAGCATGGAGGGGGAATTCCTGCTCCCCTCACGGTTCATTCATCCTCCAGATAGAGACTGAGATCCTGCTGTGGTCTGCATCTGTGGCAAACGTGGGTGGGAATGATGAATGAACAGGTAAGGTCATAGTCATGGGGAAACAGCTAGCATTCCAGTGGGGGTGACAAGTGAAGGTAAACAAGAACAAAAGTGAAAATATCATTTAGGGAAAAGTTCTATCCAGAAATAAGGGAGAATAGAGGAATTAGAACCGCAGAGCTCCACTTCTGGCCTCAGATGGGCACAGGAGAAGTGCAGAGCTCATTGCTTCCATCCTTATACAAAAGAGAAACCCGAACAGCTCTCTTGGGATTTAATAAAGATTGTAGGACTCCCCTTCCCACACCCCATTCTGAAGAGACGAGCAAATAGGGAATCGCAGACGATTTGCTTAGCTGGAAAAGAAGCCAATGGAACCATAAACCCATAGGAACAGTTAGATGGCAGTTTGTCAGAGTGCTTGTGGCTGAGTGTGGGACAGTGTGAAACTGAGGAATCCTAGGTGAGTACAGTCTTTGGTGTCCCCCGTTGCCCTTACTTTAGCTCTGGGCTCTCACAGTTAGTACTATAGAAAGAGACTACTGTCTCTGCCTTGGGCAGGGAACAGGGAGCTTTCTGAAATACAGAGCCTTCTCTTATAAAAGCCTCTCTGCCAGGGAGAAAGACTTGGCCAGAGCCTTATACCAGTTCCTGGAGGATATTCCTAACACTTGAGTTCTGTCACTCCTCCATCATTCCTGTTTTAAATAAAGGAAAAAAGCAAACAGCATACAAACAGAACATAGTCAACAAGCAATCCAGAAAACACCCAGAAGCAGATAGGGAGGCAGGTAAAGATGTAGTACACCTGCAATTAGAAATGGAGGAATAAAATGTAATTAGAGAGGGAGGAATAAAGAGAGAACAACAAAAATAATTGATGAAATATTCCAAACTGAAGGACACACTTGAATCCAGGAAATTCAGAGAACATCAGGTAGAACACACACACAGACACACACACACACACACACACACACACACACACAGTCATATTATTGACTAAAACAATGCAGGGACAAAAAAAAAAAAAATCTCTGGAGTGATGTTTCAAGCCCTCCTGCGGACAATTAGGAAGGCCTCTCCTGGCACCTCCCTGCCCAGCACCCTTGGTGTACAGCTGGTGCATGCTATGTTGGAGGTGGCTGCAGAGGGTCAGCTTCCCTGGCACCCATGATCTCAGCCCATCTGCATTCAGAGTTGCTTCCATTCAGGGCCTTCTGAAGAAGAAGGCCGTTGCTTAGGGTATTTCTCAGTCATCTCTGCAGAGAAACTCCCCTGCCCCATCCAGGGCCTTAAACCCTTCCCTCCACTCTGACTTGGCTTCTGTACGTTTCCTATCTTTGTCCTTCATGGTTACCTCTCCTTTGGCTCAGAAAATGGCTGAAGCCTTTTGTTTGCAGCTCCCTTGCAGTGAGACATCTTCTGTTATCTGTTTTGACACATCTGATCTATTCTGTGGGGAAAGTGGGACATTGCACAACAATGTAAGAATGTATTGGGTGATGATAGAATATGGATAAGTGAAATGAATTACAGCAGTGGCCCCAGGAATGAGAGAGAGGTTTTGGCCATTCACTGTTAAGTTACTCCCACTGTAAGTGAAATACTATACTGTTATTTAAAAGTAAATCTAGCTTAATTTTAAAGTGTATTATAAAACCTCTGATTACCAAAACATAAGAAATGTAATTGATAAAGTATGTGAAAGGAAACAAAAATAAAATTACATGAAATTTTCCATTAAAAAAAAAGGAAACAAAAAAGTGTATAAAAAGGAGCTAGAAATATGGTAGACATTTACTTGATTATCTCAATAATAACTTTAATTGTACACAATCTAAATGTGCTGAGTAAAAGACAGATTTGCCAAGGTGGAAGGAAAAAACACAACACTGAATTATGTATAGTCGACAAGAAACCCTTGGAGAAGACTTGGAGAAGTTCAAAGTGAAGGGACATAGAAAGATATGCCCTGCCAACACCAAAGAATGAAAAGATGGAACAGTAATATCAATTGCATTCCAAGAAACACTCATAACAGGGAGGACTAGCAAGGACAGTGAGAGTCTGAGATAAGGATGAAAGATGACATAAGGATGACATTTCAGGAAGACATAACCCCAAATGTAGAGGTACCTGAAAACAAAGCTCAAAATGAAAACTAAAAAAAAAGGATGGAAAGGAAAGATAGACAAGCACACGATAGTCACGCAAGAGCTCAGCCCACTCTTGTAGCTATTTATAGATTGAACAGGCAGAAAATCAGTGAGCATATGGTTGATCTAGACATCACGAGTCAACTTGACTAATTGATATTCATAAACTATTCGAACCAACAAAATGTACATGCATTTTCTAGTTTATCAAATCCGGTGGGTGGAGACCTTGAGGATATTGGCACAGGGTAAGTGCATTTTGAAAGTGGAGTTGACAAGAGCAGACTGTGGGGGGCAGAATAGTTCACCTGAGAGACCAAAGTGCTAACCCCAGCAGCCTGTGATCATGGTACCCCAGGTAGGCGAAGTCTCTCTGGAAATGTGGCCAAGAATCCTGAGATAGAAAATTTTACCTGTATTATCAAAAGACACAAATTACCCTAATTCACATCAGGAGACATGCTAACCTGAAAATAAATAAATATATATATATATATATATATATATATATATATATATATACATATATATATTGCATTCTGTCAAATACTTAATAAATCTTAATAAATATATGGTACCAATTCTCTATAATCTCTCAGACAGGAGGAGGTGAGATAATACCTGATAACTCATTCAATAAGTCAGACATCTTTCTAGTACTAGAAGGGGTGAAGATATTGTAAGAAAAAAAAAATTGCAGACTTATCTCTCTAATGAAAACAGGTGCAACAATCCTCAAAAAATTAGCAAATAAAATTCAATGAGGTATAAAATCATGCACTATGGTTATGTGGGTTTGTTCTAGGTATGCAAGACTGGTTAAAGATTGGAAAATCAGTTCATTATGTCATTAAGCTAAATAATACAAATCATCTGACCCATAGTAATTATCACAGCAAAAGCAATTGACAAAAGCCGATATCCATTCATAATAAATCACTCTGAAAACTAGGAATATAAGCAAGCTTTCTCAGCTTAATAAATAAAATCTTAATAAGTCATATAAAATAATTTATAGTCAAACTCATGGTTAATTCTGAAAAAAAAAACTTTTTTTTTCTTACAAATATTGGGAATAAAGCAAGGGTATTCTCTCTTTCTATTATTCTTTCTCCACAACTAGTGAACATCACACAGAAAGTCCTAGCTAGTTCAATTAGACAGTAAAACAAAAGGTGGATGAATTTAAAAGCAAGAAATAAAATAATCTTTATTCACAGATGACAAGATTGTCCATGAAGAATAGCATAAAAAATTGAAAATCAAATTCTTCTACAGGATATAAGGTGCATCAGGCTATTAAAGAGAGAGAGACAGAGAGAGAGAGAGACAGAGAAAGAGAGAGAGAGAGAGAGAGAGAGAGAGAGAGAGAGAGAGAAATGTGCCAACTAGTTGGCCTGAAAAAACAGAAATCTATTGTTTACAATCACCGGAGCTAAAAGTCTGAAATGAAGGCGCAGGTCCTGGTGCCCTTGGGCAGCCCTGCAGGGGAATCCTTCCTGCCTCTGGCCTGCTGGTGCCTGGGGGCACTGCTGGGCAGGTGCAGGCATCCGTCTAGTACCATGCTGTCTTCTCCTAGTGTGTCTCCACACCACCTTCCCTTGTAGGTGACTGTCTCTGCATCCGGACTCTCTGCTTTATAAGAACATCAGTCTCTCTTCTGCTGTCCTTAATCCTGCTTCTTAAGAACCTGCTGCCTAAAAATCAAAACAAACAAAACAAGGTTGTTTAAGGAGTCGAACTCAGAAGCAGTTCTGGCCACTGTTGTCTATCACAATAGCCTGCTTATAAAATTTCCTCTGCTTAACTCATTTTGTATGCTGTGAATTTTTGCTTTGACACTTGGGATAAAACAAATGGCATGATATGATGTTGACGAATGTGTATTGGACCAAAAACCAAAAGATATGAATTGTAGTTCTGAGCAAATAATTTTCTATTTTTTTTTTTTTTTTTTTACCCTTTGGCAAGTGCTATACTTTCTGAGCTTCGGATATTTGGGGTGGATAATGGATTATGGGTCAATAAACTGGATTCTTTAATTTGTGCTTTATAAATGACCTTTTCCCTCTGGAGAAAAGCATTGAATTTTGTGATTTGAGCATATTCTGAAGCTTTTCTCATCGCTACTGTTTTAGGCAAGGAAGAAAATTCTAATATTTTAAATTCTACTGAAGGCATAATCAACATAAGGAATCCTTCCCTCCATCCCTACCCACTGAACTCTCCACCCTTCAGTGGACAGATGTGGGGTACCTGGGCATTATGCTGAAGGATGGCTCAAGTTTTTCTGTGTGAAAGGACCTGTTAAGGACACCTTTGGGCTAAAGTGTCATGCTAAATCCTATCCTTGGCTATCAAATAGATTTCACTTGTATTTCTGGGTACCCAAGCCAAAGAATCAAACCCCAAATGAGGGAACATTGCTGATTCTTTTAGGTACAGCCTGAATTCCAATTCCCTAGGAGGACAGGGGAGATTCTTGGTGCATGAGGTGCTGGCCTGAGTGTTTATTATTCCCAAGGGAGGAAGGAGCTGCTCATGTGGTGGCAATATTCATACGGAAAACTTCTTTCCATTGTGTTTGAAGAAAAGGAAAGGGGAAAGGGGGTAGGAAAGGAGGGGGGAGGAAATGAAGGAGGAAGGTAGGAAATAAGAAAGGAAAAGAAGAGGGAGAGAAAGTAGACAAATATGGGATTAAATAGGGATAAGAAAAGATAGTGTTTGTTTAAGCAATGAATTATTAGAACACATGCATCAAGATGTGCACACATATAAACCAAATAACATTAATTGGAAGTAGAATATTGGTTACTTTTGGTATAGCTCTAAAAGTAACATGCTAAAAAATTTACTAAAAAATTTACTAAGGTGAAAAAGGGAAATGACAGGCTGCAGGTGCAAACTGGCACGTGAGCTCTCCCCCTGCAGAGCTGACCTCTGTGTGAAATCTCTGGTGCTTAGCACAAGGCCTGGCTTCTTCCAAAAAATATGATTTTCTTTTATTTTAAATTTTTTATAACTACTTAGATTTTACTACAGAACATTTGTAGGCTTTTAGGGGATTAAATGTAAATTGAACAATATGCTTGGGAAGAAATCACAGCATTCACTGCTAATAAGATGCTGGAAACTCTTTTCCATTTCTCTGTACATTAGCAGTGCAACTGGCCTTAGAGCACTTAGTCTTATCAAGAGCCCAGGATGATATCAAGAATGAAAGGGAATGATAAAAGAAGGCTCCAATTTCTTTTTCAAGTTGACTTTTACTAAATATAGAAAAGAAGCAAAAAGAAAGAAAAGTTCCTATTTTGCTTCACTAAATCTGTTATTTCAAAAAACAATTTTTTGTCTTTGTTATATTTTGAACCCAATTTTTTCCAAGAGACAACTCTTCTGAAATAAGTTGTTATCTCAAAAGAAAATATGGTGCATTTGGTATCTTAAAAGGATGGAGTAGCTCTTGAATTGTATGTGATCTTCAATAGTAATAAAATCTCTAGAAAGCGTTATATTGTGATAATGAACAATATTATCTAGTAGGGAGTTAAATTGCCTTCCAAAACCGTAATTGCCCACTTTGTACTTTTATGTTGTAAATTTATTTTGATGCCTTTTCTCATCTTGAAATTTAGGCAATGCATTTGTTTTGAAGACACCTAGTATGATATTCTAGAAATACATAAAATGTTTATGTAAGTTGCCAACAAGGATACAACAATGGCAAAAATTTCCTTAATAGGGCTTTTCTCTCCTTAAATATCTTGAAAGTATTTTTCTTTAAATTAAAAAAAATAAACAAAATTTTAACAATAATTTGACATTTGCCAGGCAGTGGTGCACATCCGTAATTCCAGCTACTAGGGAGGCTGAGTCAGGAGAATTGAGAGTTCTAGGCCAGTCTGTGGAACTCAGTGAGATCTTGTCTCAAAAAATAGAAAGTGCTGTGATGTGGCTCAGAGGTAGAGTGCCCCTGGGTTCAATAGCCAACAGTGTAAATAATAACAACAGCAAAAATAATTTGAGATAAAGAAATGCAGAGCTCATTTTAATTACCCTGTGGAGATTTATGTTTCTAGTTTCAGGCTCAGAATTTGCCCAGTATCAAGGGAAAGGAAGTCTGATGAGCCAATGCATTCCTTAGGTTCATTCTTGTGTGAATGCGTGCAGGGGGTACACATATGTGTATTATAAGAAGTATTCCAAGAAGCTCTCTGAGTTTCTCATTCTGTTAAGGATTTACATTTACTAACTATACAGAATATTAGATTTCATTGCAGTGTATTTGTTCATGCACGTAATATAATTTGATCAACTTCACTCTCTGTCACCTTTCTTCACCTTCTTCCTCCAGTGACCACCTAGGGATTTAACTTTTATTAAGTCATGCGCTTTATGTGGACAGTTAGAAGGAATGCCCTGACCAACTAGAATTGACATCAGGATGAACTTGGAAAGGCTATGATTCTTATTTGGAATTAGAAGTAATCTGTTCTAATGATATGCTACCCATTGGCTCCAGTAGTGCTTGATAGTGTTTGATTGTTTTTCTATTATGTATTGCTCATTTTCTTGATTTTTAAGTTGAGTATGTTCTGGTCACTACATATAAATTCTGTGACTAAGTATTTTTAACTTGCTACATATAACTTGCTAAAATTTTTGTTCAAATTTTACTTATAAAATCATTGTTAATATTTCACTATCAAAATAATAGTTCTATTGTTTTTCTTCACATAATATAACATGACAGTTTCAGAGTCATTTCTGTTATTTTCTTTAGACATTTAAATATCTAACAACACTTGAATATATATCTAATAAATATCTAACAACACTTGAATATTCATATGAGTTCTAAAATTTGAACACTGAATCAGAGATATAATATACAGTATTTTATAATATTTATTTTAGCTGTGCATGTTGGTTTACACCTGTAATCCCAGTAGCTTGAGGGCTGAGCCTGCCTTAGCAACTTAGTGAGGTCCTAAGCAACTTAGCAAGACACTTTCTAAAAATTAAAAAAACAAAATAAAAATAAAAAAGGGCTAGGGATGTGGCTGAATGGTTAAGTGCCTCCTCGGGGTTGGCACCAATAAATAATTAAATTAAATGTCTATTTTATAATTAATGAGAACAATAATTATCTTTCATATCTCCTGCTACCATGCAATTTTTGTACCTTCATAGAAACAACATGGCCCTCAATTCAAAGCTTCATGCCAAGACTATCTGGATGAAAAAAGCAGAGTGAGGAGTGATTTAGGTTTTGCATATATTAAATTTTTTTACTTTGAATGAAGCTTTTGAATACTTTATCTTTTTGAAAGAAAGAAATGCTGGCAGATTTAAATATGTATGAATTCAGAGAAACACTTTTCAGGTCCCAGAATATATGTTTATTTCATCTCTGACAAATAAATAATTACTGAAAGTGAGGTATTCTAACAGATTAGATCATTAAAATATTAGGTTTTCCTAAATACTCTCCATTGCACCTATAGAGAATTAAAGTATTCTGGGCAGGTGTTGTGGCTCAGTGGTAGAGTGCTTGCCTAGCATGTATGATGCCTGGGTTCGATTCTCATCTCTGCATATAAACAAATGAATAAAACAAAGGTTTATTAACATCCAAAAATATTTTTTTCAAAAACCCCATTCTGGTTTTACATAAGACTTGTAAGAAAAATAAGGCATGAAAACCAGTGGGGAAAGCCAAAGAGAATTTGAGAACCTGGAGAGGAGGATCTTGGGGGTCTGAGACTGTGTGGATAAGGTCTAGAGGGTGTGAAGATCACCAAAGTTGGAGCCCACCAGACCTTCTGGTGAATTGCTCATGGTTCAGGCTGCAGTGCTATTGAGATGATCGTGCTATGAAGATGGTCAGGAATAGTCCTATCTCTGTTTTGGAAAGCCATCACCATGACCACCACCTGCAATGATGATACTAAGAGTCTATTCATATTATTCATACCTTCATAGCTCTCTATTATTCTGGCAGGCATATTCCCAGACTCTGTGTAAACTCATGAGTTACTTTCTATTATTATACCCTTGATATCACCAAGATACAGAAGCAAATGATGTTAAGTGCTTTCACCAAAGTCACACCAGGGAGCAATGGAATCATGAATTGCAGCCAGGCACAATGGCTGTAGAATCTGGGCTCAAAAACATCACGTCCTTCCTAATTGTAAGCACATGAGAAATATATCTGAAGGGAAATATATGTACAGAAAAAGACATTAAATGAGTCAAAATACCACATCATTTCTATAAGATGCTTTGTCCCAAACTGCAATGAGTAAGTTACTGCGACTCTTTAACAACAGGATGGCTTGACTAACTTAGACCAAGTGCAAGGAAAAGTGGTTTTACCCACTGGTTCCCAAGGTCAAAGTCAATTTACCACAATGATAAATATAGCATCATTTAGACATGAAAAGAGGATCCTGAGAGGATGTTTGCTCCTGTCAGTCATAGAGCTAACCCTAAGGGATTAGGATAGTATCTGTGAGTGCTCAGCAATTCCTGTGGACCTCTGAGCTGCTGCATGAGAGGAGGCTGCATCTCCCTCACTTCTGGAGAAACAATAGGAGGCACAGGTGAAGTCAGAATTCACACCCTGTGTGAAAGAATTGCATCCATTAAAATCTCTGTCTCTTAAAAATATCACACAAGCAATGTCTAAAAAACATCAGCATCACTTTTTTTTGGGGGGGGTGAGCTGTTTTATTTTGTATGCTTTTTTGATTCTTGCACTTATTTTCATGCTTGAGTAGAGTAAGAGAAGAAATTTCGACCCTACCTAAAGACATCCACAAAATAATTTTTTAATACAAAAGCAGGGAAAACCAGTGGGGGAAGCCAAAGAGAATTTGAGGACCTGGTGAGGAGGGTCCTGGGGGAAGTTTCTTACAGAAGAGTTTCCACTATAGAGTAGAAGAAAAAAAAATCATCTGTTAGAGGCTAGTAATTTTAATATCTCTAGAATATAAAATTTCTATATAACTAATGCATTGAGAATTTTTATTTCTCAGTGTCCTTAAAAAATTTAACTTTATATGCTTCAAAATTATAAATACAAAACAGCAAAATCAATCAGAAAAATGTGTACAAATTTATACCATAAGTGTACTGAAGTGTAGAAGGGTCTTGTTTTTATTTAGCGTTTTAAATATTTTTTCCAAAATATTTTCAGAAATGTATCAGTGATACTAAAATTCACTCATAATTATTCTTAATATTCAAATATGCTCAAATCTGTATTTTCATATTGTGAAGATAATACATTCTCACATTAGCTTCCATACAGGTGGCAGTAATTTATACACCAAGTTAATCTCAGTGTTAAAAAAGGTTATTATTGAGTGCTTTGGGAAATGTTCAGTAAAAAAATTGAATATTCATATGATAGCCAGAAAGAAAGTGGATTTTGCTAAAGTAGTGATATTAAGGGTTATGGTGCAAAATCCTTGCAGAACTTGCTTAATCCAAATGCAGCAAATTAAAATTTTGTTTTTAATCTCTCCTTTGGAGTTTACTATGAAAATCACTGTCAAGTCTGGGATGTCCTGCACGCTCTTGTTTAACAATAAACATAGATGAAATGATAGAAAATTTAGTTTTATAGATATGTGCATTTTATGTTTCTTCACTTGGGTTTTATTGTTTAATGAGGCAGTTTGGATTAACCATGTTAATGACACTTTTTCCATTGTTCAATAAAACAGTTTTTTTCTCAAATCAGAGATATGCTAATGAGAAATGCATTTGTATTAATATGTCTCAAACATTCAAACTAAATTTGCACTAGCACATAGTATTGTGATTACATTGTACATAGGCACAGTGATGCACCATCTTTCTGTCACTTAGGTAACTAATGAAATGTGTGGAGACAAGTAAGCACATGTACCAACAGAGATTAGTTGTACAAAATCAAACAATACTTGGAGACATAGGCTGAAACAAAGTTTAATTACAAGCCTGGGCATTCATAAAACTTCACCATAACATCATTCACAGCATGTCTTTAAAATTAAGTTTGAAGTCTCTTTCTGCACACTGAGGTATGGAAGCCACCTGGAAGGGCATGAAGGCAGTGATATACTGACTATATCACTCATCAAATTATTAAATATATTTAATTTTACACTTCTGAATTTGAATTATTTAATTATTTTCTCAGTAGTTATCACATGATTAATAAAGATATTTATGTCAAAGATCTATTCTAAAACTATTTTAAATAAGCAATTTGTCTCTTATGGAAACAATCACTTTAACGTGGAAGTTTTTAAAAGTTGTAGAAATTTATCAAAGTCATGATGGTAATTTGTGGTATTAGTCAGCAATTAAAAATATAATATAGAAGGGTTCTACCTAATTTGCTTCTTATTCAGCTAATAAAAATGCATTACAATCAATCAATATTAGTTTTGATTGGACCTGATCTATGCCCCCATAAGAAATGTTACATATAAAGAGAATAAATATCTTGGGGAAAATGAAATGCTATGTTCATCCGTTAGAAAATTCATTCTAGCAATCAAAACCTCATTGAAGATAGTATTAGGTAAACATTAGATTTTATCACTTATTGGATTTTGCAATAAAATACAAAAATCTGATTTGTATATTTATTATCTCTATTGCATTTTATGAGGCAGTATAGCATGATGTTAATAAAAGGGAGAAAGTACAAACAGGAAGTCAGTCTTAGAATTCTAATCGACACCATATTTTCGGGGCTAAAGTAAAAATAAAAAAAAAACATCAATTAACTGTTTAGGTGATGTAAGTTTCATGTTTCTGTTCATGTTCAGCTATTATTTTTAGAAGGTTCATAACAGAGAACAAATTATACAATATGAACATTATAATCAATAGACCTCATTATAAAAAAAAAGGAAAATTGAAGCTCAGGTGATAGTCCAAAGTCATCTTGAAAGGCATATGAAGTGGTTAAGAGTGAACTATCAGGATACTATATTTGTGAATGATCTGAATGGGAGAAAACTGCATATCAAAAATTAGCATATTAGGGCTGGGGTGTGGCTTAGCGATAGAGCACTCGCCCAACACATGGAAAGCTCTGGGTTCGATTCTCAACACAATCTAACAACAAATAAATAAAATAAATGTAACATGTCCAGCAACAATTCAAAAATAAATATTAAAAATTAGCATATTAAAGTATTATCCTTTTAAAAATGAATAGTATGCTGATTTTGATAATACAAAGTGAATAATGTAACTTTATCTTTGTAAATCTGGCAGTAATGGAAGGTAGAAATATCATTAAAGAAATGCAATCAGGAGGCAGAATTTAAAAAAAAAAACAGAAAGGAAATAAAAGAGGGAAAGTGAAGACAAAACTAAAATTTAAACAAAATTTCTGAATTAAGAAGCAGGTGGATGGGTGATGTCTGACTTGACAGAAGGAAGATAGATGAGGACTTAAGCCATGGGGAAGAAGTAAGAAGACATTATTTTCCTCTGTAGATCTGAAGTCTCTCAGGAGTTAGCATCAGACACCTCTAATTTGGCAAGATGGCAAACTGAAATGAATAAACAAAACAGTCTTTTGAAAGTTGGTAAAACAAAGAGACATACACATCTTCACCACTGTTGCCCAGTTCATAAAATATGGTTTCCTTCCGAGTGGAAAATAAACATTTACTCAGGAGATGAAACTGAAGCTTGGGATTTGGGGAACCAGTGGAGGCTGACATGGGATGCCTGGTAAAAGCAGGTCATGAAGAAAAGTGTGTAGACTCCATGGTAGGATTCTTCTGATTTCTGCATTTCGTCTTTCTGAAGATTGTCAGTTAGGCTAAAATATCCAAACTTGAACTCTGGGCAGAAGCCTTCTGGTACGGGTAACAAATCCAAAGAAAATACTAACAGAAAACACATTGAGAATTTCTACAATGAAAATGTAAGTAGTTCACAATGAGCTGGGGTATGAGACATGACATACAAATGCCCAAATGCAGGTAATGAATGAGTTTTCAATGAATATACAGAGAAATTAAACATTTATGTTAAATTTAACTAACAGCCTGTCTTTCTCTCTTTCTCTTTCTTTCTTTCTTTCTTTTCTTTTCTTTTCTTTTCTTTTCTTTTCTTTCTTTCTTTCTTTCTTTCTTTCTTTCTTTCTCTTTTATTTGTGATTCTGGGAATTAAACTCAGGGCATTGCTAGCAAGTGCTCTGCCTCTGAGCTTCACCACTGAGCTTATTCTAAGGACCTAGGCAACCTCGTATCTATCTTGTATCCTAATTTCTCATTTGTGCCTCGTCCCTAAGCACATTTTTGCTTTCCTTGATTTAGTGTCAATTATTTCCTTGTATTTTTTACCCTAAATATCATACCTAAATTCTGCCTGGTGTCATGTTTGGCACACAGGGCTTTGTGTGTTGGCATGTACACATATGTGTTCATGTGACCTATTGATTTATTTTGCAGGTTATTAGACTTTCAGTCTCGTTGTTGTATTGTTCCATACATGAAAACACCACATCGTACCCTCTGATTTCATTGTTTTCAGTCACCTTAACTGGTTCAAACAGTGCTACGAACAACATTTGTTTTGTTTCTCCTGCTGCACATTTGCAAAAGAATCCCCTGGGATCCTCCTGTAATAGTATGAACACTGTGTGGTGGGGAAGCACATCTTGAAGCTTAAAGGATAATGAAAAATTCTTTCTAAAGTTCATACAAATCTGAACATTACTCTAATTGTGTGTGGGCTATGTAAGAATACATGTATGAAGATGTGAATTTGGTGTCAATATACCTTATATACAAACAGAGATATGATAAATTGTGTTATAGAGGTGTATTAAGAATTGCAATGCAAGAAAAAAAGAGAGAGCGCTCATGTATAATGACATAATTTGGTGTAACATACTTTATATACAGAGTTAGGAAAAATTGTTCTGTGAATGGATAATTATGAATGTAATGCATTCCACTATTGTCATGTATGTAGTAAATAAATAGAAAAAAAAGGAAAAGAAAAAAAAGAATTCTTTTTTCCTGTCAATATTTGCCAATTCTTATTTTGACAAGCCTTTTTAATTTTTTGCTACACTGAGATGTGTGCAGGAGTGTCCTTGTGATATTAGTTTGCATTTCCCTTATTGCAAATTAGTTTGATGGTATTTTTATGTGTGCTTCTAGCTACTTGGATTTCTTACTATGTAAAGTTCCTAATCAAATATGGTGAACATTATATAGAGTTTTCTGGATTTTTCTTGTTCATTAATGAAGTTCTTCAAATATTTTGAATAAGAATTTATTGCAGGGATATGTAGACTTTGTGTCCAAGATGTCAATTCAAAGATTTTATGTAAATACCATGTTAAAGAAAGAAAACAAATTTTCCAAAACTTTTTTATGAAATTAAAATATAAATAATAATACATGAGCACTTTCATTTTGTAATATACTCAGAAAGAAATTACAGATGCTAAGATCAGATGTGAGAAAATTGAGAAATAGCAAAGGCACAAGGACAAAAATATCAGAGATAATAAGAATGTAGAATGATAGTTTCATTTTATAATTAGCATTATACATGTGTATCTACGTGCTATTAAAAAAATGCCTCTTTCCAGGTGTAGTAGTGCATGCCTGTAATCTCAATGACTCAGGATGCTGAACAGGAGGATCACAAGTTCTAGGTTAGCAACTTAGCAAGACCCTAAGGGATTTAGCAAGACCCTGTTTCAAAATTAAACAAACAAAAAACCTGGGGATCTAGATCGGTGGTAATGTACAAAGAGTTCTTGACTTTATTCCTCAAAACCAAAAAAACAAAACAAAAACAAAAACAAAAAACAAAAAAACAAATGTCCCTTATTAGCATTGATTACATTGATTATGAGAAGATAAATTAATATGTGAACAAAGGAATGAACAGAGATACAGAGATGTCCATCTTGTTGTTATTATGACAGTGGACTCAGAAAATAAAATGTATGATAAATAAAATGACATGTGATTTCTCCGGTTTGAAAAATATCACTTAAATGTATGGCCCTGAATGCTCTCTATAACATTTGTATATATACCTCCATATGCATAATTGTGTGACTAAATACCCATGCATCTATCTACATAGTCATACTAGAAGCATATGTGATAAAATATTATCTGAAGCTGTTTTATCTTTCTGAAATGATAAAAGAATTTATTTTCTTCCTTTTATTTTCCTGGTATGATTAATGTTTTTACACAAGACCATGTTCTTTTGCTTCTGAAAATAATTCAGATTTTTAAAACAGTGCAATTTTTGAAAGGAAAACAGGACAATATTTATGTCAGAGTCTGAATGTGAGGCTATAGCATGCTAGATTAAAACCAAAAAGGTTCTCTGACACGATTTCCTAAAAACGAATGATGCATATGGTGACATTTTTATAGTTTGAAAGCAAATACCCATATGGCCATCTCAAATAGTGAAATCTGTGTTTGTTGTATATTTTTTTCTTTTAGAGTTGAGGCTATCCATCTTTCATTTATCCCTGTTGGAAAGTTGGCAGTCAACTTTGACAGCTGTCTGTCCTCCATTCCCCTTAAACAAGTACTCATCAAGTTCTGCAAACTATTCTTCGTATGATTACTGACGGTGCCCTTTCTTTTCCATCCATTCTCGAGTTGGGCATCACGATTAGTAATCCAGAGCATAATCATGGTCTTACGTGCCATCCTGTCTCTTGTCTTAAGTGCTTTCATTTTACACTTGACAGAGAATGCAATAGATCTTAAATTTGATTAAGCTTTGCTTTTGCCTGTATTTTTATATGGACAAGGCCACAATGGATGGAAAGGCATGCTGGACTTCTGTGGTCTGGTCCACTGTCCAAACCCAACTCTGCCATGAGTGTGCTGCATCCCCACCAGAGTCCGTGAACACAGTCCATATAGTGTACTTCTCATTGCCATAACTTGGCTCACACTTCCTAGAGGCCTGGACTATTTCTCTCTCTCTCTCTCTCTCTCTCTCTCTCTCTCTCTCTCTCTCTCTCTCGCTCTCTCTCTCTCTCTCTCTCTCCTCTTTCTGTAATACTTTAAATCTCAGATCACTGACTAACTGTTCTAGGAAACTTCCCTTGGGTCCTCTTTACTCAACCAGGTGCCCCTGCACATACTGCCAGATCTAGCAGATCCAAAGAACTGTCTTTCCTGCACAGTGAGATCCGGATGTCAAGGACACTACTGTATGCATGGTTATGTGTCGAGGCTCTCATGCTGTCTCGGACACATTGAAGTTGAACAAATGATTATTGAACTAAAATGATGGACTGAGTATAAGATCAGAGATTTGTTAAAAAGACCCATGTACACAGATTCAATACACAAGAGATCTATTTCTTTATTTTATTCATGTATATTTTTTCTTGAGTTGTTGATATTTGTTTATTTATTTATTTATTCATGGCACTGATAATTGAACCCAGTGCATCATGAATGCCAGATAGGTGCACTACAGCATGCCATAGTCCCAGCCCTGAGATCTATTTCTCACAGAATGTATTGTAGAAACAATTTCCCTGACATGAAAATTTGTTCTCTCCAGAGATTCCTCCAGTTCTCTTGATGTCCCACGGCATCATTTCCTCATTTAATAGAACACAGCAACCCCTCCCTTGAGCTCGTGTAGAATAAGCAACTCAAGAACTTGGTTCAACGAGAATTTAGCTTTTCCAGAAGAGGTTCAGTTTGTCAATGGTGATTTTTCCAAAGCCCCCCAATCCTTGACATCAGAAGGCTTCTCTCAACCCAGCAAGTGGCATCCTGTCTTATCTTGTGACTAGCAAGTTCTGCCAGCACAGAAGAGCCTCTTCTTTCCCAATTCCAGAAAGTTTCTAGGAGGAAAAATAATATTTCTTTGGCTCTTGCTTCTCACTTTCCTACATGGTCAGAGGAGGAGCTAGATAGTGGGATAAGAACATAAGAGTCCCTGTGTCTCCTGCTACTTCCAGAAAAGCAACTGGAAGATGACTAGCTAAAACCTTAAAACCAAAATCTCACTCAGGAAATATAATGTTCGTATGTATTCTTTTCTTTATTATAATGTCAGTGCCTTTTTTATCTTTCAATAATTTACTATTTTTATTGCCAACCATAGTCTACAAAAACAATACCTATAATAGCAAATAGTCACTGGGTATTTCCTCAAAAAATGTCCTTTACACATGTTCACCAGCTGACACTGAAACTAAAGAAAGAAAGCACTATCATGAACATGACATTAAAGACAAACGATCATGTATAAAAATGAGAAGTTCCAAGATTTCATAACTAGCTCTTTATATTTGTGTCAAAGTTATGTCTTTGGTAAGGTAGAAAAAATACAGACCGCAAGGCCTCTTTAACCTGTTTATTATTTTATTCCCAGATGTTAGCAGAGTTAGAAGAATACTAAATATATAGTCTAGAGTTTAAGAAGTATTTGATAATCTCAAATGAGTTTTACTTTGGGAGTTAATTTGGAATGACAAATAGGTTTAGAGTTAGAGCCAGGACAAAAACAATGTCACTTTAAAATAGTTTAGAAGGACTTTGAAACGTAGAGTAAATGAATCAGGTATTTAGTAATTTTAGACAAGTGGTAAAAATTGCATTATGCTCAAAAAGCATTCATAGAATGCCCATTACGTGTCCAGCATTGCATCAGGTGCTTTGAAGGGCCATAGAAGCTCACTTCCTACTGGAGAAGATAGACATGCAAATGCATGAGATTGCCTCAGTGTGACAGCTAATTTGATGGTGATTAGAAACCATTCCACAGAATTGAAATAAGGGAGCAATTCACTTGGCTAGGAGAATGTGTAAGATGATGGGGGAAGCTATGTATTGGAAGGAGTGTTGAATAGGTCCTCAAGCAGACCAGAGAATTTGAGGGAGTACTTACTTAACTTGGTAGAAGCCAATTTCCAAAATATTTAAACATGTATGATTTACAGGAAGACTGTGACAGGAGCAGAGAGGGAATGGAGCCTGTCTCAGCACGGTGAGCTCACTGTGGGCACCCTGGAGGCAGGTCAAGACTCAAGTGTTTGTGTATTAAAATTAATAGCGGCAGTGTTATAAATGCATTTGATAGGGAAAGGGAGGTTGCAGACCAGGAGAACCCTTGTAATCTACGAGAGTGAGACTGGGTCAAGAGGAGCCTGAATTGGGGCAGCAATACTGGAGAAAGAAGCAAGGACTTAACCCATGAGTCGGCGACTTGGTGTACCAGTGCCGGGAGATTAGAATTTAAGCTGTATTTGTGTCAACGTTTTTCCCCCCCCAAGGACGAATAAAGATTGTCAAGTGACAACAGGTCACCTAAAGTTTGACAAATATATAAACTCCTGAAAGGATAAGGGAAAAGAAAATGGAAAGAATTAAGCATAACTGGAGATCATTATGTTAAGTCAAATACACCAGACACAGAAAGAGAAGTACCTCACCATCTCCCTCATAGGTGGAACATAAAAGTTAAAGTCACAGAGGCAGAGAGTACAATGTGCTTGCCAGACTCTAGGAGGAGGGGTGGGGAGGGAGGGCTGGGAAAGGTGGACCAATGGTACTAAGTTACAGTTAAATAGGAGCAAGAAGTTCTGGTGTGCTGTTGTACAAAAGGTGGCTACAGATAGCAATAACATTCCAAAAAGTTAGGAGACAGGATTTTGAATGGTTTCACCACAAATTTTTTATATTTTAGATGTATAAGTTTAATAGGAATACACAATATGTACATGTGGGGAAACATCATGTTACCTCATTAATATGTATAAATTTTATTATCTTATATATCAATTAAAGTAAGTTTAAATTAAAAAGAATCATAGTATTCTAAACTGCACTACTTTGTATGTCCTAAACTAGAAGACTGCAAGGAAATTACTGGCTAAAAAAAAAAATAGAAAACAGTAAATCCCACCAGGACTGTTGACTGTGAGTTTCTCTTGAAATGAGCAGTGGTCATATCAGTCTGGGGCTTAGGAAGGGAGGCTAGGACAGAAGTCACAGATCCAAGAATTGTTAACTCACTGGAATAAGAAAGAATTCTCATTCCAGAAAAGCACTATATAGAGTGGGTAGCAAACTAAAGCTGAAGACCCACAGCCCATGGGATAAATTCTGATTTTCATAAATAAAGTGCTATTGTGAAATAGCTGTGCCCATTCATGTCTATAATACTACAATAGCAGTCAAGTGGCTGCTTCAGAGACCTAAGTCTTAGCCACTTCTTGTTGCTAATCATACAACTCTGTAGATAAATAAGTCATACAGAAAAAAAGTCAAAAAGATGACTGAGTCATAAAGAAAAGAGTTTTATTTTTATTTATTTTTTATTGGTTGCTCAAAACATTACAATGATCTTGACATATCATATTTCTTACATTTGATTCAAGTGGGGTATGAAGAGTTTTATTTTGACCCCTGTTCTCATCCACCAGAGGGACCACATTTGATGATGGCCTTCCTGATATTATAGTCCCAAGGTGGCTGAGAGTGTCACATGGCAAGA
Source organism: Callospermophilus lateralis (assembly GCF_048772815.1). Classification (NCBI taxonomy): domain Eukaryota; kingdom Metazoa; phylum Chordata; class Mammalia; order Rodentia; family Sciuridae; genus Callospermophilus; species Callospermophilus lateralis. The sequence continues at coordinate 8,888,542 of NC_135321.1, forward strand.
GACAGGAAGCCTGTGAGGGACCTGGCCACACTGACTTTTCTAATAGTGAACCCTTGAGATAACCCACTAATTCATTAATCCATGAAATGAATGAGTGAATTAATTCATCGATAAAGGCAGAGCCCCAATCACTTCTAAAATGTTATTCCTGGCTCGACCTCATAATTTTTAATTATCAAGATTAAATTTCTACATGAGTTTTATAAGGGACCTAATGTCTTCAAAGCATATCACCATATGATTCACAAGCCAAAAACATTTAAAATATTCTCTGTCCTTTCAGAGAATAAACTTGCCAATCCTTGTCATAAGTATTTACTGTAACTTAGCAGCAAAGTGCTATAATTGATAGGGTTTTACTTCAGTTTTGATTTGTTCTGCAGTGGTATTTTCTAGAGCTTTCTAAATTTTTTCTGACATACATGCGAACTATAGCTCTAATGCTAAAATGTCCTAAGTGAGAGTTGAGATTTGACCTACTTTGAGCTACCAAGTTAACCTGCGGTCCAACAGACCCACAGAGAGTTTTCTCATCACAATAACCAAATCAAAGCCTTATACCTCTACAGAAATGCTTGGTATGCAAACAATTGAATCTTATACTTTCTTCCAAATATTTTCATTTTTCCTCTGATGAATGAGCCTATGAATTCTAGCCCAAGCATGTTTGACTACAATACTTCAGCCTCTCTTTTTTTTCTTAATATTTTTTGTAGTTGTACATGATACTTTTATTTTATTTATTTATTTATATGTGGTGCTGAGGATTGAACCCAGGGCTTTGCACCTGTGAGGCGAGCGCTCTACCACTGAGCCAAATCCTAGCCCCTCAGCCTCTCTTTTGATAGTTCTATATAGATATCTGAGGACACAAATAAGGACATATTAAAAGGTTATTAAAGGCAAAAGTAGATAGCTGTGAGTGTTAGGTTTCTCTAGAGGAACAGAGATATATTAGATTGTCTTAAAAAGCAGATCCTACATGCTGGAGAGCTTGGAAACCAATAGCTGCTCTGTCCAGGGAGCCTCTGAACAAGAGGGACCAATGTGGCAGCCAATAGTTGGAGGTTGAAGGCCCAGGAGCTCCCTGGAGAGCTGCTGGTATGACAAGAATCTGAGAATGGTAGAGTCTGACAACTCCAGCAACAGCAGCAGGGAAAAACACACCCACCCTTCAAGAAGAGTCCAGCACCAGGCCATTCCCCCTCCTCCCAACCACATATAGGGCAGGTCTTGCTCCTGTGATTTGCTGACCCACATACCACTCCTCTTCAGAAACACCCTTGCAGATATGCATAGAGTATATCACTGTCTTTCTAGGCATCCTGGAATCCTGTCAAGTTGATGACCAAGGTTAACTATCAGAGACTGTACATCAGACAAAAAAATATCCCATTTAAATGAAAGATGGATTCTTATTTTCTTAAAGGATTGAGGAAAGATGCTACTGTGCAAACATGTAAGTGCCTCACTGGTAAAAAGACAGGGCTATTCACTGAATGACAAGTTGTTTTTTCAGAAAAGCACCTATCTTGGCATCAAAAGCATTTTGGCTAATCATCATCATAACCTGCTTATTACTGCAGCTCTTCGCCTTTCTATGTGTTTTTCCCAGCTATAAATGCAGGAGGAAATACAAGCTGTGACATCATGCCATTCCTCCTGATAAAAACATCACTTTTGAAACATAGATTTTTGACATCTCTAATAATCTTTTATGTTGCTTACAAGGCCTTAATAACAAGTTATGACATTCAGACACTTAATGCCCATTCAGGGCGGATTTCCACTTTAGTTTCCATGGCAAAGAGAGTCTTTGGTATTCATGGCTGTGCTGTAAATTTATCACACTTTTGGTTTTTCTTTTTTGCAATGTTTGTAATACCTCAAGCATTCCACAGATAAGACACAATTGTCTTTCACTGTGTGTAGGAGACAATAAAAAGAAAGCATATTAAAATGTCAAATGTATTCATCTGAGTCTAATAATTAATTGTGCTATGCCTGTACAAGCAAATAACAAAGTAAAAACAATGCTCCATTTCAGTCGGGTGGAGAAAATGGAGCAATTTATGTGAAGAGCTTACTTGCAGTTACACCTGAGAGTGATACAAACATGAATGTTCTTCTCTGAATCTGATTTATCTTTGCATCCCTGCAACTAAGAAAATGGATGTGGCTTATTGACAGTCAATAAATATTTGAAAAATAATGAACGACAAAAGCAGTACCATCTAAAGTTTGGGATTCAGGCTTTCAGGAAGGGGTTATAAGAATTACTGAGTACTCTTTTTTTGTTCACACTCATCTGCTTAAATAGCAACAGCAAGTTTGCTATTTTGCAACCTAAAAATTATTTGTACTTTTTCTATCTGAATGCTTTCTATTTAGGCAATTAAGTACTTTGTTAAATGGGATAAAGAAAACATATAGAAGTAGATTTGTTACAATATTATATATATATATTTCATTCATTTTATGTTTAATGTATTTGAAAATTGTTTTGCATTAAGTTGAAATATACCTAATATGCATAATTCCAAGTTCAAAATAATCACCATACTTTTCAATTTATGGTGAGGAGACAAATCTGGTCTAATTTTACTTATATTTATGTTGTTTTTTAGCAATCCTAAATATAATTTCACTTTGATATATTTGCAATCAACTATTTAAGTAGGTTCTCTAATAAAATTTTCACTTACTAGAATGTGTCAATTTCATTTCTTTTCTGCTTTCCATCTTTTATTTTCCTCTCTTTTGTGTTTGTACCTTTTTCCTCCTTTACTAATTTTTCAGTGAGACTTCATAAAAATGTCCAGATAGGACATTAATGTGCATTAATTTGATCATGTTTTGTAAGAATTTACTCATTTCAATACATAAACATATTCAGATTGACCCAATGTAGCAAGGGACAACTTAGTGCTGTGTGCCGTGAATGATATGAAAAGGCAGTGTTGAAATAAACTCCTTGATTGTAAGGCTCGTCACAATTTGCCTGTCTTTTCTCTCTGCTGCATCCATCGATCTGAAAGTATTCTGAGGAAAGCATTTTAAAGAGTGCCCCGAACCTCTTCACAAGAGAGGCTGTTTGAACCCCAGATGGCAGGTCTTCTTGAATGAAGAGCATACTAGAAATTACGGTTGTTAACAGTCAAGTTGCTGTGCACAGAAAGCATGTTTGCAGCGGTGTTATCTTAAGGGAGTGCAATATTTCTGATAAATGTATTTGGCCTTTGTGAATATTATTTTTACTAAACATATGTTCTAATAGGCATTTGAGAAGCAAGATCTAATCTCAAATATCTTTTATTGAAAGAACTACTAAAAATACATTTTATCCCAGCATTCCATCTATCTTTAGCTTTCACATGTCATTGTGTATTTGATAAGAAAAAGCACAACTTCTGGGAATCCCTAAGGGAAGGTCAAAACAACCTCAAGTTCATAGGATAGCATAATTCCAAAGGAAACACCATAGCTTTGCATCATTTGTCTACAAGGTAAGACAGAAACAGGAACACAGGTCATTTCGATAGCAGAGTACTGCCAAATCTTACTCTTTGGGGCAATACAAGTGTTTCTTTTCCTAAGCACAGTCACTAATTATATTTTGTACTTATGATAGGCCTCATTGGTCTCCTGTATTTTATTAGACATGACTTTTATTTTAGAATTAAGATAAACTACCCACATTGCTTTGTGTCGGTGATGGTTTTATTGGTAAAAGAAAAATAAAACAAAATAAAAGTCATTTACAGTCATGCAACTCAACACAGAGAAGACAAAGGATAGTGATCCATTATACATCAAAACCCTTGTTATGATAGGAAAGAGCAGGAGAATGAGAAAATATGCTTTTAGAAAATATGCTTTGGGGTTTTTTCCATAACTCTAAGTGAATATCACATTATGGTATTTTAAGGGAAATTATTTTTAAAAATTGAGTAGAATTGTTTCTTCTTAGTAAGGTCTAGGAATGTTAAAGTTATTCTGCATTATACAATCTAAATAGAGCTATGCAGTGAGCCACCAAATAGTGTTTCTCAAAACACTAGTGAGATGTAGAAACAGGATATCTAGGACCAGGAAGAAATTGAGCCCAAGAGTTGAGAAACAAATCAGTACAAAGCCTGAGAAATCACATGGGGTCTGTTGAATATTACATTGCATGAGCAAAAGCACTTTGTAACAATAACAAAATGTACTGTTCAGAAAGGAGTTATTAAGCGGTTTAAAAATGAAAATTTGTATATTTGGGCAAATTCACATTTAGATCAAATTAAGATAAAGTTATATATGCCTATGGATGGAATTTGTGGAAATAACTAAACATTTTCGATTTTTATAAAAAGGCAAAGTTAAGTTTTGGATACAAAAAAACTTGACTTCTCTGCCTCTAAATATAGCTGTCAGGGTGAAAAATAATGAAATGGTTACTTTAGTTTTTTAAAAAAGTACCCAACAGAACAATAGAATGAGCTACCACTAAATCATTGATATACCATATTAATTAAATGAATTTATGGCTTTAGAGCACAATTAAAGTTCTTGTATTAGATATATATGAAACACTCCATAGACACAGTCAAACTATTTACTGAATAGATGTTTTTAATGAAAAAAAGAAATAAAAGCTGTTATTTGTTATGATTTATTTTTTAAAATAACATAATCTTGCAGTGCCCTGTTGCAAGTAGGTCCTAACAGGTAGTTGTATCTAGGTTTCTCTCTCTCTCTCTCTCTCTCTCTCTCTCTCTCTCTCTCTCTTGGTTGTTTCTTCTCTTCTTCCCCAGAAAATTATTTATCATCTTTTCAAGGTATACATAGGGACAAAGGATCATCAGGCTGACCAGATAAGCCTTTTATAGAAACAAAAGGAACATATTTTTAAAACTTTCTAAAATTTATAAATAATTTTCATAACAATTTTGAGTGAGGTATTGAAATTTCTGCATGTAATACAAGTCAGTATTGAAGAGATTACATGCAAAATAAAATGTGTGATCATATTTATGACCCAGATTTTTATTATTTCATACTACATGCATTCTATAAAGCAAGAGTCTTGATTCAGTAGACCAACAGAGTGTAGAAAATAGTTTCTGACAAAAGATTGATTACTCTTGAGACCCCACTGAATTATATAATGAAAATATTTTAAAAATGCAGATATTTTTCCAATAAAAGCAAAATTCTGAGGCTTATGCCACTTAAAATAATCTCAAGCAAGTAAAACTGAAAATCAATAGAAAATGTTAGCGAATAATAATAATAAATATGATCTCATTATCAAGTATTTTTCTGTGCCTTAGAAATCTTTCTCTCATTTCATGCTCAGAACCTCTCAGTATAGTAGATACTGTTATCAATCTTAATTTATACATAATGAAATGAGTCTTAAAGAGGCTTGTGTTTTGTTTATGATTATAAGTATACTGCCATGTCTTGATCTACATTTGTGTACCTGATTTCAAAGTAACAACCCTAATACATGTAGATGTTGACAGACTTCTTCTATGAGGGTTCAAATAATAGATCTAATGCCACAACTATTCTGCAATTGTATTATAAGAACAGACATAAACAATACACAAAAGAATTCACTTATTGGAAGAGTATTCTACATTCAAAACTCAAAAATACAGAAGAATTATGGTTGGGTTGGGAGTGGATGGAACTTCTGCTAGTTGGACAGTGGTGGCTACAAGAGCATTGTTACCACTTGTCTGGTTAATTTTCATACTCATACATGATGAAACATTCACATACTCTCTCTACATAGGAAAGTGAAATGAAAAACAGTTACCAAGTGACCTCAAGATTTGTGGACAAATTCTTTAAACCAAGACAACAAATGGACTTTGGAACTTCAAACAAATAAATGAAAACCATACAAACTTATGGTCCAATCCTACCTCTACCTAGGGTCCTTGCAGGTACCTAAATTCTCTAATTCTCCAATTCCCAATGCACTGGAGATTACTTTCCCTACTTTGGTGTATGATTCTGATTATCAAGCTATATGATAAAATTCATTGTTACATTATTCACTCAATAAATACACAGGATTGCCTAATGAGTTCATAGTATTTATTATCAGTTTACTTGAAATTCTTAAATCATGCTTTCTATCTACCAGTATGCATAGTAATTTTATATGTTAGAAGGTTTACTATAATTTACTATATATCGAAGTTTATTTCCTAGTTAAAACAAAATTATTAAAAATGTATTTCAATGCATTTTGTATAGCAATACACCAGTGATATTATGAAGAAATGCCTGTGATAAATGGTGAGATTATGAAAAGATATATATACTAAAAATTGTAAGTTGTATTCAAATCACAGCTTTCATAAATCAAAACTTGGGATTTCATACTCTGTTCTTTTTATCATATATAAATAAAAAACACTACAAATATCCATAATTTGTTCTACAAAATAATATAAATATATTGTTGACCACTGGAAAATTTCAAAAATAATAAAGAAAAATCCATGAAGGATATTTGTAGATGTGATATTTAAATTAATTTTTATAAGTTTATATATGAGAATATTTGCATGTGTGTATTTATATAAATGCATGTGTATGATGAAAGGGTATGTTTGTATTTGTATGTCAATAAGCTGATAGATATTTTATATATTTGTAATACAAAGTACAGAATGTTATATATTTTCTTTTACTATGAATAGAGTTAATAAGAACTTGGACATAAATGACATGAAAGCTAAAAAAAAGATTAAAGATAATAGAATTTTTTCCTGAATGATCAAGGCTGTAGAAAATCAAACCCAAAGATGATGAAGAGTTTTAAATCTTTGTGACAAAAATACCAGCTCTACAAGATAAAGTTTCTCAGTCTGAATGCCCTGAAAAGAACATGTACGTCTCTGATTTAGAAATGAAAAGGCACCGTTTCTCTGACATTGGAAATGTTTTGACTCAGTTGGGAATGAGATTAATGACTTTGTGAAATCAAAGCAGGCAAGAGAACCCAGCTGGGTACTGACTCAGCTGATTAGCCAGCCCGAACTCTCGGGAAGGCACAGCAGAATCACGATGGCATGCCTTTACAGCCATAAGAAGGGAATAAATGTTTAATCACAGATACTGATGATAGGCTAGAGGTAAGTAATGAAAATTATTATGGGTCAAACATAGATAATACTAGATGCATATTTCCAAGACTGTATGTACATACAATCCATGCATAGCATAGGCATTTGTAAGTCTGATTGTCTACATGCAATGTTGGATATGTAGAAATAAAATTGTTTTCTATGATAAAGTTTTCCTTCAATTGACATACATTTTTTCCTAGAATGTGACTGAATGTTGAAACCTATAAGGAAAAAATATTTCAGGAAAACAAACAAACAAACTTTCACCCAAGGATCATATATTGGTTGAATGGTGGTGTTCAAAAATCATATTACTTCTAATAAAACAAAGTTTCAATTTCATAAAAATAAAACATACAAGGAGTTCTTCATTCAAAGAATAGAGTACTCCTCATTCAACATGCTCTCCGTCACTGTCTCTGAAGAACGGCATCAGCAGCCACTGGAGGATCTGTTCTTTCTGTTCACTAGGATGTCTGAGGCAGAAGCACTCAAAGCATCTTCTTCACATCTGTAACCAGGGCTTTTAATAATCATGCACACGTTACTTCCTACCAGATCAGAAATGGAAAGTCTTTATCAGAAAAAATGCTATTAGCAATCCACATGAATTTTTTTTGCAGTTTTAACTAATGGAAGAATGTTTGTAAATGGTGTGCTTTATGACATTACATGAAGATATTCTAGAATTAAAGTTTTTTATTCTACGTTAGTCAAGTATCCTCATGCCGTACTCAAACTTCACGTTTTATCTTAATGTAGGAAAAGGTAGATGTTGGGAGCGCATTTGATGGTCTCTGACCACTGAAAGGAAAGAATGGTTTGTGCCAGATGGTTGCTTGGATCCTTTGAATCACTAGTAAAATGTACTACTGAGTGCAATCTACAGCTCTTAGGATTCTGACTTCATCCTTGAAGCTTCACTCTTACTTCTAGTTGATATTATGAGCAAGGTTGTCTTCCAATCCATGAATACTTGGTTGCCACGGAACATGGTGCCAGGGAAACAGAGGCCACGACAAAGCACGACTAGGAATTAGTGCCAGGATGCCCTTCCCCTTCGTGGTTTGAGTGGGAAAGGAGACGAGTGTCACCAAAGGAACTTGGAGACAACCGACTTCAATTCCAAGGCTGGGCAGCGTAGATAGGCACAGCATGAAGCTTCAGGGATGCTGACAACAACTCTATTTGCTGTCTGTCTTGGCATTCAGTGAAAACCTTCATTATTCTTCTAGTTAATGGAAAGAATTCTCCGACTTCCTTTGGCACCATGGAATTCACTATTTTCAAACACAAGGTAAGTTAGTTAAAACCACTGATCACCTTGAAAGTTCATGCACCTGAACACTATGGCTAGATAACAAAAATTACATTTAAAAATAAGCTATGTTATTAAATATCTAGGATATTTTATAGTAAAAATGTGTACAGAGACTTGATGATGATGGCCAGCAAGCATTAATCTGAGTAAGGGTCATATTTCAAATCTAGGTCCATGGTTTCACATGTGCATATGGGGGAAAATACATGAATAGAATGTTCCTATGCTATTATGTCTTCAGCTGAAGAGGAAAATGCTAATCCCATTTTATTTTGGTTAGCAAGTTCATGGGAAAATTTTCAGATTAATGTCTTGGAAATAATGCCTGTCATATCAGGTTGATCTTTTTTGTTGGCAGGGTCTCAGTGATTTACCAGGAAATGAGATGCCCTTCAGGAAGGTCAAGTTCAGATTCAAGATTCTTAGGGGAAAACAGACAAAAAGCCTAAGAGAGAACACCAGAAATGTCCCACAAACTTATGCCATGAAAAATCTTATCATTTATTAACTGACTGTACAATTTTGAAAATTAGACAATGGGAAAGGGGCCTTTGGGGGTTTCTTTTTTGCATTTTTCTTTCTTTCTTTCTTTCTTTCTTTCTTTCTTTCTTTCTTTCTTTCTTTCTTTCTTTCTTTCTCCCTTTCTTTCTTCCTTTCTTTCTTTTGTGTGTGTGTGTGTAAATGTTGAGGGAGGTGATTGTTATACAGGAGGGTTAGTTTAGTGAGGTTGGATTAGTTGTGTAGGAGGATTAGTGTCTATTTTTTTCCCTTACCTCTTTCAGGCCTACAGGTAGGATAGGTAATTTTGTTCTCCTCTGGCCTTCCCAGATCACTCCCCTCACCCCGGCATTGCTGGCCAGATCTCCTCTCTAATGCTGGGTTTTAAATCTCCTATGGTTAGTGGCATCCGCTGATGCCTCTCATTGCAACTGGAACCCAGACACCACACCTCTCATATGTGGGTCTTTACTCACTGTTACTCTTTGCTTTCTGAATATCTACTCACTTCTGAATTCTCAATTTCAATATCCGCACAGAGGCTTCTTCATGAGACCTGGAGTCTTTGATCCTGTATCTCCTCCAATACCCTTGTCTTTGGCCTCTGTCCTGCAGCAGGTAGTCACTTCTCTACAAGTGTCTTGGTCTGGAGGGAACCACTGCACATCTGCTCCATAGGGTCTCCTGCTCTTCTCTACGTTCTGATTCCAGTGTCCTTCAGACCCAGTTGGGGTAGAGCCAGCCGTGTTTCCACAGCCCCTTGTCTATTTGGCAGTTTCCTTTCCCTCGTTCCCAAACTTTTTACCTTTCATCTTTCTACATTTTTTCTTGGGAAGAAAAAAAAAAAAAAACACGTTTTTTCTTTTAATCAAAGTACAGATAAAATAAAATGTCCACCAACTTCACACCTGGAAAACTGTCTTAGTAGGATATGATAGGAATAAAATGTATGATACCATGCCATTACTTGATTCTACCTAAGTTCATGAGTGTTAAAAAAAAAAAAAAGAGAAAAGAAAAGAAAGAAAGAAAGGAAAGAAAAGAAAATCCTTGTGAGTTACTTTTTAAAAAATTTTATTGGTGCATATTAATTATACATAATGGCGGGGTGGGGTTCACTGTGGCATAATCATACATACACATAGAGATGTAAAGTGAACAATTTAACTTCCTAGTCCCTCTCCCACCCTTCCTGCCCCTGGTCCCCTTCCTTCTCCCCAATGTCCCCTGTAATCTCATGAATTCTTCAGTGTTGCCAGCAAACCATTTTGTAGTTACCTCGTTCCGTTCCTTTTATCTGAGTTTTCTAGATGTCCTCAAATAAAAAAATTAAAGGGACAAGTTATACAGGCAGAACAGACTGGTGCAATATGAGAGAGAATCCCTTCCACAAAGGAAAATCACAATTTTCTCCCAAAGCAGAGAGTGCCTAAGCACTGGGTGGGGGTAGAGGGAAGACCCAAGGCCTTTAGAGAGGGGGGTTTTCAGTGTGATTAGAAGAGTTGAGTCTAATTCCTGCTCTCTCCCAGAAAATGAGATAAGGGCTCTAACACTCTGATGATTACTTTTGGAAGGACTGGCTTCTAGGTCTTTCTGAACAACACTCCTGGTTTATAAACTGGAAAGAGGCAGGGAGGGAGGGGATTTACATCTTTACATCTCAAAGGGAAAGAGCAAGAAATTAGAATTGCAGCTTTTTCTGAGAAGTCAGTGCTGTAAGAATAAGATCAAAACCAACAGTCAATTGGAGGAAGCAAGTCCAAAGTTTAGTCAAGCTGAAGGGCACTTAAAGAACATCCAGATCAATATATACCTCACATCTCCATTTTATCCTTAGACTGTGAGCACTCTGTCCCTGCTGCAACCTCAGATGATCTCTAGTCTCAGTGAAAAATTACAGCTAACATAAAAAGGTAATGGCTTTGTGTTTCTACAGCCATATGTGTATCTTTACAACATCTGCAATATCTTACAATTAAATCTTTATAAAGAAATTTTGCCCACATTTTAAAACAAAAATTCCAACTTCCTAGCAAAACATTTCCCCCCAGCTCACCTATTCTGGGCCACCCCCCTGTCTCTTGGTCTCAGTGGATGGCTCCAATTCTCCCCCATCTCTAAACGTGGAACTGGCCAGGAGGTCTTCAGTCCTTTTCACTTTTCTAGCAACTCTCCCTTGTTTGTTCTTTCTGGCATCATTTTAAAGGGCTCTCAAAATGTCTTTAGAACAGCTCCAAACATCACTACTGCTTATTAAATCACCTCCTGCTATTTAAATACAAAATGTCTAAATTCAAGTTTTCATTATTTTTCCCAAAATATAATCCATTCAATGTCTGTGCTGGGGATTGCTTCAATTTTCCATCACCCAGGCCCACATTGTTGAGCTGTCACTGATTCGTCTCCTTCTCTGACACTGCATCTCCAAACGCCCTGCTTTTTCTTCCTTTGAAAGACACCTGGTGTCTGACCACTGATCTCCATCTGCTCTAGAACACACCAGGCTGAGTTACTACATCTCTCATTAACGCCTGTGATGCTTCAAGTCTCCTCACGGTTTGCCTTTGCTGTCTGTGGAGGAAAACGTCACAGTAAAGCCCACTTAGCTGCCCGGAAGTCCTTAGCCCTCCCTGCTCTTCTTCTTGTAACCTCCTGTATACATATAACTTAATTATGACATTTATTCTCTTCCTCTCCACTGCTGGAATGTAAGCTTCAATAATATGGCATTATGTAAAAATGTGGATGTGTAACCGATGTGATTCTGCAATCTGTATTTGGGGTAAAAATGGGAGTTCATAACCCAGTTGAATCTAATGTATGAAATATGATATGTCAAGAGCTTTGTAATGTTTTGAACAACCAATAAAATAAAAAGAAAAAAAGAATAAAACACACACACACACACACACAAAACAAGTTTTCTCAAAAAATTTTGATCTTTTTATACAGACCCTCCATGGTCACCTGTTTAAAAAGAAAAAAATAGGACAGGTACTTTCAGCTTCTTCAGTTTATAAATTTTTTCCAAGCAGCTACAATGGTGATTGGTACATAGCAATAAAGCCATATTTGCTGAATAAGTTAAAATGTAAATTGATGATAATTCTAGCTAAAATGTGAAAGAAGAAGAAGGTTAAGAAAATATAACAACTAATGTTTAGGATTCTAGTTTACCCTATAGAATAAAAAATTTTGCTAATTATTTCATGTTAAAGTAAATATTAAACATTTGATAATCCTTCACAAAAATATCACTTTTTCCTTTTACATGTTTAACAATTATTTTTACATTTTAAAGTAAACATTGATTACATCAAGCACAATTAAAATATGTGGATATTTTAATATTAATCATACTAAATCATTAATCAAATATTTAATAACTTTTAGTAGGAATAAGAATTTCTATATATTTTAATTATATCAGGTGATGAAGCAATGATGGAAATATGATTTATGATGTATTTTTAATTGTAACTGCAATTCTCTAGGAATGATTTTGTGATGGGTTTAATACCAGAAGGTTATTTGTATTGACAAAGCCCATATTAAATTTGAAATTAATTAGGATATGTCATCCTAATTTATTTTAAGGAACTCAGGCACTAATCATTTTGAAATATTATTTATGTACCTTAGAGTGAATGAATATCCTTATTTATTTATTTCTTTTTTTTTTTTTTTGCATAGGGGTTCCTATATGTAGTCCATGAATTTATATTAGTAGAAAACATTGAGTAAATTTCATGGTACTCACATTCAGAAGGGCAGTCCAAGTCATGAGTTGTAAGACAGTGGGCACTGTGTGGCCACTGGAGTAGGGCTTAGGGTGCTCCTACAAGCAGGGGAAGGAAAGAGGAGGTGTGAGGAAACTTGCATCAGCCTCACTCACAGGGAGGCATGCATTTTATCACAGGCATTTATAGTCTCATCCTGCTTGAAAATGTGCATCAAAACCAAATTCTAATCAGAGGGGGCAGTGGAGCAGTGGGGTGTGGGCCATCTCCATTCCTTTTAGTTTGCCTTTTGCTGCTTTCTCACACTTGTCCTTCAGGGCTACCATTATTCATCCCTTTCCAATCATTGATCAGTGATGATTCTCTCAGTTCCAGTTGCCTAGAGCAATTTTTTTTTTTTTAATATCTGGCTCCATTTTTTACCCTTTGTTTTACATAGCTATCAGTTTAAACTACCAGAGTCTTTTTTTTTGTTGTTGTTTTTTTGAGTCCTGTAGGGGAGGGGATAAAGTCTTAGTTATTTGGAAGAGATTTCCACCACACTCCTTTATTTTCTATATTATACAAATAATGTCATGCCAGTCACATGCATAAGTGATTGAATGTGGCATTAAAATTATAGATTTGCTTTTAACACTTTTATTTAAAATTGGTTAGTTATTACTGTTTTCTTACTGTTCATTTTCCCAGTTTCTCTAATTGGGAAAAAAAAATGGACTAACAGCACCATCTTAAAATACTCCTCTAAAAACTAAGCTTGAATAGTGCTGTTTTGTCCTTAATTATTATTTCACTAATGGAATATTTTGTTTTGTAGTGTCCTTTTATAAACAGATAATAGAACCTGGGAAGCCTGGGTTAATTTACTCAATGCTAAAACCATGATAAAAACATACGTTTTAGGAAAAACATACAGTACAGCAATTCATCATGGAGAAATACAGTAGCTGAAGCCATAACTGCACTAATTAGATCTAAGTTCAGGAGGAGAGTTTAAAGCATATGTCCAAGTTGGCTCGAGCTGCTATAACAACTCCAGACTGGGTAGCTTAACAGAAACTTATTTCTTAGAGTTATGGAAGGCGAAGATCAAACACCAGCAGGGTGGGCCTTCCCTGAGAACTTTCTCCTTGACTTGCAGGTGGCATGCTTCCTCCTCTGCCTTCCATGGTCATTTCCTTGTGCATGTGTGACCCTTCTGATTCTTTGTGCATTCACATATCCTCTTCTCAAAAGTCAGATTGGATTAAGGCACACACTGAAGGTGTTATTTTAACTTAATTACCTCTTCAAAGCCCTGTCTCCAAATACAGTCATGTTCTGAGGTACTAAGTGTTAGTAGGGTTGTGACATGTTCTGGAAAGACAAAATTCAGCACATACGATGTCGGGAACCTAGAATCACTTCCTGAGTGAGCTCCTATTTAATTTCGCCTCTCCTTTTTTCTGTTGTAGTTGGAAAACTACTGATTCATGGTCTTCCTTACACTGGTGTCTATGAGGATGTTTCCTTATTAGCTGCTTTCCTCTTGGTTACTTTTAATCAGCAATATACAGTTTAGTTAGCTTATTTTTCACATAAGTATCACATTATCAAAGCTTATCATTTAAATTACAGCTTTTTAACACATTAACTTTTTAAAATTACTAGATATTTATTAAATTTACATTCATATGATTTACTATTCATTATTTTTGCTTCTTCCATAAGAAATTTTGTCTTATATATAGCTTCATCCCATCTCATATTCTCAGTTTTATTCTTTTAAATATTTTAAATTTCTTGTGTCCTTTTTACCTTAATTTTAAATCATCTCTCTTTGACCTTATATTCCTTTAAAGGCAATATTCATAATACTAATTTCCTTTTCTTCTGTGTAGACTAGTTTTCATTTCTAAATTTTTTGGGGTTTAATATCTTTGACATAGCATTTATTCATTTCTCTAATTCCAATTTGTGTTGTACTTATAATTATTACTTTTCTTTGTATTTATTTTATTTTTATGAAGAATATGTTATACTGAGTCTAATAATGAGTGTTCACGATGATTTTTCCAGGATCAAAACTTTAGATCTTTCTCTAACTTTATAAAGTGATTTTAAAAAAGAAAACTATTCACCTCATATTCAACCTTCTTTACTTTTGTCTTGGCTTCTTTTTCCATTAATTTTACTTTCTGAGTCTATTCCAGAGTTTTCCCACAGAGATTGTCTTTTTTTCCGGAGGGAAAATTCTGGTTGTTATTTAGGGAAATTTTAGGGTTTAGATTGCGCCAGTCCTTTGTATTTATTTTTGAATTGAAGTATCCAAAAATATAAAATAAAATGATATAAGGGAAGCCTTGCATGTTTTAGCTGATCTTCCCACTTTGTTCTCCTTATTTAACAGAGTACTCTTGGTGATTTGGGCTTCTGCTATCCTCAGGACCATTTGTCCCCATTATTCCTACAAGCTAAAACATCAATTTTCCTCACAAATTTACAAAATCCAGAAGTGTCATCCCGTGTCCCTATAGGTTGGTATTGCAAAAGACAAATTTAAAGGTGATTTTGTGTTAGAGAACAATTTGCAATTTACAATTCTTGAGTTCAAGCCAGTACTATTAACTCTTGGACTTGATAAGCAGAGATATTCTTACATGGATAAGTGTTGAGATTACTGAGCTTGCTGACCATTTCTAGCACCCATCACTCCCAAGTTTCAGATTCTGAATTCTCAGGTGAGAGAAGGAATTTTGTACTATACAGGGATCAAGGGTTGCCAAGGATAGTGAGGGTCCAGAGAGTATTTTCAATGATTTATTCATCTGCATTTGGGTGATGAATCCAGAGACTTTAAACTTTGATAAAATAAATTTAAATAAGCACCTTGACTTTGAAAAACAAGAAGTAACTACATTCTTGACTATATTTAATCAAAATGAGAAGGTTCTGAAATAACTCTAACAGAAAATTTAATAATAAATATTAAAGTGTGTCGCCCAAAAGTGAGTATTCCCTTATTTTTCTAGGTTTCTTTTCTATTGATTCATGTGTCAGAAAAATACCGCAGTGTGTTAATAGGCTCCCCTGGGAAGGAACCCCTACTGCACTGTACAGATAGAATACACAAAAGACATATTTTAAGTGCAGACTGTGTCATCTAAGGAAATTTATCTAAACTATTAATTCTCTTCTTATCTGAAGTATTATTCTCTGTCTCTAATTCTAAGTTTCTTTGGTATAATAAATTTAATATGCCCTTTGTGTGAATCTAAAAACATACTTGTAAGTTTATAGCTAGGGAAGTATATCATTTAGAATTTTAAATGTCAGCATTTAAACATAATTAAGCTTACTAGCATATTATAAAGCATTTCATACATTTAACATACTATCTTAATTGGAGTTTTAGTAAGTATAAATCTTTGATTTAGAGATAAGAATATATAAATAATAAAACCCTATATTTGGCCCAAAGCTGTTTTCAAACGTTTTCTTTGTTGCTTTACTTTGAAATAATCTTGGTCACTCAAATTGTTCATTAATTCAGTGCATTGAACATTGATCCAGTTCTGTAAATGATCTCAAAACTGCTACTTAATGTCATATATATACCAACACAGTTTTGTTGATATTAGAATTTTATAATAGAAATGACATTCAAAGGTTTTCCTAAAATGTTTAAGTTCAGTTCTGAATAAAAACGATTCACAATATTACTATAGTCTAAAAAAATCTATTCTTTGTTACCATATAATGTTATTGAATATTAAGTATATATTATTATATTCTTGACTACCTTAGAAAGAATAATTCAAAAAACCAACATACGAACTGTTTCTTTATTTTACAAAAGAGCAGTATTCTGAAATATTAATGCAAATGCATCCCCAATAAAGCATGCCAGAGTTGCGATTCAAAAGCCATCTGGAAGCCAAAGTGTCTTACACCAGGCTGCACTCTCTTGCACTGATAGCCACAGATGAACACTTGTGGGAACTGAAGTGAAGTTACTATCTAAACCCAACAACCCATAAAGTAGTGCTCTTGTCATCTCCATTTTACATAGGAGGGCACCCAACACTCAGAAATCAGTACGTTTCAGTGAATATAAAATAAGCAAATGATTGGGGTGGGGGGCAAACAAAAGCAATATGACTCCAAAGCCAATGATTTTAAATGTTACGTACTACTATTCAGGAGCAGTCAACTCCATTCTAAACTCTGTGGGACAGATCCTTATGGTGGGAGGGTTACCATCATTGGTCCACTCTGGGCCACAAGTTCTCATTAATGATATTTTAGACAAACATGATCTGGATGCACATTGCAGGCCCTTCTAACTGAGTTAATCCAGCCATATGTCTTGGTATCATGTGTCTTTGATAATCAAAATTTTAATCTGTGCCTAATAAAATATACCTTAAATATTAGGAGTCATGTCAAAACCAAGTGACGAATAATTAAAGGTTTAAGACTGTATTTCACTCTCATAGCCATGCATAATTTCAAAAAGATATACTTTCTAATTGCAGGCTTAGGAAAGTGGGAATGTGGAAAGTACAAGAAAAAAAGAAGCTTTCAAAATTAATTAAATGTGAACCAGATAAAAGCATATTTCCAGATTCCTATTTCCTTGCTAGCCAAAAATTTGGAGAACAAGAAACTAATGTATTTGAGACAAACAGTGGACCAGTTAATAGCACCTCTTTCCTTTATTAAAAAATGGAAAACAATAAACATGAAATAAAAACAAATAATTTCCAGAAAATAAAATGCAGGTGGCCATAAATATTTTATTGAACTTTGAAAAATAATCATTACAATAAAAAGAAACAAAGAAAGGAAGAATTATAATATATAGAAAAGAATGAAAATAATTACTAAATATTCAGTCATTTGTATTTTTAAATAAAAATTCACAAGTTAATGTTAATTTTCTGCAATATTAAATATACTATGTTTTTTTTTATGAATTTACTGTGCAAATCTGTGCATGAGTTCCTCACAACTGAGCTTCACATTTCTCCATGTGGAAAAGACAGTGTGGTCAGATGGGTCAAACTGCCCATTGCTCACTGTTAAATAAAGAACACTTGTTATTTAATCTTGAAGTTTCTTTCACATGAAGCAGAACAAAGTAAAAATAATTAAGAAAAAAACCCTTAAACATAACAAGATGATTGGCACCTAAGTTTTTAAAAATAAAAATTCCAGAAATTAAAATACTCTTCATGTCTTTCTAATAGATTGATTTTGTAGCTTTCAAATTTCTTTGAATCTAAATATCTTTTGGTTAAAATATCTTCACCAAAATGTGACCATGGATACATATTTTATTTAGTATATAAATATATGTCTTGTAACATTATAGTCTATAGGAGAAACACAGTTTTCTAGTCATGGAGGATTAAAAAAAAAATAGTGACATTGTTGAGAATGGCCAGCATGTGGAAACGATATAAAGAAAGTCCAGTTATAGTCGGTTTTATCATTGTTTACAGATTCCTACAGAGAACACACTCCCTTGTGGCCTGCAGTTGGACAGTTGGACAGTTGGGCAATGTTAATTCTTACAATATATAAACCTCAATTTCTTTCCATTTATTTGTGTCTGCCTCAGTTTATTTCTTCAATGTCTTTACAGTTTTCAGTGAGTAGAACTTTCACCTCTTTGTTTAAATTCATTACTAAGTATTTTATTATTTTTTGAATATTGTAAACAGACTTTTCCTGCTATTGTTTGAGTAGTTTGCTTTGAGTGGATAACAATGCAACTGATAATTCTATGTTAATTTTATATTCTGCTGCTTTTTGAAGTATGATAGGACTCAGTTGTGAAGCCATTAGGGCATGAATATATATAATATATAACATTACTGAGCCAACCACATCATCTTCTTGCTCAGATGTACTATTTCTTTCTAATCTGGTCTTGTTAGTGTGTAATTTAAAAATATGTGGAAATTTAACAACATGTTTCTGGAAAATGAATAGCAATACTAAGTGAAACAGAGAGTAAAAAACAATGAAAAGGATGACAGATCTAAAGGTTTTTAAAAAGTAAAAAATAAGTGACATCATCAGACCTCTAGTGAGACAAAGAGAAAAAAAAGTCTCTAATAAAAAAAATAGAAATAAAGTAGACCTTACAAGTGTTTTCCCAGAATTCAAAGGTTCATAAGAGACTATTACAAACAATTATTTGAAAAAATAGGATCACATAAATAAATGGACCAATTCACACTGACTGGTGTTGACAGCTCTGGTAAGATGAGCATCTGGGAATGGGGTTTAGGAGCTTCACTCTCCACCTTTGTTCTTAAGGTCTTGTTCACTTGCCATCTCATGGTGTCCTCCTTGCTCTATTTCCCCAAAAGATCAATCAAAAGTCCACAGGATTTCCAAAGGAATCTAACTGCTGAAGTGTTTTTGTTGTTGTTGTTGTTGTTGTTGTTGTTGTTGTTTTTAAGTTTGAACTATCTGGTGACATTTTA
Organism: Callospermophilus lateralis; assembly: GCF_048772815.1. Taxonomy (NCBI): domain Eukaryota; kingdom Metazoa; phylum Chordata; class Mammalia; order Rodentia; family Sciuridae; genus Callospermophilus; species Callospermophilus lateralis. The sequence continues at coordinate 8,907,716 of NC_135321.1, forward strand.
GGATACTCTGAAACAGGGGAAAGAGGTGAGACAAAAATCATAAGGATCAACATTGCAAAGAAACACAGACAGTACATATTTGGAAATGAAGAGCTCTGTCCTGGAGGTTTGGGAAGGAAGATACAAAACAATGATAAATCAAAATAAATAAATGTTGGCAAGGATGTAGGAGAAAGGCACACTCATACATTGATGGTGGGACTGCAAATTGGTGGAACTCTGAAAACAGTATGGAGATTCCTTGAAAAATTGGAAATGGAAACACCATTTGACCCAGTGATCCCACTCCTCAATCTATACCCAAAGGACTTAAAACCAGTATATTACAGTGATGCAGTCACATCAATGTTTATAGCAGCTCAACACACAACAGCCTACATATGGAAACACCCTAGGTGTCTTTCACAGAATGAATGGATAAAGAAACTGTGGTATATATACACAATAGAATATTACTCAGCCATAGGAAGAATGAAATAATGGCATTTGCTGGTAAAGGGATGCAACTGGACAATATCATGATGACTGAAATAAGCTCATCCCCAAAGAGCAAGGACAAATCTCTCTGATTTGTGGATGCTAACCCAAAACAAGAGAGGTAGGGGAGAGGAATAATAGAAATCCATTGGAAAAGACAAAGGAAAATGAAGGGAAAGGAGGGGAAGGGAATAGGAAAGACAGTAGAATTAATCAGACATAAATTTCCTACCCTTGCATTTGAATACACGACCAGGGTAACTCTGCATCATGTATAACCACAAGAGTGGGATCCAAAATAGAATAAGTTATACTCTATGCATGTATAACATACCAAAATACATGCACTGTCATGTATAACTAAAGAGAACAAATTAAAAACATTAATAAAAGAAATAAACCTGTTCTGTGTGTTGAATGAGTCCAACAGAGAAGCACCAGATTTAACTCTAATTCTATAAATATGAAATGCTGCAAGAAGCAGTGGTGTAATTGAAATAGATCAGGAAAGGGAAAAGGACAATCCTGGAGTTTTGCTCTTTGTTGGCTGGTGGTGTGAGATTTCCACTGGAGAAATTCTAATGGTGATCATAGGACTAGGTCTAGGTCTGAGAGGTCAGGGGAATAATTTTTTCATTTGCTGTAGGTGAATTCAGAAGTAGATAAGCAGAAGATAAAAAACCCAAGAGGGTCTCCCTCAGCCCAGAGCAAAGTCGACCCCGGGGCCACAGGTGTTCCTATTACAATCCGGAAGGCTGAAGAAACGTCCAACACATTTAATTTTTCATCTATCAAATTAGAGATATGTTTATCTGTTCATGCATCTGTAAATTGCCATGGGAAGTTTTCCTTGAATTGATCAACAATATTCAAACTAAGTTTTTTTTTTAAGTATCTGGAAATAAAAATTAAGTACATTTTTGAAGTAGGCATTTGTTTTAAATAAGGTCAATCAGAAACAAATGCCTAGGCATACATTTTCTCCTTGTAAATATTTATATAGTTTCATATGAATATGTATATCACATATTCTGACTTATTTAACATTAGAACATAAACAGACTATTTTGATCTACTGTGTTTTATGTAACATAGACATAAAACTTTAGAATATGGAAAATATGTTTCTTCATCATAGTTAAATGAATTAAAAGTAAAAAACTGTTAAGGGCTTACTGCTGAAAAGTCCTAAATTAATTTTAATTTTAATTTTATTATAAATATTTTTTTTCTGTTTCACGCATCATCCCAATCATTTCTGTCTACTATTTATTTACAGTTTTTGGCATCCATTTAATAACCACCATAAACAAATATGAAATTGTGGTCTATCATCTAATCAATTGCTGTTATTTTGGTTTTCCTAACAGGTAAGAACATTTTTCTCATGAAGTAAACAATATGGTTGATCCGTTCTATTTTCCATCTGGATGCCAAAACTAAAATACAGAGGAAATGAGCAAGCCTGGAATATGAAGAGTCATCACTAACCATCCACACATAAAGATGAGGAGGTATTTGAGGGTTCTGAAGCCACAAGCCAGCCCCTAACATATCCCTGAGCTGTTGGTGTGGGGGCAGCTACTTCACCAGCAAGAGAGGCCTCCTTAGAATGACAGGTGATAGGTGTTCTCATTACTGTCTGCTTTATTTTGAGAGCTAACTGTCTACTTTGTGTTTTTCATTAGAAGTGTTAATGGCAAGTCAAAATCGTGTTCCAAGGGTTCACTCTGTGTTATTTTACACAGAATTTGTTTTGAAAATGTTGATATATGTTTTGAACTCTTGATATTTTCATTTTTAACAGGGTAATCCTATGATAATTCCTTTAAAATCTTTTTCAGATAATTTAAACATCCGATTCATCTCAGTGTCAATGTCAGTTTTTGGGAATTTCTCATTCTCATTACTTTATTCTGTTCTGTGCTTTCTCTCAGGTATCTCTGGGCTATGTGAGGAGACTCTGCCATATTTAAGTCTTTTACATCAGTGACAGTAACATGGTTTAAGTTTGGTTCAGGGGTGCTACTATTCTTTGGGGCTGTGGTTCCAATGACGATCTAACTTTTATACATTTACATCTGTTCTGCTGGATTTATCTCCTGCCACCTGGCCTCCTGCGGCTCCCTCCAAGTGATGCTGGAGGAGGCAGGCGAGGCTTCCCAGGCCAGAGTACCTGGTGGCTGTAGCTGTGTGAGTCTCACTCTGCTGTGAAGATGTAGCGTGCTTCCACCAGGCTCTTGTTGGTGGGCTGCTTTTCACCGTGGCCACCGGCTGCTGCCTGTCTCTGTGCTGGGGGAGGTGGATCTCAACCTCACAAGAAGAGATGTATTCTAGCCCTAAAGACCTGGAGTGGCAGGATCCCCTTTCCTTTCTGGTGATTGAGCGTGCAGTATCTCTGGGAGGGGTTGGGGAGAAAAGCCTCAGACCCTGTGATGGCGGAGAAGGCCCCCCGGGCCAGGTGTCCTTTGTGGTGAAACCCTGTCAGCCAGGCTCTCTGCTTGCCTTGGAGTGCCCTTGATGAGGGTGAGCAAGGGGGTCGACTCCCCAGAGCAGAACTTGTGCTCCTACAATGGAGGGCTGCCATGGGCCTTCCCATGGAGTCAGCCTGGTCATGCTAGCAAGATTCCCAGTGGCTCTGGAAAAGAAAGTTGACATGGAGCCTTCTCTTGTTAGACTGGAATGTGGGGAATCCTGGAACTGGGTCTGTACAGAATGGAGACTTCAGAGAGCCTTGTGATGTCCTGAGTTCAGGAAGAGGTCACCCTTATGGTCAGGATAGGAAATAGCACAGGTGTGTGGTAGGAACATGGGTTTAAGGTGTTAATTCCATAATTTGGGCCCAGTGTGTTGACCACTACATGATAAGCAATTTATCTGCAGTCCTGCCTGACTTTAGTCAATATTACATTTTTCAGTAAATTGTTAGCTGCAGGAGAAATTCAGACCAAAATGATGATAAAAGAACACAAGTTACCCTGAAGGAGTGGGGAACATTTTTGTGAAGTTTACATAGAATTCAAAGAGATAAGGATAATTCCCCTAACTATATGATCTGTAAGTCCAGATTCCAATTAGAACCAGTCAGCGTAGGCCAAATAACCTATAATTGCCATGTGCACAGGGTAGTTGAAGTCTGATATCACGCTGCTATCGGTCATAAATCAAGAGGTGGACTTGTGCAGGAGTCTCTGGAAACTTCCCTTGGGTCCCCGATAAATCTGGATGGCAGGAGGGTCTTGCCATCCTTCTCTCCAAGAGGACCCACTCTCCCTTGACTTTGTCCTTTGTTCCCCCTTCGCATCCCCTCTATTAAACTCATACTGGCTACTCTGATGACATCTTTGAAATCTTTCTGGTGTGCCCGTAAGGATCATGGTGAGAAGGGATGGCCGTGAGTGCCTCAGCTCTGTGGCCAGCTCTGTGGCGTGGCTTCTGTCTGTAACATTTCCACCTTTCTGACACTCTCTGTTGTCTCTTGCTTTATTTCCAGGATTTATAGTTGTGGTTAATGGAAAAGAACAGCAAGAAGGAGTCTATTCCTTCAGTCCAGACAAGAAAAGCTCCCTCTTTACAAGATGTAACACATTAGAATACTTCTTTGTAGGCGGCCCACCATCCCTTAGTTTTCTTCATAAAATTATGCCCAGATCCCCTAAAAAGAGGAAAGACAATGGGGGTTAGGGGCAAAAGAACCTCATAGCCCTAATTCTTTAGCTATGGGTTTCAGTATTGTCTGCTGAGCACTAAATCCAATGCTGTATTTTGTATCAACACAGTCATGGCAGCCACAAGACAGTTTATTCATCAATGTAACAAAAGAAATTGTCTCTTAATTCCCTGCAACACCAGCTGTGTTTTACCAGATATCACCAAAACTAAAGAGAATAGAAGGGGATGACAATCAGAAAGTAAATAACAGCTAGATTTTTGTTAAATAAGTTCTAGAAGTCCACAGTGCCCAGCCCATCTTTACCAGAAGGCTATTTACCAACAATTTCAGAAGTCTTCCTGATTTATCAGTTTTCCTTTCAAAAGTGACTATCTGTCACTCTATTGGAAAATTTATAATAACTCTTTTACACGTTTTTGTGTTTGTTTACTTAGTGAGTCACAATATGCATAAATCAAGTAAGCAAATGACAATAATCTTTGGCTTGAAGAACTTTATGTGAATATACCAATGTTCCTACTGCCTAGATCAAGCCCAATGCAGCAGTACAAAAGGTTTTCTATCTCCCTTTTACACTTACATACAGTTTTACTCCTATAAGAGTAATGCTTACTCAGATTCCAATAGAAGCCACAAACTTATAAAACATAATTGTTTAGGTCATCTTATTTTGTTTGTAGCATCTTTCACGAAATCTCACATTTCAAGATGACTTCAGGCAGTTGCTCATATGGGTAATTCTTTTTAATTGTGTGGTTTTCCATTATAAGAATATAAAATTATTTCATTGTCCATACTCCATTTGATGAATGTAAGAGTTCCTTTTTGTTTGGGCTAATGACCCACAAATGTAACTTAAAGGGGTGAGATCTAGTCAAATCAGTATCCGAAACACAAAACATCACCTATGTAAGAGGTACAAGGTTTCTATAAGGTATATATGTAAATCAGAACACTGTAAACTGGGTACCAGAGCCAGGGGAAAACGCCAACTCTGAGAAGGCTAGCAAAGATCATCATTGTGACACCCTCCAGAACACTTCTGCCCATGGCATCTTGGTATCAAAAGTGGTAAAGGAAAACCCCGCATGGTCAAGCCCAGAGGAAGACTGACTCATGGTCAGGGTTGGAACCTCATCACGAGCTGATGGCATTGGAAAGTGGAGCCTTTGGCAGATGGTAAGATCACGAGAGCAGAGTCCTCACCACTGGATCCAGTCCCTTGATAAATGTGGTCTAAGAAGGCAGCCCTCCTCTGTTCCCACCACATGAGGACACAGAGAGAAGATGCACCTTGGGACAGAAAGCAAGCCCTCTCCAGATGCTGCAATCCTCAGCACCTTGATATTCAGACATTCCAGATTCTAGTATTATGGGAAAGAGATTTATGTTTATGATCTTTGTAGTTTGTGAAAAACCTAAATGGACAAAGACTCTCACATAGTGAAGAGACAGAGCAAGATCAGCTCCAAAAGAGTACGTTGGTCCTCCATGGCTGGTGGGTCCCCCATCTATCCAGGCCACTCATGCAGAACAAGTGGATGACATGCACCCTCCTGTGCTGTATGAAAAGCATGGGGGCTGGAGGTTGGATGGACCCTGGGGACCACTGGCACCTGAGTTTAAGCAGAGCAAAGAAATACACACTGAATCTGAGGCAGGGGGTCAACCTGACAGCCTGTGTGGGCCTGAGGTCCATTCTTATATGGTAGCGCATGAGGTGGAAATGGTGTGCACATAAGATGCCTTTTCCTGACAGCGCGAGTTTGTATGTGTGCATGCATGTGCACACTTCTACATATTGCCTGAGAAATAATATGCCTTCAATAATACCTTACCATTTTCTTTCTTTTCCACTTATTTTGTAAGTTTTCTTAAACAAAAATTTCAAATATTACATTTTATGGTGTTCCAAGAATAGCTTGTTTGTCATGCCAAAAAAATGCTATTCAAATTCCAATTGTGTAATATGTAATCTGGAGGAATCATCACATTGAAAATCAAATTATTTCTTACAAAGCTAAGCATACTCTTACAGCGTGATCCAGTAATCACACTCTTAGAATTTTCACCCACATGAAAACACCTACATATACATGTTTTCAGCAGCTTTTTTCATAATCTCCAATAACTAAAAGCAAGCATGTTCTTCAATAGGTGAATGGATAAACAGACTGATACTGCCACACAATGCCCCATTATGTAGCAATTTCAAAAATAGCTGTTAAGTCCCCAAAAGATATAAGAATAAATTGAACACATTTGCTAAGTTGCTTATACGGAAAGATAATGAACTGTAGGATTCCAACTATATGACATTCTGAAAATGGCAAAATTGTAGTGCTTATAAAAGTCAGTGGTTTTAAGGGTTTAGGGGGAGTGGTGATAGGTGAACAAGTGAAACAGAAATCACAGGAAAATAAAACTATATTTTCAGATATGGTAATGGTATAAGCAGATGGATTCATCAAAACACAAAATTTTAGGCCATAAAGAATGAACCCTAAGCAAACCAGGTGTCACATACCTGTAATCCTAACAGCTCAGGAGGTTGAGGTAGGAGGATCATGAGTTCAGACAGCCTCAGCAAAAGTGAGGCACTAAGCAATTCAGTGAGACCTTTTCCCTAAATAAAATACACAATAGGTCTGGTGATGTGGCTTAGTAGTTGAGTGTCTCTGAGTTCAATCCCCAGTACAAAAAAAAAAGGCTATATATTTAAAAAATCAGATGACCTAAACTTGGCTCGGTACCCTACACAGCAGGAATAAAGACTTAAATTGATATGCCATGACTTTAAACATATAGGTTGAAGTGCAAGATAAAATGCATATGTGGAAGGTAAATTTGATAAAACGTACTCTGATATGCAAAATGTTGTTAACCTCACAGTATGCTGTTTCTAAATATGTCTTATGAATATGCTACTTACCACTACCATTTAGTTGTCAATATATTTATGTTTTTATGTACACACTTTATTTTTGGAGGTTATATTTTCTTTAAGTTTTGTTTTTCTTGTAGTAACCAAATGCATCTTACCAGTATGAGAGTTTTTTGAGCCTATTAGTTGGGGAGCAATTGTATCTAATTTCTATAATTGAATTTATCCTTTTAAATAAATGTTCTGCTACTCTTACCTAAAATAACTAAAATAAATTTATTAAAGCAAATGCAATGCTTCACTCTACAGAGCAAATACTAGATGTCATGACATCTTTAATTGTTATTTGCATAAATTTTTCGGTGCTTTATAATTTACTAACCATTAATAATAGTATTAATATTAACATGACCAAATTATTTACTATGGCACACCGATATATTTTTTTAAATTTTTTTTACCTGTTCTAATTAGTTGTATATGACAGTAGAATGCATTTTGATTCATTGTACACAAATGGAGCACAATTTTTCATTTCTCTGGTTCTACCTGATGTAGATTCGCACTACATGGGCAGTCGTACATGTATTTAGGGTAACAGTGTTTGTCTCATCCTGTCTTTCCTACCCCAATAACCCTTCCCCTTCCCCTGTTCCCCTTATCCCAATCAAAATTCCTCCACTCTCCCAACATACCCCCCCACCATTATGGATCAGCATACACTTATCAGAGAGAACCTTAGGCCTTTGGTTTTTTGGAATTGGCTTACTTCACTCAGCATGATATTCTCCAACTTCGTCCATTTACCTTCAAAAGTCATAATTTTATTCTCTTTTAATGCTGAGTAATATTCCATTGTGTATATATACTACAGTTTCTTTATCCATTCATCTACTGAAGGGCATCTAGGTTGCTTCCACAGACTAGCTATTGTGAATTATGCTGCTAGAACATTGATGTGGCTGTGTTACTGCAGCATGCTGTTTTTAAGTGTTTGGGGTATAGACCAAGGAGTGGGATAGCTGGGTCAAAGGGTGGTTCCATTCCAAGTTTTCAAAGGAATCTCCATATTGCTTTCCAGATTGGTTGTACCAATCTGTAGTCCCACCTGCAATGTATGAGTGGCACTCCAATATCTTGAACTGTAACTTTACTACTTATTTATCTTAGATAGACAAACGACAGTAGAAAAATTGTGCAAAAGGTCAAAGATCTGAAATTTTAACATTGCAGATTATAATTTAAAGGCCCTAAGTAACGATAAATCTTAAAGCTGTGAAGAAAGTACCCCAAGGTAGTAAGAGCCATGATTTTGGTGATTTATCTTTAACACTCTTCAAGCACATTTGTGAGGACACGGAGGAGGTGTTTTCTAGAAGATGAAGTGCTCCTTGGTCCCCATGTGCACCGACATTAAGACAATTCCTTGTAGACACTAGCCAACCCTTCAGTGTGTACTGCCATGAAAGGGTTAATCCCACAAAGTTGGAAGGTGGACTGCAGTACATCCTAAAAGAAAGGAAAGAAAAACAAAACATCTGTGACCACGAAGACATATTGGAAGATTTTTATTAGAACTTAAGAAGATACAGATTGGGGATGGCCTCATGCAGCTGAATGCAGACATCACAGTCATCTCTGTGGGTTTCCATACCACTCCCACATCCTTACTTAACATGTGTCTTCATCTCCATCCCACACTCACATTTTTCTTCTCTTTATCCTAATGATGCCCCTACTTCTGTTAACATTAATCAATTTCCATTAGGGTCCCTGTTCCTCTTCCCTAAGATTTCATACCTTAAACTATCAGATGCCCTATGACATCTTAGTGCATGAATCCATCTATTGTGACTTATAACTGCATTGATAAACCCAGAAACTAAGACTAACATATCAAAATTAATCAGACTATTCCCTGACCAATGCCTTTTGAATCTGTACCTACTACCTATGATCATAGCTTGAAAATGGTATGCTGCTCAATGCTCAGCATCCATGGGCTCATTTCATTGCCTGTTTTCATTTTCTATTGCTGGGAAATGAGTACAAGCTAAATATGACAAGAGCACTATTGCTAAATTCCAAATATATGTTTAAAACAGGATTATGGATGAGTTGTATTTAAATTGTAAATAAGATCAATTAGAAAAATATATCCCCAAATAATAGCTTAGACATTTATTAATATTTAAGATTGAACAAATTTTAAATAATCAAATGTATCCTAATTAAATTACTAGTCATGCATTCTGCAGAAAACAATCAAAATAATTGAAAACTATCACAAACTGTTCACAAGTTATTCAGCATTGATAGCAAATATTTCCTAAATTTATAATAATTGTTTCCAATTTTCTTATCCCTAAATATGTGTGCATACCTAGCTTTACCTTTGTAATAAAGATAAGCATTGCATTAGCCAGTTATCTATATCAGTAGTAAATAAAATATGAAGTCTGTGGATTTTACATCTCTCACTGGCAGTTTGGGCCATGGGGTACTTTTGAGAATGACTTGGTATTTAACATTAAATGGGTCCTAGAAGCATTTTTAAAACTATACAGTAGTCATGGAGACTAAAAGGTTGCAGAGGTTGAGCCTGCAGCCATCTCAATAGTAACATAGTATGAAATGTTGAGCTTTAAGCAGGCAAAGTTCTAGTGCTAGAACAGTGGACAAGAGAATTTTTCACTCCCTGCTCCCTGTCCTGGCTGAGGATCATATTAGAGTTTGACTTTCCTTTTAGGTACCATGGTTAGTTTTACTAACTATGTCATCTGCCACTCTTAAAATAATAATAATTATAGCAGTAAATTCTTACCTGTAAATCTATTCAGTGTGAATATTCTATGTGATTTTTTCCTTTCTGATCATTATGTATTATGTACTAACAAGTAGAAATTCTTTAAAGAGGAAGCACTAGTTGAACCCTTATTGGTAAGAGATAAACAAGAGTATGTTATTGAAATTGCTGCTCTATAATCAATATGATATCCAGTTTCTCTGAGTGTGAGTAAAATTGGTCAGTTAAGTGTTATATACTTATTTTTTTCCATTGTGCATGTCTACTCCCTTGTTTGCTTCTTTGAACATGGACTTTTCTTCTTAAATTTCTAGTATCATGTGCTTTAACATTTGCTCTGTTGTGTGATTAACAAGACAAATGAATGCTATAGGGTTCTTTGGCAGTATAGACCATCAAGTTGTATATAACTATGATGCTAATTTTTGTTCAATGGCACATATTAGATATTTTAGAGATTGTTTTGCTAAGAAAATGTAGCAAAGAAGTAGAAGCAAAAATATCACCATCATTAAGGAAAACTTAATGATGTACACTTTTCTATCTTCTCTCTGACTTATGAAGAGTGTCTTCTTCCCACTTGTTTTTAAGTCTTCCTAATTTAAATCCCTTAAAGTGCAATGAGATTAGCCCACCTGGATAATCTCTCTTTGGATGAATTCAGTATTAACTGATTAGCCTTAATTGTATCTGCAAATCCCATTTTCCATGTTACGTAATCATAACAGGCACAACTCCTAGGATGAGCATCGTTGCAGCCATCTTAACACAGAGGAAGTACAGAGAAAAACACATAAATATTGCAAGTCTATGTGGACATCTATGAATAATTCATTGAGCATCCTTCTGAATTTGTTAGGCCGAGTTGATTAGGAAGGGAAGAAACACAAGAAAATTCCAAGCCTGGAAATAGATAGAAAGACAATTCTTTAAGCTTATTCTTACCTTCTTGGGGCTTAATATTTATCTTCTCATGTACTTAAACTCTAAGCAGGATAATCAACTGGACTAGGAATAGGCAAAAGAATAGAACTACTCTGCTTTTGGAGATGAGTGGCGTCAAGCTTAAGGATAGCAAACACTCCATTTCCATTGTTTGATCTCTTGTTAATGTTTAAAAAAAAAAAACAAAAACTGAATGCATATAACCAGCATAGTTTCAAAGCAATGGAAGTAGCTTGTTGTTTTCTAGGAACTGAACTTTGACAAAGTCAAACCATATTACAGGCCAGGAATGGTTGTGCATGCCTATAATATCAGGTACTCAAGAGGCTGATGTAGGAGGATCAAAACATTGAGGCCAACCTATGGATACCCTGTATTAAAATAAAACAAAAATTGGGACTGGGGTTGTGGCTCAGTGGCAGAGCACTTGTCTCGCACATGTGAAGCACTGGGTTCGATCTTCAGCACCACATAAAAATAAATCCACAAAATAAAGATTTTTTAAAAATAAAAGAAAATGGCATTCAAAGACACTGAAAATGTGTGTATGTGATATAGTATTGTCAAATGTATGAGGTAATTAAAGACATGAAATAATTCATTAATAGTAAAGGAAGTAAGCTAGCAAGAACACAAACAAAAATGTTAATCATGAAGAATGGGAGTGACATTAGAAAGCAGAAAGAGAATATAAATCAGTTGTCTTGAAAGGTGGAATAACAGTCAACTTATGTATCAGAACTAGAAACCAATGTGCAGGAAAATTTATTTATTAAGATATATTTCTTATTGTTGCATGGTCATGTAGAACTCCAACCACTAAAAACAGTATAAAATTTAAGTAATTGCTCAGACTTCAATTACTCACAGCCTTTGCATAACTCACTCATAATATTCTTATAAGAACTTAAAAAATATTTTTGTTGAATGAGCATATAACTGGTTCAAGGGATTAGCTAGACAACCTAAAATAAAGGTGTCAACCAACTGATTTATTTAAGCAGACACTAAGTTGACTAAACATTTTCACATATCACTTTGTTTTGGAAGGTCCTTTAGAATACCAAGAGTGTTCACTTCATTGTAATAAAGCGATTTCCATTAGATTGGTGGACACAGCACAGTTTATACAGACAATGGATACTTTCAATGGTGGAGATCAAGTCAGACAAACCAATTAAATCAGTTCTAGAGACAAAACCATTGTCTCAGCCCACTGTGGTTTATAAAACAGTTACTTCTTCGGAGTAAAAAATGTATTAATGGAAATGGAAATACAGTTTAAAGTTTTCTCCGTTTCCACATGGTTCATTCCATCACCTCTTCCAGAAAGTGTTTCTAAGCAACTTCAATGACATTGCTGGAACAACCTTTTAAACATTTCCTTCCCTTTACTGCAAAAGTCTTCATCTTTTCTGGATTATTTTTTCTATGACACTCATTATGGTAACAACATGGGAAAGAGAAACATTAATAATTTTGTCAGCCCACCTGCTCAAAACAGAACATGTTTCACGAGGCTAAAAATGTACATTTTAAAAAATTTGTTTTAATTAGTTACACATGACAGTACAATGACCTTGACATATGATACATTTGAATCAGATGGGATATAACATCTCATTTTTCTGAGTATACAGGTTGAAGAATCACATTGGTCATGCATTCACATTATATACACACAGTAATAATAATGTGTTTCATTCTACTATTCTTCCAATCTCCCCAACTCCTCCCCTCCCCGCCCATCACTTCTCTCTACCTAATCTAGGGTAACACAATTCTTTTCTTTTTTTCTCACATCTTCATACATGTACTTCGTATAACACTGAGGGTCTCCTTCCACCATCCATGAAATTCCCTTTTTCCCTCCCATTCCCTTTACACAGACAGGCACCTACTAGTTGCCAACTAAATATGAGTTGAATATTTAAAAACTGATTAGTAAAAAATAGAGTATTTGGTTGTCTTTGCCATGCTTAAAGAAAGACAATGACAAACTTAATGGAAGCCAGAAGAAGATCAATGATCCTGACATATCACCAAGTAAACAACTAAAAGAAGCAATGTTGTTTATGCTGAAGATCTGATTGTGCAGGGAAAGCTTCCTCCATTTTTCGGGAGGCACATATTAGATCAGTATGGAAGAGCCATTAAATTGTTATAGTTGGTTGGAGGCTCAAAGTTATGGAAATTAGGTAGAAATGTCCATAAGCACAGTTTCCTTTACTAGAAAGAGGAATTTTCCAAGAATTAGAGGCTCGCTCTCTCTGTTTTGGTAATGGTAAGGGTGGCTACATGAAATTTTATGTCCAGTATCATGGGGATTGTTTAGAAAGTCACCTTATTGAAACATTGGGATAAATTTCTTGAAGAGACCTACCTGAGCTTTGAAATCCTGAGATGCTCCAGTAGGAGAAGACCTGTGAATAAGAAGAAATTTTCCAAAAATTGGTTGAATCACAGAGTGTATAGAGTATATAATACAAATATCTGGTTAAACCTTATAGTGGAATTATTATAACATCACTTTTGAGTATAGTTTTCAAATGCTACAAAATAACACTTAACAATGTTGTAAAATTAAATACCTACTCACCATAGATATTTATAAACCCATGAAACAATTTTGATACATATTGTAGGAAGAGAGAGGAAGAGAGAGAAGGGCTACCCAATGATCCAAAAGACAAATTTTAAAATCATAACAGGTCCAAAAGGTTTTTTTGTCTGGTCAGATGTTTTTCATATTAGCTTATTGAAATGCATGTTTCATTTTAGTTTCCTAACATTTTTATGAAATTACTCTATATTCAATAAAATAAGAATATAGTAGGAAGAGATAGAAGCTGAGATAGCTGATTTCTAAGCCAAGCATTGCCCTTAAAGTAAAATCATGGGGTGTCAATTCAACTTTCATGATTCATATCTTCAATTGCAAAGTGAAGTTTAGTTTATAAATGTTTAGTGGTACTCTGGGAAGTTTCTTGCAGTAAGTACACTAAATTATGTGATCAATGTTTCTGCACTCTAAATTTATGGGTGTGAATAAAAATTAGTCCTTAAGTTTTTTATCAGCTCTTGCATCTTTTCAATATTGAATTTTGATAGTAGATTATTAATTATTTTGAAAGTCCTGATTATACTTTTTAGAAAGTGACATAATTTTGAGTTGCTAATCAATGCCTGTTCAATTTCAAATAGTAGTATTTAATGCCTATAATCTCAATGGAAATAGTCAATAGAACAGGTAAGCAGTTGTTATTCAATCATGAAAAGTTGAGGGAATATATTTAGTCAATACATGTTACAGATAAAATTTTGTGCTGAGCATCTCATATATTTGGCATGGTCTTTCACACAAAATAGGAAACATGTTTATAGTACTTATTTATTATATAAGGAAGCCTAGACATTTAATGATTTGATTTTGTATAAAATGTAAATATATTTTAATTTAAAATCTATGTTTTAGATCTCAAAATCTATTAATATAATAATTCATTTAATCTAGCCCTTCACTCGGAGTAGATACAATGCTGATTTAAAAAAAAAAATCTAATTATTTCCTTTGGAACACACATTTTAAATTAAGTTAACTTTATTATCAATTACTTGAGCAAAAGGATGTATTTGGGGTGTGGCAGATAGAGTATAGATAGATATCTGGATAGAAAGATAAAGTTAACATGAATTGATCCAATCAAATCCCTGACAAATTTAGTTTGAAAAAATACATATGGCATACTATAAGCCTGTCTTTAACTTGTATTTCCACTTTTGTAACAGAAATTTTAATCATACTTAATTTAGAAGTAAAACAAAACTAAGTGTTTATTCCATCCAACAATAAATGCATTGGCTCAAGAAATATTTATTGGGTGCAAGTCTGTTGTTCACCAGCTCAGACAGTCTAGAACACAGTGGGTTTGTAACCTCTGCTAGTCTCACATATACTATCTTCTCATTAACCAAAGTGACACAGTTGGAAAGGCAGAGGATCCGTGTATGAGGTAACTCTCTAAAAGCATAGATAAGTGAGTTAAATTGGAACACTTAAAGTGTTTGTTACAATGTATCTATCTCTTCCTACTGTACCGGAATCATGGAAAACAGCTACATAGTTACCTATGACACCTGCAGAGGGTCACAAAGCTGACTGGGAGACATCACTGCCCTGCAGGCTCCGGCAGAAGCTCACCTCCTCCCATTCACCTTGGACTTAAAATTTTTTGGTCACCAAGTGAGATAAGCCCAATGTGCCAGTGGATTAGAAGTGGATTACCAGAGGTGGAGGAGGCGCCATTACCTAGGAAGAAGACAGTGAGGGTTCTGGGGTCCCACCCTCACTGGGAACCTCTCTGGAACCATGCCAAAGCAGGGAATGCTCTTTGTAACTTCTCTTTGACAAGCAATGAGTGGGCTGAGGATGTGCCAAAAATATAGACAAATGGCATTTGAGTTCATGAACTGCTTGGAGAACCAATCTAGTTATTTAAATCACACACTGAAGCGTTAAAATGTATTATTTCTCCTCTTGCTCTCTCTGCCGCTAATACTTCACATCTTTCATTCTTGGCTCAAACAAAACCTGGCATCTTTCAGTCAGTTTCATTTCTCACTCGGGGTTCCTGCCCGTTTCTTCCCCGCCCCTTTCCCTACCTCATTTTCCTTTCTGGTCTCTAGTGTCTCCTCCTGGTTCCCACCTCAGTGTCCATTCCTGGTCACTTCCTCTGTTTCTGCTCCTAATTCCGACCACAATTTCCCTTCCTGGCTTCTACTCCAGACCACCCTCAGTCCCTGGAAACCCTTTCCTAATGTCTTCCATGCTTCTCCCACCTCTGGCCCCTCGAAAGTTTCCTCCTCACCCAAGCCAGCAAAATCATTTAACCCTAGTTCTAACCATGGTACACCTGTGCTTATATTCTGTGCAAACAATTCTCATTTAAAATAAAATGCAAGCTCCTCATTAAGGCCGACACAGTTTTCCAGGTTCTGAACCCTGCCTGCTTCTTCTGCCTTCTTTTATTGCAGACTACTCTCCTCCTCCTATGAGACATACCACCTTGGTTGGCTTTTGAGTGCTCAGCACCCACCTTGAGAGCTTCCTGGGTGCTGGCCCCTCTGCTTTCCTGTGACTGACTCCTCCACTTTAACTCCTTGTCTTAATTTGTTTCCAAGGCACCCTTGGATACCTTATTTAAGAATTTCTCCTGATCTGTCTTCATGGCACAAATCATATTACATAACCAATGTGACTTTATTAAAATGTTCATTACTCTCTCTTACTAGGCACTGACCTATATAAGTGGCCACTTCTCTTTTTATTATACACATTAATACTTGTGTATTAATGGATCTAATTGCTTAGAAAAAAAAGATTTGAAATTCACAAGTAATTACTGAATACAAGCATAGAAGACTAACATAGCTACATGCACAAAAAGATAGATGTTTAAACATTGGTGTCAACAACAGGAGATGGGAAAGCTGTTCATATGCCAGGCATTTAAACCAAGAATATAGGTTTTAGAACCCAAGCAAATTTTTGCTGTTAATTCTGTCAATAAGAGCTCAGTTTCTTTTCAGAAAAGAATTCAAGCTTGCCAGAATGGTACAACAGGATGATGGAACCCCAAAACCATCCATAGAACAGACTTCTAAAAAAAGAAGTCACATTTATCAGTTGCACTTATATTTTTTTTAAAAAACTATACATTATTTAACATTTAGAGTTTTTATCCTTGAATAGTGAGTAGGGAAGATGTATTCCTTACATGTGCTTCATTTAGATTAGAGAATAAATCTTGATTAAAAAAAATAGGAAAGCCTCAAACAGTTGACAAATGATAAGATAATTGAAATTGCCACAAATTCTTTGTCAATTGCTATGTTGATTCACCAATATCAATTGAGTACCAATAACATGTAAATAATCTATTCTATGCAAATACATATACCATAAAATGAAGACATAAGAAAATCATTTGTATAAGCTCTTTTTAGGAACTAATCATTATAAATCTGCAAGAGATTGGCACATAACAGAAGAGAATAAATCAAGATTAATCAGGAAACCTACTTGCAATAAAATATTATGTGGAAATCTTCTATTTTGGCCTTGTTTAATCTCCATGATTTCATAAATAGTCATGTAGTTATATAATACACACCACTGATTCTTAAGTTCTTTTTCTACTTAATAACTTTACTGAACTTTTGTAGGCATTATGAGAGATTTGAATAATGCAAAATCTTGGGCAGATAACATTACGAAGCCATCTGTTAAGCTGTCCATGTAACATGAGGGCATCATGTTAAACAGGTGTCCTCAAGGTCAGTTGTCAAGGAAGGGAAGACTGGACTCACACACTGAGAAGCACTGTACAAATCAGAATTCTTGTGTAAAATGGCTTTTCCTTTGTTTTCTCAGGAGGCCCTCTTAAAATATTTCAGAAAGGAATGAGAAGTTTAAAACTATAGCTATATATAAAACTCTTATACATTGAATTATTTAAAGCATTTTACATTAACTAATCCAAGTAAATTATTAAAGCATTTTTACATTAAATAATCCAATTTTTTTCCTTTCAAAAATGTTTATTAAAAACATTCACTATGTGGCACATACTCATCCCTGTCCTCTGGACTTTTCGTGTTAGTAAAAATCACGGTGGGCGACTGAGAGGGGCATGAGCTCTAAAGCCTCATGGGAAAAGCCAGGTGGACCTGATACCATCCATTCCTTCCTTCCTTCCTTCCTTTATTAATTCCAGTGTTTGATATCCCCATCATGAATTATCCCTGTGGCAATTCATAAAGATAAACCTAGGCATTTTTAATATATAATATATGTGTGTGTGTGTGTGTGTGTGTGTGTGTGTGTGTTAGTGGGGATAAAAGAAAATTTAAATTAGAGAAAATAAGCATCAGGCTGCAAGGTGACTTGAATGGAGATTGGGGAGAAAAACAAAGCAGTGAAGGATCCAAGAGGGGACCATGGTGTTCTGTCATGGAGGAGACATCCCTGGAGAGAGAGACGGGCCGTTGGTAAGAGCTCTAGTGGAGGGGTAAGCAACGTGGACCTTGGGAGAAAACACTCCACCCAGAGAGAAAAGTGACAAGGCCCCGCCCCAGGGGGAGGAAGCTGCCCTTCATGGGATGCAGAAGGAAGACAAGCCTGGAGGAACCTAATGAAGAAAGGAGAGAAGCAGGCGTTGGGGGCTGACTTTACCAAAATGCCAACATGTGGACATCCTTGTCAGCTACTGAAAACCATGGCTTTCCCTAAGGCTGCCTGGATGTGAATGGAAAGTCATTGGATGAGAAGTCATCGGAGAATCTTGAGCACAGGGGTAACAGGATGATTTTGGCTACAATATTAAGGAGAGATCATGGTGGAAGGTGAGATAATGCTGAAAGGTAGCTAACAGTGATCCTCATAACCGTCCAATCATCTAATCATGCAGGCAAGAGACATCAATGCTTGAAAAATGGTTTGATGATGAATGTATATTAGAGGTAGACACCAGACACTATTTTTTTTTTTCTGTACCACTCTTTAAGTGAAGGTGCATTAATTGAAATGGGAAAGTCTTCAATTTCTTTAAGGGAAACAGAATTTGGAGGGAGAAGGCTGTTTAAGAGTTGTGTGTTGGGGAAGATACAGTTTTAAACCATGAGAGTCAGGAGGTGATATTTGGTAAAGTGAGGAATAATTGGCTTGGATGAGGCCATCACACTTCTGGAAAAGGGACAGTGAGTCCAGGTTTAAAGTACTCACGGACACATGGGGAGGGCTCTAGTTTGTAGGATTCATTGATGTATTAGATACTAGTGACCTAAATTTCAAAACTCTATGCCTTGAGGTAGAGAAAGGGAGAATGGTCTAGAAGGAGTGGCAGGTAAGCAAGTAAGGAGGCACCTGCCACCTAGAGTCCCAAGGATGAAAGGTGAAATGACCAATCAGAAAATACTGCTTTGAAGGTTTTTAATCATTAATTGTAAAGCTGTAGGTTAAGAATATACACAAGGGAAATATGAGTCATATGGCATTTTTTATTTGGAAAAAAAATACATCATATGCCAGATTGACAATAGTTTAGCGTTTAGTACGGTTTTGCTATCTGTATTTGCTCTGCAGTATGGCAGATGTCAGAGCTATTGCATCTTGAATAACTGAAACTTGCTCCCCTTCTGTTTTAATTGTCCCCCTCTTTTCTCATTAGCTTGAGTTAGAATAATTTCAAGATGACAGGTGCTTTAGAACAGGTCTGAGGTAAAGTTACATCTACAGTCAGAGACAGGTCTGTACAACTGCTTGACCCTTAGGTTTGCTCAACCATTATGACTCTTGGGATTGTGGAATTAAACAGAAATACCTTTGCTAATACCTTATATCTTTTACTTAGTTCTGATTATAAAACACCACTTACCCACAAAAGCTATCTAACATGCCTTCTAGTTTGTCTAAGCTTTGTGAACATTTCTGCTTGAAGTGTTTTCACATGCCGTTCCAATTTCCTCAAGCATTGTCTGTTTTTGTAATTATCATTAAGAGAAAACATCATGGGTCCGTGAGATATGAATGAGTTGGAGTCAGAGTAGGACCCAAGTTTCTAACTCTAACATGGTAGGCACACAACTGATTCTCTTCCATAATGAAAAGAAACTTCAGGCAAGATCAATATTTGATTATCCTAATTTTTATCCACATTGCAGAGAGCAATACCTTTCCTCTGGAAGGAATTCTGCAATGTTTCTCGGCAAGTGAATGACTGCATTGATAAATGGCTTAGGCGACAACTAATGAAATATAAGAGAATTAAGAGAATGAAGAGTTGAAAGAGTTGAAAAATTAAAACACAACCAGACACAGGAAAAAGAGGACCATTCTCTCTAAGGAAGAGTTTAAAACCTAATAATCTTCCTCTTATTTAAATTGAAAAAAATTGTTATGATATAATTTAAAATATTAAACTCTGATTATTCCATGTGATCATTTTAATACATACTGACTTTCTTTTACATTGAAATTCTAAATAGTATAATCTGAAAAATAGTTCTAGATGTGCTTGAAAAATATACTCTATATAATCACATATTAACTTATTTTAATAGATATGTTTTGATAATAATGTAGAGAATGTTCAGTTAATCTGAATTATTTTACACAATCCAAATAGGCTGATATCTCATGCAGAATCATATACCTGAAAGTGCAGTGAGATTTTGTATTTTATGGAAAGCATACATTTGGATTATTAGAAAAGCATTTTATATGTCCTATCAAATTTATGTAATGTCCTACATAATGCCAATTATATTTTAGAAGATTTAAAATTTATATATATATATATATTTAACTTAGCAAGAAATTGTCTTAAAATATAATTTTATAAGTTAAGAACTTTGAGATGGAGATATTAGCCTGGATTATCCAAGGGGACCCATTGGATCACAAAGGCCTTCAAAGGCAAAATAGGAAGGCAAAAAAGAGGTGGTCAGCGTATGGTGATATAAGATTTATTTGACCCACTATTGTTGGCTTTGAAAATGAAGGAAGGGAGCCATGAGCCAAGAAATGTAGATGATTTCTGAAAGAGCTGGAAAAAGAGAAGCAGATTAGTGTAATGATTACACATACTTACAATCTTTGTTTATCTCATGTGTGTTAAATCATATGTGCATTTTTCACTGAGTTTTACAAAATTTATAATGAAATGATTATCATCTCAATATGGAAAATAAAATGATACCTCTTAATAAAATACAAACACACACACACACACACACACACACACATAATTTTTAAAAACAGGGCTACAGAGGCAACTCAAGAGTAGTGTGCTTGCCTAGCATGCACAAGGCCCTTGGTTCAATCCCCAGTACCACCCATGTGCACTTGCATACACACACACACACACACACACACACACACACACACACACTGGATTGTAGAATATTTCATGCATATGCAAAGCTCAGTTGCAAGACTCAGTTGCATGCAAAAGCATGCAAGAGTGGCTCAAGAGGCTGAAGCAGGAGGATCTCCAGTTCAAAGCTAGCCTCAGCAAAACTGAGGTGCTAAGCAACTCAGTGAGACCCTGTCTCTAAACAAAATAGAGCTGGGGATGTGGCTCACTGGTTGAATGTCCTGGGTTCAATCTCTAATCCCTGGTACCCCTCCAAAAAATAATAATAATAATGCAGTAAAATGATCCCACACCAGTTATGTGTCAGAGCAAGTTCAGGTTCATGTGTGACTCAGGTGTTTTCCATAGTTTATCATGAATGAGAAATCGAAGTTATGTCTGGAGTTAAGTGTCTTTCTATGGGAACATCCTAGTATTTCTCAAACTTAATCAATTCTCTAAAGTTGTTAATCATTGCATTATAAATACATTTGGATGCTGTTGATCTATGCTCTTCTTTATCTAAGAAACAGCTATCTGCAGAAGGGAAGAGTAAACTATTAAATTGCAAATGCTTATTTAGACTCATTGAGCAGTGTGTTAATATTTTTAGATTAGGTGAAAAAAAAGTTTGAAACATTCTTGCTGAGATGTGAACATACCTACTTTTAAATGCATTATTCCTCTTGTAAATATAATTAAAATTTTTAAGGTCTATACATTTTCAATTATGTATATTCTTTAGGTTAGAATTAAGTGCATTGGTATAAATTGTTCAAACTGTAACTAAATTATAAGTCCCACTTCAAAGAAAACGTCATGAAATGCAAATGAATCCCTCTAATCCCATGGCTGCTGCTGCAGCTTAGCTGGGTCCCTCCTCCTCTTGGCTCCACTTGCCCACGTTATAAAGCAAGAAAACAAACTGCATCCAAAGCTGCATAACTCTCCTATGGACATCCTCTTAATTTTATGTCAGACTTTGAATGATGATTGGGCTGATTAACTGATTAGAAAATAGCATTGAAGATTCCTCCATTATTTAATTATCTGTGCTTAATAAGTTCTTAATCTAAAAATATGAAAAACCTTAAGAGTTAAAACCAAAACTGCAAACAAGATTATTAGTGTGATTTATTCTGAGGTGACAACAATTTTCTTTTTTCTCATCTACTTATCAAAAAATCTCTTTATTTACTATCCAAAGCCAACAACCAGCCAGCAATGTTTCTTCAAATGAAACATTTAAGAGAGATTTCAATGAATGCCATTGGCTTGCTGATAAAATTGAATGTAAAAATTAGAATTCAACCTAAAAGTCATTAAAAAAATGACGAACTGTACAAAATGATAATTTTTGGATATAACTTATCAGATATTATAGGACATAGATATTTATAGAGAGGAAGCAAATGAAGTGAGGCCTGCAGTAGCCCCAACTTGGACATCTGTAAAGTGTTTCAGAGACAGAACATAGGGAGGGGAACCAGAGCTTCACTTGAGGTCTCTCAAATGAGGAGGCTGGCCTCTTAGGAAGGAGGAAGGCCACTGGACAGTGCAAGGCGGGGTGCTCACTACTTGGCAGCAGGGTTAACATAGTGACTCCCTGATGTCTTTCTGAAGAATCTAGAAGGATTTTGAATGTTTTCACCATAAATAAGTAATAAATGTTTTAGGAGATAGATATGTTTGTACATTCTGATCACAGAATATATACAGGTATGAAAATTTCACACTGGACTCCATTGATATGTACATTTTTGTGTTCTTATACATCACTTAAAATAAACTTAATTTAAAAATTTAGTAAGATGTACAAGGAGCAAATAAGTGTACAGAAAAAAATGCTAATAACATTATTTATTATAGATATACCAATAAAACCATGATGAGGTATCACTAACCACCCACTGGAAATGAAAACACTTGTGCACATCAAGAGTGCAAAGGTACAGCAGCAAGGGAACAGTCACATAGGTAGTAGAAATGCTAATGAGTACACCACTTTTGGAAACATTTTCAGTGTCTCACAACAAGAAGGTTCATCTGTCACGTGATCCAACAATGTCACTCCTAGAAACATACATGAGAAGATGAAAATATATGTCCACACAAGTGGTACAAACATATGTTCACAGCTGCTTTATTTGTTATTGGACAAAGAAGGACTCAACTTGAAATTCTGTCTACCCAAAGAAAGAATATACCACGTCTGTGCAATTTCCTGTTCCTACCGCCAACAATGTGCAGTCATCTCAAAGTAATTTGCTCAGTGAAAAAAGACAGGCATAAAGAGCATACAGTTTAGGATTCTATTTATACAAATTCTAAAAAATGTAAGCTAAAGCCACAGAAAGTACATCTATGGTTATTTGTCGGTGGCTTGTGTGTCCCAGACTGTGATTACAAAGAGGCCTGGGGAAACTTCTGGCATCGATGAATAAATTCATTATCTTGATTGTAGCGATGAGTTCATGACAGAAGATCCTTCTTGTTGTGAGACGCTGAAAATGTTTCCCAAAGTGGTGTGCTGATTAACATTTCTACTACCTATGTGAGGTTCCCTTGATCCTGTACCTTTGCATTATTGACGTGTTTTCATTTTAACTGTTTCAGTAGGTGGTTAGTGATACCTCGTCCTGGTTTTACCTGTATATCTATAATAATTAATGTTATCAACATCATTCTGTATGCTTACTTGCTATTCGTACATCTTCCTAAATTTTTAATTAATTTTATTTTTAATTGATGCATAAAAACACAAAAATTGTACATATTAATGGGGCCCCATGTGAAATTTTCAGACATGTATATATTCTGTGATCAGATCACTTTGAGTATGTATGATTTATTGCATATAAATTATTCCTAAATAAAACTTTTAAAATGAAAATGAAGTAATCAGATGATAAATGACCAACTGCCAATTTATAATAGATTTGCTCAGCATTTTTAAGAAAGAGCAGCATCCGTGAAACAGACCTGGCCAGGTCTGTTCACCCAGCCTTCATCGTCCACCAGTTACCTCAGATCCATGTGGTACCCCATTTGGACGACGTCCCCATTTGGACGACACTGTTGTCCTTTTGAAAACGGGAGAGATTTTAGTTCTCAGCTGTTCACAAGGTCTAACTGACTTTAGCACCTTGTGGGAAGGAAATCTTACCATTAGGAATGATGGTTTTCTGGTTTGTCTCCCCCAGATCTGCTCTGCCCCTCGGGGCAAACACCTAAATCCTAAGCAAAGGGAAGAAGGAAGACAGCAGGTAGAAGGACTTGCCTAGTCACCAAGGAGATTCTCAAGGGGACAGGATCATGCACAACACAGTGGCCCATTTCCAGGTTCCTTCTTGACAAAATGACAAAAAATATGAAACAAATGAGCAGCCACAGGGCTCATTACCTGACTGCTCTCTGCAAACTGTGAAAGGAACAGGCGGTGATCTGGGGAAGCTCTCTGATCAGGGACCCTCCCGTTCATTCTTCCTTCCTAGGCCAGCCTAGCACGGTTTGAAATTTGGGGGGACAAATCACCTTACTTCAATAACCCTCACCCTGTTCTGACCCTGTGAGATCATGAACGACACTGGTTTTAATTATTATTTAATTTAACTTGATGTTTTCTCATAACTGGGCAGCTCTTTGCCAGAAATCAGGAGGGTCTCCTGTGTAATTCCAGTTTTGTTTAAGTCATAAAATCTTGGTTAAGCCTCCACTGTATGTAGCTGGTCTCATTTTTGTAATAGAAAGCCAGAGCACCTTTTCTCCCTATTTTAGAAAGAACATGAAAAATAAAAGCAAACAACCAACGCCTCATGCTCTTTTCTGCTCTGCATTTTACGATTACTTTTCATATTAACACTAAATAGAAAGCCACCAGGAGCATGCTTGAAAAGCTTTTGTTGTTGAATCTCACCAAAAACAGCTGCTGCCCCATTAAAGGGCAGGGTGCAGAGATTTTATGTAACAAAAAATTTGGTAAAAAACAGGTAGAACAATGCTTTCGTTTCTGAGCTGTACTGTCATGCAGAGCCCTGTGTCATTCTCATTTGAAGTCCTTCCACTAGAGAATTATTAATTCTGACAGAGTTTTTCATTCTATCTCATTAGAGACAGCATCAAAACTGCTGAGAAGTACTGTGTGTGTGTGTGTGTGTGTACGCGTGTGTGCATGTGTGATTTTTTCCTTCCATAGGGAGAAAAAACATATTTTAATTAAAATAAAGCAATTTCAAAATGGAAGTTTATGAAACTAGATCCCATCTGTTAATAAACAGTGAAAGAAGCAAGTCTTTAAAATATTTACTTTCCTTTAAATGAAAGTCATCTGGTCCATGGAGATCTGAGTAAGGTGTTTCAAACCTGCAGCTGTGCTCACCTCTCCAAAGGATTTTTACAAATGCACAGCCTTGGGGACCTGGGAAGTTGTGGTCATGCAAGGCTCATCTGCCTGTCTTGAACTGTCTGCCACCTTCTATACATGTTGGGTCCTTATTCACCGCAGGCTTTTACCATTTTGTATTTCAAAAATTGCTCGATGAATCCAGTGTAGAGAGTACAGTACAGATAAATGCTGTTGTTTTGGCTTTGTTTTTCTTCTGACACACCCTAGTTCCTGGTTCTGTTTATAGAACATCAGCTACACGAGCAGAGATCAGTTGAACCTCTTCTTACATGGTTAGCTGTGCAATGGTTAAAAAGCACATTATAGGTTACTTCTTAAGCTGAAGTTGGATGTTCTTGGGCTAGGAAAACTGAGGGGGAGCCAAGGGGGGTTGCAATGCAGAGAGAAAATAAATTGAAGAAATAAAAGGGATTTATTGAATAAATGACTTAAAATAGTTATTATGCATTGTACATTTTATTAATTCATAGTCGCTCCATAAGTGATACATGTGAAACACCAACTCGTAAGAAATATGACGTTTTAGCCGAAGCCACACAAGTAAAGGGAAAATTTGCTCTCAAAAATTTACTTGTCCCAGCAGTCACACACTGAGCCCTGTCATATCCATCGTTTTCTAGATTTCTCTAATATTTATGTTAACTGTCTTCTTTTAGCAAAGTTAAAGGACTCTTCTCTCCCACACCAGCCCATCCCCCTCCAGAACTGAGGACATTGTTGACTACAGAATATATAATAAACTTCCTTCCACAGTTGATTTCTGAATCTCACTATTGATGAGTACCACTATCAGTCTATGGAAAGCTCTGTTCTGAAAAATTCCTGTGTTCAATCAAAATACTGGGAACTAAATACCATATAGCTGTAGGACTGTTATTAAGCTCCCTGTACTGGTTTAAATCTGTTCATAAAACACATATCAAGTTGTACTTTGACATGCACGTCTGAATATAAGGAGAGTTTCAACTGGTTTAAGAAAATATAAGTGGATTAACTCATACCAAAGGCTAGGTGCACTTTGTAACAAGCTTACATTAGTGGAAGAGTCATTGATGTGATTTCTGGAGTACTTATCAGTAGACTAAAGCCCTGGGAAGATTACTCTATCTAATCTTCATTTATGGGTAAATCTTGCCATACCTTTAAGATGGAAAATACCAATTAAGTCTTGGAGTTTTAACAATTAATAGTCATTTTTTAGGCAACTGGCATAGTAAGAAGATGGATAAGGAACAAGGAACTCGACTGTTTGCAGTTATTGTGACACGGGCACCTGGGAGTCCTTCCTGTCCCCATGCACTCATCCGATCCATCCTAAATGTGGTCATTCTTCTCAGAACAGATTCAGAATTTGGCACCCCTCACCACTCTCCTGTGTCCAGCATCTCCAGCATTATTATTTCTAACATAAGCAATTTCAATGCAAATGTATTTTCCCTGTTTCAACCCTTGACTTTCTAGAGGTTTTAGCCCATGACACTAACACAGTAATGATGACTTCAAGATCTCTCTCAGGGTAACATCCCAGCACATACTGTGGCCTGCAAGCCCTCTGAGAGACTCCTTCTGCATGACCTCTGCAGTCCTATGCTCCACCTGGACTCTCTCCATCACCCTGGCCCTCTCACTATTTCTCATGATCACCAAAAGGCTTCTCAGTTGGTCTTTTTTTTGACAGAAATGCTCCCACCAAATACATCTACATAGTTGGCTTTGTTATCCTTTCCACAAATATTACCTTGAAAGAAGAGTCCCCTCAGAAGCCCCTTCTCTTAAAATCACACTTCCTCTGCCCAGCTGACCTATAGTATGTTTTATTTATTTATTTTCCTGCACCTCCCCTATCAGAATGGAATAGAGTTCTATGTAAAATCAGTCATTTGGGTCAATTGTATTCATGACTCTATATCCAAATTCTAACCGAAATTCTGGTACCTGTGACGTGCTAACTAAACACTTTGATTGATTGATTGAACTAATATATGAGCCAAAAGCAAAATGAACTAATTTTAAAGTTTTTATAAAACAAGTTTGAGAGGACTGGAAAAATATTCTTTCTGTGCTTTCATTTGGGATCGCAGTAAAATAATGAAAACAACTCCCAAGCAAGCCTGAGAAAGCCAACAAACATCACAAGACAGAAAAACACACACTTCCCACCTTTGGGGTTTCTCAAAGCAGCTTTCACTATTTATGCTTCACATAGGCAGAGTTTTATTTTGTTAATAACTTGCCCTTAGCAGTTTAACTTTGGAGGATTTCAAGTAGACTTTTTCATTTGTGAAGGCTGCATTTTCCACAGTGACTCACAAGAATACAATAAATGTGCACATTCAGACTTCAGATGCCTGAAATGGAGAGTTTTGTTCAGGGGCAGTTGGTTTATTTGTCTTTCCTTCCCTCTTTCGAACTAGTATTATAAACAGTATACAGCATTGCTGTATGCCATATGTAACCAGTAATGTGTACAGCTGAAGCTAATGTATTAAAACCTATAATATCCTAATGAGTGAATAGTAATGTTTTTCTAAAAGCCTATGTGAGAAACTCAAAATTATTTTTGAAGCATAAAATCTTAAGGAAGGGCTTGGGGTGTAGTGCAGTGACAGAATGGTCACCTAGCATGCATGAGGCCCTAGATGTCATCTCCATGATCATAAAATGAAATAAAATTAATATGCACAAAACATGCCTACTTATTTTGTCCTGGGCAGAACCAACAGTGCAGAGATTTCTGTAAAAATTTTGGCTCAGCCAGTACTTAACAATAGGCCAATGAAATCAAGATGCAAATATAAGGCATAGAGCCTCACTGAATGTCTCTGGACACCAAATAATTGTTAAAAAAAAAAAAAAGTAAGTTAAATGAAAGTGAGAAGTGAGGTATGAAATTTTAGATAAGTCATGGAAAAATTTCCCATCTGCCTTGAATTCATGAAGGTGAGATGGACAGGCAGAGATTAATTCCAGAAGTTGGTGATGTCACAGGGCAAAACAGAGCAGAGGAGGGTAGAGGCAGCACAGGACAGGACACTGGACCACAGCACAATGTATCCCCAGTTTATATGGATGTGTTTACAAACATGAGTTTAAGGAGCAGGTTTTTGTGCCTTGGAATTATCTGAAGAGAAGAGCAAGATGCAAGTTACAAAGGATCCTGAGTCTAGACAAAGATTTATTCTAGTAGCTGATGACTTTTCAAGAAATTTGGAAAAGCTCTTATTTTGTTCATGTGACATTTAGATGCTAGATGAAGATACATTTAGCTGGCAGCGAGTGAATTTTCTCTGCTAGATGGATACTGGATAAAAGCTTCCTGTGTCTCCACTACCTAGGGAGGGTCTGGTCCCAAGACCAGATGCATCATCTATACTAGAATTCCAGTGGATACATATAGGGAGGGGCTTGGTTTCAATCCCTTCTGAATCTAGTGTTTGTAGATTTATGCTCCAAATGCAAGGCTTTGGCCTATAATGTCTAAGTGATTCCTAATGCATCTTTGTAAATTATTTTAAGCTAAATGTTATAACTTGGAAAATCTCTGATCTCAGATGGCTTTAATCCTTTCCCTAAGTGAGGGGATCAATGTGTCTATTTTAAACTCTAGCATAAAAATTCAATCCCAACAGTTTCCTTCAACTATCTCTATGGATGAGTATAATTTTCTTGTTAATCAGCAGGAAATGAGAAAGAGAGTATTAATTTTATGAAGTACTTGGCAATCCTTGCATGACACTTTGGAAAAGAATTATAAATATCATTAACACTACTAAATTAGATGCTTCAAATTACAGTTGTGGTTAATTACCTTACATATTGACAAAATTATCACAGCTGGGTATTTTAAACATCACCCTTGATGTACAGTACATATCATTTAATGTAGCATATTGACTTTTCAAAACACTTTTTTTTCCTTTGGTTCTTTCATAAACTTTAGAAATTCTAGTCCCAAGAACTTATAAACATTTTCTTGGTTTGTTTTACTTTTATATAGTTATCCTATTAAAATCAGTTGCTTTGAGCCAAGCCGGTAAAATATTATTCAGATTTCAAGAGGGACTTAATGACAGGGAGGAGCTGGCTGTGGCAGGAGGACTTAAAAGTTACACAGGTGAGGCCAAGCATTAGAATGCTTTTGAAATCTTGCACTTGAAATTCTGTCTGTTCAAAATTTTACAGTATCTGAGTCCATGAAATGAGTTTTTGGTAAACTGACAACAAACAAACAAACAAAAAATCCTGCATGATTTAAATTTCTCCTGAAGGCTTCACTTTAACTCAGTGAAAGATTTTAAGTCCATTTTTCCTGAACTTGACTGGAATCTCCCTACTCCATTATTAGAATCTTTTATTTCAACTTTATTTTTGTTTACTTCCTCTATTATTTTCAAAGCAAATTTTCTGTATTTTTCATCATTTAATTACAACAAGTAAAAATAGCGTTAACTATACTTAATTGATTAATTTCACAAAGATTCATTGATTCATAATTATTAGTAAAATACTCATGACCCTGAGAGTTATGAAGAAATGAACCAGAGGCGGGTAACTCCCAATTCCAGGGCACTGTTTCCCCCTCCACTGTGTTGTTAAAGGAGGAAGTTTGCAAAGATTCACACATGAATGACACTGAATTGTGCAGGAACACTAGTAACATGTTTATAAAGACAGAAGGAATGTCATTGCAAGCCATGGTGACTCTATACTGCTGTATAATGTAAGATACTCAGGGCACATGCATGAGATTGAAACCAAAGTAATTTTATTTTTCAGGGGCGAAGGAGCTTTCTTTTTACTTCTTGAATAAATAACAATATCCATATTAGTAACTGTAGAAGAATACCATGAGATTGAATTAAAGATAATACTCTATTTCTAACATGGCATTTGGTCTTATTCTATTTCTATTATTACTCTTTTCTTGACTGTATAACTTATATACATCACTTAAAATGGAGTTCAATTTTATAATTTGTGAATGCATTAAAAGTATGAAATTTTCTTGCAAAATGCATTAAATTCATGTTTTTTTTAATACATGCAAGTTCGTATTATCTCTGTGACAATTTAAAAGAAAACAAATAGTTTTTGGAAGATTATTCACCATAATTATATAAATAAATACAAGACTAACTTCTGTCAGAGGACTAGAAGATTGAAATTTCAATTCAAAAAATAAAATTTGTAGTTCAATGAAGTATGTGTACACTTGATATTTATTTTCCTAAATTATCAATAAACTACAGTATGTTGAAGTTAATAGAATTTATGAAACATTACACTATTTTTTTTCTGTTTTGGAAACACTGAGCCACATTTTATTTAGAGACAGGGTCTCACTGAGTTGCTTAGCACCTCCCTGTTGCTGAGGCTGGCTTTGAACTCAAGATCCTCCTATCTCAGGCTCCATAGCCATGGAATTATAGGTATGCGCCATTAAGCCCTGCACATTTCACTGTTTTTGAAATTGCATTCTAAGTTATTGAATTCTAATTCTAATATTAATAATTGTTAATATTACCTGCATTAGCAAAATAACTTAACTGACTTGAGGGACTGATAGATTTTGCAAATATCCAAAATGTCTATTTACTTATGATCTTTAAAGAGGATTCATTTGTACAATGTACATTAAACTTGTTTTTCTCTTGATTTAAAATTTTTTGTCATTTTAATTGTAATCTGCAAGGCCCATAGTGGTAAGCTTCCTCTCTATGAGATTTTCTTTGCTCTGCTTTAATTTTATCCCACACATTTATGTTTCTTTCTTTCTTTTTTGGCATAAGGAGAGTTTTAGACTGAGCTACTTTCCTGGATTTTTTTTTTTTTTTTTTGAGACACTGTCTCACTAAGTTGCTAGGGGTCTTGCTATGTTTCCTGGCAAGTGGGCCTCCAACTTGTAACCCTCCTACCTCAGCCTCACAAGTACCTGAGATTGTAGATATACATCAACAGTCCTGGTTATGTTGCTTGATTATCATTTACTTTTAAGTGTATCTAATAACTATTGAGATGCATTTTTCATCCATGGTTAAGTAGATGTGTTACTAATTGCTCGGTGACTGGAAATTTTAAGTTTATTTCATTACCCACTTGCTCCAAAGTCCATTCTGAGTGCACCACACATTCTGCATGATATCAGGCTTTTGAAATTCATAATACCTTTTGTGCTGTCTAGCATATTGTCTATTTGGTTAAATTTTGTAACATTAAATGAAATAAAGTAATTTGTGTCATTGTTGAGCATAGTGGCCCAGGTATTCATGACATGGAGTTTATTACGTGGGTTCTGATCTGATCCTCTACTTGGTGGTTTCTCGCTGCCTCTGAGAGAGGTGTTACCAAGTACTGTGATGAAGACTTGACCTTTGTCCTCTTCTTATTTATCATGTTCTTTATAGTTATGTTATTTATCTGATAGAGATTTGGTATTCTGATGTTTTCTTCTGAGTCACATTGAAGCCAGAATTAGACAAGGCAGATAGGCAAGGGTTGGATGCAGTGAATGGAGGAATGAAAATGTTAATTCCTTCACATCCCTTCCTCCACCCTTATCAAGATGACCTACCCCTGCTCCAAGCTATTGCTAAGGTAATGGCCTGGTCACATACCCAGGAAGGAGAGAGATAAGGGGAAGAGAGCAGGAGAACAAAGGAAGCCCAGGGTACATAAAAAGCCCCAAAGCCCTCACTTCCTGGGACAGCAGGATACCAGCTATGCCTCCTTCTTCCTCCCAGGAAGAGTCTATGTTACCCTTTTTAAAATAAACCCTGCTGTACATGCTTGCCAAGGCATGCTTCTCTAATGTTATAATTCAACATGTGAGAGAGCAGAACTTGTCACGAGTAACCAGTGGTTTCAACATTCCCATACAAATATACATATTCTCTCCATAGACCAACGTTATATCTATATAGTTTCACACTGTTGTCACAAAATGCTGTTTTTCGTCATTCTTTTGCTTCTAATTTTTTATACATTGTGCTTACAGTAGGTTTCTTATTCAACCTAGACATATTAGGTTTATTGAACTACTCATTACATTTAAATAGTGTGTCATTACTAGTATATCTATGCTGTCATTTTCCTCTTACAGTTTATTTTCTTATTGATTCATTTCATTTTGTTCATTTCATTTCCCCCTTTTCACTATTTTTAGACATATTTTTGAACTCTTAAATATTTCCCTTTAATGAATTGGTGCTAATGCTTTTTTAACAAAATTATTTATTTTGAATTTAGGTATTACATTATACATCTTTACCTTACTATAGTCTAAATTATTTTTTTACAATTTCCCCAAAATTTTGTGTTGGTATCTTTAAACCACTTATGCACACTGACTTTGTATACAGTTGAATGTACCCGGGAAATAGTTGTGTATGTGAATGTGCAATTTTACAACATTGTGATTATTGTTTCCTAAAGTCTCTATTTATTATGTATACTCACTTATCTACATTTTTGTTACCTCCTACAATTTTATTGTTGTACATAATTTTATTTTCCATTTACTCGAAGAATTCCTATTTGAGTGTCTTTAACAACAGACATGACATTAATACACCAAATAAGTTTTGTTCTGTTTCTGCAAAACTATTTTTTACATCATCATTGGGGAGTGTATTTTTGCTAGGTGTTACTTCTAAAACTGCAATCATCTGTCTGCTTTTACTGTCTATTTCTTCTCTTCAGTTATTCTCCTATATTCTTCTGTCTTTACATATGTAGTGATTCTCAATAGGTGCTGACATTGTATATGAAGAATGAAAAAGACTCCAGAATTTTCTCAACACAGAGAATGAGTCTTTTCTTTATTATGCAGATATGCTGAAAGGGTAGTCCTGTGAGCCCAGTTCAGATTGGGCTTGATTGCATCCAGGTTCCAGATTCAATAAAACTTAACCTCTCTGCTGAGTTTTAATAGCAAGAACAGTGCTTCCAGGTTTTTGATTGAAAGAGCAGACTCCTCCAGCCCTGGAAGAACACAGTTTAATTTCAAAACTCCAAAGGACTCAACTGACCTTTTCAGCTTCCTGGTCTATGGAGTCTCAACATTTGCCAAAATGCACCCACATTTGAAAAATGAATATGTAGACCAAAGAAAACAATTGAACATATTTGGCAGGAACTATTAAAAAAAAAAAAAAAAAAAAAAAAAACAAGGAATGGTTTACCAATTGTTCTGGGAGCACCTCTGTGAATATATTTACTTCACCATAAATATGGATGAAACATTTTGTAAAGTCAAAGGAAATGAAGATATAAATGCTAAATTTACATAGACCATTTAAGCATCACAGGGTAAAATTACGCAAGGAGAAGTCTCTAAAAAAACAATTTTCCAGCTATTTAGCTTTAAGCAATGTCATGAAAATAAAGTCACCTCATACAGAATACCTATCAAGTGCAAGGGAGTATGTGTATGTGCATTAATTTCCTGCATGTGCAAGCCCCGGGCACTGCCAGGTGACACACTGTCTGCTAATGTTAGAACCTCTTACCTACTCTTTCATCTGTGAGGCAACAGGTATTATCATTTTGTTTCAATGAAAAAAATTCTGCTTAACATTTAAAAGTACAGATAAAATTGATAAATTAAAGATGGAGAAAACAGTGGCTACTCAGAAAATATACGTAAAAATTAGGATAATTTAAAGTGAATTGTCTCTTATTTTAAGAAAAATAGTTCTAAATAACGTAAATGAGTTTATTTAAGTTATATGCTTTAGTAATGATGTCTAAAATAACAAATGTTTACTGACAGAATATATGGACAATTTAATAAGGTTACTTATATCCACTTATAAAAATGGGTCAAAAGCAAATTGTGATACAATGTCTTAAAAACTATCAGGGAAACATACCAACTTAAATCTTCATCGAGATATGTAAAGACAAACAGCAATAATTTTCCTTGACTGTAAGGATATTTACAAGTAATTGGAAGCAAGAGAATTGTTTTTTATAGATAATACATCTGGTAAATAACATACAAATTTAATATGCTTTGTGGAAGTGGTGTATATATATATACACACACACATATATGTATATATAATTATATATAATATGCATATTTAGTTGTAGTTGGACATTTATTTATTTTTATTTGGTACTGAGGATCGAACCCAGTGCTTTGCACATGCTAGACAAATACTCTACCACTAAGCCACAACACCATTCCTGAAAGTGGCATTTTTTAAAAACTGAAACTATATTCTAAAAACATTGCAGTTTAACAGTCTATGTGCCAGTGCAAGTAAAGCCCCACCCTCTTTTTTGTCAATTTAGCATAGAATTACTTTACTGAGAATTCAGTTTCTTTATTGGATTGAGAAAAAAAATGATAATCTTTCTAAACACGGGGTCAGATTTTGTTAAGTCTCTTGAAAAATTCCAGCAACTTTAAAAATATTAAAAAAAACTTTCCATTTTATTCTGATATTATTTAGATTTATATTAAATGAGAAAAAAACTTCAAAGATTGAATAGATTCTACAAATTTTGTAAAGAAACCATTTGCATACTACAGAATATTTTGATAAGTTTATTTTTCCTGATATCCTCTATAAAGGTAGTATAGAATTTGGAAAAAAAAAAAGTAATTTATAAGGTAGATTATGGGGTATGCCAATGAAGACTACAGTTTACAGCTTCTCTTTAATAGAAATGGCTTGTTCCAGATAGCCACTATTGGCTTTGCATGGTTTCTGGAATTGCCAACAGAAAAATCTCTTTTTTGCAAGTTTATTTATTTGTTAACTAAAAATCCTTAGCAAAAAGGGAAATGAGTATTCTCAGGAGAATCAACATGATAATCTAATCAAACACAGATTCAGAACAAATTCCACAGCTGTTCATTCATTTATCAAATGCATCTTTCATCTATTATGTACATGAAGTCAAGCAGGAGGCCAAGGTAAGAAGAAGAGAGCACAGTTCCCATCTAAATAACAACCATTTAAAGTGAACGAGAGACAAGTAAACAATTATGGAAATATTCTGATGTAAAATTTCATCCTGCACCTTGGAAATAAGCTCTTCTATCTTGTAGATATCAACTTTTACAAACAGAAAAAAATGAATTAAAAAGCCAAATTTTTACCAGAATCGGAGAGACATTGATACTTAATGCAATACAAGTTAACTTGGCTGGAGAGATTATAATCTAGGGCAGGTACTTCTCCAAATTAAAACATAGCGAATTTACACATGTGACTGACAGAAAAAAACTCTGCTCTCCCTTGACTGGCTTTTCCCTGGCTCATAGTCTTTCTAAAATAGGAAATAAAAATAAGGGAAGTATTTTTGTTTTGGTGTGATGGCTTGTTTTTATTTTTACTATTTCTTTTAAGAATTGAACCAGAGGCACTTAACCACCAAGCCACATCCTCAAGTCTATTTTTTTTTTGAGGCAGGGTCTAAGTTGTTGAGGCTGGCTTTGAACTTGAAATCCCCCTGCCTTAGCCTTCAGAGTCACTGGAATTACAGGCATGAGCCACTGCATTCTTACTAACTTTCAAAATGATGAAGGCTTTATTGAAAGGGAAGGAGCTACAGATTAGGCAATGTCAATGGACACTTACCACAGGAGCATATTTTAATTATAATGGAATAAAAATCTCACTTTATTTTTTAGAGTAAGCAACTTTAATCAAAAGCATGAAAGTCAAAGGAGAACGAAATGCTCAGAATGCAGGTAGGTTGTAGCACAGGAGACTGGGGGACGGTGAACCTTCTGTATGACAGAAGATTGCAAAACTCTGCATTTGTCAAATGCTACAACTCCATGATACAAAGGTTATATTTTAAAGTGCACAAATTTAAAAAGTCCTTTGTAGGTTCTTGTAATCCCCAAATTGAATGAAAATTGTGAGAGATAAGTATGAAGGTATGTTGGATGGATAAAGGGGATCAGTGCTGATGTAAGTAATTTTGGAAATGAGTGCATCCTGTAAGACTGGACAAAATAGCTGTCCACCAGCACTGTTCTCTAGTCGAGGAAGTTGTTTACCCACAGGGGGCTTCAAGTAGTGACTGGATGTTAGGGTCTGTAAACAAGTCAAGATGGCGCCTGGCATTTTGCCAAAGGGAGTGGTTTGTGAAGTAAAGCCAGTGAGCCATTAAGTGTGGAGATTCCTTATTGGTTGACTGCTGTATCCAGTTTATGTTAATTAAGATAAGCTGTGTATAATGTATATATACCCCTCCTGTCCTACAATAAACGGCTCCCACTCCTGCTGTATCAATGTACACAAGTTGCTCCTCATCCCCCGGTTATTTTGATGCAGCCGGACTGCGGCAACTGTAAAATCCCATTACACATTTATTGAAATAGAATAATTAAGTAAAAGAAAGGTAGGGGGTTGGAATCAAGATGCTTTGTATGGGAGTGAGACAAGAAATGACTAGAAAGATCCATTTGGTATTGGAGACATAAGTAAAAATGTCTGTTTAGCTTAATAAAAATACAGATGGTAACATTTAGAAATATTTAGACATGCATTTATATGTTTAGTATATACACATATTTTCTTGCTGTCAGTTAAGAGAGCCTAGCAGTAATGATAACTCAGTAGCAGCCAGAACCTTGGTTTTTAATACCATTCTCAAAAAAAGGAGTCAAGATGCTTTGGAGAAATCACAAACACTAGGATTAGGCCAGGAGATGTAGAAGATGAGCCTGGAGGGATCCGTAGTCCTAGACAGTAAGTGGTAAAAAGCTAACATGCTGTTGTAGATAAATGAATCAATGAATGAATTAAAATAAATAAATGGGAAGGGAACAAATGACCCCTATAGAAGTATTAACACGTGTCAATGATGTATATAAATATAATTCTGCAATTAATTATTTTTTGAATGTATTATGTTTAATGAAAATATAGAATTTGCATAGCCTTTCAGAAGTGACTAAATGGATGTTGATCAAAATGAATACTTATAAATAAATCCTACACAACATTGTAACATTCATTCATAATTATGTATCTTTATTAAACAGGGTTCTTGGTTGCATGCAATAGAAATTTAAATTAATATAGTTTAGGCAATAAAGGGACTTTTTTATCACACATAACCATGATATTATCCATATCTTCAGATTAACAATATTTACTGGAAAAATGGATTTGTGCAAACCCTAATAAAGAAATGAAAAGAAAATTTTATTATAGAACATCTTAGACACACAACATAGAATTTTATTTGTTTACATACTTGCAATAATATGTCCTTATGCCCTGGTAGTTTACTATGAATTAATTGTTTTCTATGATAGTAGTTTAATTAAAAAACAATATTATGCACTATTCATTTAACAATATGAGTATATTAATAATGAAAATTCAATTAGCTTTAAAATAATTGGAATTAAAGATATAATCCATATATTCATCGTTTAAAATATTACACTTTCAGTTATATTTTGAAAGCAGTATGTCAGACTTACTTTCTGAAAATAGCTGATAATTCATCATTAGAAAGCCAAAAAACTGAATGTGTTGAAAAATATTGAAATACTTTTCATTAGTTTTCTTTTTCCTTTTTGTTTTTCTTGCAGATGATCCAAAACACATCTCTTAATCCAAATATCATCATCAAAGGCCCACGGACATACACTTGCAGGCTTACATGCCACTTCTGTGCTTCTTAGCAACTTAAACATTTGTTTTCTCTAAGCCAATCCCTAAATAAATCAAATTTCAATATATAATGAAAATATCCATATCCAACAGCATTCACCTACTCCTTTTATCTCATTTTCTTGACTCTGTTTAATTTTTCCTAATACTAGTTACATTCAAAATAAAACAAAGGAAAGGAAACTTATTAGCATTTTAAGAAAATTTCCAGTAACAGAATTTAATTATATGGCACAATAGCAGTTAAAAATCCTGAAAATGGTGGTCTAAGTTGATCCCCAATTTCTGTCCCTAGGTATATATACCACTGATACTATCCCTTCCCCTTGGTGTGTGGAGAACCTGAGACTGCTGGATGCCTCTCCTGGGCTTAGGTTGCTTTATATGGAAACTGACTGGATTTGTCAGATACAGTGAAGGACCGAAATCAGTTGATTTGAATGAAAAGGGTTATGATCCTGGGTGGGCCAGTGGGAGCAGGCCCTTCCTAATGAGGTTGGAAGTAAGAGTAACACAGCCTGTCTGCTGTTGACCTTGAGAAAGCAACTTGCCATGAATGCCAAGGTCACAAGGCAATGCTTCTGTTCAAAAATCTGAGGAAACAAGAGCAGATTGCTCCCCAGTCAAGCCTCTCTGTGGCAGTCTGGCTGATACCTTGATTTCAGCCTCCTGAGGCCCGAGCCAAGGATCCAGCTGAGCAGCATTCACCTTTCTGTGATGTGGAGTCTGAGTCTGAAATAAAAGCCGCATGTTTTTATAAGCTACTGAGTTAGTGCTAATTTTTTAATGCAGCTATAGAAAGTTAATCCAAAAATAAATAATTGAATGGCTGAATAACATTTCTGTTTAATATTTGTAGATGTACTACATCTAAAGTATATGTACTTGTACATTAAAGTCAGAGAAGAACATTTTGACCATAAATAGCATTTCAATGTAGTAAAACTGATTCTTACAGGCAGCTGGACAGGGCTGGGTCAGGTCACTGTTGGGTAAAGGAAAACCATGGGAGGGAAGGTGTGTCTGGGCTGCCACTGTCACCAGGTAAGGCTCCAATAGTCGGGATCTTTTACAAAGCAGTAAGGGTCCTTGTCCAGCACAAGGTAAAAGCACAACACAGTTTTTAACCTAAATATTATATCCTTTTGTGATTACTGAGAGGTTGTCAGAGACAGCCCTGTCCCACACTCTTGACCTGCTACAGTCCCCTGTCCTGGAGTTTTGCTCAAGTTCTACAACAGGAGTTAGTGTCCATTTTCGTCTTGACATAAGGAAGTCCAACTAGGCGGAAATACTAATGAGTTTAATCTGTAGAGTAAGCGAAGCTGTTCATGTTAGCCTAGGAGTGCAGCAAGCATCAGAATTCTCTAAGGAAGGACCAGATAAGGTACATATCAGAGAAATCAGGAAGAGGAGCTGCTTAGGATGACCATCGGGAATATTTGTGTTAAATAACATGACTTCTGTGATCAGGTTATGATTTGGGATTGTGATCATGATTTGGGATTAAAGGCAATTTAATATGCTTGGTTTCTGCCCTGCACCACCAGGGCTCCCCAGGGCTCTTGCCTCCTCCACTCTGTTCTTCACTCAAACATGGAAACTATTTGACATCATCCCTCTTCTGAAACTCTAATCCAAAACCACTGGGATGAGTTTGCCACTCTCTCCTTAACTCTGTGACATCAGGTTTTTTAGTTTCCTTCT
This sequence comes from Callospermophilus lateralis, assembly GCF_048772815.1. Classification (NCBI taxonomy): domain Eukaryota; kingdom Metazoa; phylum Chordata; class Mammalia; order Rodentia; family Sciuridae; genus Callospermophilus; species Callospermophilus lateralis. Next base: position 8,947,177 of record NC_135321.1, read on the forward strand.
CCTTTGGCATCTTTTGTTGACCCCACTCCCACAGAGAATGATAGCCTTACTAATTGGCTTTTGAATCACCTGTGGCTAACAGAAACACAAATATCAGTAATTAGTCATAAATACTCATAGCAATGTTTTTATTTAAATGCTCAAAGACTTTTCTCATGGCCAGATTTTTAGTATTTTTTATTTTCTTTGTGAGGAAGAAAGGGATTTCTAATTTTCCATTGATTTAAAATATTATGTATCTGAATAGTTCATTTTTTACCGAAATAAGCAACCACGATTTCATAATTCTAAGCTTTTGATGATTTTAAAAAAAAATTCTCATCTGTACAAATGTTTCACATTTTTAATAAAAATATAGAATACATAAGGAAAAAAAAAACACTAATAAGGGCTTAGACTCACAGAGCCTTTTGTATTTACAGTCTAGATGAGTGAATTTTTAAAGCAAGCACATTGATCTTTAAACTCTCATTCTCCTTCTCTCAGACCATTATAGTCCCTACTTCCTGATCCGTTGCCTCTTTGCTCCACGTAATGACTGCAAACACACTCTTCTCCACTACTCAAACACAGCTTACCTTTTCAGGGGAGATTTCCCTCATGGCCTAGAAAGTAATTGCTTTTTTAATCTCTGTCAATCTCATGAAGATAAAATGTTGCTACTTGAATAATTCATTCTCTTAAGATTATTTACAATTTAAAAAAGCATTGCAGAAAATGTCTTTTACCCAAAGGAAAGAGTCCTTAACGGTGGAAATTTTAGCTCAGCCGAGTTGGGTTTCAGGATTAGAAAAGAGGCACTTCAAACCGTATTTCTCAAGCTATCTATCAAGCTCTAGTTCATGTGATACTAGTCTTTTATATATCTAAAAAAAAGTCTTCGCCATTCACGGGAGGTTTGCTTTTAAATTTCCAAAATGTTCTTTCTTGTACTTTTCATCATCACATTCCATTCTACTTCTTTAGAACTCTTTTAGTACATTTTTTAGTCAATTTGAAAAACACCCATTCATCCATCCATTCATTCTTCAGCCTGAGAAACCCTTTCCCTTAACTTGCTGCATTGGTTTTATTTCCAGTCCTGTAATTATGTTTAATACTTTCTTGAAATGCCTCAGAATTGCACATTTCACAGTAATGAATCATAGACTGGGATATGCACTCTGAAAATGAACAGATGATATTGCATATGAGGAATTTAGCATCTTTAATTTATGTTTATATGTTGATTAAAAACAAATGCATATCTACAGGGGTGGTGACCTCTTGCCTCCATATTCATATAGCCAACCGCCCATCACTATCAAAGTAGATTATTAATAGGTATTTCATACTTGCTGTTTTTTTTAACACATCAAAATCTCCCCTGCCACACCCTTTACTGCTTCCCCACAGCCAACAAACTGTTTTCCCCAGACTTCCTCATTTCTGCAAATGGAAATTTCATACTTACATTGCTCATGCCAAGAATGTGTCTACATTGTTCTTTTCTGTTTCCCTCATATCCCATGATGAATAAGAAAATCTTGTCATTTTACCTTCAGAATTGATTCACATTCTGCTTGCTTTCTTCTTACTGAATCTTCTCCTAAGGTTTATGTGACAAACAGCCTCATTTCTGATCCATATCATTGAAATAGCTCCCTACTTGCTCTCCTGGACCTCCCCTTGATACATTTCTATCCCATGACAAGCCGTCTTCCTTTCAAAACACTTGCTTGCCCAATGATTTCCATTTAAAACAGCTGACTTAATGTCTTTGCATAATAGCTCCATAATCTGCATGACTGAGAGGATTTTGTTCCTATTGACTTTTTGCCTTACTATAGGTGGTATATACCTGTTTTCTGCACACCTAGCAGTACTTGCTTTGGGATTCCAGACACTGCAACTCAGATCTTCCTGAGGCGTTAGATTTCTCCACCCAGTTTCTCTAACCAGGCTGAGATTTAATCTGGAAAATAAGTAAATTACATGGAAACAATTTGATTTTTTTTTTTTTTTTTTACTAGATCTTTTACTAGAGATTAAACCCAGGTGCACTTAGCCACTGAGTCACATCCCCAGCACTCCCACCCCGCCCACTTTTTTTTTTTTTTTTTTTTTTTTGAGACAGGCCTCACTTAATTGCTTAGGATCTCACTCATTTGCTGAGGCTGGCCTTGAACTTGTGATTCTCCTGCCTCAGCCTCCAGAGTCCCTGAGATTACAGGTATGGCTAGTTTGATCATTTTGAGATATGTCTTAGCTTTGTGAAGTGGAACAGGAAACAATGTTTAGTTTAGGGGTAATTTTTCCCACCCCAAGAGACTTTCCTTTCTCCTCCCAAAGGACTTCATTTGCTGTGCCTTAGGGCTGTTAGAAACTCTGATCTGAGGCACTTGTGGACTCTGCATGGTGGGAGCTCTGAACTGGCTCCTCCTCCTCTTTCCAGGAACTCATTGCTTGGACTTGTGTGTTTTCTCACTTACATGTACTAAAATCCTCAGATTCAGAAGTTGGATGCTCGCTCCGTGAAGCTCCCCCATCTAGAGTTTCTCTCAAATGTATTCCAGACTCCCCAGCTTGGCAAGATTCTGAGCTGTATCAGGGTTAACCATCTCCACTCCCTGTCCTGATATCTCTTTCCAGAAAGTGGGAAGGGAAGACTGGGAGACTCCCTTCTTTGGGCTACTTTCTTTCAGTAATCACAGTGATTGCGGCTTGTGGTCCAATTGGAAAACTGCTGATATATAGAACTATTTTCCAGTATTTAAACACTATTTAAATCAGAGGGAAAAAAATTGGTTCCTTGCTGTTCAATTGTAATTGAAAGTGAAAATCTGGAGATGCTTTTTGTGGAACAAATGCAATCTTTTTTCTCCCAGGCAGATCATATGTTGATAAATTAAGTCTATTAAGAACGTGCTCCGGGATTTATCTTGCTGATTGAAGTTAATAATACGGCCCTGTCTTAGAAACTGACTATGTAATTTTGTACTTTTTGTTTTTCTTTGGTAGCATTCTCCATTCATTAATTTTTGTTATTTTTGAAGGTCTTGACCTATGTGGAGGTTGTTTCCTCTCCCTGCAGTTGCCTTCACTGAAACTAAAGTGAATAACCAGTCCTGGGCCCCACGAGTGATGCTTCGTCCAGTCTTGGGATGGCTTATCCTCCACGTCCATCACTCGCTGCTCATCCTCAGGCTCTGTTACCTCCTTGGTTCTCACTGAATCCCCCGGGTCACTACCCCTGTGTCCTGAGTGAATGGCTGCTCATGCAGGTGTCAGTCTCCTCCAGAGTCATTGGCCTGTCTCTGATGCCACCCCCCACTACCTTTCCTGCAGGCTGTGGTCACAACACATCTGAGCCACATTCATCTAAAGGACGAAAAAACTATCAAGTCAAAACCAAGAGAGGAAAGAAAAAAAAAAAAAGAGGGACAAGCACAAAACTAACAAAACTCTACTTAGAATGTTTAATTTCAGAACTTTCTAAAAATATTCAATTGTGTATAAGGCAAACATGGGTCACTTAAAGAAAAAACCATGTGAAAAGTATAGTCCTTAAGATAAATGGAAAGGAAAAAAAATTTAGTAAACTAGAATTTTTTCACACCAAAATGCATTAAGAAAAAGGGCATCAATGGTAACAATAATAATTGTTAACACTTACAATTTTAAGTCACTAAAAAAAAAACTCTCAGTTAATGTTAGTTATAAATGTTTCCTATATTTATTTAGGAAAAATTAACCAGTTAGTTTAAACAGTTTGGGCAGTTTACCAAAGTAGTTTTCAAATGACTTAAGGAAATAAAGTTATGAAATTGCTCATTCAAAAGATGAGTATTCGGCATAAACTAACCTTTTGTCTTTTCCAAAGGAACTCTTCCCACTGTGCACTCTCCTGGCTTTGCTCCCAGGTGGCATCCATTCTGTTGTGCTCAAAGATGGCCTCTGCCCTCAGGACTATCTTCAGCTCTGTGTGTCTACTCCTGAGACCACAGTTATTCACTTATCCTTGAAGCCAGTTTTCCACATCTTCCTGATGCATTTTCAACTTTTATATTCTTCTAACATCTCACAAAAAAACCACATTGTAATTACTCTACTTAAAGCAGCAACAAAGAAGCAGAAATGAAAGTTTTCATCATCTGTTCTTTATCAACATGCAAAATACATTTTATTGCCCTTCTCCAATGCGGTTACTGAGGAATTGAAGAGGACTACAAACAAGTGCATAGCTCCAAAATCTGAAGGAAGCTTAAATGTTTCTTGTCCTGGGACCTTTACACCAAAGGCCTAGTCAGGCTTCTTATTCCCCAAGTAATCTGGGTCTCTGTCATCTTCAAATTACAATGCATCGCTTCTACATTATAGAATGTCAAAAGAAACTTGACATAATTTTTTTCTCTTTTTGCTATTTTAATGAATAGGCCTCCATGCACTTGGGTTGTTAATGTGAAGAGAGGGTGAGATGGTGATGGACCTAACCCTTAGCTATATGAGTATTGAGGACAAGGGAGAGAGGGTGCATTTCACTCTACTCCTTCTTGGTAGAGACCGTCATCCTACTTAATTCACTTTTTAAAAATTTTTAAAATTTGTTCTTTTTAGTTATATAGGACAGCAGAATGTACTTTGATATATGATGCACACATAACTGTATTTATGGGGATATCTTCTATCCTGTTTTTTCAGGTCTGTTTTGGTACCGATACCATGAAATTTTTATGACTATAGCTCTAAGTATAATTGAAGGTATGGTATTATGATGCCTCTGTTTCACTTCTCTTGCTGAGGTTTGTTTTGGCTATTCAGGCTTCTTACTGTCCCATATGAATTTCATGATTAGATCTTCTCTTTCTATGAAGAATGTCATCAGAACCTTAATAGGAATGGCCTTAAATCCAGACAGCGCTTTTAGTAGTATAGCCATTTTGACAATATTAATTCTGCAAATCCAAAAAGGTGGCAGATCTTTCCAGCTTCTAAGGTCTTCTTCAATTTCTTTATTCAGAGTTCTGTAGTTTTCATTGTAGAGGTCTTTCATCTCTTTTGTTAAGTCCAAAATATTTCATTTTATTTTATTTTTTTGAGGCTACTGTGAATGAGATACTTTTCCTAATTTTTGTCTCAGTTGATTCATTACTGATGTATAGAAATGCAATTGATTTATGGGTGTTAATTTTATATCCTGCTACTTTGCTGAATTTCTTTATGAGTTCTAAGAGTTCTGGGTTCTGGGTCTTCTAAATATAGAATCATGTCATAGCAAATAGCGATAGATTGAGTTCTTCTTTTCCTATTTGTATCCCTTTAATTTCTTTCTACTGTTCAATTGCTCTGCCTAGACTTTCCAGGACTATGTTGAATAGAAGTGGTGAAAAAGGGCATCCTTGTCTTGTTCCAGCTTTTAGAGAAAATACTTTCCATTATTCTCCATTTAGAATAATTTTGGCCTTGATTTTAGCATATATAACTTTTACAATGTTGAGGTAGGTTTCTACTATCCTTAGTTTTTCTAGCGTTTTGAACATGAATGGATATGTTATATTTTGTCAAAACGTTTTCTGCATCTGTTAAGGTAATCATGAGATTCTTGTCTTTAAGTCTGTTGATGTGATGAATTTATTTATCGATTTCCGCATGTTCAGCTAAACTTGCATCCCTGAGATAAACCCCACTTGATCATGGTGCTCTATCTTTTTAATATATTTCTGTATGCAATTTGCTGGTATTTGATTAAGGATTTTTGCATACGTTCATAAGGGATATTGGTCTGAGGTTTTCTTTCCTTGATGTGTCTTTGTCTGGTTTTGGTATCAGGGTGATACTAGCTTCACAGAGTTAAGTTTGGAAGGGATTTATAATTTTCTATTTCATGGAATAATTTGAGGAGGATTGGCATTATTTCTACTTTGAAAGTATTATGGAATTTGAATGAGAATTTGGTCCTGGACTTTTCTTTTTTTGGTAGGTTTTGATAGTGTCTTCAATTTAATTGCTTGAAATTGATCTGTTTAAATTTTCTGTGTCCTCCTGATTCAATTGGGGTAGATCACATGTCTCTAGAAATTCATCAATGTCATAAAGTTTTTTCTATTTCATCAGAATATTAATTTACAAAATAGAAGTTTCTGATTATCATCTGTATTTCAGATGATATCTCCTTTTTTAATCATGAATTTTATTAATTTCACTTTTCTCTCCCTTTCTCTTTGTTAGCTTTGGTAAGGGTTCATCAATTTTAGTGATTTTTTTTTTTTAAAGAACCAACTTATTGTTTAGTCAATTTTGGGGGGGGACTTTTATTTTGTTTCAATTTCATTGATTTCAGCTCCAATGTTAATTATTCCCTATCTTCTACTGCTTTTGAAGTTGATTTCTCCTTCTTTGTCTAGCACTTAGTAATGTTAGGTTATTTATTTGGAAATTTTCTATTCTTTTAATTGATGAGCTCAGTGTAAGAAACTTTCCTCTTAGCACTTATTCATAGTGTCCCAGATATTTTGATATGTTGTTTATTCTAATTTACCTCTAAATATTTTTTTTATTTCATCCCTAATTTCTTCTACTATCCATTGGTCATTCAATAGCATATTATTTAGTCTCCAGATATAGAGTAGCTTCTGTTTTTTATTTTATCACTGATTTTTAATTTTATTTCATTATGATCTGACAGAATGCCAGATATTATCTCTATTTTTTTGTTGCTTCATAGCCTAAGATAGGGCCTATTTTAGACAAAGATCCAAGTTCTGTTGAGAAGAAAGTGTATTCAGTCATTGATGAATAAAATATTCTGTACATGTCAGTGAAGTCTAAATTATTATTTATATTTTCTAGTTCTATAGCTTCTTTATTTACTTTTTGTTAGGAGAATCTATTCAGTGGTGAGAGAGGTATGTCAAAGTCACCCAGTGTTATTTTGCTGTGGTCTATTTGATTCTTGAGGTTGAGAAGTGTTTGTGGGATGTAGGTAGATGCTCCATAGTTGGGGGAATAAATATTTATGATTCTTATATCTTGTTGATATGTAATCCCCTGAAGCAGTAGGAAATGTCCTTCTTGATTAACGTTGTCTTCTGATTAAGGTTGGCTTGAAGTCCACTTTAAATGATCTGAGAATAGAAACCCCTGCTTGTTTCCAAGATCCATGTGAATGATACGTTTTTTCACATCCCTTTACCTTCAGTCTGTGGATGTCTTTGCCCATGAGGCGAGCCTCTTGGAGACAGGCTATTGTTGGCTATTGTTTTTTCATTCAGTCTGTCAGTCTTTATCTATTGATTGATGAGTTTAGTCCATTTACATTCAGAGCTATTATTCAGAAATGATTCTTTATTACCTGCAATTTTGATTTATTTCTGCTTTTTAATTTGAATTAGTTTCTCCTTTGACTATTCTCCTATGTAGTTCCTCCCTTTTCTGGTCTTTACTTTTATTTTTTATTTCTTCTTTATGAAAGATTTTTGCCTGTGTTTTGTAGAGCAGGTTTTATAGTTGTGAATTCAGTTTTTAATGTTTCTTTTAGTTATACATGGACACAATATCTTTATTTTGTTTATTTATTTTTATGTTGTGCTAAGGATTGAACCGAGTGGGAACGCAGTGCCTCCCACATGTGGGAAGCAAGCTCTCTGCTATTGAGCCACAAACTCACCTCTATAATCGTGAATTCTTTAAAATTTGTTTATTGTGGACTTTTTAAAATTTATCTGTCAATTCTGAAGCTTGATTTTGCTAGATATAGTATTCTTGGCTGGCATCCATTTTCTTTCAGACTTTGGTATATATGATTCCAAGTCCACCTAACTTTGAGGTTCTGAATTGAGAAATCAGCTGAGATCCAGATTAGTTTTTCTCTAAATATTTCCTATGTCGTTTTCCCTAGCAGCTTTCAAAATTCTATCCTTATTCTGTATGTTGGGCATTTTCCTAATAAGGTGACTTGGTGTTGTAATCTTGTATATTTGGGGTCCTGTAAGCCACTTATATTTGATTTTTCCACTTCATTCTTTAGGCTTGGGAAATTTTCTGATATTATTTTATTGAAAACCTTGTGCATTCCTTTAGTTTGTATCTACATACCAATATCTACATCGCTGTCACAATAAACAGAATGATATGATCAGTTATTGCCTATAATAAAAACAGTAAGTTTGTAAAAGTGTTTACAGTTTTGAATGATGGACAGGGAGAGAACAGAAATGATGTAAGATGTGAAGTTTATGAGGGAAGAAGAGAGAGGACAGAAGTAAATTTTAAAGGGAGAGTGAAAGAGAAAACAATAGAGATTGACAGCAGAAGAAAAGAGAGAGAGATTCAAAGGAAATAGATAAGTGAGAGAGAAAGATACATAAAGTAAAAATGAAAAACTAAATAATACAAAACAAATCTGAAATATACTAATCAATCTTCCTAATCTTCAAAAATCTAATTCGTGAAAAAATGCTAGAAATGAGGGAAAAAAATCAAACATTAAGATGTATATATGTCCATGAACCATTAAGGTCACAATTAAGCAGAGAAAAGGAAAAAAAACCCAAACAAACAAAAAACACCACCACCAACAAAAAAACCCCCCAAAGAGTTACTGAATTGTTTCCATTGTAGTTCAAGAGATTCTCAGCTTTCATTCTCAGCAGTTAGTTGGGGTTGTCTGGAACATAATGTTTGCTCCATCCTCAGGATGGGGTTGTTGGAATCAAGAGAAGTAATCCTGTGGCAGAAATCCTGGAGGGGGGCATTAATCCTAGGTAGGGCTCTTTGCTGGATGCCAGTTGGTCTGGAGATTCTAAATCACTGTACCTCCAGGGCCCAGCAATTGCTGGTCCAAGCTGGAGGGATCTTCCCTGGGTTTCACTCACGGGGTTGAGGAGCCAATTCTTCATCCATTATATCACCTGCAAACCCCAAGTTTCCTGAACTCTGTTCAGTCTCCAAACTCAATTGCTCCTACTTCCACCCTTTCAAATTCCTGGCCTCACACCTTTTTCCCAGCTGGTCCTGCAAGCAGCCAGTTTAGAGGGGAAAGGGAGATCCCTGTGGGTTTCCCTGACCAGTTGTCCCCTGTGTAAACCTTTTTCCACGTGTGATTTTCCCCTGGTCACTTAGGCACAGTCTGTGTCATGCAGAGTGGTTTTGCCAGGTCTGTATTTCAGGCCAGATGCAGGTTTGTCACTACTCAGCCCCCCCAGCTGCTGGTCCCTGTGCTGCAGCTACAAAATGATTCTTCTCTGTGACTTGCACATGCTGTTGGGAGAGATGTGGTTTCTTCCCTGTACAAAACTACTGAGGAGCACACCTTGCAGTTTAGTTGCGCAGTGTTTCTGATCTCTAAACTCTCCATACCCAGACAAGGCTCCATCCTCCTAAGATTGAGGGTTCCTTTAATTCCCTTCTCTCTCCACTGTGTGTGAGCAGAAGGCACTGCTCTGGCTGGAGCGGCAGTGGCTGCGGTGCTAGAGATTTCATCTTTGTTTTCTTATATACAAACTCCTGACTCCCCCATCTGCTTCGAGTGTCCAGTATTAAACTCCAGTAAAGTCTCCCTCCTCCCTCGTTTCTTTTTTTTTTGTTGTTGTTGTTGTTGTTTATTCACCTTGCCCAGAGGTTGCCCGTCTGCTTTCTTGGTTTCAGGCCATGGAGCAGCCAGGAAGGTGACCAGGAAGGTGACCTGCTCCATTCTGCCATCTTGAAACCCTCTGTTCACATTTTTTATTAAACAAAAATCAAATGATCCCTTAGACAGACCCTGTTCCATGTCCTTTAATTTTTTTATATTTTCTCCATCTTGTCTATTAATTTTCTTAGATTTATATTCTTTTTTTCTGTACTAATAATTCCTTTGCTATTGTTGTTAAAATTTTTATGTTAGGGCAATATTTTCATTTCCCAACATTAGGTACTACATCCAACATAATTTTTCCCATCCAAGTTTTTCAGCTACCATTTGTTTTTCCTACACATTTTCTTATTTTAAAAAAGTTTTCTTTGCATACATCTTTTGCTGATCCTTTTATTTCCAGTTATCACTTGTGCTTGAATATATTGTTTCCGTCAGTCAATTGCAGGGAATTCTGCTGGAGAAGTCCATGACTCAGGCAACAGGATTTCTCTCCATAGAGGGTGGTAGTTTTCTGAGTTTCTTTACCTGTCAAACCCTGTTGGATAAAGCATCTTGCCTCCTAGGTATGAGCAGTGATCTGTGCTTCCTCATTCAGCCTACAATCCTTGATTTCTCCTTGAAACCAGGGTACCAGTTTATTCTAGCAGATGCCACAAAACCCTGATATCTTCGGAAAAGTGAATAACTAGTATTTTACATTTAAAATGTACACTCACTGGGGATGAGGTATTGCTTTGACTGAGATCTACTTCCATGGATTTTACCTCCTTACTTTCTCCTTTATCTTTATTTATATTATTTTATTATGGGGTCTACTTTTAATTCAGAATTTCTAATGTCTACTTTTTCATTTAAATTGTGATTAGAATTTATGAATCTCATTTCTTTTTTCCTTTGGGTACTGGGGATTGAACTCAGGGCACTGGATCACTGAGCCACATCTCCAGATTGGTTTTGTATTTTGTTTAGAGACAGGGTCTCACTGAGTTGCTTAGTGCCTTGCTTTTGCTGAAGCTAGTTTTAAGCTCCTGATCCTCCTGTCTCAGGCTCCCAAGCTGATGGGATTATAAGTGTGCACCATCAAGCCTGGCTATGTCTCTTTTTCAGTTCTACTTTAGGGTAACAGGAAAAAAAGGAGAAATACCCAATTTACTCCATGATACTTTACTTAGAGAAAATATCAAAGATGTGCTGATCTTTTTCTTTTTTTTTTTTTATATCCTGCCAGTCATAAGACAGCTCTCACTGCTCCCTCCCCTTCCAGCTGAAGAATCAGGTACCAGGGAAGCATCCTGCTCTCCCTCCTATCTCTACCAGTCTCAAGGACCATGGTTGAAGGAGTTGGTTCACACCTACTTTATTCCACATTGTGATCTAATGTGACCCCTGAAGTTTCTAGCACTTGTAACTGAGAAGCCTTTCTCTGTGCTTTCTGGTTTAAATGATGCTGCACAGAAAAGCAAGGAATTAAAATTAGACATAGTTTCAAACATGGTTTATCTTCATTTTATATCATTTCATGGTTTCTCATCACTTTAGGCTATATTAATTCATAGACTTTTTTTGTGGAATTGATGCTTTTAGCTCTCTTGCCTTGTACACTTTGTATTTTAATACTTCCATATCTCTTACCTTGAAGTATGACCAAACTACTCCAAGGCATAATATCTTTTAAAAATATCATTTTAGTTGTAGATGGACACAATATCTTTATTTTATTTGTTTTAATGCAGTGCTGAGGATTGAGCCAAGTGCTTCACATGTGCTAGGAAAGTGTTCTACCACTGGGATGCAACCCCAGCCCCCAAAGCATAATGTCTTAAAACAGCTTTTTGTATCGTCTCTGGTTATTATATTGTCAACAGATTGAAGGGCCAGGCTGAACTGACATTAGTTTCTCCTGTTCACATATTCACCTGCATAGGGCTGATTGACAGAGCCATGCAGGGTCATCTCAACTGTAATGGCCCTTCTCTGTTCCACATCACCTCTCACCCTCTGAAAGGCTAGCTTCTGCTTATTTGTGTAGCTCCTGAGAAGATTCATAAGAACATGAAGACAAGTATGTAGCACTTTGCCGCAGTCCGGCTGCAGCAAAATAGCCGGTGTGTGTGTGGAGGGGGGCGGGGAGGTGACGAATAACTTGTGTAAGTTGATACAGCAGGAGAGGAAGCCGTGTATTGTAGGACAGGAGCAGTATTTATACATTCCACACAGCTTATCTAATTAACATAAAATAGATACAGCAGTCAACCAATAAGAAATCTCCACACTTAATGGATCGCTGGCATTACTTCACAAACCACTCCTTCTGGCAAAATGCCAGGCACCATCCAGACTTGTTTACAGACCTTAACAGCACTTCTTTAATCTGAGACCTGAACTGGCACACGATCACTTCAACTTCATTTTATGGTCAAAGTAAATTTGAGGGCATCCTAGAATCAAGGAGAGGAGACATTGATTCTTTCTTAATGGATGGACACATAAGCCAACGGACAGAGTCTAAGGAAGAATGGTGGTACTGTGGTCATTTTTTGATATACCATAAAGTAAGAATACAGTGAATTTTCTATAGTAAAATACCTCTAAGTAGTATACTTGATATATTTGAGATGGAAAAACTGTAATATTCCTTCATTTTGTATGATATATACATTGATTTACCCTGCAGCAAGATGCAATTAAGGGTTTTCCAAATTAACTCAAAGAAATCCTAGCAGGGGAATTTCAATACCTTCATTACAATGGAGGAGATGAGAGCTTAGAGAAGATAAATAATACCCAAGTTCACATAGTACATAAATGGGAGAATGCCAGATTCAAATTTGGAAATCCCTGTTGTATCCTCTGATATTTTTGAATCTATGCTAGATTATCTCTTAAAGAGCTCCCAACTTCTATATTCATATGTTGAACTTGGATTAAAGACCCTACATTGACTTTAAATTCTGTCACAATATTGAAAAATAACACTTAAAAGAAGAGCCATAGGACATTTTGTTATAAGTGCTAGGCAGAAAAATATTCAACTACCACAATATTTTTAAGTCAAAAGATGATTTTTGTTACCGTTCAGAATATATGAAAAATAAATGTCATAAGTTATTTTAACAACCACTAATTTCGTGGACATTTTTTAGTTTACTGATGTAACTCTATGTGCAATAAACTCAATCATTTTAGAGATCAGTTACATAAAATTGGCAATCAGCACTGTGATCGTGAAATTTATGTCAACTTGGTAGGCTATGACACCCAGTTGTAGGTCAAACACCAGTGTCTAGATGTTGCTGTGAAGTTATTTTTGTGTGTGATTAACATTTTAAATCAGACTTTAATTTAGACTTTTCCTTAATTCGGGTAGGGTTTACCCACTTAGTTGATGATCTTAAGAGCTAAGACAGATTTCCTGAGGAACAAGGAATTCTTTAAGACTTCCATAGAAACTATTATCTGACAATACAGCCTCCCAGCATGTCCTACAGTTTTGGATTGACTGACCACCACAGCTACATGAGCATCAGCCAATTACTTAACATAAATGTCTCTACAAATAAATAGATTGGTAGGTATGTAAGTAGGAAGGCACACATTTATTTCTCTGGAGGAGACTTATTAATGTAATGATACAACTTCCTAAAGACAAGCTGAAATGCTTGTGTTAGCCATCAGGAGGTATTGAAATGTTACTAAAGTTGATGTATCTTGCTTTAAATATTGTTCATAAATAAAAGGACCAATTACACATTGATCCTTTTCCTTGATGCCCTCTCTATGTGTACGGCTTGTTTTCCTTTTTCATTTTATTTCATGTTTGCTTTCCTACGCATCAGTATCCACACAGGAAGTGGACAGAATGCACCTCGGGTTTGCATCCGTCCACCTGGTTGTAGAAGTGGCTGATGACATGCATCTTGTACGGAGGAGTCAAGGGTTCAAACTGGAAGACTAATACATTGGGAATTTCCTTGTCTCCTATTTCCACATTTGCCATGTTTCCTATCAGTGAGATCCAGATGGGCTTCCTTGTAGCTGCAAGTGGACTTCTTGTTTTCCCATCCTGAATCTGGACCTAGGATTAATGTATCCCATGGCCTTCTGCAGGGTGTGGGCACAGGTGGTGCAGGAGGACAAAGCACACATTCTTACACTGAGGTATGTCAAATTCATTCTTGGTTACTTCTCCTTTGTCCAAGCGGAACATAAAATTAGTTAAGCTCAGACATCCAACGTTCACCTTGCCAGAGTCAGGCCCTCATGTCATTGTTCAAAACACTTAGAGGAACAATGGCCTTGTGATCAGTAATTTAAAGGCTGAGAATGTAAAAGGCCACTTTGGCAGGGTTGTGTCACACTGATCACCAAGACATTTCTTTTCCTTCCATCTCACCTTTTAATACAGGTAGTAAAATTGCAGCCTTCTTGAAGACCACACCGTTTCGCCGTGACGCTGATATTTCTTTTTTATATTGAACAGGAAAGAATGAATACAGCATTCTCTGTCCTTGAGGTTAGAGTTGAACTTTTGACTTTTTCTCAGCATGAATCTGTGAATCTTGTTAGACAAAAAAGTCTCCAACCCTGAAAGTGATGAAGCCTCAGAAGTGAGCCCTGGAACAAACTGTCGCCCTGCAGCCCTCGGTGGCTGCCAGCTGCTTCCAGAGCCCACCTAATTATTCAGGGCCACTGGCTCACCCTTCCCCAGCGCCCTGCTGTCTCGCCTCTCATATCTCAGAGATGGCATTTCTGATGCAGCCGGGAGGTGGATGAGAGTTCACAGACGTGGGCACCTCTCAGAGCCCCTTAGGAATGTGCCTTTCCTAATTGGGCCAGCTGATGACAGCTTACAAAGAGCACATTGGATGAGCGATGTGAAGCACACCTGAACTTTGTATCTCCTCACAGTGCTGCGAGCCACCAAATGTCATATGCTTTTATAGGCACCTCTGCACCGAAATAAAAGCTCTTTTCTCATATATACATACTCTGTTTATAGTATTTTTCTGCTTAGTAATCATATCTCTCCACCTATTAGCAAATTTAATTAACTCAAGTACGGTTACCATCATGGGCTATTCATGAAGCAGAATTCACATATACATATGTGTGTGTATTTATAAATACATAGGTTTACTTATAAATTCCTTAAATTTTTTTCACAGCTCTCTTAAAGATAATGTGTTCCAAATGGAACTCAAAAATCTGATAATATTTATCCCCAAACTCTTCATTTCTCTCATCTTTCTTCTGTATTTCCAGCAATGAGACAGCTGTTCTCCTGACCCATCCAGTCACTAACCCAAGTGAATGAATGTCATCTCCTCCTCCCAAATTCCCCTTTTGTATTCAGCATATCATTGTCTCTCTCCATGCCCCACCATCTAGATGTGTGTGTGTGTGTGTGTGTGTGTGTGTGTGGTGTTCGGCAACACACACCTACATCTGGCATACCAAGTGTCATCATTCTCAATTGGGCCACCTTCACCCTTAATTCCTCTTTGGAAACTGCCTCTCAAACGCCCGTCCTGCTTTCCACACCACTGCCAGCAGCGACACTTGGGTCTGTTTGCATGAGCAGGGAAAAGCGCTCTGAGACAGAAGCTTATGGCTGTCACCCAGTGAGGGAGTCAGGAGGTAGGGTTGCCCACCTTGGTCTGAGTTGAGGCTCTCTGCATGCTAACTGTAACCAGCTGAGCACAATTATAATTCTATTGCAAATGAGTTTTTCTTCTCTCTCTAACTTGGTAGCTATCTAGGTGAAATAATTTATAAAGAAACTTGTGATCAACTCTCATAAGCCAGCTTTGGACTGATTAACCCAAGAGTTTGCTGTCTCCCACTTACACTGGCCACTTTGGCTTTTTTGGAATTAGTTTCCTATGTTTATACATTTCTGTCGTTTGGCAACTAGACATATAAATGTCCAGAGATTTTTTTTTTTAATTTATTAAAACAAAGGCTTATCCACACTGTGAATGGCGCCTGTGGCCTTTCACTTGATTGGTGCACACAGAAATTACCGAAAGGCTTCAGTGAACCAGTCTGACTCATTACTTCCAAATAATAGGTTAGCCTTTTCACAGTTTTTCTGTCTTAAAATGCAATTTGAAACTTTAAAAACAGTTATCTCTTAAACTTGGACTGATCAGGATATTCACTGAAAATTCACTGATTTTGCAATTATGTCTAAGAAAAAAATTTCCTTTTACTTTGTTGACATATTAAAATTGAATTGTCTTTTAAAATTATAATATAAAGCTCACATACACCCCTTTGCCAAAAGGTTTACATTGTAAATTGAACATCCTCATTCTAAAAATCTCAAATCCCAAATTCTCCAAAATATGAAACTTTTTGAGAGTTGACATAACACCACAGTGGAAAGATAGAGAACTGACATCATGTGGCAGGTCCCAGTCCCAACTCTGGTAAGCTAAAGGTATTATATAAAACCATCTGTAGACAATGAGTGTTAAACAAAAATAGAGCATAAATGAATATAATCTTTGAACTTGGGCTCCATCCCCAGCATATCTCATTATATGAAAATATTCCCAAATCTGAAAATATCCAAGTCTAAAACACCTTTGGTCCCAAGTATTTCAGATACTCAAACTGCAATACACAGTTAAGAAATAATGTAAATAATTACTTTATCATTCATTTTATTTTGAATGTTGGTAGATTTGACAAAAGTGAATTAGTACATATTACACCAATTACTGAAGTTTCTGTTGTCTTTTGTGAGCAATCTATAACTTTGAGACTTATAAACTCTTAAATCTGCTATCTGTTCTGTAGGTCACAGGTATACCAACTTTTAATATAATACTAAATGAGTGTCCGTTGATATGTGTGTGATACTGTAATATCAATCAAATTACTAAGTTTGAGAGTGCTTTGGGGAAACTTTCCCTTTAACTTGTCATCATACAACTGGGGAAATGGTGATTAGTAGTACATTTTAAAGTGGAATAAATTAAGGCTGTATGCTAGCATCCATATTGACTGTACCCAGGGGGTGGTGGGAGGTCACTTTATAGAATTGTTTATATCTAGAATTTAAAATAGGAAACATGAAATATTTGCAGTGGTATTCAGCATAGGAGATAACACACTTGCCCAATTCTTCCAGTGACCTTGAGGACATCTAACTGCACACTCCCCTTCATTCCTCAGAATTCCTTATTTTGATGACTCAAAGTGGCCTAGTGGCTCTCAAACTTGAACATGCATCAGAATCATCTAGAGGGTTCCTTAAAAACACATATTGCAGGGACCTACATAAAGGTCTGAGTTTAGTTTCTCTAGAGTGGAGTCCTACAATTTGAATTTCTGTCAGTTCCCAGGTATCACAGATTTTGCTGATCCAGGGGTCACAGCCCCAGCCCAGGGATCACATTTTTTAAAAGGACTATTTGGGAAGAGAAATATGTATTCAATAACAAAAACCATAGCTCCTACACAGTAGATGATCATTGTTTTTAATGAATTAATGAAACTTCAGACCTACATTCCTCCAGCAACTTGGGTGTGTTGTGGTCGGCTTCTGGTCCCTCTGTGATTTGTGCTCTGATAATTTAGTGACATTTATTTTATTTTATCTATTTTTCCTAAGGCTTTTCTGATAAAATATGCTTGTGAAAATCTCTGCTAGGTGTATAATACAGTGAGTAGATTGTTATAGACATGCTACATAAGCATGGGATGTAATTTGGAAAATAAAGAGGAATAAAGAGTGGCAAATAGAAGATACCTGTGGACTAGTAATAAAAACCACCATTATCATCATTCGTGATTTTAACTTCTTTTCTGCATCTCTTTTCATAACTCAACACGAAGAGCTTACTGATGTCACAGTGTGATTCACAATCTGCAGTGTTAGTAATGTTCATGTGAAGGAAACAGGCAGGTACTACAAATGAGAACCCCTCCGTCATTGGGAGATCTTTTGCCAGCATACCAGTAATTTTTATTGTTATTTTGTTGCTTTGCTGCATGTCAGTTTAATTTTATGACAGTCCCCTTTTCCACAGGGAACAAGTTGAGGAAGACTGAGAACACTGGAGTGCCCACCTTTACTACAGCTAACACTCCCCTTCCTTTATCAGGTGAGATGGACCCAGATCTATTGTGGACCTCCTTGGTCCCGCAAGTGGCTCATCATTCAGGATCCCTCACTAGTCTCTCGCTCTTGCTCAAATTCAAAGTCATTGCACCATGTCACCCTTTAAATCATAATCCTGAGTTGGATCTTAAGGGCTCTAATCTACCTTATGACAGAGAGATGAATGAACTCAACATTAGAGAGAAGGCAAGTGCAGGTCTATAGCAATGCTGCCTTCTGATCTTTCCAGCAGTCTGGCCTTCTGGATGAGGAAATGGATTGTTCCGATTCCTTATTTTTAATCAGTGGTTGTACTTACTTGATTCTATTCAATGTGAGCAGACCTGAGGACCAAAGAAGCATATCCATAGGGTGAAGTCATTTACACTGAAAATATGTCCCAGAGCACTGATGCTTCATTAAATTGATATTAGAACACCAATTTAAAACCCAGGAATCATTCTATAGTAAGGAAGACTCGATCACAAAGGATTTTAAAAAGGATGTATTTTAGATATGTATATGTGTAAATGACTTCACCCTACAACTATCTTGTGACAGCAAATAAGTTAATTATTTTTTTTTATTCTAAAACTTCAATTTTGCATGAGCTAATAGCTGCTTCAGAAAGACCTTTCTATGTATAGACAGAGAAATTTTAGTGGAAATTTTCTAAAGGTCAATAGTCCAACCTGTATGCAGCAGGAAATATTGCTGTTCAAACTAGGTACTCCATAAAAACAAAACCAGTACATGGTGATTATGGGGGACTCACTTTTTCCTGAACTCTGAGATTTGAAACATCATGTCCTTTGTGTTCTGGGATACGCTGGGATGCTAGGAGCATACCCTTCTTGGGCATATTGATACTTGAAATACACATGCTCCTCTGGTTTGCTTATTACAGTTAGAGTCTCAGTTGTTGACTGTTGATAGGAAGAAAAGTCCATTGCAGGAGGATGGGCACAGGGTCATTAATCTTTACCTCAGACTGACCCAGAGCCTGAGGATCTAGAAGGCCCTCTGTACATACTCAAGAGAAACTTTGACTTCAGTCACCATGTTAAAACAGTATAAATCACTCATTAGTACATTTCAATCTCATCCTACCTTTCACACTAAATGAAACATAATGATGTTTAAGGAAAAATATGAGGTTAGTTTGTGCAAAACATTATCACAGTGGTTCTAGAAACTGATGCATTGACCCCAGTGGTACTGAGTCAGTCAGACAGGACTTATCAGAAGGCTATTGATTATTCCATTACCATTAGTAGCCAGGGCATCTCCACCTTGACTAAGATACAGGACAGTGATAGAAAAACATTTGAAACCTCCATTTAATTTAGTTCCACAGTATTCACTAAACATAATGATTCCCTGTGTTTTACAGACTCTTCTATTGACAACCAACACTTCTCAGCTAATTGCTTTACTTCCTCTGACATATTGTTGCTTTCCTTTCACGAATCATCACCTGTTGCTTCAGCACTAAATATAGCCATACCAATTCTCTCCCCTGAAGAAACCCATCACTAGGTTTAGTTATGACAGAGAATTTGCCATATTTCCCATGTTCTGTTAGACAATTGTCTCATGATGTTCAGCTGTGCCAGCACTGAGTAAATATGCAAATATTTGGACCGGACAAGTGTTGGAACATAGCTCCATAGTGCAATGGGGAAGAGGTGGGAGGAACAAGTAAGGAGCATTTGCCAGTGAATGATCTTTAGGAGGCAGTCTGAAATGCAGCACAGGTGGTAAAGAAATCAAGTTCATAAAGAGAATAAGGGTGAGGCAACTCAAGCTTGTTTCCATAAATTGGGAGCTTGATGTGGAATAATTACTAGAGTATATAGACCAAAGTAAATAAGCAGGGAGAAGAGAAGGTAGACTTTAGATACGGGAAACTCTTGAAGAAATATGGGTAAAGTGGAAAAAGCAAAAGAGTTCGAGGTCAGGAAAGCTAGATTCAGCTTCCAAAAAAGACGTTGAAATGGAGATTCTGGGAGTGGTTGTGTCTTCATTGGCCCTGCTAGCTTTCAATGAATGAGACCGTGAAGATGAGTTTATAAGACTGAAGCTTCAGAGCAATCTCTTAAAGGTTTGCAGAAAGTATAGTGCATACTTCAGGAAAGAAAGGAGAAAGGATTGGGAAGGTTAAGGACAAAGAATCCTGGCAATAAAGATTCTAGTGGTAATGAATACTGCAGTTGAAGATCAGAGGAAATGACCTCATGGCGTTTGAAATAAAAGCATTGTATAAAAGCATAATAGAAATAGACCCAGACTTCCTTTAAGAGGCTTATACATAATTAGCGTGAAAAAAAAGTACCTTAATTAATGAGAATCGTGTGACCATTCAATAAGTGTTTCTCCTTTGGAAATGGCAATTACTTTGAAGCTCTCTGGAAGCTCTGGGTAGCTCTGGCCCCTCTAGGTGAGTTGAAAGCATATGGAGGGCCACTGGCTTAGTCACTGGGCAGAACAACGGTTTTCTGAGGACCCCACACCTCCTAGGACACTTAACAGTACTTACATAATGGATTGTGCCTCTCTGCAGACCACCAGTAATTCAGTAGCCTTGGGTTAGTTACGTAACCTTTCTGGACCTCTGTTACTTATCTATGACGTCATGACACACCCTGGGTATGATTCATGTTCCTAATGCTTCAAAACACAGACCAGAAAAAGAAAAATAAAAGAAATAGCATGTGAGGAGACAAGTTTGTTTACATAATAACTTTATTTCAGGTGGAGATTCTTATACATGCACATCCTCATTAAAACCCAATTTAATTTATTGTACATGCTGGTCTACAAGCTCAGTATGACACTTCTCACCTAGTGGTATTAAAGAACCAGCTCATTTTAAAAGAGGGATCCTGGAAATATAAATGCTAATGACAGCACCAACTGAAATTTAACTGTTGACAATAAAGAAAAAGCTTGCATCATTAGTTGTTATGTATTGAGGAAGATTCAAAAGAGATATGAAACTGAATTCTCCTGGGGACTCTCAGGGTATGACAATATTTCCCAGATAAAGCCAATCAGTGCCAAAACAAACAAACAAATGAACAGGTAGTTCAAAGGCTTGTTGAATTGATTTTTTAAAGTATAGCTTTTCATTAAAATGATCAATCTATGAAGATATTAGAAAAGTTTACTGTTTTTTAAAGACTACCATTGGTATTTAGAAACACCATTTTAGAAATAGTTGATATTTGGAAAATCAGCTTGCATAGAATCATTCATCTGAGCCTTAAAATAAAATAATTTATATTAAGGCATTGGATACTTAACTGTATTCCTTATTTAAGCAATTTGTGTTACGATATACTATATATAAAAAATGAGGAAACTAAGGTAAATATGCATTATACTTCCTACTTAATTTTTTAAAATAATTTGTTTAAAAAATAATTTGTTTAAAAAAGTAATTTTTTAAAAATTAAATTTTTTTTAAAATAATCATTTTCTTTCATGGAATAGTTCAGATAATTGTTACATGTTTCTGGAATCAAGTATGTAAAATGCTTCCTAGGATAACTCTAAACTTTTATTCTCTAATTATTGAAATGGGAATAATAATGTAATAAAAATTTATATGAAGAGTAAATAAGATAATACATGCAGAGCACTTAATATGTACTTAATACATGAAGATTATTATAATAATACATATTAATTATTCTTACATAGTATTAGAAGAAAGAAAGATTAATTTAAAAGCTAAGAGTAGGAAGATTTTATGAGAGTGGTACATAGAATTTAAGCTCTGAAGTAGCCTAGAGAAGTTATGGAATCTCTTTACATGAACTATAAGGATTGAGAATATATATATTTATATCTTTTGATTGATCATTATTGGAAATACCAATGTTGATGTATAATAGAGTCCTGTTCCAAACATATTTAAAAATTCATATGAGTCTAAAAAAGAGAAAAAGCAAAATACTACATAAGGTTACCCTCAAATAGGTTGAAACAGATTTTCAGGAATCTGAGGAAAAATATCAAAATGTGCCCTCTGTAACTGTATCCTTCATGTTTGCTTTTAATGAGAGGGGCAATTACCTGCCTTTGAGACAGCAAAGGGCTTTACTGTAGATGGGACCCTCTTTGAAATTTGTTCTGTGAAACTAGAAATCATTTTCCAACATTCAGTTTCCATTTTGTAAAAGTAAGGTAATGCCACTGGCTCCAGAGTGCATGTGCAGGTCAAACAAAGAACACAGGATGAGGCCTGGTGGTTCTTGGGTTCCCTTTCTCTTTGTGGTTTGGGTTCCCTTTCTTTCTCCAAAAGACCCCAAATGCAATTTTTATATCTAGTATGTGCTACAACATCTGTGTTTTTCTTTTGTTCACAGTATGTTCTGAAACTTACAAATGGGCTTAGTGTGCCCTTAGGGTGGTCAAACACCTCCGTGACCGCCATTTTTCATGTCTGTTCTTTAAAAGGCAACCCATGCTTGATCATACATGTGTGTGCAAATGTCATTCCCTCATTCTTTAGTTTGCACAAATATTTATTTTTTCCAGGCACAGTTCTACATAGCCCCACATTCTCCAGGATTTGCTGTACCAGTATTATGGAATAAAGATGGTTTTAATTGTATGTGTTTATATTCCCACTTTTCAAATTAACATCAGTTACTTTATATCTAGGAAAATATAATATTTTGATGCCCTTTCAATTTTTCATTTAGATGATTAAATATTCTTTCCATATAAAACATTTTCTCAATGCATCTGAACTTTAAAAAATACTTTTAATATATAATAAATCTAATCAAAACATAAATTTATATAATTCAAATTAGGAAAATAAAGGTGTAAAAATATACCTCTAAAACTTTTAATTTTCTTACAAATGTTGAGAAAATCTTTGTTAAGTTTATAAATAGATAATATTTCCACAGAAAATTCAGATTTTGCCCTACTATCAGGGCCAACTGTGAGCTAAGATCCTTCATATTTCATTAAGTAAATGCAGTTAATATATGTTAACTATATAGTTAATATAAAGCATCTTTAATATATGCATTTATTTTCTCAGCCTTTATTAGTCTAAATGTTTATCTAAAACCTGCTACATCCTGTTTAGTTGCCTAAACTTAAACACTGTTTGGCATTATGTGCAATGACTTGTTCTTTTTAATTTTGTGCCCTGCATGAGATGTGTGAGCCATCGATATTTAGAGAATGAATGAATTCATTTCCACTATGAAAATTAAACACAGGAATCACTTAATCAACATTAAAAAATGATTTACTATAGATGATGCAAATAAATCAGTATCCTTCAACACTGGCCATAAATATTTTAGGTGAATGGGTCACATGCTGGGCCAATTCCATGAATCTAGAGACAGGTTGACTGAGCCATTCCTAACCGTATAAACTGACAGATTACTAATTTATAGGACTGCATATTGCAAAACTATGTAACTTAATAGTTTCTTCATTTTAAAAAATTTTTTAGTTGTTGATAGACCTTTATTTTATTTACTTATTTACGTGTGTACTGAGAATTGAACCCAGCGCCTCACACATGCTAGGCAAGCACTCTGGTGCTGAGCTATAGTTCCAGGCCCAATAGTTTCTTCTTTTAATGGAGCATATATGAATGACAAGAACTTACCTACATATTTGACAGACTATATAAAGAAGTAAATATTGCAAGTCAGCATGTATTCACTATAACTTACCATACTTTACACGAATTTATTTCACCTCAATTTTTGCCCCTTGAATCATCAGAGTCCAGCTTTAAATTGTCCTCCTTGAAGACTCACTGTTGACTTTTTCTTCTCTGACTTTCATCTCTATCGTTACACTAATTGGCTCCTAAAACCCTTGAGAACCCTTCCTGCACTAAGGCTCCTGTTATAGAGAACCCTCCATATCATAATTACATAGACTCAAATGATGACATATTTTAAAACCTATATAAATGCCTCTTTTATTCAAAACCCAACACACTGATGCAGAACCCTAAATAATCATTCTGCTTGTTAACATGAGGTGTCTGTGTCCTACCTAAATGAAAGGTGACTGCACCGGAAGGCAGCAAAGGCTTATGTTTGCATTGTTGTCATTGTCACAGGCATTCTCTGCTTTGCTGTGCAGAGAATTTGTGCAGTAGAAGCATTTAGGTGAGAAAAATGTCAAATTAAGTAATTCAAATCCTTCCTTTCAGCATAAACCTCATGTTTATTCTATAAAAAATATTTTCTAATGTTGCTGAACAATTTTTACTTTTCCTAACTTTCTTATTCATATGTCTGATGTTTCCCACAAATTAATGTGTTATTTCCATTATTTGCAGACAGTAGATGAAAAATATTTTTCTAGATTGAATAATTCATATTATTTTGATATTTATTTATTTACTGAGAAATATTCATGCAATTAAAGCAATATGTATTTATATATTGCTTTAATAGAGAGACAGTGATAATCAAATTTTATGTGATGGTGTCATGAACATATTTTGTAATATTTTCCAAATAATGAAAGTTTTTTATATGTGGTCCATTATAATATTTGAATGTTATGTAAATTCATGGCTCTACATAAATGTATTGCTTTAAGAATTTCATAGAAAATCTTAGAGGCTAATAAAGAAAAGTTTTTCTAAAATTGAAATTAACTGATCTTGAGTCTGATCATGACTCAAGAAAATTGACTAATATGGCATTACACTTCATAGAATATGAATTATGTGAAAACTTTGTGGCAACCTACATCCAGAGTTTGCAAAAATTCAAGAAAGCAAATGTTTTTGCAAAAGCAAAGAGTTTATAAAAGATACACTTTTATTATTTACCTAAGCCAGCACATAACAAATGCCCACCTGTGCTATGATAATTAATGTCAGTTATGTTGGCTCCTTTACCAGGTTGCAATCATGTAAAATTCACGATTTTAGAACTATTTGTGATTTTTATTTTCATTTGCAAGTTGCATTTGTTAGGTTATGTGGAGGAGACGTATGTTACGCAATAGTTCACTAGAATACCCTAGGAACTTGGATGTTTAGACGTATGGAATGTGGCCTACTTTCACCCTTGTGTCTTATTTGTCTTCCCAGTAGCATTCAACAGCATTGACCACTTGTTTTTGAAATAGTCTCGGGTACTTCGTGAAACTACCCTCACTTCCCCCTCTACTTCTCTGAATTTCACATAATAATGTATAATTTCAATAATAACAGTAAAAATAATAATGAGCATTATGGCTAAACTGAATAGAGGCTCTCGCTTATTTAATTCTTTGTTTCTTCATTTGCAGGTTGAGTTCATCCTTTCAATGTAATTATTAATATATTGAAGTTTCTGGTCACAAATGTGTTTTCTTCTCATTTCACCTAAATAATCTTCTTCCTATACACAACCTCAGTTAAAATACATATTCCAATAAATTCCAAATTCGCATCTTCAGCCCCAACCTCTCCTCTGAACCAAGAACTTATATATCAAACTACATAATTAACACATCCTGTTATATACTTGAAATGTATCTCAAAACCCACACGGATGTCAAATATTAAAATCAGGTTCTTCCCACACAATTCTTCTTTATTCATTGCTCCTCAGTTCCAAATGTAATTGGATATGTGTTTGAAAGCCACAGTTGAGAGCTTATTTTTGCAGCCACACTTTAATTTCTCCCAGTAACAAATGTTTCTTCTGCAACTTGATTTCAACTTTTCAGTATCTTTGGAGACACATCTTTTCTCCCACTTCACTTTTCCCATTCCCAAAGTCAAGCTGCCTGTCTTCTCTCAGCTTAATCCCCTGGCCTTTCTCTAATATTTTATTTATTTATTTATTTTCTGTATCTAGAACTAGGTACTGAAATGGGACTTTGTGGATGAAAATATGATAATATCTTTTCCCTTCTTAAATTGTTCCCTGACTTTTCATTACTCTTAGGGTAAAAAATTAAATCTTTGATATGCTTTCCCAAGATGTGTACTTTTGTTTACTTCATTTCTCTATAGTTGTATCTTTCTTTTTTTCTTTTGTTTATACTGGGGATTGAACCCAGGGGATCTCTACCACTGAGCTACATCCCCCAGGTCCTTTTTTATTTTATTATTTTGAAACATGGTCTCATTAAGTTGCTGAGGGACTCACTAAATTTCCCAGGCTGGCCTCAAACTTGTCATCCTCCTGCCTCAGCCTCCCAGGTCACTGGGATTATAGGTGTGCTCCACCTCTGACTCCCTTCAGCGTCACCTTGTACCAAACATTAGCTTCTTCTCTACACAACATTTGCATTTTCATGTTTTCAGTTTTTTGAAATAGAATGCTACCACTCCAAACTTCTCTCCCTGCCTTGGATATTTTTGCCGACTCCTAGAATAGGAAAACTACCCATTCTTCTTTAGATCGCAAAAATAACTTCCTCAAGGGACTTTCCTTTGAACTCATACATATTTGTTGTTTGCCTTCCTAACATTCTCCAGCTTTTCTTCATAGCAGTATCACAATTTTATTCCTGGATACATGCATGGATTTTGTTATGGGCCAGGCTATATGGGCAATGACCAAACAGACTCCTGAGACTCCATATCAAGTAAGAAATTCTACTCCCGTGGGAAAGCCCCACCTCTGTACCCATTAATAGTTACCTGGTATAGCAATTCTTATACAATGTCAAATAGTTCTCTTTGCTTTCCATTTTTCTTGAGCAATGTACCTTGTCAGAGATTAATTGTCTAGACATTAGTAACCACTCTCTAACCTGTACTCAACGAGGGTCATTTTAACCCACTTCCTTTCTGCTTGATTGCTATTATGCCAACCTGGAAAGTCCTGTGGCAAATACCAATGTTCCCAGTGCATTGTGTTGCTAACTGCCCAATCCAGCTTCTGTACCTGCTTGCTTACAGCTACATCAACCCAGATGTGGTTTTTGCCTTTAAATATCCTAAAATGCTCAGGCTGGGGGCTGTTTCTTGCAGAGACAGTTATGGATCCTGTGGGGAGTGGTCTCCAGCTGGCTAAATAAAGACTCTTCAATTTGGGCAAAACTGGGACTCGGTGTGTTTTCTGAAAACCTGCCCCACAACAGTTTGCACATTGCCTATACCTCACTGCATAGTATACATTTTTGCACTTATGTAAGTATATCTGCTGTTACCTAATTAATAATCACCTAAACTAGCTGTTCAATTCTATGTGTACCAAAGTAAAAGATAGGGTATTTCAAAAATATTTTAATCAACTCTAATTTAATCACCTAGAAAACTCTCTGAGATCCCCAAGATGTTTATTCTAGGCTTTGTTCTTAAAACCGCCATTTTATGAATGCATCAGTTTCCTGTGATTTTACACATGGACTTTTCAGGCCAGTTTAACGTAGACAGCTTTGATTGCATGCTGGGCCATTGATTGGAGAAGCTGCCTCCTTGAGAGCTCCGTGGCTAGAAATTAGAGCCTTCTCAGGCCATGTCCTCACAGCAAAGTTAGCACAGTACTTTCAGTTTGATGCTCTTATTAACATTCTTGCTCTTTATCATTTTACTGATCTCTTTTAAGCACAACTGAAGATGCATAAAATATGAGCAAATGCATTCTTAGTGAAGTCAATTTTCACTTGTTTCCCATTATTTATTTTCTGTCCTCTAGGCTGTAAGCAATATTGATCCTCACTCCTTAGCCAGTGTCTTATCTCATAACCTTTAAGACACCAAAAGTGGAGACACTCAAAATCTATATTGAATTTCAATTCCTTCCAGAAGCTTTTCTAGGGAGAACAGCATGAAGTCGTACTTCTATCTCTAGGACTGATAATTGGTTTCTAGCCCCAGTTCCTAGCAACTTTGTGGTCTTAATTTATTCAACAATTCTGTCCTCTAATACCCTCATTCACAAAATATGGAATTGATTGTTTCCTTGGGTATCTTCAAACTCTGAAGTGTCAAAGAGGGTAGCAGTCATTGCACTGATATGTTATGGTGTACTCCAAAATTATAAAATTAAAGATAGATCTCAACCTAAAACATAAATCTTTTAGTACATATATTCATATATGTATGAATATGCAAACATAATCAATGATATATGTAGCTCTAAAAAATATTCACATATACAAGTGTTTTTGTGTGTATGTGAGCGGTATAGGAAATTAAACCCAGGGGCCCTCTACTACTGAGTTACACCTCAGCCATTTTAATGTTTTATTTTGAGACAGGGTCTCACTACATTGCCAAGGCCAGCCTCAAATTTGTAATCCTTCTGCCTCAGGCTCCCAAGTTGCTGGGAGTAGAGACATGCACCATCTCTCCTGGCTCATCAATTTTTAAAAAAGGATAGAATTTAGATGTATCTGTTTCATCTGTAAATAATATCAGTGCCAAATATCATGCTTGACTTGAATCATTATGTTTGAATTATTTGACTCTGACATAATTCGTTATTTAGAATTCAATTTTATGAAATGACATACTTTAAAATAGATTTACGCTCATCATTAGTCTCAGAAAATCAACAGTTCCTAATTGTATTTGGCAAATAAAATCTATGTTACAGTAATTAAATAATAAAAGGAATTCAGCAAAAACGATAGAAAAAAATGCATGGTACCAACTATTCTGCTTTGTTCATAACTTCAGGAAAATATTCTTTTTCTGTAGTCCATATTGTGTATTGTCAATATCTTGAAAATCAGAATTTATTTTTTATCCTCAAAAAATAAAATAAAATAAAATAAATAAATTGAAATTCCCCCAGAAAAGAGGCTATAGACAAAGGTGACAATGTAATCATGTGGCCCTGAGTAAGTTAAAATGTGGAAGCTTTTGTTTAAACAAGGGAAAAGTGTAACTAAAGTTTCTAAAATATACAAGATGTCCCTTTTTATCTGCTTTCTACTTATTATGATTTTAAAAATCTTCTATTATATGCCATTCAAAATAAAGAAAATTATTTAAATGATTAATATGCATTTTACCATTTATTATTCTGAGCAACATGTTTCACATTGAGTGCTGAACAAGTACTCAAACTGAACAAAATTATATGATTGGTGCATGTAGCATGAACTTGCACACACAAAGCTCAAACAGTTTTACAAAATGTTTCCACACATGTGCATTCCACGGCATGCTCTACCTTTGATTTAGTGAAGAAGGCAGTACTGACACGGAAAGGCAAGGTGAGCTGCCCTTTCCTTCCTGCTGTCTGAGCCAGGATGTCCTCTGTAAGTGGTTGGCTGGTTCAGGACAGCAGCATAAGGCTGCTGCTGCTCAGAGTGCCTTTGTCCCACTTAATTTCATTCAAAGTAAGTTTTTCTCAGGAAGAAAAGGGGAGCCTCCTAAGGCTGCTGGCCTGGCGTGCACACGTGTGCATGCACACACACAGAGGCATTGCTTGGGGCAGCCAGGAATAATAAATACACACTGCTTTCATCTCTGCTCAGATACACCAGTCTCATCAGACTTCACTTACAAAACACAAGTTCAAAGATAAAATTATTAAGAACTTTAGGATGACAACAGCAGACTGAAACCAGCTTGGACTTCTGAGAATGTGTGCTCTGCCCTTGCCAGTGTAGGGTGCCCAGGAACTCAGCCTGATGAAGGAAAGCTAAGCACAGCTTCACAGTGCTGCCTCGGGGCCTCCCAAACCTGTGCCTTGCACCTACTGTGGACCAGAAACTGTTTGCATGCACTTGTTCTTATTAACTTAATGTCTTCATCCTTCAGCTTATTTCTTTTCTTCTGCTGAATTCTCTTCTGTCATCTCCTCTGTGGATTTTACATTTTCTAGCTGACATTTATGCCTTGTAATAAATACAGGGCAGTTTTCTTCTCATAACTTCATGCATTGTCTTCTCAGGGGCTTCCTACAGAGAGTCTAACTCTGCTACCTCTCCGTTGGCCTCTCAGGCCTTCCTCTGAAATCTTGGTAGAAGCCTCCATAATCCCTTCACTGGAGCATACTCTATTCTTGCAGAACCAGCATCATATAGTTGCCACCAAAGTCTGCCACCATTTTTATCAATAGCCCTGACTCCTGGGCTGTATCCTCTTGAGTGCCTGGATGGTTGAGCATGATGAAAAAACTTCCTCGTTGCTCCTGTGCAAGCAGGGTGCCCCAGTGGTCTTTTCTCAAAGGGATTTTTAGTTTTACATCCTGATCCAGAGATGGATGTGGCCTTGCCAATTTCTGAGATGCCCTCGAGCCATCTTTCCTGTTGTTTCTGGGTAAAGACCTTGAGTTTCTTCAGTGGTTGTAATTTCTTTAACAATCACACTTTCCTTAGCCCCAGTTTTCAGGTCAAAGTGAAAATTTTCAAATCTTCTAGCGCTGATTTTTGTTCCTGATTTTCACAGTAAGCTAGGCTAAAGGGTACCAGTCTATCCATATTATCTACTGATCACTGTGCTACCGTGAGATGCTAATGCCAGATTACGTAGCCCATCACCTTTCAGTTCAGTCTTACAAAAAGTCACAGAATATAGGTAAAATGGAGAAAACTTCTTTGCCAGAATGTAACTTGAATGGCCTCTAGTTCAATTTATAATAGTGTCCTCTGTCTTTGAAACTTCATGGGTCCAGTCTTTAATGTCCACAGTCCTATCAGCATTTGGTTCTTCTGAGCTCCCACTAGAATTGCCCATTAAACTCAGCTTACACTGTTCCAAAGCTTTTCTATACTCTCTCTCTAAACTTTTCAAAATCCCTCCCTGCACAAACCAGCCCTCGAGGCTTTTGAATCACATGGTCAATTTAATCAAACAATGGCCCCTACACCCAGTCCCCATTCTGTTTTAGTCAGCTTTTTCATTACTGTGACCAAAAGATCTGACAAGAATGACATAGAGTTGGATAGATTTATTTGTGGCTCATGATTTCAGAGGTCTCAGTCCACAGAGGCCAACTCCATAGCTCAGATCTTTTTTTTTTTTTTAATTTTTTTTATTGGTTGTTCAAAACATTACAAAGCTCTTGACATATCATATTTCATACATTAGGCTCAAGTTCTTGACGTGATGCCGGACATCGTGATGGAAGGGCACAGCCGAGGAGAGCAGCTCGGGACATGGCAAGCAGGAAGCAGAGAGAGCTCTGCTCACCAAGGACAAAATAGAAGCCCCAAAGACAAACCCCCAGTGATCAACCTTCTCAGTTACACACTACCTGCCTGTAGCTATTATGTAGCTCATCGATATCAATGGATTAATCCACTCATTAGGCCACAACTCACAGAATCTAATCATTTTACCTCTGAACATTTCTTGCATTGTCTCATATGTGAGCTTTAGGGAGGCACCTCCTATCTAAACCATAACCCAATCCAGGAAGACCATGACAGTTATTCAGACTAACATTCATTATGTTGTTTTAGAATAGAATCACTGCAGTATATTAATGGGTTCCTGAACACAAAGTGCATTAATGTTCTCTTCTAGTTGAACTATCTGTAATTAAATAGCCGTAGACTGAAAAATGAGACTGAAAGTTACATTAAAATTTTGCTTCTGTAGGATTTAGAAAATCATATCTGATTTTAGTATTCTTATGATGAAACTCTCTGTCGATCTTTTTAAGTGTATATTAAAGAGGTGTTTATTAAGATGATGAAACCAAGATTATAATTAAAATTGAGTGTTTTCCTGTCATAAAACATATTCATGATTTTTACTGTAATAATATGAATATAAAATTGTCTGTTGGTGAGTAAATAAAATACTTGTAAAAGCAAGTAAAGAAACGTCCTTCCTGTGAAATGACTCATATTTTTAAATAGCCTTTTCTTACAACAATAGGAAATTAATTCAATTTCATGGCTAATACTGAGCCAGAATAACCATGTCTCATAAAAGTTTGAACTGGATCTTAGTGAACGTAAGAAAAGCACTGAAAGAAAAGGAAAGGGATTTTGGATTCATGAATTTTATTTTAAACCATTTAAAAATAACATAACAGAAGATATTAATGTTTAATGAAAGTGACTACTTTACCTTGTGTTTAGGTGTATATGTTAAAGAAGCAAAGTAATATGTCAATGTGATGCCACACCGTGCATAGGCATTGAGGTCATAAAAACTGAGTGGACAATAACTGATTCCTACAACTATTTGATTCAATTTTTATGAAGTATGTGAGAAATACATTAACTGCTTGTCTTAAGATATTTTATTTGTTATATTGTAATTAATAATTTAATAAATGTTTGTCACCTTATAAGCCCATCACTGATAACATGAGGCCAACGTTTGGCCACTTTTATGATATTGAACTTAATTTCCCTGTGCTGAACCAATGGAAACAGACCATTTCATGGATTGTTTTTGTTGCTTTTCAGAATGCGTTGTGGGTTGATTCATTTTTGCCAAGTTATTCGCTTGAGCATTATTCTGGGTGTGTCTGTGAGGAGGTTCCCAGATGAGATTAACATGGGAGTTAGTCAACCAAGAAAACCAGATTGCCCTCTCCATTGTGGGTGAGGCTTATTCAATCCCTTGAATGCCTGAAAAAATAGAAGGCTGAGTAAGAAAGAATTTTACTCTCTTTCCCTGATAGCCCTACGGCTAGGAGATTGGTCTTCTCCTGCCTTCATGCTCAGATGAGTGCTGGAATTTATGCCATTTCTTCTCCTGGGCCTCAGGCCTGCAGACTCAGAATTGAACCTCTCCCTCAGTCTCCTTGGTCTCCCAGCTTGCTGGCTGCAGATTTCTCTCAGCCTTCAGAACTCATGAGTCATTCCTCAGAGTACACACACACACACTCACACACACACACACGTGGACAGATAGGTCAAAATAAAAATACACTCAGCATAAACATATTTATATATCCTATCTACATGTGTTTGTGTATGTATATTTTGTGGCCACTGCGTTCTGATTGCAGATCTATAGAGAAAAGTAAAGTGAAAACTTGTACATAAAACAAACTCTGTATTCTCAAAGAAACTCTGAATTTAGTGAATACATATGAGATGGGAGAGGTGAAAGGAGGAAAATAGTGATTGAACAGAACCCCAAATGTATCACACGTGTTTTATTTTAAGAGCACTGCATATAGCAAGTGAAAAAGATTATTTACATTGAACAGTGAATGCATACATTTTCCCTTCATGATTTTAGGTACCATTAATTCTTTCAAATGAACAATAATGAGGATTTAATAAAGACTAGTTGGGTTTAATGTTGATGGGACACTTATTTTGAAGGGAAGAAGAAGAATGGGTTGGAAGGAATAGAAAATCATGCTCTTCTTTTATTTTTTATTTATTTACCTATATTTGTAATAATATGATAAAGCTGATTCTAATGGAGCTACATAAAGGGAGGAAGAGATTTCCACAAACTGCCCTCAATGGGAAGAGAAGCTGCTAAGTGTGGGCTGGACTTGCTCTGTTGGGAGAACAGGTTTTAGAGCTCAATGTTTGACTTAAAAACATGAATTCAGTGGAAAATGAGGAGGACCATGAAATATTAATGAAAATATTTAAGTTTTTTGGCAAAGGAGTCAAGCTTACATGGGTGCACAGTCATTTATGTCAGAACACGTACAAACGGTTTAGAGAAATTGAAAAAATAAACATGTCACTGGTTTTAGTCCCCCAAACAAACCTGGCCACTATATTGTCCTCTCGGCTTTGTAGGTGGGGCACATCCAGAAGCTCTTCCTGACTCAGAAAACAGCCAATCAAAAGCGGGAATCAGTGACACCTGGAAAATCTAGTAGCTCAAGAGGGCCACCACCTGTCCTGGAGCCAGAGATCCTGGAGGAAAGGGAGGAGGAGGCAGGTGGCTGCAGAGGTTGCCTGTAGGAGCTTCACATCTTTTACACCAGAGAACCAGGTCTTGAAACGTTGCTTTGTCTTATTTTGCTTTTTAAGCGGGAAGTGAGAAAGTGTGCACTGAATTTTAGATTTAAAAAAAGCAAACCAGCAATGTAAAGAGCCAATCTGAAAGCGCAGAAGAGGAGACCAGGTAGGGGATCAGGGTGAAGAATGAGAATTGGAGGCTGGATGGAGGGGCCTCTGCTTGAGATAGTGGTGCACTCTGGTCTTTAAGTGTCTCAGGCTTGAGACTGAGTCTGGGTGGGGGTCACCAGTGTGAAGGAGCCAACAAAGCCATCCCACCTTGGCCCAGGAATCAGGGCCATGGCGGGTTTTGTCTTGTAGATTCCTTGTAGTTTACTTTTTAAAGAAGTCACTTGAAATTTTTAAAAATAGAGGAAATACAGATATTTCCACGTTTGCATCTTGACTGTGTCCCCAAGGCCTGTGTGTTGAGCGTGTGCCTGCAGGCCTGCAGCCCTGCTGGGGGTGCGGAAACTTGGTAGGTGGGGCCTGTGGGAGCAACATGTGGAGTGTGCCCTCCAGGGACTCTTGGGACCCTAAGACCTTCTTCTGTTTGCTTTTCAGAGAGGTGAACAGGCCGTGCCCTGCTGTGCTGCTGTAGATCCAAAGCAATAGGGCCAAGTAACCATGGCGACAAAAGAAACCTCCCAAACCCTGAGCAAAACCAAACCTTTTATATTTTGAATTTAATTATCTTAGGTATTGGTTGGTGATGAAAAGCTGACTAACTCAGGTGTATTTGTTATATGAAGAGTTTTTTTTTTTTTTTTAATCAAAGGATTTTTTTTTTAGAATCTGCCATATGAAATACATCACTCATTTTTTGGAAATACTCATTCTAAGTGAAAAATAACCTTTACAACCACAGTCTCCTTGCAGAGAGCTTGAGCCGTATGAAGTTGTCTGGAGTTGAAGAACACCATGCCCACCTAAGTCACAGAGCATTTGATCTTGGCCTCTGAAGCATAATTTAAAACATTGTGTTTCATTATTTTTTCCATTTTTATAAGAATTGTATTGGCTTAGGCACAATCACATTAATCTCTTGTTAAGTTCTCATGAAGGCAATGTACACGTCTTTAGACTTCATTTCTTTTCCATGGTCTGTATGTGTGGGGGTGTGTGTGTTTGTATATATATATGGGCACCTATGATTGGTAGGTGCCAGGGAGAAATTAAAGAAGCTTCTTCATTCTGTTCTTAATTCTTTCCCTTATTATATAAAAAAAATATGTTTCAAAGAAAAATGCCAGGCAAAACCAACTTATGTAAGTGGATAAATGCCTGAGTAGCTTCTCATCCTAAAAATAAAATCAATAGATATTGATTGCTAAACATATACTTTATGTTAGAATATGAATATACAGCTATGATATATTTGTGTACTCTTTTAAGCTGGATTTTGGGCTTATGTAACAAATGCAAAATTATTTGTGTTGGTAAAACATATATTTTTAAGTATGAACTTTCAGGCAACAGCTTTAAGAAAAGTTATTTTATTAGTTATTATTAAAAAATCAGTTTAGTTTAACAGCCAACAATTTAAAAATATTTACTGTTTCAGTCTCATATATGATCCAACAAAAAAGCCCTCTAAGAAAGTTTAGAAAATGGAAAATAACCATACACCCATCAGGACTTTCCACTTTAGATATCAGACACCTTTACTGAGATTTCACAAAACTTTATAAAAATGACTTAGATGAGCTTTGGAATGTAGTTGCAGCTTACTACTTTCGGCAAAGCTACACATATTCCTACAATTCCTACTTTGTATCAGTCCACAGGAGAATGTAAAGGAAATAGCTAGAGTTCTAAGATAGCTGTTGCTTTTAAACATAAACATGGAGCCCACAATTAAATGAATGGTATACATCGTGTGAGTGCTTTCTGAGGTCTAAGAGCCAGAGAACAAGGTTTCTAATTCACTCCTGGGGTAATTCAGCTCTAATTTCTGCCTTTGGAAAGTGGATAGTGTCCAAGTAGCCTGAGAAAAAATGAGATAGGATTTGAAAGCGGATGGTGTTTACTTACATGTGGGAACCAGCAGGGCCATGTAGTCCACAAAGGAGGACGACAGAGAATTTGCTTCATAGCTTTATAAAAACATTGAGAGTAAAATTATTATTAATTTATATAAAAATTAAGAGTACGATTTGGAAATTCTTCAGGTTCTTTAGTAAATATATTAACTTAGTTATTCATAGATCATAAAAATGTAAAAAAAAAATTAAATGCCTGGAATTCTGAGTTTTCTCTCTATAAAATATTCATCATGTAAAACTTAACTTTTTTAGGGATACCCTCTGCAGGAATGGCTGGGGTGTAGCTCAGTGGTCAGTGCATGCTTCCTATGCACAAGGCCCTGGGATCAATGTCCAGCCCTCAAATAACAACAACAAACCTGCTGGGGTTATGAGGTCTGAAAGACTTGGTAGAAACCTTAAGACTTTTCTTGTGCTACAAGAAAATATCACATAAAGCACAAATAGTTACATAAAAGAAATGAAATGCTATACATTGTTAGAAATATTTCTTCTTCTCTCTCTGCTTCTGAATGAATTACTAAAGCCTTCCCAAATGCACTGAGAACTATCTGGAACCATTTATGAACCTTATTTTGTGAAGGAGCCATTTACCTCCACTGAGTTTCTAGATAACAGAGCATATCATTCCTGGTAGGGAAGAAGGAATGAGAACAAAGTTTTCAAGGTGATTTATCAAACTTGCAGTGCACACTAGCACAGTTTGTAGAACTACATCTTTGCCAGCAGAAATGCAGTAAAGGAAGTCAAGCAGGCTAGACTTTAGGAGTCAATGGAATTGAACTGTAGAGATTTAGTGGTTTCTAAATGTCACCAGGCACGTTTCAGTGCCTAGATGTCAGGAGGGAAATTGGATTAAATAGTATCGTGCTGGAGGTCTCTGATATGTTCCCCATAAGTTGTGGTCTGTGAGCTACTTTAATCAAACACTTTGGAGAAGTGTGAGATGGGGTTAAATGTTCAGGACCCTAGGGACACTGGCTATTTCACTTCTGTGGTTTTGGAAGTTCTGCTAAATTATTCACATTTTATCCCAGGGTAAATTTGCTGGTACTGTTATGAAGTTTTTGTGAGTGTTGTCTTTTTTGTTTTGTTTTGTTTTTGTTTTTGTTTTTCCTATTAGATTCAGATTATGGTTCTCAAGTATTAACTATTTTGTTTCTCCTTACAAACAAAAAATATTTTGTAAACAACATTCGTTAAGCTGGGAGTGAAACTTTGTTTTCAAATATAGGTCAGTTTAACTTTGTAATCTTAGTTAATTTGCAGAAGTGCAATTCATTTTCTGACACTCTGTGCTAAGGAACAACACCACCACTGTCAACATCACCATCACATTCACGTTACTCCAGTTGATAACTGGGAGAATACAGAGGAGAATATAGACTCTAAACAGCCGGGCTCTAGGAGAGCTTTCAGTCGTAGCTTCTCTCTTTGCATGCGGTGTTTTACAGCCTGACTCTTTCCTCTTTCTTTTGAGTTTGCAGACCTTATCAGACCTTGTTATCCCCATCTTTCTCTTTTTAACCTAACCATGTTTTTATTTAGTATTTTCTGGATGAGACAGCATGTGGTTTAATTATTTTCTTTTTAATCCAATTCAAACTCTTCATAAAGGCATTTAGAAAATACTGGCACATATGATAATTGTGGAAGTTTTCTCCTATTTTTATCTGTTCTTGGTTGATTTTTTTCATTCTCTAATAAGCTCTTTTAAATTAGTTGGATTATTCATTTTTTTGTTTTTATTGAGGCATAGTTTTTGTAAATCTCTATGTGGTTTAGTATGATAATTTGATACATGAGCAAGGATCAAATTGGGGTGATAAGCACATTCATCTCATCAAACACTAGTCATATCTAAGTGCTGACAACTTTTGTATTCTTCTAGTTACTCTGAAACACATTGAGATACATCACAGGCTGTTGCAGGCAAGAGTCACCCCACTGTGCTATGGAAACCCAGGACTAATTCCTGCTGAGTGGGTTCTGGTGTCTCTTCTAGGACTCTCTCCATTTCCCTCCCTCCGCCCTGCCTCTGCCACACTTCCACCCTATTGTAGGAGATGAACCACTCAGTTCCCAGGAATGAGTGAGAATATGTGTGCATGTCTGGTTTATTTCACTTAAGAAAACCCACCAACAGTGTGTAAGAGTTATCCTTTCTCCATATCCTCACCAGTCTTTATTTTATAACTTTTTAATCCTAAATACTTTTCCCTTTCAGGAAGGATAGACATTTAGGAAAGGGAATCAATAACAATTGAGTTACGTTGTTTATGGTTTTGTTTGCTTTTCCCTAATGATAGTTATACTGAGCATTTCTTAAATATATATATATATATATATATATATACACACACACACACACACACACATACACACACACACACTTACTAGCAATGTATTCTCTTGTGTGTGTGTGTGTGTGTGTGTGTGTGTGTGGTGATAAGTGTCTATTCAGATTTACTTTGCCCATTTTTAATTGGATTATTTTTAATTTTGGTGTTAAGTTTTTGAGTTCTTTACATATACTGAATATTAATCCTTCTTCAGATGAATAGTTGACAAATATTTTCTCCCGTTCTGTAGACTGTGCCCTGTCTCTTTTAATTTTTTTTTCTGTGCCAAAGCTTCTTATAGTATGTTTCCATAGCATGTTTTGAAGTAAGGTGTTATGATGTTTCCAACTTGTCTTTTTTTTTTTCCTTACTCCATTTCTTTTTTTTTTTTTCTTTCTGTGTTTTACTTTGAATGGTTTTGTTGACTTACCTTCTGGTCTTCTGACTACTTCTGCTTACTGAGCCTGCTCACAAGTCTGTTGAATGAATTCAGCCTCCATGATATCATGCTTATGATGTCTGGCATTTATAACTGACTCATTTGTAAATAAAATTCAGACTTCTTCTGAAGGCCTTTATCTATTCATGCCTTTAACCCACATTGTATTCTACACATTTAAAGATTTTGGTAATTTTATTTTTAAGTTTATTTTAAGTTTCTGATAGGGTTAGTGAGTCACTGACCTCAGATGCAAAATGGACAGATGCAATAGATAGATCAGCAGTGAACTTAAGTGACATTTTGATGCAATTTGAATCATAGAATAAATGCAAAATTCTCAATGAACAAGATATCAACATTTAAAGACAATATTTCCATGCTTTCGCACCAGGATCACCTTTCATTCCCTTAGACCCTGCATGGCTATCCTGCTCTATATTCTTGCCTCCTCACCAACAAAAGACAGGTGTTGCTTGACATGACTTATCTTGTGGCAGGAGTTCCCCTGATTCTCTTTTTTTTTTAGGCAGGACCTGTTCACCGGGCCTCAGTGTGCTTGCCACATGGACACCACTGATAGACAGCTCTACCTTGGGTCTGTAGCAGGTCTAAGATAGGCGAGTTCTCCATTCTTCTTCCAGTGACATTGGTATTTGTTTTGTCTGCAATTTACAGTGACCAAGAAGTTTCAGTTTTTGTTGTTAATGGTGGGTTTTTTTTTTTTTTTTTTTGGTCGATTTTTTGTGCACCCCACAGGAAAAATAAGTTGTTTCTCTTCTCTCCTAAAAGTGATGTTTTTTTTTCCTGGTGTGGTGTTGCCTGGGGATGGGATGTCTTTTTGCTTTCCATGGAGCTGCCTTGTGTTTTTCCTGTCCTCCAGTAGCAATCAATTATCTCTGTTCCCCTGTACTCCTGAGCGGCCTCCTCTGGGTGGTTTTCTCTGCCCTCAGTCTCCCTCTTTAGCAGCCAGTGGAGGCCAGTGGGCAAAAATCTGCAAATGAACACACACACACACACACTTGTGTCTGGGGGCTCCCATTTGCTTTAAACTGACAGAGTGGCCCAATCTTGGAGGTTAGAATTTATACAATTTAAGCTGATTCTTTTTGCTTACCTCTGCAGTGACTCTTTCCTGTGTTCCATTAAAGACAAAGCCATCCATGGAAGCCTTTTGTCCTTGGAGAGCTCTGCCTTGGTTTGAATTCAGTTTCCTTGATTACCATTCAACCTTGGTTTTCTGGAGAGTTCAAAAAAAATTATCATATTCTAGATTATTCAGCCTATTGTGAATTTTAGGATTGAAGTGATGTTTTTTTTCAACTTTCTATATTCTGTGTATAAGCTGAACCCGTCAGTGAGGTCAAATTTGAGTAAAAAGGCTTTATTTGGTATACTACATTTATATAGAGTGTGAGTCTTTAGGACAAGGAGAGGATTCTTGCTCTGCTTCCCCCAGCCTAGGAATCCCTGAGGCATCTCCTCTCAGGGTTTCTCTAATGTGTGGGCACATAGCCGCCTTCCCGCAGTTATGTAGTCAGCCTCTCAAGTCCAGGTGCACTGACAAAGGTTACCTTCCTTGCTAAAAAGTTCTACAGAATTCCACACTCGGTCTTCTCCTTTACAGAAAAAAAATGGAACAGTAAATAGGGACATCTTATGGTTTGGATCTGAAATATCCCTGAAAGGTCATGTGTTAAAGGCTGGTCACTAGCCTGTGGCACTGTGGGCAACGGAGTGCTGGGGTGGTGGTAGGGGAGAACCTAAGGAGGTGGGACCTGGTGGAAGGAAGTGAGGGACATGTCTTTGAAGAGGGAGCCAGACACTGCCCTTGAAGGTGAAGCTGGACCCTCCCTCCTCTTAGGCTTCTTAGTCACCATGAGGTGAGTAGCTTTGCTTTCATGCTCCACACCATGATATTCTGTCTCAAGTGACCATGGACTGAAACCTTGGCAACCATGGGTTAAAATAGACATTCCTCTTTTTAAGTGGCTGATGTCAGGTATCTTGCCACAGTGATGGAAAGCTGACTAGCGCAGGGCCCCTAAAAATGAGAACCCACACGTTATGAGCAGCATGTGTCTTTCCAGTCGCCACCTTCCTCACCTTTCAATGTCTACATTGTTGTGCATTATTAGAAATTCTATTCAATCAAAATGATTTACATTATTATTATTATTATTATTATTATTGTTGTTGTTGTTAGGAACTGATCTCATCCTTTGTTGTGTTATCCTGTCTCCCCTGAAGATTCTTCAGACCTATCTGTTACCCATCTTGAAGCAGGGCACAGCAGTCTGGTTGCTTTTAAGATGTTGAGCATGCCATGTGAGGAAGTGAGGGAACTTTTGGAAGAGGCATCTTTCTCTTTCCGCTTCTTGATCAAGATTGTATTGAGTGGTTTTATACGTACACCATCCAATGACTCCCTCATTATTCTGTTCATATAATTTTTTATTCTATTTTTAACTTCTGCCAAAAAAGATCCTTTCTTCCTCCTTTTCTCCTTCTCTCCTCATTCTCTCATCCTCCTTCTCATTCTGTATCTCCTCCTCCTCCTCCTTCTTTTCCTTATTTTCTACTTTGTCTGTCTCAAGGAACCTTAACCCTCTTTTTATAGACCTTGTGCAGCAAGCCACACTCACAGATTCACTTGCTCCATCTCCAAAAGCTTTGTCATCTACATGGGACATATTTTATCCTAATATGCATTTTGATACAAGCACTAAAGATAATGAAACGGAGTTATGCTGTCTTAAGGAACAAATATATAT
The DNA here is from genome assembly GCF_048772815.1 of Callospermophilus lateralis. Classification (NCBI taxonomy): domain Eukaryota; kingdom Metazoa; phylum Chordata; class Mammalia; order Rodentia; family Sciuridae; genus Callospermophilus; species Callospermophilus lateralis. The sequence goes on from NC_135321.1 coordinate 8,988,337, forward strand.
CCCTCAAAATGCATTCTATAGATTATTTTATGATACTGTATGTAAAGACAGCATGAATAATTCTTTTATTTTCACCTGAGTGGCTCTACTCATTTTTTTTTTTTTAACTATGGTCACTTCTCACCTTTCCAAAGTAGGTCATTTCCAGAATGCTAGGTCTACTAAACAGTCGTCAGGGGTTCTGGGTTAAGTGGTAACACCCCAGTCTGAGTGGAGCTTATTAGTCAGTCTCAGTTTAAACAGAACAGGACTAAGGTTGGATTTTTACCAGGAGAGTAATTGAATCTTCAGTCAAAGGTGCCTTTTGACTTCCAAGAAACGCACAGTCAGAATAACGCCATTGCTCCAGATTCTCACCAGCCCAGAAGAGAAACTTCCCTGGTCATCAGCCTGTGAAGAGCCTGCGGATCTGTTATTTCTCAGCTGCACATTCACTCTTTAAAGCCATCCTTGCAGCTGCTTTCCTTCGATGCTTTCCCAGCTGGCTTCCTCCTGTATCCTTCAAATGCAAAGTGTAAGTAGGAGATTGAAGAAAGGAAGAAAACTAGATTTACTTTTAAACTTTTGCAGGCACCCATGCAAGCAATGAGCAAAGGTTGGGGCAAAAATGGAGGCAGTAGCAGTGACAGATGTGCAGGCTCCTGTGCTGCTGCTCCACTGCTGGGTGGCCACATGGGTGGGCTGTGGCATGGAGTCTCCCTTTTGCTCCATCAGCCCCACAGGTGACAGTTGCAGGGACTAAACTTTGTTAACTCCCTATACATCCTGTTTGTGTATCTGAGCCTCACATTGACTTTTAAGTACCTACTAGAATAGTTTTTATTTCCCTAATTGGCCACTGACTACAAATGCCCCTTGAGCCTCTCACACTGAGGCCTTCACTCTATTTAGGGATGACCCTCACAGCATGAGCAGCACATCCTGCTGACCCTGCTCACCTCTCCCAAGCCCTTCACAGTGTCCAGGGCCAGGTTCTCAATGTGTCCACCTCAAATATTGTTAGCCCACACTGACCCATGCCCTTCTTAACTGCTTTTAGAAGACACTAACTACCTGTGTCAGCTGGCAGTATTAAATACCGTACTTCTCTTTCTATTTGGATATGTTTCTCAAGTGGTAGAAACTTGATCTCCACTGGAGAAATTCTTTGAAGAGGAGATAGGATGTGCTTAGCCTTCTCCTCAAGGTTCTGCTTCTAGGAAATTCTACTTCAGAGACATCGAATCTGAGCAGGACCCCTGGTCTAAAGTCTGCTATTTTTTTTTTTTTTTCTCTTTGTGAAGATCAGCCAGTTCAGTTATTTTTTTCCAATTCTTTTTTCAAATAATAGAGAAATTGGGGGATCCTCTTTAATTTCAGAAAACTTTAAAGGTTCCCTGTTTTAGTTCTCCTATAATGAGCTCCTCCCTCAGCCAGTGTCCACTTTGCCTTGAATTTTTCCAACTGTATTGAATAGCCATTTTCATTGCTTCTCATTGTATAACTCCAAATATTGACATATATATATTATGGAGTAATGGCCCCTGTGGAAATTCTCTATTGAGACTCCAAAGCATAGGTAAATTTAAGGCAACTTAGACCTCCGAATTCTAGAGCATTTCCTCTGTGTTTTCTTTCAGTCTCTTCAGCTTTTCTGCTATCAGTATCATTTTTCACTACTGTGTTCTAATACTAAGTAAAAATCCAAAAGTGGCCTGTTATTACCGGTGAGAAAGCAGGCATTGGAAGGCTTCAGAACTTTCTGAAACTCAGCCTTCTGGTGTGTTTTGACATCAGAATCGGAACCACCATATGATCTGATTCCAGAAATTTCATATAACCACGTTCAGGACGCCAAGCACACACTCCCACCTAACACCAGGCTTCAATTGCCGTCCAAAGCACCGGTGAAGGAATCCCTTCCCAGCTCCAGGTGCTTGCTTCCTGTCCTGGTATCACCAGGAAGCTCCCTGTCTTGTTCTGTAGGGAGGGTCTTTGGACCCAGAGCTATGCGGTCTGAACATTCAGTCTGTAGCTGGTAGCTACGAGGCGCTGGAAGCCTGTCCCTGTATTCTGCCCAGACACTAGAGTGGGAAGTTTGTAAGTTCTTGTCTCTGAGTTCCAAACAAAGCCATGACTGTTGGTGCTAGGGACCCATCCTTCTATGAGGCAGTGGGACTTATCTCCTTGGGACAAAGAATGGGTCCTCTCCTGGAGAATATGAGCCCAGGTTAGATCCCAGAATTGTTGGAAATATTGGGGGTCCTGGACACCCCAGGGTCCAAAATAAACACTTCAGAAACTAATCAGCTCTGTCAACAAGGCAAGAAGTCTACTTCCAAATGCAAAGAGGCACATATCTATCAAAACCTCAAGCAGGCAGTCTGCTCAGGCTGTATCTCTGACACAAGGGTACTGTATGATTGCCCATTCGATAAGGGTTGATCTCACAATCTTTAGTGCAAACATCTATTGGGGAAAGAGGATACTTAATCGTTATTCTTTGATCGAGGCCAACTATACTGTCTTTTCTTGGGTTATTTAAAGAAATGTATCCTTTAGTTGAACCCACTTCCCTTTGTTCTCTGGTGGCAGCAAAGTTCACCTGGGTTGAGTGTCTTTTGGCACATACACAACTACTGAGGAAGTGAAGGTGGAGGGAGGTGGTGCAGTTTAAAACAGTGTCTTTGGTTTGACAGACAAGACCGAAGGTGTGGTAAGAGCTCTCCTAGAATAGCGGGAGAAGTGATGTGCCCGTGCGCCATCACTAACCATGTGCATTCACCATCAGTAACCATGTGCTCATGTGCCCCGAAACAAAAAGAAGGCAGAGTGGCACACTCGGTTTGCAGGCCCAATTCTGCCATAAATCTATCACAACTTGCCATAATCCTGTTGTGTGTGACAATGTCCCAACTCTGTTATGATGTTATAGTATAGAATGCCCAATCAAAATACGTGTTACCTTATAGGGAAGACAAAGACAACTTATATGTTATGGGGGGTTATATAAGGCAATGCTCGCTGAAGTCAGTGCTCAGGCGCTAATAAAACACTGCTTCCTGCTTGGAAAAAAAAAATTATGACTGTTATAGCCTGCCTGATGACCTCCTGCTAAAAATTCATTGCATGCACTAGATACTTCTGGTCCATGCTCAATAAAAACAACATTTCTCTGGATCATCCCTGACATCTCTAAGCATGTGACATTGGTCCACATTTTGTATTTTTTATCTTTAAGCCCTCCATCATTCCCTATAGCAGATACCCTTTAGGGAGCAGAGCCTGAGAGGCCAAAACGCTGAGTCTACTGTCTCCAAAGGACCACTCTCACCATCAACAATGCAAGTGGGAGCTAACTTTAAACTAGTTCATCTAATGGGTTCATCTTTAGGAACTTCTTTCATAATACTATTTAATTCATTATGTACTTGTTTCAATTTGTCTTTCTTACCACATGGCTGATTCTATTTAATTTTATTGAAGCTACGGTTCTTAGCGGTCAGCTTCAAGAGTTTTACAGTAAACATTTTCAGTGCTTATGTGTGACCACCTCACTAAAGCCTACAGGCAGCTTTCTTATGCATTTCTCATAAGCAAGTCTGTGAGAAAGACACTATTTTTTTTTTTTTTCTCATGATAATCATGTGGCTTCTAAGGGCCAGCCAGGACTTGGAGTTTTCCTATGTTACTGAGCTCATATGACAGTGTTTACATTTGTGATGTTATACACTAGGTTTCAGAGGATAAAAAAACAAAAACAAAAACAAAACAAAACAAAAAAAAAACCTCTATTTATTTTTAAATCCATGTGTGAAATAAAGTATTGTTGAAATGTGAAGAAATACCTTGAACCTAAAGAAATAAAAGACTGCTATCTTCTTTATTGTGATATATGAGAGAAATGTATTTTCAAAAAGGTTGGGGGGAGAAGATCTATTTTTGCCAAAGAAACAGGGAACAAGTCAATGTTGGTTGAATTCTCTGGGTCTTTTTGACATGACCATCCATCTTTATTTTAAGGGCCTTGAGGTGCATTCGGAGCAGCCAAATGCCACCATGCATGTCCCTCACCAGGATGAAAGCATGAGTAGAATTTTCTTCAAAATAAAAAAAAAATGATAAACATGAATAGAAATAAATTATAATAATTTACAATAAACTTTTAATTTCGTAAGACAAAAAAATATTTCCATGGCCAAAATATTTGTTTAATTGAAAATTTCTGAGAATTCTAAGCCTTTCCCTATTTTGCTTATTTGTAATTTTTCTGGAAAAAAAAGTTTAAAAAGCTAAATAGCAAAATAATTTTAGAAATATAAGTCACACACTTCATTGTCAAATTAACTGAATAAAGCATAATATTGTGTTCCATTAAAAAGTTAATCATTTTTCTTCCTCTGAATTTTATATGGAGAAGTGATATTAGTGGAAACTGTATTTATACAATACATTTCATGAATTTCTATGACTTTTCTGGAGTGTAAATATCATCTCAACATTTCCAGCTGAACTGCCTAGTCAGCTTTACAGAACAGAGCTTTGAGACTGTGCCAACAGGAAACATTTGGGTTGTTACAGAATAACTGAAAATTCACACAAGCATACATATGTGTATACATACATATATAAATACTAAATGAATGAATACCACATTTCTACTAAAATGCCAGATGAGTTCTACCTGTTTTGAAAGCAAGGGAATGTATCTGTTTTTCCTGCTTTATGGTAAGGTATAGCTGTTTGAAAAACGTGTTGCTCTTTAATGTACAAATGTTTATATGTCTGTCTGTGTGCACATATACAGAGGAAGGACATTCAGAGGAGCAAATGGATCAGGATGTACTAGGCTTTTGTGAGTCTGTGTTAGAATTATTTTATTATTTATTCATTGGGAGTTGCCTGGGCATAAATCAAACTAGCCATGTTCATTGTTACTATGGGTTTTTTTTTTCATGTGTATAAAGAGTTTTTTTTAGTGTGCATTATATATTTATTGAATTAGATAATAAAATATTGTTAATTACAACCTTCTAAAAAGCTAATATACATTCCATGTACATTGTTATATCCTAGTCACATTGATATTCCCATCAAATTACCTTAAATTATTAAAAACAAGGGAAAAAAAAACAAAAAAAAAGTGAAAAAAAAGCAGTATAATTTTGATTTTGAAATCAATACAATTAATCCTACAAATAGTACTTATTTATGTATAAAGATAATTTTTAGTTGTAGGTTGTACCTCTTTTTAGTTTGGGGTTCTGATTTCTATCTAAATATCTGTATTTCATTTATAATTGAGGATTTGAAATTCCTTCCAATCTTCCAAAGTTGACTAACTTCCTTATGGATAAAGTGATATGGTGGAAAGTATCTTTAATTTTTCTTGTGCATCCCTGTGACCAGCTGTAGTCCACCACCATTCCTCACCTGGACACCACAGCCCCCCGAGCCTTCTGCCTCCTGTGGTGGTCGCTGGGCTCCTGATTATATCCTCAGGGACATTTCTCAGGGCCCTCACCCTCCTTCCAGAACAGCCAAACCTCCTTTATGATTCTTGTCAGGTGTGCTATGAACCTAGTCTTGGCCCCTCCAGGGTCTACTCTCTCCACTAGTAGTGTCTGCTGTATGTTTCAGACATATCAAAGGTTGTTCATTTCCTGGGAACTTAATCTTTACACTAGCTATCTGAATGGTTGCCTGCAATGTATTTTATTTTCCTCTACTCTGATTTTTTTCAACCTTTCCTCTCACTATTTCCCCTAATAAAATTCACTCTCTAGAAATTATTTTTATTTTCATTTGCTCTGGTATGATTCTCATATAAACCCCTAAATTATTATCATTATTATTTTTCATGACGTCCATAAATATAATTTTGTACCTCTCAATCACAGACTTGATTTATTTTCACACAAAAAAAGTTGCATTGGTGCACACCTTTAATCCCAGCTCCTTGGGAGTCTGAGGCCAAAAGATCACCATGTTGAGGCCAGCCTAGACAGTTTTGTGATACCTGTCTCAAAATTAAAACAAAACAAAACAAACAAACAAACAACAACAAAACAGAACAACAACAACAACAAAAAAAGAGGCTGGGATGTAGCTTAGTGGTAGAGTGCCCCAGGTTCAATGTTGTATTGTTTTCTTTTACTATAAATAGAAACAAAATGAATGCAATAATCAGGGAAACCTGCTCTTTAGGTCTTCCATAGCATCATATATGTATGAGAAACACTTATTTTTACATAACAATACATTCAATTAACCTATTGATTAACTAATAGTACATGATTTTGTAGATCCTGTATCTAACCTATTTGGATCACTGTAAGTTGTCTGGGAAACCTTTGCTATTATCATAACCATAATTGTAGCTTAAATTTCACATGAGCTGTTTAATGGAATTAAAAGCTTCATCTTTGAAATATTAATACTCTGGATAATTCAGTCACATATTCAGTAATAAGTTTGCAAAACTCAGTCACTGCATGTCTTATTTCTCACGAGGCATATATGTCCTAAGTGACTATCTAGTCTTTAAATCAAATGCCATCTAATTAGAATGTCCTTTTCTAGTGCACAGCACCCTTGGCTGGGCCATCCTCACAGGGATATGCCAATTGAAGACCTGTCAGAAGCAATCAGAGCTTCAGTCCTTTAGTTCAGCAATGAGCAGCATTCATCATGGGTTCCCTGGTTAAGGTGTGCTCTACTGTGGTGGATGGAGCAAGGTGTGGATGGGGCAGAGCATGCCACAGGTTTCACTGGAGAAAGAAGGGAAATCATGTCCTTATTAAATACCATGCTGCATTCTGTTCTTTCTTAAGTTCATTTATCAGTATTGTTTTTGTGGTTAAGAAAAAAGTTGAAGTTCAATCAGTATAATTCAGTGATCTTCAAACTTTGCAGTATACGTAGCTGCATGCATGTGTACACCCAGAAAACACTAGAGAAAAAACAGTTGATGACCTTATGATATTCAACAGTGATGCAAATTTTATTTTCAAAACTGAGAATTAATGTTCACCTGTTAGTTTGGAATGTGTGTTAGATATAATGAAGGATTTTGCCTAGATTTAAGAAAGATGTTTTTGCATACTTTGGATTTGAGTGTGATCACAATAGTCCGGGAAGTTCCAATCCATCTATCTTGCAAAGTTCATTAACAAAACGAGGGAATGGCTTTGGTACTAAAGCTATTGTGATTTTTTCATCAATTATTCATTCTACCAACAGTTATTAAACTCATACTATCAGCAAGATGCAGAAGTTTAAATCACTTATAGAATTGTATGGGTAAAATAAAAAAATAAATAATTTTCTAAGAAAAGTCCGAAATAATGTGGGGAATAAAAAAAAAAAAAAAAAATGACCCACTCTCTCAAGTTACTTAGAACTTCTATTAAGTTACAAATATCCAAGGTGATCTTGTTATATATGGCAAGGGATAAAAAACAGAGAGCATTAAAAGAGTGTATATAAAATATTAAATTGAATTTTATTGCATGCCAAAAATATAGAACAAAATTTAATGTAGTATAAATGACTCATAAATGTTCATGTCTACATTTAGAAAATCCAGGTGGTTTCAAAGCCCAAAATCCCTGTCAGCCAATTTAAACTGAATTGACTTGAGATATTGCCACCAAGAGTTCCTGGGGACACAAGGTCATAAAAAAAGAGATTACTCTAGCTTAAATCATAGAGTAATTGCATAGTACATCAGGCCACAATTTTAAATTATTTTTGTTTTATTTATCTATATATTTACATTTAGAAAATAAGAAAAATGGAACAGGATGTTCAGTTTTTCTCATTTCACAGGGACAGTGATCCATTATCTTCTCTTTTCTGTTTAAACAGCAGATTTATTCAACATAAACCTTATATGACGGCCTTGCAGAATTAGGTATTTGCTCTGTCATGAACATAAAGTTGACTGATTATACCCACAAGGAAAAAATTCTAAGGCCATCACAGCCAAGTTAGCCCAAGAATCTGGGCACTCACTTCGTATCTTCGAGAACTATAATAAACATTTTGTATCAACTAATTGTGGGAAATTTAGCATTTTTCACTGATTCATATTAGACATGCAGGTGGATTACAGGAAAAAAAAATATTTATTTAAAAGTATAAGCAGATTTCCCTATTTATTGACTTTTTAAAAAATCTTCTTTTGGGGGTGGGTACCAGAGATTGAACTCGGGGGCACTCAACCACTGAGCCACATCCTCTGTCCTATTTTGTATTTTATTTACAGGGTCTCACTGAGTTGCTTAGCACCTGGTTTTTTGCTGAGGCTGGCTTTGAACTCGAGATCCTCCTGCCTCAGCCCACCCCGTAAGCTGCTGGGATTACAGGTGTGGGCCACTGTGCCTGTTTTTTTTTTTTTTTTTTTTTTTTTTTTAATTATTCTTTAAAGGGAATTGCACCACTATGGAATCCTGTCAAAAAATGCCAAATGTTGATGGATTCAGAAAAAAAATTAGGGACAACCTTACACTCTCTGAAACATAGAATTAATATTTTAAAATATTTTTTTTTCTGTTTGTTTATTTGTTTCACTGTTGGTTAGTTTTGGGTGGCACCTGAAGGGACTGAGGCAGTGAAGTCAAGTCAGCAATCTGCAAACACAGGAGCCTAAAGACGGAAGCATCTCAGAAAGATAAATCTTCAGGAGTTTGCAGAAATAACATGAAAGACTTTGACATGCATGGAGTATTGAATGGGAAATGGAGCCAAATATATCTAAATTCCCAACTAAACAATTCTGGAATCTGGCCTAAATATATTTGAATTTCATAATACTCTTTTCTTAATTAAAATTTGAATTGAGTTCCTTTTTTCTATCCTCCTTGATTCACACCCAGAGAATTTTTCCTCTCTCACTTCTCCCATGTAGCACTTTGTAATTACTTCTATAGTTATTATAGAAATCCTAATACATCAAGATCATTAATGTGAATATTTTCTTCCCTCTTTTCTGTGTTCTGAAAATCCCAACCAAAATCAAACAAAAGATTCAGAGTCTTCTTTGAGTCTGGAGTTGAATGTGATCATCTCTCTATTCTCAGAGGCCAACATCTCGTAAACCATGGTGTTGATACATTATGATATAATATGCTAAGATATGTGTCTGTCACATCATATATAATCAATACGTGATGGACTGAATGACTAAATGGAGAGATGGTTGCAAGAATGGGTAGATACTGCTATTTTAACTACTGTAATTTTGATGCTTAAATTCTTGTAATTCAAGCTGTAATGTTCACATTAGCTGAAAATATCTTGACAGATGTTTCAAAGAAAAAAGCAAGAGAAAAACAAACCCATTTGCATATTATGTCACATTTTACTACTTTGTGTAAAATTCCACTGCAAAATGCACAAAGAAGGATCATCTATGGTATGACTTTTAAAGTTAAAACAAGATTTTGCTCATAACATATGTAATTTTCCAGAAGAAATTAAAAAAAAATCTGATCATACAAGAGGATTAGTATATGATTACTTAATAATTATTCATTATTTATGACCATAACACAAGACCTTCCTAGACTTGAGAAAACCCTTCTGTGATACCTCTCAGCTCTACATATTTAGTTAACTGTCGGTGTTGTTATCTAATACCTTTCCCTATTATCTATTTATCTACACCTCTGTTTACAGAGGTTTACGTATTTCTCTTTTCCAGTAGTCTATATGACTATTGGGAATATGTATTGCTACCACGGAATCTCCCATACTTAACACATACCCCAACACCCAACAGGCAATCTATAAATGTTTACTGTATGGAAAGGAAAGAAAGAGGAGGGTCTGTACTCTGGAGACCAGTTGCTGTTTTATAAATGAAAGAATCAATGTAGTCACAGAAAATTATAAAGTTGGCCTTAAAGATCTTAGCAGAGGACTGGGATTGTGGCTCAGTAGTAGAGAGCTTGCCTAGCATGTGTGAGGCATTGGGTTCAATCAACAGCACCACATAAGATAAACAAATAAAATAAAAGTATAGAAAAAAAGATCTTAGAAAGTAGCAATGTAACCTAAGTGACTTTTATGGTTTGTAAATGCAATATTCCTCAAAAGCTCATTTGTTGAAGACTTGGTCACCAATGCAGAGTTGGATCATGAGGGCTCTAACACCATCCATGGATTAATCCATTTGATGGATTAATAATTTGAATGGACTATTTGGAAGAAACAGAAACTTTAAGCAGGTGGAGCATGGTTGGAGGAAGAAGGTCACCGGGGTAGTGCCCACGAGGTCTACATCTTGTCCCTGGAACCCTCCCACTTTCTAACTGCTTTCCTGATGCAGCTTTTCTTCCTCACCCCATCCTTCTGCCATGATATTCTACCTCACCACAGGCCTAAAGCAATGGAGACAGCCGGCCATGGATGGAGCCCTCTGAGACTGTGAGCCAAAATAAATCTTTCCTCCTCTAAGATTTTTATTTTTTGTCACAGTGACCAAAAGCTTACTAACATAGGCACCCTTGGAAATTTTTGCTGTAGTTGTTACATAATTTTTAGGTTGTGATCACATGGACAAAATTTAATACAGCAGGATGCCTTTGATAAAATAATTGTACTGGTGACAATCATGTGGTACAATTTTGAGGCAACTCTTTTATGTTTTGGGGAGTTTGTATTGTAATTGTCACCTTCTTCCAATAATCTGGCATATGGAAACTTAGTGACACTCTTATTTTGAAGAAAAAAAATCATAGAAATAGTTGCCATATGAATACATTCTGAAAAACACAATGTGCATGTATGTGTGAGTGCAATTTTTTATCTACTTAAACTCTTAACCTTGCTCTAATGGTTTAATATGTTTATGCCTGGTTTTTCATATGAAAAATACAGATAAAAACTTTTTTAAAAATATTCTTGGAGGTTTAATCAATTAAATAACATAAAAGATCCAGAACTTTTAATAAGTGTTAAATGTTATGATTATTCATATAAAGGAAATCTATGATTGTAGAATATTTATAAGAAGGCTTAATCAAATAATCCACATTGCAATGTAAAAATGTGTGCAAGTGGAATGCTTGACTTTTAATTTGAGAGTTTAATTTAAGAAATACAAAGCTATCATGTGGTTGATTAGCTTCTATGGTTTAAAATTAGCTTAAGTAATATAAGTATCTTGATTTGTAATATAAATGTTCCCTAAGGCTCATTTCTCAGGTTCAGTCTGGCATAGTTTTTAATACTGAATTAATTTCTTAAAAATAAATACACATTTTAAACTAGAGTTTATGAATTCAAAGTTTTTTATTGAAAGTAAAGTATTCATTTGTACAATCTCCAAGTCTCAGAATTCCGCCAACAGCCATTTACAAATTCATAGGTTTTCAATATACAGAACTAATTCAAGTCTGGAAGGTAAATTGAGAATCAGAGAATCTTCATCCTTTGTTGGTGAGCAAACAATAGAGACAGTAAACTTATTGTAGTCATAAGTATTGAATTTCTATATGTTAAACCAGAAGAATAGTACATTCCTAAAATTTCTCATAACTAACTATTTCAAGAATGTTACAATGAAGGATTTCTGTTGCCACCTTCTCTTCACAGATTACTGAGAGGAATAGGTTATGTAAGAAGGTGCTAATGTAATAAAATAATGCACTACATGACATCTTTAAATACAGTCTTCTGGAAGCATTAATCTAAGGGAGATTTGTTCTATTGCAGGAATCTGCTCAGGCTAAGACAGCAGTTACTAACATGTGATACTCACTGAAAACTGTTTCTCTTAGAGACTCTACTTTCCCTTTCCAGATAATAAAACAGTCTTGCTGACACTGCCTCCTCCTTTGTCTTTAAGCATGCATGAGTAAATGGAATTTTTTGCGAAATTCTTGCCCCATCCATCTTCTTATCTAAATGCTATTTGGGCTCTCAGATCCCTGTCATATTGAAATCCTGGAAGTGAATTGTTTTCTCAAGTGAAATCACTAGTGTGCTTTTCCACACCTGTGCAATACCTGTTAACCAATAACAAAGGATGCCCTGAGGGTTAAAACATTGGGTTCTTATTATTATTAGTTTTTGGTCCTTTATTCATATGATTTCAATATTAAGCTACAAGAACAACTGTGATTTATATTTCTAGATATGACCCCAGCCCCTTCTCACCCCCATGTGTCATAGAGATGGTTAGACATCTCTTGATTTAAATGGGACAAAATGTTTTCCACATATTTCTTCTATTTAATAATTGTTAGAGAATTCTGAAAATCCCCAAATCTCCAAACCTATGAATCATCTTTCATTTTTCCCAATACTGGGTTCTATATGAAGAATCAGGCAGAACAATAGGTTGTCTTCTATCTCTAATTCAATTGTTCTTTATTTTTGTCACCCAACTTCTCCTTTAGACGCAGAGAATCATATAAATTCCATAAAAATGTGGCAATGTTTTTGGCAATAATATTAACAAGAACTATTAATTTTTTACTCAAGCTATATTGTGTTCCTATTTTGATTTATTTGTCTGAATTATTTTTGCTTCTTTAAATAAAACTCATTTAGTAGATTCAAGGACATGTGGCTACTGGATTCAATTCATGACATATTCTTATTAACTGATAAATTATTCTATTCTACTCAAATTGGAGAATCCATTTATTTTTGCCCTTTTAGGGTTTTTTTTTTTAACCAAAGATAAATTTTTTATTCAATGCTACTCTTGTGGTCTGCTGTCTTTCAAGTACAGAGCTAAATACCAGGAATTAATGATAAATAAGCTGTGGCTGCCACTCTTCCGGAATTTTGTTTTCCTGGAGAGGCTGCAGATAACAGAAAAACTGAGTTTTGTTCAATGAGATAAGCAAAAAGTAAGATATGTACATGATGATATAGCAAAGGCACGAGAAACTAGGTTGCAAAGAGGAAATTGTGATTCAAATAATGTCTCATTAAAAAAATAAACAATTATTCTCCAGATAGAAAATAATAATATAAATGCAGAGGCAGAAAGTAATAAGACTTTTTTGAGAACAATGATTATTTCAATAATCCAAATATCAACATCTAGGGAAAAATCTCTGAAGGAAAAAACTTGAGAATAATATTCCAATTTTTTATTTCAATGAGTCCCAATACAGTGAAAACTTATTAGTGATTTTTTTCTAATATGTATATAAGTTGTTAATTTTTCAGCATGTATTTATATTATGAGATGCAGTTATTTAGGTTTAAGCATTCTGTTTTACAAACCAGTATTTACTTATAAGTCCTTTTATCCCTTTATAAATAAAATATTTTTTAAGGGTCAAACTTTGTATTTGATATACATATATATGTCAAATACATATAATGACATACCTTAGCTGCCTGGATTCCTAGGGATGGGTCACACAATTTAGCTTTTTTAATATTAACAAGAATGAAAGTCAAGATGCCTTTCTGTGTTCGTGGAGAACCATCCACGCAACACACAATCTTCCATAGTTTTTCCTTTTGCCCAAGTTCTCTCTGCCATCTAAGTCTTAGGTAGCTGTTCAACTCCTGAACATATTTATGAAGTTGTTTGCTATGCTGTTTTCTTTCTGTCTGACCTAACATGAGTCTTTCTGGAACTGTTCCAAAGTCTTTCCACCAGCAATATTAAAACAATCTTTTAAAAATCTGAGCTTTCAAAGTGTAGTTAAAGACTTTTGGGGCAGCATCTTATACACATTTTTCATTCTCAGAGCTAAATGCAGGGTCTGGTTTGCAAATGGGTCACTTCACATGGGAACTGCATATTGTTCATATCCAGTGTTTCTGTTGTCAGGCATTTCACAAATAATGCTATATATCTATAGAATACCTGTAGAGCTGAAAAGAAAACCTAATTAGTGTAACAGCTGTCAGAAGAGTGTGAGAGAGAGACAGACAGAGAGAGAGAGAGAGAGAGAGAGAGAGAGATTGATTTTATTTGTGCTGTTGCAATAGGTAGAGTGCCCCAGATCTGAAAGTGAGAGTGTTTCAGGGGACTAGTTTTGCCATGCCTGTTTATAGGAAGTCGTAAACATGCTGCAGGTGGTTGATTTACCGCCAGGCTGCTTTGCAAGCAGGGACACTGTCTCAATCAATTAACTGAACAGAAAATGTTAGCTAGTTTCAGGGAACAAACTGTTCTAATCTCAGCTAATCACTCACTAGACAAGCATGGGGAGTTGGAGAGTCTGTGTCTAGCCTTGTCAGCAGGCTTAAAAGAAAAGGGCCAAAGGGCAAATCTGAGGCCTTTTCAGCAAAAGCAAGGGAGGGAAAACCTAGGCAAGACTTCAAGAGGGACCAGAGTCTTCTCAAATCCTTTAAAAGAATGACTGTCTTCACAATGAACCATTCCCAGTACAAAAGAGTAGGGGGATTTTAGAGAAAATAGAACAGTAGGCTCAACTTTATTGTTCTCAGAAAAATTGAACTCAGGTGAAGTTCAATATTGTCACAGCTTACAAATGTCTGCTGAGTTTCTGGGACATAGCTGTGATTGTTGCTATTCATTAATTATTCTAGCCTACTTGATTTTTAAAATATTAATGATTTTTTAAAAATATAATAGGGGTTATTCTAATTTTTTTTCACAGAAATTTCTTCACTTTTCCTACTCTAATTGCCATGACTGATTATTTTGCTTCACTGTGCTTCCAAATTATAGCAATATATCATTACTTCCAACAGATGGGAGTTTATTTTCAGGGTCAGAAGTGGAACTCTCAAAATGTGTTAATACAATATCAAAAAGGGATGATGCTTTTGTTTAATTTCATTAGTAAGCAAGAGTTATTTTCTTGTTCTCCATAGAAACTAGGTTAAATTCTCAGTTAAAAAAAAAATCTTATAAAATAAATGACCTTGTGCTGCATTCACACAGGCAACCATAACCATGAACTTCAAAATTAAAGAAGACAATGAATTATAATCATATCTTAGAATTTTTGCTTCATGCAAAATTTGTTATACATTGGTAAAATAGATGAAATATTTATTAATATCGTCTTGCCAAAATTCATAAGTATGCAATAATTTTAAACTTGTTACTGTTCTTGAATCTATATTTAAATAACAAAGATTCAGTGTTGTGATGCATGTGTTGAAATATTGATTGTTTATAGGATTCCGTTAATTTTACCACATAAACCAGGGAATTTTTCAGCCTTTGAAATGCATGAATCTTACCAACTGGGCCAAAGGGATTAACAGGAAACAGTAGCAAATTTCTGCTAAACCTTTCTGCTCAACAAAGTGGAACATTTTTAAATTAGATTCATTTGTGATATAGAAGAAGTTGTCATTTTATCTTTATGATGCATTTGTAGGAAAACATTATTTATTGTAATCAATGGAGTATAACTGGATTCCTTTGAGATGTACACTTATTAAGGAAAGATAAACAAATGAAATACCTAAGAAGCTGACATTTTGTGGATAGAGAATTTCTTCTCATTTAGGTATCTTTTTGACATCATTAAAAACCAGCCATAGCACATAGAGGCCTCTGTTGAAAAAAAAAATCATATCATTTTCTTCTCTTCTTACTACAGAAATACAGTAGGAAAGTGATAAAAATATGGCAGACAAGGCAAAGGAGGGCTTTCAACCTGGCCAGTTCAGAGTCAAGCCTAGGGAAAAAGCAATAATTCTCAACTCCAGGACTGATGGCAGTTTTCAAAATCCACTACATGGAAGAAATCAATAAGCATCAGTTCTGAAAATATAACAACTTCCTCTTCTTCATAGCTTAGAGTCTGCAGATTATGCACTAAATTATAACATGTAGCTTGCCAAGAGAATTTTTAGGAAGATGAAAGTTCTATTACTATTCTGTGACTTCAAGTCTTTGCAAACTCTTTTCTAAATGATGTGTGATGCTAATGGTAGTATAATTGTTTAAAATTATATATCTCCAGCTGGGTGTAGTGATATGCGGCAGTAATCTCCATGACTAGAGATATTGAGGTAGAAGATTCACAAGTTTAAACCTAGTGTGGGGAATTTAGTCAGACCTCGTCTCAAATAAGTAGACAAATAGGTCTGGAGATATAGCTCAGTGGTAGAGCACAGCATCCCTG
Organism: Callospermophilus lateralis; assembly: GCF_048772815.1. Taxonomy (NCBI): domain Eukaryota; kingdom Metazoa; phylum Chordata; class Mammalia; order Rodentia; family Sciuridae; genus Callospermophilus; species Callospermophilus lateralis. The sequence continues at coordinate 9,004,404 of NC_135321.1, forward strand.
GGTTCAATACCAATACCAAAAAGAAAAGAAAGAAAGAAAGCATCTTGAAATATACCCTAAACATTTTTTTTTTTTTTTGCAATGAAGATTTATTTTACTAGGGACAGATTATTTCAGATTCTTACCCACCTGAGGAGAGGGGACTTCCTGTCTCACCTTGGAAAGAAAATAATAAACTGAGAAGGCACGGGTAAAGGTGACTGTCTTGGTGTAGGCAGCCACCAGAAATTGAGGCTTAATCACAGTGTTACAGAACACTTTCCTCTCTCATGCCTTAGCCTTGGGTTAACAGGGATCTGCAGTTACTTCAGTGGAAAGTAAGTGCCAAGTACTCACATTCAAGATTTTAAGTAGGAAGGAGTCCTTAGGGAAGCTCAGAGACACCAGGGGAATTAAAAATCCAGAACCATAGAGGAACTTAACGTTGGCACCTACAGCTATAGCAATTATTAAATGTAGCTCAACTCAGTCAGATAAACATAAAACCCACAGAGAGAGTCTTTTACCTGGGTGCTTACTACCAGATACCTCCCATGTAGATTTCAGTTAAAATTACAGTGCATGTTAAAAAGCTGGGAAAGAAGCATGAAGATCCAAGGCAAGCCTCAGAATGAGACCCAGACACAACATGGGTTTGGAATCATCAGGGAAGGAATTTAAAATGAAATTAAAATAAAACAAAATAAAATAGTTGGATACTGAAATAATTGATGAATAAAATAAAAATAATTGATAAGATATTTTATAGAAAAATTACATAGTATGCAAGAAGATTTTTGTGTATATTAGAGTTCTCCAGAGAAGCAGAATGCATTGGGTATATCTATTTATCTGTCTATCTATCTATATATAGAACAGGAGGTTATTCGATTGGTTTGTAGGGTCCCAGAGGATAAGAAGTCCCACCATGGCTGTCTGTAGCCTGGAGCGCCAAGAAAGCTTGCAGCTGCTCTGTCTAAATGGCCAACATCCTCATTACCAGAGTCCAGTGATGCAGCCCCAGGCCCAGAATGAAGGCCTAAAACCCACAAAGGGCTCCTGGTGCAAGTTCCTTGTCCACCACTAACCTTGGAGTCTGATGTTCAAGGTCAACAACAACACAGAACACACCCACCTGGGAATGGAGAAGGAGAACCAGATAGTGCATTTCCCTTTCCTTCGCTTTTCCATTCCATCCTGGCCCCAGCTTATTACACAGTGCTGCCCCCATTCAGGTGGTCTTTCTGATTCCTTGACCCACACCTCAGTATCCTGTGGAAATCCCTGTAGACACCCCCAGGAGAATGCTCCACCAATTCTCTAGGCATCCTTCCACCTAGTGAGAGTGACACCCACATTATTAACAGGAAAATTAGCCAGAGAGAAGGAAACTCTAAAAAAAGAATCAAAATGAAATGTAAAGATACAACAAACTACAACAGAATGCCTTTGGTGGGGCCAATAGTGGACGGGGGGTAGTGTAGGAACCACTCAGAAATCTTGGCTGGTTGTGTTGCTCACAGAACTGTTGCCATGGCCAAAGGTGCTGCCTGTTGTTCTCTGAGCTCCAAGGTTACCCAAGCTGAAGGTACTCCTAAAAAGAGGCTGGAGTCACCTGTCAAAACCCAGCCTGTGATGTGAACTTCCAACTATGGATCCAAGCACACCTCTCCCAAGGAGCCAGAGAAGGCAGAAGCCCCTCACTTACTGACATGTGCCCTTCTAACTGGTAGGCTTTGCCAAGTTATGCCAAGGATCTATATCTGAATCTCAGGGAAAAATTGGCCAAAACTCACATTTTTGTATTATAGTAAGAAAGTTATGAAACTTGTAGCAAGATAAAGCATACTCAAAATTTAAACCTGCCCTAATAAAGCAATAAATCATAGTGGGATGATTCCAGGTCCATTTGGTATAATTTCAGATTTCAGAAAGGCACAAAATCAGAGAACAACAATTACAAGAAATTTCTCCTATTAATGTTAACAATTATTTCACAGAAAAACTAGATAATTATTGGTTTTTAACCTTAAAATTTATTTTAATACTTATTTTTTCACCTGATTGAGAAATCTATATCTTTTAGGCAATGGAAAATCATCTACTTTCAAAAATTGCTAATATTCTCAAATGACAATCTCTTTCTGAATTTATCCTGCATATGTCAGCTTAATATAATTTAACTTTCAATGAGCTAAACATAATAGCAGCCAGATATATCCAACATGATCAGCTTTACATCTATAAACATAGTTAATAAGATTGAAGAGCCTGAGACAGTCAAAGGACTTTGACATGAACAAAGACTCAGAGTGGGATGTATTTTGAAAGAAAAGAGAGAGGATATGATCAAATCTCTATCAAAATCTTTTTAAACTTGGCAAGGTATGAATTGCCTGAACATTAACCAAATAGTGTAAAGGTTGTAATTTGGAAAAAAATGACAGATTCAAATTAGGTATCTGCCAAAAAATATAACTTGGATCACAGTCTGTATATCTCAGGAAGACAGTTTTTTCTCGAAGTACAATTAAGTGCATTTTAACAAATGTTCTTGGCAATGTTAAAATGTGAAGCTTTGGAAAACTGAGAATTATTTATTTATTCCTGCGATTATTCAGAGCCTACACAATTGCAGATTATATTTTATTTTGGATAAAACAATTTTTAATTACTAAATGCCACAAAACAAGAATAGTTTATTTTTACTTCTCCAAATACTAGAAAAACACAATTTATAGAAGAAGATAAATACATATGGCAGCACACTAATTTAATATATCTAAAGCCATTCTAGTGTGCTCTTCTGTGGTTTAATGAAATATTAAATAATTTGAACACATTTTACTTATTTAAATATTCAGCATTGTAAAATATTACTCAATATTTTCTAGAAGGAATTTTGTTTCAGGGTGAATATTAAATTTTATGCATGATTTACTTTTCAAGTCTGAAGGTTTTATTAAATGACCATGCAAGACAATATAAAGGGTCTTTCTAAAGATTTAGCAACAAGTGAAACATAATTTATCCTTTTCCAGCTAAAACACAGAGAAAGAAATCAGAATGCTATCTGGAATAAGATCACAATTTAAAAGGTTTTATCTTGAACTGAAATACCCTGTTAGTAGAGTCATTAATTCACTGTAAGTATAGCATCAGGCCTGGAGAATTAAGAACGTTTGACACAGAGAATATACTAGCAAACTAAAAATTATTCAGTTTTGAGGATAGTTAGGTAGAAATAAAGGTGCTCTTCAATTTACAATGGATATGCCAAATAAATTCATCTGAAGGTGCAAATATGGTAAGTCAAAGATGCATCTTACACACAGAGCTTACTAAGCACCATCACTTAGCTTCACAATGCACTGTTGAGTACTGATCATTTCCCTGCTTTGTGATCTCATGGCTGAGCAGGAGCTGTGGCTACCTGTTGCTGAGCAGCATCATAGGGAAATAGCTCACCTCATGTCCCAACCGCTAACCTGGCAAAAGATCACAGGTCAAAATACTTTCTATTGCACATGTACTGCTTGCACACTATGGAGGGGCTGAAAAATTCAAAGTTAGAGGCCATCTATAAATATAGTAGAGATAGGGATGGACACACAGAGCAACTGAAAACAACAGACACTGTCCAGCCATTTGCTATAGTTTCCAGGAAGTCCAATTCACTATTGTTTGTAAACACTCGTGATGTTTTCAATTTAATTCTTTATTTTCTTTACTTGACTGATACAAAAAAAAATGATAATGCCATTGGTTTAATAAGTGATGTCTGATATGTGTATATATTGTATAATGTTTCAATGGAGCTAAACACATCCATTTCCTCATTTATCATTTCTTTATGGTGAGGTCATTCACAGTCCTTTCTTGAAACCCTTTTTGAAATGTTTAGTGCATAGTTGGTACCTATAATCACACACCAGAGCTTCTTTTTCCTACCTAACTGCAACTTAGAACCCACTAATCAACATGTCCCTGTCTCTCCCTCCTTCCTTCTCCCCCAGCCTCTGGTGACACCATTCTACCCCCTTTCCCTGCTGCCAACTTTCTTTCCACACAAGTGGGATCAAGCAGTGGCTATCTTTCTGTCTGGCTTATTTCACTTTAACATATGATCTCCAGTTTCATCCGTGTCCTTGTAAGCAAAGGGATCTCATTAATTTTTAAAGGTGAATATGTACATCATTTTCTTTATTCATTTATCAGTTGATGGACACTTGGCTTGTTTTTATTTCTTGGCTGTTGGGACTAGTGAAATAAATAAGGGGGCAGCATGTGTCTGTTTGACACACTGATGTCATTTCCTTTGAAAACATACACAGTAGAGGCCTTACTCAATCATATGGTAATTTTATTTTTAATTTTTTAAGGAACCTCTGTACTAATTTCACACAGTGGCTGTACTATTTACTTTTCCATCAACAGTTTGCATGGTTTCCCTTTCACCACATCCTTGCCAGTACTCACCTTCAGTCTTTTTGCTCATAGTCATTCTCAAGGCAGTGGTTTGAATTTGTAGTCTCTGATGATTAGTGATGTGAAATTTTTTTTATGTACCCATTGGCCATTTATGTCTTCATTAGGGAAGTATTTGTTTAGATCTATTATCTATTTTTAATTTGGTTACTTATAATTTTGTCATTGAGTTCCTGGAATTCTTTATATATTCTGGTTATTAGTTTCTTGCCAGAAGCATAGTTTGCAAATATATTCCTCATGTTTTGGCTTAGGAGTATTTCTATATTCTAGGAGAGTTTAAAGTAGGTGATTTTTAAATAACCTTTTAATAATAGGGAAGTGTTTGTTTTTAATAATAAACAATGGTACTTCTCAAAATCAGTAGCACTAAATGTAATAGATGTGGTTTTTAAAACACTAACAGTAAATCTTAACTTTTAGAGAATTCACATGGAAGAAAAACAAAACACATTAGTTGAATTGCACATTCAGACGACTGCTGAGTACTGAGCATGCAAGATTTGAGACTTCTGTGGAGGTCTTTTCCAGGAGTAAGTCAACTGTCTCAAGTGGAAGAAGGAAGATGTAGATGGCTCAGCACATTGCCATTATTAGAGTACTCCACACACCTTTCATTTTCAAGTAATTTCAATCACTTCCTCTTTTTTCCTCTTGGAGTTCCAAGAGACAATTGGAAGTAATCACCTTCAATCAATCGGGATTCCATGATAGGATTCTTCAGATCTTATTTTCACCTTCAACACTGAAGCACAGACTGAATCACTGGAATGGGGTCTTATTATCAGTCATTGCATAATGAATCTGAAAATTTGACATCACATATGCACCATACTGAAGGCAAAAGAGAAAGTATTTTCAGAAGCTAGAAAACAATGCATAGGACCCTGAGATTCCTATTGCATTATTTTTTTTTTCTATTGCATTCTTAAGAAAAATTACATCTGGAGTTATAAATAAATCTGATAATAACTGCTGTTGTCAATTTGCTGCTCATCCCTGCACTGTTTCTGCATCTGCGTTCTCCATTTTATGACTATAAAATACACATATATATTATACATGTAATATATATATATATGAATGAAAACACCATCACACACACACACTAAATATATATATTTAGTGTTCATTTTTTAGTTTTTGGATTCTCAGGATTTCAAAATATTCATCATACATATATTTGTTCTACCACTAACAATGTCATGGTGTTGCCATGGCAACATCTTATCTGATTGCTATCTATCTGATCAGGCTAATTTTTCTTTTACAGCACTTGAACAATGATAGAAGTCTAAAAACAGAAGGGATTTGACATTCTATCCTTGTATGTGCACAGCATTCCCCTATTAAATTCATTCCCCATTTAACCTACCTAATGCATGCATAGATCAGATTTTACAGAAGGACCCACAAAATGGACAACCCAGAGTTCTCCAGAAAATGAAAAGCTCTCCTCTCCAGAAGCACTTTCAGAATCACTTTCTTACATGTGAGTGGGAACCTATTTATTTAGCCTTCTACATGTGATTCTGCAAATATTTTAGACACTTAAGATTTTCTTATTTTCTCTATGTTTCCTAAGACCAGTTTCTGATTCCTCCAGTGATTATACGAATTGAGGAAATGAAAATATCTAAAATCATTTTCTATGTTATCAATGTCAATTTTCATCTATGAGATATTATGTAACATACCACAGAGTTTGACACCCCTCTCCCCTTTCTGTGGTAAAAACAAGGGATTGAATCTGCTGTTGTTTTAGCTTAAAGGTTTGGCAGCTTGGCTTTCCCCAACCCATCTGCCTGTTTGCAGATGTTCAGTTGGAATCATCTTCACAGTTTTTGCTTTCGAAATCAATAATTAAAAGGTTTTTGTTACTAAATAAAAATTATTCAAGCCTCAAACTCTGATGCCCCATGTCTTTCTAACATCTGCGTCACCCTTAGATTTTATCTCTCAAAATAATCTGACCAATAAAATTGTGAGAAAGTTTTAAACTTTAGACCATTTAAATATTCACGTGTACATATCAATGTATTTATATATATCAATGTAAAATTATTGTGCCTGCAAATTTGAAAAAGAAAAGACGTCTGTATGTACCTTTAAATTTCCTTCCGAAGTAAGGAAACTTATGAACACTAGTGTGCAGATATAATTCATGAACGTCATTGTGAATCAGGTTACCAAAAGATGGTGATTTATCTATTCAACTGACTTCTAAATTGTTTCAATATCCAAAATATTATGGGCATATTTAAAACATTTCAGTTTATTATTTATAGGGAGAACATTTTACCAGAAATTGCCACTTAGAGTAAGAGATGAGCACAAATGTATGTACATATAATAGTGTCCATCATCATCTATGGATATCCAAATCCTCTTTAGGACAGCAGAGATGTACAAAAAGATGGAAGATTTGTAAATTTATTTCTCAACTCAAAATTAAAAGATGAAGTCAAACCACTACTGTGATTACCTTAAAACGTATCTGGATGAAAATAAGTTATTGAAAACTAATCAATGAGTATATGAATAAGAAATACACTGTTAGCTTTGACTTTGCTTTGTTTTGATTATTTTGATCCCAATTGTAACTGAAAATTCCAAATGCCACCATATAAAAACAATGCACTGGGGAAAGAGTTATAATCAAAAAGTATTTAAAAAAAAAAAAACAAGAAAAAGAAGAGCTACATGGGTCTACTAGAAATTTAGAAATTCAAAGTAATAATCCTCAGTTGCTCACTGGCCAGGCATTGTCCATACCATCAGCCCACAGTGCTGGCCAAGTCCTGCATTGCCTGAAGATCCACTCGATCCATGGTGGACAAGGTGACACAGCAAGTCTCAGACCACAGGGAGAATATTAACAGTGATACTCCTCCATGAAACTCCCCAAAGGTAGCAGCCACTGAAGCTACACCCAGGTCAACTCCCCAAAGGTAGGTTTCCTTCACATGCTCAAGTGTTTTTTATAACATGAACTATACAAGTGCATAGACATTTCCTTGTAATCAAATATGTCTATCATTAAATGGTTTGTAATGTTTTCTGGAATTATTTGACTTGGTGTCCTCCATTTCTACGAAATTAAGCATTATTGTCCCCAAATGGTTCTAATATTTCATCTACTTTATTACAGATGTTCTTGAAAATTAAAATAAGCTTGTAAGCATTCCATGATACATTAGGATTACTGAGCTGATGTTCACCTTATTTTGTTGATAATGTGGAAAGTTAGAATCCTGTATTTTTTATGCTATTCAGTAAAAATTGATCTCTATTCTACATTACATTTGAAGGACTAGCCTACTAAAATTAAAATAAAAATATTTCTTTCCAGTAGAAGCACTCATACACGCACAGAACTTCATCTCACAGAGGGATGATAGCATTTCAAGCCTTACTTGGCTGACAGTGTGGAATATGCCCAGAGGAGACCAGTTGGCCAGTCTTTGCTACTTGTATTATGAGATCTTGTGAAGACAGCAATGGGGAAAGTTGCTTTAATGGATATTTACATTAGTATAGAGTTAGCAGCTTTCTACCAACAATTCTTTGTCAATAGTTTTCTAATTATTTTGTTGTTGTTTTCCCAGTCAATCTAAAATGCTAATCCCTCCTAAAGCTGCCAAATGTTGATGGTCTTTTGTGTATTTCACAAACAAATCAGGTTTAACATCATAGCTTAAGAAATGCAAACCAGCATCCTGAAGAATGTTGTTAATGATATTATTTTTTTTTAATTTAAGAATTTAGAATTTTTTCTAAAGAAATATCCTGCTAAAAGTCTGATTAAAGTTATATATATATATATATATATATACATATATATATATATAAACAAAGAAGATGAGATCATTAGAATTCAACATCAGAATGTCAGTTCAGAATGGCACTCACTGGTATCTGAATGCTTCCACATAAGCTCACTATTATAAATAATGATCATTCTTTAATGTCACTCAATGAACAGACTGACAGACCTGTATCAGAGACTTGATTTTTGCCGGGTAAATTTATTATTAATTTATTTTGTTTCAGGGACAGGATGTGCTCGCGTTTTGCCTCTTTGTCTTGTAGCCCCCGTTCTTCTGGGTTTAACTACAGCATGGGTTCAGAAATGGAAGGCGGACCTCAGGAGGAGGCCAGCTGCTGCGCTGAGCCCGCCTGGAGGGGGCGCTGTGCTGGGTGATGTGCAGGCCCATCTGCCAAGTCGTTCCCAGTTGAGCTGCACAGGCCACTGTGCCAGTGAGGGCAGAGATCAGGCTGTCAGAAGGCATTAGAACAGATGCATCTGCAGCAATCAACATGGCATAAGAAAAAATCCTGGATCAAAAGTTGAAAATAGGCAAAAAACATTAACTGTCATTATCTGAAAACTAATGTTTGTATGGAAGATGAAAGGAAAAACAAATGGGAAAGTTCCCACTTCTAAATGATATGTTGAGGTGCCCAAGAGTTATGTAGAATCAGAATTTGCCTAAATCCTTGCTATTACCTTTCAGAAAACATTAAATGGCATGTTTTAGTTGGTTGTTTTCCTTCAGGAACTGAATTTACTGTGCTGAGAGCCACTGATTTAACTAGAAATAAAAACTCAATAATTTAATCCTTGGGAGTAAGATTACACAAGAGGAAGTGGCCATCTTATGTTACCTAGGAAGGACTAAATTACTCCTGGAATTTTTCCACTTTTCAGTGAAAGATGGAAAAAGTGCTTGTCATTACTTTAAAGGAATTAGCTTCCTCCTCAATTCCAATCTAGCAGTATGCATACATCAATAACAAAAGAAATAATCATGATCTGTATTGGTGACTTAGTATTTCCTTGTATGATTAAATGCATAAATGTTGCTTTCATTTTTATATATTTTCCCAAAGATCTTTGAAGAAAAAAAAAAAGAGGTCATTAATGTTTGAGCTTTCAAGTTTTCTTAAAAGATTAATATCAGGATCAAGTTTGTATAAAAAAATTAGAACTAGGTAATGATACAAGATTTTGTTTTGTGATTCTACTTTAGTGCCTTACAAAAACAAGAAAGTATTTTATTAAATGGGAATGTCTTGAATTAGATGACACTATCTGGACAGAGAAGTTAATTTTTTAAATGCCCTCATTTCAAATAAAACCACAGATAAACTCAACTTTCGTCTATATGTGATCAGGCAAATTAGCATAATAAACAATAATTTATAAAAATATATTATGCACAATATTTAGACACTTCATTTCCCCCCATATTGAAATTCAACAGGAAATCTTTCTAGAAAATGAAAAGTACTCTCAAAGTAGTTTTTAAATATAATATATAAGAAACCAATAATTGTTATTTTTTTTAGTAAAGATTTGAGCAACATAATAAACTTTGCAAAGTCTTCAGTGTTTATAGCTAACACATGCAAGCCTTAAAGACAGATGAAGAAATGTTCAAAATCATATTTTTAAACCATAAAAAATCTATACTTACAATAAAATTCAGAGAGATATGTGAACATCATCAAGAGATTTAAAGTCACACATTTGCGCATTTCAATATTAAAATTTTTATAATAGCTCCCCTATTTTGAAAGACACAATTATCAAATTATTTTTTTTTATCCAGTAATGGTAAATTTAAAAATTATTTATATTTTTTAAATTGTTCAAAGGCGGCACCTACACATACTCTTATGTCATATCTTTGGAGAATTTTCATATTTTTCTTAATTTAATTATTCCTAATACCCAATACTCGTGTTTCGCGGGCCTTCTGAAGGCATGAAAAAACCCGGGCAAGGGAAGCAACTACACAAAGGGCACCTGCTTCCCAGCTGATGGACAGTATTTAGACACAGTCGTCTCTTGCACGTGAACAGCGGGTTTCCACATTCTCTAGTCTATAGAAAAATGTTAAGGTGCAAGATTTGACTTGGTGTTGAGATGGATTTAACTTAGTTTACAACGTTCCTAAGGTATGTTTAGAAAACACACATACTTTTGAAGTCAGCTTTTGGAGAAATAAATGAAGTAGAGACAGAGGAATATAAACATGAGTGAGAATTGTGTTTTTCCATTCGTTCGCTCATTCAGTACTCACTGTCACCTCCTGCCACAGTGATACAGGAGCATGTGATGCCGTGGTGCTTCATAACTCAAGATTTTCCCTGGAGGACTTTTATACTAGTGAATAAAGACAGAATTTTAAAAAAAAAAACAACTCTATATTTAAGAAAAATAAATGTTGAAAGAAACTCCATTTGAGGCAATAAATAGTATCATTCAGTTCTTCAATTTTATATATTTTTTTGAGGAATGACTTTTAATTGCAAAATGCCCCATGACAATAAAAGCAAAAGAGCTCAGCATTGTGGAGAAGTGTGGATCAAGCAAGATTACCCCGTGTGACTGAACTGCCTTCATGATCAGTGGACCAGCACGATGGGACAGTGACTGGACCAACAGAAGGCACATGGAGAGCATATCTAGAAAAGGGCATGAGCAAAACTGATTTGCTTCTCACAAAGTCCTGTTTTTCAAAACCTCAGTCTGGATCGTTTTATGTTTATTTTTATACATACAATGCAGGTAAGTGTCAGAGACTTATCTTGGTTCCCTTAGTTGAAGCGTTCCTATGATATTCAAGGTGTGTGTCTTAGAACATGTTTAGTAGTGCCAATTCAATCTTTACAGTGAAGGTGATAGTAGTAAAAATGTCATTGTCTTTGGAATAATTGATTAAATTTCTGTTTGTAACAATGATGTGGATGCTATGAGCATATTGTAAAATAATTGCTTTTTATTAAATTTCACATGTGAAATCATTTATTAAAGGATTTACTAAAAGTTCAAATATAGCTAGGCATTACTTTTTTTCATTTTCTAAAGAAGTAAAAGAAAATAAATGATATATCAACAATAAAAACACATCATCCAAGAAACAATATAAAACTTTCAAAATTCCAGTATTCCCATAACACACATTGTTGAGCTAACTTCCTCTGTAAGTAAGTAGATTTCTACTTCTACCAAGAATACTGTAAAATGTATTTTTAAAAATATTAAAATATTCTATTTCCTTTTAAAACTGTCATTGTTTCAGCAAGCCCAAAGTATACATGTGAGAATCAAGCATTCACTGACAAGGACTAGAATCCGTTGGTCCCTGGGAGCCATCCATCATGTCTCTTTGGCCTATTAGTTCCATATCCAGTATAATATATCAGTTTCATGTAAAGCAATTTTTTATACTCCTGAAAAAGACTTTTTCCCCCCGAGCTATTGTCATCGGTCATAGATGCACATGGTATAAGTGCTTTTGATACTAGAGCATAAAATGCTTTAAAAATATGATTGGATTTAGTGCACATAACTATGATGGACTGTGGGAACTGAGGCAAATAATGGAAACAGGGCCCTGCACTGCCTGGCCATGAGGCACCACCCGTACTCCAACCATATACACCACACCTCTTGAGTTTCTCAACCAAGTACTGTCAAAGTGCTCGGTGGTAACTACTAATGAATTCCTTTGAAATACATGCAAATAGTGAGTTATAATTATTTAATCACTTTAAAATATCACTAGAGCATTAAGGGCAGTAGTTTTTGGTAAAGATTAATATATCTTTTAGCTCTTTACTGGAAAAAGATAAAACAAAAACAATCAATTTTCTTGTATTCTACTTCTCAAGTTTTCATAAGCTCTTAATTTAGTGAATGGGTATAAAATGTAAATGAGAGTCATAATTCACAGTCTTACAGTGGTTTACATTTTCAAAAGTGTCTTATCTGGATATTTCCTTTTATGATTTTAGTATTTCCTGCAGGACCCTTATTTAAAAAAAAAAAAAAAACTAGTACTTTAGCAATGCTTCAAACAATTTGATTTATAAAGAAAAACTTTCTCTGACCAATTACTAACCTCATTTTTGCTCAGTTTCTTATTGCTCTCTAGTACTGAGGACACTTCCTGCTTGGGATTACTCCTCAGAACTCTCACAATATAGATGAGGCAGATGGAATTGGATTTTTTAAAAATTTGGTTTAATATTTTTTATTAAATTATTTATTTATTATAATTTCTTATACACAATGGCAGAAAGTAATTCACTTCATATTACACATATAGAGCACAATTTTTCAAGTCACTGATTGTACACAAAGTATTTACCATCCATATCTTTATATATGTACTTAGGGTAATGATGTCTAACTCATTCCACCATCATTCCTACCCCCTTCCCACTTCCCTTCCTCTCCCTCCCCTTTGCCCTATCTAAAGTTCCTCCATTCCTCCCATACCCTCCCCCCACATCACCATTATGAGTCAGCATCCTCATATCAAAGAAAGTATTCAGCCTTTGGTTTGGGGGGATTGGCTTATTTCACTTAGCATTATATTCTCCAACTCTATCCATTTACCTGCAAATACCATAATTTTATTGTCTTGTAATGCTGAGTAATGTTCCATTGTGTAGATATACCAAAGTTTCCCTATCCATTCATCTACTGAAGGGCATCTGGATTGGTTCCACAATTGAGCTACAGTGAATTGTGCTGCTATAAACATTGATATGGCTGTGTTCCTATAGTATGTTGTTTTTAAGTCCTTTGGGTATTTACTGAGGAGTGGAATAGCTGGGTCAAATGGTGGTTCCATTCCTAATTTTCCAAGGAATCTCCATACTGCTTTTCAGATTGGTTGTACCAATTTGCAGTCCCACAAGCAATGTATGAGTGTGCCTTTTCCCCAACATCCTCGCCAACACTTATTATTATTTATATTCTTAATAGCTGCCAATCAGACTGCAGTGAGATGAAATCTTAGGGTAGTTTTGATTTGCATTTCTCTAATTGCTAGAGATGCTGAACATTTTTTCATATGTTTGTTGATTGATTGTATATCATCTTCTGAGAAGTGTCTGTTCAGTTCCTTGGCCCATTTATTGATGGGGTTATCTTTTTCTTTGCTGTTAAGGTTTTTGACTGCTTTAAATACCCTAGAGATTAGTGCTCTATCTGATGTGCTTGTGGTAAATATGTGCTCCCATTCACCTGGGTTCTTAATTCACCTTGCGGATTGTTTCTTTTGCTGAGAAGAAACTTTTTTAGTTTGAATCCATCCCATTTATTGATTTTTAGTCTTATGCTGTAGAAATCTTATTAAGGAAGCTGGGGCCTAGGAATTGGATTTTTTTTTTTTTGGAGTAACAATATCTGATGTTCAAAAAGGGAAGGTGACTTGTTTAACAGCTGGCCAAGCTGGGATAGGAGCAAACTCTACAGCATCTCTTTTATGCTGTTAGGTTACCTAGCGATACCTATTGCATTAGCAGTGTTTTCGTGGTGTCCAAATCAGATCATTTGAGAAGTTCATGAAAAGTGATTCATTATGGCTAACATGACAGTCCCTCCAGAGAGGACGAAACAGTGTCATGACAACAGACTGGGGAAGTCGTCATTTTTCATTAAAGGAGGAAATCGTTATGCATATTCTAGAGAAAAGCATTAGATTATCCTCATACATTTTACTGAAGAGGTGTACACTCTGATTTCATGAGGTTATAGTTACACATTCACGATCTTATTTCTTTTTCAAGTTTTATTGAAATGAACTGGATAAGCAATCCTTTGACATATAAAAGGCAATGCCACTGCATGACATGGGAAAAGTAAGTAAAATCACTTAGTATTTAATTAACAAAAGGAAAGGGTCTAAAGAGCAGACATTTATAATAAAAATGCTTTCATTAGTAGAAGTGGGTAAGATGATTATGACACATTTAGTAGGTAAGCATCATCCATTTCTAAGAGAATCTGTAATTGCCAGCATCAACTTGACATCTTGCTTGTGTGGTGAAGAACGTAAAGGCAATCAAAGAGCCCTTATGAAGGTGCTCAATACACTTCCAGGTGGAAGTTATGTAACATAAGAATGAATAACTGGATGGGGGATAGGAAAAAGGAAGAGAAAGAGGAAGAGGAAGAGTGCAAGTCACAGACTGGACATTCAGACAAGAGTCTATGTTGCTTTCCTGAGTTCACATTCCAAACACGCATCAGGATGCAAACTGAGTTCCTAAGTTGTCACCTTGAGAATTCCTTCTTTTCTGGTTGTCCTGTCTGTTGTCCCTTGACACAGATAGACACAGACATTATTAGGAGAGTCCTACCTAGATAATGGACAGTAATTGGTTTTAAACAAAGTCTATTCATTTCAGTATTAACCGCATCCTGTGAATCTCTTCACAAAAAGATCTAGAGTGAGTCAAACAACCAAACAACCCAAACCACTGGCCCCATAGCCCAGTTCACATGTAAAAGTAGCCATGAGTTGGGCAGTAGAAGGCTCTAGCCCTTTTGAAAGGCCAATCAGCAAGACTTCCCTGCAGCCCTGTGATTGAGCTTTCTCCTATTTATCAAGGGTTCCATTTCTGAGAACACCACCACACTCTGCTGGAAACCCACAAATCTAATCAGACCTCCCTTTATAAACTAATCAAAGAAATTCTCCAGTCTGAATGGAGATGGGCCAGGTACAGAAGAGGCAGGGAGCTCGCCGTGTGCCTAAGTAGTTTTCTCACTTCCACAAGAGAGAAGCTCCCGCTCCAGAAACATCACCTGATGATGTGCCAGAAGAAAGGTTGGCACACGTGGGAACGTGTCCTCCTTGGAATCTTCAGTCCAAAATCAGTTTTTTTCAGCAACTCTAATTTCATGAAATACTCAAAGCTATTTTGTGATCCACTAAGTCATTATAAGAAGCTAAGTGATTTTTTTAAAAAATAGTGGTCTATGAAAATATTGACCTGTTCACATTGGGAGATTGGAATGTCAGAGTAGATGAGAAAAATTCCAGAATAATGCTTTCAAGGAACCCATTGTATGATGACTTTCTTGTTCGTACTGAGTCACAGTTGTTGGCATCACGTGGATTCTTTCCCTGTGAGGATCATGGCATTAGCAATGAACTTGTGTAATCTAGGTACCTGTCCTGAGTCCTGCAACCTTACCTTGTTTTGGGACTATCTTCCTCCGAATGGTTGCCCAGCCTATCTTGGCCAGAGATAGCAATTCTGGGGCAGCCTTTATGTTTACAAAATTGGTATGATGACCTTGAATTTGTTACATTGAAAAAATTCCCCTGAACATCCCATATCACTGTCTTCTATATTTGGCACATCATTTTTAAAAATCTTATTTTTTTCATTCTAAAGATACTTTAAATATCTGAAAAAGTATTATTTTAATTATAAGCACTTGTTCCCATAACTTCCCTGATCGTATGGTGCTTTAATCTCCTCACCTTTATGATTGTTTTCTTCTCTGCATTTTTTTCTGGTGAGACAACTTGGAGCAACAGAGAGTCAAGTGTTTAGATGCCAATACTTACTTAATCTTCAAATATGATGCCCTGTTAAAAGACACGGTTTTGTCTCACATGCTGGCAGACAGCATGGATGGTGAAATGAGTAATGATTCACTGTCAGGAAATCTAATTTGAATTTTTCTCCACTACTTCTTAGACATGTGGATTTGCAATGGTGATAAGTGCTGTGAGTTGAGTCACCGTTTCGTTTTAATGTCTTAAAATACTTTAAAATCAATAATTCACATTATTAATATTAATATTGTTTCCTTCCTATACATTGTTCATAAACATATTTAAACATAGTGTTTTGTCTTCTGGACATTCTTTTTGGCAAGAGGTTTGAGAGAGACAGCATATCAGACTGGCTGCCAGGATGATTCTGTCACCTTATCTTTTTTCTATTCCTATTCTAACATTCGAGGATCTAACTCTCAGGAATTTACTGAAGTGCAGTCTCATTATATCTATTCAGATATAAACCACTGCCGAAGTCCCAGAGCCAGATACTAACATAAGCAAGGATGCACTAGACATAGTGGAGTTCATGGACTTGCACAAGGAAGCAGTGTCCTCTTTGAGGACAGTGTACTCCAGTGTACTCTGCCCAGGAGTGTTGGAAAAAAACACTCTGCATTTATTGTATGCATCACAGGTGATCCAGGAAGAGTCCAAGTGCTAGAAATAGCAGGGTGTTGCAAGAGATCAGACATGTACTTAAAAAGTTCCTCAGCAAGGCAAACTTTACTTCTGCAAAAGCATGTGTTACCAAAAAAATCTGGCAGGCAAACACACTGGGCAGGAAGTCTGTCCAGTTTTTCATTCCTAAGTCAGAACTGCCCCTTGCTCTGGTAGGAGGAGCTCCAGGTTACAGTCTATATGACTGACTAATTTAAAACAGGGGGAAGCAAGGGCAAGGGCTGTAGTTAGGATTAGATCACCTCCTGCATTATTGGCAAACTGAGAACAGAGGGAGAAAGTTGGGGAATCAGATGGCTGCATTTCAACAGCATGGTTTTGAGACTTAGAAACAACTCTGCCTAACTACATACTATGAAACTCAAGTCTTAGCTTACAGGGAACACATTTTTTTTTTTTTAACTTATCAAGAAACTGACTACAGGTTTATCTCTGACAGAAAGAAGTACATTAATCTTACTCAAGGCAGGATTTTGTGTGGTCAGGATGTGGGGTTAATTAGAAGATTGAATACCTTAGTAATTTTATTTTGCTAATGAGGGAAAGAAAAGGTTATGACTGCCATTCCTGAAAGAAGCCACTGTTCCTCACACAGGTTGGCAATGGGACGGTTAAGACATGTTGCTGTTTAGAACAGTTCTTGTTATCGTCTGTTGGTGTACATGGTTATGGAGTTCTTATCTTTGTTTTGGTCCCTTATGGTCTCAAACTTGCTTTGTCTGCTGTTGGTGTTATGTGAAATTGTTTAGGTCCAACAAAACAGCAACACCGAGGGCCAGATGCCAGGCCACCTCCAGTCTGAAAGGCCTTTGAAAATTCTATTTCTCCGTTTGGCCATGAGAAGACCAGGTCAGGCTGGAGAGCCCCCATCCATGACTACATTTTTAAGATTTTGCTCATCAGGAGATCATCCAGGGCATGTTGCTTTTAGTTGGACAAGAGTGAGCCCTTCCCTCCTTTGTTTGTAAAATGGGTTATTGAATTATCTGACATGACAAAGTCTATACAGGACCATTGAAGATTTTGGATGAGATAATCAGCCAACTGAAGCACAATGATTATCAAGTGATTACAAAAAAAAAAAAAAAGTTATAAACTCATGAAATAGACCCTGAAACCAGGAGCCTAAATTACTGTGTTTACTCAATGATCAGTCCCAGATTTTGGCTGTGGCTGGTTTAGAAAGCCAGGACCTGTTTGTTTGCATGACTTTGTATTTAGTATCTATTTGTTCATTTGTTTGTTTGTTTGTTTAGCCTGCTCATCAGCTACTCCACTTGATCTAGACAATTCAGAGAGTTAAAGCAAAAGTTATGGTCAAAGCTCAAATTCCCTTTTGGCTTAGAGGAAATCAAGGTTTTTGTAATTGTCCTGGATAAATGATTTTTTGGGCCTTGGGAGAATTTGTGTTTACATACGATAAAAAGAGGTTCAGATTCTTTTGGAAATACAAGCGTAATTGCCCTCAACAGAAGTGTCTCTTTAGGTAAGAAAAGTCCTTGAGTGGGTAAAGACTACTGCAAAGCAAATCTTGGAAGAGAGTAACTCTTTTCCATGGCAAGAATAGAGAGCCCGTAAAGAATCAGGTTTCTGATGGTTTAGATATGAGATGTCCTTCAAAAGCTCCTGTATCAGTGCAGAAATGTTCAGAGGTTAAACAATCAGACTGTGAGAGTTTTATTGTGATCAGTCTATCATTGTTTAAATGGAGTAAACGGGCATAACCGTGGGCAGGTGGCTCATGGTGGTAGGAGATGGGTTATGGAGAATGTGCCCTAGAAGGGTTCATCTTCTGCAGCTACTTAGTTTTCCTCTCTTGGCTTTCTGGCTGCCATGCCATGAGTGGCTGTCCTATATTGCACCCTTCCACCATGGTGTTCTGCCTCACCTCTGTCCCAGAGCAATGGTATCAGCCTAGAGGAACTGAACCTCTGAAACCATGAGCCAAAATATATTTCCCCTACTCTAGTTTGTTCCTTTCAGGTATTTTAGTCACAGTTATGCAAAGCTAGCAGACACAGAAATTGGTACCAGTGGTGGAGTCATTGCTGTGATGAATCTGATCATGTGGCTCAGAAGCCTTTTGAGCTGGTTTGCAGGAGGAGTTTGGAAAAGTTCAGAGAAACTTTAGAATGTTGCAATCATAAAATAATAAGAAGTTATGCTGGGAGCTCAGAGGACTAGAATACAGAGAATGAAGACAGTCCTCATGAAGTTTTAGAGAGGAACAAGGATCCTGTTAGGAATTGGACCAGAAGACATTTGTGTTGTATTCTGGCGAAGAAACTGTTTATATTTTCCCCATGTATCGATGCTATGTGTGAGGCTGAATTTTAAAAGTGATGGCCTAATTACTCTGGTGGAGAAAATTTAGAGGCAGAACGGCATTCAAGCTGGGGCATGGATTTTGACGGTATCTTTTAGCCAGGTTTACCGTGAGACTCGGGAATAGAAATCAGAGCTTATGGTCAAACTTTCAGTTGACCTGTTGGCTGCCACTGATTGGACAATGTGTGGATCTGTGAAGATGGATTCAAAGCTCAAATGGAGATCCTAGGTATTAAGAGAGATCAGTAACAAGAACTGTCTGCCAAGAGAGATTATTGGCTGTGGAAAGAGCCAGGTTAAATGAGCCATGTGTGCCACAACAGCAAGACCAAAGGGGCACGACTGTTCATGCCCTTTGGAAAACATATCACATTGCCATGTGTTCTGGACGCCATATGTGCAGTCATGGGACCTGTCGGCCTAGCTGGCTAAGGTCTTGTTCTGCTCTCTCATCCTTTATTTCTACACCACTATTCCTAAATTTTAGACTCTGTTTCATTGTACCTTTAACTTGCTTTTAATTTTATTGGAGGTCATAGACAAGAGATTGCCTTGAGTCTCAGGTAAGACTTTGGACCTGGACTTTTGGACAATGCTGGAACTGTTATGACTGTGGGACACTCTTGGTGATAAAGTGAATGCATTTGCATTGTGAGATGGACATTGCTTTTAGGAGCCAGGGATGGAATGTTATGGTTTGGATATGAGGTGTCTCCCCATAACTCTTGTGTTAATGCAGGAATGTTCAGAGGTAAAATGATTATATTTTGAGATCTGTATCCTAATCAGTTTATTTTAGTTTGAATGGGATGACTGGGTATAACCACAGCCAGGTGAGGCATAGTTGGAGGAGGTGGGTCACTGTTGGCCTGCCCTGAAAGGGATTATCTTCTGCAGACTCTTCCTCTCTGTGCATCCTAGGCACCATGAGGGGAGCGGCCTTCTCTACCACACCCTTCACCATTTTGTTCTGCTCCATCTTGGGTCCAGAGCAATGGAGTCAGCCCACCATGGACAAAACTTTAGAAACCATGAGCCAGAGTGAACTTTCCCTCTTCCATGTTGTAGTCAGTATTTGAGTCACAGCATCTTAAAGCAGAGACTATTTTTTAATTGGTTCATTACAATTATGCATAAATGTGGATCTCATTTTTACATATTTGCACGTGCACATAAAATAATTTGGTCAATTTTGTATGACATGTGCAGCCTCATATTCTGGCAAATTCCTTAATCTCAGCTTAGAAACCTCTTCATGGAATGGATGTGCAATAGTCAGAAGCATGCTATGTATGTAGTCTTCCTTGGGATGTCTCAATTTTAATATCAACTCCTCATTTTTATACTTTAACAAATAAGAAGTTTTTCAAAAATGTTCATTAAAGGAGAATTTCTGATATCCTTTCAAGAAGTTAAATGCCCCAGTGGAGGCTTATATAAATAGTTTAGAAGTGCAACTTGAACCTGTGGCTGTGATACCATGGTGTTTATCTTGTGTGGTATTTAGTTTCATTAGCACAAATAAGGCAGAACCAGATTCAGGGAGTAAAATTTCCAAATGCTTGGAGCATCCTTCTATTAACTTATTAGAAGTAGCTAGTGGATCCTTAGAGGATTTCTTCCAGCATAATCAGATGTAATGACAGTCCTTAGAGTAGGAAAGCCCAAGGTTTCTGAAAGCTTTGTTAATTGTAGTTTTATTATTTTATTATTACCTTCACTTATTTTGTAAAGTGTGTGTGTGTGTGTGTGTGTGTGTGTGTGTGTGAGTGAGAGAGAGAGAGAGAGAGAGAGAGAGAGAGAGAGAGAAAGCTCAGTAGACTTTCCAAACATAGGATAAAGTTTTAGAGAGTTCCTTCAAAATAACAAGGGTATGATTTGGATCCCTTCTATTATGAATCCCTAATCTGGTAGTTAAAAATCAAGCATATATTTTCCCACTATTATTGTTATACTTGTCCAATGAGGTAAAGTCTTCACCTACCCTACAATAAAGCACTAAGTAGTATGTACACTTTGGGTTATTTACAGGAGTCCAATGGGACTTCATGTTTGAGTTGGTATCCATGTCCTCTTTTGCAAGATAGAAAATAAAATTACAGGAAGATAAATTTACCTTAGGAAAACAGGATAAAGAGAAAGAAGTCTAATGAGGTATACTGGCTACTAAATATGCCAATTTAATCTTGATAAAAAAAATATACTTATCTGAAAACTCTTCACAAAAATTGCACTTTTCTCTCTCTCTTTTAAAATTTATTGTTTCTTTTAAGTATATGACAGTAGTATTCATTTTGATATAGTCATACAAGCATGGTATGTATCTTATTCTATTAGAACCCCATTCTTGAGCCAGCACTTTTCATATACATTAAATTCAGATGTTTTTTAAGATGCCAGAGTTCTATGACCTTAGGAAATGATTGGTCTTGTTCTGAATAACAGAGATGGCGCTTGGTGTTACATTTCATAAGAATGCATACAATATTTACTCAGATTTAGTGTACTCCAGATAATGTTTTTACACTAAAAATATTAGCACTAAATTGAGTCTCTGCTTTAAAAGATCTTGTATTTTATTCCTTTTTATATACTGTTTGGATTCTTTCCTTTTGTTTGAGATTTACATGAAAACAAAAATCCTATAATTCAGTGCTACTCTATAATATTCTGTGACCTCCAGGATCTGCACAACAGAAACAAATGCTTCAAAGTTGCGAAATATTCAATTATACATGCAAAAGTTTAATATATTCCTGATATACTACAGATGACAATCTAAAAACAATAATTATTTTTACTTTGAATAAAAAGACGTCCCTTGTTTACCTACAGAATATCATATCTTTCAAAGTGAATTTGTTGCTGGAGAGAATAAGGAGGCTAGACCGTGATCACTGGAGTGCTGATGTATGAATCACAGCAGGCTGCATTGAGAACAGAGTGGGGCTGGGGTTGTGGCTCAGTGGTAGAGTGCTTGCCTCTCATGTGTGAGGCACTGGGTTTGATCCTCAGCACCACATAAAAATAAATAATCAATCAATAAAAATATTGTGTCCATCTACAATTAAAAAATATTTTTTTAAAAAAAGAATAGAGTGGATTTCTTTCTACTGAAAAGGGAAAATCAGTTAAATTTGTATGTTTTCTGCTTCAACTTCAGGAACACACCAATGAGTCATAGCAACTGTCATGAACTCAAATGGGTAGCCCCTCCCTGACCCAGAAATTCATAAGTGAAGCTGGAACCCCCAACGTGGTTTGGAAATTAAGCCTTAAAGGAGTTGATTAAGGTTAAAGGAGGTCATGAAGCTGAGGAGCTAATCCAGTCTGACAAGGGTCCTCATGAGATAAGGGAGTTACAGAGGAAAGGACATGTGAGGGCACCACAGAGAGTTGGCTTTCTGCAAGTCAAGGGTAAGATCACTTTGCTGGTTGTCAGGGTCCTTAAACAAGTCAAGATGGCACCTGGCATTTTGCCAGAGGGAGTGGTTTGAGAAGGGAGCCATTAAGATGGTAGAGATTCCTTAATGACTGATTGCTGTGTCTAGATTATGTCAATTGGGTTAAACTGTGTGTAATCATTAAGATGATGATTTCTTATTGGTTGACTGCTGTATCTGGTTTATGTTAATTAAGAACAAGCTGTGTAATTCAGTTGTGTATATATACCCCTTCTGTCCTACAAGGCTCCCACTGTATCAAGCTTCACAAGTTGGTCACTCACCCCCCCACCCCCACCCCGCCCCCCGCCAGGCTATTTTGCCCAGCCCGCCGGGCTGTGGCAGCTGGTGTCTTCATCCTGGACTTCCTTCCTCCAGAAAGTGTGAGAAATAAATTTCTCTGGTTCTTGTTACCCATCTTTATTATTTTGTTAAGGAAGCCTCAGCAAACAAACAGTGATTTATATGTTTAATTTCATAAAAGGAATCCATCTATAGTGCATGCCATAGAATAATTTATTTTGTTTTATTTTATTTTATTTTGGAATATAGTTTTCAGGGTTTTTTTTTTTTTCCTTATTTTCACTTTCTCATTTTCCATAAGGTCATAAAGTATAAATGATGTGATATGCACATTACAGGATTGCCATAAATACAAATGGATATGAATCAGTTCCCGACACTAGCAGTCGAAATACTTATGCAAAATATTGATTTTCTTAATTATCTAGATGTTCAAAACTTTATGAAATGCAGATATTTGAAATACTAAAATGCTAACTGGCCTAAATCACCAGGAGAAATGATTAAAAATATACTTTTCCTGCTGTTGCTCCCCAAGAAATGCCTTAAAATTTTTGTTTTACCAAGCAGTAGCCTAAAGTGTTCCCATATATACAATTTTTGCTACAGCCAAATGACTCAGTGTTGGATTCAGGTCCAAGGATACCAGACAGAAACTCAGGAAATGAAATGACTCTGGTTTAGTGGAGTGAGTACAATGAGAGCATTCAGGGGACCTTCGATTCACTGGAGGTACATGATCATCATAGAGAAAATGTGCAGCATGTGCAAACAAAGAAGAGGCTTCTGGGCACATTTAGCACGTTGCTCAATGTTCTGTGGTTTTTATGGTGGCAAAATATGTGTTCAAATGAGCGAAGTTTGGCTGCTGCTTCTGTCACATACACAGACTTTAGTCCAAAATAATTGAAGTTCAGAATATTTTCCAATTACTATATCAACTTTTTTTCCTCTGTGTCAAATTCTGATCATGCCATAAAAACAAAATGGCAAGTTATCAATGTTCAACACCCAAATAACACACACACGCACAGTGTGACCTGGTGGGTAGAGTATTCCCAGAAATTAAAGGCATTTGACCTCTAAGGAGAGTGTATATAGAAATGTGAATTGAATCGTATGAAATTGAATAATTGAACTGGTTTCAATTCACTGTAAAAAGATGAGAGTTATTTAGAATGCCAGAGATGAATATAAGAACACATAATTACTTTATATATCATAAGAACAGATTTCAGTTTTTACCATAAAACTATGGTGGTGCATGGAAGATAACACCATTTACCTCTATGAAATTTTTTTTATTCAGAAATGGAAAATGTAAATATTCAACTCACACATATTTGAACACAGCTGCACAACCTAAGGGCAAAATGAGATCTCATACAGAACAAAGTATAGAAAATGAAATGATCCTACTGTTTTTAAAAATAATATGCAGCATTTACATCATTTCCAGGAGGAAAAAAATACTTGTTTTTAAGTGTTATCTTGATGCAAGTTTTCACACTTTAATTTTTACAGTTCAAAGGAATACAATAAATGAAAATCTGATTTACAAATTTCAGCAGGACCTATTGGAGAATTTTAAATATCATCATCATCTTTTAGTGCCTGAGAGAAAACAAAAAAATGAAAAGAGAGATTGCCTATGAAAAAACATTAAAGATCTCTGGTCTGATTAAATTTAGTTGCTCTTTCTTCTTGGAAAAGAGAAAAGTGTTTCTTTCTGTTTATCTTCATCAACAAAGAAAAACATCTCATGGTGTAGTTTTAATATTCTGTACTGAAAAGGATCCCAATCCATGGCTTCCCACTTGCCAGGATAAGTCTGACCAAGTGTGAACTTCACTGGTGCAACTGACTTTACTACTACACACCTGGGCAGGTTGGATCACACACAGAAGCACATTCTCTTTTTCTCAGTAGGGTTTTTTAGTTCTTGCTAATTAACTGACTCCAGCAGAGTTAATAGACCAAATTACTGTTCATTGTTTCTGAAGCTTTATTAATCACTGCTTCTCAAATATGACTGAGGTCCAGCTGGTTTGTTAGTCTTGATGATCTTGTTTGTGTGAAGGATGGTCCACATTAAACGTCTTCCATGAGTGGAGGGAAGGAAGACAAACCTCCTCTTGACCTTCTAGGCCTTCTCTGTGACAATTATAGAAATGTAGTTCTTGGGCCCTGAGATGTAAGCAGGATGGTAAAGAAGAGATTCACACAAATTGAGATACAGAAATAGCCTATTTTGCTATTAAGAACACTGTGAGTTTACAACAAATAACCACACACTATGCTTTTTATATCTTGACACATCATGGTAGTATGTCATAAATTTGCACAAACCAGAACTTTGTAGGATTCACTGGCATTTATACTAGAGAAATTCTTCAATTTACCAATACACTGCAGCATTATACATGTTTCTATTTTCATTTCTTTATTTTTAAAGTTGACAAATAAAATTGTACGCATTCGTTGTAAAAACTGTTGCAATGGTTAAATTTACCTAATTAACAGACACATGCTTCCTGTTCATTATCTTGGATTTAAAAATAAAAAGTGCTCCATCGTTTGTTAAAAAATATTTTGGAAGTCCTTATTTTAAAATTTATCTGCATTCAAGTCACAAGAAAGAATAACCGTATATGAACATATCCCTTGTGAAGCTAACTAAGGTTATAGAACAGAAAATATCAGGAAGGAAAGGGAAAACCAAGACAGGTGCAGAGATCTCTAAGTCTCTCCACTTGTCTCAGACCACTCTGTGGTCACTGATTGCAAGTGACTGCCTGTATGAGGCCACATACAGGGAGCAGGTAGGGACAAAGAACACTTGCCACTTCCATTGGTTCTGCTGCTCTAAATCTAAATCTACATCAGGATTAAGAAAGATGGTGCATCCATTCAGGGGTTCAGGAATAAGGGAGCATCAGATCTCTGCTGGAACCTGAAGTTTTCCGATGCAGCATTTCCTATGTTGAGGTACCGAGTAGGAAGGAAGGAAGTTTTGAGCATTGTTATTTTTAACTTGCAAAGGGCTTTGTTCATTTTACTTCTTTAATTCCTAAATCTCATCTAAATCTCTCCTCCTCCTCTTCCTCCTCCTCCTCCTTCTCCTTCTTCTTCTCTCTCTCTCTCTCTCTGTCTCTCTCTCTCTCTCCCCCTACCACCACCACAGTTTGTACTAGCTCACTCTCTCTTTCTCACACACATCATGATATCAGGTAGCCTACTCTCTGTAAGCAGATCCCTCCCTCCTTACTACATCTGGACAATACTGAAAAATCACACACGATGATTGGAGTTCTTATAAAATTGGAAGCTAGTCTAACATTCCTTTAATTTTCTAGATGACATATTGTATTCATGTTACTTTAATATATTCTAAACTGAGAGCATAATAGGCAATATAGTTTCCTAATGAAACACCCAAGTAAAAATGGGTTAGAAAGTAATTACTTGTATTTGGCAAAGGATATTTACTTGGACTAGAAACTTCATTGAATTTGAAAGAACTCTAATGCTATTTTAACTAAATCACAAACAAGATAATGGTGCCAGTGAGTAAACAAATAGAAACACATTTAATAATTAGAACTATTCAGGAGACCATGAATCCATGAATGAAAGATTTTTGGAAAGAATAAATGACTCTAATTTACCCATGTGTTCTTACAGAGTAGTTGAGACAAATTAAGAACTGAAAGTCACCAAACCTAAAGAAAAAAAGAGAGGGAAATGCTAATTACCTTGATTTGATCAGTGCAACCTGTATGCATGTCTTGAAATATCACATTGAACCTCATTGATATGTATAATTAATATTTGTTAATCAAAAATAAATTAAAAATTGCTTTCTAGAAGAAAAAGAAAAAAATAAAAAAGCCAACAAGACTGAATAAAATAACTTAGTGCAGCAACAAAATATAGAGGGATAATTAAATTATTATCTATTTTATTAATCCATTCAAAAATGCAATTGAGGGACTGGGGTTGTAGTTCAGTGGTAGAGCACTTACCTAGGACATGTGAGGCACTGGGTTTGATTCTCAGTACCACATTAAAAAATAAATAATAAATAATGAAGGTAAAAATATACATTTGATGTTGAAAGTTGTTTATAAGCAGCTTTTTAATAGGGTCACATAGCATGAGAGGTTTATGCAAGAAGAAAAGAGGAAAATCAGAAATGATCATACATAAAAGGACACTTTCTCTCCTCCTTCCTGTATTGACATGGAATGTCGTGCAGGCCAACTTGGAAGATGTGGGCGATGCTGACCTGAGATCATACCTACCACCAGCAGCTCTGCACATACCCCAACCACTGAACTTGCTCCTGTTGATTAAGTATTTCTAGCTAGTGGATTTCCCAAGGATAAATTACTAGAATTAGAAAATTTGTTCTAATATTTATTTATGTTTTCTTGAATTGATCTATAGTCTCACATTTTACTTTGGAAACTGCAACAGTATTAATTCTCACATGATTTTTAAGCGAATTGATATTTTACAGGTCTATTAAAAAATGTGAACTTTTCTCAAATCATTTGCAATGTATAAACAGTTAAATTTTACTTTTTAAGTATTTTCCTATTCACTAATTTATGTGGGTGAAAAAGTTTTCAAGTCATTTGATAATAATATTAAATACTTGTTATCTCTTGCGTGTTCTTATTCATTGCCTTGTTTGTCTCAGGAGAGAGTGTTGTTCATAACTTTCACATTAATTTTAAGAATTTAATTTTAAAAACTAAAATTTTCACTGTAAAATGTGTTTCTGATATTTCTTCCTAAAAAAAGAAAACACACATGGTATTTCTATTTAATGTGTGAGTTTCTGGACAAAAGGTGAAAAAATAACATTTACCTACAATTTCTGTAATTCTTCATCCAATTACTTTTATAAATTAGCATTTAAATTCTTTAACTTTTTGGAGCATATCAATCTTTTTATAATCTTGTGATGAGTATCATTTTCTGAATGTTCTGGGGTCTAATTAATTTTGTCCCCCTCACACAAACCCTCCTTTTACACTGACTCTTGCTAATCACTTTTTATGCTTTACATATTTTCTAACTCTGGTCAAAGGTTTGGGGGATACTTGAAACATGTCTTACTCGGTTTGGGGTTCTACAACAAACTACCATGGACTGAGATGCTTAAACAACAAAACTTTATTTCTCAAAGATCTGGAAGTTACAAGTTCAAGACCTGGGTACCAGTGTGTTTTCTTCTGGGTTATATAGACCACTGCCTTCTGACAGCTTCCTGCACGGAATCCTGTGCTGCATACATTGGATACATCAACTGATCATATGCACACAAACCCTATCTATGTGGAACTTAGAAGCTGATCATAAATAATAAGGACAACAAACAGATAAGTTACGTTGCTAGGTACCAAGAGATAAAACACTATAAAAATAAAGATAAACCTAAGGTCAGACTGTTGAAAGTACCAGGCTTGGGTTGAGGTCTCACAATGTAAATGGAGCAGCAAGGGTAGATAATGAGCTTGACAGGGAGGAGAAAGAATTTACAGCATCTCGTAATTACATTGATAAGCACAGATTGGTGTTTGAAAAATATGAGATTACTGACATACATTGTCTTGTGTCTGCTAAATAGGTGAATTACCCTTATGAATTCTAACTTGTAGAAAAACGTTGGATATTTAATTTATATTTTCATATATTATATAAAATAAATGATATGTTAATTTTGTACTTTCAAATTCTATTTTTTTTAACAGAACTATGTGAAACCTTCAGTTTTTAAAAGAATTTATGGTAGAGGGTGTTACTTTCTCTTCCTCAGTAGCAAGGGAGAATATTTCATGAGTGTATTCAAGATTTTCTGTAGCTTTTTCACTACATGATAAATCAGATGATATAAACTCCTTTTTTTTCACAGCGTGATAGGCATTCTTGAATGCTCATATACCTTGAGCTTTACCAAGTACTATGTGCATCTATTGAGAGAATCATATGGCTTTCAGCTATCAGCATAGTGAATCATTTTGACTTATTTTTCATTTGTTAAGCCAACTTACATTACTGTTACATGTTTGGTAGTATTTGTTCTTTTTTGGAGATAAATATTTAAGTAAGTATGAACTTTCAATTTAACTTTTGAATTATGTGCTTAGGTGGTGTTGGGATCAATGTCATTCTGGGTAATGTTTCTTTTCTTCTCTCTTTTTTTTTTTTATTCTCTGAAAGAGACTATTTAAATGTCTGGAAAAAAATCATTGATAAATTCCTGGAAGGTGGATTTTCACTATAGTAAGTTTATTAAGTAGGGATTCTGTTGTGTTTTTTTTTTTCCAGCAATATAACAATAGTTTCCCTGAGTCAAACTGGTATTAGTCAGCTTTTCATATCTGTGACCATAAACCCAATAAGAACAACTTGGAGGAGATAAATTTTATTTTGGCTCACAGTTTCAGAGGTTCAGTCCACATTTGGCCAACCCCATATCTCTGGGCCAGATGGGAGGCAGAACGTCATGGAGGAATTTTGTGGCAGAGCAATGACATGGCAGCCAGGAAGGGGATGTGGGGAGAGAAAGAGGGAGAAAGCTCTGCTCTGCATGGTCGAAATATAAACCACAGAGGCTCACCACAAGTGATCTATTTCCTCTAGCCATAACCTACCTAACTATAGTCACCACCCATTATAGTAGTCCTTAGAAATCATTAATTCATCAAGTGGATAAATCCATTGATTAGATCATAACTCTCATAAACTAATCATTTCCCCTCTGAACATTCCCACATTGTCTTACACACAATCTTTTGGGGAATATCTCATAGACAAACCATAACATATTTCAGTGAATTTTTCAGTTTCATCAGACTTCGAATTTATGACACCCATTTGTCATGTTGTCTAATTTTATCTTTTTATAGTCCCTTGGACTACAGTTAAAGGTCATTTTTTTATACTCAAATGCTTGTAATTTATAACTTCTATCCATTTATTTATTTCTGTTTTATTGTAGTGTATTTAACATTGTGAATCTTGCCAAACTACCAGAGTCTGACTTTTCTGACCATCCATTGAATAATACTTTCCAATTCTTTAACTTATACACTGGATCTTACTTGCTCTTTATCTGTTCAGGTAAATGATTTAGAGCCTTTCTCCCCCTCCCCTTTTTGTACTAAAAAGTTATTTGTTTCCTTCTTGCATGGCTAAAATTACATTTTCCCATTTTAATATGGTATGAGATAACACAAGATGTATAACTTTGGTTCATGAACATTTGTTGAAAATAATTTTATGCTCCCACATTTATTTAACTTTGGTGAATATTATAACACATCTGAGAGCTTGGAATGCAAGCAGCATTCCATATATATTCAATTTAGTCAATTTTGTAAATCAAATTCAAATTGCATTATCCATAATAATAATTGTTGATTGTTTCTCCTATTAATGTGTAAAACAGATTTGTAAAATATCACAATGGTGGTTATAGTGTTTGGTATTTTTTCTTTTACTTCTATCAAATTTCATCTTAATATGTTTAAGGATATAAAAGCCACATCCTTTCATTATGGCCTTAATTCTTTGGGGAATCCAGTTTCTTTCTTTCTTTCTTTCTTTTTTTTTTTTAATTGGTTCAGACTTCTTTATTTATTTATTTTTTCATTGCTGGGGAATTTTATTTTTATGTAAATTTTTTATTTATATATAACAGCAAAATACATTACAATTCTTATTACATGTATAGAGCACAATTTTTCATATCTCTGGTTGTATACATTGTATATTCATACCAATTTGTGTCTTCATGTACTTTGGATAGTAATGATCATCACATTTCACTGTCATTAATTAGATACCTGTGAAACACATGAGAATAAAGTTAAAATTCTTGATTCTTTTTTTTTTTCTTCCTAGAGGTGCTGGGGATTGAACCCAGGGCTCTGCACATGCCATGCAAGCATTGTACCATTAAGCCACATCCCTCACTCAAAGTTGGGGTTCAAAGTAAGCTTTCTTAATGTGAAGTCTTTCAAGAATCTCAACTTTGGGTCAGGGGTGTAGATTAATGGTACAATGCTTGCACAGCATGTGCAGAGCCCTAGGTTCAATCCCCAGCACCTGTAAGAAAAAAGAAAAAAAAAAAAAAGAATCAAGAATCTTAACTTTATTCACATGTGTTTCACAGGTATCTCTGTTCTTAAGTGGGCTCTGAATATTAACACTTGTTGTTACCACAGACACTGGAAACAGCCAGACACCCAACTCAGCTCTTCTCCCACAGGTTTGCATAAAGAAGATGCTTCAGGGAGAGGAGCAGTTTCCACTTCACACTCACATCTCTGGTCCTTCCTTCATTTCTGGATCATGAACCCCTTGTGTCATCGCTGTTTCCTAGCTCAGTATTTCTTCAACATTTTTTTTTGTTCATATTTGTTCAACTCCTCCAGTTTTGTTTGTTGCTTGGTTTGTTTTTTAGCATTAGTGCTCTGAGTGGAATGCGGTATTCTCGTAAGTGGAGTCTTGCCATAGTTTGACTGTACAATTGCTTTGCAGACTGAAACAAGTCTACTTTTTCTAAGATGTGTAAAATTAATTCAAGATAAAATAAAACTTTTTGTTTTAAAAGTCCAGATTTCCTTCTGGATTATTTTAAGGTGATTTTGGCTTTGCTATGTAAAAATTTCTTCTAATTGCCTGCCTGTTTTATTAAATCATTAACCAGGGAACAGTGAAAGTTCATTGCACTGTAGCTTCAAAAATTTTTTTGGCATAAAATCTGAGTTTCTGAAAGCATTTCGAGAATTGTTATAAAAGTTTTATTGTCCACAGGTATTCAGTGAAGAGGAGTTGACATCATTTGAAAGACCAGCTCTTTTTTATTCAACACACAGTTTCAAAACACCTCATCTGGACATGGCATTTCCTGTTGATGCTTTCCATTACAGCTGGATTGAAAGTGTATCCCCCCACCCCCAAATCTGTTGCCTCTATTCTTTTCAGCAACTGAAAGAGCATATGTTACAGCAATGAGGCATGGACACCCTCTGGGCTTTCATATGCCAGGATAAAGAAAATGAATGTTAATGCCAAAAATAAAGAAGAATATTAAACATGCAGATGTTTTGGAATGATACTCCTCTCTACTTCATGTTTTATTATTCTCATTTTGTGTGGTTTATGGAATGCAGACTTGAATAAGTGTGATTTTCTCTAGATTTTTGCAGAAAAAATATATTGCCAAATTTTGTTATGAAAATTTCCTTTTTTGTGTGCATATTCAAATGTTCTACACATAATTTGAATGCAAAGCATGTATAGCATATTAATGTCAGATATGGAATCGATGCATAATTAGGTTAAGAACACTTGTGCATATTTATAGATTCAACATTTAAGTAACTTAACACTTTATTTAAAATTACTTTTATAAGTATGCTAGACGTCTGTATTTGCATTGTTTATCACATATTAAATGTCACATAAACATGTGTTATGTTAAATGATTATAGGAATGCAAATTTCTAGAGGCAAAAATTGTAGAAGAAATATTTTTGTGAATATATATATAAAGGTTGCTATACAATCCAGATTTCTGGACTATGAATAATTTTTATACTGATTAAACATTGTATAAATGTGGTATAATTTGATATACTCTAAATAATGTTTCTGATAATTGATATTAAAGATAATACAACATGTTAGTCATGAAAGAATTAGCCCACTTATTTACTCTAGCTGGAAAGAATCATAAATGTAGGCTAATTTGCATTCATAGATTTGAGATAGAGAAAAATTAAGACACAATAATTTTCAGAGATTTTAAAAAGATATATTGAAAACTTTTTGCAAAATGTTTGGTCTCATCATCTTTATGCTTTCACAAAAATTCTTAAAATTATTTGGGCCTTTGAACCAGTCATGCATAGCTGTGAATAAGTTCGATTAATTCAGTAATCTCCACTGTGTATATGGATATCAGCAATATGGAGGTGTATTAATGTTTGTTTTTTATGTAATGAAAAAAATCTATTTTTTTGCATTTAGGAGAAAATATGATTTAGACTATTAGAAATAAAATAAATATTTTTAAGCTGTTTGTTATCAAACAATGCCTGATTTCCAAGAGACAGATATATTTAGAAATGGCTCTCAGTGTATGTATGAATTTGTATATTAATTTTTAATGCTGTTATTCATTTTCTTCTTTTTATGTACAATTTATCTTAGTTTTGTGCTCCTTACTTGAACATTCATATATATAAATTCTACTTGTTTATTTATAGTTCATTCATAGTGTATAAATCCTCATTTATAAGTCATAGTGTAAATCCAAAATATGAACATTTTTTCTACATAGTTTATACTTTGGAAATGTGTGCTGTTCCTTTCTTGACTCATCATACTCCATAATAATTAATGTGAAATTTTCTTCAGATAATTTTATTTGTAATATATATTTATATAGTTTTGCAATATATATTTACACAGTTACAGAGAGGGTTTGTATATTATTCCATACATTTAAATGTTCATGGATACTTGAGTTGTTATTTATTATACATGCAAAATAGAAATTTGGCTACTTTTATTCAAGAGACTGAACAATGTAAACATATTTTTCTTTGCTTTTGATTTTGTAAGAGTACATTGTTGTCTCATAAAACAACATGTGATCATTTCCTTATGCAGAAAGTAGTCTGTATTATCAAAGCTTAATGTTTCATAATGAATTTCCTAGTTTCTCTATCCACTTAAACACCATTAATACATTTAATAAGTTTGCATTCAATCTCAGATAATCCATGAATCTGGCAGCAATTTACAATATAATATCAGTGCAATGCATTTATAATCTTTGATGTCAGCTTTGGAAAACTAATATGATTATTGTGCCATTGGTGAATTAGTCACTTCTTTTTTCTCACTCATTTGTGTTTAAGTTTTATGACAAATGTCAGTTTCAATTTTTGTTCATTTTTCCACTCACCCATGATTCCTTAAAAAAAAAAAAAGATTCTAAAATCCAATAAAAAAACAATCACTGAAAAAAATTTAAAAAGTAGAGATTACTTTTCTGAATTTTAATTATTAACCTCATTATTTGGGGAAGAACAGATAAATAAGACTCAGTTATATTTTTTGTGTATAGATATTACTTTCCTAGTATATATGGTTGAGAACCTCTACATTATTTCATTAAAACTAATCATTCATTTATTCTTAAAACTCACATTTCTTTAAAAGGTACAACTTAAAATCTAGCCTACTACATCTTCTGTAGCTTCATACTGATATCCCTAGCCTTGTGGCCCTGTCATTCCTCCTTTCCTTGACAAATCCTTGCTGTTTACATTGAAAAACAAGTTTTTGTCAGCACACTGCCTTTGCATCTACTAAGAATCTTCTCTACCATCTACAAGTTACAGTTCAAATACTGTTTCCTTTCTGAATGAGTCTAACGCCAACTCATGGGGTCACCTCTCCCTGTCCAGGGAAATTAGTTGAGCTTCCATCCTTAGAAATAGCTTGTAACCATACAGGTAATAAAACACCTGTCATGTTGCATCATATTTGTTATTTATGTGTCTAACTACCACAGAAACACCTGAAGGGAAGGGCCTGTGCCATGCACGACCTAATATGTGGTAGAGATGGATATATGCCTTATCTATATGCATATACACATGCATATGTGTATGTGCATACCCAGGGTGTATAAATGTCATATTTCCTCAGTAATACTAAATTAAAGATTCTCAGGAGGCCAGTAAATATGAAGCCTTTTCAGACCAATCCTATGCCTATTTCATTGCAATATTTTTCAGCTATAATATGCAGTCTTTATGCTGTGCATGCCTTCAGTTGAGAAAGGTTAATTACCTCTGTAAATGATGGCAATGTTTTTTCACTTGCAGAAAGGGACAAGAAAAGTCATGTTTTTCTAGTATCGTGCTTTGCTTACTGACAGAAACCTCTGAGAAGTGTGTCTTTAGGTGATTTTTGTTGCCATGTGAACATCATAGTGTCCTTACACAAACCTGGTTGGGATAACCCTCTGCACACCAAGCCTGTATGATGTAGCCTGTTGCTCTGACAGATTGCTCTTGCCAAGTTTGCTCCAGTTTCCTCCTCTTCAGCTTCTGCAGTGTTTCCAACACTTCTTCAGTGGCTTTCACACCAGCACTCACAGACCCACCACTCTCCTCCCTATTATGTAACGAATAGTGACCACCTGCTCTGAAGGTTGCAGTAAATTCAACATTGTTGTCGAGTACAGTTTTTTCTTTCAATATTGCAAACATATTTTTGCTCTGGCAGTGATTGTCATGGTTCTGAGGTCTGTTCTTCAATCCTAGTCATAAGAAGTTTTTCTAGATCTGACATCATCCCTTCTCAAAGTTTTGTTAGTGTTATTGCCTTTGATGAAGCAGATCTTTCAACAGACTCGGGCTCTTTTTGTTCTTGTTTTTCAAGACTGGAAGATTGTAGCTATAGTGGAATGGGACATGTCAGACTAGTGGGCAGTAACCATTCCTGATTTTCTATCTTTGCAGTATTCAGTCGCTTTTAATTTTGTTTCCATGCCAATCACTAGATGTGGCCTCTTACTAGCAACTTGAGCCTGGATTTTGCATGGTTAGGGCCTGTGATTAAACCAAGAGAAGTTGAAGCAATCAAGAAATGTAGTGAACACTTCATGTTGAGGCTGCTTCAGTAGATTCTTTTTTGCCATTTTTTAAAAATAAGCAGAAAGAAGGAATTCTAAACTAACAGCAAAATATGCTATAGTAAGTAATAAACTAATAATATGGACTTATTTATCATCAAATATTATGTACTATACATAATTGTGATATACTTTCAGTTTTTTTTTCTATACCAGCAACACCACAAGCAGAGTAATGCTTTAGTATATAATATCATGATGGCTACAATGGTATTAAGTAATCAGAATATTTTGGGGGGACATCATTACAAATCCCATGGCTGTCTATGCTCTATAAATTTCCAAATGCACTGCTTATGCTTTATTTAGAAAATGACTTATGTTTTATTTGGGGAATATGTAAGGTCCATGTATTGAAATGAGATAGTACTCATTTTATTTAGTCAAATATATTTTTAATTTAAAAATAATAGTTCTAATGGGCTTTCCTGGAATCGCTGAAAACATCCAATTCACATATAAAAGTCATGCTAATATGCTTTATGTAACAGTTCACTATATTTTCATAATTTTATTGGTGCAACATGATTATGCACAATAGTATGATTTGTTATTACATATTCATCTATATGTATACACATATATATAATATAATGTAAAAATATGATTTTGTTAATATAGTTTTGCTGTATCTCATGAAAATAGAGGGAAGGCCAGAAGAGTGGAGAAAGGGGACCATGGGAGGGAGGAGGGAAAGTATGTGGGTGGAACTATTCATGATTTCTAGATTCATATTTCTCCAAACAAAAGCTTATGTCTATCTCACAATGCAAAATGCATTTAATTCATCCCCAAGAGTCCCATATTCTTAACAGTTTCTACATTATCTTTAAGTCCAAATCCAAAGTCTCCCATGAGACTCAAAGGCAATCTCTTGCAGTGAGCACCTGTAAAAGTTACATATACTCAATAAACAATGGCACATAGTAACCTTTCCCATTCCAGGAGGAACAGGGGCATTGAAAGAAGGAATGGGGCCAAAGCCAGACCAAAGGCGGGCAGGGCCAACAGTCCTCAGAACTCTGTCTGCAACTCAGCGTACAGCATCTGGGACACATGTCTGTGAGATGATCTCTCCAAGGGTTTGGGCAGCCTTGTCCCCGTGGGCTTGCCGTTTGCAGTGCACTAGCCTTGCTATCTCTGCAGCCAGCACTTTAAAAAAAAAAAAAAAACTACAGACAGTTCACATCACAGGAATCTCTTAATTCCTAGGATTTCCACTGAAACTTCAACTTCTCCTTCACATTTTCACGCATCGCTCTCTAAGCAGTACCCTACAGGAACTCCAGACCTGCAGTACTTTGCTTGGCCTCCAAAGCCTTCAATCAAACTCTCTGTGAAGCTTTCATTCCCACTTTATTTTAGCATCTTGCAATTCTATAGAATCAGCATCATGTGGATGATGCCAAGGTCTTCTACCAGTTCACAAAACACTTGGGCCTCTTAGATTCATGGCTGCAGTGACCTATGAGTACCTGCGTGGCTTGTTGTGGTGAAGCAACTTTCTAGACTCCCCTATGTGAGAAGGGTACCCCATTATCTCTTCCAGAAAAAAATTTTCCTTCCATATCTTGAATCTTGCAAATTCCTGAGATGCCTTTGAGGCACCTTTCCTATTCACTCTGTGTAAAATTCTTAACATCTCTTTAGTAACCGTAATTTCTTCAATAAGCACAGCTTCCTTGGCCCAACTTTACATAGACATTGCCAAAATTCAATTTTTCAAAATCGTTTAGCTCTGTTTTCTGCTTCCAATTTTCACAGTCAACCTGGATAAAAGGTGCTGGCAATGTCCATTCCACTGACTGAATGTTGTGCTACTTTGAAATTCCCCCCCCCGCCGCTCCACCAGATTAATTAGTCCATCACTTTTAAATTGAGCCCCACACAAAGTCTCAGAAAATAGGCAAAACATATCCAAGTTCTCATGAGTGGCCTCTAATCCAATTTTCAATAGACACCTCATTTCCCTATGAAAAATTTTCCTATGAAACCTCATGAGCACCATTCACATTCCTGTCAGCATTCTGAGCTTGCATCAAAATGGGCCATTAATCTTCACTTACAATGTTCTAAAGCTTTCCCAGCTTGCATCTCTAAACTTTTCAAAATTCTTCCTGCAAACCAGGTCCAAAGGCTTCTGAATCACATGGCCAAGTTCGTCACAGCAATGACGCCATTTCATGGTGCCAATTTCTGTTTTAGTTAGCTATTGTAAAACTGTGGTGAACGGACCAACAACAGCTTAAAGGAGGAAAAGTTTATTTCAGGCTCATAGTTTCAGATTTCTCAGTCTGTAAATGAATGACTTCAATGTTTGGGGCTCAGGGTAAGGCAGCACATCATGGGGATAAAGTCCACAGAAGAAATCATGGCCAAGTCAGGAAGCAGAGGGGTCAGGGAAGGGATCCACAGGGAAGATGCACCCTTCCTCCACCAGCCATGTCCCACCTGCCTACAGATACCACCTATTCAAACTAGGATGGATTAATTAGGTCACAGCTCCCATAATGCAATAATTTTACCTCTAAATATTTCTGCATCAACAGGAGTTTTTAGAGGAATACCTCATATACAAACCGTAATATATATAGATTACATACATACATACATGAAGGACTCCCAGTCTCCTTGACAAATTGCTCATTGTTTATCAAGATTATTCAGTAACATAATTTAGTCTCTAAATGACATTTTAATTCATTTAAGACATCTATGTACTTTTTAAGTACTCTCTCCATTGACCCTGAAACAAAAAGATGAGTTAGGAAATTTCATTGTTTCATTTTACACCTGAGAATCGTTTAAAAGCATGGAAGTCCCTGAAAGTGATGACACAGACTTTTCCCTGCCAATCTGATGCCATTGCTTTTCTACTGTGCTCCTGAACTTCCTCCCTAGATGACCAGGACCAGCCAAGAGGAAACACATGCACAGAGATGAATTTAATTGTATACACAATACATGTGATTTGGCTTCATAAAAGATCTGCAAAGCTAGCAGCAAGGGTATTTGCATGTGTGCTTCTGATGCTCTTCTCTTCATGTCCCAAGGTTGATTGGGCACCTCAGCTACCAAGCACACCCTGGTTCCCAAAGTTACCAGTGACTGTGAACACCAAGGACACCAGGAAGCTGGCGCCCTGGAAGACTGCAGTAAGCTTCCTGAGGGAGTGATGGGGAGGAAATCCCCATCACACATAATCACAACATGGTACCTACATAACCCACAGA
Source organism: Callospermophilus lateralis (assembly GCF_048772815.1). Taxonomy (NCBI): domain Eukaryota; kingdom Metazoa; phylum Chordata; class Mammalia; order Rodentia; family Sciuridae; genus Callospermophilus; species Callospermophilus lateralis. Next base: position 9,042,970 of record NC_135321.1, read on the forward strand.
GGACCATTTTTTGGAATATTCTGTTTCTAGAAATTGAGACAGAATTTGAGATTCTGCTTTCTTATGGCCCTTAAAAATATATAAGGAACTTTAGAACTCATATTTCTAAACAAAGACCAAATTTTGCTTTTATTCTATGCTATCATCATCTATATTTTTTAAATATATTTTAACAATTGAAAAAATGTATTCAAAAGCTAAGGCACATACTCCAAAGTATATTTAATTATATTAGTACAGCATAGTCTAAAAATAACAAAAAGTGGGTTAGCACATTCACTGAACCAGGCAATTACTAGTGCAGGTGCAATTCAGACAGGTGGCTAAACTCCTGGAAACTTTTCAGAGCACTGAGATATGCTCAGTGTGATCCAGATGGACTAGAAAACATTTTATGGTATCCTTTAGGCCTAAAATGCATTCGTCCTAGTATAGAAGATCTACAATACATACTTTGTGCTTCATTGTATATTTATTGTCTCTGCCTTGCTAGCTTTGCTGCTATCTAAACCTGGTATGCTGACAAGTATTTTATTCTTACTGAGTAGAGTTCTGTTCAAGTGAATGTCTACAGTGCATTTATATTAAAAAATTCTAAATATATGTTATTTACATAAAAAGAAGGAAATTGTACAAGCATTATTGCAAAATTATTCAAAATAATACTAATACACACATATGTTCTATTTATGAAATTATATTTAAAGCCCTGAGGCATATATATATATATATATATATATATATATATATATATATATATGCGTGTGTGTGCATGTGTGTGTGTTTCTTAATAATAAAGGTAACCCCAAATGTAGAAAGCTGCAGTCAGCTTGGATTTGTCATTAAATGTGATAATGACTCACTTATTTGTAGTTTTATTAAGCCTCCTAAATATTTAAGAGGTGCTGGAGAATCTCTCAATAGTAGAACTTAATTCTGTCCCTGATTCTCTTACACAAAAATCACTCTGAAAGAAAAACTATGTTTTCTTATTTTCTATTGCCAGTCACGCTTGTAGCTGGATGTGAAGGAGCAAAATTCTCATCAAAATATATCTGCAAGAAGACATTTTTTCAAGAGCACTTTATCTCTTCCAACCATCTATTCTGCCCTTTATTGCCATCGTTTAAACACCTTGCACAGCTGTAGAAATCTTTGGTCATTCATAGGGAATAATTATTTAGTACTAACTGATGTGCTAGAAACAAGACCTTAAAATATTTAGCTTGTGTGGATAACAGAATGGTGGGACATGTTTGAGTGGTACATATCTAATAATTTTTAAAACCATTGAATATTCAAAACTGTACATTAATCATGTTATATTTTTCTCTTTGTGTATGATTTGCAAGATGAAGCAAGAGCCTTTTCTTACTAACCCATTCCAGTAACAATTTCCTCTTGTCCCCTCCAACAGGAGATGAGTGTCCCTGGTCCCTGTTTTTTTCTATTCCCCTATCCTTACCTCTCTTTTAGTTTCATGCCATTAGAATTATAAGACTAAAAGTGATTGAAAACATAAGACATCCATGGAAAAAAATGAAAAGAACAGATATAGATGTATGAATGTAAATTTAACAGAGGATAATTTTGCATATGATTTTAATCATGCAACCATAAACATACAGAACTTTTCATCACCACAGAAAGTTCATTTCTTTGCTATCCCAATTAACAGTCTTCCTTGAAATACAAATACATTTTTGATGCCTGCCATTATAGAAGAAAATTATTTATTCTTACACATTACATTAATGAAAGAATCATGTGTGAAGTGTTTTGGTTCTGGATTCTCTTTCTCAGTACCTGCTTGGGAGGTTTATCAATGTTACTGCATAAACCCCTGTACACTATGCTTTCATTTCAGGAAAACATTCAAATATATCACTGCACCAAAAGTATATCCTTTTTATTTCTTTCTCTTGAATTCTTATTTTGGTGATATCATCAGTGTTTTTCCAAAAAGAAATGATGCTTATGATCATCATAATTTTCCACCCTGAAATTTAATATTTTAGCATTTATTGCCCTTGTGACATATATTGCTATAGGTATCCTCTATTAGTTTAATAAAGTTCTATTCCATTCATGAGAGGTGATTTTTTGTGTGTGATCAATTGTCGAATATCATTATTTTTTCTACCTTTTTTGAGATGATCATGTATTTTATCCTATATTCTACTAATTGTAATTTTTTATTAGAGCTTTATGGTTGTACATAGCTTATCCTGACATAAACACACATGAATAGAGATTGACTTCAGTTTATGATGTCTTTTTTTGACCTCCCCCTTTTTCAGGTCTTTGGTCATAGCAGTATAAAAGCTGACTAAAATAGGAACTAAATATTTCAATGACCAAAATAAAGGCATTTGATAGATACAGGTGGAAATTTAATTCAGTTGCTAATTGAAATCATAGAAAGTCTTGGATTATTTCTTAAAATTTCTTAACTCTTGGATAATGTGTTTGCATACATTTCAGAGGTAACACTAAAAAATTAAAAGTGAATATGACATTTGTTCTAAAACCAATTAAGATATTTCTCCATTTTGATCAGTCATATTAAATATTTTCCCCTGGGCTGGGGATGTGGCTCAAGCAGTAGCGCGCTCACCTGGCATGCGTGCGGCCCGCTTGCGGCCCGGGTTCGATCCTCAGCACCACATACAAACAAAGATGTTGTGTTCGCTGAAAACTAAAAAATAAAATATCAAAAAAAAAATTCTCTCTTTCTCTCTCTCCCTCTCTCACTCTCTCTTTAAAAAAAAAAAAAATATTTTCCCCTTTACAATTCTTTTCCAATTTTTCCTGAGCCAGATGCTCTAATTTTCTGCATTTCTATCTGCTGATTTCAGTTTCAAATTTATATTGAAAAAATGTAACTGCTTAACAAAATGCCTATGTAATAATGAATAATGTAATGTAATAATAACCCCCTATAGTGTCTTACTAAGATCTGCAATAAATTGAGCTTCTTAGAAAACTTTAAGTGAGATTAATTTATGCAAAAATCATTTGCAAAATATAACCTGTAATGAACTACTCCTTAATGTCATATTTGCTTGCATAATAAGTTCTTGAGGACATTGCACATATATACAAATACAGTCCTTGGGGGAACATAAATGTAGTTGCTCTGCAAATTTGAAAGCATATGCTCTTTAATAAAATTATAATAAATATAATTGTAATTAATTACTGAAAAATTCTTTTACCTTTAAATGTGATCCAGAAATACACACTAATATTTAGTAGTATAACTGCATACTTCAAGCTTAATACAAGCCATTGTTTTTTGTATGTTAAAGAGGAAAGAATGATAAAGAGACAACTTTTGTTCTATGGTCACTGCTGTACAAATGAGGCTTCAAAAATATTTTGGTGGCTCTTAGGTTTATATGAAAAAATAATGATAAAAAAGAATTGAAGGTTGTGATACAAATCTTGAGCTTATATTCTTTTAAAATTCTGTTATCATTGCAATCTCAGCTACTCAGAAAGCTGAGGCAGGAGAATCACAAATTTTTGGCAATTCTCTGCAATTTAGTAGACCTTCTTTTAAAAAAAAATTTAAATAATAATTTTTAAAATAAAACACTTTTGTTTATCTAAAATTATCACTGCTTATACTAAAGATTCTGTGTGTATGTCATTCTGTTATTAATTTACCAGGGTTTACTTCATGATGTGTCTGGTATTTCCTTATACTTCTTTGTAGGTAAGCTGCTATTTTTATTGTCTGGTTAGATCCAAAAGAGATGTCAGTATGAAAATGTTCTAGATAAAACATACAATGGTTCTGTGGACATACAAGCTTATAAATTTAGCCAGGAATTCTATACTGTTATTTTCAGAAGTATGAATAGTATTGTTTGTAAAGGGAAGAGATTACTCATTCTTAAGTAAAGTGTATTGAACAGAATAAATCCAATGAACATTGTAGAGTAGAATTTTGGAAAATATAGGTAAAAGTAGTTAGAAGCATAATATTGTAAAATGCTAAAAATTATGCAAATGATACAATTACGAAACACACGTAATAAACATGCATAACAAACCTTTTGAGCCAATAATATTTGAAATGTGTAGCATGAGTTTTAAGAAGATTTAGTAGAAATAAAATGCAAAATATAATGCACAACTACACCTTGATTTGAGGTAAATAAACTGAAAAAGTCATTTATACATAATATCAACATAGGTTAAATAGGTAAATAAGAGTATTTTAAACTGTGCCAACAAATATGAGATAAGAGTACTGCTTGGAGGCAGTAAATATTAACATATAACCTGTCATGAGACACATGCTGCTGAGTCATACATGCACTTCTGCACCTTTTAATTTTCAGGTTTTTTTACTTTTACTTTTTCATTATTACACTTACTTTTTTATGGTGTTCTTTTGAAGGACAAGTTCAATATGAAAGGCTTTCTTCCTAAGAGTAATCAATAGAAAAGAATCCACAGTCCTGCAGCACAGACAGAAGGCAGGGACAGCTGGGCTTCATACAGAGAGAGCTTACAGTTGTAAAGAAACAGGACCAGAACAGAGCAGGTTTCCTGATTTCCAGAGGCAGACAGCAAGCATTTAGTTCAAATTTTTGGAAATAATTACTCTGCTGAAAAGAAGTGAGAGTGCCCTGAGATGGAAGATCATGACTGCCACAGTCATAAGAAATAAAACCAGGTAGCAAATGCTCCCTGGCATTGTACACAACACGGACATTAACTCCAATAAGAGACCAGGGAAGAGATGCTTATTGCAGGTAAGGCAAGTTTTATTTCTTATTAATTCCTAGGAAATAAGAATTAAAAATTACTCAAACACATTAGATTGCCGATAATGGACTGTCACATGCAAAGTTGTCTAAATGAATAGCGGTACATATTTTATTTCATAGTTGGAATTTCCCTTTCATTGATTTTATGAGAAATGTTGAAATAAGACCCTCTAAAAGACTGTTTTAGGTAAATGGTGCACAGTCTGTGCACCATGGAGTCCAGGGGTCTAGCTCCTAGACGGATAGACAGAAGAATACATTATTTGGAGAAGCTGTAGTTTGTTTATGCACTGAGGTAATAGAAACCTGGACCATTTCCAGTTTTCATCAAGGATAAATACAGATACTAGGAACATTTGCACACAAGTTTTGTGGGGACTGATACTTTCAATTCCCTTGGGTAAATACTTAGGGATACAATTACTGGGGCATATGGTTAGTGAATTTTAACTTTATAGAAAGTGCCAAAATGTATTCTACTATATATGTATTATGTCACATTCTCATGAGAAATCTATTTTATTCTTACTTGTTTCACATTTTTGTCTACACTTAATAATGTCTGGATTTTAATTTTAGCCACTTTGGTGAATAGGTAGAGGAATGTCAGTGTCAATTTTATTTACTACTTCATAATGATATCATATAGAGGATTATTTTCTGGGCTTATTTGCAATTTGTATATTTTCTCTGATGAAGAATCTGTACAAACAGATCCAAATATTTCATTTTTTAAATTTTTTTATAAGTTGCAAGAATTATATATATTCTAAATACTAGGTATTTATCACATAAATATTTTGCAAATATTTTCTTCTAGACTGTGATTTATTTAATTTATTATAATTTTCCAAATAGTATCTGTTAAAAAATGTTTTTAATTTTTAATTTTAATGAAATTCAACTTAATTGTTTTGGGGGGGTTATAGTTTTATCTTTTAATATTTAATAACTATTTGCCTCATTCAATATTTGTACTCATATTCAAGCAATTTTGCATTGTTTTAACTCCAAATTGATAGAACTTTATGCAAAACACTACTCTAGTTACACACATTATTCTATTTTTGGAAAATTAGCTCTATTTTTGAAGTATCAGAATTATTTTTACAAACTAGAACACTATCTAGAACTTAAAACATATAATCATATTCATGATGAAGCTTTATAATAAATTACTTAGTGTGATAACTAAGTCATAGCTTAATACATTTAAATAATATTTTATCTATAATGGTATTATTTCCTTAATAGTTAAAAAAATGCTCTTAAAAATTTTTTTAACTAGACATGGAAAAGAAAGAAATTATGTTATATGTTAAAACTTATAGTTATGTTTTAAAACTTATAGTGTGAATCAACATCTGAAAATTTTGTCTATTCAAACTCACTATTTTCTAATTGAGCCCCAGACCTTGTTAGAGTCTGTAAACAAGTCTGGATGGCACCTGGCAAAATGCCAAAGGGAATAGTTTGTGAAGTAATGCCAGGGAGCCATTAAGTGTGGAGATTCCTTATTGGTTGACTGCTGTATCAAGTTTATGTTAATTAGATAAGCTGTGTGGAAAGTATAAATACCTCTGTTGTCCTACAATAAACGGCTCCCATTCCTGCTGTATCAATGTACACAAGTTGCTCGTCACCCCCTCGGTTATCTTGCTGCAGCCGGACTGTGGCAAGACCTCAGCGCACAGATGGCATGTGAACAAAGGTCTGCCCCCCACCGCCCATGAACCTTCACAGCCACATCACAGGACTCAATTTCCATGCCATGATGGGGCACAGGTTCTGCTCATGTGTCCCAGAAACCTGTGGAAATTATCTTAAGAACCTGAAATAAGAGAGAGAGAGTTGAGAAATTATGTGGATCAGAGAGTAAGAACCCTATGAGGCATTTTTGGATCTCCTTCTGTAAGTGTCTAACACATCAACTATTCAAGTAGGACTGATGACTTGAATCTTTATCATTTACCAATGAGACCTGCCCCCTTGCAGGGAGCAGGGCTTGAATTCGCTGCCCTACTGATCTCAGCCACAGCGAGGAGCACCGTGTAATTGTTGCTATATCTGAGCAGGGCTGGTGCATGGTTTGCCACACTTAATTTTACCTTTCCTTCCAGCTAGGGTCCAATATTTCAGGGTGAATTCTGGATTGAATAAAACTTAGGATAATAACTATAGCTGAGGCATGAGGGAAGATGCAATAAAACCTAGAAAGTGAGTTTGATTTTTCTATGCTAAAAGTAATTTGTCATTTGTGACTACCAAAAAATTCCTAGCCTATCCCAAATGCACTATGTCCCATTTTAGCAAATTTAGGTTAAACTAGAGCTCAACTAATTCAATGTGCACTTGACAACATCTTTGAATTGTTTACTCTAGCCTCAATATAGATGTTTGAGCAAAGACTACAACCATGTGGCTTAAGATGGCACTAAGAGATTCCACTGTCATAGAAGATGGAGAATGTGGATGTTCTCATTTCTCTGGGGTTGACTTAGCAAATCAACCTATAACCTCTCATGGTCAGCTCATCCTTCCACAGAAGTGGACTATTACCACAGACTTGAAGAGTTTCTGTGAACACCTCTGATTCTGATTCTATTCCCCAGATCAAAATTACATGTGATTGAAGATCTCAATTTTTAACTGTCATTTTGTCTGAGAGACCATAAAGATAAATCTACACATCAGGATCAACTATGTAAGAGCTCAGGTATCCCTTTTATAGGGAATATGCTTTACACATCGTGTAAACTTTCTTACCCTTTTAACAAATCAGTAAAAATTTAGATATTCATAAAAAATACGCAAAGAGCACATTTAATGCATTGTTCTCAGTTAAGATAATAAAAACCATGAAAAGTAGAAATGGAATTTTCATCCTCACTCTAATTCAGGAAACAGCTAAAGTAGCACTGAAGCTCGTGTAAAATGCTAATGCAAATCAGAACAGATATATGAATCCAAGTGAAAACCGTGCCCACCACTGCCAAGTTAAAAGGAATCTAAGTCATCTAATTCATGAACGCCTCTCATCAGTGAGCTTCAGAAAAGTGAGGCGCAGTGTTGTGCTGAGAGTCAATCTCCTTCACGAATTACAAGCCTAAAGGGTGGGAGCCAAAAGGCCACTGCCTGAGCGTCAATACTTCTAATTCTCTCTACTGGTGTGATGCCTGTTTGCGGAGGAAAATGTGTCAGACAGCCCATCTTGAATAGTGCGGATCTATGGGGCTATAAAATTAGCTACAGGCAGGACAGCCAGAGGGGGCAGGTCTCCTTCTTCCCCTGGAAAATGTTTCCAAAGACAATTATTAAAGAAAGTCTGAAAAAGGTGATGAACTAAGATCACTGTGCCAGGTTTGGGTGACAATAAGAATAATGCCCTAGAGGAACTGGCTCACACTCATGAATATGTTGTTACCCCTCATCCCAGACTTTAAAATAAAAGGAGGAAAAGCTGATAAAAATGGCTTACTGACCCCATGAACTCAAACTGAGACATAATTAGCTCTCAAAGATATAAAGTACATACTCATCACAACTATAAGGAAAAATGTTATCAGGACTGTATTTTTAAAAATTCATTTGGCTAGTATTTAATGATCTTAATCATATACATAAACACTATGTATCAGGGACAATAATTTTAACTTTACAATTTGGTAAATCATAAAGTGGTAAAGTATGGGAATGATATCACTTTTCTACAAAGTATTCATTTTCAATCAGATTTGAAGCCATTTCATCAAATAATACTCAGACTTTATTTCATGAAGGAGATGATATATTTCAATCTTTGATCTTCTCTGCTTTTTGATGTTGCTCTGTACTGGCCTGGTCTCTCAGTGGCCCATGATGTCTACTGATCACCTCCACCTGTACCAGTCACCACATCCTATCACCAAATCAGGCTCTCTGAGTAGATCTCTGAATTCATCTTACGTTTTCTCATTTTTTTTTTCCTTTCACCAAAATGGTTTTCCCTGGTGTGCCCTTCTCTGAAATCTCACTACAAATTAATTCAGGAAGCCCATACAGCTGACATTAGACCCTGAAAATGTTCAAATGCATTCTCTAAGGCACAGTTTTAACAGAAATAACAATAGATGGAATAACATACAACTCTTAGAAATAAAGAAATCTCTCAAGGAATACTATGTTGTTTGTTTGCAATATGTTTGTATAAGGCTTGTGCTGTGTTATGCATAGTGATTTGGTAAGTATTAGGTCTCCAAGACCAATGAGCTGTAACAACGGTGAGTGAATCCTCCGCTGAATTGAGATAAGCAGAAAGGTGAACAGTCGGTATAGAGTGAGAGGAAATAAAGGAGAAGTAGCATTAAATTTGAACCTAGGAGGGACACTTGATTTAAATTGAGTTTTAATAAACATAAGAAAGTTACAGACATATATTCTAATGAGGGCATAATGAAGGGCCTAAAATAATTCTAAGAAGTGTCAAGAATATCTAATTCATAGAGACAGAGAGGTTTGTCTTGCTTAAGGGAAAAATAGGAGTTCATAAACAAGGGAAGAGGAAAGAAACAAATATTTTTTCCTCGTCATTTCATTAGGCTAAAGTTGTCAATGAAAATCTTGGTGTGGCTGAAGTGGTAAGTTAGCTAAGCAGCCCCTTTTCCTGCTAGAGCTGCAAATCAGATTGCTTACATGTTATCCTTTCTAGAAGAGATCTAATTCTCTCTCCAAGAAGCTTAAAATGTATTAAAAGACTTCTGTAAAGAAGGTAGTTGCAATTTTAGATGTCAGAAAGCCAAAATGTTGACACAGCAACAGCTCTTACTTGACATTAAAATCCACTGCATTTTGAAAAAAATCAAAGAAATTCTTATCTGTTATATTTTATGCTAAAATACAATTTTTTATATTCCATTCCAGTCTGTAAGAAGCAAACACACACACTGCGTGATAAATATGCCCACAGGATGGAAGATCAGCAGACTGGTGGTTATCTCTGGGACTCATGACTCTGAATGTGGATGACTTGAGATTTATACCAAAAGTAGAAATTGGAAAAGAAGGCTGTTACTATATTTTACTACGTTATCTTCCATTAGCTAAACAATAGGTTCATTAGCCATTCCTGCTAACTCAGCTCCCACAATGTATCTTTCATCCGCTTCCTCCCTAATTCCTCTGGTATCAACCAAATCCAAGTTATGAGTGTCCTCAAGTGAACTAGGCCAATGGGCTTCCAACAATTCACCTCACTGTCACTTTTCCATTTATAATTCTATTAAGTGCTATTTATTTTTAATGTGAATCCAAGTATTTAATAAAATGCAAAATCTTACTATAAGAGTTTATTTCACTTAGCTTTAGCAAATCTATACCTTTATTTTTTCTATAACTAAATTTAAGGTCTAGACTATGAACATCTTCTAGAAATTACCTCATTCCCTTTTTGTATTCATCTATTTCCAATCAAGGAAACAACTGCTTTGATTTTGAATATTTTTTATTATATTTTCCCTTTCAGAATTTTATTATCATGGAATTATTTTTATGCCTGCAGTATATTGTATAGTTTAATATTTATAAAATTAACCCAAGGACTTGATTAATCAATACATCATTGATATACAATCAATCAACAAATGTATGAAAAAATGTTCGACATCTCTAGCAATTACAGAAATGCAAAAATACTCTAAGATTTCATCTCACTCCAGTCAGAATGGTAGCTATTAAGAATAAAAGCAACAGTAAGTATTGGCAAGGATGTGGAGAAAAAGGCACACATGCATTGCTGGTAGGATTGCAAATTGGTGCAGTCAATATGGAAAACAGTATGGAGATTACATGGAAAACTGGGATTTGACCCAGCTATCCCACTCCTTGGTTTATACCCAAAGGACTGAAAAACAGTATACTACAGGGAAACAGCCACATCAATGTTTATTGCAGCAAAATTCATAATAGCTAAACTGCGGAACCCACCTAGATGCCCTTCAGTAGATGAATGGATAAAGAAAATGTGGTATATATACACACAATAGAATATTATTATTTAGCATTAAAAGAAAATAAAATTATGGCATTTGCAGGTAAATGCGTGGAGTTGGAGAATATAATGCTAAGTGAAATGAGCCAATCCTTCCCCCAAAAATGCTGTTTTCTCTGATTTAAGAAAGCTGATTCATAATGTGGTTGGGGGTGGGACATGGGAGGATTAGATGAACTCTAGACAGCTCAAAGGGAAAGGAAGAGAAGGGAGGGGGAATGGGGGTAAGAAAGTGAAATGAGATGGACATTATTACCCTAAGTATCTGTATGAAGACATGAATGGTGTGACTCTTCTTTGTGTACAACCAGAGATATGAGAAATTGTGCTCTATATGTTTTGTATGGATTGTAATACATTCTGCTGTCATATATAACAAATTAAATTTTAAAAATTAAGAAAAAACCAAAAAATATTAACCTAAGAACTTGATTAATCAATATATCATTTTTTATTAATAAAGGATATGCCATTATATAAAAAACGTGAAAACTATTTGTTCCTCTCTTGATGGGTATTTATGTAGTTTGTATTAATAGCTGTGTGAGTAAAGCTTCCATAGTACTTTTATAGGTAGAGTTTGGTATATGTACATTAATTTTATTAGAATTAATACCTAGCAGCTTGTAATTGCCAACTTTGCTCAATCACATACTAGGTATATGCTTAACTTCATTATAACTGCCAAGTGATGTCTAAATTTTGCATGCCATTTTACACTGTTACTGACCACTCTTGAGAGTCCCTGTTATTTCTTATTTATGACAACTCTTTAGTATTTTTACAATTTTAGTATCAATACATTATAGGGGAGTAAAATAGCCCTCTTGGAAATTTTATTTTGTGATTTATCTGAAAATGGCTTTATTTATTCAATTATAAATCTTAAATTACAAAAATGTATATGTGTATATGCATATATGTGTATACATATGAATTATACATACAAATGTGTATATACACACATATGTACATGAAATTTTTCTCTGCCTCTGTTATTAATAATGTAAATGTAAGGAAATACATATATAAGAAAGTGAATGTTGACTTCAGTTTACTTTAGTGTAGAGTTTGTTTGCTGTTCTCCATTTCCTTTCTGTCTGCCTATGAAGATTGCAATACTGGTGTCTAAAACGAATTGTAAGTCATTTCACTTGATTTTTACACTGAAAATTTTCAATTTAGAATATACTGGTCCAATGACTACAATAATTACATGCCAGCAGACAGATTATTAGTTCGAAAATGATTTCCAATTTCTAATTCTTGCTCAGTCAGGAGGAGTAACTAAAATGATGTTCTAGGCTTAAGCAGACAGAGCACTAGGTTTCCTTTGATGAATCATTTGAAAACCCTTTCACAACACTCTCCATTTACACTGAAAATGCTTCCCGCCTATAGTTTTCAAGGAGACTCTAGTGGGTCTTTCTCACCTGGTTTCCTTTAATTAGTATCTGGGGACTTTGATCGATAGCTTAGTAACAGGGTGCACAGAACTAACTAGGCTAAAATTAATGTTTCCTCCTGTTTGAATCACGTTTGTTCATTTTAAGAAAGTATTTGAGGGGCTGGGGATGTGACTCAAGCGGTAACGCACTCGCCTGGCATGTGTGCGGCCTGGGTTGGATCCTCAGCACCACATACAAAGATGTCATGTCCGTCGAAAACTAAAAAAAAAATAAATAAATAAATATTAAAAAAATTCTCTCTCTCTCTCTCTAAAAAAAAAAAGAAAGTATTTGATTTTTCCCTTCTTTTTATCCTCATGTTTTTATCATCCACAAACCTTTAATTCATTTTCTGCTTTTATCACTTGTTTTATAGGATGGAATTTGCAAATATTCTCTTTATATGATTGCATCACAAAAATGTCATTTTTTGTGTGGCACTGATTCTCCTTAAACAAGATTTCCTGTGCAGATTCAATAATTAGCTTGGAGTGATTTTCAGTCTTGACCACATAGTATGACTCAGTTTTTATAAACACTTTCATCAAAATGTCAGTACATTGCCTCATGACTGCAGCAAAGCATGTTTTTGCAAGGGACTCAGTGAAAAGATTAACCTCTCTGGCTACATTTTAAATTTACTCTCTGTTTTTATATTTTCTGAGTTATTTCAAAAGATAGGGGAGCAGTTCCTTCTATTTAATGCTCTATGAATTCAAGAACAAAAAAAAATTAGATCCCACAGTTCAACTTGAATTCTTCTCTAAAGTCAGAAATACATTATAATTCACATAGGAATGGATGCTAGGGGGCGGGAGGTCCTTTTGAAGTTTAGGATGGTAATGGATTTGGGATACTTCTCTCACTGATTAGATTTAACACAAATTCTTCTTCAAATACTAAGATCCAAACATGGTCTGATTTCCAGTTTTTTAAAATTCTTATTACTAAGCCATAGCCATTTTTAAAATGGCTAAATCATACTTTATATTAAATGTGTCTTTAAACTGTAAGGCCTATTGAATTTTGAGAAATTAAATAGCTTTTCAAATACATCCATGTGGCCCTCTAATGGAAATGTGCATGGTATGTTTTGAAAAATGAACACATGTTGCCTAGTACTCATTTTCAGTAAAACTGGATTTAACCCTGTCAAGATTTGAATAACTTCGTATCTTATTTAATATTTGTAATCATTCATTCACTCACATATTTATTCAAAGTATTTGGAAGCAGCTATTATTTGTCAGGCTCTGAGTTAATGTGTATGGATGGCTTATTGCAAATTATATTCTCTACATTTTATGACATTTCACAATCGGTTTCAATAACCATTGGCTCTTGCTTTAAGTAGATAGATGGATATTTTACTTTATAAAAATCATATAAAAGTAGGCTTCAGAAGAAACTGTCCTCTTAACATTTATTAATGATTCAGAGTAAAATAATAACTTAAAGAATATATTCTCACCCAAACTTCACATTCACTTTATAAACCATTTTTTTTGTTATTACTGGAGGTGGTTTCCATAGCAATTATCTAAATAAAACTGCATTCTCTAACAAAGTCAAAAGATGATGTGTTAATTACACCAAGTTGTTGAGAGCTATATTTTCTAAACAATGGCCCCAAGGTATCAGAACAGGAAAGAGTTTTCTACAATCCTTTTTCTGAAGGATTACATAATGAGGAAAACCTAAACAGGTATCATTCAAGGACTCATTTTTGTCCATGACATGCGTTGGCAGTTGGTAAAATATATACTACACAGTATGTCATATGTCCATACATTTTTATTTCTTAAAAGTAGCAATGTCCCTGCTTTGTATAAAATGATTAAACTGCTTCCAAGTACTTGGGTTGAAGTCTTCCTATGTTTTATTTTTCCCCCTCAGTGCTTGTTCAATGAGTACCTATCATACTCTTGTGATCACTGATTTTTTTGTTTTTGTTTTTGTTTTTTTCCAGGACGACTAATTTACTAAGCAAGAAAAAATTGCTTTATCTTATGTAAGGATAGCTAGATAGATGATAGTCAAATAATTAGTTTATTAGTAGATAAATAGATACATTATCTATAAATATAGCTATATTATATCTGCATGCATTCTCTCTGCTGGTTATCATTATAATTAGCATCAAGGCCTCCTCTATTTCCTTAGCAGATGATATACTGTGGTATTAGACCATATCCGATATTATCAATATTAAATTATTATTTCCTTATTTATAAATTACAGATATGAGCTTTTTTTTTACATAAATCAAACTTTTGTTACAGCAAAAGTCGTCTTTAAACATAGGATAACAATTACAGGCTGCTTATATGTTGTTTTCTTTGAGGAAAATAAAGAATGTAAGCATAACTATGTTTCAAGTATCAAGGCCCAGATTTTAATCTGATTCCCACCCATTCTGAAATGAATGTATATATTCTAGCATCATAAAAAATTGGAACTAGTAACAAATTTGTATCCATAGAGAAAAATATATAAGGAGTTACCTTAAGTCAGTAATTTCATAGGAATATAGAAAGCAACTTGTCATATTAATATGTATCAGGTACAGCAAATAGAGAACAATATATTGAATTTTTTTCTTTTTACCAATGCACAAATCCAGCACGTTTTAAGATATAACATTCACTACAGTTTTAAATACTGAGATTCTACTTTTTTCAAATGTAGTAGGAAATGCAAAACTGATAATTTAATACTTTAATACTTTATATTGAAACTATATATAGATGAATATATATAATTTATATAAAATTTTATGTGAATATTTGTTTTTACACCTATGACTTAATTTTTCTTCTGCTTTATATTCTATACATAATAATTTTCTTTTAAAATCAGTGATAAAAAACTGCTTCTAAATCAGTTTTGCATTCCAAATAGGCTTAGAAATGCACTTTCAATGATTTTTTTTATTCCTTCTTTTCTGCTTTGCAGATTAGTCATATAAAGCTGTATGAAAAGCAGAGGTTTTGGAGAGTCAAATATATCATATCATACTGTGATTCAACTGTGTCCTTATAGATGATATCAAAGCCATGTAAAGAAGAAAATATATTCTCATTCATGTGCAATCCAATGATATCTTATTTTTATAAACCAGCATAACGCAAAAAAAAATTACTGATACTTCAACTTAAGACAAACAGAACATTTAATTCTGTAAATTAAATAAAGGGCTGAAGTATACATCTCTCACGAAATCAGTGTACCAATGACTTTAATTTTAAAAACATATTAGCAGTTTTGTTCTGAAGCTTGATATACAGTGTTATCCGTTTTAATCATTGATTCAAAATAAGCTAGCATTGCAGGTCAGTTATTTCTTACTCATAAAGGACAATATAATTTAAATTCCATGCAAGTGGAAAGATAAATCTACAACATTACTCTCTAGCAAAATTTATTGCTATTCCTTCAGGTTCTTCCAATGCCCATATTTCCACATTTCATTAATCTAGCTAGCAATATAAATATTTCTAACTACTGAAAATTAGAATAAAAAAGATGGAAATCTTAGGCCAAACTATAAACCAAGAAAACAGTGATCTAGACAAATGTTACTTGGAAACATAGGCACTGAGTCTCTACTTGTCTCCTCCCCTTGCTGCCTGCCTCCTCCTCCTCCAGCTTTCTCTCTCTGTCCCATTTCCTCCTCTACCTTCTCTTCCCAAACAAGCAGAGTAGTGAATACTGTGGTCACATGCTCCTTAGAATTACAATCTATACATGCAAAATATGAGCATATTTCTTTGGAAACATTTATGCATTTAATATTTGCAATGGTAAAAGAGCAATAATAAGCAATTATGTTCCAAAATTAATATTTTATTAAATACTACTCTGAATACATAATTCACAATGCAAAACTGAAAATCTCCTAGAAATAAATGAAAAGATGACTAATAAATTTTCATAAGTGTCATAAATATTTGTATTATATATACAGAAGCTTCAGAGTCATAAATAGTAGTTATGCATTGTCTAAACATGATTAATAATATCATGATTTATTTAAACTTGATTAAACTACTCTGATAATGTATACATACATGTGTACATACTTCTGTTATGTTCTCAAATTCAATAATAATTTTATTTACTTGCTGAAGTTATGAAATTTTAATTTAATAGAAAAAAAAGTTGCTCATTATCTCACTCAAATGTAGAATCTGTAAGTTGATCTCATGGAAGTAGATGGAGGAATGGAGACAGTTCAGCATGTGGTGTTCAGGAAGTGCTGGTCCAATGTGCAAACTTACATTCAGATAAGAGGGAAAGGACCTTGGTGGAGCACAGTGACAACAGTTAGTGACAATACATTGCATTCTTAAAAAAATTACTAAGAGTAATATTTAACTTTTCTCACTTCCATTCCCCCAAAATGATGTGTGAATATGTGAATTCTCCAGTGTATGTATATTTCAAAACATCATACCATATATGATAAATACATGAAATTGTATGTCAGTTTAAAAATAAGCACATAGATGATACTAATGTCTGTAAAGTCCCTACAGTTACTATTTTCTTTTCCTAAAAATATTTCAATATGATTTCTGGACAAAATGTTTTAATGGACTATGTTTTATTACACAAACTCTTTTAATTATATATAATTCAAATGGATTTATTGAACTCTTCGTTGGTACCAGAAACTGTACTAGTTCCTGGGAACATAATATGAATGAAAAAAACAGAGGTCTCTCACGTGGAGTTTATATTCCAATGTCGGAATAAAGAAACACAATAAAGTCAAATGGTATGGAAGAAAGTGATAAGTTTAAGTAGGATCACAAGACACTCTCATGGCAGTGGAAACCGCTGGACCACTGGGTTGTGAATATTTGAGAGAGAGCAATTAGTGTTGGTCTTACTGGGTGGGTGGTATTTGAACAAAGAGTGGATTGAAGTGAGTGAGCAAACCACTGGGAGGTCAGGGGATAAATTTTTCTAGGCAGAAAGCTTGATGGGCACAGCCTTGGTGAAAGAAAAAGGAGGTTGGGCCAGACAGAGGAGCTGAGGAGGGACAATCAGAGAGGTGAGAGGTGGGAGCTTCTTTACCTTTTGCCCTGGAAAACATAGGAGGTCATTAAAGGTCAAAGGACAGAGTGACAGTATCATCTGTCTTTCATTTCAAGGGAATGGGAAGGCACAGGGGTGAATGGAGGGAGCCGCTGTTAGGCAGTGGAAGTGTCCAGCTCCCGTAGATACTTCTGGAGGTCAGGGAGAAGTCATGTCGGAGGAACACAGAGGGTTTCCTCTCAGATGGAACCCTGTGCCAGTCCTCAGGGCCCCTTCAAGAACAGTTTCAGTGTAGTGGTGACACCAAAAGCTTTCCTGTGTGATTTAGTGCAGATATCAGAGAGGAATGAAAGGAAGTCTAGATAAGAGATGGATTTGTTTGTTTTTCGTTAGTGTCTTGTGGATACGCATGGTGGTATCACTATGTTATATTCATGTATGTACACAGGAAAGTTAGATCAGATTTATTCTGCTGCTCCCTTATCCCATCCCTTCTCTCTCCTCCTCAGTATCTTTATTCCAGTGATCTTTTTTTTTTACTTTGATAGAATCCCCTCTCCCCTGTCTCTCTCTGTCTCTCTCTCTCTCTTTCTCTCTCTCCCCCACCTCCCTATTTTAGAGTAGGTTCCTTATATCAGAGAAAATATTTGAGCTTTGGCTTTCTGAATCTGGCTTATTTCACTCAACATGATAGTCTCCTGTTTCATCCATTTACCAGCAAACACCATAATTTCATTCTTCTTTATGGCTAATTCTGCATTGTGTATTTATACCACATTTTCTTCATTCATTCATCTGTTGAAAGGTACCTAAGTTGGTTCCATAGCTCAGCTTTTGTGAATTGTGAATTAAACTGTTATCAACATTGATGTGGCCATGTCACTACAGTATGCTGATTTAAAGTCTTGTTGGTACATAGAGGAGTAGGATACCTGGGTCATATGGTGGTTCCATTCCTAGTCTTTTGAGGTATCTCCATACTGCTTTCCAAAGTAGTGGTGCTAATTTGCAGTCCCACCAACATGAATGAATGTAACTTTTCCCCTACATCCTCACCAACAAAATTTATTATTATTTGTATTTTGGATGATTATCATTCTGACTGGAATGAAATGAAATCTCAATGTAGTTTTGGTTTGTACTTGCTATGATTGCTAGGGATGTAGAACATTGTTTTCATATATTTTTTGGTGTCAAGTTTTTGTATTCTTTATATATTCTGGATATTAATGAATTTTCTTAGGAGCAGGTTGAAAAGATCTCCTCCCAATCTCTAGGCTCTTTCTTCACATTCTTGTGGTGTTTGTTTCTTGTGGTTTATGTGTGTGTGTGTGTATTTGTGTGTGTGTGTGTGTGTGTGTGTGTGTTTTCTCTGCTATACAGAAGTTTTTAATTTGATATCATCACACTTATTGATTTTTGGTTTATTTCCAGTGATTTAGGAATTTCATTAAGGAAGATGGTTCCTGTTGCTAATATCTTGGAGTTTTGGACCTGCATTTTCTTCTGGCATTTGCAGAGATTCCATTCTAATTCCTAGGTCTTCCATCTATTTGGAATTGACTTTTGTACAGTATGAGAGACAGAGGTCAACTTCTTTCTTGTACTTATGGATTCTCAATTTTCCCAGCACCATTTGTTGAAACGATTATCTGTTTTCCAATAAATGTTTTTGGCAACTTTGTCTAACATCAGAAAATTTTGTTCCTGTGGGTTTATCTCTGTATCTTCTATTCTCTTCCATTGGTCATCAGGTCTGCTTTGGTACCAGTGACATGCTGTTTTTGTAGGACATTTTGAGATCTGGTATTTGGATGCCTCCAGCATCACCCCTTTTGCTCAGTATTGCTTTGGTTGTTCCGGGTCTCTTATTTTTACAAATGAATTTTAGAATTGCTCCTCTAGTTATGTGAAAAATGGCATTGTTGTTTTGATGGTAATTGCGTTGAATCTGTATAATGTTCTTGGTAGTATGGCTATTTTAATAATATTAATTCTGTCTATCCAAGAACACTGGAGATCTTTCCATCTTCGAAGGTCTTCTTAATTGCTTTCTTCAGTGTTCTGTAGTTTACACTATAGAGATCCTTGACTTCTTTTTTAGATTAATTTCCAAGTATATTACTTTTTTTGAGATTATTGTGAATGGACTAGTTTCTCTTATTTCTTTTTCAACAGGTTTATTATTGGAGTATAGAAATGGAATTGATTATATATTTAATATTGTATCCTGCTACTGTACTAACTTTGTTTATCTGCTCTATAAATTGTTTTTTGGTATCTTCTAAATATAGCCTCTTGTCATCAGCAGAGATAATTTGAACTCTTTTTTCCTATTTGGGTCAATTTAATTTCCTTCACTTCCCTGATTGCTCTGGCTAGAGTTTTAAGGATGATGTCGAACAGGAGTAGTTAGAGTAGGCATCCTTGACTCATTTCTGTTTTCATAAGAAATTCTTTTATTTTTTTCTCCATTCAGTATGATTTTTCCTTTGGGTTTTCCACATAGAGGCTTTACAATGTTGAGGTAAGCAACTCCCATCCATAGTTTCTCTAGTGTTTAAAATATGAATAGGTGTTGCACTTTGTCAAATGCTCTTTCTGCATCCATTGAGATAATCATATGCTTCTTGTCCTTAAGTCTATCCATATGGTGAGTTACATTTACTGAATTTGTTTATGTTGAATCAATCTTGCATCTCTGGAATGAAGCCCCCTTGCTCATGGTACACTATATTTTTAATGTGTTTAATGTGTTTCTCTATGTGATTTTCAAATATTTTATTAAGAATTTTTGCATTTACGTTAATCAAGGATCTTGGTCTGAAATTCTGTTTCCTTGGTGTGTCTTTGTCTGGTTTTTGTATTGGGGTTATGCTGGTTTTGTGGAATGTTTGGTAATGATTCCTCCTTTTCTATTTAATAGAATAATTTGAGGAAGATTGGTATTACTTCTTCTTTAAAGAGACCTGGGCTTTTCTTAACAAATAAGCAACACAATCAAATTGAGAAAAGAGAAGACCAGACAGATGAAATGGCAAATAAGAAAAATCAAAAAGCAAATGCAACTGGAAATTATACAACAGGAGAATTTCAACAAGTAGGAACAACTTGAGATTCATATTTCTGGATTTTCTTTTCTTCAGCAAAGAGTGGATACAGGTGTAAAATAGTTACAGAACTGGAATATACAATGAGGGCCTTTGTTTCTCAAGGCAGTAGAAGGACCAGTTAATGATTATGGAAATCAGAGAATATTAGAGGTGTTTGCCAGATTTATTTATTTTGAAAGGGTATTTGTTATTTGTGAGCCCAACATTTTTATACTGTCACCTACAGGTCTATCTAAAAACATTTTTGTCTTGATGAGATGGAAATGTAAACTATCCTGATTTGATCATGACATATTATATACATGATTCAAATTATAACAGTGAAGAATCACACGCTTTTATATAATAATTGTAATAAGATAATTATAATACAATATAATAAATAAAAAATATTTAAAACACAAAACTTTTGTTTATAATGCTTCTCATTTATATAGCTGTAATTTCTGAGATGCATAGATAGAATTTTAAAATTCTTCATAATTTAGGAAAAATACATGGTCTTAATAAAGCTAATGCTTTCTTTTGATCAGGATAAAGTCACTATACCCAATCATCAGTGTTTTGGTAGTTTGTTCTCTTCTACATGTACCTGCTGGTTTTCTCCATAGGGTTCTTTCTCTTTTTCTTTTCTCAGGCATGGAGGAAACATTATTTTAAATAAAAGTCCATACCTTATAATTATGCCAACATTAAAAGAAGCAAAATAAACAGACTATAATAAACAACTCCCTACAGGAGGAGTGTTTCTGGATTGAGTTTCAGAAAGATGTCATTGTTGCAGCCATGCTTTAACCTGAACTCTTTCAGAGGATATGAAGTTATTTCCAAGAAATGAGAGAATATTACACTCAAGACAGAGGTAAGTACAACATGAGGTTCATCGTTATTTAATTGGCCCATGCACTCAATAATTTAATAACTGGTCACCAAACTACATATAAGCCATAGATTAGTTTCATGGACCAAAAATAATATCACTGATTGCAAAGTCAATGCCCTTCCCCTCAGCACCAGTGAAATATGGTCAGGAAATGCTGACTTTAAAAAGGAGGTTTTGATTAAAAATAAACGCCATCTTTGGTTTTCCTTGTCAGATCTCTGTTAGAAAGAAAATATTTTCCTCAATTTTATCTCCTGGGAATTTTAATACTCTCAATTCTAACATCAGTATATAGTACTGATATTGTACATTTAAAAAGTACAATTAAAATGTTTTGCTCATTTGTTAATGGAGGCATTTTAATAATGTTACAATAGTAATCTACTATTAACCAGATATCAACAAATACCAAAAAAAAAAAAAATATGTGCTGCTCAGTGTTAAAACTTGAATTATATGTAAATATATGTTATGTAACCCAAAAGTGCATGCATACACTTTTTCTATTTATATTCTTTAAAGAACACAGTGAACTTTATAGCTTTCCAGGACTGTATGTGACAATTTATACCTGCTTTTCTACTATAGATCAGGAAGGGCCCTTTTCTTCAGATATTGAGCTTCTTTATAATCCTGTAAAGCTGTGGAACTGAAGCCCGTGTAATTGCTCTCAGACAAGGGGAGAGCCTCTTCAAATCGCACAGCTCATGAATTTCTTTGTGTTGTCATCAACATAGGTAGGAGAGGTTATTAAACTTAGCAGTGGCTGCTGCCCCCTGATTGATACCATGTGTCAGATTTTAAATTCTTCCCTACCCAGGCCTATAATACATGTATTTTCCAGTTACTGTTTTATGGGATTTTAGGTGAGTTCTTTTTCTCTGGCTTTATTTTATCTTCTCTTAGAAACTCCTTTCTTTAGTTTTTCTTAATAAATTCACAGATAAACCTAAACATTACTGTTTCTCATGAATTACTAATCAGGACACTGCCAACAAAACCTTGGCTAGGTTGTGTCCATTTGAAAATTTGTTTTTATCAGTCGCATTAGATTTTGAAGTCATTATATAATTTTATTTACAGAAATAGGAATTAGCTACTTCACTAACAAAAAATCCTATCAACACATTTGGTTATCAAAGAGTCACACGTTTAATTAGTTTTTATTATTAGGGTTATTATATCTATGGGTATCTATTTGAGACTCTAATATACACAGACAACACACACACACACACACACACACACACACACACACATATGAAGAAATGATCAGAAAAGTTTTGCAGAATATATTCTGGAAAGACTTATTCATACTATAAATATTCTTAAATAGGTTTGAACGTGTAAAGTGAAATCTATATTCTATATTCAAGGAGCAAACACTTTCAAAATTGCAACAAACAAAATAAATCAGTGTTGGTGATCCTTCTACTCTCTATCCTGCCTCAAATAAACACGTAACTTCTGTCTCCACCCCAGTTCCCCAGCACTCCACGTATAGAAGAGAAGTAGACAAGATTTCATGCCCTTGGGACTTGCAGGATGCCAATTTTGGGTGTTTAGAAAACATTTTATGGTAAGGTGTGATTCATAGCTCATAATCCCACACTGTTAGACAAATGCAATTTTCTTCTTTTTTTTTTTTTTTTTTTTCAAATGTAACAGAAGTCCTAGTTTGGAAGCCTTTGAAAGAGCACACATCAGGTAAACCAAAACAAGTCATGAAAAGACAACAAATTACATAGACATAAGTGTGGGGAGGACAGATTTCTAGAAAAGTACTCAAAATATCTTAGCATTTTGGAAGTATCAGTGATCAGCATGCCAACCTTACACAGAATGTATTTGATATTCATTTTAGAGTTTGATCTTTCCTTATGGCTCTTTCAGAAGGAGGTAAACATTCATTTTGTCCCTTTCTTTGCTAGAGTCTCTGTGTTATTAAGTACTTTCTGCTTATCTCTTCTTGTTCCTTAATACCTTCTCAATAGAGATTTTTTGTACAAAGGACATAACTTGATCCCACAGACCTAAGTCAGCTCAATTAAGATAATAAAAATATTATAAATTTAATTCAAGTAGAGAGTATTTTTTAAGATAAACTTTCACTTTAGAAAGTCTTTCCTTCTGTCCACCTCTGCTCTGTCCCCTCCCCTTTTCATGGATAAATACATCCATATGACAACAATGTGAGAGTCTACCCCAGACCACTGACAGTGTACTGTGCATGATGCTGAGTCTCCCAGGCCTGCTGCTACAAAATCGTGGCTTCAAATGGCAAAACAGTGTCCAGTTACAGTTCTGGAAGTCAAATGGTGAAAGCCAACGAGTCAGTGGGGCCACACTCCACCTGAAGGCCCTGGGAGGCTTTGCCTTGCTTCTCTGGTTGGTGCTGGCTTCTGGCATCTATGGCTATGGGGGTGTCACCCTGCAGTCTGGGCCTCTGGTTTCACCTGGCCTTTTTTGTGTGCCTCTGTGTCCTTTTCAATTGTAAGTACAAGCCATTTTTAAGATCTGCTTTCATCAGGATGATCCATCTAGGCATCCTTACCTTAACTGGAGCAGCAAAGACCTCATTCCCTGGTATGTCACATCCTCAGGGGCTGGTGGACGTGGACATGGGGGAGCACGGGGATGCTGTTCAGCACTGGGATTTCTGCTCACTTTGTTTCTTTTTCTTTGTGTGCTAAGCGATTTCCCTTTTCTGTGCTAAGCTATTTCTTTGGGCTACGCATATATATTACATTTATAGTCAGAAACTTGAATATTTGTAATTTTGGAGAAGGTACCTGATCAGACACGGCTTTAAAGGATATTAAATTCAAAGGCATTGAGCACATGGGTATTAAACACAGGGATTGAGATGGACGTTGGAATTGGAAAGTCCTGTTAATATTGAATGGCACTCTGGGCAGTTAGACCATCTTCTTGGATGTTGTTTTTCTTTGTTCAGGACACTGCTGAGTCTAGCCTACCACGGATTCTGAAGGATATTAGATTTTCAAATGAATTGGAATCCCTTTGATGGTAAAGTCTCCAAAGTCAGGGACAATATTTGACTAGTTCACTCCTCTATTTGTAATAACAAAAACAATACTCAGCAGGTGTGCTTGCTGCATATGTATTAAATAACTGTGAATAAATGCCTTGACAAGGCTGCTTTGCCTTAACTTTTCTGAAGTCTTCTACTTCATTTCAACATCTTCAATTGTTTATCTCTTCGTGCAGCTTTCGCATCAGCTACTACTATTGCTGGGCTCCACTGTGTCTGCCCTTTGTCATTTGGTATTTCTGATAACTCCAAAATTTCTGCTCCTTTTGAGGGCAGGGTAGGTTTACCAAGCCTCATCCTGTACCATGGCTGCCTCCATTTCAAACCTGTTTACCTTTCTAAATTTCACTTCTGCATCATTAATATTTCATCAAGATTTATAAAATGAAACACAGACACTTTTATTCCTGCTTAATAGTTATTGAAAACTACTTCATATGGCATTATCAGAACTATTTCTATATTTTTTTGCTACCAAATTTTAATTCAATTTTTTTTACATAATACTTTGCCTTCAAGCAACAAGCTTTGTATCAATCTATGAAATAAAGGATCTAATTAGAAAACAAACTCTATAGGTAGTTCTATTATAACAGATCTTCAAATTATATGCATTCCTATGCTTTTAATATTAAATTTTAAAATGCACACATTGCTCAAAAAAAATCAGAGTATACAGCATGAAGCTTGGCAAATATTCCAGCCTCATTAAATGTCAAAGGAATTTTAAAATAGGACACATTAGGAAAATACAATGATATGAAAATCTTTTACATGAAGTATTAGGCAAAATTCAGGAAGGGAATTTTAAATTTCAGATTTAAAAAGTGCATTAATTTGTTTTTCATTGAGATAAATATTGCCAGTAAGGATCGCTTAAATCATCAATTTTATTCCACACATACATTTGAAAGCTAACTAGGATTTCTTAACACCTGATAATTGCTCATAAATTTTTCAAACAGGAAATATTAGATATTATATCAAAACATTATCCAAGTATCAATACAACTAACTCTTTTTATCTGGATCTTTTCACTGTGCATCATTCTTTTATAGGTTGAAAGTTGTTAAGTCTCAAAAATTAAAAGTGAAAAATGCTAAAGCCATCTTTTGGAATGAGGGAGAGAAGTGGAATCAAGCACAATAGAAAAGTTAATTAAATGTGGATATAATAAAACATTAATCAGAGGACCTGCAATAACTTTATTGGATAGTGATACAGAGCAGAGAGACTTTAACAGTGGAACATGAGGATAAGAAAGTAATTCTAAACACTGGGCCCACTGTGCAGACCCCCACATGCTTTCTTTTTTAAAAAGGCAATTTACCTACATTCTTGTCTGGCTGAAGTTGACAAGATATGCTATGTTCCTCAGCAAACTACCTGCTTCTGCAGAGAAATGTGGGCCCAGAAAGTAGATGATAAGAAGAACACAAGTTACCCTGAACGGGGACTCTTGTGACCCTTCCACAGACCAACTTCCAGAACTCAGAGAGATAAGAATAATGCCCCCTAGATATAAAATGTGTAGGAACAGGTACCAATTAGAACCAGTCAGCATAGGCCACAGTGACCTGGAACTTTTTAATGGCAGTAGGGACTTGGAACTCTGATGTCATCTGGCTGTCCATTAAAAGTCAAGAGATGAACCTGGGTAGAACTCTCTGGAAACTTCCCTGGGATGCCCAATAAACATCTGCTAAAATTGGAAGGCAGGAGAGGTGCACGATCCCTCTCCTTTCTGAGAAGACCCATTCTCTCCCTTGAGAATGTCCCCTTGCCCCTTTCCTGTCCCTTCTAACAAATTCCTGCTTATTGCTCTATCTAAGTAGTTCTGACGTGATCTCAAAAACTGGGTTTTGAAAAGGGGGTTCCTTGCTGCCTCAATTTCATGGAAGGCCCCAGCCCTGTAGCAACAGCATCACTAAAAATTGTTTTTAATATGTCTTAAACTTAAAAAGTAAGCGGTAAATATAAAACCATCCAATAAATGCTGGCATTAGAACTTTTTAAAATCCAGATTCTCTCTAAAAGGATAGAGGTAGCCAGCCACTGTTCAATAAAATAAAAGCCCTTATTTGTGCTTTCATGCTTGTGCCTGGGTGCAGGTGTGTTGTTTTCAAATACAAAACAAGGACCCAAGAAGTTTTTGATTACTTTGGGGTCTTTTCCATTATGACAATGAAAGTAAAAATATTTAAAATAATCATCACAGAAATTCTCTCTGAACCCGTGTTTCAAGTAATTATCTAAACACTCATTCGTGATGAAAACCAATCAACAAATTAGAGGTAGAATGTACAAAGGGCAGTAAATATCAAGATAGGTGAAAGACTTCAAGTTTTCCCTCTGAGATCAGGAACTAGACAAACATGCTTTTTCACTTCTGTTCAAATTACACCATAATTTTGTCTAGAATAACTAGTCAGAGAAAAAAGAAACAAAAAGTATCTAAATTGCAAAGGAAGAAATAAAGCAATTTCTAGTTATAGAATATTTTTTTATATATCAAATATCTGAAAAAAATCAAAAAAACATTTATAAGACATAATAAAGAAATTCAGAAATATTTTGGGATATTCAATCTACACATGCACACACACACACACACACACACACACACACACACATGCACACACAGCCATTTTTATTTATTTACAATAAGCAATGCCAAAAAAAATTAAGAAATAAGTCTAATTTAAAATTGGTTGATATTTTAAAACTTTAGAAAGGAAATGCAAGATTTTACCTTGAAAATCATGAAAACATTGAAAGAAATTTAAAGAAAAACAAATAGACTTTCCATTGAAAACTATTAAAACATTGAAAGAATTTTTTTAAAAATAAAGTGTCATCCAGTGGTGATAATTGGGAGACTCAAATTGTTAAGATGGCAACAATTTCTGAAGCAATCCACAGATTCAATCAATTTCTATTAAGATCCCAGGAAGGAAAAGCTGACCCTATATTTTGTA
This sequence comes from Callospermophilus lateralis, assembly GCF_048772815.1. NCBI lineage: Eukaryota > Metazoa > Chordata > Mammalia > Rodentia > Sciuridae > Callospermophilus > Callospermophilus lateralis. The sequence continues at coordinate 9,070,300 of NC_135321.1, forward strand.
GGAAATTCCCAGTGACAATAAGGAAAAGTAAGACTATCCTTGAAGAAATCACTATTCTTGATTTTAAATCATATCACATAGCTCCAGTGTAAACATGTAGATGGTCATAGAAGTCCAGAAATAAATTTATACATCAATGGACAATTGATAATTTACCATGGTGCCATGATCATACAATGAGGATCGAAAAGTCCCTTCAACAAATGGTGGTGAGAACTAGATGCACATACTAGATCCCCTACACCTCTATCACACAACATTTAAAAACGTCAATTTAAAAGAGAACAATGTTCTAAAGATAAATAGTGAAGCTATGAAAAAGCAAAAACAGTGGTAAATCTTCATGACTTAAAACAAATGTTGGTTTCTCAAAAACAAATACAAGCAACATTTTTAAGAAAATTATAAATAAATTTTTAAAAGTATAGATTTTACCAAAGTCAAAATATTTGCACAGTAAAGGAAACTACCCAAAAGGTGAAATACAATAAACAGAATTTGAGAAAATATTTGCAAATCATATATTTGATGAGAAATTTGTATCCAGAATATATAACAAAGACACATAACTTAACAAGAAGAAAAACAGCTCAAGTAAAACGTGAATAAAATGACCTATAAGAGACATAGAATAACAAGTACTGCAGAATCTCACTTAGATTTAAGAAGTTGAATACATAGATGTAGAGAGGAGAATGACAGGTACCAGACAAGGTGGAAGTGGGGAGATCTGGGACGTTCTGGACAAGGCATATAACATTTTACTAAGGCAGGTGGATAAAGTTAAAGAGATGTATACTACAACATAGTGATTATTGTTAATAACAGGTATTGAAATGCATTCTATCACACTCAAAAATGACAAGAATATAAGAAAACAGCATGTTCATTAGCTTAATTTAGTCTTTTCACAATGTACATATTTATGTGTACCATATATATATATATATATATATATATATATATATATATATATAAGCTGTACAGCACAAATGGACGCACTTATTACTTGCCAACTTAATCAGTAACGAATAAAAATAACAGAATATAGAAAATAATTGGCAAGTGGCTCAAGTAGTTATTTCTTCAGAGAAGAAATATAAATTCTCAGAAAACATATGAAAGAATGTTCAATTTTTTAGTCATTAGATGTGAATGAAATCTATAATAAAACAATACCACATAGCCGCTTAGGATGTGCAATGTTTATAAAAGATACAATATGACAATGTTGGTGAAAATGTGGAGAAATTGTAACCCTCACATCTATTGTGAGAATGGGAAACAGGGCCATGTAAGGGGAGAACTGTCCGGCAGTTCTGCAGCAAGTTAAACACAGGACTACCATATTACCCTGCTATTCCACACTTGGGTGTATGTCCAAAAGGTTCAGAAATGTGTTCAAACAAAAACTTGTCACTAGTTGTTCATAGAAGTAATATTCAGCCAAAACATAGAAACACCTGCATGTCCATTGACTATAAATGAAAAACAAAACTTGCCATTATCCATACAATGGGATATCATTAAGCTATAAAAAGGAGCAAAGCTGATATGGGCTGTACTGTGGATGAACCTTGAAATTGTTATGCTAAGTGCAATAATAAAGAGCCACCTATTGTGCATCATTTGTATGAAATATGCAGAATAGGTATATTGAGAGAGATAGAAAGCAAAGTGAATTAGTGGTAGGCAGTGTCTGGAGGAAGGGACCAATAGGGAGATGAGTGCTTATTAGATATGGAGTTTCCCCATGAGACAATTAAAATATTGTGAAACTTGGGGCTGGGGATGTGGCTCAAGTGGTAGTGCACTCGCCTGGCATGCTTGCAGCCCGAGTTTGATTCTCAGTACCACATACAAACAAAGATGTTGTGTCCGCCGAAAACTAAAAAAAATAAATAAACATTAAAAAATTCTCTCTCTCTCTCTCTCTCTCTCTCTCTCTCTCTCTCTCTCTCTCCCCTTCTCTCTTTAAAAAAAAATATTGTGAAACTAGATAGCAATAATAGTTGCACAACACTGTGAATGTATTAATATCACATTACTGAATTGCACATTTTAAATGATTTAAGTGGTACTTTTACATTATATTTTATCATAATAATTACAAAAAGTTTCATTAAATAATGAATTATTTTACAATATAAATTCTATAAAATCTATTGGTAGAATACCAACTATTTCAACATAGTGATTTGATTTATTTCCTTATTTAAAACAGCTTGTTTTGTGTCCATGTTGAATGTAATTAATAAGTTCTATTTTTTCTACCCACAACACTCAGATGAGTGCACTGAAGTGTTTTTAAAGCCAATTGGCAAACAAAGAACAAGTGTGGGAAGATACAGAGAAGATTAAAACAGCTCGCTGAGGCCATGGTAAAATGCACAAGGTGGCCACTCTACCTTGGTGTCTCAGAGGAAGTTTACAAGAGTATGTGGACACAAACATTTCTAATGACCAAATATTGTCTGATTATTTCCCTCATTGGAAAAAAAAAGAAAAAGAAAAAGAAAGGACTTTAAAAATCGCTCTTATTTTCAGGTGAGTTATTTTTCCATTTTGTTACGGAAACCAGGGGATCTGGAGTTATCAGTGGAATACAATGAAGATTACACAGAAGTTATTATCCCTACCCAGGAATGGCATTCTGCCTTCAATTTTTCAAGCATCAAGATTTTCCAGTACAAAGGCTCAAACCTAATTTAATCTTTGATTTCTCCCTTTTTCAACTTTCCATATTTTAAAATGCTGAGACTCATTGAAATTTGAAATGTTTTTGTATCCAGGCAACCTTAAGAAGTTAGGCAATCAAAGCAGGTGCCTTGAAGCTAGTTTCAAAGGCATTACAAATCCGTAAAAACATACATTATGTTAAATTTGGTCAGACTCTCCTTATGTAGCACCTCAGCTTCTTCCTTTAAAAATCTTATGAAACTATGATTGACAGAGATAAAGCTGGGCATTTTTAATGGGCATAACTCGGTGAGTGCGGAGATGGGTCAGTTACAGTCTATGCCATTAGCCAATCTTTCTCTTTCCAAATCTGCAAGATCTTTTCCATTTATCATGTGAGGGAAATACTGGTCTGATACAACAGTCAAGGAAGCATTTTCTCTTTTTCTTCTCTTGAAAGAGTATGTATAATAATGTTGATGTCACTGTCTGGGCCTGGAGTTGGCTTATTTGTTGTTTTTTGTGACAAGGAGCTGGGAAGTATCTGTAAGATACAGGGCTATTGATACATGTTTTGTTTTATCAAATTTTGTCATGTCAACTTTGCTAGTATATGTTTTCAAAAATTGTCCATTTGGGCGGAGGTTATGGCTCAGTGGCAGAGTGCTTACCCTTCACATGCAAGGCACTGGGTACCACATAAAAATAAACTAACTAACTAACTAACTAACTATATATATATATATATATATATATTTACCTAAGATATTCATTTTACCTAATAATTGGTGCCATGATTTTTTAAAATATCTTCATTTATTTTGTTTTATGTGGTGCTGAGGATCGAACCCAGTGCCTCACGTGTGTGAGGCAAGCGCTCTACCGCTGAGCTATAGCCCCAGCCCTGGTGCCATGAAATTTTAAAAAGTATCCTTCTTTATATTTTAAAATCAGTACTGATCACTGTTGTTTCATGCCAGATGGTGATATATTTGCTCTCTTGCTATATTTTCTTAGTTTGTAGAGGGATTTATCAATAAATACTATTGATGTTTTGGAAGTAGTAACTTTTGTTTTTGCTAATATTTTAATTGCTTTTCTGAGCTTTTAATTGTTTTCTTTGCTGTTATCATTATTTTTATCTGTTATTTTGGTTTACTTTGCTGCCTGTATTTGCTAGCTTCCTAAATTAGAAGTTTATATTATACATTTCAGAACTTTCTAATTTCCTTATCCAAGCTTGAAAGGTATAAATTTTCTCTAGCCATTGCTCTAACTGTATGCCACAAATATCAATATGTTGTATTATCATTATCATTCAGTTCAAAATGCTTTCAATTTTTCTACAGCTTTCTCCTTTTTCTCATGTGTTTCTAGAACTACACTGTTTAATTGCCATATGTGTACAATTTTTAGATATCTTATTGATAATGCCTTCAAATTTAATTCTTTGTAATTGTAAAATACTATGAAATACTTAAAAATCTTTTTACAGGATTTGAAACTTGCTTTACATCTCAGTTTATGGTTTTTCTTGGAGAATACACCATGTACAATTGAAAGGAATGTGTATTCTGTAGCTTTCATAGCAGTTATCTACAAATATAAAGCAATTTGATAGAATTATTCAAATCTTCTGTATTTTTACTGATTCCCTACACACAAGTGTTATCAATTACTGATGGTTTAGCATTAATAATTCCAATTTTATTGTGAATTCATCTATATCTCATTTAAGTCCTCTCGGTTTTTAATTAATTTCTTTTGAAGCTCTGTTCTTATCAGCTTTTAATTCATGTTGTTAGAAGCTCTGTTGTTCAGAGCAAATGCACTTATGATTATCACATCTCACTAGTGTATTAAAATTTATATGAGATGTCCCTTTTTATCACTGATAGTTCCCTTGAAATCAAATTTGCACAGTAAAATATAATCACATTTATCTTTCTTTGCATGGGTTAAATTTTAATAATATATTTTCTTTTCTAATGTGTCTATATTTAAAGCATGTATTTTGTGGTTAACATAATGTTGATACTCTTCTATTCATTATGGCAATATTGCACTTGATGTATATAATTTTATAGCATTTACTGATATTTTCAAGTTAGATTTGGATTTACCATTTTATAACTTATTTTTCTTTTTTTTTCTTCTGCTTTCTGTTCATTTTGGGTCTTTTTGAATTTTTAAGTTGTATTTAATTTGTCTATTGATTGTCCATCTATACTGTTCTGCATGATATTATGGTGGTTACTCTAGAGATTAACACATCATGCTGAGCTTTCCATACTTATCATAGAACAGTGATATGATAATTGGTGCCATAATTTTTTTTTTTAATATCTTCATTTATTTTGTTTTAAGTGGTGCTGAGGACTGAACCCAATGCCTCACATGTGTGAGGCAAGCACTCACCACTGAGCTATAGCCCCTGCCCAGTGCCATGAAATTTTTAAAAGTGTCCCTCTTTATTTTTGAAACAGTTTTAAAATTTTGAGGTTCATAAAACCTGATGAGATCAAAGGACCTCTTGGTTGCACCAGATCACCTGAGTAAGTGAGTGCCAAAATCTCTGGAAAACAGCATGTTACACTTGGGACACGCTGGATGTACTTCAAGGAGCAAAACTTTCAAAGATCCGTTTCTCTGACAGCAGTGGACATTGCTGTCAGGTGTCTTTCCTTTAACAATGTACTTCTGGAAAGTTCATAAGGTAAATTACAGGAGAACTGTAAACATCTCAAATGGAGTTTCAGCAATTGGGCCCGTGATGGGTTTTGATTATATACTGGAAGAATATGTTTATTTTTGAATAATTTGAAACATTCAACAATCAGAATGCCTTGACATTCACGGGGTCTAGTAGATATAGTTTTAATTTTCCCTGTGTGGAGTATTCCAATTTATCTGTCTGCTGATAGGAATACCCAATTTACTAGGATTTTCTTCCCCCAGAAATCATGTATATGTAAAGCTTTGGTCCTTCCTCAGAGACCCATACTGACCTGAACTGGGATGGGTCAGAAGAGCTAGGCGCTTTGTTCATTTGTTTTCAGCCATGTTCACCTTTGAAAGTAGAGATGCCATGCAAAATAAGCAAAGAGTGGCTGTAACAAGGGATATTGTGTATGGGATGTATTACAATAGAAGAAAAGCAAGTAGAGAGAATTGAATTTTTTATCACAAAAATATTTTAAGGACAGGCTATCAGATATAAATTGAGTAAGGAGGCATATGAGTACATAAAAATATTGTTATCATGTGGTCTATACTATAATTTCAAGATACAGGAAATAGGTCGGAGAGCTAAATGGAGATGTTCAAAGAATTGGGAGGTGACAGCTTAGGAAAGAAATCATTATTGATAATGACAAGCCAAACCAAATTATGACCACAGAGATAAATGGCCAGGCTAGGGGAAAGACAGTTGAAAAAGTACATATCAACTAACTAAAGAGTTCCATTACTAGCATGATTATCTCTGAAGTTATGGAAATCACCAATAATTATTCCTGGAGTAATGTTTAGGCAAGAAATTAATATTCAGGGAAAGTTTCAGAAATGGTACATTTTGCTGATAGCTGATGATAAAGTATAGAGGGCGTGGTGGGGGTATTTAGAGGTTAGAAGGGGTGGGAGAATCAAAACTAATTGAGGGTGTGTGCTGATGCATTCAAGAGTGTGGCAGAAATTGGCTCCACATTGGTGGAAGGTGGGGATCTCTGACATGAAGGCAAATGCTTGTGAAACCACTGTAAGTGCTGGAGGGGAAGGAGTGATGGAGTGGGGCTCACAGGCTGCTTTTATCTGGGGTTGTGCAGCTACGACAATTGCAAGGCACTCCTGCAGCAACTGAGATGTCCGCAGGTGCCAGAAACTGGCTTTCAGTCATTGCGATTTATTATTACCGTTGGCAACCATTTTATCTGTTAACATTGTCATCACATTCTCCCTTCTACAATATTTACGGCTTTTAAAATACAAGTAGTATTTTTGTTTTATTTTACTTAATCCCTATAATATCCTAGTATTTATCTAAGAAGATAAATTATCAGCAGATAGATAAATTGGAATGCCTCCCAATGATCCCACAATTCTATGTCTGTTACCTAAGCCCAGTAGAAATCTCAGACATATCTGTATAAAGATTTGCACAAAGTCCAAGATTGTCCCAACTCAAATTTTATCAATAGTGAAAAGCATGCTTACATACAGTGAGCACTATTCAAGAAAAAAACTATTTCTAGTACCCCAGCTCTATTTCAGAAGTGTTTTTCATAATCACTTTTTCTACTTCATTTTTATAAAGGTGATAATTTTCCTGATTTCTGATATATAATTCCTTCTACTTGTCCTGAATTTTATTTGTATGGTTGTGTTGGCAGGCATTTATTAGTGAGTTGATTCTTAAAACTATCACTAAAACTTGTCAACCATGTAATTTTAAGTGATTATGAAAAACACTTTTGAGATAGAGTTGGGATATTAGTAATATATGGTCCTCCTGAGGAAGTTTTGAACATGTATTAATTAATTGCATCATTTCCATGATCTGGATATGAGTTTTCCCCTAAAGCTCCTGTGTTAACGCAGGATTGTTTGGAAGTAAAGTGACTAGATTGTGAGAGCCATAACCCAATCATTCCAGCCTAGTTCAAATGCACAGGTGGTAAATGTTGGATGGTGAGGCATGGCTGGTGGAGGGGGGTCACTGGGGGCAGCATTTCCTGGAAGGTACATCTACCTGATGGCCACTTCATCCCTTGGTTTTCTCATTGTTATGAGAAGAGCAGCTTCTCTCCACCACTCCTTTCCCTATGGTGTTCTGCCTCACCTGGGACCCAGAACAATAGAGTTGGCCATCTACAGACTACAGATCTTTGATAACCATGAGCCAAAATAAACTTGTCCTCCTCTAAGCTGTTCTTGGCAGATATTTTAGGCACCGTGACATAAAGCTAACTAGAACAATGATTCTTTCCCTGAGTTTCCTGAGTGCTACAATGTATTCTAATTTCATGTGGGGAGCCTCAATATTTTTAAATCTTCAGCATGTTAAAGAAGAAATTTATGTTCTTTTAAACGTTAATAGAAAGTTATGAACTTGAAGAAATGATGCTCAGTTTTGCAGCTGAAGACTCAGAAAAGGCAAGAAGACATTGGGCTGGCAGGACAAGAGCAATGAAAACTGTAAGAGCAAGTGTGTTTAAGATTTTGGCTATGGTCTTAGTGTTCTTGGTGGCTACATAAGAAATGTACTATATGAAACTGGAAATAGTTAGAGACCTGCATTAAGTGTAGTAAAGGAAAACCAATGTAAGCTGTAGAGTATCATTCATTCTGACTTAAGATTAATAGATACTTTTTTTTTTGACTGCATGAGAGATTCTTTGAGGTGTTAAACAGGTCTTCAGTTTTATCATGTTTGTGTTTCACAAGTCAAGTCTGATAGCAGCATAGAAAATTATTCTTGGCCTGTGATAGTAAGGTGTAAGCAATTCTGACTGGTTTTCATTTGAATAGACTGACTTGTAAAACTGTACCCAAACTCTATCAAAAAACAAACAAACAAACAAACAACAACAAAAAAAACTTTAAGTTACCTCTGCTGAAAATTATTTAATCGACAGAGGAGAATATACACACCACTCTCTTTCCCATTCCTTGTTGAAAAATAGCTGTGGCAGTCATTTTTGGTTTTTTTATCTGCCCAGTGACATTTCTGCAGATTTCTCTCTCTCTCTCTCTCTCTCTCTGTCTCTCTCTCTCTCTCACACACACACACACACACACACACAAACAAACACACACACACACATATCAAAAACTAAAACAAAAAACAAAAAATCCACAAGCCACTGAGCTCAAACTTATGAATTTAGCAAAGGCATGAGTCAAAAGCCAGCAGAGCTGCTCACAGAGGCACACACCTGTAATCCTAGCGACTCTGGAGGCTGAGGCGGGAGGATTGTGAGTTCAAAGCCAGCCTCATCAACAGCGAGGTGCTTAGCAACTCAGTGAGACCCTGTCTCTAAATAAAATACAAAATAGGGCTGGGGTTGTGGCTCAGTGGTCGGGTGCCCGAGTTCAATTCCTGGTACCAAAAAAAAAAAAAAAAAAGAAGAGAAAAGAAAACAAGGATAGCAGAACCCATTCTAAGATGACAGCAGGAAAGTCTTGAGGTATTTAGCAGAGAGTTAACATATCAAGGATGAGTTTGATAATGAAACCTATAGGGAAACCTAACTTATTTCAACATATTCACTTAAAAATATTAAGTAACTTGGCCCATTGAAATTATCAAGTGTGGATATTTATCACAAAGTACGTTTACTGTAGCAGGCAGAAAAATATGTGTACAAATGGCCAAGTAGCCAAAGTTCAGAGAGACAGCTGGGCCTCCCATGTGGCTGGTATATGGGCCTGCTTTGGTCAGGAGGGCTGGAAACTGGATGCTGGAAGTCTGGAAGACAGAGTGTGTTCTCTTAGATATTTTTCTTCTCACTCTGACAAAGGTTTGCTATTTTAAGAACATCATTATTTTTGCCAAGTTCTCTCAAATGCTGTAAGGAATAAACATCTAGTGTCACACAGTTAAACACTATGTTATTTTATTTTGCATAGTTAAAATAAAGTGTTTGAGTCTGATACTTCCTATGAGTTGTAACTGCAATCTTATTTCCAAAGGAAAGGGACTAGGTTCTTCCTAACTGTAGTGAAATTCGAGTGAGCTATTTGGAACAATGCAAATTATTTTATGGTTTAGGTCCTCCCAAGAGAAATTAAAATATAACATTTCAAAAAAAGATTATCTTTCTCAAGCTTTGTTTTAAAAATTTTCCTCTTCTTGCTCATAGAAGTAAAAGGCTATTTTAATCACTGATTTTCCCATATAAATCTTATGTCATATTATTCCAGTTACAATGGTGGTATTTCTCCCACTATTTTGAAACTCATTCCATTTTATTAAAACTTCATTCAGTCTTATGAAACTACCTGGCTTAATATATTTTATGCATAAATTTTGATAGACAATTTGTACACAACATTTTCTTTTTAAGTAGTCCTTCCTATTTTCATGATGTGCTATTGTTGAAGCGAATAAATTTTACATTTTATTTCATAGTAATTGTTAAAATATGTTTTGTCATTCTGTTTTGGAATAAAATTGTATTCTAATCTCTTTTTCTTGATGATATTTTAGATATAATGGGAGTGTAGGATTATATGATGGCCAGATTTGTTTCTGAAAATCGGTAACAATAAATAAATTGTTAAAAAGGGAGCCTTGAATTCCTGTTCTATCTTTCTGGGGCTTAATTTCAATTACATAATGTGTTTTCTCCATGGCTTTAATGCAAAATCAAGACAACTGTTCTAATGTAAAAGTCACTAAATCTGTAAATGATTTGATATATTTTATGCAAAAATGTCTTTCATATTTATTTAATTAATTTAAAAATATACAAACCTCAAGGTTTCTCAGATACTATCAATAAAAATTTAATTTGATTAGCTTAAAGAAATATAATTTTGGTTCCTCTAACTGATGGGCATCGAGCCTGGAACTTAGAGGCCATTGGAAGTCCAAGTCTACCTCATCATTCACCTCTGATTCTCCTGAGGCTGGAGTCAGTCCTCAATTCTACCCTGTCACTGATGACCAGTCATTCTGGTCTTATGTAATTTTATGGTTAAGAATCTATCTTAAAATAAGTAGCAAGACTTTTCCCTGGTAACTCCAGTTAGCTACTTGGGGTTGATTATAATTCGCAGTATTGATCTTGTGACCATATCTTAAGTATTGAAATAGAATGGAATTGGCTTAGAATATACTTAAGACATGGTATTTTAGTTTTAGCTATTATTATCCCTAGACATGGGTGGATAGGTTTAGACTTACTTAAATTACATAGACTGAGAAAGGTAAAGCAGGTACACACAAAAGAAAAAAAAAATAAATAACTTACTAGAACAAAAGTTCCAGGAACTCAAAACAACAGATGTATGTCTTACCACTACTTCTATGTTATAAAGATATAGTTTTCAATTATTACTAAAATGATATTCAAAAGCAATTATATGCATGTACAGATATTTCAGAGAAAGGGATAATGATGTCTACAGTATCTATCACTTTTGTTCTTTATGTGAGGATGTTTAAGTTTAAAACCACTAGGACACCTCATTACAGCCATATGTAATTAAGGGACTTTGCACCAGCAGTTGGTGAGCTGCAGTGACAACTTTAACAATAATGTTGCCTTTTGAGGACAATAATTAGAATGCATACCAGCCTCCTTCTCTGCACAGCAGACAGTTTGACCAGTGGTTGTAGGCAGATCCCTGACCTCTGTCAGCACTCATGCATGTGTGATTGCTGTAAGTCAGAGTTCACAAGCAAAAGCATTGGTAAGCAGTTCACAGCCATGACAGACAGAAACAGGTGACTACCAGAGTCGAATGAATACAACTCTTTTATTAGCATTTTCAAAATTAATGTGGTGGGCAGGTATGTGTACAAGATATATTAAAGATTCAGAGTCAGTTCTCAAACTGAAAATTATCAATAATAAAGTAAGTCCTAACAATGGCAAATATAATTCTGTATTCCTTCTTTCATTTTTAAAAGAATATGGCTTCTATTTTGGTAAGAATATATTAATGCATTTAAATTGATATTTGTTTTAAATATACATTTTAAAATGTCTTCAATGGGACTCTTAATTATCCATACTGCTATACTTATTCATTCTCAAGAATAAAGAACACTGGAAATATTTCGCTTACTAAAAAGGCAACACTATTCATTATGCTCACAACTTATATAATACAAAATCAGTGACAAACGATTTAAGGGTATAAAAATCTTACTGTGTTATTAATAAGTTTAAAACAAATAAAATATGTACATAGGAAATTATACTTATTGAGATCATTTCCTTTATGGAATCCAATTGTATATGTAACGTTGCAACTCTGAAATACTTAACTGAAAACATTGCAATAAGACTTAAAAATAGCTTCCAAATGTTGATAGCATATATTGTCAAGATATGCTTTTTTTTTTTAATCTGCCAAAAAAAGACTGTGGCATACATGCATGGGCAGTAAATTTAGGGAACTAGTGACCTAGTAACCTGTCAGACTGTGAAGCAAGATGTGTGGCATAAAATTAGGACTAGTCTGTGCAAACACTTTTAAATTCGATGTGTTCGCACCTGTCCAATTTTGCTATTTGCTCATACTTTTGATGTTGTATCCAAGAAATCATTGCCCAGCCCAGCTTTTCACCTTAGTTTTCTTCTAAAACTTTTATAGCTCCAAGGCTTACACTCAAATCTCTACTCCAGTTGGAATTGACTTGTGTTTGGTGTTAGCTAAAAGTCCAATTTCATTCTTTGACATATATCTGCACAGTTTTCCTAGCACCATTTGTTAAAGAGAGTGTCCTTTCTCCTTCGAATATTTTTGACATTATTGTCAAAGATCAATTGATCATATATGTAGGGGATTATTTCTGGATATTTTATTCTATTACATTGATCTCTGTGTCTGTTTTTACCCAACAGCATAAAATTTTAAGTACCACACCTTAAGCAAAAGGCAATTTACAGCATGGACAAAATATATGAAAATCTTATATAAGATTAAATTGAATTCCTGAACTAAAAAATCCTAAAATTCAATAGCAAAAGCTAAACAAATTTAAAAAAAAAAAACAGATATTTTTGAGTTGGCAGAGAACTTGAATAGATGTTTATCTGAAGAAAACATACAAATGATCTGCCAGTATATGAAAAGGAAAGTGCTAATCAGAAAACACAATGAGATGACACAATGGCACCTCAGGCCTGTTAGAAAATCCATGATGAAAAGATCCAAAAATATCAACTGCTGGTGGTAACATAGGACTCGTTGCACATAGTTACTGGGAATGTGAACAAAAGGAAAAAGTAGTGTTTCCTCAAAAAATAAAAACAGAACCAGCATATGATCTAACATCTCAGTGTATATTCAAAAGAACTGAAGTCAGGATTGTGAAGAGATGTGTGCATTCTCATTTCCATTGCAACAGTATTCACAGTAATCAAGATTCGGAAACACCTTGAACATCCATCCATAGACGAGTGGTTCAGAAGTGAGAGTAACATAGAATGGAATAGTATTCTTTCACAAAAACTTAGGACAACCTAGGAAATGTGACAACATGGATGAATCTAGTGGATATCATTCTAAGTGAAATAAGCCAGATACAGAAAGACCAACACCACATGATTCTACTTACAGAAGGCTTATATAAAATAGCTGAACTCAGAAACAGAATACAATGGTGCTTGACGGGGGCCATCAGGAGGAAAAAGGGAGGTCCTGTTCAATGAATATAAAGTTTCAGTTACATGAGATGAATAGGATCCAAAGGCCGGTCCTAGAACATTCTGCCTGTAGCTAAGAGTGCTATATCATTACATTGAAAATTTTGTCAGGAAATAGATGTAATGTTAAATGTTTTGTTACATATTTAAAAAGAGGTTGACAGGAGCCATCTCACCCTTCCTACTCTTCCTCTTATTTCTTCTTCTCCTTCTTCCTCCTCCTCTTCCTCCTCCCCTTCCTCCTCATCCTCCTCCTCCTTCTCCTCCTCTTTCTCCTTCTTCCTTCCTTCCTTCCTCCTCCTTCTCTTTCTTTTTTTCTCTCTTTCTCACACACCCCAATGCATTAAAGTAACTGGAAACCTAATGGGAAATAAGATATGTGATAAAAAATCCAGGGAAGTGGAAGACTGGAGGCATGGCTGCCCTGCAGTACTAAATGCCCATTGGATTTAATTTTCATGAGCTTGGAATGAGAGCCCTATCAGGATTGCATATTTTTCTCCAGCTTCTTGAAGTTCTATGAGTGGCAGCAAAAATAAACATAAAAGAGTATTCATAAAGTCTTGAGACTTTCCCAGAAGATACAAAAAATCAGAGAAAGACATGGAAGTTGAACATATATCTTCAATTTATTTATTGATTGATTATAGATGGATGGATGGAGTTGGGGGAGACAAACCCTGGAATTCAAATTTTAAGGAAGTATGAGAAAAAAGTATAAATGTATTAGACTTAATGAGTTTAAGGAGTTAAAATGTGAGAAGGGCCATAAATGAGGTATAAAAAGAGTAAGTTGGAAATTTTGAAATGATAGTTACAGAATAGAAAGAAAAAAGACAAAGTCATAGAGGTACTGTAGCTACCTGTATTGGCTCTTTTATGAATTTGCAAATATGTAGCTATGTCAGGGTCCAAGACAAAACATCTGAGTGATGACATGTTTATTGTAGATACCAGAGATGTGGATATTTAAATCATGAACAGTTAAAGCCAAACAAATATTAATTTAATGAACAAAATAAATAAGTTTTCACAGAGAAAAGAATAAGATATCCAATGTTAGGAAATGAATGGTTTAGTACAGCGATGAGTGTGTAGTTTATTTACAAACTTAAAAATTTTAAATTAATTAAATAAATAATAACTTGGGAAAAAACAGGGGAAATAGCCTGGAAGTTGTGATTCCAACAAGAGACATTTGCATCTTCAGGTCAGATAGCATGGAAGATGTGGAAGATATCCCAACACCCCAAAGAAGAATGTCCAGAGGCATAGAGTCAAGACAGAAGTCAGGTCAGTTGTGACACATTTGGGTGGGGGTGTTGATGGTGGGGGAGCTGAACACAAAAGGGCAGCAGCTGCATAGAACAGCTCTGTACTATCCTCCCAATTTTGCCATGAAATTAAAACTGCTCGAAGAAATAGTCTAAAAAATGCAATGGAAAAGAAATTAACAACCATCAACAAAAATCACAGAAACATTTACATCCTGAACCAGTCATTCTATGCCTCAGCGTCTATACTACAGATCCATTATAAAGTGCATGGAATACTTATGTACTGTGTTTTCAATGAGATATCAATTAAAATAGAAATCGTCTGGAAATTCAACTTCTACTGTAGATGACTGATTGTTAAAATGGGATACATATGCACGGGAATTATTATGGAAACAGAAAGAAATGAATGATGAAGATGCCCATATACCAGTAGTTAGAGATTTTTAGTTTATATTGTTTAATAAGAAAAACAAGGTGCTGAACATTGTGACTTGTTTGCTTTTTGTGTAATGTATTAAAAAGTAAGTGTCCTTTTTTTTTTGTGTGTGTGTGTGTGTGTGTGTGTGTTTGTGTTTGTGGAAGTAAGCAAGGAATTAATAAAGATAATCCTTTACAGAGAAGAGGAAAAATAGTGAGGAGGAAGATAATCTTAAAGGGAACCCCCTGCCCAAAGGTTTTATAAAGGTGCTAGTAGGTTGAAAAGCATTCATTTTAGGAAATGAAATGAATCAGATGTGGATGTAGTCTCCTATCAAGACATATCCTTGTCTCACTCATAAAGCCTATAAATTTATAATAAGACCAACAAAGAGAAACCTGAGGTGGGGGACACTTGCTGTTGTTTGAGATGTCCATTAAAACACTTTCAAAATGAGAACGATAAAAATAAAGCATTCCTGTGGACTTTTCAGAGAACCGTTTTTTGGTATAAACAAGCAGATTTTTATGAGGAGGGGAAGCTTTGTTTTGCAGAGGATGGACAGTTCATAAGAGATGAAGAGTGGCACAATCAGAATGTCATCATTTCATAATTGGTGCACTGGGAACATATTGCCAATTAGCATTAAAATAATTAAGTAGTGATGGATGGTGGACCGGGCATTTGCATAGTCTGGATTACTTCATGACTGCAGTGAGAAATCTGTAACTGCAGAATCTGGGATTCGGGGTGGCATTCTCTTGAGGAAGTAGCAGATCCCAGCACCGTCACTGCTGGCCTGCCAGACATCATTACACACTTCCTTTTATAAAATATTACCGTCAGTCACATCAGATTGGAAGAGGATTTGAAGGGCAGCAGGAAATTATCTCTCCATCTCTTAATTTACACTTCATCTTATTGAAGTGATAATTGGCCAAATGAAATCATTAAGCTGATTATCACCACTCTCTCAAACATTTATTTTATACTATCACAATAATTATTTTTTTCCATAGCTGAGTTCATGCAATTTTCAGGAGCCAAATTAAACCCAGGCTATGGATTGGTTATGATCTCTATGGAACAATATTTCAATTCACCCTAAAAGAAACCCCATATTTGATAAGAAGAACTCCAGAAAAGAAACATTAAAGAATGTGGACGGCAGTTTGTATTCTTTTCAGACGTTCTGAGAAAGCAGAGAGCAAATGTAGTCTCCAGAGATTGTCCTGACCTCTCTTTCTCTCGCTATGCCCTTCTTTTCAAGTTGATGCTCACCTTCAGACATCATGAGGTTTGTGTTAGTAGAGGCTAAGTTCCTACAAAACGCAAAGCCCAACTTGTTGTATCGAGCAGCAGTGAGAGGCAAAATCTGCCTCTGTTGTTCAATTCTTCCTTATTTTTTCTAATTTAGCATATTAGTGACATTCTGACCTATTGTTAACTCTGTACTAAAAAGCTGTTTTACCTTAAAAGAAAAAAAAACTGTTGGAAACATAATTGCTATTAATTTATAAGTGCAAACACAGTTGAATTTTTCATAATATCAAAAAGAGTATATTTGAGAGGCTGGAGTTGTGACTCAGTGGTAGAGAACTTGCCTTGAACTGGGTTTGATCCTCAGCACCACATTAAAAAAAATAAATAAAGATATTGTAACCATCTACAAGTAAAACAATATATTTTTAAAAAGGCATATTTGAAATCTTATTTTATTAAAATACAATAAAGGAGACACTATTTTATTTTTCCAAACATAGTTGTGAAAAATGTAAATAGAGCCTTTTGGGCTTGTGCAGCTTATGTTTTGGGCTTGATTTATTCATACACGTGAAGTCTGTAAAGTGCAGAATTAATCTGTAAGGCATGTTAATGTGCTTCTTTGACAACTTTTATTAACTACATCAAAGCATTTAAATTGCAGATACTCTGCTCAGTGAATATTCACAAGATACTTGACAGACCCAAAGCAGAATACCAGCTGCTATTTAACAGAATAGTTTTGTGTTCTCTTGTGATTTACACAGTTGATACTGTGTACAGATTGTGCTGGCTATAGGCAGAAGAGGAGGCAGAAGAAAGGAGGAAAAGAGGGAGGGAAGGTTTTCTGATACTTCATGAGCCAGTCCCAGGTTACACATGTTTACATTCCTTTCCTCACTAACTGGCATCTGAAGACAAGATTTCATGCCTCTTTACCTCACCAATTCTCCCCAATATTAATAAGTCTTTTGGTGGTAATTTTAAGTGTGAAAATGTCTGATTTTCCTGACTTTTTATTGTATTATTTATTAATGTTATTTTAAATTGCTAGAATTTGAGTCTGTTTGTTGTTATTTTACTTAGTTTTAACTTTAATTCATAAAGTCATTTACTTTCTGTATTTCAAAAAACTAGCATTGGTTTCCTCTTTATCTGGAAGAAATGATTTATATCTCTTAGAAATTATGATCTTGATGATTAATGTTCACAATGTCACAGTTTACTCTTTTCATGGAGAAGCATCAGGGAATTTTAGGGACATGATGTAGGACAGATGAGGCTGGACACATGAGGAATTTTCAGGAAGCAGGTTTATTTGGTTCTGGTGGATCTCTGGACACCAAGTCTGGAAATTCCTCTAGATTTACAATTAGTAGAGGGTGAAGGTTCACATGAATTGCCATCTGTCCCATATTCTTAGGCTAGAAAGAGGTTTTACAAGTTTTTACCAATAAAACAGAGACAGTATCTTTTGCATAGCCATAAGCTCTCTTGGAGACAGACCCTATTGCAACTTTTGTCTGCAAACCTGGCACTTAGAAGAAAGAGGAAGCTTCAAACCATAATGCTCTCAGCAGAAATCCCACTGACATTCTGTTGACATTTTAAAAAATCCTTTCTGACAAAAAGAGTAGCTTAATTATGGCAAGGGTCTTTTGTGTGGGGGTACCTGATCTTCTTCAAACAGAGTGATTTCCCAGAGAGGACGTAGATAAAAACTCTCCATCACCACATACCCTGAACACAGGCCTGTCCCTCCACTCATGACCATGAGTTTCCTTGAATAGGAACATGTGGCAGAAAGCTCTAGAATACCACTGATGTCAGTCTGGCTTTTCTTTTTTGGCAGGATTAGATAACCAATTCATTTTCTTTTCTTACTGTAAGGCTATTTGTATTTTCTATATTTTCTTGGGTAATATTACTTGATATTTTTTTCTTTTAGGAATCTGTTCATTTTCCTATGAGATATAATTTGATAGAAAACAATTCTTCATAGTATTCCTCCATATTTCCTTCAATTTTTATCTCATTGGTGGTAATATGTCCATTTTCATTAAGTCATTTGTATCTTTGCTCTTTCTTCCTTTATCAGTTTAGCTAACATTTTGTCAGGTTTATAATTCCCCCCAAAAATGGTCATTTCAAATAAAATGTCACACCACAAAAACACATGGAAGAAACCTCAACATGTATTATTAATGGAGGAAGTCAATGTAAAAGGCTGCATATTGTAGGATTCCAGCTTCACAGCATTTAGGAAGAGGTAAACTGTAGGGTCAGTAGAAACCTGAGTGACTGCCAGGCATTTGGTGGGAGAGAGATCAAATAGTGAAGCCTAAGGGATTTTTAAGGTAGTGAATTTGTTTGTATGACACTGTATTGGTGGATAAATGTCATCATACATGTCATCATACACGTCAAAATCCAGATTATAAAGACAAGGTTAAACATATATCAGTAATGCTTCATGCATTCTAACATGTGAGGCACATTAATGCCAGGTGCTAATAGCAACACTGTACTTTCTGCTAAAATACAGCAGACGTGGCAATACTGTACTTTCTGCTCAGTTTTTGTAATTAACTAAACTAAAACTGCACTAAGAAAGTCTATTAAGAAAAAAAGAACGAGAAAGAAAGTACTTTTATTCTGAAAAAAAAAAAAACTGCAATAAGAACCAAAGCAGTTTAAGGAGCTAAGAAAATTACTTTTAAATAAGCAATAAGTGTTGTATAATTAAAAATTGGGGTCTAGCTGTGAACAGACCAACTTCTCGACTGGTTTTAGAAAATAAGATTTCCTGTTCTATGGGCACATCATTTTAGTAGTTGGTATTTAACCTATGGTTTGTTCCAAGGAATAAGATGAATTTAGGTATTATTCACCCGTTATATCATGACTGCTTTTCTCAGTGCTCCAAAACATCCTTATGTGGGAAGCCTCTGGAGAAGCTACTTGAGGGGTCTTCACTGGCACTGAGCCCTGGGGGACTTAGGGCTCCCCTTGGGAATGATGTGTATCCCGTGTGTATCAGACTGTCCAAGGCGTGAGAGCTCTGTCCTGCTGTACTAGTGGAACAGCTTTTGTAGCTCTGGAGTTGGCCTCAACCCATGGGAACGAGACAACCCACCTCCTACCTTATTTCTATCGAAAACCTTTGATGTTCCCCAAATATAAATAAAACAAGCATGGCCTCCAGTGCTCTCTCTTTCCAATGTGGAAGCTCGATCCCTAAGAGAAGAGCCATATCACTCCCGCTTTTCAAAATTACTTCCAGGATATTGTGTTTTTTTTCATCGTTTTCTTCTTTTAGTTTTTATTCCGCAGCCGCCTACTCCATGAAGGGGATCCCCCAATTCCACCCCCACTGTGGGATGTGGGCGGGATCCTTAGATAGACAAAATGACAAGATTTCAAATGTTTTGGTATACAAACTACTAATGTTTCTGCTACTCTTTTGTATCTTGTGAATGATGGCATCTTTAGACTTTATTTTTGATTGTTTTTTTTTATTGGTAATGCAACAACAACAACAACAAAAAAAAACCCTTAGTAAAACAAAATAGCAAATGTGTTTGTGCCATATACTTTTCTTCAGACTCCAACACCCAGAAAAAGTGATCATGCACAGGAGCACACAATGCAGGCTGAAACCATGACCCCTGAGTGATCATGAAGACGCAGTCATTCTGCCAGATGGTGTGCATATGTTTGGTCTTCATCTTCACAGCTACTCCACCCACAGCATGGAATAGTCTTACTGTCCTTTTGGGGGGAGAGGGGAGTGAGGCAGGCTTTAGGGAGATTAAGTGAGGAATCTAAGGGTCAAACATCAGGGAGAGCAGAAGAAAGATAATTGGGAGTCAAATCTGATTCCAAACATAAACTATTTAACACCCACTATCCAGTGGTCCTCCCCTGGAAAGAATGTTTAATAGATGGACTTGAGAATAGTAGCCATGGGAGGGCACATTGTTTCCTTGCATGATGCCAGCCACTGTGGGGACAGATGGACAAGGTGAGGAGCACTCATTACAGCAGTGTTGACCTGCAGATTTACACATTGATATACAGATTAGCTGCTCAAAGGCAACGACCTAGAATAATGAGTATTCTTTACCAATTGATTGAAAGCAGTTTTATATAATATGCATCACTTGTTTACCAGCATCTGCCCTCCAAAAATTACTGAAGAGATCGAAGAGGAAATAAAGTTTCTATCTATAACGATGATGAATTCTATTCCCAAATTCAGAGTAAAAACATGGACAGAAAATTTATTGGAATATGAATAGACTTCCCGAGAGATTCGATAATGGATTCCTCAGCTAAAGCCAATACATTGGAAAGTCTTCAGAGACCCAGATGTTACCAGAAGTGTGTCTCCTGACTAGAAATGAGACAGAGGTTGTTCTATACTTGACCTTCCTGTTTACAGAAAATTAGAGTCACAATGAATTAAACATTAGACCGTTTTGCATTTTTATCTCATGTTTAGCTCATGTTTTGTAGCCACAGCATTCTCAATGTCAAATTATTTTAGCAGCTATATTTAGTGTAGATTTTGTCTTTTGTTTACTCCTTTTAAAGCAGAATGTATCATAGAACCTTACCCAATTCCAATAGTCTGGTTGTTTACAAATGTTTCAAAAACAGCTCACTCTAGAATTATATACTGGATTCCAGAAACATTACCTTCAATAAAAAGACTACTAAAATTGATAGGAGACATAGAAATTGTTTTGAAAATGAATGTATTTTAAAAAAGCAAATAAGTTAGAGAAACTTTGTCATGGACAAGCTGTATGGTCATTAAATACAGGTAGTAGGAGTCTAAAGAAACAATCTGTAGCTTATTCCTTTAGTGAAATGAAAGTTTCACTCTTAAATCAGCATTGAGTTTATCATGGACAAATAAACTGCAGTTAGTTATTTCTGATCTCACTTCGTTATTGAAACTTTCCCTGATCATGGGGAAAATCCCTAATGTGCAAAAATTCAAGGCTGTTTGTAAAGCCCATGTCTTTATTTTGAGTAAAGTGCTGGCCACGTGCCAGGTGCTATTCAAGCCATGGGGTAAAAGGTTGAGGAAAAAGTATCAGTGGTTATAAAGCCAAATTCCAGTTTGTGACTTGAGTTGAGAGTAAAGTTTCCTCATATGCATAATAAGAAACAGTTTGAAGCACATAATATTTGTTGTCAAGGAATGAATTTCCATCATTATGAATACTTGGATTATATGTAAATAATCAGTACTTTATATTTTGGGGGGTTTATTTTGCTTTAGCAATTGATCTAAATTACCTGATGAACTAGTCCCTTCATCCTGCTGTGAATCATAGGAGAAGTCAGTACAAATATTTAAATCATTAATTAACTTTATCCAAGTCCCTTTCTGTTTAAAGTTAACTCTTCCCCATGATCAGTTATTTCTGGGGAGATGTCCTTCCTAGTCTCATATTTGCTTTTCATCACGTGCTCTTTCCTGTATGACACTTACTTGTATGAAGACACGTATGATCTCATGGTAGAAGAGGCTGGAACTTTAGGCTTCTGTGAGGGAGTGTGGATCTGGGGTAAACACCCAGGTTTGCTTGTGTACATCCCTGAATGAGAACCCCACAGATAGAATCTCTTCCTTTGGACATTCTAATGAAGAAAGCCGACAGCCAGGATGAAATCCTTGCTCAAAGCAGCTTCTCTATATACATTTCTCTCTTGGCCTCCCAATCACATGGCACATCTGCTTCCTTTGACAATCACATGGGGACATTCCTGAATATCTGACATAGCTGTCCAGACAAATTTTGGCTCCTGCATTTACTCTTACCACTGCTAAATTAATTTACCTCTTTGTCACAAGTGTTGAAACAGGCTTTCCAAATCAGAACTCGCATTCCAAGTTTCCACAGAGGAGAAAGCACCTTTGGAGATAAAGAATTTTCTTTAGTGTCTCTAATGAGAAGTCCTTAACTTCAGCCTAGAAATGATCCTCACTTCACACATATTTCTTTACTTACTTTGCCCACCCTGTATATTTCCACAATCACATATGTTAATGTCATGTTTTTTAAGAGAGAAAGTCAAGAAAAAGGAAAGCCAAAAAGTCAAAACAAATGAATATGTTGCACATAGATAATTTAATTAATATTGATTTGATTTATTGACCTAAAAGAAGTAGAATTGTAACAATGCCTACATAAAATGGTTGCTAGAGGGTTAAGTGACAATGTATATTTAAAGCAAGTTAATGTTTATTAATGTTCAGTAATGTTCAAAATAGTACTAGCACTTCAATATCTCTGAGGGAGGTAAAGATAATTGCTTTTGTACCATTCTATGATAGAATAAACTATGTTATTGCTAATATAAATCAGATATTTTCTTACATTATTTTATTGATTATTTCTTAATCATGTTGTTTAACAGAACTCTCCAGAAAGTCCCCCTTGTGACAATAAACCACAAGGGAAAGACAAATAATGCAGGCAAAAATATGTTAAATATGATACACACTGAGAAATCATCAAGGAACAAAATCCAGAAGTCATTTTAAATTGACTTCTGAAAAATTAATCACTTGGATATTCTGTTGAAAGATGCATATAATTATGATAAGTATTATTGCACAGGACAGACTCAAAATACAAAATAGAGGCTTCTTTGTTGTCAACTTGGTAGACTAGAGATATACCAGGAGCTTATGCAGTGTTTCCTGAGGAGGATTTTCATATCGATGTCATTGCTATTCAATAAAGAAACATGATATAGAATTATTTAAATCATTGTTTTGATCACACTGAGGTCCAGGAAGACCTCAGCACGATGTGCTACGTATCTAGCATTGCTCCCTTCACAGGGTGATGGAGACACACTGGCAGAATGGCAGCCTCTTCACATTTCACAGAATTTTCCCAAGAGCAGACAGCTTTGATCCTTTCCTATCATAATGGGCATGCCCTACCACTCCATCCTCCCTCTTTATTTCTCTACGTATTTTTAGTCTGCATATATTAATAAGAAATAGGAATATGTGCTGAGATGACTGGGTACGATCTCAGTGAAACCCGAAGGCTGTATACACTTCAAAGGAAGTATTGGAAGTTGGACAGAGGAAAAGGCCAAATGGCAACTCCTGCTGGCTGCATGGCTTTCATTGCCAAATGGCAAGGGGTGACCCTGACGGTGTGAAGAGGTACACAGGAGAAGCAGGGTGCGTGCAGTCCTGCAGTTTGTCCCAGCACTGACTGTCAGAGATTCAAGGCTGGGGAACGGCAGGATCCCAGAAGATCATCTGTGAGCCTTAGAAATTGGGGTGGAGACTTATGTAAGGATCCTCTACAAGACAGATCTGAAGAGAAGAATATTCCAGATCTCATGACTGAAATGACAATATTCCTCATTCCATATTTCTCCTAAATTTAAATTTCAAAAGTGCTATCCTCCTTAAAACATGATAAATAGGATCAGAGTTTTGGAAGAAACATAAAAATAGGGATGAATTGATAAGAGACTAAATTAAAGGGAAAAAGCAACAGAGAAATGAAGAACAATGGTTAAGAGTCCATTCTGCTGAGTTTATATACCCCTGCAAAGTGAATTCAGAAAGAAAGGAGGGAAGGAAGGTGGAAGGAAGGAGGGAGGGCAGGGAAGGAAGGAAAGAGGGAAAGAAGCAGCGGAAGCATGCAAAGCCTACTACCTGAGCCAAAGAGGAGCAAATTTCTGGAGATGATAAAAACATCAAGGCTCACTGAAAATGGTAGAGTAAGGAAAAAAATCACCCCAGGAAAGCACAAATACTGGTGAGTAATAAGCTACCACAGGGGTGTGTTAATGCTTTTTATCATTGAAGTATAAGAGAGGTATGTTTTATTGCAATAAAATCAATTTAATGGAAAGAAGAGAATAATTACCATAAAATCAAAAATACTTTGAAAAAGAGGAAAGCAATATAAGTTAGAATGATTTGAAGAACTAGATTGGAGAAAAAATACTCACAGATCTTCAGCAGATATATTTAACAACAAGAAAGCAGTCTTTGAGTAGGGGATGTAACTCAGTGGGAAAGCGCCTCTCTGGAATGTTTGAGGCCCTGTGCTTGATCTGTATGTAGCACTATATGAAAAAGAAAAGTACACTAAAAATTCAAAAGAAAAAAGAGAAAAGCAGATGCATTATCAAACACAGAGACCAAAGAGAAAGTGATTTAAAATTTTCTGAGCTAATAAATTAGAACATCTCAAAATCAAAATCTATTGAAAGATAACACTGACAAATTCATGGCTGAAGAATCCAAAATATGAACTTAATAACCACAAAAGAAATTGAAAAAGTTATCAAAAACTGATTGTTTTCTATTTCAAATTTCTTCTGTAGATTGAGTCTGTAATCTTTTCAGAATAAAACTAATTTAACATTCAATATTTTTTTTGTGCAGAAAAATAAAATTAAACAAAAGTCTGCTATAAAAAAGCAATTTTTCCTTTATAATGAAATAGAAGACTGCATACTAACTTCAACAATGTTTATTGCAAAACTGTATGATTCTAAGTAGTATTTTTTAAAGCAATCAATGGTGAAGCCAGTTTGTGCGGATATATCTCAATAAGCAAAGCAATTCAATGTTATCAAAATAAAACATTTATACTTATTTAATGAGATCTACATATTCAAGGGCACAAACAGATCAGGCCTCTGCTGGACAGGTATTTGCCATTTTTCTGAAACCTTTTTTTAAAAACCATCCTAATAAAATGTGTATACTACAATGAATAACAAAAGGAAAATGTTTACAACATAGGTACACATGAAATAATACCAAACACAATTCCTGGTGCAGGTCTTTGTGTTCCCAACTTCAGACAAGGTCGAATACTGTGTAGGGTTGTAGATAAAAGGCACTTTCCCCTTGGATATCATTCAACTAAAAGTGTAATCTTGCAAATTAGTCATTGCAATTTTTATAACATCGTTAGTTTCTGCATCATTTTGAGTACAAAATAGATTTGGAACAAACCACTTCAATATGAAACCATTAAACCTCAATCAAAACTCTGGAGATGTCTGGTGGTGTGGTTACAAACCATGCAAATATACTTACTGCCACAGAACTGTACATCCACAATGATACATGTTATGTTATTACAAATTATCACTGTATGTTAAAAGAAGGGAAAAATACAAAATAATTAAAAAGAAATTTTGGTATATTTACAGAGGTTACCTGGTAGAAAAGATAAACAAAAAGGAAAAAAATGGTAAACATGTTTGGAGTTAAGATTATATTTCAGGCAGTGACCTCACATTTGACAAGTGTTTCAAATCATTTCAAGTCTTTGCAGTTCATAGGTACATGCATACCATACAGTGAATGTGTTCAGAATATCATCAATATAAACCATGAGTCAAAGTCAAATACCACTTGTCATGATATATTACAAATGGTGTGTGTGTGTGTGTGTGTGTGTGTGTGTGTGTGTGTGTGTTACTACTAATAATTGCTGCTATCCTTTATGGATTTTCCATTCTAAATATCTCTAGAATAATCTCAACCTGTGAACTTCGATAACTCTGATTACTTCTACATTTAAATTTATATTTAAACACAAAAATATTAAGCAGTGAATTCTTGAACTTATGATAAATTATATATATAATATATACATATATATATATACACACATAAATATGTATATGTATCCTACATTGTAATTCAAATTTTAACAAAGTTATTCTAAAAATGTATGCTTAATATTTTAAAAGACCTAATTTGGTATCTATTCTATTCTTTTTTTTATTGTTTCCCTTTTCACTTATATTTCTTTATTAACAAAGTTTAATATTAAAAACATTAACATAAAGTAACATGGAAAACTAACAACAGAATACACTGGTTCCCCCCATTCCAATCTGTATCCAGCATGCTATCCCAGGCTGTAGCAAGTATTTAATCAAGATGAAATGCCAAAAGTGTAGCTTTATCTTCTTACCATTGTGAGTAATTTTTACCTACTATATTTCTCAATATTGTTACTTTTGTCCTAAGATTTCAAAAATACCTTATTTAAATTTTAGATCTAATAGTAAACCTTCACAACATATGACAGTAAAAGGAAAATTGCCTTGTTTCTATTTAGTGTAAGCAAACTGGTAAGTTTAGGGTAAATTTCTGAACAAAGTATAGTGCATCACCCTGTATTTCCAAAAGTGCACATTAAGTTCTATGGCTTCAGCACCATTATCTAGTGCCATTTCTAATTATTATTTTTCCTCACTTCTTCCAAGAGGTGCGTGAATCATTTCTGTCACATAACTGATGTCTTCACTAACCATCACTTGAATCCACCTTAATGGGAATGTAGATCAGAGTATACGCTGAGGAAACGTCTATTATGGACAAGCTCCCACATGGGAAAACTTCAGTGTTAGGGGAAGTAGTGTGACATCCAGGATTATACATGCTGCAAAGGACAGGAAATAGAAAGTTAGACCTTGACTTAAACAGAATAGAGGTTTGTATTTCCCTGGTGTCCAAAGACATTGAACATTTCTTTCATTTAATTCTTGGCCTTTTGTACTTCTTTAGAGAAGTGCCCATTTAGTTGATTTGCCTACTTATGAAATTTATTTTCTTTTGATGTTCTTTGAGTTCTTCAGTTATTTTGTATATTAATATTCTGTCTGAAGTAGTTAGCAAAGATTTTCTCCCATTCTGTAGGTTGTCTCTTAACACATTTGTTTCCCTTTGCTGTGTAGAAGCTTTTTAATTTGATATCATTCCATTTATCAATTCTTGGTTTTATTTTTGGAGTCCTGTTGAGAAAGTCATTGCCTGTGCCTATAAGTGCTTTCTGTTTTCTTATCATGCCTGCAAGTTTCCCAGTCCCGGAAGATTGGCAATCATTTAGAATATAAATGGGGGCTGGATTTGTGGCTCCATGGTACAGCACTTGCCTAGCATGTGTGAGATACTGGATTGGATTCTTAGCACTGCATATAAATAAATAGAATTTTATATTGACAACCAAAAATTAATTAAAACAAAAAGAGAATGCCAATAGGAATAAATGCGGGTGAGAGTACAGACACTGTTGGTGGGAATGTAAATTAGCCAGTATAGAAATCCTTATGGAGTTTCCTCACAAAAACTAAAGATCTAACTACCTGTGTCCAACTACACCCTTCCTCAGAATTTATCCAAAAAATTAAAATCAGCATACTCTAAGGATGCATGCATACCCATGTTTATAGCAGCACAATTCACAACAGCTAAACTATGGATTCAGCCTTTGTGTTCAACAATAGCTGAAGGGATAAAGAAAATGTGGAGTATATACACAATGGAGTTTTACTCAGCCATAAAGAAGAATTAAAGCATGCTATTAGCAGGCAATGGATTGATCTGGAGAGCATCATGTTAAGGGAAGTATGGCAGGCTCAGAAAGACAGTGTGGTGTGTTTCCTCTTGTATGTGAAAACTAGGTGGGGGGATAAAAACAAATAAAAATACAAGTCGTGAATGTGGAAAGAAGACAGCAGGATACAGGAGAGGGAATTAAGAGAGAGGGTGGGGGGAGCGCAAGGGGAGGGAGGTAACAGGGCTTGATACTGATCATTTTATGTTAAATGTGTCTGTGAATATGCCACAACGAAACTCGCCACACTCTAAAATTAATTAGCACCCAAATAATAATAATAATAATAAAAAAACATGATAGAGGTTTCCCTCTTTCTCATGGTCCAGATCATATGGAACACAGGCTTCTCAGATTTCCACACTCAAGGTCATGTCCTGTTCCAGGATACGATACGTGCTGGCATCGCAGTAGTTACAACCCTTCTGTGGGTCGGCAGCAGCAAGGGAGATGAAATGCCATCTCTGAAGCTCTCAAAACATTTTCACAGACATTTAATATCCACACTTAATCATGTAGTCACACATAGTTGCAGAAAACAGGAAATGTGATATTTTTCCTGGATGATTCTGTTCTATTATTATTATTATTATTATTATTATTATTATTATTATTATTTTTGTTTTTGCCCTAATCCTTGGGACAAACTTTATGTCCAAGTGTGTGTGTGTGTGTGTGTGCGTGTGTGTGTGTGTGTTTGTGCGTGCGCGTGCACACGCTTTTTAATCAGAGTAATGTTCACAAAGAATAAAACTAAACTGTTCAAAGTATACTATTCAGTATCATTTAGAACATTCATAATATTGTACAACCATAACCTCTAGACATGTTCTAGAACATTTTCATTACTATACTCATTAAGCAATTTGTTTCTATTTTTCTATGCTCCTAATCCCCATTGACCAATAATATACTGTCTGTATAGATTTATTTTTCCTTATAAATAAAATTAAGCCATAGGTGACCTTTTACTTATGTTTTATTTTGCCTACCATGTTTTTGTGGTTTATCTGATCAGTACTCAGCCTGATTTTTGAGTAAATAACACTGTGCTGTATGGATATACTGTATTTCATTTATGCATTCACTTTTAGAGGGATAGGTGGGCTGTTTTTCACTTTTTGGCTCCTGTGAATAGTACAGCATTTTTATACAAGGGTATGTTTGAACAAATGTTTCAAATTATCTGGGAAATATAACCAGGAAGGGAATCGCTGGGTCTCATGGTAGCTCTGTTTCATAGGAGTCCTCTTACTAGGTTTGAAGAGCAGAGCAGAGCAGAGCAGAGCAGGAGTTGAGTCACATCCTTGCTCCCTGCCCTCTGCACTCGCATTTGGTCATCAGAAGCATGATGCTTGTTGATCCTGTTGTTTGCAACACAGTGGTTTGGTTCTGGAAAACCATATCATTCCACAAAAATGCTGAAGCAGGAGCCACCGCAAGGCTGTAACTGTTTAGTTACAAAACTCGAGGCCAGGGCTAGACACGATTCCCAAAGCTCTGCAGTCCAGAAATGATAAGTTTTCTGGAGGCAGAGTGTTGTGCTTCAGTTGATGATGCATAAAATAAACACGTAACCTTTTCAGAATTGAAGCCATGGAGGGAACTAATCTAAACCCTAAAGGTCTATTGTATTTTTAAACATTTAGGAATTTTTCAAACAGTCCTGTTTGCGAAACCATCTAACGCCATACTCACCACATTCACAATACACAGACAGGTCACGTTATCCTTTATGGTTGCAAATGGATCCAAATAGGCAAGTATTCTTTTAATTGACTACACAGCCAGTGACCAAGTTCATCTTAATTCATTAAACTTGTGGTTTCAGAGAATAGCAATTAACATTTTTAGAGAAAGGCTTTTCCCCACTTCTCTGTATTATACATTAAATTTAGAACTGAAGTCAGAGTCATCTGGAATTAAATGGTGGCTTTTTTGCAAAAGCCATAAATTCTTATTGTGTAATTTGGAATTAGTATTGGGTTTTAAGTAGTTCATGAATCCTCTGGAACTACAGGCACACTCTATGTTGTACAAGTATGTGTGTTTTTCCATAAAGTTGCCCTGCTCTCCATTAAGACATTAGTTTAAAAGTTATAGAATTGTTATACTCTAATTGTTTTACAATTCTGTGAATTTGAGATAAAATAGAAAAATCCACAGGGATCAGGAGGAAAAAAAATACAACAATCAGATCAGGGTGTTCTGAAAAAGCAGAGTGTTTGGCTAAGGTACAAGCTAAAGGCTAAGTTCTTTTCCCTCTCTTTTCCTCATTACACTTTTTTTTATTTGATACTGGCAAGTTCAAGAATGGATAAAGAAAATGTGAAATATATATACACAATCCAATACTATTCAGCCATGAAAAGGAATAAAATTATGTCATTTGAAATAACATGGACAGAACTAGGGATAATTAAGCTAGTCAAATAAGCCAGGCCAAAAAAAAAAGAAAAGGCAAGTACCAGATTGTCTTACTGATTTATGGAGTCTAACAGAGTCGATCCCATGGAGTTGAGAGTAGAATGGTGGTTAGCAGAAACCAGAGAGAACAGGTTGAGGAGCAGGGTGGTAAAAAGTGGTCAATGCATGTTGAATTGCAGCTAGATAGGAACAAGTTCTGGTGAACTATTGCACAGGAGGGCAACTGTGGATAACAATGTATTACATATTTTGAAAAACTTGAAAAAAGAATCTTGAATGTTTTCACCTATAAAGAAATGATAAGTTTTCTGGAGGCTGAAGCAATAAAATGGTAAGCCTCAACAACTTAGACCCTATGTAAAAAAAAAAAAAAAAAGATATATATATATATATATATATATATATATATATATATATATATATATATATATATATATAAAATAAAAAGGGCTGGGGTAAAGTGAGTGCCCCTAGGTTCAATTCCCAGTGCCAAAAATAAATCTTTGAGGAGACCAATAGAGACAATGTACACATGTATTAAAAAAAATGGTACTCCATAAATCAGCATTTTTGTTTTTATGTACAATTAAAAAGAAATCAAATTTAAATGAACAATAAATTTATTGCAAATAAGATGGTACAATTAGACTAAAAGAAAATAACATTTTTCTTGGCCTTGAAGACTTTGACAGCTATTCTAGGAACAATTGATAAGAATTTTCTCAGGATTTTTAATATTATTAAAATCTTATTTACAAAAATAGCCTTAATTTTATTGCTTAGTAGTTTATCTTGCTCAGTAGAATGTAAGATCAATGAAAAAAACAAATTTTCTTTGTGCTCTAGGAACCTAAAATTATTCACCTATCTTATTAGTTACATAATAAATATTCTATTTGAATTTGAATGATTACCTGAAGCTTTGAAAGTCACATTGTAACTTAATATTTATTTTATTTTATTTACTTATTTTTTTTAGTTATACACGGGCACAATATCTTCATTTTGTTTATTTATTTTTATGTGGTGCTGAGGATTGAACCCAGTGTGCAAGGCAAGTGCTCTGCCACTGAGCCACAACCGCAGTCCTCATTGTAACTTTTTGAAGGACAAAATTTCTAATCCTCCCCTTCCTGGTTGCACATGGGGGTACCAAAATTTAGCTATAAGTACTTTAAAAAGTTAGGATGCTTAGGTTAATCCCAAAACAGATAGCAACCTATTGCTCCAGAAAATTAAGAAACTTCTGAAGGAATAGTAAAACTATGGACTTTAGAGAAGAAAAAATAAAATGAAGTTCCGTGTTTCATGTAAAGTTTTCCTTTTAAAGGTGGCTATTTTCATTGGTAGAGAGACTGTATCCATCCTCTCAAACAACTGCTGAAACCAGGTAAAAATATTATGTGCAACTAATATATTACTACATGTGTTTGGTATGTATTTTTGACAATCTATGATATCTATAGGTTTTCAGTTTTCTTCCTTCTAAAATAAAGTTTAGTCTAAATTTTCAGGATTTTGGAGAAAATTAAATACAGTATCATTTAAGTAGAGTTGCTCTCCAGTGTGTACACATTTACAAGGCAAACATGTTGGTGGCTGGTTCTTTGTGATCATTTGTTGGATATTGATTACTTATAAATCCGTCACAATTTAAAGACTTAAGTTAGAAGCATTATTATTATTATTATTATTATCATTTTAGTCACAGAAAAATCATGAAATTCCCTTTTCCACTCATGCATGTCTTTGCAGGTCCCAAAAGAGGAAAGATGCAACAGATGCCACTTGTCATCATCCAAAACATGAAAGCAATCCCCTGCAGAGCCAGTGAATTTGTCCTAGGTAATATGGAAAATTCTTTTCAACAAGAGCACTCTGGGAGCCTTTTCCATCTGTCCACAATATGAGTCATTTCCTTGACAGAATAACTCTGGTCTCAAGAGTTATCTGTTCAAAACTTCCTATCATTGTAATCTTTTGAGTAATGAGGGCTGAAATCAGACTGCCTGCTTTCCCAATGTTTCATCAGGACAGTATTTAATTCCTAATGAGGGTCATAATTAGCTCACCTAGGCAGATCCTGGAGCTTTAGATAATTCTGGCTCTATTTTGAGCTAAAAATCAGCCAAGGAACTGAATTATTAAGGATTTTTCCTCCGGTTGGTATCTTGCTTTTTCCCCATTTTGCTCTTTCCCCTGACACAGAATTTATAATATCTACATTTCATTTCCTTAAGTGACCATAATGTTTCGGTGACCTCACATCAAGGATGGCTGAAGAGTCACCCTGACATTAAAGATGATTCATCTTCCACTACTTTTTCTTTCTTCCTCCGAAGATTTCATCATATTTAAATTAAATCAAGGGCTGCTTCCAAACTCCGACACTGGTGGGAAATATTGTTTCTGTATACAGTCTAACAAAGCCAGTGACACAGCAAGCAGGAGAAAGAATGCATTGCAAAAACCACAGAGGCCAAGAAATCCAAGCAACACTTCCAGCACGCTCCCCTATTCAGAAAGAACGTGCTTCCTCTCTGTTTGCGAAATGCCAATATATGTATGAAATACAGCAATCTCAAGGAAAATCCCTTCTCATTGCAGAGTGGTCTCTTATACCCCTCTGAGGTCAAAGATTTACATTGGAGGTGACTGTATTCCATCATTTCAGTTATGACCAGAAATAGAAAATGCAGCTCCTGGAGGAGCAGGTAGTATCTAAGAAAACAGAGAAATCCTGAAAATGTATACAGCTAAGCTTAAATCCTGAGATGAACTTACCTATGAGTTAATGGAAAGAAAGTGCAATAAGCGCACAATTCTTTTGCCCACGTCACTGCAGCATGGTATCTAAAGGTCATATAGCTCTTAACTAAGTTTTCCTAAGCAGCTAATTTGCCCTGGCTATTGCTGGACACTAGTATCTCATATAGGAATTCAATGTATTCTTTCTCTCCATAAATAAAGTGAACGAAGTATCTGAAAAGTAAACTAGACAGAAACATCAATGAGAAAACACTGGTGTCTACTAGACACAGGGAGAAAAGATTTCCGGGCATGGAAACCTCAGGCTTGAATTATGAATAGGTGCTGTATCTATCATATTGATGAACTGCTGTGTTGCAAATGTCACTTCCCATCTGTATTCATAGGAGATGTTAACATAAATTTCACCTCCTTAGGATTTCAGATATCTGAAGACCTTGACAGAATTAGGAGATAAGTCAGTTCCAACAAGTTTAAAATGTTACTGATACATAATAAAACACAGTGAATTTCAAAATAATAGTGGTTTTATTTTTTGTTTGTTTTGTTTTTCAAAACCTTCTCAACTTCTAAGGTAAGTATTTTTTTTTTTAAAGCAGACAGCAGATCAGCCTACTGTGTATATTATACATGTAAAACTCAGAAAGAATTTCTCCTTTTAGGAGTTACACATTAAACAATGATGATTAGGAACATGTTCTATATTGACACATAGTTTATACTTAATATATATTATTCTATTTTTTTTTTTACTGAGTCTCCAACATAAAGAGTTAGGACTCAGGATTGAGCTTCCCAAGAAATCCCATGGTTAATCTGCTCACGTGTACAACATACCTATAAAGTATTTGGGGCCTCAAATCATCTAATCTTAATAATTATAAGATGTTTAAGTGTAGCACATAAAACATATTGGCATGTGTTTTGGAACATGGGAAGCAGATGGACTTTATCTTTTGCACTTAAATCTGCAGCCCATTTATAAGATGAAGTGCATTTTCACTTATTGGGATTCGGATAGTACAAAGCTAGATTTAAAGGTACAGTTAAAAAAAATACGTAATTATTTCTCATGTGACTTTTCTCTTCCCAACAGAGAAGGACATTCTTCCTCAAAATGCTGTCTAAGAAAGAAAATAATAAAATTCAGGAAAACAGGGGCATCACCTAGCAGGGCATTCCTAGGTTGATAGCGAGAGGAAATTCCAGAATTTCCCTGGGGCCAGAGTCTGTCACCAGGGAGAGAGTCATCTTTTTTAAAAAGTAAGTGATTTGTTAAAATCTATTTAATAGATTCTTATAATTCAGATATATTGGAGAATGGAATATTGAAAAGAACAGAGGAAATGATAAGAAAAAAATGAGATATCATTAATCCCTGGGGCAACAGAAAAGTTGCTGAAGATAGCAACACATCACATGGCTCAGCAGTCAACCAGTTTACACAGATGCTGAAACAGAGCGACTAGTCTGCTTTCCTAGCAAGAGGAAATATGATTGCAATCATGAGCAAACTTGACAGGCGTATACAGAGGGCGTGAGGGAAAAGACATATTCATGTGCCAGCCAATACTGGCTGCTGATTAAATGAGCTTGATCCAAGGCAATCAGCATTTCAGAGATTTGTTGGTTCTCATAAATAATATTTCAGTTCAAGACTATAAAATTTCATGTGGTCAAGTACTACTAAAAATAAAATAAAAACATTTTGGATCCACAACTAGACACCCATAACCATACTAGTACAAAGAGGAACATTTGGGGAACTAAGTATTAAATACATGATATTGAGGTTTCTTCTTGGTCCATTTCCTCCTCAAAGAAAAAAATAAAATAAAATCTCCCAACCTTCAAGCACCAGTGATTTCCTGTTCCCTAGTGCCTTCCACTCAAATGGGAAGGTTTCTGGTTTGGCCACTTGATTCTGTCAATTCAGCTCCTATGTTATGACTAATTGACTTCTGCATAGATTTTTATATTTTGAGATTTATCTCTAATTAAGAAATGACTTGGCCTCTCATTCCACATGGCAAGCTTGGCATAAATAATGCATATAATTTTGAAAAAGGGTCTTGACATTCTCCCTAAGTCTAGGCTTAAGGGGAATAGCTGAACTGGAACTATTAGATCTTGGAGTCAAATGAGGGACAGAAGACAAGAAAGTTAGATGTGAGGACTGACCTCCCAGCCAGTTACTGCCCCCTTATAAATCTGTTCGTTTCTCTAACAATAACTTCAATTCATAACTTGATAAATTTATGATGAATATTTAGCAAGAATAAGAGCCACTAATATGAAATCAGCCCAGATAAACTCAGAGTGAAATGTTAAATAAATCTCCCTGTAAAGATGGCAGAGTCCCAATGATGTTGTCAGTTTATGCTCTGCCTCCCAGGGATGCTGAGGAGAATCAAACACTCAGTGAAAATGCCTATCAAAACAGCAGAGAATTAAGCCCTGTGATTTGGCTTTCAACCTAAATGACTACAATTAGAATTATTTGGAAATGACATTTCATTTATATCTACACAATTAGTGCGGAGCACAAAGACAATTATGCATGTCATTAGAAAAATTTCCAATTAAATTTGCCCTGAGTTTTATTTGATTACAGCAATAAACAATATATGTATATTTAGTATGCACACTTTATTGGTCATGTAGCAGAGTACTTTAGGAGAAATTTTCTGCACAATATATGACAGCATGTGTAAACCTCAGGAAAGCACTGTGTGCACGCTTATTTACAAACACAATTAATCACTGCGCTCTGCAGGCATCAATGTGTTCAAACAAGCTTCTGTCTTCCTGCCTTTATAAGTGCTGTCTCCTTTGCCTGGAGCACTTCTCATAGTTTTCCCCAGTACTATTTCTCTCCATCAATAGTAAAGTCCTAGAGGCTTTGCTGGGCCTTCCTTGCAGCACATGACTTGACCTAGGACAGCAACAGAGAGGTGAGAGGTGGCTGTGCTCCTCCACAGTGTGTGCTCCCCGCTCCCCTTTCCCAGTGTGGCACATACAGACTGCATGAACACCACTGGTGGGGGATGAAACTGCCCACGGGGGACTGGCCTCGTGAACTCCGTGAATGGAAGGGCAGAGGGCTACTGCCAGGACCAGACCTCCCATCTTTGGAGACTTACAGGGTTTTGTTTGAAACAGGATTTTCGTTTCCCTTGTGCAGATGGATACTGGGGCCACCGCAGTGTGAGAGCAGGTAGGGTATGGTTAATCTAAAGTGTGAGTGTCAGGATACTCTCCGAATCTGCTCAGTTATCTTGTGTTTTGTTCCATATCCTGGGAAGCTGACCATGA
Organism: Callospermophilus lateralis; assembly: GCF_048772815.1. Lineage (NCBI taxonomy): Eukaryota > Metazoa > Chordata > Mammalia > Rodentia > Sciuridae > Callospermophilus > Callospermophilus lateralis. The sequence continues at coordinate 9,106,250 of NC_135321.1, forward strand.
GGAACAACTAAGGGATGTTGGCCTTAGTTCTGATTCATCCAAAGAGAAAAACTAGCTGAAAGAAGATTCCGAGTGGTTATTCTTCCCTGGACCTCTGGGTTGCCGAGCCCTGGGTCATCAGAGGCTCCATTCTTTTCCTGGACAACACCCTGAGGCCTATCTAGGATACCTCTCTGCTGCTGGAGCATCAGTGAAAGCCCTTGCTTTGTGGACGCTGGCTACTGTTCTTTCTGCTTATCCCCGATACCCCTTGTTGATTTCACGTGTGATCCGCCACTTCATTACACTCTCCTCAATGACTCTACTGAGTGTGTAATCACTTTTCCAGTAGGGTCCTGAATCGACACAACTATCGGGATGGTTAATTTTTACTCATTATTCAGGTCTTAACTTAAATGTCATGTCAGGTAAAGTCAAACTTTTAAAAATTGAGCTTTTTCTTTTAAAGCACCATTTATCCTAACTAGGTCTCTTGGAATTGAGAGAGATACAAAAAAATGGAATTTATAGTACATCAGCTACATGTTCCTAGTTTAGGCACAGAGGAAAACAGCAACCAATATGAATGATTGTTTAGATTTATATTATTGGCTATAAACAAAATAGCAATTGGTATGAATAAATTAATTTGAACTCTTATTAGATATTATGAAGAATTTTAAAGCATGGTCTGAATATAGCATGGATAATAGGTCAAAAGACATTTCTGACAAAAGGATTCCTACACTGAACCTATAGAAATATGAATACTTACATGTATGAAAAACCACAAAATGTTATTCTCAAGTTTCTTTACCGATTATTGATTACATACAATGTGCTAGACTCTGGTACAACGAAGAAACAGTTCAGTTTTTAATGGTGCCTTCTTAACTCAATTAGATTCTGAAAATGGAAACACACAGATAAATACATAATTGCAATTACAAGGATAGCTATGAAAGAAATGTCAAGACATAATAGGAAGCATAGTTTAGAATGGGCAAAGTGGAGCAAAAGATCTCACAGATTTATAAACTGAAATCTAATGAGTATGCCTTTATTAATTTTAAAAACAGGTGTGGGTGGGGACTATCCTTCCACAGTATAGAAAGCCTGGGTCAGTTTCTGGGACATAAGAAAAAGCTTGCTATCTATTAAAAAGTGTGATGGCAGTCTCATCACCAACTAAAGATGTAAGAGTATGGTCCTGAGAGCTTAGAAAACATATAATGTACTCCTGGGTAATGGGAATCCATCATAAGTTCAGTAGGGACTCTGCTTCACTGTGACAAGAGGAACTGAGAGGAGGAAAAGTTTATTTGTGGGTCACAGTTTCAGCCTATGATTAGCTGAATTAGTTGCTCTGGGCCTGAGGTGTGGCAGAGAACATCATGGCAGAAGGTGGTGGGAGAGAAAAACTTCTCAGCTCCTGGCAGACAGCCAGGGACAAGATATAGTCTCCAAGACTGTGCCCCTTGTGACCCAACTTCTTTGCCCCACCTTCCTATAGTTAGCACCCAATAGTTCATTCAAATTATTAATCCTTCTACAGTATTAATCCATTGACCAGGTTATAGTTCACATGATCCAATCTTTGCTTAAAAAGTATCACCTCTGAATCTTACTGCATTGAAGGACAATGACTTCAAAACCTGAGTATTGGGGACATTCTAGATCCAAATGACAACACGTATCAAATTGTGTCTTTAGAAGTATAGAAGTGGCAGGTGAGAGAAAACAATCTTAAGAGTGAGCTGATTATAGCAGTTCAGTCTTATAGACAGATGAAACCCCAGATAAGAATTTAAACAGTCTAAATATGTTTTAGAAATCATGATAAGAAAGACAGATAATTTTTCTATGTACATATGAGAATACACCATAGTGAATCCCACCTTCATGTACATCCACAAGAATGGGGTCCTAGTTAGAATAAGATATATTCCATGCTTGTATAATTTTACCAAAATGAATTCTATTGTCATATATAACTAAAAAGAACTACTTTAAAAAAGACAGGATCATTGTTGCCTGATGTCAGAATTTTACTTTAAATTTTTATCCTCTTCTAATACTCAGTCCAAAACACCACCATCCATGAAATTAATTGATCAAGGAAAATATCAGGGAATAATTCTTCAGAATTCTTTCCAACTAAAGATCCACACACACATGGACACACGCATTGTCTCCTACCACACTCCTTGAATGTGTAGTCATCACTCAAATCTTAGCTATGGCTGCCTTTAGAGGTACCATGTAACTCCTCCCCAAAGTCCTCTTATCACTTTCTTTATTATTGTACTATTTTCATTTTAGAGTCCCTTTATTATGCTACTTAATGGAAATTAAAAATTTCAATGTACAGTAATTATTATAATTTAATTATACAATTGTTTATATATTTATGTGTGTAAAATAAATACATCCATTTATAGTTTAATAGCTCCATGAGAGCAGGAACTCAGCCAGGCACATACTTTGAGCTCTCTCATGGCAAGAATCATGCAACAAACCCAGTGTATATTCTTTATATATCTATCTTTTTACACCTTAACCAATTATGAAATAATACAGATATTTTTCAAACTCTATGGCTTTGCTAAAATAGAAAAAGAAATAATTACTTTGAGACAATAATAGCTTATCCAAGGCATGATCCATTTGAACACATGAATCTAAGATCAGACCTATGGTGAGAGACCTGGACCAGTATTGAAGATAAAGGTGTCAGCACACTTTGAGTGAAATTTGAAGATAATTACACAAATAGACTTTTTCAGAAATAAGGATTTTTTACAAAAAAGGACATGCGGATAAATATTAGTTGTAGGAATTTGGGAATTAATGAAAAAGCAAGAAAGAGAGTGTGAAGTATTTAATTTCATAGGGTTTAAACTTAGAATTCCATTTAAATTTGGCCTGTGCCAATTCATAGGTGTTGACCCTGGCAAAAAATGTGGTGGCCTAATCTTTCAAAAAGGAGAGAGGCAATAAGAATGTCCATGAAATGTGTTCAACTGTGGCCACAAACTGGCATGTAATAAGCATTTTCTTTTCTTTTTTTTTATTGGTTGTTCAAAACATTACAGAGCTCTTGACATATCATATTTCATACATTAGATTCAAGTGGGTTATGAACTCCCATTTTTACCCCAAATAAAGATTGCAGAATCACATCGGTTAACATCCACATTTTTACATAATGCCATATTAGTGACTGTTGTATTCTGCTACCTTTTCTATCCTCAACTATCCCCCCTCCCCTCCCCTCCCATCTTCTCTCTCTGCCCCATCTACTGTAATTAATTTCTCTCCTTGTTTATTTTCCCATTCCCCTCACAACCTCTTATATGTAATTTTGTATAACAATAAGGGTCTCCTTCCATTTCCATGCAATTTCCCTTTTCTCTCCCTTTCCCTCCCAACTAATAAGCATTTTCTACCTGTTCACCATTATTACTAGGTGATGGAGAATCTAGACAATGCAATATCCAAGAACTGGTCCTTTTGTCTATTTAAGAGAATTTTAAGCTTTTTAATATGTGATCTAAAATTTATAATGGGTCATAAATAAGAATATATTACCAGATAGCTCATTTGAAAAGCTACAAGATTGTACATAAAATTGAATTTGTGTTAAAAAGCTAAAATGTATTTTAAATATTTTCTAAATGTTAATAATGCTAAAAATATTGAACACATTATGACAGTTTATAAGATTTAAATGTTTTTGCCCTGATTTCTCTATATAATTTTCATTTTTTCCTGGTTATAGAGAACTTGCTACTATTAACTCAGTTAAAATTCTTAGTTTATGACACAATTCACCATTTTCCCATTAACTCTACATAAAGAGTCCTTGCTAGATGGACTTTTAATATTGATCCAAATGACCTTGTAGAGAAATTTTTTTACATTTATATATTTGAGAACAAATGAGTGTTCAGTTAGGATAAAATGTTAGGTCTTAAGGTAATAAAGTGATCCTATTAAAAATGATCTGCTTTTCCATGTGTATTGATTTTAGAGGCTAATAGAAGGTAGGCACAAAAGAGCAGCATCATTTCACACAACAACAACAAAAAAATGGGAAATTGCTTGCTACACTCTTATAATTCCAAGATTCACTTAAGTCACAGTTTTCAGTTACACTGATGTCATTAATGCACATGGAACATTATCAGTGCCTTCCAGACATAACAAACCCAGTCAGTACTCTGGCTCTGTTCTGATTTTGAAAACCTTACAAATTAGAGAGAAAAGATGTTTTCAAATACAAGAAGCCATCACTGCTAGGAGTAGAATCAAATGCAGAAGAATAATATTGTTCTCTACTTGCAATTATGTATAAGATAATCATCTGTGAAGTATATGTGCAGTATTTTAACAAAATTAAATTAAAACATTACTTGTAATGTATGGAAGTAAGATAAAATTAAATGTATTTAAATGTGTAAATGTGTAAACATATATTTGTATATATATTTGTATATATATATACACACACTCATGCACACACACACACACATTTATAAATACAAATTCATCAAGCAAACAAAGTGGAAGTGATGCTTTACAGGCTAAAATAATTAACATACAGAGTTATGACTATTAAAATATTTTATGTTATGTAAAAACTTCGGGAAATACATAAGAGAAAGAATAAATTAAAATTGTATTCCTACAACCCAGAATTTACAATGGTTGAGATTTTGTTGTATTTACTTTGTGCTTTTAAATAAAAGCAATGAAGAATATGGAAGGAATTATATTTTGCTCCTGTCCACTTGAATCCAAAAGCTCATCTAAAAGCAATCAACTAATCTGAATTAAATACAAATCCTCTTTATCCTCTGCAATATTGATAAGTAATCCATTATTATATAGTAAACTAACCTGCATTTAGATTGAACCTGTGTGGTTTTAGCAAGGGATAGAATATTCAGACAGCCTGCATCAGCAAAAAAAGTGAGGGAAAAAATTCAGTGATTCCAGCGTTTCCCAAACCTGGCAAAGAATAAAAAAAAAAAAGGGGGGTGGAATTAGTCTTAGTCTTTCAAACTTATCAACTGTGTAGTATGTTTAACAATGATATTTTAAAGATTTACCTATAGAAGTTAATGTGACAGGTTATCCTTCCAAAGATGTTCCCCACAATTTCTCCTTCACATATGCTTATCAACAATGTGACCTTGTCCCTAACACATAGACTAGGGTCTATTTTCTCTCTTCTTGAACCTGGCAAGAATTTTTCAAGCAAGAAAAGATAGAAGTGGTGTATATAATTTCTGAGTCCATCTCAGATATGGCCAGGTTGCTTCTAATTATTTGTAAACATTTGCTCTGAGCAAAGCAGCCAACATGGAAGATATGAGACCACCCTGAGACTGCCATAATGGAAAATCCACATATAGATGACCTGTTCAACATCCCCACTGAGCTTCCAGCAGCAAACCAGCTTCAAATATCTGCCTGTTAGTGGACCATCCTGAAGCAGCCATGCTGAAACTGAGGCTAATGTGTCAGATAATATCTGAGTCTACCTTCCTCAGACACACTAAGCAGGCTTCCCAACCAAGGATTTCTCAAATTTCTGTTACACAAAATCATGAGTAAATTAAAACGTGTGTTTAATATGCTAGTTTGTAGTGCAATTTGTCACATAGCAAAAAAATTCTGTAAAATTTTAAAATCCACTAAAATTATGAAAATGTGATTTTAAAATAAAATTAAATCAATATTAATCTGAGAAGTAATAAAGATATACTTTACTATCTCAATTTTCATAAACTTAACATTTGTTATAATGACTATGCTGATTATACTAGAAATTGACCACCCAAATAGAAAATCAGCTGCATATTCCCATGTATGTGCTAACAAGGGAAAGAAAGAGAGAAAAGGTAAGACTCTGCTTAAATCACATTTCAACTCTGAATTGAATTACATTGATGAAAAATGTTATGAATTTTAATAACCATCTTCTCATATTACTCAGTAATATTATCATCTATGATAAAGAGATACCTTTTGAAAAAAGAAAGGTAAGCTTCACAGGCCTCTGAGGATTTTTAATTTTTTTAAATGTGCATCAGGTAAAATAATAGTGAATTTAAATATGTAAGTGGGTAAGTGACTCAAACATAAAAGTCAGGATTAATTTTTTCTATGCATGAGGCAATTTAGAAGAGGGAGCAAAACTCTGGTCATGAAGTATTCCCAAGTGAGCGAGCCATGCTGTCTCAGGGAATTGTGAAGTTGTGATTACACTAGACCTTTGTTTTGATGGATCACTCCAAAGATCAAAAGATCCATAGGGAATTGAAGAGTGCCTCTTATATGTCTTTCAAATCTTAAAGCCTCTGTAATGAAAAGGTTGTTAAATGATTATTAAAGATCTATTTATCATCATTTTGAAATCATACCCAGGGAATGAAACACACACTCCATTTGATATTACATGATGCTCAAGAGTGCCTTCTAAGACTGGTCTATCATGGAGATACCAATCCCATATTACCAATGTCTTCAAGCCAAAAATCCATCCAAACTTAAAGGGTTGGTGTGGGGTGTTGATATAAATAATATTGCTTTGAAGACTGATTAATGGAAGAGAGTTTATTTATTGATACTTGGATACAATTTTCACAATCACAATAAAAAGATTGTGGAAAAGAGAAGGGGTATTTTTAAAATTTTTGCTGACTTCCATATTTAAGAGCAATGAAAATATCTTAAAGGGAAACAGACAGTGAATATTCTAAAGAATCTTGAAACTTAATATAAGAACTTACTTCTAATATTTCCCTTAATTTAAAAAAATGAAAGAAGAGGAATCAAACTATGCTAAATTAAATTATCTTAAAAAATCATAAATCATACAGGAAAAAATAATATCACTGAGTGTAAACATGGTAGAAGCAGAAGGATTACATTAACTACTTACACACATCAATGCAGCATACTAGGAAGACCTTAGTCTTGGATTAATACCTGATTCAAAACCTGTATCTGTTGTGTATTTAATTGAGAAAAAAATAAATGAACCATAATCTCTACTTTCAGCATAAGAGTGAGAAATGTAAATTCCAAGTTATCTGCAAATGAAAAAAAAAAAAAAATAACCCACAAATTCGCAGTATGAGTGCCATATACTACAATCCTGCACCAAGCAGAGAAACTGGTCAAGTCCATAAATGCAAAGGCACATGGAAGGGCTCAAGCAAGTGTCAGATCCAGGTAACACCCATTAGTGTCCAGGCACAGGAGCCCTGAGTAGGAAGTTACAGAGTGCACAGGGCACCTGGCAGTTCCCAGCCCTAGCATCAGGCACCAGGAGGAAGGAATGTGGGGAGGCTGAGGTGAGAGTGTGCAATGTGACAACATGTTGCACTTAGAAAACTCAGAGGAGATGCTATAGAGATGATGGCTGTTCTTGAAGTTGGAGGAGGTGGGAAAGGAAGGAGGCTGATGATGAGGATCAGAATAAAGAAAAAGTTAAAAAGCCAGAGGGAGGGCTGGGGTTGTGGCTCACGCAGTAGCTCGCTCGTCTGGCATGCGTGCGGCCCGGGTTCGATCCTCAGCACCACGTACAAAGATGTTGTGTCTGCCCGAAAACTAAAAAATAAACATTAAAATTTTCTCTCTCTCTCTCTCTCTCTCTCTCTCTCTCTCTCTCTCTCTCTCTCTCAAAAAAAAAAAAAAAAAAAAAAAAAAAAAAAAGCCAGAGGGAACAAGACCAAAACATTGTCACATGTACCAGAACAGAACAGAACAAAACAAAAAATGGTGACAACAATAATGAAATGTCCTTAACTGTAGAAACATAGCTTATTTTTTAAGAATTGGTGATAACTAAAGGTAGTATTACCAACCAGATACAAAAGCATGTTGAAATAACCACATGTTGTGATGAAAATGGGTTTAGTCAGTCAATGCAAACATCAATCAGTATTAGGAAATGCATGATCAAAACTTTCTCAGTAGCTCCACACAAGAACACTCTGCAGTGGACTGAAACGATTCCCCCACCCCAGTGCACGTGTTGGAGCCCAAATCTCCAGGCCTTTTAACAGATAATTGGGTTTAGTTAGGCTCATGAGGGTGGGGCTCACATGATAGGATTAGAGTCCCTAAGAAGAGGCATCAGAGAGGTTGCTCTCCCTGTGTCAGTGCCACATAATGACACAGCCAGAAGCCAACTGTGGAGAGCAGTGACAGTGATTGGGAGACCAGTGTCTGAGATTGGGGTCCCTGATGACTTCATCACTGTGGCATGCTTGGTGACTGGGAAAGCTTCTATGCAAAGGTGTAGGATGCCTGGTTGCTATAGCAGTGCTCTACATGGGGAGACTCTGCTGCTAGAGCATTATCAGGCACACAGTTCCTGGCACTGAAGGAATTTCCTTGCTAGACAACCACATGTTTCACCAGTTCCATTGCTCCTGAATCTGAGGTTGAATTAGTAACTTTAAACAATGGACTTGTTTGAGAGCTACACAATTCTCCTAATGTGTACATTGCAACTATAGAATGTAACTGGGGAAATAGCTGCATAATGTTGCTAACTCTGAAACTTTCATGATTACAAAGGATAATGCTTGCATAGTCTTTAATCTGATTAATGAGACATATATAATAAAGATTGCTGGTGTAATTCTTTAGATCTGCTTCTCCATCTGAGAGCAGAACTCCACCTGATCCCAGCTGTTTTGTCTTCAACATCTGCCATGTGTGAGTCTTCTTTTCTTTCATTCTCCCATTGTCCCTTGCCTGAACCTGCTAGTTTGGCCATGCAGGTCAGGCAGCCAACCATCTGTGAAGCAAGGAGAATGATTACTCCAGAACCCCACACATACTGGTATCCTGATCTGGGAATCAGTGTCTTCAGTACTGTGAGAAAATAAGTTTATCTTCTAAGACACATTTATCATTAGTCCAGAGATAATGAAAGTCCTTTGGCAATTTCACTAGATTAAAATTGTTGAATAAAATAGAAACTCATGGATACAGCCTTAGCAACAAGCACATAAACCGTTTTCACTAGTGTTTGGAGTGCATAGTATGTATGTGTGAGCTTCCAAAAACTGGACATTTCTAAGAAACTTTATTGCTCTTACACAATTGGAGGTTAATTGGAACCTTAGTGAAAAAAAAAAAAAACTTTATTTGCAAATAAATGATAGAATTTCCAGAGAACAACAACAAGAAAAAAAAATTCACTGCAAATAAAATGAGTAAATGCAGTAAGATAGCAGGATATATGTTTAAAGTACATCAACCAAATTCACCATGGATATAAGAAAAATATATGATACAAATTGGAAAATTCTAATACAAAATAAATGTCTAGAAATAATTTTAAACATAGATGTGATAAATTAAGTGAGAATAAAGCTCTAAGACTCCTTCCTTAAATACATAAGGAGAACTTCCGAAAAAAAGAGAAAGGAAAAAGATGTTTTGCCTCTGGATAGAAATACTTAATATCATAACTTGTAGTTTCTCCCTACATTAATTTATATTATATACACTATTCAAATAGCTCTAGCAAGAACAATTTTTTTTTCTGATTTTAGATTGAATGGTTCTAAACTTTTATGTAAAAAGTAAATAAGCAAGATATCCCAGAAAAATGGGAGAAGCTTCTAAACTTTACCAAGAATTAAACCTAATATAATACATTCACCCAATCATGATGAAATTTGGGTAACACTTCCAAATTAATAGAAAAATATAAAAAAGTTTCAAAATTGAAAATATATCAATAATTTTGTATCTTATAAAGATAATATTAAAGAATCAGTGTTGAAATTTGAATTTTTAATAAATGACATTATAACTTTAGATAACTTTTAAAAACCATAATAAAGATATATATATTATATACATATAATATATATATAATATATGTATATTTACACATATGTATGTACATATATGTATATATGTAGTCATTGATAGGTAGATGAATAGAGAGAGAGAGAGAGAGATAGATAAACTATCTCCAATAAATAAATGTGTCTTTTTGTATACTTCAATGATGGGGATGGGGAATGAGCAATGATGGGGAGCACATGGAACAGAAAAGTATTTGCTTTATGGCCAGAAAGCACAAATAAAGAAGGAAAGAGAAAGGGTCCCACATTCCTTTAGGAACACATGCCCATGACCTAAGTACCTCCCACAAGTCAACAGCTCCTTCCAATAACACCACGTTGGGGACTAAGCCTTTAGCATCTGAACTGTTGGGGGACATTCAACATCCAAATTCCAATTGGAAATAAACATACAAATAATTAAATTCATTGATAAATTGTATTTACAAGAATATCATGGAAAATACAAATAAATAAAGATCAAAATACAGAAATTACAGAAAGGATTTTCTTTTCTATTACATGTGATGGTTAATCTGGATTTTAACCAAATTGGATTAAGAGATGCCTACGAATAAGAGACTTCTGGGTGTGATGGTAGGGTGTTTCCATTGTGATTGGCATGTGAAACAGCAAACTGAGGAGCAGCTTGCCCTGAACGTGAGCAGCACAGTCTGATAGACTGAGGTCCTGGATAGAACAAAAGTTGAAAGAAGGAAGTTGATGCAGACATAAGCTCCATTCCTCTTGAGCTGGTGCTTGTGGTGCTGCTTCTATCATCTGATGAAAGCAGGCTCCAGCTCCTTAACTCGGCCAAAGTGACTCTGAACAGCAGTTCTCCAGGGAGCTTCCAGGGCTCCAGTCCCAGACTGGGGAAGGAGCATTGGTCCTTCTTCTGATGCTCCAACTTCATGGACTCGGCGACTACTGTCCTTCCACCCTCCAGCCTGGGGATGAACTCTGTGGGATTATCCTGCTTCTTATTTGGTAATCTAATACAATAAATCCCCCTTTTAATAATCAAACACACCAAACATGGTTCTGTTTCTCTAAAGAACCTTGACTAATAGAATATAGAAAATTCCCAAAAAGAAAAGAGAAAAAAATGATTCACAGACAATGACATCCAATATGGTCAGAAAATTCATTCATGATGAAATTAAAATGTCCTCTTAACATGTAAAAGCATGTCCACCCTTCTCATGCAATGATAAATGAAAATAAGTTCAAAATAACTTCAATTTTAGATACTATTTTTCTCTGTGATGGTAACATTTGAGGAAATAGGCAATTGGTGTCACTTCAAGGAGGGCAATTTGGTAATATCTTACAAGTTATAAGTGCATTTACCATTAGACCCATGAACATACTCACGAAAATCTAACCTAGTGTTATGTCTCTATGAGACTGAAATTTCATAGAAGTAAGTTTAATAATCACAGTCCTATTTCTAAAAGAACAATAATGCCAACAACACAAATATCCAGCACAGGAAACTGTTTTAGTTTTTGTCACTGTGACAGAAAGATATTACAAGAAAAATATATAGGTAAAAACAATTTTGTTTGGCTGATGGTATCTGAGGTTCAGTCCATGATTGGTCAACTTCATTGATCTAGGACCGAGGTGAGGCACAAGGTCAGGTGGAAGGGCCTGGTGGAGGAAAGCCGCTCAGGACATGCAACAAAGATGCAGAAGGAGAGAGCCTCTGCTCATCAGGGACAAAATCTATACCTCATAGTCATGCCTTGGTGACTGACTTCCTCCAGCCACACCCCACCTGCCTACAGTTACCACAGTGGATACTTATCAGTGGACTAGTTCACTGACTCAGTTACAGCTCTCATATTCTAATCATCTTACCTCTGAAGATTCTTTCATTGTTTCACACATGAGCTCTTGGGGAAACACCTCATATCTAAACCGTGGCAGAATCTAATTGAATAATATATTTCTAAGAAAAAAAAAATCATGTTAAAAAACAAAACAAACAAAAATCAGCTGACCCTACGAGACACAACCACCTTCACGTATTAGATGTAAAGGAGAAAGTGGCAGTGCCTAGACCTAACAGTGTGTGAAGGTCTTTAAGCGTGGATGATGACTTGCTCAACTTTTCCTACAAATCAAAAATTTCTGAAGACATCCAAGATTCCAGGTCATAAGTATTGAAAAATAGACAGATAACACTTTAGGATGGAAATTGTGAAGTAATTTCATGTGAAAATTGGCATTGGGACAGTGCTATAAATCTTAGCACTCAGAAAGGACACTTAGAGTTCCTCCTGACTTTGAAATCACAAAGCCAGTGTGGTAATTGATAGGAGTCAAGGATCGTGTGAAGAATGAACAGTCACCCCTGATTTAACACTCAGAGACGGAGAAATTCAAGGCCGAGTTGATTCCAGATGGAAACCACAAAAAAGAACAAAGTATGAGATGAATATGGCCAATAAATAACAGCTATCAAATATATCTAACCAGTACCAGGATATTTATCTTTTTAGTCTACATTTTCTCTGCATTTGACACATCCTTAACTTCAAAATTGGGGCAAGAATTATAATATGTATAATTTTTAAAATATCAAGTGCAATCTCATGTTTTCAAAACTTATATATTTTGATTTTATGTGGTTGTAGTTCTCTGGCTTTTTGCCTGACTTAAGATTTAAAGCTGCCCACATCCTTCCTGGAGTCTTGAGTGGGTGACAATGTTCCCCTGCTTCTGTACTCAAACAATGAATAATGCAGGCCATCACTCACCTTGTTCCCTACACCACATTACACATTCTCACATTTTCTCTCCATGGGGGACAAACACGTTTCTCTTGTCACCAACCTCACTTTAATCCATTAAAAATGGTTATTTTCATTATCCTGTAAAACTTCTCTCCTTTTTTAAGCCAATAATAGTGTGTCGGTGATCTACCTTTAAAACACTGAAGAAGCTTCTTGACATACAATAGAGTTAGATCTCAATAAACTCATTGGAAACAAGAATTAACAGAAGTAGGATATGAATTTAATATAGCTAACCTATGGAACATAACAAATGAACAACACAGTATTCCGCAAGGTATTGCCTGTTCCTGTCAGGATTGAGTGGCTGATGGGGAGCTGTAGCTTACCACTGCTGCCCAGAATGTAGAGAATTTTCCAAGGAAAAAAAATTCATAATTAAAATTCTGAAGTCCAGGAGTTAAAGGTGTAGCTCAGGAATAGAGTACTGGCTTAGCATTTGTACCTGAGTTTGATTCCTAATGATGTAACAAATTTAAAGTACAGTTTCTACTGACTGTATATTACTTTGACACCATAAGAATCATAAATCAATGCATCCTAAATCAAGAATCATCTGTTTTTCATTATTTTAAAGTACTTCTTAAATGCAGTTAGAAGGAAAAATGTAATTCATATGTGATAGAGCGTAATGTTGCTGTCTTTGAAAAAAAAATAGCCAGGCCTACTTCCATTCATTAGTGTTATATTAACGGGTAATTTTTAAAATGGTTTAGGTGAACCTAAGATTCTTCTGAGATCATCAGATAAGTTCTCAAATGTCTTTTAATGATATTTGTGGAGGTTGAGATTTTTATTATTCCCTTTTTATTTGTTTCATTTAAAACAATTGAATAGGATTTGAAGGATCTAAAATGTGGGAAAGATAGAGTAAAAAACATGTGATAAGAATTTAGGGGATTTCCTCAAGGTGGTGGAATGGATCTTGGCAATAACTCTTGACTTCTCCACAGTCCAGAATTGAAACAGTAAAAGAACAGATGACCAGAGATTTGGTGACAGAGTAAATACTCCAAAACTCAATATTGGACAGTTTGAGACTTGGAGAGACTTAGAATTTGACTACTGGAGCAGAAAATTAGGACAGAATTCTCTAACTCCTAAACGGACCAGGGTTGGGACAGGAGGGGAGGGCTAACAAAAAGATAATGAGGGAGAGGGAAAATCTACAACCTTACTTCCTTAACAATCGTCGGAAAGAAAATAAGACCAAGTTAGAATGAGACAGAGGAAAAGATACAGTGAAGAGAATCACACAAATCAGCCCAAATTAAGCAGAAACCTGTGCTAAACAGTGAAAACAATTTTGTAGAGTTCACAACTAGACAGACTCCCTAGAAAAAATAATATCAATACAGCTTCTCCCCATCAATTCAGTAACAAATAAACCATAGGAATGCCTCTGGAACAGGTCAACTGTATAGTCCCTCTACAAGGAGTTAGCAGAGAGATCATTGCTTGCTGAAGGACACAGAAGTCCCCTCCCTGTCACCATGGGTAAGAAAAGTAGGGTTGAACCCATCTGAGAACAAACCACTCCTGGGGAGAGTTCATCCTAATCCAGCACTCCTCTAGCCTCTGCAGGAGCTCAGGAGAAGACAGGTCTACCCCCACTATGAAGATGGATCAAACCCTGGTGTTTTAGTCAGTTTTTTCACCACTGTCACAAAAGACCAGATAGGAACAATTTCAGAAGAAGAAAAGTTTATTTGGGGCTCACAATTTGAGAAGACTCAGTCCACGGGTGGCAGATTCCATTGCTCTATGCCCAAGGTGAGGCAGAACATCAGGACAGAAGGGTGCAGAGAAGGAAAACAGCTCAGAACTTCTACCAGGAAACAGAGAGAGTCTAAGCTCAGTTCTCTAAGTATATACCCCAATGGAATGCCCCCTCAAGACCCAATGCCTTCAGCCAAACCCTAAGTTACCACCCAGTTAATTCTTATTAGGGTACGAATGCACTGGTTGGGTTAAGGCTCTCATAAGCCAATCATTTCACCTCTATACTTTCATTGTCTCACACATGTGCTTTTGAAGGACACCTAATATATAAACCAGAACACCTCGTGGGCTGTACCAGATAGGGTGAAGTTTTCCGGGCCACAGTCTTCCCAAACAGCCTGCCCAAGGGACCCACTGTTGCAGACGACCACTAAGCACTTAGATAAGCAGCCTGCAATGAAGCCTCAGCTAAGAGGACCAGGGGCTCAGTGATTCACAGTCACAGGTCTTAGGAGCTCACACAAATGCAGGTCAACTGATGCTGTGTCCGGGTCCTAAACATCATTTCTCTTTCATGTTGAAAGCAAATAGTCTAAATTCTCTAATCAAAAGATGTAGATTGGCAGAATTCATTTAAAAACAAGATCTAAAACTTTGTTGTTTATAAGAGACCTGATTTATAGAAAAAAAAAATTTCACAAGTTGAGGTAAAAAGATGCTTTTTAAAAAAGTAGCAAATTGAGACTAAAAGCAAGCTTGGGTGTCTACTCTCAAATCTGACAAAGCAAACTTTGCACCGAAATTAATAAAAAAGAGACAAAAACGTCACTTCATACAAGCTAAAGAAATCACCCAAAACCAAAATATAATGATTATAAATATTTATGCCCCAAACATCAATACATCTAGGTAAATAAAACAACCCCCACTCAATATGAAGACTCAAATAGATACCAGGACAATTGTTACCAGCTTTTACTGTGACGAGTCCTTGCTTCCCTGAATGCTGAACACCAGAGAAGCACCAGGAGGCAAGTGCAGAGTGGAAGGGGAAAGGCTTTATTAAAGGACAGCAGAAAAGACTTCCCCCCAAAGAAGAAGGAGACCTGAAAGGTGGAATCCATGGAAAGGGGAGGTCTTCTCCCTTTTTTATCTAAGGTCTTCTTTTGTCCTCCCACATTCCTGTCCTTTATTTCCCACTATCTTGCATGTGATGGGGGATGCAGGTGAGAAGGCCAAAGGTGGGAAACAGGTGGACCAATGGGGAGGGGAGGAGTGACCTGGGCAGGAATGGCCTAGGGTGGTTTGATTAGCATCTCTCAGTTTTGCTGGGAGCTGCTTCATTAATAGGTCTTTAGGACAGGGGGTGCGGGGATCTTGGGGACATTAACATTTCAATTCCCCAGGTGTAGTTCTGGTTTCCCAGATCTCAGACAGAACTCCATTTTCTTTATGGACTCCATTTTCTTTATTAGACTGGATATTAGACCCGATTTACCTCTCTACACTAACTACCTATCTTTAAATCTGGCTTCACAGTCATACTGGGTGATTTCACCACACTTCTGTTACCAATAGACAGGTCATCCCCACATAAACTTAACAAAAATTCTTTCAAATGAAAAAATATGTGTGTGTGTCTGTGTCTGTGTGTGTGTGTAACATTAATCAAGTGAACCTAACAGATATATATATATATATATATATATATATATATATATAGAGAGAGAGAGAGAGAGAGAGAGAGAGAGAATATTTTATTGAAACTAAATTCACTTTATTCTCATTTGTACATGGAAACTTCTCTGAAACAGACCAATTACAAGACCCAAAGAAAAAAATAATAATTCCTTGGCAAAGAAAAAAATAATAATTCCTTGCATTCTATGATCTTATAATGGAATGAAGTGAGAAATCAAAAACAAGACAAAAAGAAAAACAGAAACCATTTTAACATTTAGAGATTAAATAATAGGTTTTGAATGAGGAATGGATCATAGGAAAAATCAGAGGTGGACTATAAATCTTCTAGAAACAAGTAAGGACATGCATATGATGCATCAAAATCTGTGTACAATATGAAGGTAGTTTAAAGAGAAAGTTTATGAATGCATACATTAAAAGAAAAAAATCCAAAATAAATAATCTAATGTGACATCACAAAGTCATGTTAAAAGAAGGAAAAAAAAAATCCCCAAATCACGAGAAGATAATAAATAACTAAGATTGGGGCCCAAATTAATGAAATTGAGATTTACAAATAATGCAAAGGATCAATACAACAAAGAGTCAGCTCACTGAAAAGATTAAAAGAATGATAAACCACTTGCCAGACTTACCAAAGAAAGAGAAATCAACAAAATTAGAGATGAATAATGACATCATGATAAACATTTCTGAAGTCCAGAGGATCATTGGAAACTATTTTGCAAAGTTACACTCCAATAAACTGAAAAATCTGGAAGACATTGACAAATGGACATAAATGACCCAACCAAATTGAACCAAGAAGACATAGAAAATCTAAACAGACCAATATCAAGCCACGAGATTAAAGCACCAATTGAAAACCTTTCAACAAAGAAAATCCCAGGATCAGATGGATAGTGAGGTGAGTTCTACCAGACCATTAAAAAATAACTTATGCTGTACTTCCTCAAATTATTCCATGAAATAGAAAGAGAGGGAATACTCCCAAGTTCATTCTAGGAAGCCACAGTCATCCTGAGGAACAACAATAAAAGAAAACTACAGACCAATATTCCCGACAAACATACATGAAATAATCTTTAATAAATCACTATCAAACCGCCTTTTAAAATACAGTAAGAAGATAGTACATGTCTTAAGTGGAGGGACTTACCTCAGCTTTAGAGAGGCTATAACTGAAATGCCAAGGGGTTGGGGATATAGCTCAGTTGATAGAGTGTCTTACTAGTATTCCCTAGGCCCTGGGTTCAGTCCCAGCCCCACCACCAAGGGAAAAAAAAAAAAAAGCCAAAACCATCATCCTACTAAATACAGAAAAACTAAAATATTTTCTCTAAAATCAGGAAAAAGACAAGGATGGCCACACTTATCACTCCTATTTAGTATGGTTAGCTAAAATGTAGCCGGAGTAACAAGGCAAGAGAAGAAGATTAAAAGGAATACAAATAGAAAAAGAAATGAAATTATATT
This sequence comes from Callospermophilus lateralis, assembly GCF_048772815.1. NCBI lineage: Eukaryota > Metazoa > Chordata > Mammalia > Rodentia > Sciuridae > Callospermophilus > Callospermophilus lateralis. The sequence goes on from NC_135321.1 coordinate 9,123,816, forward strand.
TCTTGATGACTTGTCCGGTGTTTAAGAGAACCAAAAACTTCACCAGAATACTTCTAGAGCTGACAAGTGAATTCAGGAAAGGAGCAGGATTACAAGATCAACAGCTTGTAAATCAGTAGCTTTCCTGTACTCCAATAATGAATCTACTGAGAAATAAATCAAGAACACCATCCCATTTACAACAGCCTCCCTCAATAAAATACTTGGATGTTAGTCTAACCGAGGAGATAAAAGACCTCCACAACAAAAACGATAGAACACTGAAGAAAGAAATGCAATTGGAATAGAAGACATAAAGACAAATCCACGTAGATACAGTCACCTGATATTCAACAAAAGTATCCAAAACACATGTTGGTGAAAAGATAGCCTTTTAAAGAAATAGTGATAGTAAAAGTGGATACTCATATATAGATGGGGAAAACAAGATTCCTGTCTTTTACCCTGCACAAAAGTCAAATCAAAGTGGATCAAAGACCTAGGAATTAGACCAGAAAGATTGCAACTGCTAGAACAAAAGTTATATTCAACACTTTGACATATTGGCACAGGCTGATATACATGACCTAAGGCTCAATAAATAAAACCAAGAATCAATAGGTGGACAGTATCTAATTAAAAAGTTTTCGTACAATAAATGTAACAATTAAGAATGTGAAGAGAGAGCATACACAGTAGGAGAGAATCTTTTCCAACTATTTCTCTGAAATAGTTGGATTATTATCCAGAACTTATAAACAAACCAAAAATTTAACACCAAAAAAGAACAAAGAAAAAGAAGAAAGAAAGAACCCAATCAATAAATGAGCAAAGGAATTAGATGGACATTTCTCAAAAGACAGTATGAATGGCTGCCCTGACCAGCACAGACGTTAATTCAGGCACCTGAGGGGCAGTGAGGGGCTGAAGAAAACACAAACAGACACACTTCTAGGAAAAGCTGGGCCAGGTGGGTAGCCAAGCCCTGGTGAGGCTTGACTTACACCAGAGCTAGCTCAGCACATTTATTGTGTAGGCTTTGTCCTAAGAAGGTTATTTGTGAGAAATTTTTAGCAAAGCAGGCAGTCTGAAGGATGAATCAAAACTTGTGATCCAAGGAGATCATCTTGTTATGTCTAGGATTCTCTATCCGTGGTAGTTGGTATCTGAATCCAAGGTTCTGACTATAAGAGCCTCGCACCTTTTGGCCAGCATTACCATAGTAACTGGGGCATCTTGACCTGTACTTTTGCATAGTCAGCTCCCAGCACAAACACAGCCATAAGGGTATCAGACACTAGGGTTCGAGTATGAAAAAAAAAAAAAAAAGTTTAGCATACCTCACAATCAAGGAAATGAAAATCAAAAATTGCCCTGAGCTTCCAGTTATTATGATGATTATATGAATATAAATAATAGTAAATGTAAGCAAAGATGTGTGGAAAAAGTCACATTCATGCATTGATCATGAAATTGCAAATTAGTGCATCCGCTCTATTTGGTGAATTATAATACATTTAACAAAATGGCCACTATAAATTTATTTGTATTTTTTACATGTCCTCTCCCCCAAAAAAAAATATTTAGCAAAAGTTAATATACTATGAATGAAAACAACTGGACAGCATTGCAAGCATCTTTAGAATCCCCAAGGTTGAGACCTGGCAGAACTAGCCGTGGACCCTTCTCGTGGACCCTCACATTAGATCATCTCCTCCAATCCCCATGTATCCACATCAGTGATTCATTCCCAGACTAGACGCTGGACAAGCCATTTGCCTTGGGGAATGGTGTATCAGTTTCAGAGTCTATACTAATATTTCTGCTTACATTATGCATTTCTCTCTTTCTTTTTTTTTTTTTTTTTGTTCTGGAGAATTGGATAATATGCTTATATTTGTTCTGGAGATAAATACATTATAAAAATGCTGTGTTTTGAAACAAAGAAAAATATTTAACTTCCGTAGCATTATTTTACTTTAATCTAAGTAGAAACTACAATATTTTCTTGGAGAAAAAGAAAGTTTTTGCTCTTATTCTCTCATTAATTTCTCTTTTATTATTTTCCTTTTTGCCATGAAAAATAAATTAATGACAGAATAAGAGCAAAAACTTTCTAAAGTGTAAAAGCTGGGAAAACAAAACGTATAAAGTGAATATTTAGAAAAGATTTAGATGTTTTTTATAATGTTATGAAAACCTAGGAGCTCATATTTTCAGCAATAAATAATTGAGTATATTTTCTACCTCAAAAGAATTATAATATGCTAGATTAATATAAGTCACCAAGCAATGATATCTATACATATCAACTTTAGTATTCCAATAAATCTTTTAGGTTTGTATATTAACATCCCTGTTAATACATAAGTACTTAATACAAAGGGAAGGCAAATTGAGAAAAATTTTGGCTTTGATTGGGTGAAAGAATATTTGATCAAACAGAATTAGAAAAAGTAATTAATGTTAGAAAATAATTCAAATATTTTCATATATACAGTAAAACATTTAGAATAGCTAGAAATGGGGGTATTAAAATAGTTTAAATAACCCTTACCTAGAACAGTGCTATATCAAAGAAATTATACATCATTGCACATTAAATTGGAAACTATTTCTCTTGAAGAATATTGCAGTCATTTGTGGTTAATGAGAGAGTTCCTTGGCTTTAAATACCATTAAAACATTCTAAATTTTTAAAATCTCAGTTAGAGATGTATTATATTTTTATTCAAGCATTTATTTAAATTGTATGCTATTGCAAATGAAAAAGAATTATCTTTGCATGATTTCTAAATCAACAGATATTACAAAGTATGACAACCATTTCATATTAACATAAACATGAGCTCAACACTCCCAAGAGACTGAATGAACATTGTCTAGGAAAAAAAAAAAGGAAAGAAAATGCTTTTAAAAAGTAAGAATATTTCCTGGAGAATTAGTAACAAGGAATACAAGAGATGATTTTAACAAGTAATATCAAAGTTTTCAAACCATGACTATATGGCAGGAGAAAAACTATGATGACAATTTTCTGTAGTCTGGATGTTGAATGTCCCTCAAAGTTCCAAGTGTTGCTGACGTGGTCCCCAGGGTGGCACTACTGGGAGGGCTGTATAGAACTTAAGGTCACTGGGGGTGAGCCATAGACAGGCGTCATTGGACTCCACACATGCTCTTTCTCTTGGCTTCATGGTTCCTGAGGTGAGTGGTTTTCTCTGCCACATACTCCTGCCATGATATTCTGCCCTTGACAGAGACCCAGAGTTAAGGGGCCTCTCAGTCCTGGACTGGAAGTTCCAGCAACAAGCCTAAACAGTTTATAAGTAAATTGCCTCAGCTACTTCACTGTAGTCATGGGAAGTTGAAAAGACACAATTCCTGGTGGGCCAAAGTATGCAAGCAGTTGTTGACGAGAGCATGATATTTGTAATATTAACCTGAAGTCAGAAGTAGAAAAAGTAGAAAAGCCATGTTCCTCTCAGCAAAAAAAGAGAGAGAGAGAGAGAGAGAGAGAGAGAGATTTAAACAAATAATAACAATAATAATTTAAAAATCTCAACTACTGGAATATTAAGATAGGACAACAGATCAAAATGAGACTAAGTATAGTCTATTACAGATGAAGCACTTTATTACAGTGCCTTCCAGTGAACTGAAGAAGGTAGAGTTGTTGGTACATTATAAAAAATATTAGAAATTTAACATTTTAAGACTTGAACATGAAGAAATAGTATATAAAGTGAGATTACAAAGGAGAAGGAGGAGAAAGAGGAGGAAGATCAAAGGAGAAGGAGAAGGAGAGAAGAAGGAGAAGAGGAGGAAGGGGAGGGAGGCAGATACTGTTCTCTTCTGTCCTAGGCACTTTCTGAAGCACTTGGGGAATCATTTCACTGCATCCTGAGGAGGGCTTCATGGTGTATATTCTCTGTTTATCACTCTTCCTATTTTACCTGAAAGCTATCCAGCGTCTGTGAACTCAATCCCCACCACAGCACTCCTCAAGGGTGCCCTGGACATCCTGGTGAGCCATTTCTTTGATGGGAATATAGGAGTCCCTTTCTTCGCCACAGCACTTTGGTTATCTCTGTCTCTGTTGGGGAGGAAAAATCTGTAGGTGATTTTAAGAGGATAGATTTTCCAAATTTAACCTTATTTACCTAAAGACAAAACACTACCATTAATCAGAAATATGAAATTCAGGCACATATTCATTTATACTTTCCTTAGAAAATGTGTTTGTGTGTATTTCAGATCTCTTTACATGCTCTACTTATTTTCTATTCTCATCTCAACCAATTTCTTTTTGCATCTTTTCTATGAAATTTTTCCAAGCTCTTTACTTTACTACTCCTAAATATTCAAGTTCTAATATTACCTTCTGTTAAGGCACAGAACATAATTAGAATATTATTAGAATTTGATGTAAAATATGAAATGTCACATTTCTTAGTATTAAACCAATCCTGATATATAAAATATAGGCAATACATTGTGCTTAATATAATTTTTGTAAACAAGCCATACATGAACACTAGAAATTTAATATATACATGCTACATAATGTACATATGTGTTTGCATATTTTATGTTCCTATTGTCTAATATTATAAAATGTCTTGAAAATTGCATTTATAAATAACATATAATACAAAAGTTAGATATTTTTATTTGGAAATAAAAATATTTCAGTATGCAGAACAGTGGATGGTTAATCTGAGGATATTTTATGACCCAGAAGGAAGAGGTCTGTACGTTTTGGTCCTCTTTAAGGTAAAATTCAAATTGTCCATTTGCTTCTTCTCTCCCTCATTAATTATGAGATTTGCCTGCTGGAAAATACCTGAACCATAAAGTTGTGAATGCTAATTTCCCCAAAAAAATCTATATGTTGAAGTTTAACCTTCGTTATGTTGGTGTTTGGAGGTGGGCATTTGGTAGGTGATCAGGTCATGGGATTGATGCCCTTATTACAAGAGGAGGTGACCCAGGTTCTTTGTGTATGCAATGAAAAGTCAAAGTGAGCAGGCATAGTCTTAAACCAGGAAGAGGGGCCTCATGAGAACCTGGCCTTGTTGGCACCATGGTCTTGGACTTGCAGTCTGCAGAATTGTGACAATACATTTCTATTTTTGATAAACTATCAGTTCATGGTAATTTCTTATAACAGCCTGATCGAAGACAAAATGAGGTCAATTCTCTTGGGGATGTCAGAGAAACAAGAAGGAAATAATTCTCATTCTCCAAATGCCAATCGAGCTGTAAGACTCACCTGGGACTCCTGGGCAGAATGAGACCAGAAATGCCACTGTTCCGTGGGCACTTTGCGTTGAGTCATCTTTGCCATGGAAGCCTCATCTTCACCTCATATGATTTTGAACAGAGATAACATGTGTTTTCTATGTTGCCTGGTCCAAGCTGAATATTTCAAATGATAAGACAGGGAAAATATGAATAAAAGTCTGTCAATGATTGTAATCTGTCAATTATTACAAGGGAGAGGTTCACGATCAGACTACTTGGGTTCCATTCTTGACTTCTAAAGACTTATATAGATCAAGGGGAGATACAAATCCCTCCTAGTCCCTTCAACTATAAAATCTCAACAACAATAATAAAATGTACCTCATTCAATTAAACTATAATATTATTATTGATGATTATATCTGTAGAGGGCTTTGAAGACTATCTAGCCTACCTTAAGCTATCAATAAAAGCTAGCTATTGTTTTGTAGTAAAGGTCCCTTGAAATTTTTCCCTACATGAATCTACTCAAAATTGGTCACCCAAGTGGCACTCAAAAGGACAGACATACAACTCTGGTCAGTGGTAAGTAATGGTCAGATAGTGGAAAATGTTTCTGTGAAGGAACACAGAGCAAATCCTACAGTCACTGGAGACTCATGAGTAGTCTCAATTACTGCACTTTGCCACTACAGTGTGAAAGTACCCACAGCAGGGAGTAAAACAGCAAGCAGGCTATATTCCAATAGCATTTTATTTACAAACAGATGGTAGGACAAACTTAGCTTGCAGGCTTACATTGCCAATCGCTGGATTAAAGCACTGAATCAGAGATGGGAGATAAGTGCAGATAGTTCCGTTCAGCATTTATTTTTTTTCTTTTTATTTGTTCTTTTTAGTAATACATGACAGTAGAATGTATTTGGGCAAATCATATATGCATTGAGTATAAGTAATTCTATTTAGCACCCCACTCTTGTGGTTGTGCATGATGAGGATTTACCCTGGTCATGTATTCAAATACAAGACTAGGCGAGTTATATATGATTAATCCTAGTGTTATTCCTATTCCCCTTACCCTTCCTATCCCTTTATTTCACTTTGTCTAATTCAACGGATTTCTATTATTCCCTTCCCAAACCTCCCTTGTTTTGGGTTAGCCATCACAAATCAGAGAGAACATTCAGTCTTTGGTTTTGGGGACTGGCTTATTTTACTTAGCATGATATTCTCCAATTCCATCCTTTTACTGACAAATGTCATTATTTCATTTTTCTTTATTGCTGAGTAGTATTCTCTTGTGTGTATATATACCACATTTTCTTTATCCATTCATCCAATGAAGGACACCTAGGTTGTTTCCATAACCTGGCTATTGTGCATTGAGCTACTATAAACATTGATGTGGCTGCAACACTGTAGTATGTTATGAAGAAAATCTTCACTACCAGTACCTTAGATAAGGTATTTTCAGGATATACAAGAACTCACAAAACTTAACACTAGAAGAAAAATAAATAACCCAATCAATAAATGGGCCAAAGCACTGAACAGACACTTCGCAGAAGAAATATGAAGGGCCAAAAATATATATGAAAAAATGCTGAACATCTCTAGCAACTGGAGAAAGGCAAAATAAAACCACACTGAGATTCCATCTCACTCCAGTAAGAAAAGCAATTATAAAGAATATGAGTAACAATAAATGTTGGTGAGGATATAGGGGGAAAGGTACTCTCATACATTGTTGGTGGGATTGCAAATGGGTGCAACCACTGTGGAAAGCAGTATGGAGATTTCTTAGAAAACTTGGACTGGAACCACTGTTTGACCCAGCTACCCCACTCCTGGATCAGCATTTCTTAATGACAGGTTTGCAAAAAGTTATGGAGAGGTGTGAACTGTTAATCTGAAACTCTTATTGCTAATTTCCCTATATTCACATAGTGTGATCAAGATGTGCTTTATTTATTCATTAAATCATCTACTTAAACCTTTCCTGATATCCATAGGGAGCTTCATGCATGTTTTCATTTTGTACACACAGTCACCCCTTTGTCTGTGGAAGATTGATTACAGGGGGATACCAGAATTCACAGATGTCCAAATACATTATTAAAAAAATGGCACAGTATTTGCCTACAATGCTCCCCACCAAATCTTTCTATATACTTCAAATAATCTATGGATTATGTACAATACATAATACATTGTAAATGTGGTATAAATAGTTGTTATTGCTTAGGAAATAATGAAGAGAAGAATAGTCCATATGTGTTAAGCACAGATACAATGTTCTCTTTGTGTTGAATTTATGGTTGACTAAATCCACAAATGCTAAACTCACAGATACAAATAGTTGATTTACTATAAAATTGGCATTCATAGTGTATGGTATCAATTTGAATTTAGATTATTTAATGAAATAACTGCATGTGGTTAAGAATATAATATATCTCTGAATGCTCATTGGAGATATGGGGAAAGGTAGAAAACACCACCATAATTAGAGATATGCCATGACTAGATTAAAAACTGAGAAGATAAAATACATAATGAATTAACCCTGAAGGAGAATTCACTTTGGAGCAAAAGGAATTTAATAATGGAATATTATGAATAGCTCACCCTCACAGATGATGTACTGGGCCTTTAGCAATTTTTGTAATTTCTTAGGATTCATTGCCTCACTCTCACTCATATTTTCTTTTACCCTCTCCTTTTTCTAATTCTCATAGAACATCCAACCATGTTTTATTTCTCCAATCTCAGCCTTTAGAGTCACTTTTGAGTTCTTATCTTCTATTATTGTCTGCAAATAAGATAGTTTTGCATCTCCCTCCTTTACTTTTTAAAAATTAGATTACTTATTGGAAGAACTTAGGTCCTTGTTGAACATAATTTGGAATTTTAAAAGAATTTTCCTTAGTTCAGTTTCTATAAATGACCAATAATTACATAAAGCATTCATCTTGGATTCAGTGAGGTACTTTAAAATGACAAACTTTTATTTCTGAGGGCTAAGTCATTTTTTTCACATCCTTCAACTGAACTGATCATATTAAATCAAAAAAGAAATCATAATATGCCAGGTATATATTTATCTATCAGTGCTCAATATATATTTTCCAATATCTGTATTTGCCTTGGAATGTAGTACTATGACTAATATTTGCATCAGACTCAAATTTGGACACTGACTCATGGAAACTGGAGGAAAGGAGTCAAAACCTGACTTTGATCAGCTGGTGATTAAAAGCCCTGAGATAATATTGATGTACCCCCTCATTGCCACCTACTCACACCAAAACAAAGGAGAATGACATCATATCCCTCCTTAACTTAAATCCTCCATCATTTTCTTCATCTGTTGAATTTAACACTAAGATTATTAGGATAAAGTTTGAAAGAAATGAAAAAATAAACTTCAGAAATGCAAAGCACTTAAAATGTTTTTGAACTAGATGTGACCTTAGAGATACCATCTTCTCTTCTCCTTTTGCGGGTGAGACAATGGAGTTTGTAGGAATCCACAGCTTTGCAGCAGACACAGGGCTTGTTAATAGAAGACCAGAGATGATTGGATCTGCCTGGTCCTTGAGTGAAATGCAGCAAGGAAGAATTTGGAAAGTATGGCACATGTGGCTGCTCTCATCAAGGGGCAGGATGAAGGCAGACATTCGTGCAAAGCTGACTTCAGAGTGTTAAAGTCACTCATCCTGCCTTTCAGTGGTTTACTGCTTTGGAAATAAGATATTTACTTGGAAATAAGGAAGGATATCCCACATATGCTCACCAGTCTTCCTCCAGAATGCTAAGTCAAGTTCTCTGAAAGCCACATCAAGTCACTCTTGGTATTCAGTCAACTTCAGAAAATGGGGGCATCACAAAACAGAGGGAGACTTTGTGGTAGCAATTTGAAGATTTTACCTGTCAGCTCCCTCCATGTTCTTAACTAATGAGATTAGAGTGAATCAGAATACTCTTCAGGGGCATCTGGGAATGCTATCTGTGTCTATGCTAAAATCTATAGATAAATAATGAAGAACTATATTACCTAGATATTCCCAATATAAAAATAGCTATAAAAAGCTATCTACATAATAATGGGAACAAAATCTAATGAATTTTCTCCAAGTGAAAAAGTAATCACGGGTGAACATTGAAAACTTGGGGATTTGACGTTTTAGATGAAATTGTTACTTGTTGCTTACAGAACATTACTTTTCAATTGCAATGTTCTCCTACCCCCTTTATGCTATCTTTAAATGCGTAAAATTAATGTAAATGTATAGTTTGCAAACAATATTTTTGATAGAATTAAATAAGTTATCATAATATATTTTTGAATTAAACACAGTTTGTTTTTTAGTAGTTGCCTATGTCAAAATGCAAAAGACCCCCCAAAAAAAGTAATGTATTTAAAAGTAGCCCATTCGAATGGAAGGGAAAATTTTTACATAGCATTCATTGTGCATCCCAAACTAAAAAACATTCTACATCATATCCTAAAAATGATATTGAAATGGTTTCCACATTTCAGAGTATTGGCTTGCATGTTTGTTTTGTTCTGGGATGATATAAGACTCATTCGTTTATTCTTATTTTTATTACAGAACAGAGACATCTTTGTCATGAAAAGTCGATGCTCCCTGAATGAGAATCCTCTACTTCTGCTATTGTGGATATCATGCTCTAGCTAGGAGAGTATGACCTTGCCCTTCTGACTGATGTGTGCCTTTCCTCTAGCTCTGCCTGTGTTCTCAAGCAGCACCTCAGATACATGTGGCTTTCCAAGATGTCAATCTGCTGACCACATGACCTCACCAAGCAAGACTTCACCAAGCAAGACTCCACCCTTGAAACCCAACCCTTGCCTTATTTGGGTGGACCTTTCTCGAATCTCTTTTCCCCAATAAATAGAAGGTTTGAGGTATGCTCCATCTCTTGCTCCTTCCAGCACTGGAGTGACCCTTGGGGTCACCAAGCTGAGCTGTCCTGCTTTAAAAACTTATGTTCCTGTTCTGCATGGTTTCCTTGCCATTTTCTTAGTTATTGATACAGCCAACTTCTTTGAACCCAGTTCATATCACCAGTCAGGCAAGCTGGTGAAAATTAATGATTATGATGATCTAATTTAAAGATGAGAAAATACCTGAATAGACATTTTTTCAAAATAAGATATATAAATGGCCAATAAATATATACAAAGGCTCAACATAGTTTATAATCAGGGGAATGCAAATCAAAGCCACAATAAGATATCATCTCTCCAAGTTCCAATGGTTATTATCAAAAAGACAAAAAATACAAAATGACATGAAGGATGCAAAGAAAGGGAAACTCTTATATAGTGTTGCTGGAAATGTTATTTACTATAGCTATTATGAAAAATATAGGAAGCCTTCTTCAAATCCTACAAATAGAGCTACCATATGATCCAGTAGTCCCACTGGGGAGTAGATAATGAAGAAAAGGAAATCTGTACATCAGGGATACCTGCTCTATTGCAGCATTATTCACATTAGCCAAGATAATGAACTAAGGGATATGTTCATCAGTGGATGAACAAAGTATCTGGTAGATAGACACACTGGATTTTTTTCATTTATAAAAAATAACAAAATCTTGTCATGGGTGAAACTGGACTATATTAGGTTAATTGAACTAGGCAGGCACAGAAAGAAAAATAAAAACACTATAATCGTGTGTTCTGATGCTTAGTGGGAAGCTGAAAGTGTTGCTCTCCTAATGGGAGAGAGCAGAACAGTGGTCACTAGGGATGGAACTAGAGGACGGGGGAGTTGTAGAGTTGTAGAATGAGTACCACAACTCAGCTAGGAGGAAGACAGTCTAGTGTTCTACAGCACAGGAGGTGACAGTAATTTACAACATCATATCAGGCATTTTATAAGGAACTACTAGGGAGGAATTGGAAGGCTACCCACACAGAACAATGATAAATGTTAGCAAGATAGAAATGCTAATCACCTAGTTTTGATCATTCCACATGCATGTATTTATTAAATGATTGCACTCAACCCTATAAATATGTACAATCATGTGTCAACAAAATGAGTGAGGAAAAATAAATATGTTCTGATTTTTAGGTAGAATATCAATAGACATGCAAATACAGTCAGTATGTCTTATCTGAATATATCGAAATATGAGTATCCTTCTTATGATATTTAGAATATTTTCTCTCATTTTTCTAGAGCACTTAGGGTTTTTAACATCCAAAGTACACTCTTCTGAACAATTTATCAACATATTTCTTAATACTATGTACTTAAGGGCTTTAAGGGAGAAATGCTACTTTGAATTTATCTCAGTTCAGCAATTTTTTTTTCTACCAAAATGTCAAAGGTTACTAGTGTATTAATGCAGTTAAGACACTTTTCATTCAAAGAGAGTATTGGACATTCGCTTCCATTCATCATTCTCTTAGCATATGTGAGACAGGGAAAATCCCATTACAAGGAACCCTTGATGGATACACACAGTCATAAAAAACACATCATCATTCTTAATATGCATAGAAATTATTCTGCTATGACACAAATTAGTTTGTATTATCTTTCAAAAAATTGTAAGATGTACTCAGAGACATATTAGAGAATCTGACAGTAAAATGAAATATGTTTAATGAAGCATATCACAAGTGGTTAACTGAAAGCCAGCAAAATTGTTGTCAGCAAAAATATCTGCCTGATGTTTTTATGCTAATTCTCAATAAAGCTAGCATTCTAAAGGAAAGAAGAATCGTCGTTTCTGAGAAGCATTTCTTATGATAAGCTTATTAAACGAGTCTATTAACTATGTGAGATAGATTTATCATATTTTCTCTTTGAATTTATTTAATTTACAAATTTTCACTAGAAACTGTTTTTAATTACATAGTACAATAAATCTTAAATAACTTGGTGGAAGAGATCATCAGAAACATTGCATAGAGATTAGACAAGCAGAAAAGTTTATAATGAGTAAGAAAAAGGCCTGATATTGAACACAGCTCTGCCTCCCCAGATGATCACCACCCCACAATCACAAGAGACGGAGGATTATGGGGTGGAGACTGGAAAAATCTGAACCCCACATGTCTCTTTTTGCCTGCCTGCTTTCTTTGAACTTTAAACTAACCTGGTTCAGAAAAAAATATATTAAACTGACATTTTAACTCTCCTTTATATATTAGAATTTTATGAATATTTTCTTCCTAAGTAAAGTAAAAATAAAAATATCTTTTGGGAAAAATGAACATCAAGAAATGGGCATTCAAATAACATAGTTTCCATGAAAATCATTTGTGTTTTAGTTTCATAATAACCTCTTGGTTGGCTTAAAGTTTAGTTTTCTGTTTTTCAGGGCCAAATGTAAGCTCAAATATTCACTTAGGTTGAACAATTATTGAATGTATGAATGTTTGCAGATTGAACAGAGACTTTCTTCACCTCTGGACTGTTTATAGAGAGAACAGAGGCTCTTCCCTGGAACCAGAGCTGGTGTATGGATTATAGGAGCTACAATGGCCTGAAATTAAATGAAAACCTGTGCATGTGTTCATGTAAGCCCACAGTTTTGAAAACACACTCAAAGGAGATTACAAAGAGATTACAAAGGAGATTACAAAGCATGTGTGTGCGCGTGCACACACACACACACACACATACACAATTACACGCAGTCATCTGGAGCCTTAATGTCCACAAGATACCATTTATTCGTCACAGAATATGAATAGAAATGGGTTATTGCAAGTGAATGGAACATTAAAGTTTAAGCAATTATTCAGTCAACTCTCTGACATTAGAGATGGGGATATTGGGAATCAAAGAAGCAAAATCATCGATCCATGATTAAAATAAACAGACTTCTAAGCAGTAGGTTAAAGTACAGAAACTATGTTTTTCTTCCCCCATTCAATGATTTTTGCATAATGGACTTACATGGATTAAACATAGCAATAATTATTGCCTTACAGTTGCACATATAGCATGATAGACACCAATCTACATGCTTACACGCTTTATATAATTTTATGCTAAATTTATTAACTGGGGAGTTTAAATAACCAGCTTGTTAGAGCAGAACAAAAATTCAAACATTCCCTGACTCTAAAACTCCAATTACATTAGACTTTGCTATATGGATCACTCTCCACACTGAATGTAATACAATTATTTTCCCATTTTTATGCGTTTGTATATTTATTTTTCAAAGCAATTTTCAGGATGCTGAACATGGAACAGGAGCTCGGGAGATTCTTGTTGGTGGAGTAATGATGGAGACTGTGGTAGTTATATTACTGACTTGGTAGGCACCCAGACTCCTAAGTGAAGGAAGTGAAAGAAAACATGCCCAGAAAGTATTGATCTCTCATTAAATATTATATTCTGCATAAAGACAGCCAACAAGATGCTGGAAGAGTGCACAGACATCAATATATCACTCAGAAAAATTTGATTTAGAAAAGGAACTCATGGATTTCTGAAAGCAATATAACTTGTGATGAGTCTAATTGACATTTGAAGCTACTAGTACTAAAATACACAGAGAGAATCCAACTGTAAAGAGATGATTTTCAGAATAATCTTTGCCATTAGTCTCACTATTTTATAGGCTTACTCATACCTTTTTAGAAAAAGCATTTGTATGTGCATGTACATGAATAAAATTTTAATTACTTATAAATGAATAATTGAAATAAAAATGAAATCATGGAAGTGAAGCACATAGCCCTTGAATAAGCACAGCATAGGATGGGAATAAAAATTGACAAGATAGAAACCGTAAAATCAATGAAAGGAATGTATACTTTTCAATTTTAGTCACGGCTACTAAAGTAAAAGTTCTTTAAGATTAAAATATTTTAATTTTTAAGTATTAGTTAAAATTTTAGTATAAGTCATCATAAAAATGCCCTTAACACACCTCAAGCTGCTTAATAACAAAGACGGAAGAATCACATTGGCAGATAATACTGGGTAAAGAGGAATAGATGAAAAGAATAAATATGGAAAGGAAGACTTGCAGACTAGCTTCTGGAAACACTGACACAAGGAATAAGTCCTGTGTATTTCATGGGATGAGCAGTCACGAAGACCCTGATTCAATAGAGTACTTCTACTGAATTGCCTCTGACAGAGACTTGAACTGTAATGTTTAGATTTAGTCCTTCACCTATGGATTCTGCTTCATGTGGGGCCAAGCACTTGAACTCAAAGAGGCATTAATTGTTAAAATATTTTATTTCATATTTTCCTGGTTTAAAGCTTCCTAACAATATGTTATCACTTCAAATTAAATTGGCTGGTTGCCAATTTCATTTTGAGGAACTCTTTTGACATTTACCAATGCAAGAAATCATATGTAGCTTTGCTCTTAAATCAGAATTGTGCCAGATTTCCATTTCATGACCTTAAGGAAACAATTGATGAGATCAGCCAGGTTGTTTAAAGAGCCATTGCTATTCAGTGTCACATGGCCCCTTCATTCCAATAAACATCTATCTAGAATCGTCAGCCAGAAGCACAAATTGGAGGTGCTTTGGAGGTTGGATTGGATTTCTCAGATTCCTCTTGAACCCCTGGTATTCAATAGTTTAATATTTAATATCTAGAATCCTATCTTTTGCTAATTAGTGTTCAGCCTTTATAATGTGAGTTGGCTTTTGCAAGTCAGCCCTGTACATCATTATCTGATCTATACTTTCTCCAGTTACATGGACACTAAAAGACAGCAAAGCTTTATATATGTGCTAAACATGTTCAAGCAAGTTGGGCAGGACTAGAATTTAGCCACCTGGAGCAACATATTGAATAAAATAACAAATGATGGACACATTTAGCACTTTTCACACGTGTTCTCAAGGAGGCTTCTTGGAGGGCATATAGTTGGAATCCGTGAAAATAGTGAAAGAAAATTGGATCCTTTGCACATTCCTATCAGGGTAAGGGAGTATTTTTTATTTTGTGTACTTCACAAAATGTAATGTAATGTAAATTTATTGTAAAAAATTTACATTACACAATGCAATGCTAAAGGTTTGGTAATCATATATATGATTAGGACACACACACACACACATAATCCTGATTTAGCAATGGTCTAATTCCATGATTCAAATACATCCACAATGGCTCAATTGAGACTAAAAGGTGGAGATTAGGAAAGAGATGTTTGTAACTAGCATCACATCACTGCCCTTATACAATTATTAGATATAACATGATATTTGATAATGGCAATACCACTTAAAAGATTACCTATATTCATATAAGAAAATTTTGCTTGGCTACTTGTACATGTATCTTTGTTTTTGTTCATTCTCTATATACTGCGTAATGCAACACACAACCATAATAGAAAATATATTTTATAGAAATTCTAGAATGATTTGTATTTTCTATGACAGTTATCAAAGGCTCAGATCCATGCAATCAATTATCTTTATGCTATTAGTCATGACCTTCTCCTTTGAAATGATTGCCTGCCATCTGCTATTTCATTAAGTATTAAATCTTTGTTGCTGAGCAGCAAGCCAATTTGCCTTAGTGACTTCACCAAAAAAGCATTTTAAATTCCTTTATGAAGGATGTAATTGCTTAAACCCAACATTCTTTTAAATTCTAGATAAAAAGTGAATAGATGCATGTGAAGTACACTGCAATCAAGATATTGAAGCCATTAGCTGTGCAGTCATATAACCTCTTAAAAGGCCATTCACAGCTTAAACCCTACATTATCACAGTGTGGATCTCTTGCAAACCTCCCCTATTAAAAATGAGATGTGCATATGGAAACTAAGTAAGAACTTTATTAATAATTTCATGAGGCAAAAGATTGTTGCAATTTACATCAGTTATTAAAACTGCCTTTGGGTTGTACTTCTCTGTTTTTTGTATGTGAGTTTAATGTATAACAGATCCTCTATACAATCATTGATCTGATCACTCAATTGCATTCCCCAAGTGATTTTAGAAGCGAGAGTAAAAACTACTTAACCTGAATTCTTATGGGGTTCTTTAAAAAGCTATGGTAATATGCAGAGCAAATAATATATATTGAATTTTTTTTTAAAATATATTCACAGTTGTCAATAAGGCAAAGACAGTGAAAAGCATTAAAAATACTGTCCTAGGTTACTTCCTGAACTAGGATTGTATTTCCAGCAGGACTGACTAGCCACAGTGATTATCCCAAGTAGGCAAGGTAAAAGGACTGTAAGTTTATTATCCAAACTAACAATGGCTTATCATTGATCACGGGGATCCAATACAAAACACTCAATGTGTCAAATGCACACTGAAAATGATGATGTGGACTCAAGTTAAACCATGCTTTTTAAGCCCAGGCAGGAAAGCCATTTATAGACTAACATATAACAATTAGTAACAAAATCAGTTTATTAATAGCAATAATGATTGAGGACGGAAAATGGAGCGATTAAATAAAACATCCAAAGTTTGATGAGGCATTAGGGAATAGATATGTATTGGAACAGGAACTTTGGATGTGTATCAAAGTGAAAACAGAAAGACTCAAACTGGACCACATTGTGTAATGTGGCACTTTGTAATTAAGCCAGGGAGTAAGATCTGCATTACCAAAATGCAGGCTTTCAGAAGAATGATCTGAATATCAGAAAAACAACAGAAAAGTGTCAGTGTCATCTCTAGAGTATTGGTTCCAGCATCAATTCAACAGAAGTTAACCATGAATCTGAGGATCCCTCCAAGCAAGGGTAGAGAGGTTAGGTATAGAAGTTTCATAGAGATTTTTAAACATTGTGTGCTTCATACCAAGTTCATCTTGTATCTCAAAGAGTTGAGAGAGGAGGGATGTCAAAGGATGAGAAAGGACTCTTATGAAAATGGTCCTTACTAGCAGCGATTGTTGAATGTCACATCTTGTATACCATGTGTTTGTTTCCAAACTTCAAAACAAAAATACACTGGAAACTAGCTTTCTTCTCTAGCTACTGTTCTGACATTCAAGTATCTAGAAACTTGGAAGACTATTTCCTTTGATGTAAGCAGCTGAACTCTCTAAAAATACAGATTCCCAGGTCTCAGTCCAAACCTTGGAAGATACTGTTAAGGAATCTGCATTCTTTACAGGTTTGTGGATGATCCTGACTATATCCTGACTATATTCCTATTTCCTAGGAAGAACAACAGCATCACTTAGAAAAAAATATTTGGTAAGAAAAAATTTAGACTGAAAGGCTTCAAAGATAGAAAGAAAGTCAGTATCAGAGTAATAATAAATGTATTTCTGAAAAATGAAACAGCTGATTTTAAAAGGTGATTTGTAACAAGGGAGAAGAAAGGCAAACAGTATAAAGCTAATGGAGAAAGAGTCCAGAGAACTTTGAAACCAGAGTGCCATTTGATTTATATTCACCTATGGAGATGGAAAAGGATTTCACTGTTTCAAGAAGTGGTAATCAGCCCATAGTTTCCTGGAACTCCGGTGTCAGGAGGTTTCAAACCATGTTATTACAAAAGCAAGAATGAAAAATGATTAAATCACAAGAAAGGCGAAAGTGACAGTTTCTATGCATGGTGTATGCTCTAAGATAAAACCACTATCAGACATAATGAAAAACAAAAGACAGAACTAAAAACAAAACAACCTACTTTCTATGTAAGTCTCACTTCCAAGGCTCTAATACATGGGGGAAATCCTTGTGCTCAGTGAGGGTAAAGCCAAATGTTCTCAGTCCTGGGACTCTTTGTTCAATGAAAATAAATGGTTGGCTAGATAGAAAAAGATGGAGAATTTGTGGGAACATGAATGATTTAGAAGGGTCACAATCTCTATTAGAAACATGGTCATATTCTGAAGAATGTAGGAAAGTGATATTTTAGAGAAAAGTACAAAGTAAAATGGAATAGTCTCATTTTGAGTACCATTCTCAATAGAGAAAGAGTACTTTCAGCAGGTGGTGTTTGAACGTAGTTAATGGGATTCATTATAGGAAACTCTTAAATCTCTTCTGTCCTTATAATAAAGCCATTTATACCTCTTTTTTTAAGTATTTTAGAAAACTTGAGTTGATGAGTTCATGCTGAATCTGTAACTCACTAGTTTAAAATATGATTTCAAAAGTCCCACAAGTAAGTCTGACATATTTTTTCCTCTCCCATTTCCCACAAGCCACTACCTCTTTTTTACACACACACACACACACACACACACACACACACCCCACACATACAATATTCTTGATGGAGACATCATGATACATAAAAAAATTATAACTGAGTTAAACATTAGATACATGCTTTATGTATTCATTCAAAGGAGATAAAAACTTGGAAAACACAGCTTGCATTTTTGAGGAGAAAGTAAACATTGACTCAAGAAAAACACATACCTAAGTAACAAGCTTTAAGGTAATTTTTAGTTAGGGATGGGCAAAGGTAATTGAATAAGAGGATCTTGAGGGAAACTGATCAGAAGGATTCTGAAACTAAAGAGTTGGGTGAAAAACTGGCAGGAGAAAAGAGAGCTTTTCAAACAAAGGCAGGCATATCCCTGTTGCTTGTTCCCTGCAAAGATAAAAAGGAAAAAAATCAGAAAGAGCATCTAGTATCCTGGTGCCCAGAAACATCCATTGGTTGGTGGAGGTGAGTGAAACAGCACATAGAATAGGGGGAAAATGAGTGAGTGCAGAAGGTGAATGATCATTCTAAGGTAAAGGTGTTTGTGGTGTATTAAACAGAGTTAGAGAATGAAAGAAAGGAGCAGGAAAGATCTTTTCTCAGTGGTTACCTATGCCTGTTTTCTAGATGCCTGGGAGGGACTATGAGAAATGCATTTCCAGGACCCACACGTTGCAAGAGCATGGAGTCAGCTTTGGCTGCAATTATAGTTTATGATGATTTCTTTAATTCTGTTTTATGCATACTATATCTCTTCCCTTCTGTAGATTTGCTGTCAAGGGCAATGGAGGTTTGTCAGCTATCTTATAAAAAAGGCACAGGATTAATATTTGCAGGGAAATTTGATAAGACCTTGAGCAACATGGAGGGCACTCTGAGCCAGCGAGGGCAGTGGATCAACTCCCCCATGGGCTGGCCAGTTCTGAGAGGACGCTTCCAGGCATGCACACCTGGGGAGACAGGTGCACAGGGTGTGGAGGACTTGGCCCTACAGGCCCTCTCTCTAATGCTCCTAAATTCAGAAATAAAGAAAATAAAGGATGCTCACTTCAGCAGCACAAACACAAGAATTGGAAGGACATGGAGAAAATCAGCAGGGCCCCTGCTCAAGGATGGCATGCAAATTCATAAAGTATTTCATATTTTTGCACTTGTATAAATATACCACAGTGAATTCCACCCTTATGAATATCTGCTAAACACCAATAAAAGAAAGAAAGAAAGGAAGGAAGGAAGGAAGGAAGGAAGGAAGGAAGGAAGGAAGGAAGGAAGGAAGAAAGAAAGAAAAGACCAGTAGGGTAGAGGAAGAGAATAGGGGGAGGGAGGAGGGAGGACAGGAGCTCCAGGTGCTGAAATGTAGTAAATAAAACTCCATGCATGTTGATTATGTCAAAATGAACCCAACTATTATGTATAACAATCATCTGTAATAACAGAAAGAAAGAGAGAGAGAGAGAGAGAGAGAGAGAGAAGAGCAGATCACTTTCCTGTGTCCTCTGTTGAGAGGAGAGGGAGTTATATAGTATTTCTTAACATTCCCACAGTAATTTAAAGTATGTCTGCCTGAAGGACAAAAGAACACCTTTTTTCTTTTTGAATAAGTTGCTCTTTTGCCACATACACTGTCCCTACCTCCCCTGGGTTCCGCCCGCAGTTTCCGCAGCTCTGATTTCAAGGGGAAGTAAAGATGATGTGACAGGAAATCAACCACACTTAACAGTAACACAATAGCCCGATTCTTGCTCCAAGCCACAAAATGGGACCAAATGTACTATTAAATGTGGCGAGGTTATTTTCAGGCAGAGCTGCTCAGATGAAGGACAGACGCTCCAGGGGTGAGGCCCACACTGGAGCTTCCCTCCACCATGTTCCAGGAAGTGGCTTAGCCTCCTGGGAGAACAGCAAAGCTAGATGCCATGGCAAGAAGTCTTATTTTGAGGTTCTCTGAGGGGATATGGTCTGAAGCTATGGTTCTCATGATGTGTAAGCAATTTTGTGTTAAATAATTTAATTATACTACTTAATTAATTTATAATTATCAAACAATAACAATGATTGGAGAATAATTAAATAACTGTAATGTAATCTTGAACTTAAAGATTTGCTTTCCCTATTTTAAATTTCTTTACTTTAAAATATATGGTTTCTCCAATTCCAAAATAATCCAGAATAGATTAGAGAGATACGTTTATTTTATAAAAGGTAAGTTATTAATAATTGTAGAGTGCTGAGTTATTTTTTCCATTAGAGATATGATATTAAATTTAAAAAAATCTTAAACCTTATATGCTTGTAAGATCTATATTCCTTTCAACTCTCTCCTTATGTTAAATTCTCCTATTATTAACTAAAAAATCAACATATTAAATTTTACTTCACATTATTGAGAAGATAGTTTTCTTTCCATGTGTGTTAATTTTATTAGAAATCTCAAACTTTATTTTAAATGTCAAATTTAGATTTCTTTTTTCAACTAAAGCTTGAGGTTTATATTTAAAGAATGGCTTATAATTGTTGTTTTGAAAGCAATGTTTTTATGCATTGCTTTTGTATATTAGATTTTTCTATCAGGTAGAGAGAGATCAAAAAAGCAAAAAGTACTTGCAATACATGACTTTATTCATAGACAAAATACCTCAGGACAATTTAGATTTCATATAGTCATGCTCAATAAGAAAAAGAAACTACTGAGTCTGTGAAACACATAATTCCACAAAATTTCATGGACACCCTGAAAAAAATGACTTAAAACATTTAAAAATAGCATGGAGAAAAGTACAGATTGCCATTGACTGAATTCTTCAGGAAAGTTGAAAATGCTGTGTGTTCTTCAAGGTTACATTTTTGTTTTGGTAGTATTAAGTGTTCTTAGAAGGTTCATAATATTACTGTGTAATAAAGCATACAATTTCTATAACACATCTAGTGCACAATTTTCTCTGAGCATATTAATATAATTTATTTTATTTAAATTCGATACACATTTACACATCATAAAAAATCATACTTCCTTAATTTTACTTAAAATGTTAGTGTGTTTTTTGTTTATGAGTTATTATCTCCTGCTAACTGAACTTAAGAAGTTTAAATATAATTAGTATTAAAAGAAGATTGAATTAGGTTATGTATACTCTTTAAAAATAACTTTAAAATACATTGATAAATTCAGGGTGTTTATTAAGCATTTGTTTTAGAAGGTAAAAATGAATGAAGAATTCATGTCATCTGGGGGCTAAGTGGTAGAGCACTTGCCTAGCATGTGTGAGGCACTGGGTTTGATTCTCAGCTCTTCATATAAATAAAATAAAGGTGTATTGACAACTAAAATATACATATTTTTAAAAAATTCATGCTATCTACCAAATCCACATGTAGACAGCTTTCTGTACTTTATACACCATTAATATGAGTCCTGCATGTATCACACATACTTATTAAGATAACATGGCGTGGGTACTCAAAGGTACTCTGAATTGGTGGAGTCCTCACATCCCCCACTAAAGGAACGTTCTATGGCAAGTTGTACAGTTAGCAAATATGAACCATCTCAATTTATATTTCCCAAACTCAAGACTTCACTCCCATCTCCCGGTCTAATGTGTGTCATAACACACAAAGACACGCACACATATAATCTCTAATTTTGTTTGTGGTTGCATATAAAGGCACATAAGTAGATTACACACACACACACACACACACACACACACACACACACAGGAGGATTGATCCACTGATGTGGATTAACTGGGCAGAACTGTAGGCAGCTAGGTGTGGCTGGAGGAAGGAGGTAACTGGTTGTTTTAGGCAGCTTTTTCAGTTCTGTGACCAAAAACATCTGAAAAGAACAACACAGGGTGGGGAAAGTTTATTTGGGGTTCATGATTTCAGAGGTCACAGTCCACAGAAGGCCGATCCTATAGCTCTGGGCTCATGATGAGGCAGAACATGACAGAAGGGCATGGCTGAGGCAAGCAAATCAGGACAGCCAGGAAGCCGAGAGAGTCTGTTCACTAGGGACAAAGTATAAACCCACAGGCTTGCTTCCAGTGACCTACCTCCTCCACCTACACCCCATGTGCCTACAGTTACGGCCCAGTTGATCCATGTCAGTGGACTAATTCACTGATCAAGTCACCCCTCTCATAATCTAATCATTTCACCTCTGAAAATTCATGCATTGTTTAACACATGAGTTTTGGGGAGACACCACAGCTATACGGTAACACTGGGGGTGTGAACTTGGGGCTTCTATTTTGTCTCTGGTGAGCAGAGCTTTCTCTTTGCTTCCTGGTTGCCCTGATCTGAGTGGCTTTGCTCTGAAAGGCTCTTCTGCCATGAGGTTCTGGCTGACCTCAGGCCCAGAGCCGTGGAGGATGCCCACTATGGACTGAACCTCTGGAACAGTGCGCCAAATCAAACTTTTCCTCTTCTACCTTGTTCTTGTCAGGTCTTTTGATCACAGCAATGAAAAAGCTGACTAAAACAAAGTATAAAAAAATTACCGGGGACCTTTCAAGTTAAAAGAAAGCAAGTTTGGTTATTCTTGGCAAGCCTTTTTAAAAAAAGAAATTGAGAAAAATATGCTAAATGTAACCTTCAAGATAAATACAAATAACAATTTAAGTAAAACACAATTACACAAAATTGTGAAAACAAGAAAGCTTTTTACTAGTTGAACATAGTGCTGCTTGTCTGTATTACCAAGCAACTAGGAAATCTGAAGCAGAAGTATTGCAAAGTTCAAGGCCAGCCTGGGCAATTTAGCAAAAACTGTCTTAAACAATAAATGGTACCGGGATTGTAACTCAGTGGTAAAGTACCCCTGTATGAAATGTTTAGTATCAAAAATAAAGTAAAAGCATAACACTGATAAAAATTATTAGAAGGTGACAGGAATGTCCTAATGTAATAATATTTACAATTAAAGTGGATGAAGACTATTTCCTTATTAAAAGTAAGTATTGTAATATTTAGATTAAATAACAACCCAGAACAAGTCATGAACTTTGAATGAGAGACCAAGATGAAATATATGTAAAAATTAATGGGGTGTGCATATAGATGTACTAATGCATATAGATGTACTTAATGGTAGATAAATGTGAACTGAAGGTAGACCTTCAGAATTTAATTCAAAATGTTAATCAGATATTATAAAAATGTCTTTGGAAGTTGGGTGTCCAAGAATACATAAGAACATGGTCTTATGTGTACTGAAAGCCCATATCAAATGTATATGAAGTAAAAATTATTTAGAATATATGAGGCAAAAATGAAATGTATAATCATACTTGGAGACTTCTATTTAAGTTTCAAATACCAGCAGATTAAGTAGACAAATATTTGAACAAACAAACTATATTAAAACATAATTAATGGATTTTTACAGATTTTTGTACCAAATAAATACAAGAACATGCATTTAATTTGATTTTGTTCATATAAAAATACTTTAACTCTTAATATATAAGCTTTAAAAGCATACAAAATTAAGGCACTGTGTTAGAAGAAAGAATTTTTATATTTGGAAATTAAGGAAGAGATAATAATATAGTTTAGCTCTAGTAGTATATTCCCAAACCAGGATGGTGAGTTACAGGGATATTTTCCCTTTCTAATATTTATCAAACTGTATAGATTTCTGTGGTTTTCTCTATGCTTGACTAGATGCTAAACTTTTGATAAACTTTCAAGGCATTCCCACTCAATATATAAGAATATATAAAGTACCATGAAGAAGAATAATTAATCTGACAGATTGAAAAGAGTTGAGATGACAAAACCTGAATTTTAAAATTTGATTAACTTGATGGATATTATCTGAAAACCCCTAAGATAATATCCTTTGAATGTCTTTATTATTATTCCAATATTTTCCCTTACTTATTCTTTATGTCTTCTATTTCTTTGTTGAGACGTTCAATTTCTTTCTTCATCTTCAACATTTTTCCCACTTGTTTAATGTGCTTTCATAATTGCTCCTTAGAGGATTTTTCTCATGGCTGACTTGAAGTCTTTTTCTGACAGTTCTAACATCTTAGTTACCTTAGTGTTGGTGTCAGTAGGGAAAAGCAGCAGGTCAGTATCTGTCCACCAATTATCCACTTTCATTCAAATTGTGTTTTTTTTTTTTTCCAGCTTTCAGTTTTGCTGAAAGATTTCTGATTGAAAGATGAGCATTTTGAGGGTGTTAGGAGAGCCTGGCATTTTGTTATCACCGGGTGAAAGAAGAAGCCAAAGTTCCCCATGTTGCCTCTCTGACATTGGGGTCAAAGACTTCTTGTCAGAGGTCAAATGTCTCCTGGATGTCAGCGGCTGGGATGGTGAGATACCAGCTCCCCTTTAAGGTTGCCCACATAGCTAACTGCAAGGCGAGGCATGTCTGCTGGCTGCCTTCACACTGGTCTCTGCTGACACCATGCTGTGAATGGACATCCGGCTGCTGAGGTGGTGAACATTCTGAGATTCCATCTTGCCTCTACTGAGGACTCCCAGCAGGATAGTGGGTACAGAAGTCCTGCATCCTCAGCTGGTTTACGCAATGCTGTAGGAGGCAGGGAGGAAGCGGATGGATGTCTGGACTCCCTCTTATGTGCCTCTGAAGCCCATTCAGTCATATGATTTGCACACAGCCAGTTATACTCTGATGAGAGTGAACATCTGGGTACCCTGATCTTTGCTTAGGTGAGGAGGATTTGGGGCAGATTTTGTCTTTAACGTATTCCTTAACTGTAATTGCTGTTTTCTGAATATTTGCTGTTTTAATAAGTTTCCTCTTTTGGCTGGAGACAGTGGGCTTTCAGGGGGAGTTTAAGGAATATGAATCTTCTGACCTTTCAGGGTTGCCACCCTCTTTAGTTTCAAGTTCAGATTATCTGAAGCTAAAACAAAGCATCCTCCTGCCATTGTTACTCCAAAAATCCCTAGTCTGTTGGCCTTCTCTACACTTTTCAAAGTTCTGTTTTAATATACATAGCATCTATGGTCTTCCACAGCAGCAAGAAAAGGGAAAAGCATGTCTATTACATCTTCCCCAAACACAAATTCCTGATACACAAAATTTTTAAAGTCTTATAAGCAAAAGTTACAACAACATTGGCACAAAAATTATCACTATATATCAAATCTCAAGATTTTCAACTCCCAAATTTATTGAGGCCCACATCAAGCTGAGAAAACTACATACCTGAAAACTTAATTCTTAGTTTTTTTATTGAGATTATTTTATATTTCATTAACTTTTGATTATTTTGGATAACTTTGTTATTGTATTCTGCTTCTACTTTTAAACTCAGAAGCAGGGTTTTCAGAAAATATTTCTTGTCTACAGAGATGGGAGTCGTGTTCACTTGTACTCCATGGAATGTAAGGATTGTAATGGAACCCGTGACTACTATGTGCTTTCCTTTCTAACTCTGTTAATGCAAGAGTCCACCGCAGTCAGAGTAATGCATTATATCTTTGCAAGTCAGGAGTGATGGGGAACATTTTTGAGTATCAGAAGTCATGAATTAATACAGATTATGTATGTTGGTTCCCTCTTGGTCTGCTCAAATGCATATAATTTTCATTTTCATGCATAATTTAATGTCTTTTGGTTCTCATTTCCCTTGACATTTTGTTGTATTTTAAGTGTAATTTCCAGTAATATGAATATTTATTATGTCTGTATTTCTTGCTTCTATTTAGTCATTTAAATTTTATTTTTATATCAATGGTGATAAAATAGATCTCATTTTTTCACTTGTAGTTTATTCTGTCTCGTATCCATGGTGGATTGTTTCTTCTGGGGTTTGTAATTTTGCATTGTGAATTCATGATTGATAACACTTCATCTGTGGAATACCTTAAACTAGGATGAGGCTGCTGTAACTGTCCATCTCACTGAAGTTAGCATCATATTATACTCATAATTTATGATAGTATTTCAGATAAGGGGTTCTGCTAACACAACACAGTGCAAACTTAAATACTATATTAGCATACGATACAGGCTCAGGACTGCAAACCCTCCGAGTTCATGAATTCCCCCTCTTTGAAGTTTTCCCTCTTAGAAGTTTGCTAGCGCTACAATAACAAAGTACCATAAACTGAGTGAGTTACACCAGACAAATGTATCTTGTCATATTTCTGAAGACTAGGCACTGAAATCAGTGTTAAAACTGTGAGGAAAGGACTTGTTTCAGACCTCTCTTCACTTTCACATATCTATGACAGCTTCTCTGTGTATGTGTCTATGTCAAAAATCTTCCTAAAAAGACACAAGTAATAATAGTGCGTTAGGGCCAACAGTAATCTAATTTTAATTTTTACTTCATAAAGATCCTGTCTTCATATCAGGTCACTTTGTGAGGTACTGCGGGTTGAGGCAGTGTTTTGGTGGTGGTGTGTGTGTGTGTGTGGTGAGGGAGGGTGGAGACAGTATAACCCAAGACAGAGAACAAGGCAAGTCAGTAATTCTTCCCTGTTTTCTTCTTTTCGCAGTTAGATAGTTTAATTCTACTGTTTTCAGATTGTCATTCTACTAATGACATAGCCCTTTAAGCATCAGCTTTTGTGCGTGGATCTCATTTCCAAACCAGTCTAGTACTTCCCCCACCTCATGCCCCGTCCCTACATGTGCTGTAAACCCTTGTAAGCTTCTGCATAATGACAGTCTAAACCACACTCATATATGACAGAAGTTTTAATGCCTTTGATTCAGTTCCCTCTAAATCAAAGGTTCTAGTTCCCTGAAATTTCTCATAGTTTTATGAGCTCTGCCACACATATCAAAGCCCATTTGTCATATTTTGTGTCCTACATTTTAGTGAGAACGGAGGAAGAGAGAAAATTTCAAGGAGACTTTTAAATATCTAATCTCTTACAGTCCCCAAACCAGAAAACTCTTAAAAGATTTTAGTTTTCATCTACTAAACAGAAAGGAAAGTCTACTTTTTCAGAGGGTAAAACTTATGATCTTCTGTGGGGTTTTGATTGGGTATAATGAAAATTAAATGGAAAAGTGGTTAAAATACTTTCTCTACCTGAAGTTTTAATAGACTGGGTAACCCTGAACTGAGGGAATAAAACATTAATTTTTCTGTTTTATGATTGTTAGCTATAAATGTAACATAGATAACTTAATTATTAAATAAAATATATAATAAATCTATGAGACACTACTCTATGTGTTAAAAGAATCAGATCAGCTCTGCAAAAGTTAAAATTGTGCGTTGTGGTATTAAACTATTCCTTGTAACTGCCTCCCTTTTTATTTTACATCCAACGCGTAGCTAGGTAAGAATGTGCTTCTGTCCCCCATGTCCTGTGGACCACCTCATGTCGTGTCCTGTGCTCTCGTGGACATTCCTCTGTCGGCTCGCTTTCCCAAATAGTCTTTCTACTTTTCTCCTTTTATACAGGTTATGTTCACTCCCTGATTGACCCTAGTAGTCTCTTTTGCTCAGAATTCCCAACATCTTCTGAATTGTTTCTCCATACATTAATTTATCTTTAGAATCAAATCATAAAGAATATGACATATGAGCTATTTACTTAGGGCAATTGGTTCTCATTGCATATTATTATGTGGGGTTTTAAACTGAGTTGGATTGTTGGAAATTGTGTGTGCTCTGGATGAACAGTGCCGTTAAATAGCTTGATGACTTCCAAAGCAAAAGTGATGTCTGGAGGCGTATGGCTGGAAACTGAAATGTCATTTCTAGCGTCTACCCTGAGCACTGGATTCACTGACTCATAATGTATAATAATAAACGTGATTTTTTAAAAGCACCACAACTGCAATCAAGCTTCCTGTGGTTCATTTTGTCTACTTAAATGTAAATATGCAAATTTTTAAACCTAATCAATGACTAGTAATGCCATTGATTTTTATAGGCACTTTTATATAGGGATAAAAGAGTAAAAGTTTCTATTTAGGAGATGTCATACATATTACCATATCTCGTGCAGGATCAAAGCATACAGATGAGCAATTCTAATTATATGTCAATGTGTGTGGACCCTGAAAGCAGTGACTGCAGCCTAGAGCATGCTCTGTAAGTGCTTGTTATTCTTATTTATTTTCCCTTTATGAAACTCATCTATATCTAATCTCACCACTCATGTCAGTTGACTAAAAATTCCTACAATCAACTTACTGTTTCAGAATTCACTGGACACAAAACTGAATTTTTGAAAAATTTCACATTGGATCAAAGTCTGCGGTGTCAATTTTGGATCAAATGTTGAATTTAGACCTGAAACCAGAGGGGCAGGGGAATGGCAAAAATTAACTATATTGAATAAATTGCCACCAGTATCTTTCAAACCTGCTGTTTCATGAAATGATCAACAATTATACATGA
Source organism: Callospermophilus lateralis (assembly GCF_048772815.1). Taxonomy (NCBI): domain Eukaryota; kingdom Metazoa; phylum Chordata; class Mammalia; order Rodentia; family Sciuridae; genus Callospermophilus; species Callospermophilus lateralis. The sequence goes on from NC_135321.1 coordinate 9,152,566, forward strand.
GTCTTTCTCAAACTCAGAAATATCCCTGACACTGATGTGCAGTGTTCCTGGGCATTGGTTATAAGCTGCACTTGACAGATGCGTGTAAGTTGAATAACATCAATGGTACTGTTAATGGTACAAACCAAATGATTACAATTCTCCAAAACAAATTATTTTTTAAAAATATTCAACTTTTCTGATTTCATGATTTCTAAAGCCTTGAATATATTGCTTTATACTACTCTTTACTAAGACCAAGAAATCATTAAGTTCCTAAGTAAATCTCTAGTTTTAAACTCAATTCAATTGACATTCAACCATGAAAATAAATTTTTTAAAAAAACTTATTGAAGAAACTGAATCTATTTAAGTGTCTCTGAAAGGGCACAATTTCTATTCTTCTTCCTTAAAAGCAAGCTACCTCCCACTAATTAGTTATCCAGGCAATATCTACAGAATCTATAAGGTTAACAAACTATTTAGATTGCAAACACATGCAAGTAGTTTTGTCAAAATATCATCTAATATGCACTAGAGTGAGATTAATTCCTTCTAGGCTTCTAACTTCTTTTAGAAACTACAGATTTTTAAAAAAATTATCTTAAATTATCTTAAAATTGCCTATGAATTTGATTTATTCTATTTTTAAAGGCATGTAAAAAGAAAATATATTTTTGTGGTTGTTTTCATCCACTGTCTTTTCAAAATCATTTGAAAAACTCCACATGCCATAATGAGATTTAAAGCCACCTATTTTTACTTCTTTTGAGTTTTGTTCTTCAGAAATTAATAAAATTAGTCCAAATTTGAGATGTGAAAATGTTTTAATATTAATTTCTGGAACTTAGGTTTCATCCTACATAATGTCTGTTCATTTGTTTAATGTGCCAATTAATGCCATTTTAAAAGGCAAGTGAAATGGAAATCAGATATATTATTTCTTACTAAGACTTCTAATTTCACAGTCTTTGCAAATTTTTTAAAAAATGATCAATTTGGATTATGATATATTATGGATATTTATAAAAATCTGATGTTTTGAAACACTATAAAACATTTTTTCTATTCTGCCCCAATTTCAAATTAAGTATTCTTGTAATCCTCTAAAGAGTTAAAATATCAGATACATTTAAATATTTACCTTATAGCATCCTTCTTGGCTCTGGAAGTATACCCCACAAAATTCCATGACCTTTCTTTGGTTCAATAAGGGAGCAATGGCAGTAAGTGTAATCTGACCAGGAGACTAGACAATGCCTGAACATTCTACATGTTTGTACTGTTGAATATAAATTACTCCCATCCTAAAAAGCAGGGAGAGAAATGGGATCTAAACTCATATACAACAGAAAAGCATATCAAAAACTGGTCACAGGTCATAGTGATCAGGGAAGTTAGTTTGAAGGAGGATATCAAAAGAAACATTACTTCATTCACTCATTTACTTTGGGTTTTCTTTTAAACCAAGAGTGGCATAATTTTATTAAAAAATAACTGGGTAAAATGGAGTCAGAATTAGAAACCATCCAAGCCAGCCCAGTCAAAATGCCCCATGTGTGATAGAATTATGCTATTAATAACACATGAAAATAATATCCATCTTTGGCTATGACAGTAAAACTCATGAGAAACATAAACAGTAACATTTCCATACCTATATGGCTTAAATATTAAATAAATACACTAATATGTCTTTATATTCATGTTATTTTAATTAACTTCTGACTTCAGATATTTTAGGAACTGATGTTTATAAAATTTTGAGAATATTTTTTGAGAAAATGCATACAAATTTTATAAAGGGTGTTGAAAGCTGCACAGATAACTGAGGGACCCTTAATAGTAAATGAGTAATATAAACTGAACTATATGTTGTAGCCACACCTAACCATCCAGCCTGTGTTGTGTCTAAAGAATACTATTTTATGAAAATATGTCATATAGGCAATATTAAATTAGTCCATCTTGCAATCTGATTATATATTCCTATGGAAAAATATTTATTTTTATACTGATATCACTGATATTTAGCATAATTTAATGTAACTTTTTATTTGTATATATTTATAGCCATATCTGTGACCAAAATGCCATTGTCTCAGGGATTAGATTTCATGGTTATGTTATGCTGTGACAGCTTCTAAAAATATAGCTTAATAAAATAGAGTCAGGAAAAATAAAACCACATAGAGCAAAGAGCCATTTCAGTTCTAGTAATCATAGTCTGCCAATAGATATCAATTACACTACTGAGTAAAATAAAAATGCCTATTAGAACTAATAGGATAGAGAGAACTCAATTGCCAGGACAAAATCTAAGAGCAGGCAAAACTGTAAACTGAGAACTCAAAGCCACTTTCACCCAGAGAACACTTACTGTTTAAGAGAGAAACAACTGTGAGAGCCAGTTGTGGTTTGGACATCTTCCTGAGGAAAGAGGAACAAAAGTTCAAACCAGGAATTGTAAGATGGTATTGATTTAAATTGATACTGCAATGATCTCACATCAATAATAATCCTAATAACAGAAAGTGAACCTTAAAATTTTGGCTGGGAACTATAAAGATTGGCCTTAGTAAATTTGGAGAAAAAACAATCTTATAACTAAAAATTAAAACAATTTAAATGAAGAATTTAATTAGTGGCTTTATAGGAACTAAGACCCAGCTAAAGAGTTAGTTAGCTCAGAAATAAGTGGAAAGAATTTTTTCAGAATACAAAAGAGATGGTCAAAATAAAGGAAAACATCCAAGGAATCCAAGACAAAAACCAATTGACTGTCCAGGGCCAATATCCCTGATCTATACTACAGACAAGAGGGGGAACTGAGACAATATCTGAGGTGATAATGGCTGAGAAATCACCAGCTACCGACACCTGGATCCCAAAGTACAGTGAACCCCAAACCAGATTAGTAAAAAGAAATCCACACTTTCACAGAGTAAAACTGTGAAATTAAGATGCATTTCCAGCAAATCACTAAAGCAAAAAATGGCAGTTCCGTCAGGACAAAGATTACCGTTGGGAAGATACCTTGGGCTTTCTGGGGCTACCTGTGTGTTATTTTCTTGATTTTGCAGAACTATACTATGAGCATTTTCTTCATAATAATTACCTAACATGCAAATTTATTTTTCACACAATTGTATGCATAGGTTTTATTACACACACACACACACACAATATTGGTTTTTGTTTTACGTTTGATTTTTAAACTGAAATGGCATTTCTTAGACCATGGTAGCATGGTACATTTTCCTTCCCCTGAATTTTTAATACTAATGTAGATTTTATTTGCTTTTTTTCTCAGATAAACATCAGCTGGAACTTGGAGGTATTTCAGTCAAAATGTGGATTTGGAAACTCTTTGTCTCCTATACAGAAAATTAGACCATAGCTCCCCAATCCCCAAATTCTCATGAAATGAAAGATAATCTTAAGGCAGTTTTTATAAAATGTTAAACAATTAAAGTGATATATTTTGGAAATGCTGTGACTAAAAATGATCTTTGGAAATCACCTGAGGTAGAGAGAAAGAGAGGGAGAGGAGAGAGAGAGAGAGAGAGAGAGAGAGAGAGAGAGAGAGAGAGAGAGAACACACTTCAAAAACAGTCCTGTTTTCCAATTAAATATAGAACATAAAAATGTATCTAAAGAAGTCAGCATCCAGAGAAAGAAAAACATTTTAAGATAAAGAAATGTAATTAAGACTAATGTATATAAGCTTAATAAGCACAATTAAAAGTGTTCAAGAATAGCAAAAAAAATCATTTTCTAAACTTAAATAAAACATAACCTTCAAAATAAATAATTTAGCAAATAAATGAGGCATAAGTTGAATGATGAGACTTGGGTCAGTGACTTGGAAGGAAAAATGGAAGAAAAATGTCAGAAAGAAGCCATTGGGAAAAGATAAGAGAGTCAGAGGATGTCTCTGGAAGCCCTGACATGCAAATGATAGAAATTCCAGGAGGAGGACAGAGAACAGATGGAGGCCATTTAATAATTAAATAAATCATGGAAGAAATTTCCATTACTGGAGTCTTAAGATTTGTAAGAGGAAAGGCTAATGGGAGACATCATATTCCTGGGCCTATTTTTGTAAAAGTTTTGAAATCCAAGGACATCTAGAAAAATACATAAAATAAAATTTTTAAAAAATCTAGAAAGGAAAAACTGCCACCAATCTTGTGTACTACTTTGGGATATTCAAGATAGACTGACCAATTCTCTAGTCCACTCCAAGTGAAGAACTGAAATCATTTAAAACGTCACAGACTTGATGCTGTACTTTTGTGGGAGTGGTGATCGTGCACCTGGGGAACTCCATTGAAAAGCATACAAGTCGGTGGCCACGAAATGAGCAGTGTGAGCATACATTATGAATTGTTATGGCCCAAAGGGTGTGTTCCTTGTGTTGGCGTGCTAATGAATTGGAACTCAAAACAAACTAAAATTCTGAAAAATAAATAGAGAGAAACAGAGAGAGAACCCAGCTTTTGGATTTAGTTTACAAGTAGGAAGTAAAACAAAACAAAAAACAGCTGATGGTAAAAAAAGTTAAGAAAATCTTTCATACCTAGGGACAAGAAGAACAAAACCAGTCAATGGGGACCAGCAAGGCACTCTGCAGCAACAAAAACCTATAGTTAGGAATACAATTGCTTCATCTGAGGGTTAAAACATTACATAAAATACACAGCAAGGATACAAGCAATTCATCATCATACTTGAAGAATAAGTGGTAAATAATTTTCCAAAAGGGATGAAGAATGTCAAAATAGAGATTTAAAGCAAAACTTACAAACAACAGGAGGAAAAATACAAAGAAAAATTCAAGGAGTATATCTGAAAAAAAAAAATGCAGAAACAGCAAAACCTAACAAAAGAAACTCATAAATACAGTAGTTAGAACCATTAACAGAACAGCCATCTGTTTGAGTTTATATCTCAATTGAAACAATGGATATTAAGGAATAATGAAACAGTACCTTTAAAGAACAAAAAGAAAATGACTATTGTTTAAGAATTTAATAGACAGAAAAAATATTTCTCACCAATGTAGGTGAATGTGATCATGAAAAGGAGGTGATCAAGCAGGACATGGGTATATGCAGGAAACCAGCCAGAGCAAGCTCACCAGGAAAGACTGCAGAGAATGGCCTACTGGGTGCTATCACACAGAGGGGACACAGGTCTCCATCAGAGGAGACCTTAGATCCCAGCAGCACCATCTCAGTTCTCAGGCTGGTGTTATGCATGGCATGATGAGGAAGGCAGTGGCTGTCCTGGGCAAGCTTCAACAGGAACACAGTAGGATAAAACCTAGACTCTTTCTAGCAGCTAGGTTTTCACAGCTGGGGCCAAGCACAGTACCTCCCTGGGTCTCGGAGACTTGGTTTTCCGTGGCTGCAACTCTATGACATCATAAAAATATGATTCACATCAACTTTCATGGCTGTTGAAGCACCACTGGTTTGACAAGGAGGTTAGACCGACACCTGAATTTGCCTACAGTTGATGGCCTCACAGTGGACCTGACACATTGAAACTGGTTTCAGTTTCAACGGAATTTGCTGAAATTAGCTCCTTTTGTGGAATAAATTTCCCCATTATCCATAAGGCCAGTGGTGAAGAAATTAGCACTGAAATCTCAGTGAAATGAATATATTTTAAGCCAAATAATACTTGAGAGAATTTATCACCAGAAAACCTGCGATACAGGAAAAATTAAAAGTGGTATGTGAAACAAAGTCAAATGAATTTGAATAGAAGTTAAAAATTCAAAAAGCAAGTTTTTTAATATTAATTTAAAAGCAAATTCAATTTAAATTTTAAAAACGTTTTAGAAAATACTATAAAATAAATTTAAAAACTATAGTACCTATAGACTTAGTAAAATAATAGTTAACAATAATAATGTCTTGTGAGATTTTAAATATGTAATATTAAAATATTCAACTACAGTAGCAAGTGAATCAGTGGCAAGATGCTCTTGTAATACAGCTTCCAAGCCCAGATCTATAAAAGTAAGTCATAAAATTGCTCAAGACTTTCAAATTAATCAAGGCTGCAGGTTGTCATTGTCATTTTTATTGTTGAAGAAAAGTAGAACAAGGTATAAGTAATGAGAAAATAATGTAGATGTGAAAAGTAAATAAATAATGAAAATCATCACAAGAAAGATTAAGAGATGTAAAACAGCTGGGTGTTAAGACCAGTAGGTGATGAGCACTAAGTCCTACCAGCAATTCAATTAAAAGACAAACATGTCAGATTGGCTTAGGAGAAAATCCCAACTGTATACTTACTGTAAAATCCCAACTCTATACTTACACACAAAAATGTGAAAATGAAGAATTCAAAATATTGAAAGCAAAAGGAGAGAAAACACCAATCAAAGGGGAGTTGGGCTGGGGGCAGTGTGGTGCATGCCTATAATCCCAGCAGCTCTGGAGGCTGAGGCAGGAGGATCATGAGTTCAAAGTTGGACTCAGCAATTTAGTGAGACCCTAAGCAACTTAGTGAGACCCTTCCTCAAATTAAAAAATAAAAAGGGCTGTGAATGTGGTTCAGTGGTTCGTGGATTTACCATCTGTTGCCAAAAAAAAAAAAAAAAAAAACAGATAGTTTTACAAATATCAACAACTTTTGACTATTATTTTTTAAAAATAAATAAATAGATTAGAAAGAATGTTTCAATAATAAAATGTTCAATTCATCTAAGAGATACAATTCTCTATGTGGGTGCACCTGATGGTAGGACCCCATATAATATAAGGACCTAAATACAAAAGAACATTCTTGCTTATAATGGGAAATTTTGAACATGAGTCTCTCACTAAATGGGTAAAACAAAAACAGCAATAATCAGTACATTGCAAAATGTTTGACCAACACAATTAAGAAAGTAAATAAATGGAACCTTAAACAAATAAATAAACTGAGCACTAAACCTTAACAAGTTGAGGATACACAATTACTTCTCTATGTTCAGACAGAATATTTATAAAAATTGATCTTCTATTAGAACCTAAAGGAAGTCAGCACATTTTCTGGTAGTGAAATCAGAGTATTTATCTGCCTGCCATTGAATTAAACTAAGAATCAATTTAAAGCAAAAAAATAAAATAAAATGTGTGGCAATTAAGCAACCCATGCAATAATACAAAGGCACATTTGAAATTTTAAAATGCATTTCAATTGATTCACAATAAAAATGCAGTAAATGGAAACGTGCTCTACAGCTACAATTATGCTTGGAGGAATACTTTTATATTATGTTATTATATTACATTTATTATTATATTGTATCTATTATAATGTCCTAAAATTTTCTTTCTAGGAGCTAGAAGTAAAATGGTAGTTGGTAGAGAAATCAGAAGGGTAAAATATGGGCAGAAATTATTGATAAAAACAAAGATACAATAAAAAGAAGGAAGCCTAAAGTTAGCACTTTGAGTAGAGCAATATAACTAATGAATTCCTGAAAATACTAAATAAAGAACAGAAGGAAGAGGCAAAGAGGCATACATTACAAAATATCAGATGAAAATGTGACTAACACATACGCCCTACAGAGAGAGCTTGAACAATCAATTTTGCCAGATATTTATGGAGTAAATGACCTTGAACATACAGGAAATCTGCCTCATGTACAAAAAGAATTGACACTGCAGACTGCTTTGCAATACCAGCAAAATCTTGATAACAAATTTTGACACTAACATTAGGAGGATAAAAATCACAGGTCAATGTCATCATGAAAATAGACACAATGATCTTTACCAAAGATTAGCAATGTGAACTGTGTAACTTTACATCACAATAAAGGTGAGCTCACTGCATGCATCCAGGGCTGCTCAATGTTGAAAAAGCATTCAAGTCATTTGATTGTTTCAGCAAAAGTTTACTATGAACATGTTAATAGGTAAAAATTAACAAAATGGAAATCTTTTACAATAATTAGCAGAATGGCACTAGAAAAATAATTCTCAATTTGTTAATATCTGTTCACAGAAATCTAGAGTAAATATTTTGCTTGATTACAAAATATCAAAAGCACAAAGGTCTGATGATTCTAGATGGCATTGTTCTGGCAGCTCCTGAAGCATCATTGTCAGGAAGAAAAGTTTTGAAAAGTGGAGATAAAAAAAATTAAATTCCTATTACTGGAAGGCAACATAAAAATACATCTAAAATATTAAAAATCAGTATTATTGAAATTACTACACATGATGAATTATACTAGTACATACCAAAAAAAGGGTTAGGCCAGTTTTGTTTTTAAAAATTCAAAAGTCAGTTTTTGAATTCTTGTCAAAAGAATATGAAAAAAGGCAAATATGGGGGAATAATAATCTGCAAAATGTATAAGAATTCTACACAGACAAAACAGACATTGAAATAAATTAGAGACAAATGAATTTGATTTTTTTTTTTTTTTTTTTTGTACCAGCGCTTGAACTCAGGGGTCCTGCATCACATCCCCAGCCACATCTCCAGCCCTACTTTATATTTTATTTAGAGACAGGGTCTCACTCAGTTGCTTAGCACCCTGCTTTTGCTGAGGCTGGCTTAGAACTCTTAATCCTCCTGCCTCAGCCTCCCAAGCCTCTGGGATTACAAACTGGAGCAACCATGACCAGCCTAAGAATTTGAATACTACAGTCATGGAATAGTAGTCTTTCAGCCAAGCAGAAACATGAAAATAAACATGAAAATCTAAGAAACAAAATAATTAAAATAAAGAATACTGTAGGTTAAATTTTCCTGCAAGGTTATTGTGAATTATTGTTAAATAGTAATAATTAATAGTGTTGTCTTTCTGCAAATACCAACCTATATATTAATGGCAAATATGGGGGGAAAAAACAATTTAATGTTGTGAGAAGATTCTTTCAGAAATACTTGGCCATTTCTGTGCATCTGAACATCAGCATCAGGGCCTGTGCCTCTGGTGCCTGTATTTGGGACTCTTGCTGAGGATCACCTTTGGGCTATGAGAACTGCTGGACTTCACAGGAGAAACCTCAGGTAGTGTCCAGGTCTGAGGTTTCCACAAGATGGCTGCGGACCCTGGTTCAGCTTTCTTTTCACGGTTTGGCTTTAAGCTGTTTGTACTGCTTTAAGGAGCCTCCTGTCAACTCTGCGCTTTTAATTTTATCTGTCTTTCTGGCAGTTTGAAGCGAGTGGGCTGAAGAGGAGGTCTGCTCCCCCATCTCTCTCTCTCTGTTGCCAGTCCCCCTTCTTATCCCCAGCTTGGGGCTCAGGTGAGGCGCTCGGGTCTGTTGATTTCTTTTGTAACCTGTCTTTCAGCCTCTCCAGGTCTCAGAGTGTGTACTATCAAGTCTAAGAGCATTTATTTTGTCACTCACCTCTCAAGTCTGCTTTTCCTTGGCCGCCTCCTTTCTGTGGAGAGGGAATGGGCCTGGCTCCTCCCACCATCTTTAGGAATCCTGGAATTCTGATTGTGGGGAGGGACTAAGAGAAATGAGCGGGAGGGAAACAAACCATTCCAGACTTATCATACCATTGAAGTGGTGGATATAAGTGAAAATAAACTACAATTGTGAGAAAAATAGTAAATCAGTGGAGGAAATAGTTGGTCATTTGTTATCAAATATTTGTAGACTAGGGCTTGGGTTGTAGTTCAATGACAGAGCACTTGCCTAGCCAAGTGTGAGACCCTGGGATTGATTCTGAGCACCACACATAAAAATAAATAAAATAAAAGTCCATTGAAAACTTTAAAAAAATATAGAATAATTGTGGAGAAATACACATGTGAATAAGATAATAGGAATGAATAAAAACATTAGTGGAAAGAAAGAGCATAAAACTTCAGAACTCATGAAGATTACTTGTTATTATGTATTTTTATTAAGCCAAGATGTATAATAAATACAGAAATAATGGAAAAAGTAAACTTAAATTTCACTACACTAACCAAGATGGTGTTAGCATTCACCTTGGCTTGACTAACATTCAGACAGATTTTTTTCTGACATTGACCCTGATCTCCTTTTTCTTAGAGCATTCTTTTTAGAAAACTTGAAATTGTAATTCTTTCTCTGTGACTTTCAGCTATAAATCTTCTGCAACCCAGATGTCTTTCTCATAGTGCTGGGAGCCATCCCTTTCAAATGTAGTCATCAGAACCATAAGGACTCATCTCCCAGACTTGGGAGGGAGAAGCCCAACTCCCCCAAGCACCCACTGGCAAACATCCAGGGTCTAATCACTGACAAACCACACTGACATCTCCCCACACTTTGCCATTGCTCACTAGGCAGTTAGAAATTCTCCTGCCTTTGAAGGAGTTCCATCTCTTAGGAGTCTTAGCCCCTCCTCCCCATATTGAACGGGGTCCTCCCCATATTTAATGTGTCTGGTGCAATTTTTCTCTTACAGAGCTCAAACACAGAGAAATTAAGATTTGGTTAAAATGAAACCCTGCTATATGCCAATTATAAAAGCCATAAATCAGTATGACAGAGAAAGATTTAAAGAGAGAAAGAGGTAAAAAGCTATGCTTTTTCACAGAAACACAAAGCAATACAACAAAAGATTTTTTTTTAAGTCAGTTATGGATAGACCATGAAAATACAAACTGAGAGGCAAAGAAGTTACAAATGTTTGATAATAAGTCTATATTTAGAAAATTATAAGGTGTTATTAAAGGAAATTATTTAAAATATATGAACCCATGGGCAAACCTGTGATGTTCTGAGATGAGTGGAATTAACAGAAATTCCAGTCCCTGAAATTCTGCCACAGCATGTGGACCATGACTTTACCTGTTTTGTTTTAATTCAGGTGCCAGTATTATACATGGCAAACAAATCAGTAAGTATGAAACACAACCTCTGTACCCATGGTATACTGATTTTACAAGGGGAAAGGAAAACAAACAAACAAACAAACAAACTCCTGTACCATCAGTGGGACTCTCAAATACTTAAAATTTACAAAATTGGTCCAATCCTGGAGTGGGAGGGAGGTTTGTTTGGAGAGCGCTCTGGCAGATCGCTGCTTAGCCTGCCTATGGGAAGGCCCTGTTCAATCACTAGTTTGACTTGGAAACCTGCTTCCTGCAGACCAAATGCACAGATCAAGGGAATGTCTGTTTGCAGAAAAACAGCAAAGCATATTAAATGGAGAGGAAACGAGAGGTGACCCAGCATTCACACTCTGAATTCACTGCAAACCTTGTAATGCTTTATGAACTACAAGTGCACTGAAGAGAAGGTCCTCTATCCTTGAGCAACTTAAAGTGGGTGTGAGAATGCAAACAGTTCAACAGGCATTTACAACTGTGCTACATGACATGAGTACTGTGGGATAATATCACGCAAAGTAAAAAGGCCCCGGAAGAAATGACACAGAAGCTCATTCTGAAAGCATGTGTAGATATTAGTCAGATTAATAACATCAAGAATAGTTCAAGCAGAGGAAAGAGATATGGGAGAGGAGAAGCAAAGACAGAGCAGTGAGATCCAAGGCTGAGAGCAGCCAAACTCATGTGTGTGTGGGGGTGTGTGTCCCCTCTGAAATTTTTTTTAAAATAACCATCCACATTAATATTTAGGCAATTTGGGCTGGGGGTGTAGCTTAGTGGTAGAGCTCTTGCCTCGCACGTATGAGGCACTAGTTTCGATCCTCAGCACCACATAAAAATAAATAAATGAGTAAAGATTTTGTGTCCATCTACAATTAAAAAAATAAAAATATATGTATTTAGGCAATTTGACTAAGGTACTTCAGTGTGTATAAAATATGTATAATAATCCTTTTCAGAGGATTTAAACAGAGATGGGTCCACACCACTGGTTTTTCCTTTGATTTGTTTGGATTTTGTTTGATTTCCTCAGCACAATATTTTTATGACTATTTTGCAACAGTTTGCCTACGTGGAAGAGAAGTGAACTAATTAAATATGAAGACTATGCATGCTTGTCATGAAAAGAAAGGAAGGAAGGAAGGAAGGAAGGAAGGAAGAGGGAGACAGAGCAGAAGAATGTGGAAAAAAGGTTTAGTGCTGACAGAGCTTCCCCCCCAGAGGCCCTTGGACAGTTCTTCCAATGTACAGCACAGCATCTGTCACCAGGAGGAACACAGAGCTCATCGACAAAGACTCCCTCCCCAAGCAAGCCTCGGCAATGATAGGCCTTCCTCTGGGAAGACGAACATCTCCCCTCACACTGGACAGTTCATCAGTGCTTCAGAATTACAGAGAGCACCGAGCCTCTACTGCACAACAACAGCACACACAAAACAGTGAACTAAGGGCCAGAGGTCAGGGTGGGTTGGATGCAGGAAAGGGAAGAAGGACAAAGAGAGAGACAGAGACAAAGAGACAGAGAAAGGAGGAGAAAGGGGTGGGGATGCCTAACTTTGCTATATAGGAGTGAGAGGGCTCCTATTCTGTTTTCTCTGCTCTGACTTGGATTTATAAACTATCTTAGAATCCTTCTAACAAATTTTAGATTTTTTTTTTTACTCCTATGCAAGAAGGTAAAATGTGAAAATGACCTACCAATTTCCACCTAAAATTTTAAAGAATTTCTATGCAGTTAATCATTTATATTTAAATGAATTACATTATACATATATGTATTCACCATATTAAGTGATTGCATTAGCTTTAGATAGGCTTAGCTTAATAGAAGCAACCGTTTAAATAGTTCTAATCCCATAAAAACATAGGAAAATATCCAAATATAATGCAGAAACTATTTACACCTAACCCTTATTTGCCCAAGGTGGAGTGAGTTACTTTGGCAAAATTACCCTGACTAGCAACAAACTTGATAGTAAAACCTAATGAGTAATGTGTGTATTATACCCAAGTGTATCGAATTTCTGTTCTTCATCAGCAATACGTCCATCTTATAAGGAAGATTTAACATATTGATTATAATACTCTGGAATACTTCATTTAATATTCGTGTTTACATAAACTGTCAGTAAATTTACTCATTAGAATTTCAGCATTTGCTCAGACTCCACTTTATTAACCACCATTATTCTAAATAGTAATGGTTGAGTTGATAAGACAGAAGTCAGTGGGAGGGCATACTCACTTGTTCAGGAACAGTGGCTGTTAGTCATGAGCATAATTTAAAAGGCTCAAGGGCAAAGAATATGCTGAATTTCAGTATCTAGTTGAATCGAGTAGATTAATTTTCAATGTATTGAATTATTTAAGAAAAGAATAGATTATGCTTTAGAAAATTATGAGTGACACGTGAGATCAAAATGTAATTACATAAATATTTCATCACAGTAAATAAAAGGTAAAGTTCGATGATAATAAGCAAAATATATTTTTTAAATTTGATTAGTCAGAACTGATGACTAATGAGTTGGAACTGAGAGCAATTACCCTCTGTACTGTTTGTGATGGATGTGCCAATGACCAAAGGTTATCCTAACACTACACTGCAAGAAAATACCACAGAAAATTCCATTGTGCTTCCAATGTGTTAAAATGACAGGCATTTACCTTAGTAAAAAAATTGTTTGTCTTTGAATATAAGACTCTATCCTCAATACACTTTCACAATATAAGAAGATATATAAAATGCAATGTTATTTACTGGAATTAGAGACAAATAGACTCTTCATTGGTCATATGGTCAGGAAGAATTTAACACTTAATTTTATTTGAAAATTTCAACCACGAATTCAAGTCTTGTATTTCTTTCCATATTCTGACAGTAACAAGTGCCTGGACAAACTCCATTAAGAAACCACAAGAATGCCAGGCATGGTGGGGCAGGCCGTCATCCCATCTACTACTACTGTCCAAATTGCAAAAGATTTGGGAGCTCAGGCAGGAGGTTCACTAGTTCAAAACCAGCTCAATAGCTTATCAAGGCCCTAAGCAAATTAGCAAAACCCTGTCTCCAAATAAATCATAAAAAAGGACTGGGGATGTGGCTCAGTGTTTAAACACCTCCAGGTTCAATCCATGGTACAAAAACAAGAAGGGGTAGGGGAGAAAGAAGATAAGAGAAGAAAAAAAAGAAAGAAAAAAAAAGACACTGCAAGAAGTTCTAAAACACCCCCTTTGTCAGGCAATTTATTATCAAAAAATTGGTCTTTATTTAATTAAAATATACCATTCCAAATTCAAACTTTTAATTTTGTTATATTCTATGAAGCTATATAGGAAGATGCATTCTTTATGCCCACTAGTTATCTCTCGAAATTCTCCTGTCTCATATTATCCATCCTCAATTAAAGTTAACTAAATTTAAGTGAAATTTTCTTTATATTTATTAAATTTTATTATATAATATTAATTATACTTATTATAATATATTTTATTATATATTAAATTTTCTTTTATATCTTATTATTATTATTAATATTTTGTAGTGTTGGGTATTGAATTTGAAATTTTATACGTATTAGAATTTTTAATTATTTTTATCTTTATAATGTTTTGATGATTGAACTTCTTTTGGTAGTATTTCTTATGTTGGTTGCAGGAAAATGCAGAGAACTTTGCAGTGTTTCTGTAACCTATCCTGAGTAAGAGGCCACTTTTGATTCGAAAGTTTCAGAAAACCTATCCAAATCTAATTCTTCCCTTAAAATTTCACTTCTCCCATACCAGCTTGGCAGAATTATATATGACCCCAAGCATGATATATATAAATAAGCTCAAGGATAGGAATGGTACCATGCTGTTGATTCAGATGTGTCCTTCCATAGCATCCTCTGACATTGAGGCTCCTGTTGTCTGTCTCTATTCCTTGCGTTACTGGTTCATAGTTTTCAGCCATTCCTGCATCCCACTGATATTTAGAAGTAATTATCTAGGTAGACCATTCTCTCTAATACACCCTACCAATACCTGGAATTCCTTAAACTTGAAAACATTTCCCTTCCTCAAATTGAGCTGATGATTTATACTCAAATCAACATCCCCATTCATAAAACATACCAAACTTACTTATCTAAAATAACTTGCATTCATCTAAAACTCTCTATATACAATTTCTGTCCATTGGGTTTTTGTCTATTCCCTACATATTCATTTACATTTTAATCTTTAATTTTGTCTAAAATTTTGAGATTTCTATTTCTCTTCTATTCTCTAAGCAGCTTCTTCATTGTCTTTTTTTTCCTAGAAAGCACACTTTAGTGATACTTAATTTCCTCTCACAGAATTATTTTCTTTTTTACTATTATCCTAAAATACCAATCCAACAAAACCACAGCACTCACAGCACTCACTATAATTTTAAGAGATGCTAGAGTCTAAGCTTTGTTTTTATATTCAGAGAATTAAGAACTACTAGAGAATAGCACATGTCATGTCCAACAATGCATGCAATTTTAGAACATTCTTATCCAGATTGTACTGTTGACTCTCATTTAATTTTTTACTTTTTTATTTTTGTAATTCCACTGAATTGAGACATCAGGGCATCCAAACTGCTTGATGTTAAAGAAAAAAAAAATTCTAAGGAGAGATGGATCATCAACAATGATTCACACGAGGATAAACATGGGAAGAAGAGAGGCTACCACATAAATCACCAAGAAGAACTCACCCTTTATTTTATTTATTTATTTATTTTTAGCAGATTGAAAAAAAAAAAAAAATCTGAGTGAAGGTGACCCTGAGAGTATAGACGCTCAAGGAGATAACAAAGCTAGAGTTTACATCTATTCATATGCCCTTCTCCATCTTCCGCACAGACTTTCAAAGAGAGCTCACAACAAAAGACTGGAGAGGGAGAAGAGAAAGTTACCTCAATGACCAACCCCAACGGTGAAGAAAAGAGTGGGCAACTAGCACTTAAAACACAAAATGTCCCACTTGCCTTCTTCCTGGCTATGGATTGAAAGTTAATTTTCAGGAAAAAAAGAAATAAACCACATTACCCCACAAAGAAGAGACTAAGGAGGGAAATCTCTATCCAGGGGTAAGTAGAAATGTGCCATATTAAGAAAATGCCAGTAGAGATGATTCACCACTGGTGAAGGGTCAGGATTACTTGAAAAG
The DNA here is from genome assembly GCF_048772815.1 of Callospermophilus lateralis. Classification (NCBI taxonomy): domain Eukaryota; kingdom Metazoa; phylum Chordata; class Mammalia; order Rodentia; family Sciuridae; genus Callospermophilus; species Callospermophilus lateralis. The sequence goes on from NC_135321.1 coordinate 9,168,572, forward strand.
TTCTTCCTCCAAGCTCAGGACCTCTCTCAGCCTAAGACCAAGTCATGACAATGACAGCCGTGACTACTAGAAAACACTGCGAAACAACAACAGTGATTGTCAAGTACTGCTGAGAGGGTTCGGGCAGGAGTGAGGACAGCCTCTCTGGGCTGTGGGCACAAAGGAAAGGCTCATAGCAGATTCTGGAGGAGACAACTAGAAAAATCATGTGGTGAGCAAATCAGACACTAAGGACAATGTCCGTCATGCTAGAAGCCTTTGAGGACAATAATCCATTGGGAGAATTATCATACCAACAATATTTGTAGGCAATTCAACTCATGACTCAAATTACCTCCTTCAAAGACCTAGCAGAGAGAAAAGACATCCATTTCCTGACAGAAATATACGTACTATCTGAATTTCAGTCCAAACTTCTGAGACAGACACAAAAGCAAGGAGGAAAACGGAAAAGGAAAATCTACTGTCCATAGACAAAATAATCAATGGGCGCTGACTCAGATGTGAGCCAGATTCTAGAACCATCAGCCAAGAAATTTGAAATAGCTACCATGAAAATGCTAATGGTACTATAGAAAAGGTAGACGGCTTGTAGGACGAAAATGGGGGATTTCACCAGAAAAATGGAAAGAGGTTAGTGGAAATGCTTGATTAAAAAAAAAATAATAGTACCAATGAAGCACACTTTTGATAGGCACATCAGTGAACTCTTGCACCTAATGCTTTTAGTTCAGAATCACTTTTACTCATGTTCAACTTTAAAACTATTAGAACAGTGCTTTTCATGAAATACACATTTAATAAATGTCACTGAATGACTATATTTATCATTTTAATAATATTTATTGCAAGATTTCAAGTAATCATTAGAAAACAAAGTTATTTAAGAAGAATAATGCATACCATAAAGTCACCTTTTGGAAAGTACACTTTAACTGGGTCAATTTAGAGAAGTTTGCACATATCATGAAAATCTAATTTTAGAACATTTACGTCATGCCACAAATGCTTCACACCTATTTGCAGTCAATACCCGTATCTATTTATCTTCTGTCTCTGTCTACCTATCACCTTTTTACATCTGATTGTAGAAAGTCTTGATTCATGCTTTAGTGTTCTTTCTTTTGTTGTGCATATAAAATGTAAGAGTTATTCATCATCTCACTCTTGATCTATTGCCCTTCATTGTTACCTGATTACACGGTTTCTGGCCTTGCTCTGTGTGTGTGCATGTGTACATTTCTTGAGTGTAACACAAATAGAACAGGATTGGAAGAGTTAATCAGGAGACCATGTGTGTATACCTCACTGTGTTGTGGAATCACTTAAAAGAGATTCAGGCCAAATTATTCAAGTGGCTGCTATTGGGAGAGCAAGGGATAGAGGAAAAGGTGAGTCTTGGGAAATGGAAGATGAATCCATTTGTGACCTGCTTTATGTAAATCACAGGTCTTCCAGACACATGAACATGAGCATAACAAGCACAAACCAGTGGATAGCGGGGCTCAGCGCGTACAGAGCTGTCATGTTCTGGGGTTATTCCAGTGGAGGACATACTCTCCCAAAAGGTGGATATTCCAGCTCATTTTAGATGTGACAGCGAGAGACATGGGAAGGATGAACAAAGCCCATCTGTGATCATATTGACTCCGTAAGCCAGAAGCAGATGTTCTCTGTCAGGATATACAAACTCCTGAGAAAACTGTTGGCAAAGACATTCTGAGGCACACACCTCCTGACTACCACCAGGAGTCATCCTAGCACAGAACTCCTTGGCTGTCAGAAAGTCAAATCCCAAGGGGCCTTATGGCTACTAATTGCCTAAACTGGCCATAAAACTCAACATAATGCATCCCCCAGTCTGAGCTCTAAGGACTAAGATCATCGCATCATTGACAAACAGCAAAGTAACCTAAACCAAGTCAACCACAATATTTCTGAGAAAGTGTGGGCTGAAATGTACAGGCAGCAACTCAAAATGAACCAAAGAAAACATGAAGCCTAAAAGTACAAAAGGGATAAAAATAGCATTAAAAATAAAGAAGCACGTTGCTCAAAAATTTATTTATTTCTTAAAAATAAGTTGTGCATAGTATAGGAGCAGCAAATAAAATTTGTTATTTTATGCCATATCTGTTACAAAATTGAGAACAACAGAAAAAAGCTGAAAGTAAAATGAGGTTATCTACTAACAAATAATTCAGGAAAATTTAAAGCATGTATGCAAATAAAAACTTTCAGTAGAATTAAAAAGTTGCTAATACCAAGTAACCAGGATGGTACATTTCATCTGCTAAGGCATCATTTCCATCCCACAGTCACTAGCAGAAGCTTAACACAAATAGAAACAATACTAAGAAGCAGTGAACTGCAAAGTTTAGGCAGCAATCAAAGGTCATCAAATAGTTGGGGGAAAGTATCATAAAATGAGGTGGCCATAACAAACTGAGAGAAATAACAGGAAAGGAGACCTTTCTTAATTACCTTCAATGCTTCTCACAAGAATCATCTCATTCCTATAGGAATCAAATATAAAGTGTCCTTAAAAAGCATAAGGAAAATACAAATTAAAGCATAAACTAGAAGCAAATTTTGTTGATTATCACATATCAAAATACGTTGATAATACTGTGGGCATTGATACACCGTGGGACTGTAAACGGCTAGTAATTCAAGAGACTGTGACTATTGCTCAAAAATTAAAACGAATGATACTGGACCCAACTAGTCCACTTCTCCAAGTGGAGCCTATGGGAATGTTTGCACTGTGCTCAAAAATGCGAGTTTAATATGCTAATTGACAGCATCCAAAAATGAAACAAACTTGATGTCTAACAGTACTCAAGCAAACTACAAAACATCTATCAATACACACATACCTATGACACTTCAACTATAAATGTGGTATTAATGTGGAAGTTTCACGAAATGTATACTTAAGCATGAAAGTCATCAATGTAAATGTTTACAAATGCATTACAAAAGTGTTTGTTTACATACATATTAATAGAAATGCAGATAAAATCAGATATGTATAGAAACTTCAAGCTCACTGATGTGGGAAGTGCACTGTTGAGCCAGTTGTGAGTGTAGGCTATCAGACATGGGGTTGGATACAGGGATGCATATATCTTTGCAGAGACTCAACTTTCATAATTTATTTTTGTAAATTATAGAGTGACATATTATGTACCATCTTCTGGTAAAGTTTTTTTTTTTTTTTGATTATTAAGAGTTCAAAGTGCTTCAAGAATATAATCAGAACTCTTAGTCCAAAAGTTTATATTTTAAGTTCCTACACTGATACCTTACAGTAGATAGAGCAAAACCTGAAATATTAAGTAATAATAGTTGACATTTATTACATGCTTACTATCTATTTTAATTCTCACAATATTCTAACACATAGCTACTTCTATTTACCAACAGGGAAACATAAGACCATAGATATTAATAGAGATAATTGTGGCATATAGTAAAATATATGAAATAAATGATCTAATAATTTCAAGGTAATGCATTAGTATTTATAAAGAGATATTGTCAGAGTTAATAAGATATTTTGGATTAAATTTTTTTTCCTGCCACCCATATGGAATCTCCACAGGCAGCAAATATATTCATTTAATTAAAGGAAAAAAAGAGAAGAGTCAAGGAGCCGAGAGAAAGGAAAATCCATATTTCCTTGATATTAACAATAATACTGTGCTTACTTTGACTTGCTTCTTGCCTTCTCACTCAAACTTACCCCTTTGAAGTGTTATGTGTTAATTATAAAATTTAAAACTTTGGGGCAATATATTCTCTAACTGCTTGACAATGATTAAATTTTTATTGCATCAAGTTCATTAAGCAAATCCTATTGGACTGTGGGTTTATTGTCAATTTTAACTTGTTCAAGTGTTTCAGTTACAATTCCATTTTGAACTGTAATAAGGTGGCTGATAAATGACAATGGTTAACAGCTGCTATTAAAACTACCCAGGGCAGAGCTCCATAAATGTGGAACAATTAGAGTAACAAATGATAGTGGCAACATGCTATTATCTTTACGTTACTCAATTGATTTGGTACAGCATTTTAATTATTCTTTCTAAAAAAAAAATCCTCCACTTTGTTTCCACTGGTTTAGGTCTCTGCTTCTCATTCAATTTTACCCCTATTTTATGTGTAAAGAAGAATAATGAAAGATAAGATTCTGCAAAGTGAATATCAGGCAATGTGGAGAAGTAGTGGTGAGTTACGGCTGGTGGTTCACGGCTCTGTGAACCAAGACATGGAGACCAAGATTCAGGGCAAAATTCCATTTTGTCAGCTAAAACAATATAACCAACAATGAATTTGCTTATTTTATCCCTTCCAATGTTCTTAGGAAAAGATCACATAAGAACTAATCACTTTTTTCCCATTGTTAAAACTACCAATTTTAGTGGGTACTCTTTGCACTTCATGGAAAATACAGATACTACAGTGTTTTTAAGACGTCAAAACTGCATTATGTCACATTTTTCTTCACCCAGAAAATTAGATTACACGTTCAGGACAGTAGGTTACTCTGAATATCTGTAGTTAATTTAAAAATTTGGTCTTTAGTCAACAGCATTACACTCATTGTTTTCATCAAGTTCTCATTAATGATTTACTTATTGATGTTTGTAGCATTTTAAACACCATCCACCATTCTCCACATGGATGTATTCTCTGAGCATCAATTCAGCTGGATCACCAAGTGGTTTGACCAAGTCCAGTATTGTCTTCAGAGAAATTGCTCACATGTTAATATCTGTTTGTCAAAAATTTAAAAGTAGTCACTTTTAGAGAGCCTCATTTTGGAAGTGACCAAAAAAAGAAAAAGAAAAAAAGAAAAAAAAAAAAAGAAGAAACAGGCTTAGAAGGGAGGGAACACTGGGCTTCACATAACAACAATTTGGTGGAGAAAAGCCCCACCATCTCTCTTGATAAGATGATTTTTCCAGAGCACTTACTTTTGTTGTTGTTGTTTTGTTTTGTTTTTGTTTTTTGTATTTATTTATTGTTTTTAGTTACACTTGACAGTAGAATGTATTTTGGCACATCATGCATACCTAGAGTATAACTCCCCATTCTTGAGGCTAAACATAAGGCAGAATTACACTGATCATCTATGAACATAGAAAAATTACATCCGATTCATTCTACGGATTGATTCTACTGTCTCTCCCATTCTCATCCCTTCTTCCTTCCCCGATTCGCCCCTGTCCAATATGGTGAACCTCCATTCCTCCCCCTTTTACCACCTATTGTGAGTCAACATCCGCATATCAGAATAAACATTTGGCTTTTGTTTTTGGGATTGGCTTATTTCACTTAGCATGATAGTCTCCAGTTGCATTCATTTACCTGAAAATGACATACTTTCATTCTTCCTTATGACTGAGTAATATCTATGTACCACATTTTCATTTTTGGTACTGGGGGATGAATCCAGGGGTGCTTAACCACTGAGCCACATATCCAGCCTTTTTTGTATTTTATTTAGAGACAGGGTTTCACTGAGTTACTTAGGGCCTGGATACACTGCTGAAGTTGGCTTTGAACTTGCAATCCTCCTGCTTCAGCCTCTTTAGGCTCTGGGATTATAGATGTGAGCCAATGAGCTTGGCATGTACCACATTTTCTTGATCCATCCATCTATTGAAGGGCATCTAGGTTGGTTCCATAGCTTAGTTATTGTGAATTGAGCTGCTAAGAACATTGATGTAGCTGCATCACTGCACTATGCAGATTTAAAGTCCTTTGGACATATGATAAAATGTGGGATAACTGGGTCCAATGGTGGTTCCATGCCATTTTTTTTCTAAGGAATCTCCATACTGCATTAAAGAATGGTTGCACCAATTTGTAGTCTTACCAGCAATATATGAGTGTGCATTTCCCCCCACATCTTTGCTAATATTGACTGCTACTTGCATTCTTAATAATTGCCATTCTGACAGGAGTGAGATGAAATCTCAGTGTCATTTTTAATTGGTATGTCTCTAACTGCTAGTGATATTGAACATTTTTCCATATACTTGTTGATCAATCATATTTCTTCTTCTGTGAATTGTCGGTCCAATTCATTTGCCTGCTTATTGATTAGCTTATTTGATTTTTTTAATATTGTTTTTTTAGTTCTTTGTATAATCTGGAGATTAATGTTGTATCCGAGGTGAGTGTGGTAAAGATTTTTTTTTTCCAATTCTCTAGTCTCTCTCTGTTCATGTTATTGTTTCCTTTGCTGTTAAAAAGCTTTACAATTTGATACCATCCAGTTTATTGATTCTTGATTTTACTTATTGCACTTAAGGAATCTTATTGAGAAATTCCGTTCCTAAGCTGGCATGAGGAAGAGTTTGGCCTACCTTCTCTTCTTGTAGATACAAGGTCTCTAGTTCAATGCCTAGGTCACTTTGAGTTGAATTTTCTGTAGCATGACAGATAGAAGTATAATTTCAATTTTGTTCCATATGGATTTCCAGTTTTCCCAGCACTGTTTGTTGAAGAGGCTTTTTTTTTTTTTTCTCCAGTGTATGTTTTTGGTGCCTTTGTCTAGTATGAGGTAACTGTATTTATGTGGGTTTGTCTCTGTGTCTTCTCTTCTGTACCACTGATTTTCATATCTGATTGGGTACCAATTCCATGCCATTTTTGTTACTATGGCTTTGTAGTATAACTTAAAGTCTGCTTTTGTGATGCCTCCTGCTTCACTTTTCTTGCTGAGGATTTCTTTGGCTATTCTGAGTCTCTTATTTTTCCAAATGAATTTTATGACTGCTTTTTCTATCTCTTTGAGAAATGCCAGCAGAACCTTAATAGGAATTGCCTTAAATCAGTATTGTGAAGAACACTGAAGTTTTAAAACAGATTTTAAAACTTTAAAACCCTATTGGGTTTGTAATTAATTTTCCTTACAAAGTGTATTTGTGTGTGTGTATGTGTGTGTGTGGTGTGTGATCACAAATAGTGGGACAGCAATATTTAATTATTTTAAGAAGACTTGATATAAATATCCTTGGAATAACTGAAGCAAATAAAAAATCAAGTTTAAGGTTCTTAAAAAAAATTCTTCAATACCTTTTAATAATATGGAGAATGTTCTGACAGTTGCTGATGCTACAATGATGTTCTTTTGTAGGAAGAGGTTACTTTTTCACCTCAGAGCTTTACATAACTAAGATCATTCATACATTTGCCATCATGAGATAAAATACAAACTTTGGTTTTAATTCTACACACTCTTGCTCATCTGCATGTTCTTTTTGGAATCATTTTATATACACATACCATCCATACAATGTCTAAATTTTTCATTTCACTTCATAATCTCTGTGTATTAAACTAATGCTTATTCCACTTACTCACATAAAGATATGTGAAAACATCCTAATTTAAAATAAATTGCATAGAAAATATTTTTTAAAAATGGAATGCTCTGAAGAAGATGGTTAAAAATTCTACAAAGTACAATTTGCTAACTGATCAATTGTGAATTCTGGCTACATTAAAATTAGCAATAAACTCTTCACTAGAGATTTCCAATATCATCTTGGAGGTTCTGGTAAACACAATGGAATAAGAAAATGAAATGCTTAACAAGCATATATTAGCTTCCTTATGTAATTATAAATTTAGAAAAGATTTTGATGCAAGCACTATGGTAAATTATATATTTTAATAAGGTGATTCATAGTTTCACTGAGGAGAAAATTTATTTTAATATTAATTATATTGTTTTTACTTCAAAGTTATCTTCATATTCTGTTGAACTAACAACAGTTACTTAAAATCATCTCTTCTAATATTTGCAATCATGCCTGGAGATTGTTTTTTTTAATGATAGTTTTATAGAAAACAATTTAGGTAGGGAGCAAAATTTGGCTGAAGGTTCAGAGATTTCCCATTTCTTCCTTCCCTTACACATTTATAACCTCCCTGGTTATCAACATTTCCTGCTGTGGGATATTTGTCACAACTGATAAATCTACATTGATATACCACCAAAGTCTACATTTACATAGGTTTCATTCTTGTTGTATATTCTATGAACAAATGTATAATGTTGTGTGTCCATCAATGTGTCTTCATATAAAACAGAAATTTTAGGAAAGTGAAACTATGCCTGGGACTTTTGTCAAGAATCATGCAAAGGCAGGAAGATGAGTTATCAATGTTCACACAAATATTCTATGACAATTAATTTAAGCTACTAAGTTTATGTTTATTTTGTTATTGAATTCTGTTTTATTATGTAAAAACTTGAATGTTTTTCAATCTTTATTACCGGTTCAAGACATATGCAAGACAGCATATGTCAGCAATTTTTTAAATTATGAAATAACATGCAAGCATCTTTGTGCTTGTATCTATTTAGCATCATGGTAGTAAGAGATCTGGAGCAGTTCTCTAAACCAGAGGTTCTCAGGTACAACACTGTAAACTATGTACCACTATGTACAACTATGTAAAGCTCAGGGTAATTAGGCTAAAGTTAAGGTGCTGTTACGCTATGGATTTAAGGTGCCCCATAAAAGCTCCTGTGATAGTGCAGGAATAGTCAGAGGTGAAATGATGGATTGTGAGAGCTGTAACCTAATCAGTTCATCTTAGTTTGAATGGACTGACTGGGTGATAACGGAGTCAGATGAGTTGTGGCTGAGGGAGGATGGTTGCTGAAGGTGTGCTGTGAAAGGGCTCATCTTCCCTGTGGCTTCTTCCCTTTCTCTCTCCACTTCCTGGCTGCCATGAACAATGGACCAACTTCCCTCTGCCATGTCTTTTGGTGATGATGCTCCACCTTGTCTTGGGTCCAGAGCAATAGAGTCATCCAACCATGGACTGAAACTCTGAAACCAAGAGGCAAAATAAACTTTCCATCTCTAAGTTGTTCTTGGTCAGGTATGTTAGTCACTGTGACAAAAAGCTAACACACTTGCCATAAAAATATTGCTATTTCATCCCTGTGCCCTGATACAAAGGAGGCAGGAATCTTGACTCTAAATTTGATCACTGGATCCATTATAAGATATCAACACAATTGAGCTTAATGGTGTATTCTCCATTTTATGGTGCAATTATTTCTGTTTCTTCTAAAGACTGAATTCCCCTGGGTAAAATAAGCAAAATGTTGATGTTAAAAATGCAAAATATATTAACTCACTAAATATCTAAAGAGATTCACTTTGACAGTATAGTGAGGATGAGATATATTGATTATAATTCAGCAATATGTTTATTCCTTAAAAATATTTTTCTTTCAGTTAGGCAAGAAAATGTTAACACAAGATAGGTTCTCAATCATAAGTTTGGAGACTGCTAACTACCAAACACACTTTCTTGTTATTCCTGAGTGCACAGCTAGGCTGCATTATCCAGTTTTCTCTTACATAGGCAAGGACATCCATAAGACTATCTACTCAAAAAAGTGAAAATCTATATCTTGACATACCCATACAATTTCTCATATCCCTCAGGAACTTTTTCCACTTTATGCAGGAAAGAACCATATGACTCCAAAAGTCTTAGAAATAATTTCTTAGAGATGGCAGAAATACCTTGGGCCTGGGTCCCTACGTGACTAGGTGGAGAAGAACCTCCCACACCAGCAACACTCAATGGTGTTGATATATGAGAAAGAAATGCCTTTCTATTTCCCTTGAGCTTTCTGATTTTGATGTTGATTTATTACAGGTGTCTACACTACCCCACATAATAGAACTATCCATATAAATATCCAGTAATCTCATATTTTTCTATTCAGTTATTAAAGTCCATGTAATGAAGGCTGAAATTGCAGAATCAAGAAGGTTTCGTGTAAATTATCAACAGAATGGAGAGTCTTGGAAGATAACACTGGATGGATCAGACCTACTCAGAGTAGGACAACATTTGGCAGGAATCCATAGAGCACTCTGAATGTAGCTACCATTTTGCAAGACTCTATCAGCAAGAGTTAGGGGAGCTCCAAGAATCTGCTTCTGATGGTACCGTCTTTCCTCCTTTCCCACAATCATAGCCTGTTCATTCTGTCTTTTTTGGGAACATTAGCACCTATTTAATTACACTCCTTTAACTATGTCCATTTCAGGTACCCAAGAAAGTGTTGATAGTTAAATCTCCCTATGACCCTGTTTTTCCAGGAACCCATCAGCAATTTGTACATCTTATTCTGCCCCCCAATGCAATAAATGTTCTTGTTGAACCTACCAATATCCTCCCTGTAACTTTTTTGTGTGTTCTATGGGTGTGGAGAATTCTGGTGATTTGATAGAGATGGTGAGGTATCATAATGTCTGGGAGGTTGAGAGGTTGCACACAAGGTCATCATTTAGCAACTTCAGTTAGAATATTTGAGAGGATCATTGAGATAAATGTCATCTGCCTGGAACATTTGAGACCTTAAAGGAACCATAATCCATGTGCAGGGAAATAAAATATTAGACCTCCATAAAGAGGTCAAAATGTTTGTCCAGAGGATTAGGACAAAAATAATTTTTGTGAGTGGGAATTTTCAGCTTTAAGAATTAATAACATAAAGTAGTAATAATTGGAAAAGAAGTGGTTTCCTTACCAACCCTCACTATTCCTCTTTAATGCAATTGTTGTTACATTTCTAGGGAAGCTTCCTCATGTCTTTGCCATTGATGATTTTAATTTTGGTTTATTTCCATTTTCTTCAATGTGACTCCTCTTAATTTTTGGATATTTTAATATTAAAATCATATTTATGTTAATAGTAAGATCATGTTTACAATCCCTTAATATCTCTAATCCTGTCTTCTTATAACCACCAAATACACCCTGCCAATCCCAAGAAATTACCAACAGTGCACCCTGGGGTAATCCTAGCTCTCCCAACACTAGTTTCCTAGCTCACATTCTCTTGTACTCTGGCCCCAGCAATCTTTCAGTCCCACCAGAAACTGCATTTTTTATACTATCAAATTTTCATCGTCCCTTATTTCTCAAACCTATATATACTTTCAACATTTCATCTGGAATTCTCCAACCATTCTTGTTACTTCCTTGCATGAACTCTGAAGCCTTTTCCCTCTCACATTATACTTGCTTTCGCTAATGAAATCTTGGTGAACTTGAAATCTCCACCTACTCCATATCTGTACCTTTGAAACTAAATCTGTCTGGGAGCGCAGAATAAAACTAAACTAAAAAACAACCAAATAAAAGCATTCTGACTGTAAAGATCCTCAGATACTGCCTGGGAAATTCATATATGTTAGCAATGTGCTATCTTTTTTCTCTCTCCTGGATGATTATATTTAATGCTTTTTTCTTCTTCACCAAGTTGCCTGTACTACATCTCCTGCTGTATCATGCTCTGCTGGTAAACCTTATTTTCTCTACACTGAAGAAAAAAAAATCAACTACTATAATTGTATGCTATTGGTAATATTATGAATTGTAACATAATACTATTACTTATATGCCGTTAAATAATATTAAATACCTAATAATTTCTGTATAACATTAATGTTTTAAAATAATACATATTTAGATGTTTATCTAGAAACTTAGGAATCAGCAAAATATTGAATTTTTTTATTAAAGTTAAATTTCTTGGAAAGTAAACCAGTTCATTGAACTTTCTATCAAAACAATTGTGATCAAATGCTAAATCTAAAATATACTCTTAGTAAATATTAAAAAGTAATTGTTGCTATCCAAAAACTATCAGTGTAATATTCTAGAACTTTGTTAATTTATGTACTTGTTTTTAAAACTGCATTTCATCTAAAAGTATTATTTATATACCTTATTGTTTTTATAATATTTTAAATAGTTACCATTATAAAAGTCATTTCCAAATTTTGGAAATTATTTTTAACCATAAAATAAACAGAGCTTTAGAAAATACCAGTGAGGTATCTTATTTGTTTTTTCAAGATCAGATTCCTGTTGGGTTATAGAACAGCTGCTGATATTTTTTCATGCATTTTGAAGATCTCATTTTGCTACACTAATTCTTGATTCTAATTGGCAATTTTTCAGAGGGCTTCTTTAAGTATTTCACATAGACAATCATGTCTTGCCAAATAGCAGTTTATCTTTTCTTCCAAAAATGGTCATTTCTTTTTCTTATATTCTTGCTGTGATTAAAACTAATAGTAACAAGCATATATTCTTGCCTTGATCCAATTTTTTTGAAGCTGGTGTGATTAAACTGTTTAATTTTCCTGTTCACATAAAAAGAGGTGCTTTATTGTATGTATCTGTGTGTGCACAGAACCATAATGATTGGGTCCTATCAAATCAATTTTCAATGTCATATCCTCCTTTGACAATGTAATATGAAGAATTTGAGTCATTCATTTTCTATATTTAACTCAATCTGTAACTCTGGAATGAAAACAACTTAACTAAGATGCATGTTTATGCCTCTGGGTTAAATTTGGTAGCACTTAATTATATTGTTTTCATCTGTGTTCATTCAGATGGTTATTAATTTTTGAGACTGATCTGTCATTTCCACTTTTACTTTCAAGGTCATATTCTCTTCAAAAAATGAACAGGGAAGTATTACTTTTCTCTGTATCTTCAAATAAGTTACATAGTATGAAAATACATAAATTCTGCAAAGTTAAAATATATTATGAATTTAAGATTATAAATCTAGATATTATATTATCTTAAACTATAAATTCAAAAATCAGGCAAAGTGGCTTTTAGAGATATTTTTATAATGATTTACATAGTTCCCCCATTAACATTTCAGGATGTCTTCCAGTCCCTACCTGAACAATCTCCAGAATCTGACCATTTCACACTGATGTCTTGTCCACTTGTCTGAGTCACCAGCCTCTCTTACTTGCATTACTCTAACAGCTTCTATAAAATCTCTCTACCTCCATTCTTGCCTCTCCCTTTTCATTATGTCTACACAGCAGAAAGACCAGTCCTACTGAACAGGTCCAATCACCCCTCTGCTCAGATCTTTAAAGCCTCTTCTTTCCACACCAGGCAAATCCAAATCCTTTCCATAACTGAGGAGACCTCACATCATCTGTCTTTCTGTTACCACGGTTCACATCTACTTGCTTGCTAACTCTGCTCTACCCAGCCTGGCCACCTTGGTTTACCTGGAGTGTGTTGGGAAGGCTCCAAGGTAGAGCCTTCACTGTAGAACACTATATGTAAACATCATTCCTCACACGTGGCCCATCTTCACTCTTCCACATATTTCACATGTGTGTATAAATCTCATCTCTTCTATATGTTCTAACTTAACTATATTGTTCAGTGTTGAAAGCTTATTTTTCTTCTCTTCCACTTTTTCATGAAGGGAACATACACTGTATAATTTATGAACATTTTCATATTTGAAAATACTTTTTTATATTTCTATTTTAAAATTTCTATAGTTTAGAACACTTTGCTGTTATAAATCTTGCTATTATGTCCATTAGCTTTGTTCCTTTCCTCTAAAAAGGATGTAATATCCCCAGGCATATTCTTTTGACTGTTTATATAATAAAGCATCCTGTGCACCTGGAAGCATGACTAACAGAGATAGGTATTGAATAAATATGTATTGAATAAAAAGAAAATCCATGGTCTGTTTTTGTTCTAACAGTTAACTTAGAAAATCAACTATCAATCATTCAGATTTTCAAATTTATCTTAGAAAGTTTATTTATTTAATGATTTAATCATACAGAATAAAATAGAATATGGTACATAATACAACATTACATATGCAAATACATAATTAAGAAAACAATTAAATCATTTTAATTTATTTTATCCCTATTTAAATTTTGCCTACCACATGAATGAAAATAGAGACTGATATAAAAGCCATTGAAAGTAATTGATTTTATCTTCATTCCTCTATGTATTTCTAACAATTGATTCCTTAAATTTTTTGGTTTTAATCTCTGGAGGAAGTTTTCATAAAGGGAACATAGACTGTATAATTTCTGAGCATTTTCATATTTGAAAATACGATTGTTAAAAGGGAGTTAACAATTCATGTGGTGACTAGTGGCTGTATTCTGGATGTCTTTTGAAGGCAGACTCAGCAGGATACCCTGATGTTCTGTGATAGAAGAAAGATGGAAAAGCAATTATGAGAAATCAAAATGATGAAAATTCATTCCAATGAGATGAGAATGTCAGAAAGTAGAATGTGATTGTGGGAGGAAGATAATACAGAATCATCTCTGTTCTTCTGGAGTTCACGTCTACTGCCCATCGAAGTGGAAATGTGAGATAGGCCCGTGGATATTAAGAGTTGAGAGTTCAGAATGTTCTATTCTGGAGAAATAGACTTGGTAGTCATGAGCATATTAATGATAATAAGCCCATTTAACATCATGAGCTCACCATAAGGTAGCAACCAGTAGCGACACCTAAACCATGCCAAAAATAAGAAGCTGGGAAGAAAAGGAAACAGAGTGGGAAGGTAAATCAGGGTCCTGCTCTGGATAAGAGGTGACTCCAGAAGAAGGTAGTGAACAAACATGTCAAGTTCTGCTGAGATGTGTAAATGAGGGCTGGACATTGGCCGTTAAATTTAATAGCATGTCGGCTATAGGTGACACTTATGGAAGTACTTCAGTGGGATGGTGGATGCCAAAAATGTGATAGAAAGGAATGAGGAGAATGTCAATACACTGGGGAAGCAAGAAGCCATAATTAATGTTGATCATTTATGAGAAATTTTGCTGCAAAAAGAAACAAAGAAGTAGGTGATACCTGCACCCCACAAAAGAAAAGTGGAGTCTTAAAAAGGTACGTGAGTTGTGGGACATGACGGTTCAGGAAATTGTCCATTACAGAGCAAACAAACTAGAGAGTTGAAATTAAAAAGGGGAACATTTTGGAGAAGTGCCACTGTATAGGTGAGAGGTGTTGATGTGCACTGGACATGCAAAGGGGGCAGCCTCAATAGGGGCACACGCACTTCATTTGTAAAGCCACAGGACGGAAGGTGGGGATCTGGGTCTCAGTGGTATATGGAGCATTTTTAGTTGTGGGAATGTGGAAAGCATCTGGATTAATAAATTCAATTTTCTCCAATTCAGAAATAAAAACATCCTCTGAGGTTGAAATGCTGGGGTTTTGAGGAGAATATGGTTGGAGAAATGTCAGCTGTGACAAAGGAAGATGGAGGGCCTCAGGAAGAGCATGTGCATGGCTGGCTGGCCTCACGCTGGCATTCCTGGTCAGGGCTTAAAGAAAGGCTCATGATGCGGACTTTCTTTTCCAGCCAGCGTCATCTGAAGGGTAGATGAAAAATAAGACTGTTCTGATGTAACCTTGGAAACATTTTTTTTTTTTTTCATTTGAATTTAACAAAGCAAGAAAATAGGGAAAGGAGTCAGACGATTATGAAAAAGAATAATTTAAAAGATCAACTATGGCATCTAAGCTCATTGAAGGTTGGTAAACACCTAAGCAGGGGAGCAAAAGTGGCTCTTTGTTGGAGATACTATTTGGATTGAAAAAGATAGGGAATGGGGAATGCAGAGTGGGATACCTGATATTGGAGTTAGGGAGGGGTGCACTCACCATGCACAGGCACTCTAACATGTAGAGAGGGGGAAAGAAACAGTGCCTGGAAAACGAGCACCAGCAGCTCTTTTGTAGAAATTCTGCCAATTAACCGAGAAGAAAAAAATCCTAAGTAGAGTATTTGATTCTTTTTTTTTTTTTTTAGCCTATTTAAAGTTTTTTTAATTTTTTTTATTTTTTATTTTTTTTATTGTTGGTTGTTCAAAACATTACATAGTTCTTGATATATCATATTTCACACTTTGATTCAAGTGGGTTATGAACCCCCATTTTTACTCCGTATACAGATTGCAGAATCACATCAGATCAATGGAAGTGTATCTGAGTATTTGATTCTTAAACACACCTAGTCAACACAAAGGCCCCCTCTTGTCAGGAATGTACAAAGTACTGCAGCATCTGAGACTATAAAATCACACAATGTGTTCTTTTTCCTTCCTTTGCAGTGCTAGGGATTGAACCCAGTGCCTCACACTTGCTAGGCAAGAGCTCTATTACCACTGAGCTACAGCCCAGCCTTTGTTTCATTTTGTAATGGAACCATGTTAGATAGGTAGAATTTACTGGTATTACCATGTTTGTAGGAAAACAATATTTAGTATCCCTAAAATACCAAGAAATTCTGCATTTAAATTTCCATATTTTATGAATTTCAATTCTTAATAATAATTATGGTTAACATAGCAAATAACATGTTTAAGATGCTAAAGTTACTGAATTTTCTTCATACTCTTTATAGGAAATTAGATTTTGAAAACAATTTCTAAGAAAAGGCACACAAGGGGCTGAGGCTGTAGCTCAGTGGCAGAGTGTTTAGAGTGCTCACCCAGCATATGTGAGGCACTGGGTTTGATCCATAGCACCACATAAAAAAATAAATAAATAAAGGCATTCTGTCCATCTAAAACTACATAAAGAAAAAAAAAAGAAAGAAAAGAAAAGGCAAACAAAATAATATGCAATAAAAATGAAAAAAAAATCTGGTGGAGCAATATTTAATTTTATACACAAATATTTGCAATTTTGTGATATTGGGTAGTCTGTTATTATCGTTTTTATTTTTCTTAATTACTTCTCTAATTTAAACATGTACTCACCTTTATATCTAATTTGTTATCTCTGTGAATTATACTGTTTTTCTTAAAGAGAGCCTATGGTTTGTATGAGCTCCAGGTGGCCCAGAATCTGGATTTGCCTCTGGATTTATTTATGTCTTGGCTTAGTGATATTTAAGTTTAACCAAATTGTCTTGATATTTCCTTTACTTACATCCATCTATTGGTATTGCTTCATTTCCATGTTAGAAATGATAGAAAATCCCAGTGAAAATAAAACAACATAGAATTGCTGTTTGAAATAAGAATCATTTCTCTTTTCATTTATTGTCTTTCAGAAGAATAAGAAAAACTGTTTGAATTGAGAACATTGTTAACTTTAGAAACATAAATATGTTAGTGTAAAGAACATTTAGGTTTTCTTCCCGTAAAATCACATGGTACAAAATGAATTGTGTTTTAGATCTTAAACCCATTATATACCAACATTTTGTGGACACTGAAATACTTCCTGCTCTGAGACAAAACTTGTTACATGGTTTCTTCTCTTATTTTTTTTTTCCTTTACAAGCTTTTGCTAGTTCACCATGTACATTCAATCTCCCTGTAAGGCCCTAGAGATGGATTGTTGCATATTGGTCTTTTTCTTTTCTCTCTGAAGAGAAAAAACTCCTAGTTTATGGGATATTATAATCATTATTGTTATTGTTAAAAAAGAAACACCTCAATAATGTTACTAATTCTATATTTGTGACTTAGAAATAGGGAAATGTGGGAGGAGTGAATGTAAAGAAGAGAAGCAATAAAAGACCAAACATTCTGCGCACAGCTGAGCATAGAGCTGTGGTGCTGAGCTGTCTTAGAGGAGGTGAAGAATATTAAATGCAGTCATCATATACATTTTGAAAATATAAAAAATCCTCACAAATAATTTTTTCTCTACAAGTGCAGCATATAATAAGCTTTTCTCTGAATGTAATTTTACTAAAATATTTTATTTATTTTGAAAAAAAAATGAAAGGGAGGGCATTGAGATAATGCATGTGATTGAAACTGATGGCTAAAATGAGGCATTGTAGTTTTCCTGTGGATTTACCTGTTCAAAATTTTATTGAACTGTGTTATCAGGTTTTATAAACTTGAACAGTATCTTTTCATCAAATGCAAAAGAAGAAAATTTTATAACAGAGTAGGACAACATCTAAAGTAAGTTTAATTCTTGCCATTTGTCATGTAAACAGTAAGGGTTTCCCCAAAATAGGACACACATAAACTGCTTAACAGTCATTTATTGAAACATTTAATGATATATTCAATTTTTTACATATAAGTACGCTTTATTTATGTATGTTTTGCTTGATTTATTCAATTTTAAAACCGTGCTGAAACATTTCAATATTTATAGCTGCTAATAGGGAATAAGGCTTCAGATAGTTCATTAGTATTATCTTAAATGAATTATCAAAGACTGGTGCCAATTAGTAGGAAGTTGGTAAAAGAAATAAGGCTGATATATTTCCACCCCAAGAAGAGAGGAGAGGGTGGGTGGATAACAGGCAGCTGTGCCATAGGGACACAGAGTGCACAGACTCAGGGCTCCTTCCTTCTCCCCCACAGCAGCACAGGCAGAACCATGTTTGTTTGGATACTATGAGAGAAAAGCCAAGAAGAGGTGCTTAAATTGTGACAATTATGATTATATTTTCACATACTGAGATAACATAATATTTAGTTTACTTTGCTGAGATCAACAGCAGTGTATCTCTTAATCCTGAAAAAAAATTCTATTTCTCTTAATATTTTGAAACCATAAACTTGCTCTTTATGGTTAAATACATGTCCATGGGTTGAGAGCTGTATACAATTCCTAATAGCTCTGAAAGTTTTTAAATGCAATGTATTTATAAAGCTCATACTTATATGGATTTCAATTTTCTGTATTAATGCCATTAAAATGATGAACTGGTGAATCCACAGGAAAACTACAAAGCCTCATTTTAGCCATCAGTTTCAATCACCTGCATTATCTCAATTTTGCATGGAACCATAAAAATATATTTAATAATAAAATTGAGCAGTAAAGCATCCCCCCTTCCCTTCCTAATCTATTAGTAAACAGTAGAAGGAACCGCAGGACAAAGATCAACCAACAGGACAAAAGACTACATGAATGATGAAGACAGTAAATGTTGATTAATAAAAATGTTCTGCAGATTGTGTTGAACATAGAAACAATTTAAACTGTGACTAGAAGAAGTGGGATCTTTCAGGAGAGACAAGATAAATCAGCAACATTCTTTAAGTATAAATACCTCCAAATGTTGTTCATTTATTTCAAGTATCTTTAATCCTCAATCTATATACTCCTGACAGAGTATGCAAAAAATAAGTACCTATGTGTTATAGCTGTCATCACTTCTGATTTTTATTATTATCATTTTTAAACCAGGGATTGAACCCAGGGACACTTAACCACTGGAGCCACATCCCCAGCACTTATTTTGTATTTTGAGACAAGATCTTGCTCAGTTGCTTAGGGCCTCACTTAATTACTGAGATTGGTTTTGACCTTATGGTCCTCCAGCCTCAACCTCTGAGCCACTGGGATTACAGGCCTGTGCCACCAAGCCAGACTGCCATCACTTTTTAATGAAAGTGCATGACTCAAAATTTTGAATCATTGACTTAATCATGGTGTTGCACAAAATCCTTTAAAAGTTGTTAAGTTTGGACATTATTCTAAAGCCTACTTAGGAGCCATGAGACAAAGTGTTGCATTGTATCATCATTTTCTTTGACAAAATGTCATTTTTACTTGCCTCGCTTCAGCTTTCTTTTTGTTCCACGAAACACTGCAGCACAATGGAAAGAACATGAACTTTACAAAAAGCCTGGGTTTTAAATTCCTGTTCTGCTTGGTGAATTATAGCCTGCTCTTTTAAAAATCTCTAAACCTTGGTTCCATCATTTGAGAAAAATGAATACTACATACATTAAAAGTTTGCCGTGAGGAACATATTGGACATTATTATAATTGGAATGGACTTGGCACATGTTAAGTGTTTCACAAAACATGTTTCCCTTATTCTTTCCAACAATGGAATTTACCTTTAAACAGAAAAGCGCTCTATCACTAAGTGAATTAATGAACAAACAGAGAAAATTAAGAAAATATTTGGTGAAATATTCTAAGCAATGTCAATGTTCTTGAAATAAATTTATGGAGAAATACCCCCAACTCCCATTATCAAATTTAAAAGGAGATCCTCATGCTCTTGCATGAGTTCAGGTAGTTCAGGGACTGTGTGGTTTCAAGAAACATCCTGCTAATATGATAGAAAGTCATATTATAGGCATCTGTGCTGTGGCTCACAGGATACAAGTAACAGTCTAGTTTTCCCTCTGTTTGGTAGAAGGATTAAAGACCCATTTAAACCCCCTGACAAATACCTTAAAGCCCTATGAGAGGGAGTAGAGCTCCCAGTGTATTGGAATGCTTGTTTATATTCATGTTATATATTCACTCCAAGTTGTTATTTTAATATCTTACATTACTAGTTCAATCTTAGGTATATGTATCCTCTGATATGCTAATGTTCTCTCTCAGTATAGAGATAAATATGATGCCGACTTATCAAACTTAGAAAGTCACTATGTTTAAATTTGACAGTATTATTCTGTTGAACTTGAAAGAAAAAGAAAAAGGAAAAAAGAAACTATTTTCCTTTCAGAGGTACCGAGGAAGTTAAGTTTGAAACGTGCTAGGGGAACAAAGAGAGAAAAGAAATGAAGAAGAGTCAGTGCCATGAAAAATGAGAAGGATCCCTCCACACTCTCTGCACTGTAATTTGTTCTGGGATTTCTCTTTCCTTAGAAATGCCCCTTTAGTCAAGGGTTCACTCATTTTTCTTAGCAGACGTTAAGTAATTTTCTGCATTTCGTGAACACAAATCTCAAAGTGTAAGCATTTCTTCACATCCACAGCAACATGTGCTTGCTGACTCAGTTCCCGCTTAACCATCAGATCTCTGCACAAAAGTGAGACAATCAAGGTAATAAATTAGATTGTTCACAGCACAGTTTTGCTGCAATTGATTGCACTTCATTACTGCCATCCCATCAAATTAAGGAGTATCAAAAAAATCTGTTACTTTCAGAAATCATTATTTGGTAACAAATTTTGTTTTTTTTTTTTTTCCATGCTGCAAACTGTGATTTTCAAAATCTCAAGATAGCTTAGAGATAAGATTGTATTCAAATAGGGAATAAAATAAATTCTAGGATGTTTGACTCTCTCCGTATATTCTTTTTTTGATGTGTATGTCATATACATCAGATTCAGCTTGTCTGTTACAACTGAACTCAACTCTATCTCATTGTTAAAGATGGAAATAGTACTTGACTGCATTGTTTGATCACCAATAATTAGAAACAAGCAAAAATGCAATTAACTATAATATAGAAATAGCACAGATCATAAATCAGATAAGATGGCAGTGGTAGAAGTAGCATTGTTTTGAATGTTACACAAAAGTTCCTTCCACAAGAGTAGATGGAGCAACAGCACCATCACAATAACATAGTACTTAACCAAAAAAAAAGGTATACTCAAAAGTCATTACAAGGTATCCCCACACTCCAAACTGTAAGGTATCTGTGTTTGGAGCTCAGGGTAAGTGTGAAACTGCTAACAGCAGCAAGATCACATAATTCTGGCAACTGTGCTAGACTGTTTGGACAGCAGACAAGGGACTCACAGCCTAGAGAACTAAGAAAACAAATAGTCAAGCAAGTAGCCCAAATGGAAGTGATCCTACCTCAGCCTGAAAGCACAGCTGGCTATTCCAGGAGCAGCAGGTTCAGGCTGAGGGGATCTCAACTCAATGTCTGCTGGGGGAGTAAAGAGAAGCATGGAAAGTTTGGTTCTCATGCAAATCTTCTGAGTCTTAGAAATTTCACATACTCAGAATTCAAAGTGCCTTCTTAGGCAAAGCCTGAAATGGAAGAATTATAAGATCTGCAAGGAAAAGCAACTAAACTGAAAGAGACAGTGGCATTCATGAAGAGCAAAGGAAAATGAATATCCATAAAAAAAAAATCAAGAGAAAAATGGGGGCGTACCTCAGATGGTACAAGTGTATCACTTTAATTCTAGAAAATAGTTGGTTGCTTTTATTTGGGTCCATATTTCAGCATAACGTTCTCGTGTTATTAACCAGATGACACTCTTTCTTGAGCAAGCTTTGCCTGGATATCCCACAGAGTATAAAAGTTGACAGCTTTATTTTTTTTAATTAAACTTTTTAATTTGAGAATCGTAAATCCATGTGTACTTGTAAGAACTAATACAAAGAGAGGTCTGGTAGCCTTGATCATTTTTCCCACTGGTGACATGTTACAAAACTATAGGACAATGTCACAGGGCACTGACACTGGTGTTGTCAAGATGAAGACCAGTTCCATTTCCACAAGGAATCCCCTTCTAAGTGACATCTACTTCCATGTTCCTCCAGCCTGCACCTCCAAGGTTTATTTTATTTATTAAAAATGGTTAGTCTGTTTTCCACTCTATAGCGTTGTCATTTCAAGGCTACTGTATAAATGAAATTGTGTAGGTTATAACCTTTAAGTGTATTTTTTTTTTTTTTTTTTTGCATCAACAGTTGATCATTTCGTGCTGCTAATTAGTGCACTATGTCATGGACATTCTGCATTTCCTTGGCCGTTCGTCCATTGAAGGACGTCTCAGATGCTTCTGGTTTTAGCTGTTCTAAACATCCCTGTGCAAGATGCTTTCCACAACAGAAGTCTTGATGTTTCTGGAATGAATTCTCAAGAGAGCAGTTGCTCAATTGTAATAGAGTTGTATGTTTCCATTTTTTTTGTGAAACTGCCAAACTTCTTGAGTAGCTACATCATTTTATATTCCACCAGCCAGGTATGAGTGATGTAGTTTCTCTTTGCTCTTGTCCATATATGATTTTGTCAACCTATTTTAAAAATTTAGACATTCTAACTTCTATGTATCAATACCTTATCATGGTTTTATTTTGCATTTTCCTAATGGCTAATGACTAGCAGGAGCAAATCTATTTTCCATTGTTTTTATGCCATCTTTCTTTGGTGAAATATCCCTTGATGTCCTTTGACTCAGAAACATGTTGATCTCTTTTATAAACATTATGTAATTTTCAGTATGCATGCTCTGTGTGTTTTTGCTAAATGACTGCAAATATTTTTTTGTAATTATTTTAAATTTTGTTAGAGTTTATTTTTATTCTCCATGTGCTCATTGTCAGTATGTTGAAATACAATAGATTTTTGAAGGTGATATTTTGTAAAACTTTTCAAATCAACTTAAATTCAAGAAGCTGTGTCCTTTTGTTTGTTTTGCTGTTGTTATTGTTATTTTCTGCATTACTTTCTAATTAGCATGTCTTTAATTTCCTTTCTTTGTCTAATTGTGACAGCTAGAAATTTCTAGCAATTAATTTGGTAATATTGGAAACAGCAGAAAACCTTCATGATGTTTCTAATTGCAAGAAGAAAACCTTCAGTAGTCACCATCAAGTACAATGTTATTTACTTTATGAAGTTGAGGAAATTTCCCTCTTTTTCTATTTTTCTGAGAGATTTTTCTTTATTAAAAATGGTTATTAAATTTTTCCCAGAGATTTTTACACATCAATGAATATCATCATGGGCTATTTCTTCTGAAGCCTGCTAAAATGGTAGAACACATTGATTGATTCTGAATATTGAACAAGCTTTGCATCACTGCATTAAAATTGGTAGAACCTTTTTTTTTTTTTAAACTTCCTAATTATATTTTCTATTCTACTGAAAAATTTTGTATGCCTTAGTTAGGGATATTGGTCTACAGATTGTTTGTGTTTAAAGCCATCTTTGTTTTTCATGGAAGGCTAATACCAACTTTATAAAAAAGGAAAGGTAGTCTTTTTTCTGTAATTAAAACATCTAAGGTTAATGTTCAACGACTTTGTGAAGAATCAAAAAGAGAATACCAAAGTATAGTGTCTAGAGTATATATTTAACCTCCCCTCTTTGTAGTATAAACATCTTATTTAAATTAGAACAAAAGTTTTCAGTAAAATCTTATACAATGTTGTTTTGTTAAAAGATGATAATAAGGAGATTAATGTTACTATTGGAAATTAAAGGATAGTTAAATGAAATTCCAGAAAAACAGATAAATTTATTTATCTGAAAGCAAGCAAATTTTTTTTAGGAAAATGAAAGGAAAGTGTGAATTGGAAAAATTCATTGACAAGATGTATGGATTTAGTCAATATTTTCAGAGAAAGCTGATATGAGTATAGAAAGAATCTTAGACAAAACACTTATTTCATAAATAAAAATTAAATGAGTGAATAAATACCCAATGCAATGCTGTAAATGAAATTGAAGATGACATATTTAAAAAAATAAAGGAAAAATATATAGGTATAAAAATAGGCAAGAGAAGTTTCTGCAAGGAAAAAATAATGGAGCTCTGAAGTAAAGGAAAATCTAGAAACCATGTTTGAGGTTAAACAATTTTTTTTGAACCTATATGTTGAAAAGTCATACCATATTCCTAACAACTTAGTCAATATAGGCCAACAACATGTAAATCAAATAATAGGACTACTTGATTTTACAGGGGCTTGGTTGGGAATTCATTAGGCATCAAGTCAAATTGAAGAGTTGATTCAGAAGAGGAAGACAACTATATCACCACCAATGTTTGAGAGCAATGCTTTATGCCAACAAACAGGAGATGCATATTTTAAATATTTAAGGAACGTGTTAGCCAAAGATTACATATCCAAACAAACTTGCAAAGGCTAGATAAAATGTATTATAAATATTCACAAACACAGGAAAGAAGTTTCCCCTAAAATATTCCTGGGGGGATTCATCAGAAAACGAGTCTCAGACTTTCAAAAACCTCTAGACTCACCTGCACAAGGGGTATTGGAAATCAGTGACATATATTTACTTCTAAAATTGCAGGATATTATATTCACATGGAGGGGATGAAGTGGGTGAAAGTCAGTGTTCTGACATTGTAAGTGCATTAGGAATGTCAAGATAATGGAAGGAGATGAAGAACATGTAGAAATTAAAGTGCTGTTTGCTCTAGTGGCCTGAAGTAGGAGAACAAGGCAAGTACTTCAAGTGAGAATCTGGAGGTGGAGAGGAGATTGTACGCAAAATAAATTATTGATTAATATTAATGGTGTTCATAAAAGAGAGGCTTACAGATTTTCTCCAATCAAAGAGATACATAGAAAGAGAAATATATAGCACTATAATGACTTTGAGTGAAAGAAAGAAAATATTTTTATTAAAAACAAAACAGAGCATTAACAATATGAGAAACTGTTAGATGGTTGAAAATTCTGCCTCATGGGGAGTTTGGAGTCTCACAAAGGAAGAGAAGAGAATGGCATAGACTGGATAGTTGATCTTACAACGACTGAGAACACTTCAAAACTTATGGGCCATTTGGAACTGTGTATCCTTGATCTAAAGGAAGGCACACTTTAGATCAGTGCTTCTTCAGATTTTCATTTTCTAAATCTGATTCTTGGTTCAAAATATTAAAAACTGAAAAAATAAATAAAGGAAATTTAAAAAGGAATTATCTTAGTTAAGACAATTTGAAAATTTAATCGTCTTAGTTAAAAAATTCCACTGAATTTTTTCATAAGTTGGGAGGAACCTCTTTTGAGGGATTTAATTCCCTAACATCTCTGTCCTCCTAATGGGCAGAGGAAAGCACTCTAGTGACTAAAGAATACCCTCAAGAATACAGAGTTAGATATTGGGCTTCCTGTGTAATATTGATGGGCAATCTGTGTGGGTCACCAGTAGCATCCAATATATCAACCAGCCAGAATGCATTGATTTTATACCTTGATTATATAAAATTCAGAAAAATTTCAATACTGACTAGATATTTATATCATTAAGAAATCAGTATTAGTTTTGTATGACTTATAGTATTATCTAATGCAAAATCAAGTAATTCAAGATATGGTAAAATATTTGAAAATGAAATATTGTATACACAACTTTATCTCAAAATATATCAGGAAGATAGGAGGAAGTTGGTAGAAGTATTGATGAAATTAGGTGGCATGAGTTGATGATTACTTAAACTGATAACAGGTACATAAAATTTTATAACTGTCTCTTTTGATAGAATTTATTACTCTTGATAAAAAGTAAACTAGAGAGATACAGATGGTTAATACTTAGTAGTTTAAAGTAGCAAAACATTCCTAGTTACAATTCAGAAAATTTCATAGCAAAATCTTACCTTGATGATCAGATTTAATTAGTTTCCATTTGAATGTCATTTATAATAAAGCAATAAATTTGAAGAAAATCTAGTTTGAAATGTTAATAGTAAACAATCAATACTACTTCAAATTACAATAATAGTTAATTGATTGATAACATTTTTAGTTAAAATGTTTACAAGAGGATATTTGAAAAAAATATTATGAAATCATTGGTAGGAACTACATAAATTTTTGTGCACAGTATGTGTTTTCCCAGAAAATTCTGACCCTTTTTAGACAACCAGTATCTGTATAGTTGTCTCCTTACAGATTTTTTTTTAACTATAAGCTTATTTTTAAGTTTTTTTTTTTTTTTAATAAATCAAGCAATGTTAATGCAGTAGACCCTGGTGCAAACTATATCAATATGGTCATTTAACTGGAACAATGAGAAAGGTTCAGTGTTTAGTTGTCTAATAATTTAATAGAGCACAATTTAGTCATTTGGAAACTATCCCAAGCTATTTTTATATTTGTTTCCAGAAATACACAGCTACACTGAATCATCTATTAGATCAGGCTAATTTATATGGTTCTGTGATTGCTAATTACAAAGAAGAATGTGTTTTCAAAAATAGAGGCCCATCCAACATGAGTAAATTCCTAAAATCAGTGTATTAATCAAATCTTATATAAAATTAAATCAAAATTACCCATAAAATCTTTTAAATCCTACTCTAAGAATTGTCTCTTAATAAGTTCAGTTAAATCCGATTTTCCATTATCAATACAAAGATGTTTGTATTTGTTAATTTTCATAGACTATAATTTTTTCAAAGTTGAAATTTAAAGAAGAGGGATATTGGATACCATGTACATAGACAAGAAATTTTCTATTTTCATTTCTAATCTTCATAACTGTATCTTTAAAGGTGAAAATAAAATATTCTATGATGAAAGAAAATAACTTCTGGAGGCAAACGTTTCATCCACAATTTTTTTTCCAGAAAGGTTCACTACCTGACAATAGTTTTGTAGTTGGCATTTTATAAAATTAAGCAGACTAGCTGGCCTAATAGTACATATATGAAATCAGTATACTTTGTTATTAATCTTAATATTTTGAAAATCAAATGTCTCAGAATTTTTATTTCACTAATAGCAAGTAATTTTCAGTTAACACTTGCTTTTTAATGACATTAACATATAGATACTATGAATAACAGAGAAAAATATTTTGGTAAAAAATATTGATTTTTTCCAGACACATACATTTTTCTATGAGCCACTTCATAAGATTCTTCTTAGAATTAATATGTAAATACTGGGTGGTATTAGTATGAGAATAAGCCCTACCTAAGTACATAAACTATTATGTGAAATACTACAAGAATTTTGAGATACAACACAAACAAAAAAGACTCACATTATGTTTTCAAAATGTTGAAAACTAATTTAAATGATAAAACTTACATAATTGCTTTGTTTTTCAGTATGATGGAGAACAGATTTGACTGCCTTTTTCCTCTGCCTGATTAAAATACTGATTTTTATCTCTAGTAGCATCTAGATAGTGTCACAGTACTGAATGTTACCCCCCAAAAAGGGTTGTATCAAATACAAAAACCAATTTAAATATCAGTACTTTTGCCATTGAGAAAATATGAAACACCAGTTTGAAAGTCTAAATAGGGCACATATTAATCCTTTTGATATCTCTCAATATGATTTGTATTGTCAGCAATCATGGAAAGATGTCCAGGATGAGCAGGTAGTCAGAGATGACTGGCAATATTCTAGACAATCCAGGTATTTTCTTGGAAAGTAAGCAGTTCTCAAAGCAAATTAACAAATGACATTGTATTTCACTGGTCACTGAAAATAGTTCTTAACATAAGTTGGTGACCTTAAGGCCTAGAAATGAGGCCATGTATCCTCATTCCTTGCTGGTTGTGTTCCAATACACTTGTGCAAATGACTGTGATTTCATTGTGTCCAGAATCATACACTTGCAGGAAGTAGAATTGCAGAGCACAGAAGAGTTGGGTTTAGGTGTTTCCCTCAACGAACTATACACACCTTTGAGTCTTCCCAGCAGTATTTATATGATTTCCAGCTCCTACTTAAGTTCACTGACCCAGGAGGACTCTTGAACCACACAAAAACACATGAACAAAACTTCTCTAAAAGATTATTTACACAAAGTCTCATTCTAGAAACTTTAAGGTGGAGTTCTTGTGCAGCACCTGAGTGCTCTCCCCAGTGCAGGTAGGAAGGTTTCCTGTAGCAACTCATGCAAACCTGACAGAGGGGCATCTTAGACTTAAAAGTTGTCATTTGCAACAGTCTAATGATAGGATGATGATGATAGTCAGCACAACCACAGCATTCCAGGACCCTATCTTGTTCCTTCCTTCCCATTAGCATAAACAGCTGACTTTTGGAAATATTCTGGAGTATTTATCAGTACCATTGCCCACCTAAAATAGATTAGCATTTTGTCAAACTGTCAAATGAGCTACAATAACTGTTCTTTGATGTTTCATGTTTTATTCATTATTTTGCTACCTCACAGTATTTGTAATTCCATTAGCATTTCTAAACTGAAAAATATAAAGTGATGGCTAGAAACCCATTAATTCATTTGAAGATTTAGGGAGATTTCAAAATCATTTAAGACTATAAGTGTAAAATAATTGCTCCTATCTGAAAAAAAAATGCAATATTGTTGTAAATTCATTTCTGCTTTCTAAGTTTGCAATTTATTCATTTCCTTCTGATCAAAAGATTAAATAAAGAAGTTTTTGTTGATTGCACTTAAAATGTTACACTGTTAAAAGGTGAAGGTTGTTTTTCTAAGATAAGTAAGCTAAATTCTTAGGACAAAAAATATCTATATTATTAAAGGAAGGAGAATGGCAGCATTTTAACTGCAGAGAAAATGCTCAGGAGTATTTGAATGCCATAGTTCAAACCTGGGTAAGTGGTCTGAATTATATGTTAAAGTTGTATTTAAAACCCTGCCTGTCATCTGGTTCAAAGTTCAAATTCAACTGGCTTGAATTCACAGACTGTTCATCTTTTCCAAAGTGGACAATCAGCCTTCAGGGTCAGATGAGATCAAAGGATAAATAAGAGTAAATCAAATTCTGCCTCTTTGGTGGAGACCCTGGGAAGCAAGCACCTAAGATTCAAGGAAGCTCTACATACAAACCACCTCATTCCCAGCAGGGGCCTTGCAGCACACATTGCTGGGAATGCAGAGAGAATTGAAAGCACTTCCTTTCCCCTTCAGAATCACTATTTTTTCTCTTACTCTCACTGCTTATCTGTGCGTTATTCACTGAGTAGCCTAAATAGCCTGTGTCTAACTTGTGCTATCTTTCTGAGGTTCATCATCATGTACTTTGGACTTCACGAAATTTGAGCCTTTGAAACTCTTGACTGTTTTCCATTAAGGTAAGAATTATCTGACTTTAATGGGCAATGAAGTATCAAATTTGGGGCTCCTGAACGGTTTCTCCCCCACCCCTTGGAGCAAGTCAGTGTTTTAATATTTAGATTTTTAAAATATTTTTTCAGCTAATTGAAAATAATTTGGTATTCTGATCATCTATTCATTTTAGACACTGGTAAGGGATTTAGAAGCCATAAATTTGTTTTCTTTAAAAAGTCCATATTCCTATAAAAGTTGACAGACAATAAATAAATAACAAATTGTGAGGGAAGAAAGGATGGTCAGGGGCAGCACCCCCCAAAAGGCCACCTCTGAACAGAGCTCTGTGGCAGATGCTCGCTGTGGCTTGGTCTCTGCACCCAAGCTCTACTTTCAGGACCACATGGTTGTCCACTCCAGGCTCCAGTTTATAGTCACCCTGGTAACTAAATGGGACTGTCTGCAGTGAAATGAAGTAGATGGGATGCATGAAGGTTTCACCATCCCTAAAAAAAAAAAAAAAAAAAAAAAGGCCTCTTTGGCCTGGATTCTCTTAATTCACATGTATTTTATAAGTCCATCAACAATCATTTGGTTCAAAATCAACACCTAAACTTAGAACTGAGAGAAGGTTTATGGACATATGTCTCATTGGATCTATTTTACTTTGGATTTCCTTCTTATACAACCTAAGCCTCAGGTCAAATAACACAGAGCAGTCAGAAGTAAGATCGGAAGACAGCGATACCTGGGAGCAGCAGGAATGATAACTCCAAGTTCCCATAGGCAGCAATATCCTGGGAACATCTGGGGAACTACAAGTAGAACTGCATAAAGATAAGGGTGAGAATAAGAATGAGAGATAAGGTGAGCACAGAAACAGGGTCCAGCTGTGTTCTCTAATTTTAATATTTACATTAGACATCATCAAAACTGGTTAGCTATTTTAAGGAATTGAACTCCGAACATTTTAATATGCTCTTAAAGGGATTAAGCAAAGATGCATAAAACATTTGCATTGCAAAGATTGCTCTTGCCACTCTGTTGAGACCAGAATGTACAGAATGAAGTTCATATCACGGGCAAGGTGGACCAAGATTGGGGGTAGAAAAAATTGTCTAATATACTAAGTTTGGGACATGTCATGTTTTATGTGTTAGATACCAAGTTAGGTGGACATCCAACAACTGTATAGAAAGTCATGTCAAACAATGTGGGGTGCAAGGGAGGTTTAAGCTGGACACACAGGCTCCTATGTCAGTGTTTTGTGGTACTCATGGCCTCAAGACTAGAGGGTCCAACCAGGAAGCTGGTGAAGACTGCAAAGTGAAGAATGTAAGGGTTAACTTCAGATACTGCAGTACTTTGAGGTGTTCAGAGAATAGAGGAAGTAGAAGACAAGACTAAGGAGGACTACATTAAAAACTATAAATGCAAGATACCATGGGATCTAATAAAAGAATATGATTCAAATGGAAGAGAATGATGATTTATGTGACATGAAAACTTCATGATACAGACCAACCAAGAAAGATAAACTCAGCATGTAGGAAAGTGGAGGTGGTGATTGTCATGAGCAAGCTGTGCCTGTAATAGACAAAACAGATTTGTGTCTTTCCATGGTGTCACAATTTACTGAAGAACAATGAATTCACAGGATACAACACTTTTATCAATGGCAGTTCACTGGACACTTGTGGGTCCCCTGATAGTCATAAAACAAGCAAATGCAAGTTCTTTTATTCCAATTTTAATTTCTTATATCTATAATACTCAAGTCACACATCACAGTGTACACAATTAGATGTACAGGTTGCTGAAATGTTAAGAAAGAGTTAAGGCTGCCACAGGGGTTCAAAGGGCTGAACTGAGAGCAAAGATATAGAGCACATAGACTATAAAGACTCACTGTTGGTGGTCATAAAAGTCAAGCGCCAACAGGAGACCTGTGCGGGGAGTAGAGCTGTCAAAGTGGAATGACTTATTCTAGGCCAAGGTCTAGACTGATGGCCGTCTCAGAGTGTGAGCTTGCAGTGTCACCTTGAGATGTCAGCTTGGAGTGGGACTTGTGTGGTCATCATGGCAGGAGGAACCACAGTCTGCTGAAGCCCAAGGACAGATTCAGACATTTGTCACTGTGGTGACTTTCCTAGGCAAGTCTCTTGACGAGCAACCAGGTGATGTGTCAGGGTGCACCTGCATCCAGTCTCAGGGTGCCCCTCCTTTTGTGGGCTTCAAGGTAGGGGTGACTTCCTTCATTCAGTGGTCATGGGCCTGGTCTTTCTGATCTGAGTTTGAGATGCCCGTGCCTTGTGTGCTTCTGATTAATTGGTAAGTTCCCAGGTGGTCCTTTTCGTTATATCAGTTTGTGCCTATGGTTGTGGTGGGCAGGTGGTAGTTGTTTTCTTGTACCAACAATGTATAGAATCATTCCAACTCAGCACTTAAAACGGAGTTTATTATGGCCAGCGACTGCTTTATAAAATGGAGTAGCGGAGGTTGAGGCACAGCCTGGAAATGGATGTTCTGGACCTCATGGAGTAACTCTGAGCAGGGCACAGCCAGCGCTCCACAGAGCTCTGGAGCACACTGCAAGTTCAGTGATTGGCTGTGATTTACAGCAGCAGGAAAGGCGGAGATAGGAAATGTGGCCAGGAGTGCTGTGCAGGTCTGTACAGGTCGGGGTACTACCCTCAGTGGCTTAGAAAGCCACAGAAGCCTCTGAGACTGGCGTTGAGGTTAACCATTTTAAAATTCTGTGAAAGAAATTGAAGTTATTAATGTAGAAATGAGAAGGGGGTAACAAGAACACAAAAATCTCACCCTATTCTAAGAGACTAAACTCAAAACATTATCCAAATGGGCCGAAATGTTCACTTTTTAAAGCTGTGAATTGCCTTTAAGAGGAATAGTTATAAGAGAGTCTTTATTAAAAGCGGCTTCTTTATTAGAAAAGGCTCTCCTGACACCGATTGTGAAACTATAAATTATTTTAGATTCCCAGAGGTTTTATACTCCACTAACATTTATGATTTGTGAGAGGTAAAAGTTGGAAAAAGAGTGTTTGTGAAAGGGAGAGGACACCTGGTGGAACTTCAGATCTCCCCAGCAGATCAATTTCAGGAAAGTGGAGGATTTTAAGACCTAATGAGCAAGTGTTCCTTGGCCAGGCCTCCTGTTCCCTGGCTCTGTGTCACTCACAGGAAGAACAAGGGCCTGGGAAGCACAGGAGGTCACAGCTGCCAAGCAGTATTCATGGAGGTAGGAGTCGGGAATTTTAAGCTGTTTAATTAAACTCTGCTTCAAAAATAGTGAACCTTAAGGGAGCCTTAAATCCTGCTTGCATCTTTTTTATTTTTAAATTTGATTTTTTCCCACATTTTTTCTCTTCCTAGATGACTGTGCTCTTCGTCTCCTTGATCTTGAGTTAAATGCTCATTTTACTCCTTGCCAGTTTCAATGGCATGAGAAAGTGCTAAATGCAGCCATCATTAGACAGACACACAAATGCACAGGCCACAACCCCAGGGATTATCTCTCAGGTAGTCTAGCAACAATCAGCTCAGCAGGGAGCACTGCAGAGTCTTTGATATGCAAATTACCCAGGAAAGTGGTGATCAAAAATATGACAAATGTACCTGGGCACACAAGTATCTAGAGAGTGGCCACCTGGAAATTGAGGGAGACTGAGTTCCTCAACAATCCCTGGAGGGAGAGGCACTTCACCAGTGAGCTCAGCCAGCCACAGGACTCCTAAGTAATGAGAAATGAAGACATTACACTTTGAGTTTGTCTGTTATTACCACTTTTCCTGTCATAACCAAAACATGAGGTATGTCTTT
Organism: Callospermophilus lateralis; assembly: GCF_048772815.1. Classification (NCBI taxonomy): domain Eukaryota; kingdom Metazoa; phylum Chordata; class Mammalia; order Rodentia; family Sciuridae; genus Callospermophilus; species Callospermophilus lateralis. The sequence continues at coordinate 9,201,750 of NC_135321.1, forward strand.
GTTTCAGCCTGTCTTCACAGGGTGCTACATATAGGTCTTTGAACCGAGGGCACTAATTAATGATCACCTTGGAGACTCTTACAAAGGCTTAGTGAACTGTCTTTCTTTTTGATCACCCAGCTTCGGCATGTCTATCCTGTTGGTGGAGAAACCCCATTCCAGGCAGCTCCTTCTATGGAGGACAAAGAGAATTTGGAAAAGACAATGTCTTGCTTCCCCAGCGTGGTTTATCATCACTAGAGTGCCAGCACGTGATGCAGGTTCTGTAGCTCAGAAACCACTGCCTGGCATGTTGAAATTGATCCTGTTAAGGATAGAGAGAGCTCACCACTTGCTGTGGCTGGGGTAATTTAGCTGCTGCAATAGAGGCTCCTTCCTTAGGTAGCAGGGACAGTGATTGCCATAAGGGCACCCAACTCCACAAGCTGTAAGAGTGCACAGGTGGCCCCTGGGACTGTGCCTTTGGGTCACAGAAGTGTCACGCATCTTAGATCTCCTAGCCTACCAAATGAAATAAGCAAGATCCTGATAAACCACCTCCTAGATTATGTCTTCCTTGTATAAGGACAAACAGAAAGCTAGTTAACACTAACTGCCTAGGTTAGTGAGACTGGGCTTGCATAGTCTTCCACCATAGCCTACATCAAAATACTACAAGATGAAGAACATCACAGGAAGCCTCCTGAATGCAGTCTATCCTCACCGGGGCAAGTGAATCATTTATTTACTCATTTCAACAGTTTTGAAAAAAGCACATTTTCTATATTTTATTGTCTATCAAAGCCACCCTCATTCAGACTGGCTGTTTGTACTAACTAGCTTTCTGTTTATCTTTATACATGGAAGACATATCCTGGAGACATGCCCTCCAGTCATGTCTTTCATGTTCTCTGACTGTACAAGACTGAAGTCCCTTGATGTCCAGGAAGTGCTCCCACTGAGGCCAGAGTTGTGTTGACTGGCTCCCTTCCAAAACGCTACAGAGCTATTTTTTGTCTCTGATTTGATTTATCATTCTTGCCTATTCTACACACATATTGATATTTTCTGAATGTTTTGCTGTACCTAGTAATTACTGTGACATCATGATTTTCAGTTGATCACAATAGTGGATATGAGTCATGACAAAAAGTGATGAAATGTAATAATGTACCAAGCCCATGGCTGAAATCTTGTCCACCAGAATCAGAGCTGGCTATCCCCTGTGTAGCCACTAGAAGGGCTTTCTAAACATGCAGCACAATGGTTGAAAATAGAACCACATCACATTGCAATTTTAGAATACTAGGAACAAAGAAAGGATTTTGCAAGCTTTCCTAGAGAAGTAGAGAAAAGGAATTAATCAAAAGTTTAAAGAATTATAGTGAGTTCAGTCTTTCCAATACCAACACTGGAGGACAGAAATTCAAGGACAAACTGTCTCCTGTCTCTCGTGTTGTGCAGCAAGCCGAGATGGCAATGCTAATGGTCGAACTATACTCAAAGGATGTGGGAGACATCTCTTAGAAAGGAGGAAAGAGTGTTTCATTCGTGTGAACAAATTAAGAGATTCTTTCACATATGAGAAAAGTGGGTGGTCCAGAATTAGCAATAAGTAAACAAAAAATCTAGATATGCAAATATACAAGAAACATAACAAAATATGACAAAAGTTGGTCTAGTTAAAGCATGACTGTGCAGGAAAGTAAAGAAATCAACGATTACCACAGGGCTCAACCAAGTCAAAGTAACATAATGATGTAAAAAATGAACACAGAGTATGATATAATAAAAGAGTGAGGGGTTAAATTTATCAGTGTGCCCTAGCAGCTTCCAATAGTTCAGGGATGGGTCCACTTGGATTTGTTGGAGAAAGGGCTGTACCTGTGGTGAAGTGCTTTCACCATCAACCCTGAATGTTCTGTGTTCAGACAAATAAGAGGCCCTGGAAGGTAAGCAGTGGAAAGTGCTTTATATTTTAAATTAGTTAATAGGCATTGTATAAGACCCCCAAAATAAGTATTTCCCTAAAAGCATGCTATTTTGAAAATGTGCCTAGAAAAGCAATATCAAACAAACAGGGAGAGACAAGGAAAATGTTTTTTGGTATTTTTTTTAAGAGAGAGAGGGAAAGAGAGAGAGAGGGAGAGAGAGAGAAGTGCCCCGTGCATGCCAGGTGAGCGCATCACCGCTTGAGCCACATCCCCAGCCCAAGGAAAATGTTTTAATATAAAACATGTATTTATTTTACCTTTCAAAACACATAAATATGTAACTCTGGTAAAACAATAAGCTCCAAAGATTTCATGTGCTTGAAATGTTCATTTGATCACTTTGTAGTATTACTGCATGCCAGATTAGACCACAAATTATAAAAATAAAAATGAATTAGATTGGAAATCTTCCTTTTAAAATACACATTAAAGATGATAAAAAGAAAACTAACTTTGTTGTAGTTTGATTCTGGATCCACAATAGCCCAAGAGACTCAGGTGTTAAAGGCTTGGCCCCAGCTGGTGGTGTTTGGGGAGGTGGTGAAACCTTTAGGAGATGGACTTAATGGAAGGTTTTAGGTCACTGGGTGTGCCCTGAAATGGGACCGTGGGATCCTTGTGTCTTGCCTGTCTCTTTTAAATCCCAGTCATGAGTTCTGCTTCACCAATGCACTCCCACCATTATGTGACCCACCTCACAACAGAAGCCTAAAAGCAGCAGATCCACCCAATTTTAGACAGAAAGCTCAAAATTGTGAGCCAAAATAAACCTTTTCTATTTCAAAGTTGATTATCTCAGGCTTTTGTTACATAGAAGAAAGTGAACACTACCATAATCACTGTCACCAGTGCTCGCTCTGGTGACTGTTCTCTTTCTCCCTGTTCTACACACACACACACACACACACACACACACACACACAAAATGAGAGGTCTACAAAATGAAGCCAGGAATTAAAATGACATTAAATTTCACATTCTAGGGTTCACCTAATGTAGAAGTTGCCTATATGGCACTGGGATTTCTAACTGTTATTTTAAAAGAGGCACCTAAATAGTTGCACATTTGAGATTGCCCATGGGATTTAAAAAGAAAGAAAAGAAAAGCAGAAGGAACCTGTGTTTTGCTACCTAGGAAAGTCCACTGAAGATGGAAGGCATGACTTCAGAAAAAAAAAAAAAAAGTCATCTGTGTAGCCTAGGTCTGTGGGACCCACATGGAGTTTCTTCCATTCCCATGGCCCAACAGCTACTGAATCATTTATGTACACTAAAGTGGCAGGGATGTTTTGGAGAGAGCCTGGCCCTGGAAGCGCGCCTGCCCCCAGGGCTAAGCAAGAATCTGCAGGGTTTGTGTGATGCAGTGATGAAGCAGCCTTGGCAAGGCTTGGGATGAACAGGGGCCCCGATGACCTCCACACCTGAGGTCCAAGACCGAGGGCCCCCACCAGTGGCAGTGTAGAAGCAGCCTCAGGGCTTACTTGAAAACATGAAGAACTGTGAACTTTCAATAAATGAATGGATAAAGAAATTGTGGCACATATACACAATGAAATATTACTGAGCATTAAACGAGAATAAAATCATGGCATTTGCAGGTAAATGGATGAAGTTGGAGAATATCAAGCTAAGCGAAGTAAGTCGATCCCAAAAACCAAAGGCTGAATGTTTTCTCTGATAAGTGGATACTGATTCATAATGAGAGTGAAGGGGGAAGAATAGAGAACTTTGGATTGGCCAAAGGGAAGGGAGAGAAGGGGAGGAGACATGAGGTAGGAAAGAATGTGGAACGTGATGGCCACCATTACCCTAGGTCATAAACCTATGAATGCACGAATGGTGTGACTGTACTTCCTTTACAACCAGAGAAGTGAAAAATTGTGCTCCATTTGTGTACTATGAATCAAAGAGCATTCTTCTGTCATGTATAACTAATTAGAATAAGTAAATAAATAAATAAAAATTAAAAAGAATTGGGAACTAAGACTGCATTCACTCTAACTTGGAAAAAGGGGATTTTGTGTATAAGCAAAGTAAGTTTACAAAAAATGATGTATTTATATAATGCTATCTATCTCTCTAGCTATACATTTATCTAATGTATTCAGGACATGCATGTATATATGTTTAAATGAAAATATGTATGTATGCATGTAAATGAGTATGCGTATACATGTATAAATACTATTATTTTCCTTTTTAATTTTTTAAATTAATAAATGTTGAATGATCTTAGATAAAATTATTTTAATTTATTTTTAATATTTATTATTTTTGATTTACATATCATAATTATATATATTTATGGTCAAAATGTGAAGTTTTGATATAGATTTACAATGTGAAGTGATAAAATTAAGATAATTAGTATATCCAGCACTTCACTTACCTATTGTTTTGGATGGTGAAACACATAAAATGACTTTTTTAGTTATTTTGAAATATGCAATATATCATTATTGATGATAGTCACTCTGCTATACAATAGATCTCAAAATGTATTCCCTCTGTCTGAAACGTTGTACCCTTCGATGAATTTATTTTAACTCCTAAAGATCTATTAATACAAATTAAATGACTGTATTGCACGATGAGAAAACACAAATGAGTCATAGAAACATGGTCCTACTTAGAGAAAAAAAAAAAATATATATATATATCCAATTGCTAATATAGTACTAAAAATGTCTAGGTAGAGAAATCCTAAAATAAAACTGGAAAACTTTTTGAAAAGCTATTTTAAAGTGAGTTAAAAAGCATATTTCTTTTAGAATAGTTGGAAATAATTTTAAAATAGTACAAAGTCCACCAAAACATACTTCTAAAATCTAAACATGAGAAGGAAGAATCATAAGATGAATCTAATAAACTGTATTTTATGTGCTTTCTTAGGGATATAAGGAGGTTTGCAGCAAAAGCATTAAAATGCACAAATTCTGCTGCAATGTGGTCATTCCCATTTTCCAAACAATCCCAGGCCTATGGATCTTCACTAGGATTCTCACTAAAATGCCATTGCTCACATGCGTATGTCCAAAATCTCAGTTGGTGAGAATTGGAATCTATAATAACTCACCCATCAGAACCCCGGTAAATTTAAATTCTTGTAAATTCTTAAATCCATGTTTAAATCAGGAACATGAACTAATCAATAAAACAATACTATCAAGCTAGAGGACTGTGTTAGGGTTCTCCAAAGTGCAGTACAAGACTCCAAGCCAAAGCTTTTCAGTGGATTGATTTATGGGCTCCTGCCAAGCTTCTGAAGGAAGAGAAGAATGCAGCCTCAATTAGAGGAGAAGGGGAAAAACAGAAAAGTCGAGTGCTCAGGAGTGTGCGGTGCACGGCCACCTGGTTCCCAGCTCTTTCTGCACATGATAAATCCAAAATTTCATGTGTGTGAGTACACTCAGGAGAGAAATTTTCTATTTTCAAAAGCCTACTAAGTTTCTATCATTCTTTCTGTATTTTCCTAATTATTCATTCTCCATTTTCCTGGATGTTGATTTTGCATTTTATCTTCTCTATTTAAGTACTTAGCACCTCCTCATCCAATCTCACCCTGTGGCCTGCTTCTTGCTTTTCTAAGAAAATAAGAACAAGGAAAAGAGAACCCCATGACTCCTAACATCACAGAGCACCACTTCGAAGGCTCTCCAGGCAAACCCCGCTTTCATTCTTCTTAATTTCTGTGTACAAGAAAACTGCACCCTAGATACATACCTTCGGTTACCACATTTAAAAGCACATAATCACATACTTGTAGAAATTTTCTGAACTTACACATCATCAAATTTTCCATGTCAAACATGTTGGAATATCCATGATCTAAACTTTTTTTTTTTTTTTTTTTTTTTAACAAATCTCTCATGTTCCCTAACACTTCCTTCAGAAACTTCACTCATCCAGGCCCATTTCCTACAAAAGTTCTGTAAAAATGGATCACAAAAATCAGCTCCAATTCCTCTCCTCCAACTTTATCTTTAATCCACTTTAATCAGCTTGTGCCCTTACCATTCCGCTGAAGCCCATCATTAAAAGACTGTTAATAACTGCACCCTGCCATGTCAAATGGTACACTATCAGTCCTTATCTTTTCTGACTCGTAAACAGCATATGGAATGATGAATCTCTCAATTATCACAAATATGCATTCCAAAATATCACATTCGACTACTTTTTTTGAGGGGGGTACTAGGGATTGAACACAGGGGCACTTGGCCCCTGAGCTACATCCCCAGCCATATTTTATATTTTATTTAGACACAAGGTCTCACCAAGTTGCTGAGTGCCTCGCTTTTACTGAGGCTGGCTTTGAACTCTGGATTCTTCTGTCTTAGCCTCCCCAGTCACTGGGATTACAGGCATGCACCACAGTGCCTAGCTTTCTACTTTTTATCTTGTATCTTTTTTGTTTCTTCTAAGTCTTTTTTGCTTATTCCTTCTTTATTCCTGTCCAGTTAACATTTAAATGCCCTGGATTTACTTCTTATATTTCCATGTAGCACCCAATCCCGTAGCTTTAATTTATATGCCAATGACTCCTCAATTTATATATAGAGTTTGGGGCCTCTCCTTTGAACTCCAGGCTCAAGTATTTAATAGTGTGCAGAATTTCTCTTTGTGAATGATATAAATATCTCACCATTAAAAAAAAAAAAAAAAAAAACTGGACTAATCTCCCCCAACCTTTATCTCCCCAGTTATTATCTTACCCATGCCAAATGCCTAGTCTAAAACCAGAGATGACTCTTCCTCCTGCCTCTGTCATTGTACAATAGTAGAAATGCAACTTTAACTCCCTCCCTCGTGGCAGCCTTGACCCCACTGCAACATCTCTCACCATTTATTTTGTAGCTAATATCCCTGCGCCTTCCTTACTTCCCTGCAGTGTGTTCTTTATACAGAAGCTAGAGTGCTTTTTAGAAAAACATGTCAGACTCTATCAGTCCTCTGCTCAAACCCTCCTGTGGCTATTCACCTCATTAAAAGTGAAAGTCAAGTCTTCGGATGGCTTACAAAGCCCTGCATTTCTGTACTGTCATAAACTCTGAGTCATCTGTTACTGTCCACACCCTTGCTCCCTCCTCTTTGGGACCCGGATCTCATCTTCCAGAGAATATGCGTGCTGCTAGCTCCCTCACTGTCTTCAGATCTTCCCTAACAATTGGCCATTTCAGTGAATCTTGATTTATCATTTTATTGACAATGGAAAGCACAGCCTGTGTTCATTGTACATTCCTTCCAGCTTGATCTCAGTGGAAATGATTGGCACCCTGAAATACATCATAATTATTTATCTACTTTATTGGCGTCTTCCATAGAGCGTGAGCTCCAGGAAGCCAGAGATGTTGTTTCATTACTGCTGTGTACCAGCCCTCCACAGACACTGATTAGATGGATGAATGAAAAGTAGTTGTAACACTTACAGCTGACACCACTTAGGAAGGGAGGAGATATGGCAAATCTCACATTTTAAATGTAGACTATAAAATTTTTGAACAACTTATAATGATAATAACAAACCTTCACGTGACAGTGACATGGGTCTTTTTATAAGTAACAGCCGCTAATCTCAGCCCAGTGCTCAAAAATGTCATAAGAACCCAGCCACATTTTGTTGTTTTCCTAGAGCAGTTACTAATCTATATTAATCATGATCCCTGTGTCTCCTCACTCCCAGCAGTGATTGTAGCAAAAAGAAAGCAGCCACAAAAAGCAAAACACCTTTGATTTTTCAAACTCCAATCTCCAAAAATGCTTATACATGAGTCCATCTTCGGTGATGTCCTTTCGCAGCACCTCTTGTTTTATCTGACAGGGTCAGAGAGAAGGCCTTTTGCCCCCTCTGATAATGAGATGGCCTGGGATCTGAAGTACTCTGCTCCGAAAGGCTTGAGATGCTGTGGACAACTGGGAGGAAGAACATGAGTAAGAGATGGAGCTCTTTTCTTTCCCAATGAATGCTATACTTAAGTAAAACGCCAATCATTCCCACAACTTTGACCAAAGATGATCTTTTTTGTAATATTTATATTGATTCATGTATATTTATTATAGACCTTGGATTATTATCCAGTAGTACTTATTATTTGTTCAAATTGGCCATTAATAACTCAAAGTCTTCTCTTGTTCTCCACTGATGTGATCACCGTCTTTGTAATTTTATTTTATTGTTTAATTTTTGAACACTTCTTACTATTTTGCACCACACCATGCTTCAGGCTTTCCTGGCCTTTTGAATGCCCCATCCTAGAGTCAGCAATTTATTTAGGGTCCTGATCCCATTCAGAGCTGGACACATGCATGTGTGAAAGAGGCCAACTGGTATCAGTTAGCCAAGCCAAGAGTAAGAGCTCACCCTGCTGTGGGCTCACTAACTTGTGAGAAACAATAAGCAGCTCACATTTTAAGTTGCCAAGTTTGGGGATGGTTCCCGACTCTATTCTCTCCCTTATAAGTGGCTTCATATCAACAAGGCACTATACTGTTTCCTCCCTGATGATTCAGAGACAGGTGGAATATATCTGTGCTATACTCATGGGAAGTTTGGAGTGCTTTTTCAAAGGATCATGCAAACAAACTTAATCTTTACCTACATAAAAAGTATCCTGGGGGTTGGGGTTGTGACTCAGTTGTGCAAGGTGCTGGGTTCCCTCCTCAGCACCACATAAAAATGATAATAATAATAAATAAATAAATAAAAATGAAATAGATATTGTTTCCAACTACAACTAAAATGTATGTGTGTGTGTGTGTGTGTGTGTGTGTGTGTGTGTATACCAGGAGGTAATATATCTCTCTGAATTGTGAGAAATTTGAAGTACCTCAAGTTAACTGAAAAAATTGGTTCTTCTTTGAATTATGGTTGGAAAATCCACTCTGTATGCTACTATTATTCCTGTAGCCCTATAATCATCCCCTTTAAATAAACTTCATAGGAAAGAATTGATTAAAAAAACACATTAATGAAATAATGAGGTATAATAATACTACATAATACATATACACACATATTTACATGCATGCATTAGTGTCTATGGAAGCACAAATAAATTATAATTAGTTCCAAATGAGAAATTAAGTCATGGAAAACATCTTACAGTTAGTGGTGCTTGAGTCAGGTTTTTAAAAATGGGTACAAGGTAACCCAGTGACTGAGGAGAGCAAGGAATCCAGACAAGGGGAACCTCTCCTGTATGCAGGGTTGAACCTGATCTCTCTCCCCTACTCCAAACCCCAATTTTAATATCCTTCCTTAAATAAAGCTTTTTAAATGTCTTTAAAAGAACACTTACATTAGCTCAAAGACTACTGAAAAAAAAATATGGAGCCAAAGCATGGGAGCAAGTCAGCTTATTTCACAAAAGGAGACCTGGCAGCATGAAAGTCATCAGAAATGTTACTTTTTGCCTTCTTTTTGCCTCAGATGCCAAATAATCTCTTCTGTCTTCATTTCATGCCCCATTCTTTTTCCCTCTTGTGATTTCATCTGCTTACCTGCCAGTCTGCATAGAGCTTTCCCATCTTGTCACTATGTAGCCATTCATTCTGTGCAAGAGATGACTAGGAACAACAACTAGATCTGCACAGTCATGGAAAAGTGATGAATGCAGGCAGATATAATTACACACACACACACACACACACATACACACAATACCACACACTACACCACACACACACACAGACATATATACACATACATAAAAATATATACGCACATGTTCAGATGTGTGTAGATGCATACACGTAGATATATGTGTGTATACACGTATACACATGCAGTAGATCTGCATTATTCACAGATTCTGTATTTGCAAATTCATTTACTTGAGAAAATGCATTTACAGTTCCCAAATCAACATTCACTGTCCTTTCATGGTTATTTACAGACATTTCCAGAACAGCAAAAATTCTGTGTCACCCAACATGAACATTCCCAGCTGAGGTAAAACAAAGCTGCTTTCTGCCCTCTTATTTCAGCTGTCATTCTGTTAACAAGTGTCTATTTTGTGCCAAGATTTTTGCATTTTTGTATTTCTTCTTGGTGATTTATCAGTTTAAAAAGTCCCCCAAGCATAGTGCAGAACTGATACCTAGTGTTCCCAAGTGCAAAAAGCCTTTGATCTGCCTTACAGAGGAAATAAATGTGGTAGAGAAGCCTCATTTATGCATGAATGAAGGTGCTCTTGCCCTGAATTCAATATTAATGAATCAGAAGAATATATTGACATATTCATTGACATCCTGGACTATTAGCCCTACCTTTACAGGTAAATTTCCAAGCCCACTTTTTGTTTCTTTCTCATATGTTCCTTCAAAGTTTTAGCGTTTTGAATTGTTATCTTTAAGAAGAAAGCACCTGGCAAATTGGATGATGGAACTTCAAATTGTATGAAATATGCTATTTTGATCATGGTGTTGGATTCAGAGCAAAATGAAATTAGTAAAATTATGGGCTCCAATATTTGTGCAATTGACTTAAATGTAGATTTTTGAGAATATCAAAAAACATGGCAGTGCACATCCCAGTAGATGACAATGATATAACAATCTATGGAAGATATTTTCTTTATATATTTCAGAAATTTTTCTCCCATACTGATTATCTTAATCCAAAATGAAATTGTTTTCCTGTTAAGTACTTATTAGTACTATTACCAGTAGTAATTATTTATATATTTCATAAAGGCTTATAAAATTTAATCTTCATAATCAAAATTATCTTTAATGTTCCCTTTTTGTATTTGTATTTTTTGATAAACATGCTAAACACTAAGTCCTTTGTTAATTGTAAATTTATTCAATAACATTTGTAAATACTATATATCATATTCCTTACCAAAAACATCAGAAGACCCATAAATGCCATCATTTTCCTAGTGTATTTCAATAGAAAAAACTTTCATTAGTATTTTGATATTTCATATTTATGTTCTTAACTATAAAATAACTAAAAACTTTGAAATAATTTTTCATATTTTTAGGGAATTTTTAATATGATGCTCCATGGTGAGGAGGACTCCTACTGATAAACAATATTAGTGTAAACTTTTCAGCCTTCTGTTTAGTGGGGTTTTCCTTCCCCATTTATTCCCACTTGTAAGCACCCTGCCTGCTGCACCAAACCTTTGTTACCCGGTTCACAAATGAATGTAGTATGGAGAGGTGAGAATTCTCTTCTTAGATATGGAATTTTCTAGATAATACTGAAATGTCCATGAATCTCTTTGATTTCCACCATCTAAATCTATTTTTTGCAAATATTTTATAATACCACAATTAATTAATAAAGCATGAAACGTGCCAAGACATTATATATTTTTAATGAGAATTCTCATCTGTTTATGTGAAATTTGACAGCCCAAAATGAATAAAATAAGTTCTTGAGGATGCACTTTGATATCTATTAGCATATCCTAGTATTATTTTCCAATTTTTCAAAGTAGGTGTATGAATTGATAAACCCTAAAAGGAGGAGGTTATCTTTAATAATATGGTCAAATACAGTATATAGTTCATGCTCTTGGTCCAGACAGAAAGAGTACCCAACTTTCAAAATTATTTAAAGCACATGCATCACATTCCTCAGCCTCTCAGTGGTTTGCTAAGGAGCACAAAGTCCAAACTGCTCAGTGTGACCTACAAGATTCTCCACAGAGTGGCTCCAATCTGCCTCATCAGTCCAATTACCAGGAGCCTTTTGTAAACTACCCACGCCCTCACATTAACCATTGGGAATGGCCAATAAATTTATAACAAAATGGGAACACCTTTGAAAGTAAGTGAACAGTATTCAGAGTGAAGGTGAAAGAACAGGCCCAGATTTGACTATCTGGGAAATCTGACATTCAATCACCCTAATCAAACAGGACTCCTCTGTACCCTGTACACAGGACATGCTGTTTGTTGTTACCCTCTGAATATGGAGCAAGCAATGCTGCTATCAAAATCAGAAGACTGACAGTGATCAACATTTGAAAAAGAGATTCAAAAGTAAACAAAGAACTAAGTTATAAAAAAATAAAATCTAGGAATCAGAGTAGAAGGACAACATATCAAGCAATATAGAACACTCAATTCACAGTCTGACACATGTGTACGGGTCTATAGCTAGCAGAAAAATATTATTAGGACTGACTGCTGAATATTAAAAGTTTTTAAAGATATTAATACCTGTATTGTCAAAAATATGGACAAGACAAAGTGGTCTTTCAAACTGATGTGAAAGAAAGCCAAACCTTATTCACACAAGAGCACACTGTATATTCTACATCTTAGTTGTACAATCCCATGCATACATCTATACCTATTTATCTATCTTGTCATCTTTACAAACATAGCATTTCTAGATTTCTTAACTATTCATAGCATTTCCATGTTTATTCTGGGGAACAGTGAATTCAAAGCCTACTTATCTTTTCTAAACTATTTTTTCTCATTCAATTGAAAATTGAGTGTAGTTATAGGCCAATATTTTATTTTCCTCACTTAAATTTCCTCTAGGTTTTCTATTTGTGTGTTCCATACTATGGATCATCCACGGTTTTACAGATGGACTATTTGTAGGAAAGGACAGTTTTCTCCCTCTCTTGATATTTCTTCTTCATGGGGGGATATTTCTTAAGTTCATCTAAATTCTTTTCTCAAATTCCTCCCACAGATGTGGCATTTGCTTCCTAGATGTTTAATAAAAGTCAGTGCGGTTCATCCTTGAGGAGTGCATTTAATTCACACAGATTGCTCAGCCTCCCAGGAGGATTTTGAACCTATTCCTCCATTTCACTCCCCCAAAACCAGGATGTCACAGGGTGAGTCATAACTGCTCTGTAAATGTTCCTTCATGCGGTCTGTCTTAATTTGATTTTCTGGTGGCTAGGAGAGGGCAATGTCCTTCCGACCAAATCCACTCAGAAATGGTATTCAGCACATTCACCTGGTAGGCCTAACAGATGTTGGGCATGTTTCCTGCCACCTTGAATGATTCACGTCTTTGGCACGTGATTATTAAATACAATTATTAAATATTTTGAATATCTACTTCACCTCAAGATACATTCTCTCATTCTCTGTGAATGATTTTAATTTTCTATAGACTGACTTTTTATTTGTTATTTAGCAATTAGTTCATAATTCAGTCAGGGAAGAGAAGAGCCATTAATTGACTTTATTGAAAACCCCAGGGATGCCATGTTATACTAATCCAGGGATTACTGCTCACACTGTCTTTTATGATAAATGTACTCCCTGGAGCACAAGTATGCAAAGTCCCAACAAATATATCAAATGAAAAATTACCTGTCGTTTGGTACAAATGAGTATTTTGAATTGCTCCTTAAAGATCTCTTCAATATTTTCATAAATTCGTAATTAATTTTGGACATTTATGTCAATTTCTTTTGTCTATGTTTTTGTCTTAACAGAAATCAAGTTAAATAGAAATACTGAAAAGTGCTATTACATACTCTCTCTCTCTCTCTCTCTCTCTCTCTCTCTCTCTCTCTTTCTTTAAGCCTCAATTATTCGTTTTTAGGTAGTAGGTATATAAGACACTGAATGTGATAAATTAGGTCTATTCTCTTCCCTGAGTTTTGTGGGAACTTGAGTTTCTGGCATTTGAAAAGGAATGATTAAGCATGGATTTGCTCTACCCCAAAACAACATCCCTCTGATTGACAAAGGCATGTGAACTTCACAGGTGGCCTTTCCTTAATCCCCCTCCTCCCAGTTGTATTTAACTGGGTTTGTCTCCAAAGCTGCCTTTGACACCTGGTTTCGTTCAGTATGATCTTTACAAAAATATCAGGAAGAATGAAGCTAGAAAACATACAGTATGACTTTTCCCCAGGTTCAACACATTATCGAGAAAACTAAGACTCAATAATTACACCAATAATTAAAATAATAATTAAACTTCAAGAGGACGTTATCTACTTCTGAGTTGCTAATTGTGCATGTTAACTTTGTAGATTCATACGAGCAGAATAAAAATGGCAGGTCTGTGCACCCAGATACCCAAAGGAAGCTTTAAAAAGGAATGGATAAACACAGCAACTTGATAACCAATGTGTAAAATATAGAATATAATTATATATACATTTATACATATATGTATCTAAACACCAATCATTTCTTACCAGACTATTCCTCACATTCTTAATTCGCCAAGTCTAACTAATGAATTATTAAAAAAAAAAAAAAAAAAAAAAGAAAGAAAGAAAACCTGCTGTAAGTTACCACAAAGGGGAAAGAAAGGGAAAAAGAGAAATCATCATAATTTCTTTTTGTTGTCATATGAAAGATCATAATCATACTCTAACTAGGAGACTATGAAAGAGAAATCGTGGGGGGGGGGATTACTATCCCTAATCCAAGTATATTTCAGTCAAGAAGAAATATTGAAGGGACAGCACATCCTCAAAATGATGTATAGTCTAAACAAAACGAAACAAAACAAAAATCAAAATCTCATTAACTTGGTGGTTTTCTAGTTCATGACCAGAGATAAACTCACTCTGTGAGAAATGTCTCTCCTGAAGGATCTCTCTCCAGCTTCTTCCTCCTGGGCCCCATCCTCTGCTTTCTTTATCTGTATTCCCTCTCTGTGGTAGAGCCTATCCACTTACTTCATCTGGATCATGCAAATTACAAGTGTTTAGGCTGCTCTTATTTTTGTAATTTTGTCATAAGTTTCAAATTATTCACAAATGAATTAAAAATATTTGTAAAAAGACTAGGAAGAAAAACAATTTATACAAATCATATAGAACCACACCACACTTGTTGGCTCAAATTATTTATCATTCAAATGTTTATTGTGCTTAGGTTTACTTTTGAGAACTAAAAAAGTTTTGCATATCAAACTGATTGTGCTATATTGGTAATATTTTATGCAGGGAGAAATTAATTCAGTTGTTATATTGATTCATTTTCCTGTCTTAGAAAAATTTTTGTTCTGGAATTTTCATCTTCCTAGGACATATTGACAGCTATCAGTGCTGATGTTTTGAGAAAAACAGTAGGTTAGCTTCTTAAAGTCTTTACACGTGTTTATAGGACACTCTCTATGAAAAAAACAAAAACAAACAAAGAAAAACATTATTTTAATTATCTTTGGTGGTTACTGTGTTAATTTAATTATTAATGATGTCAAATGAAAATTATCCCTTTGGTTATTTTATTTTCTTTCATGCCATTTTTAATAAAAGAAAAGTCAAGTAGATTTTTTTTTTTTTTTTTTTTTTTGGTATGTGTTATGGTTTGGATGCAAGGAGTCCCCCAAAGCTCATGTGTGAGACAATGCAAGAAGGTTCAGAAGTAAAATGACCAGATTATGAGAGCTTTAATCTAGTCAGTGGGCTAACCCACTGATATGGATTAACTGGGTGACAGCTATTGGCAGGAAGGGTGTGGCTGTAAGAGGAAAGTCACTGGGTCAGGGACAAACTTTGGGTTTTACATATTGTCTCTGGGGAGAAGATTTCTCTCTCTGCTTGCCATGTCCTGAGCTGCTTCTCTCCCATGCCCTTCATCCATGATGCTCTGTCTCACCCCAGACCCAGAGCTATGCAGCTGGCCAAACAGACTGAATCTTGAAATTGTGAGCCAAAATAAGATTTTCCTCTTCTACATTGTTCTCGTCAGATTTTATTTGTAATGATGAAAAAGATGACTAAAACAGTATGAAAGATCATCCACTGATAAAAATTTTAACAAATGCCATTTCAGATCAAATCATATCCTTTCTGGTTTGGAATTAATAATAGATTTTGGCTTGTATCCAGGTATTTTTCTGAAAATTTTCAATTTAAAACATGCAAAATAATCTTAGTTCTAATTATTAT
The DNA here is from genome assembly GCF_048772815.1 of Callospermophilus lateralis. Taxonomy (NCBI): domain Eukaryota; kingdom Metazoa; phylum Chordata; class Mammalia; order Rodentia; family Sciuridae; genus Callospermophilus; species Callospermophilus lateralis. The sequence goes on from NC_135321.1 coordinate 9,217,570, forward strand.
AAAAGCCTAAGCCTAATCTCATGTTAATTCAAACGTTAGAAACATCAGTAACATTTTCAAAACTAACAATGAACAGTGACATAAAAAATTACTAAAGAGTGTATTTGATGGAAGTTGTGAAAAATCTGTGTACTCACTCAATCTATAAAAATTTGATGAAAGAAATCAAAGATGACACAAATAAAGGGAAAGACATTCCACATTCATGGACTAGAAGAATAATATTGTTAAAATTTTGGTGTAATTATTTTTTTTTCAGTAGAAGTATAAAATTGAAGCACTTTATAGGGAGAAAGTTGAAAGGATTGTTAATAGCTTTATAAACATCTCCAAAATGTTAGAAGAACTCTGAGTATGTTTTTTATAGTTGAGCTTGGAAAGAGAAATACAGAAGAGATGTTACAATTCAAAAGGGAATTGTTCATTTGTTTCCAATGGCAAATACTTCTTGGAAATAAGTTAATTGGTCTTCAGATGAGCGTTCTATGCAGTGCCAGAAAAAATGTAGATAAGTTAGCATGTAGAATCATTTGTCTGTTGAGACAAATGGCAGTATCATTCATTTATTTTGGATTTTTAAAAATAGGCTACTAAAAATTTTGAGTGGCTATATTATAATTTAGTTCTGGCAGCAATTTCTTATATGTTTATCTGTTTGTTTACTTAAATGGAATTGATCAATAGCTGTAGTCATCTTTTTTCACATAAATTAAAATCATAGTAACATATATTCTAAGAAGCTGATAAAAGGCTATTGATTGTTTCATTCATATATTAGTAAAATGAATGATTATTATTCTTCCATTTTGCATTGGTTTTTAATTCATTCATGCTTTTCAGTTTATAAGATGGTGAGTCCAAATGGGAATGAGTTTACTATATCATTTTAGTTAATCCTACATGAAGGATATTTAATAGATTTATGTTGGTTAATAGTATTGGAATTAAATTAAAATGCATATAAGTAGTTACTATTTATACAGATTTTCCCAAATTATATTACAACTTCTAGTTTAAATCTTGGTTTCATTGCAATTGATTGTGTTGTGGCCTTATTATTAATATTCTATAATGAGTTCTTAGTATAGAGCAGATTTTTAAATATGTCTATTCCTTATAAGGAAGATTTTTCTATTTAAAAATGTTTCTATCTCTTAAATTGTTTGTACCACCTAAACTATTTTCAGTCCTACCTGTGTCTCAAAGGCATGACACCTGCAGTCCTTCAATACTCAACCTTCCCATCTCCTATGGAATTCATCCTTGAAAGTTTCAGCTTTACTACATTTTGTTTTTGTTTTTATTTTTATTTTTATTTTTTTTGCGTGTGTGATGTGGAAACATTCCTTTCTTCAACAAACCAGGCCACTTGTCCCAGTTATAAGCTCTCACTATCAAAAAAAAAAAAAAAAAATCTCATAATTGCTTATTTGTCTGATGCTTCATAATTCTGTGTATACAGAGGCTTTATTATATGATAGTTTAGTATAATATCCGGTACACAGCCATGATTCAACTTACTCTGGAAAAACTAAAGAGAGCATGAGAAGCCTCAAAGACTCAAGTAGAGGGACTAGGATTTCAAGCAAGTTTGCCTTAGTTCAGAAGCCTGCCTATACCTATTCCACAGTAACTATGCCCTTGACATTGGTGTATGATTAGTCTGTGAACACAGAGGTATTCTTGGGTCTGATATTTGGAAAGAAGTGATCCAAAGAATATTATATTTTGCATTTACGTTATAATATCCAGAGACAGCACATACTGTTTATTGTTAATAATGTAAAGGAAGGAGATGGCACAAGTTACAAGGCATGTTTTAAATATAATTTATGCTTTTAAGTTAAATGTAATAATAAGCAACATATAATGAAGAATAAATGAGACAAATAATGCTAAATAAATATTGAATTATTCTTGCTATATAGCAAAAATTATTTCCAGTGAGTTTTGTAGACTCCAAGATGTTGTTTTCAACTACTTATTATTATTATTATTTCAACTACTACTACTTATTATTATTGTTGTTGCTGTTATTATAACTGCTACTATTATTGTTCTTATATTCACAGTAAATTAAACCCATTCCCTAGTAACACATAAAATCACAAGTATTGTTGCAAACCTCTTTGACAATGGCTCTGAGGGCCTTTTTTTTTTGTAGTTGTAGATGGACAGAATGCCTTTGTTTTATTTGTTTATTTATTTAATTTTTTATGTGGTGCTAAGGATCAAACACAGTCCCTCATGCATGCTAGGTGAGCACTCTGCCATTGGCACTCTGCCATTGAGCAACAGCACCATCCTGGTTCTGAGGGTCCTACTAAGGTTAGGGCAGGGTGCAATGTATTATGATGTCACTGAAATATCGTGCATTAGCTCAGGCTTATCTTCTGCATGTCAGAATCTACCATATGCTCCCTTTTTACAGGGTTACACACAAAAAAAAAAAAGAAAAAAGAAAAAAACAAACAAATATTGTCACTTAACAATTCACAGAAGTGCACTTCTCAAAAACTTATTTCCAAATTTGGATTTAATTATGTGATGAAATTCCAAGGACTTTATCTTAGAATCTTCCAGAAGTTCAGTCAGATTCAACATCATTTTCTATTCCATTCCATTCACATACATAACACCTAACCCTCAAAAAGTCTTCCAATGTGTAAATAATTGCAAAGGAAGAGGGAAAGAACAGAGAAAGAATGCACATCTTTGAAGTGAGAAGAGCAGGGTAGTTTAAAAAATTGTCCCCAAGTGAGCTCCTAATTCTCTTGTAAGTGGTGTGTGGATGATAGGAGAGGTTTGTCTAGCACTATCCCATGCTGTAATGAGAATCTGTGTTTTTTGGTCATGAATTATATTTTAATGATGGTTGAAATATTTGCATAATCCCAATAGTACCCAGTTTCTTTCTTGTCTCCATGAAATTGTATAGATTTTATAACAATTCTCAATTCTTGAGTACAAAAATAAATTGATAAATTTCAAAATATTAAAATCTTCTGTCTATCTTTTTTTCCCCTTTTGTGTACCTGACTTCAAATTCTAAAATGTAATGGGTGAAAAGTGAAAGAAATAGTCTCAGTTCATTACAGATTCACAACTTTTTTTGCTTCAAGGAAAACAATCAGAGAAAGATATGATGCAATATCTTCTATACTTATAGGCTTAAAGTGATTTCTTTCTTTTTACCATGGAAACTTGTCTAGTAATAAAGGCATTAAATTCCCAGTGAGTGAATATCTTCATTTTCCCCCCAATGGTAGTCTTTTAGACTTAAATATTTAATTATGAGTTCTTCATTTTTAAGATTTTATTCCTTAATTTTCCCCAAAATTCAGCTCAATTTTATGATATTAATGTAAATATTTTGTTAGCCATATTTTCTGTTTTATATATATATATACACACACACACATACATATATTTAAATAACTTATATACATATGCATCCTTGTATTTATATATATACATATATCTTTATATATGTATGTATATACGTATATACAAATGTCACACACTGAAACATTATACTCTTATGCTTCATAAATTCTATCATAAAAGAATAAAATTCTGCCCTATTGCATTTGAGATCTTTCTAGATAAACTAGATTGTACATCTCACCACTTATACAAAAGGAGAATCCAGTCATTGAAAAATAGTGCATTTGAGTTGAAAATGTTTCTATAGCTCACATCTGTAATTTTCGTGAGAGGAAACTGATGTGAACCAATAAAGGGTCTTGTTCTAGTTCTGTGTAGATCCACCTATTCTCCCATAGACTATCTCTAGTATTAATTTAGAAAAAAAATATAATTAATTAAACCTCAGCTGAAATGATAATTTCTCTTTCTAACCAGTTAGATAATTTTGGTTTTGCTTGTCTATTTGCCTTCCCCAATATAAAACTGTGTGATAGATATGTTAATTACTTGATTTAATTCTTTCATAAAACATCATGCTGTACATTGTCACTATATACAATTTTTATGTAACAATTAGGCCTTAATAAAGCTGAATAAAATGTGTCCTTTATAATCTTTTGTGAGAACATTCAATCAGAATACTTGCTGCATTCTAAAAACCGTTTTATATGTTATCATTCATCCAGTAGAGAATTCAGAGTAAAATAACATTCAAAAATAGAATTCTCTAGTCTTTCCCACCAAAACATCCAACCAGCAATTACTTCTGATCTTAAATATTCTGATCTTTGTTCATCTCCTGGTGTCTGCCTCCTAAGTGCCTTGGTATGTGAGATGAATGCAAATTACAGTAGGGCTAACAATCACTCACTATTCTCCTTTGCAGGCTGGAGATGATTTGATATACACTGCTATTAGGCTATCTCTTGAGCAGCATGTCTGAATGAAGCAGGCTGTCAATCTTTCCAGCAGAGCTGACTGGAGGGTATGGATGTGCTGATCTCAGAGAAGCAAAAGACTTTGTTTTGATCACCGAAAGGAAGAGATCTGCAACTGCCTTTATTGTAATCTTACCCTTGCACCTGGCAAATCCAGATATTACAGAGAATTATTGTTCAATAGAGTAAGAAAATGTAATGTGATTTTGTCTCCTCATATTTCTCCTGAGAAACCCGGTAAAGTAGAAGTCTCTAATTCAGGAGCATTTGTTAATTTGCCAAATGCAACTTTAAAAACAGTACTATTTTCTTGAAGAACTTTGTTAAATATAGAAGGCTCCCTTTTATTTCCAACAGCTTGGCTTACTTGAGGGCACCATATTCATGAAATCAGGAGTTGGTTTGGCAGCTTTTATTTTTTAATCCACATCTATATGCCAGTAAAAGCAGTATATTGGCAATGACATTAGACTGAGCATTTAGAGAATTGAAGTTTGGTTGTAACTGCGTCATTACAGTTAACTGCGAGGTGACCTTGCACAAGTCATTTTTGCTCAGTGTGCTTCCATTTTCTCATATGTGACTGTGAATGGGCAGGGAAACTCATTTTGCATGGGTGGTTTTTAACTATAACTAAGTAAAATTACTTGGGGGTGGTTTTAACAGTACAGATTCAGAAGCAAACCTATGGGGATGCTAATTCAGTAACTCTGAAGGGAGTGAAGAGAATTTACACGTTCAATGTGCTTCCCAACGACTCTTATGAGGTGAATCTATAGACTGGCATTCAGGGCTACTGGGGCAATGGTGCTTGTCATCCCTTTGGGACCAGAGATGAAATGCCCCCCTGTGGTAGCATCACAATTATACCTTAGAAAGACTCAGTACTGAGTTGGGCAGAGAGGGTGAATGCCTATAAATCCACTGACTTGTAAGGCTGAGGCAAATTGCAAGTTTGGACTGGTCTAGGCAGTTTAGTGAGACCCTTTCTCAAAATTAATTTTAAAAAGTAAAAGGGCTGGTGCTGTAGTTCAGTGATAAGTGCCACTGGATTCAATCCCCACTGCTGCAAAAAGGCAACAACAACACAGTTTTCAAAGTTGTGGATGCCTAGCAGCTCGTACCAGACATTCTGCTTTGGCTGATCTGAGGTAGAGTCTGAGCACGGGCACCCTTAAAGTTCTTCATGCACAGCCAAAATATCAACTAACTGCTTCAACAGGCTTTCTTGGTTTGGGGCTCCAATTAATTGAAGTCCGAACGCATAACGTGTGTACCACCTTGCACATACTTTCTAACTAAGCAGGAAGAAACTGAGGATTTTGGATTTACTAACTTGCCAAGAATCAGTCAATGTGAGGGAGAGACTTGTAGCAGTGACTATGTGACTCCTGTGCTGCTCCCAGTACACCACACAATCTTTCATTGGTTTGCAGAATAGCTACAATGTACTGACATCAGAATTGGGTAAATTTATCAATGTGGCAAGATTCTCAGTTTTACTAATTCTTAGATAAAGTTTTCTCATGGGAACTCAATCTGTCAACATTCCCTTGGAAGACTCAATATCAGGAAACATTTGGGGTCAAATTCAATTGATATAATCATGTAAATAAATCTTAGCACCGATTTCTAGAGTCCCCTTCCCATGATCCACAACCAAATTCCGCATTTTTACAATTTACTGAATTTGGAATTAATCTTGAAGTCCCAAACCAATCAAAAAATTGCCAGAAATTTTTGGAATAAATCCCGCTGACTCTGTTTTAGGAAGCACCAGAGTCAGACGTTTTAATCAACTCCAACAGTCGGTCAATATGTCACTTGTAGAAAAGCCAAGAATTTGGTTCTCAAAAAAAGTGCTCAGTTTCCTTTTCTGGAATAAACACTTCTGGTCTCAGGAGTCATATTGTGGCAGGTGGTGAAGTTGTAATATCTCTGAACTGTTTCTTCTGTGTACTTATCCATGTATTCAGTTTACTTGTTCAATTTTCTGATCACTCTCAGATACTGGATTTTAAAATTGCGCCTCTAATACAGAAAGAAGAAATATTACTGGTGATGAGACTTGAGGTCCCCAGTGGAATCCACCTCTTAGCAAACACTATTTCCCCAGTCTTTGATAGAATTGCAGGATATACTTTCTACTTCATTTTGAATTTTAAGTTCATTTGTTAGAATTTGTAAATACTTACTTCTATCTCCATTCCCGCCCCCACCCCCGCTCTTAGTTGGTTTGTTCCACTGTTTAGGTTCCCCATCTCAAGCTTTACTGCTCATTCTTCTCTCATACCAGGTTTTCTTGATCTACCCACAGCTTTTTTAGTGTCTCACCTCAGCCTATTTTCAGGTGCTCTCTCAGTCTATATCAGTGATAAAATGACTTACTGAAAATCTCCGTTGGACATTATTTATAGAAACTTAGAAGATGACATATGTCTGAATGACCCAGGACAGATGGGTCTTACTTCAGTAAATTGGTCCACCACTGAAGATTCCTACAGAAATTTCCCCAGGTCATCTCTAAAATGCCCGTACCAGTCCTGGTACTCCTGAGGTTGACCGTATCCTTATATGTATTTGTGATTCTCGATTCCCACATTCCCATTTTTTGGAAGTTTTCCTCTCAGGCCTACCTCCGTGTGTTCTCCTTACAGCCCATTATCTGTCTCATATTCTGACTGACTGTCCTGTCGCTTCATAGAAGTGATTTCCCGTCTACAGAAGTAATGCAGATCACTGACTCTCAATCTACTGAAATTCTACTCAAGGAATTTGAGTTTTATCTGCAGCACAAATTCTAGCAAATGATTCAATTTGTTGATTAAATAAACAAACTACAAGTGGGGGAAAATAATTTTGAGTTTACTTTCACTTTTATCTGTTTAAGTGTGTTATACTTTAAAATACAGATAATGCTGTTTATCAGTTTCTTGGAGGATAATTAGCCTTTTTCATTTGTTTTACTAATCAAGTGGGACATAGAAATGGGAAAGTTCTAGTAAGGATATATTTTCATTCAGAGTAGCTGCATCCTACAGATAAACTATTTTAAAATGTCTATTGTCAAATCTAAGAAAGAAACAGAAATATATAACAGGGCATTTTACTTGATTATAAGCAATCTACACATTATACCACATAGACTAATAAAGTCTAGATAAGACTTATCTCCAGCTGACTAGTTTTGAGAATTTATGATGTAACCTCAGAGCCTATTTCTGCAGAATGATGCCAGGGCTGAATGGAGAACCAAAAATATCTTGAGTCTGCTGCTTGTGACTGTGATTCAGGGCCTATTGATCTAGTTAGTACTTTTGACTTTGCTATTCTATTTGGTAGAACAGTCATTCTTTGGCTTTCTATAAAATTGCAATATGCCTAGTAAGTATGAAAAGAAGCCAAAAATACTATTTGTTCTATTCATCTTCCCACTCTAGGAAGAAAACTTTAGCAACCATTGTCAGTTGATGAACACATTATTCACTTAGCATATCAGAAAGATTCCTCTACATGGGATTTAAGAAAACACAAAGAACAATTAAAAATAGAATCATACTGCTCCATAATGTTAAAATATACATAAACTATATATTTTATCAAATTATGTTCTAACTAAAAAATGCCAAACTGTTTGCAATGCTGACTAGTTATAAAGAACATTATATTATAATATTTTATTTTAATTTTTGTTTATGTTTCATTTTTTCAGTAATGGGTATTGAACATTCTACCATTGAGCCACACACCAAGCTCTTAGAATATTTTGTTTTCTAAGGGTCCTAATAAGGAAGTGTGAAACTCTGATGAGAGGAGCCAAGAACATTTGCTTATCTTTCTTTGTTCAGCATGGAATCACTTTCATTTGGCTCATGAATGCTGGTAAATTTTGTGAATCAAGTTGATCACTGACATTTAGAAAATTAGCACTTCTTTCAAAGACTTAAAGTTTATTCTTTAAAGACAGTCCATATTCAATCTCCAGCAATACAGAAAGAAAGGGAGCAGGGTGTGTGTGGGAAGAATGATGAACAAGGTATTCTTAATTTCTAATACCCTTATTTTTATTAATACTGGATATGACATATGTATTTATTTACATGTCATATTTTCTAGTAATGATCTTTGCATTACTATGTTGAGTTCATGCTTCTTGAAAGATATTACACATTTCCCCTGCTATTAAGTGAGAATATCAGAGAGTTCATGTAAAAGAGTCAAAATAATTATCAATATTAATGCAAAATAGCACATATATTATAAATGGTATTATCATACATGTTTTGTATTACAGATTGCACTTGCATGACATATATATTAATAAATATACTTAGGTCTCTATTCAATATATACTAAATTTGAGGATATCCAGTAAAATTTACACCTTATTCTTAATTGTGAGGATAAGTAAATACATAAAAATGTATTTAAATTAGTTTAAATTAATTTTTTGACTAAAAAAATCATGCTTGGTTTTTATTGTTTCCCAAAATATATTTATGCATCTTCATTCTATTGAAAATTAAATTGTGATCAATAGAGAAAAATAATATTACACCTGTAAATACATGTTGTGTGTCTATATACTTTATATCACCTTTAAAAAAGGTGTGCATATGTCTGTATGTGAGACTGTGTGTGAATGAGAGAGAGAAAGAGATGAAGTTGCATAACATGGATAGACAGTCCTACACTGAAAGTCAGTAGTCATAATTATTATCCCAGCTCTGCCTCTGACTGGTGACTTCATTGTTGGAAAGCAATCACTTTCTGAACTTCATTTTGCTTGTCTGTTTTATCATCTTGAATATTGCAGTTTTAATGTTGGTGTTTCAATGTTTAAATTAATCTGTGCAATCTAAGGACATAAGAGTATGAGTGGGAATATTTAAATATTTATCAAGGACCAAACTGTTGCAATTTTTCTCAACAAAATGAACTCTATAGGAAACAATATAAAATATAATTTATTATTTTTGTTTTACTCTCCCAGTGTCTGTGCATAAGATCTGCTAAATTAATACCTGTTAAATTTGTTCTGTGATTTCTAGTTTCACAAATATATTGACTCAAACAAAATTTCTGCAGAAATATCAGGTCTGGGCAGGAAGTTTAAGACTGGAGTAGTGGCCTGAAAGTACAGTAGCCATTCTCCCATGAATGACACTCACAGAGTGAAGACAGGTCAAGGAGTGCAGAGCCTAAGACAGCCTGCAAGAGCTGAACACCCAAGAGAGGTGGGTGTCCTGGATCCTGGAAGCCTGCCCATGGCCACAGGTAGATACTGCATAACAGGATTCAGAGAGATTGCACATGTCAAACAGGAGCCTAGCCAGGCAAGGTGGTGCATGGCTGTAATCTCAGCAATTAAAGAGGCTGAGGCAGAAGAATTGCAAGTTCAAATCCAGCCTCAGCTACTTAGAGAGACACTAATCAACTTAGTGAGCACTGTATCAAAATTTAAAAAAAGAAAAAAAAAGGAAGGGGATATGGCTCAGTGATTAAGCAATTCTGGGTTCAATCACTGGTAGAGAGAAAGAAAGAAAAAGAAAAGAAACCAGGAGCCAAGCCTGGGGTTCTGGTAGGAATATCCCAGAGAATTCTGTCTTCCTTCATCGTTTCTGGAGGAGCAACCTCTGATCCAAGTTCATAAAATGCTTAATGCTTTCTGCCCCTTTTTTTGTAAATAAGTTTGTCTGACACAATATCTCCCTCTTAAATTTCCAGGACCATCTGTAACAACTATTATCACATTAAAGGAAGAAACAGTGTCAAAAGGTTTACATGACTCACCCAAAATCCACAGTAAGTGTGAGGTTGTTACTTTTTATTTTCTCAAAGATACAGTCATGCCAAAGATAAATTGCAAATCAAAGTAGTAAAAATAATAACAATGATAGCAGTAATGACTAACATAAATTGAGTGCTAGTGTAATATAATGTTAAAAAGGACAATGATAATAATGGTGACACAAATTGATTAAGTGCTTTACCAAATATCAGGCAATGGGTTCAGGGATTACCACACAAACAAAGGCAGACAGCACACACACCAGATAACTGGAACAATGGCTTTTGTTAAAAATACTCATGGAATCCAAATCATGCAGGAGAGTGGGATGGTTGCCTAAGCACAAGTTTGGAGCTGCTGTCTATGGGGATAGATTTGCAAGCCAGATTGTAGTCTGAGAGCCAAGCTGTGGTGGGTTGGTCTCACTCAGGCTCATACTTATCACATTTTAAAAAATTCATTTGCTCATTATATCATCTCAATAATGAAATGAGATAGAATGCAATTGGCATTATTATCATAATGAACTTTACATATCCAAAAGTAAATGCTTAAGAAGTTTGAAATATTTTTATGTGGATTTTATAAACACTTAAAAACATATTTGAGTCTTGAACCCAGTTCTCTTCCACTGTAGCCCATGTTCTAAGCACCTTTGGTCAATTATAATTTTAGTAGAGACTATGTATTTAGGTTGACAAATATTTAGGGATTGAAAGAATATGAAATGTTTTGTAGTCAGCTCATTTGCCTAGAGATTTTGTTTACATAAATGGAATTTAACTTTTCTCTCTTCCTCAATTTCTGTTATAATATAGGTAGATGATAATAGATAGAATTACAAATGTATGAATACATAGATATAATATATTTTATACACATATATAGGTATATATCTATTATATATAAACATATATTGAAATATAGATATATATGTATATAGATCTAACTCATATATTTTTTTTAATATAATATTATGTGTGTGTGTGTGTGTGTGTGTGTGTTTGAAAGAGATGCATAAACATAAATCTGGTGATGCAGTGCCCCCACTTTGAATTAACCAGTTCAAGTGGAAGAATAGTTACAGGCCTGAGATTATAAAAGGGTTTTGTACAAAGTTCTCATTTGCTCCACAAACTCAGCTTTCTCTAGAATCTGAGGTAGTTCCCAGTCTATATAAATTCTATCTTCATTTCTATGACAAACATTTTTTCTCAGGTGAATTTTGCATCAGAGAGTCATTCTTACCCCTCTGCTCTTGGTGAACAATTTTGAGAAGGTGTTAGTGGGAGGGAGAGCTCAGAGAGGGAGAGGAACAAAGGACCTACCATCTACCTGAAAATCCCCAGCAGGACAAACTCTTTTGTCCAGGGCCAAGAAACGATTCCACACACGAATCTTCTTCTTTGTTGGCGACTTCATGATGTAGATGATGTCCCCTTAGTGTTGCATCCCCTGTTGGCTGTGACATGGAGCTGTGATTTTTAAATGCTCAGGGTAAAAGATTCAATGTAATTAAATTAGGTGTGCATTACTTTGTTTTGATTTCAAAGCAATTTTCTTTTTTTGTCAACTCCTGGATGCAGTTTTCAGAAATGTCAGCTCAGTTGACATCAAAAATTTAAAAAAAGAAAAAAATTATTTAATATTTTAAAATTTAGATATAGAGAAACTAGTACTAAATTTCCTAGCCAGACTAAGCCTGTTGCCATGACCGGGACAGGCACACACACTCTATTATGTATTTTCTTTTTGCTTCCTGGGTTTTATGGAGACTTTCTCAGGAGCATAGTTAGTAAAGATTAGCACAACAAACCAAGGAAAGATGGTAGAGAGCCCCAGTTCTCTCCATTCCTCTGCTTGCGAGATAGAAAACAGTCGTTTACTTCTGCCCACCGTGCTTCTGATACAAGAGCAGCTAGGGTGCTGTTCTCGTCTCCCAGTTGCCCATGTGAGAAAGCTGCTCTCTTCCATATTTTCTCCCTGGTTGCCTGACACTTCCAGGAACAAATCACTATGCATTCCAATGTCATAAAGGCTCCTCCCATCTCAATGTGCTCTTTCCAGGGCACCTACTCTCCTAGGCTGAGTACACACAATGCACTCCATTAACTCACTCAACCTGTTAAACATACATGTGATCTGATTAACTCCTTCCATGTTAGAGATGTGAAAACCTCAAAACAACTACACAGATCAGTCCGAAGCCAGGTAGCTGCAGGGCCAGAGCTGGGCTTGTCTATACTTTGCATACACCATGGCAAATATTAATCAAGTCCTCAGAGTTGATTTCTTAGATACCTGTGTCTAAACTTGAAAGTATTCAAGTTCAAGTTGAAAGTATTCACTATCGCTGCCTATAGTGGATTATGGACATACATTTTTTCCATGTATTTGGATTTATGTTAAATGACTTGCATTCTCTTTTCACATGGATAAGATTTTCTTAAAAAATACTCCAAGTATTACATTTGTTTCTGTTAATGCTAAATCTCTGCAAAATGTATTGTCAGACTGAAATCAGTTTTTTGACAATCTCCATCCCATTTTGGCTGTCACTGTGACTTATCTGGGTAATTCCAAACCACAGCCCTTATCTATGGGTTCAGGTTCTCCTTGCCTCTTATCAGTCTTGAAAGAGGAATGAGATTACTTTGCATAAATCTCTCCTCTGCTATACCTGATTGAAATTGACACTCCATCTCTGAACCCAGTCAGAACCCCGTCTGAACTTCAGTCAATGTGTCCTTTTCTGTCAGCTCTAAGATTCTATATCATCCAGAATACTTTTTCATTACTCCTATTTTTTTTTTATATTGTTCAAAGGTATTACCCAATGTTTCCTACCAAGGAAAAGAAACTCTATCTGCAAGGCACTGTTGGTTTATTATACAAAATGTTTGATAGTACAGTGTTGATGCTTTCAATTGTCAGTGCGGATGACTACAATGTATGGCTCAGTGCTTTGATATTTCAAATTTACAAACTTCCTCCCTAAATGTCTTATATTTATTTACTAGTTACAGTTTTCAAAGGGCATTCATGTGAATTTTTTTTCTTTGTTCATCACAATACTCTGTGAGACAGAACAGATAGTATAAAAATCTTTGTTCACAGATGTGTAAATTCTGACACAGGAAAGTTATAAGTGACAAGATCACACAGTTAGCAAACAAAAGCCAAAAGTAGAGTAGATCACAAGATTGTGTGTGTGTTTTATGTCTCTCTCTCTCTCTCTCTCTCTCTCTCTCTCTCTCTCTCTATATATATATATATATATATATATATATATATATATATATATATAGTATGTGTGTGTGTGTGAGTGTTGCTGTTGCTGGAATCAAACCAGGTCCTTGATCACACTAAGCAAGAGCCAGTTCTACTAGTGAGCTATATCCAAGCCTGCAATCCTATTCATTACTTTAAAAAAATGGTAAAGGATTTTGCTAATTATCACACTCCCTATATATATCAGGCCTACTGCCATCAAAAGAGTGAGTTTATAGTCATCAAACAGGCAGTGTGAATGGGGGGTGAGGCATTGAGCAATAAAATGGAATTGTGAGATATAAGTAAACCTGAGGGGATATTTACAGTTTTGACAGTAAATACATGACACTATGTCTTGGAATGCCTTTTTAAAAATCAAGTTGATTTCTTCTGTATTCATTCTAAGGTAAGCAAAGAAGCGGGGAAAGGAGGCAGATGAAGTTAAGAGGATCAAGGAAAGCGTCTCTGAAAGGTAGATTGGGAAAGCAACCTCAGGAAAGGGCGATGGGCGCCAGGTGGTGGTCGGAGGGCAAGGCGTCAAGGTCACCCACCTCTCCTTGAATGTTTCTCGCCTGTTGGAAACAGTACCACAGGACCACACATGCCCACATCTGTCAAAACAGAGTGAGGAGGGGTAGAGATGACTTTTAGAAGGTGGTCACCAGAGCTGGGGTTCTTGTACCTAGAGTGGTTATCTTCTAGCTTTGTTACCATATTTATTGAACATTCTGTAAATACAAACTGAGTGGCATGTACCACTGTTAAAGCATTAATTTGTGCCAAGTAGAAGACGTATTTTTACCAGTTAATCATCAGAAACCCACTTAAAGGAAGTATTATCTTACAGAGGTTACAACTGGGGTTCTGAGCAGTTAGGTCATGATCACTTGGTCACGATCACCTGACCAGGCACCAGATTTCTTGGCTTGTTGAACAGTTTTCTGCTGGGAAAATGCTGACATTTGAACCCAGTTTACTAGTTGGAACTTGGGAGTAAGCTCTAGAATAAAAGATTGGATAATTCTTAAGTTTCCAAATTATACAAAGAATAAATCAAACTTTACTATGTGAAGGAATTTTTGAGTCATATTATCTGACTCTCCGTTGGTGAGGGGAACTGAGCCTTTTGAGGACTTGGTCATAATCATTTTCAAGAAGTGGGTTTTATTGGTGGGCAATTTATGCGTATGTTACTGCTCATCATGTTTGTAAGAATTTTATTTCTTTTGGACTGGGGATGTGGCTCAAGCGGTAGCACGCTCGCCTGGCATGCATGTGGCACTGAGTTTGATCCTTAGCACCACATAAAAATAAAATAAAGATGTTGTGTCCACCGAAAACTAAAAAAAAAAAAAAAAAAAAAAAAAAAAATTTAAAAATTCTCTCTCTCTCTCTAAAAAAAAAAAAGAATTTCTTCACTTTTATATTAGTAACTTGTGATCTTTGGTAAAATGCCAACAAACACATGAGCAAGAAATTAAAATGACTGAAAATTATCATTTCATCAGCTAAAGATAACTTCTTTAAGAACTAACAAAGTAATCTACATTTTCTACAGGACACTTTTTGTGCAATTAGATACATTAAATAAATAATTGTTTTACAAAAATGATCTCAATTTATGTACTCCACATTATCTATATCGAGGTTATGTTTTCAATTATACATTTTTATTGTTGTTACTGATAATATCAATTATGTTGTATTCATCTTGTAGCACTTAAATAATCAATTTTATAATTCCAAACATATGAATTTTTTCCAATTTTTGTTTTATAGTGAATATCTCTATCCACTTTCATATACAAAAATCTTCACTTATTTGTATTATTTTTTAATTGTATTTTTTTCTTATGTATCACTGTAATTTATTCTTTCTTCCTGGGTATTTTCCATAGTTTACAAAAGACTAAGGTTTTTACCTGGTAGTCTGTGTATGTTTTATTAGTATGTCTTTCCTGTGTAAATATAAATCGATATATATTTAAACATATTTCTAAAACATGTTTAAAGTAAAACTTCAAATGACCAGCAAATATAATTAGAAACAATATGGAGATTATGGTCTCAAAACATTGTGAATATTCATAAATGTTGCTCCTTTTATATCTTTCTCTTGTTCCTAGTAGCCTATCTTCCTTTACTCTATTTTCTCCAATCTTGTTATGTTGACCTTGGACTTTGCCCCCCCTCCCACATCACCTTCTCTATCTACACATTTTATCACCCTCAGAAAGTCTTAGTGTCTGACAATGTGATTCACTTCAAAGGCTGAGGCTATGTCTTGTGTCTTCATACACATTCATGACCTGGGAAATAAGGCGACACAAAATTCCTCTTAATGGCTAAAGAACTAAAATGGATGAGGAGATCACATGTTAAATATGTTCATTTGCCTTTCATAAAACAAGTGACATACATTTATAATGATAATATACCATAGAATAGGAAAATGTGACATATTTTATGGAGCAGAGAAATCATATGTAGAACTTGGGGTGCAGACTGCCTTGAACTCACTGAAATATATCCTATAACCAACTGGAGCAACCTTATAGTTGTAGAAATACCTCTCTTTAGAGTTGAAAAGTATTCGAGATTTAAAATCATGCTTTTCATTAAATAGTTTAAGTCCTTACTAGTAAAAATTAAAAATGAAAGCAATACAAGAAGACATACTGTAAGAGTGAGTCCTGAAAAAATCATTCATATCTCCTGTATTTTCTCTCTGCCCTTAACTGTAACTTCCTAAGAAATATTTCCTTCATGCAATCTGTAAAAAAGCTAATGATAAGCATGTAGGGATCATTGTCAGAGAACTCTTCAAATGAAATTCCTATTTGAGTATCTCATAAAAGGATAATAGAATGTACTAAAATTTTAGAGTTAAAATCTATAGAAATGTAGAATTCTTGTGTTACAGTTGGAAGGTAAGACAAATCAGACAAATGTATTAATACAAACTTCTCTGAAATTTTACTGCCTTGCAACCATATCTGTTTTCAACTCAGCTAAAAACTTGGACCTACAGAGATCATTCAAGGAAAGCAAATAATGCATACTCAGATGTTGAGCACTAAATCAAGGACTTTATAGACAATGTCATTCTGTGTTTACCTATAATTTATTTTGAGCATATACATATTTTAGGTATATATTTAATAAATATGGTTATCTGATTATCATGTTTATAGCAAATTAGTGGTGGTAAGGGAGATGACTAAATGAATACACACCAACAAAAATAACAAATAAAGTTACAAAGCAAATAAATATTTTTTGGTAAGCATTGGAATCTTAAGTAACCTATAATTAATCTAAGTATAATACTAGTAGAGCACCCCTGTAAAAATAATGCTACAAAAACTTGCATTCATAGTGATTTCAGTAAGCAACTAAGAAAATCTTTAAATTATCACTTTTATTTCAAAAGTCATAGAAAAGTATTATCTATTTTAGAAATATGCCTTTCCACGTGGTTACAAAAAGTTTAAAGTCAAAAGCAGTAAATCTCTAGATAGCCAAAAGGCTTAGCTTACAGAATAAATTATTTCCCAAAGGTTTTGAAAAGCAAAGCTTTCATTCAGTGCAAAAGAATCTGGATAACAGATAAAATAGTAATGTGTCACAAGGTAAAACATGATTAAACCTTTGAATGAAATATATAAGCAATTGCTGGAGGAGCTCACAAACCCATCATTGTGATGGGCAATTGACACTTGTGAGTTTTCAGCTAGACATTGAAGGAGAGAAAGATTCAGATACACAAAAAGGGAACCTTGATGGAAGGTTAGAAGTGCAGATGCCTTCTCAAAACTTTTAACAACTGCATTGTGTATTCAAGGGGCAGGTAACAATGGAAAGTAGCTGCTACTAGGAATGGTGAAAAATAATAATACCAGGGAACAATTTTTTAAATATAAGTGGTATCCTCTGTAGTTTTACATAGGAAATGAGAACTTATTAAATTCTTTGCTTAATATAGAGAAATAATTTAATATAATGAGTTTTAGAAGAGATAAATGTGGAACCTCTATTCAGGATGGAGGAAAATTAATTTGGATGAAATGTAGAAGGGCAATAGTTGCAAAATACTATTAAGAAAGATATCAACAGCAAATAAGCAAAAGTTGACAGTTATGTGGGAGTGGAAGACACGGAATGCCTTTCAGCCCACAAGGGATTCAGGGTTGGCCCCAGATGTTTTGCAGAATCAGAGTCTTGCGGAAGGGAGGCCAGTAATTTGCCCAAGGTCACATCCCTAATTAATGCTGAGACTAGAACTAAAGTCCTGATTCTCAGCCCAGAGATATCTTCTGTTTTGATAAGTATTTAAATTAGGTTCCTTTCTTTATTTGTTTTTTCTATAAAAGCATTAGCCTTCAGAAACTAGGCCAGGAGCCAAGAAATTGAGATTTCATTTCCTGTTCTATGCAGAACTGTTTTCTTACTGTCACTTAACCCAATGGTGCCTTTTCCCTACAGCTCTTAAATTAAGGTACAAAGAACATTTCTGTTAGATATTTGTTAAGGAGAAAAGCCATTCTTCTGAGAAGGAGGCAGAGTAACTGTGACTTTGCAAATGTAGCCTGTTGTGAAATACCCGGGAGTCAGCCAATTTCTCCATGTTATGATGGATTTTGGCATGAATACCATGAAAGGGAATGTACATTATTCACAAAAATATGTTCTTCATATATATCATTTAATCTCCCGGGAAACGGGTTTCTACTGAACCAGCAATAAATTTCTACTAAAAAAAAAAAAAAAAAAAAAAAAAAAAAAAAAAAACTTGGAAAGAAGAATGTGTACAATTACATAAAATAAAAAGGGACTTTTCATGGACAAAGTCAAACCTTCCATCATTGAGTCACAATCCCCTCTTCTTTTTGTTGTGCTCCTGTGTTCATTTAGCACGACGCTGTGTCAGCAAAGACCTCTCCATGAAGGCTGAAGGAAGTCAGCCGGGGACCCCAAGTTAACATATCTTCAGCTTGCCCTTTGACAACACCAACATATTTCATTCTTTTCAGTAGTTTGTTTCATTTTTGCAATCAGGTTGTATTTGTGTCACACAACATATTCTTCTTGAGGCACTGTTCTTGACCTCTTAGATTTAGTTTCAATTTTTGCTTGCGCCTCCCTTCAGGTTCCCTATTGAGTTACATCTCTTTTTATGTTTATGCTCCCATTTGGTGATACTGTTAGGTTTTATGGCTGATTTTCACACTCACATTCCCAAAGTCACCCATTCAAAGTCAACACTTCTTTAGTTTCCTCAAGACGGTCTTCAAACAAAGCGCAATGCTGATAATCGAAAGCGGGGCAGCAAGATGGACTTCCACCGTCTTGTCTTGTCTCTATTCTTTTAAAGCCAGGCTTCCCCCCAGGTGCTGTGTTTCTTTAATAGAGTTTTCAGTTTACTTTATGCCGTTGTCTTTTTTGTGTCTGAAAATAGGGAGCAGGAAGCAAACAGAAGCAGGGCGATTAGAGCAATCCTCAGGACACTGCTGCGGTCATGGAACCCTGCTGTGATTTTCCATCCTAACTTTTATTATTTTTGCCACATTTGTGCTTTGGTGCTTAATTATCTTGAAGAGTCCAATGCAAGAAAAGGGATGCCTTGACAGGTAGACAGAGCAGAGGGATGGAGAATGCCGGAGCAGGTGGATTTAGAGGGACAAGCCAACAAGCAAATGGTTGTGACTGGGCAGTCTGTCAGCAGTAACAGGGCCCTGGGCACCTGTCGAGGAGGTTGGAAACAGACAGAAAAGTCAGATCGGTCGTGCTGTGGAACAAGCTTCTGATACAGACCTCTGGGTGTACACACAATAATTAATCAAAGAGAAAAACAAAACCAGACAAGAGTCTGTCGGGCACCAAGAACACAAGGCTGAATGGGTCTTGCAAATATGAGAGCATCCCCGATCTGGAGTCGGGGTCACAGCACCGTGGAAGATGGGTAGCCGTGAGAGCTTAGCAATGAAGTCCTCTTGGTGAAACTGCTGAGGTCCTCTTTCACTAAGGTCAAGAGGGGCTTGAAGCCTGGAATCTCTCAGTCTTCAGACAGGCTGTGAAGGCGGCAAATCCAGTCAGAAAAGGAAGGAGGAGCTGTTAGGCCAAGCTGAGAACAACTTTCAACGGAAGAACAAGGTTAACAGCAACCTAAAGAAGGACCAACAGGACTAACTCAGGGAACAAACGAGTTCCTGCAGACAAATTAAAACAGGGACAACACTAAAAATTACAGAATCATTTCTTGGGATGAAAACTGGCATCTACCTTGACTATTCTGCAAGCTGCCAAAGACTACACTTTCACCTGGAATCCCTCAGGCTCAGGAGGCTGAGACAGGAGGATCACAAGTTCAACGCCAGGCTCAACGACTTAGTGAGGCCCTGTCTCAAATTAAATATAATAATAATAATAATAATAATAATATTGTGGATATGGCTCAGTGGTAGACATCAAGTGATTTCACAACCCTGGTTAAATATCCAGTACCAAAAATAAACAAACAAAAAAGCTGCCTTTTCTTAGGTAAAAGTATATGCTTCCTTTCAACACAACAGCACTTGAAAAATGGCTGAGAGAGAGTTGGTGCTATATACCAGAATGAGCAAACACAGTCGTCTATACATGAGACCTCTTCTAATTTAACCGAAACTTCCAGAGTCTTCTCACAAGTAGACCATTGTGTTGGGTGAAGGTCTGGGGGACATGCTCTTCTAGCCCTAAGAATTTACTTCATCAGAATTTAAGGGATGGGGGGAATAGGTGTTTAGTCCGCAGACATTAGGTCCCACGATGAGTGGTTTTAATACAAGATCACTGCTTTTACCAGCTACATAACTCTAATGTATGGAACCCCAAAGTCCTAAGTGATGAATCAAAAAGTGTATAATCCGCCATATGACGATTCAACGATAGGACAGAAAAATAGTAATATGAAGAATATTCAATGCAAAATAAAGTGTCAGTATGAAATATGAAATAAGAAGGGTTAAATATCTTCTCTCTCTCTCTCTCTCTCTCTGATGGACAAATGTGACTGCTTTTGAATTATGCAAAACCCCAAACTGAAAAACCCCAAACTGCCCAGGCTGCCCCTACTAAAAGTGGACAGCGTGTCCTGTTGGTATCCACTGTCCAGAGTCCTTCTATCTTCCTCAGGGACTGGGGCTCCCAATGGAGACAGTAGCTGACCTTAGCAGTAGATGGAGTTACTTGCAGAAGCCACTTAACTTCTCTGTCAATGGCTGTTCCCAGGGACCACAGTGACCACAGTGACCACAGTGACCACAGTCCCGGGGCAGGACATTCTCTCTGTGTCAGTCTCCATCCACACACGAGTGCATTCACAAACTGAATATAGTTCTGAGCAGCTGCTCTCGGCATAGCACTGGGCTGAAGTTGAAAAGGGAGTGAGAACAGATGGGCAGGGCTCTAACCCTGCCCCCAGGTGGGGGCGGGCATTATGTGCCTGCAGAAAAATAACTAAATAAGAGGTTACTTACTTTTTCACATGAAAGTTCCTCCTGAAGAAAGCAGAATAAGCAGGCTTTACAGAAACCTTGCCTGGTCATAATGTCTCAGAACTCGCTGTTTCCATCTGTGCCATCTTTGACCTGTGGTTTTGAATTTCATGTTTTTAAAACAGGTGTCCCAAGTTCAATTTTACTTCTGAATTTCATGTAAGATGAAAGAATAATAAGGAAATTGTTTGAAGAAAGTAAAACTTTCCTCAAAAATGACCGACAGATAGGGCTGGGGTTGTGGCTCAGTGGTAGAGCGCTCACCTAGCACATGCGAGGCGTGGGGTTCGATCCTCAGCACCACATAAAAATAAATAAAATAAAGGTATTGTGTACAACTACAACTAAGTAAAAAAAAAAAAAATATCAACAGATAAATGAATTCCCATTGGTCAAAATGTGTCGGTTGGTCTCAACCGATGAAGGAAGGGGGACAATTGTGTTTCAGCCAGACTTGGTGCTGTCCCAAAGCAAACAGGCTTTGTTAATGAGACAGAGGGACTGGACAGTGAGCAGGCAGAGAGCAGCTTCTGCCACATCAGACGTTATCTCTGTCGAGAAAAGGACTTACGTTCCACTGAACTGGCCTCTCCTGAAAAAATCTCTCTGACCAACAACTCTGATTCAAGAATGGCTAAAAGCCTGTCTTCTGGAATCTGATTCATGGGTTTGAGTCCTTGCCCTCCCACTTTATACCTCTGTGACTTAGGACAAGGGTTTAGCCTGACTATACCTTAGCCTCCTCACTTTACTAACATTAAGGGTCCCTACCTCTGTGCACTGATATGAGGACTATCCCTGTACATGCAGATTCACTGGGCACTAAAACACAGACTGGCTTCCATCTTTGTATCTGCTGTATTTCATATTAATCTGGAAGCCCATTTGTCTTACTTGGGCACCACATAGATACTTCTTCAGTGGATCAGGAGGCACTGACCACGGATGTGATTAATTCCGGTCGACTTGGCAGTCATTCTTCATTGTACTCTCATCCATGTACTCCTCGGGTGTGTTTCTGTTTTGTGTGAATGTGATTTATTGATTGATTGATTGATTGATTGATTGCAGGGTATTTGTACAATACAAAACCTATGTGCATGCGAGGAAACCAAGTCAATCTGTGCTCCATAAAGTTTGCAAAACTGCAGAGCTGAGAAACAAAACTCCCCTCTGTGGGTCAGAAGCAACTCTCATGTAGAGGCCCCTTACATGGAAATGATAATACAGGCATGTTGGTCCTCTCGTTTTCAACTCGGAGAACCTCATATTCCTTACTACCGTGTTATTACAAATGCATCTGAGTCTTTAGTTAATACCCTTTTTGAAAAGACTCCTTAAAATATTCAACCCAAACACCCACAATGAGCAAGAGGGAAGATCAGTGATTCTGAATCTGGTTCTGGCAGTGACACTCTGTGGGGCAGTCTACAATCTACTCTCTGGGTCATTAACTTTCCCGACAGCTGTAGAATACTTCAAAGGAACACTTGGCTGCCTGGCTCTTGGCCCTCATCAGGCCTGTGGCTCGCTCTTTATTGCAGAGTATTTATACAATACAAAACCTATGAGTCTTCCTAAGCCCAAATGACCACTGGCCAGTGATGTCGGAGCTAGGGGAGAAGAGTGTGAAAGATTGTTCCTCTTTGGAGACGCCTGAGTTTCAAATACGTAAGTGCCCTGTGGTTTGAAAAATCTCAGTTGCCAATTCCTAAGCAAAGATCACTAAGGGTAAACTGAAAATTTTCTATCATGCTGAATTCAAGTGTGAAGTGAACATCTCTGGCACATGAGGGAACGATTCCTCATCATTTAATTTCAGTAAGATTATTGATAATATTGCTTCTGCTAATTGATTTGTTTGGGATGATGACCTTAAAGGAAAGCATAGAACTTTCAATATCTCAATAAAAGAATTACTGTCTGCTTATGTTTCTGATAGATATTTTATCACATTAGGAAACTTCAAGATTAATAATGACTATGATATGTCTACTTCTAAAGTCTGAAAAGGGTTCATATTTTAGGAAATGCTTAATGCTTTCTGTTTGGCATTATTTTTTTCCTTCCTAAATTAAACTCTGCTTTTTCATAAATCTTTATACATCATATGATTTGATTTATTTGTTTTTGGTTAGGGAAAGAGATGGGAGGTTGTGTGGTATTAGTAACTGAAGGCAATGTGATTCCTCCATCCAATTCTCTCCTTTCTATAAGGGGTATCCACTAAGAGTTGCTACAGCTCCCTACATATCACAGTTTCCTACTTTTTTAAGATCATTAACCTCCACTTCTTGGAGGATTTTTTGTTTTTTACTTCAGGACAAATTTATATTGATAGATTATCAAACATCTTGGGTCCTCAAAGCGAAAAAAATATTTTAACCTCATTTCAATTATATTCTGTTACTAAATTACAAAATAAGCTTACCTTAATTATTATTATTTTGTTCTAGAAACCCATGTTACCATATAGAAATCTGATATCAGTCCAATTTGCATTCCTTAAATAATAGAGTTTTTGGTTTATCTTTATTTTTTTTTTGTGCTTTCTGAAAGATATATTTGATTATTTACATTCCCCAAATCCTTCTTTTCTCTCCTTCAAATTGTGGAAATAGCATTAATGATAAAATTACTGCTGGGTCAAATCTTTTATGACTCTTAACTTTGTATGATTTCTTCTCTTTTTTTTTCTTTCCTTATTTTCTTCTCTTTTTTTTTCTTTTTCTTTCTCCATTTCTTTCTTTTTTTGCCCTCCTTTCTTCCCTTCCTTTCTTTTTTCTTTTCTTCCTTTATTTCTTCTTCAACAATTCCTCTGTGCTGTCTTCAGGAACACACATTCAATCTTTGATAATTCCCACCAATCATTTAGCCCAGTTAGCAGTGTCGTATTTGGAGGGTGTGCTCTAATTTCCAAAATCTTTACCTGTTTCTCTCTTCTACTGACTTTGAGGAAAAGTTTTTGCTACTTTCTGCATTCAGGAATTTACCTGTGGAGTGTGAGGGTAGCTTGTTTTATCTCAGCATTGCACTATGGAGAGGAGGGTTGGGGGTTGGGTGTTCTGGAAGACATGGTCTTCTGTTTATGTTGAATGAGCATCCTAGCTGACCTGCGTTGATACAACAGTCTCCTGCCTCAGCACTGAATCTGCACTTTGCCAGGAAAGAGTAACTGGAACTCTGGATGAGAGGCGCTGGCCTTGGCAGAATCTTCCTGAGCATTCAGAAGGTTTGTGTTTTGGATGGCAGTATCATGACCCATGGCAGAAGTGAGGGTCAGAATATGCCCTCCCAGGGCCGATCTGGGAATTCCCTGTGAATGATCTCCCACTCTAGATAGTTGTGTTAATGCTGTCTCATCCTAGGATTAAAAAAAAAACAAAAACGTGGAGGTGGTTTATCTGAAGTTAAGAAGAGCTTCGGAAACCCCCCTGGGTGACACTGCTGTCTGCCTGTCATTGTGCGCTGCAGCTGGCCATTAAGGACTCTGCTCTCACACTTTTCTGCAGAATCTCAGGTTTTCAAAGTTCTCTCCTGCAAACGGAGAAGACTAGAAAGTCTGCAGCTCTTGGTGTCTTGCAGCAGTCTGATCCAACCAGCATGGATTTCCTGAAACTCCTTACACATTTTTTTTTTTTTTAATTAATGGCAATAGTCCCAGATTTTCAGTGCTGCAACAAATTTATTTCATTTTAAGAGTGTTTGGCAATGAAAGAGGTAAACTCACATTTTTCTTTTCCACTTTTAAATCCCCCATTTATTAAAGGCACTATTTTATAACATTTGAACATGTTTATCTCATTAAAATCTAAAAATGTGATATGTATAGAAATCATTTTGATAAGACTTAATGAATGATTCCAAATACTTAAGCATTTGAACATGAAATTTATGACCTTTTCATCTAAAACTGGGTTGGTCCTAAAAGATGAGCTAGTCTGAAATGAGCTTCATTCCAAAAGTTGCTTTAAAGAGAGTTTCAGAAATATATAAATTTCCTGTGCATGGGTGAGTTAGTGAATTACACGGGAATTTCCTATGACCTTACTATAAAATTAGTGAAATGTATTAGTGGAATATTTTATTGTGACCTTGGTATTTTAAGTAAAGTCACTTTTTTTCAGTGCTGGAGATGCAACCCAGGATATCACCTGTGCTAGGCAAGCACTCAACCATCAAGATACTCCAGCCCAACCAGAGTTGTTTCTAATTCATGTGTTCAAATAATCACACTCAAATAATGACATTGTACGTACTAGTGATCCTCACATTAATCATCTTAATTTGCTGAAGAAGAGACAAATGCCTCGAGGTTGAGGAACCTCTGGAAGTCAATGGCAGGGTCCTTGTTCTAAGCTAATAATTCTCTCAATTCTTTTCAAAAAGAAAATTTCTGGAGTATTTGGAGTAGAGTAATGTAAAAGCTATTCTCTTAATCAATCAAACAACTTAATCTTGATTTTAAACCAACAAATCTAATTATAAATATAAAAGGTATTTCAAAAGTGCAATTATTA
The DNA here is from genome assembly GCF_048772815.1 of Callospermophilus lateralis. Classification (NCBI taxonomy): domain Eukaryota; kingdom Metazoa; phylum Chordata; class Mammalia; order Rodentia; family Sciuridae; genus Callospermophilus; species Callospermophilus lateralis. Next base: position 9,243,056 of record NC_135321.1, read on the forward strand.
CTTTTATTCTTATTGTTTGTGTATAAAGCCTATGATACTCAGAAGTTCTGGGAACACTGAATTGATGAAGCCCAAACTTTATAGCTGTCCTCATTGTTTACCAGATGGTGAGGGATGAACTGTGCTTCTCCCAGCCCCCCATAAAATGCCCATGTGGAGACTCTAACACTGAATACCTCAGAATGTGACTGTGTTGGAGACAGGGCCTTAGAAAGAGACAAATTACTTAAATTGTGGTTACAAATTGTACACTGATCCAATCATACTGGTGTCTATACAAGAAGAGGACATTAAAACACAAGGACATTTCAGGCGTGCAGGTGTACAGAAAGAGGACCTTGTGGTCAGCCCTCTGAAGCCACAGGGAGAGCTCAGAAGAAGCACCCAGCTGGCACCTTGATCTTGGAATTCCAGGCTCTAGAATTTGCAGAATATAAACTTCTCTTCTTTAAATCAACCAGTCTGCTCTTTCTTTCTTTCTTTCTTTCTTTCTTTCTTTCTTTCTTTCTTTCTTTCTTTCTTTCTTTCTTTCTTTCTTTCATTCTTTCTTTCTTTCTTTCTTTTTTTCTTTTTTTGCAGCTCTAGAAAACTAATGCACTTGGGGACATCAACTGATACAAGTATAGCAACACATGATTTAAAGTCTCACTGGAAAACAATAGGTGACTAAGTTTTACAGGATTATTTACCTTGAATTGTGACATATTTTCTCACTGTTCCTCTAAGGATAATACAAACTTCTTTGTCTGATTTAAAAATAGGCTATCTAGTACCTCAAGCTGTCCAACAATGTCATCAAACAGTAAATTTAAGAAAAGAGGTAGAATAAGATACCTCTCAGTAGGCACAATATATATCACAAGGTATCTAGACAAAATTTTAATTATTCTACTCATTAAAAGAATCTCAGGAACTCTCTTATTTGCTTTTACATTAGATACAATCTGACACAATTTGGTTAAGTGGCTTTCAAATTGATACTACTATATAACATTAATGTAAAAATGGGGAGAAGGAGGAATCCTGAGAAGCATGATAACATCATGCAATTTAATAATCTGCATCCTCACATCAATTTAAAAGAGCAGAAATTCTAAAACATTAAGCTCAGTAGCTGAGGTAGACTAAAACCATGTCTTTGATAATTTTATTGTAATAAATTAACATAGCATCAATAACTGAGGTCCTTAATGGTGATCTAAGGTCATTTAGAAGACAGAATATTATAATCTACAACCACGATAGTAAAGAATATTTTTGATTACTCTCTTTTAAAATTATTTACATAAATGAATTTTTTAAAAGTAAACCCTCAACCATGTAGAAATATGCTTCCTTTGGACTTCAGGATAATTCATTTCTTAAGACTTAATTTCTTAATTTATTATTTATTTAACTTTGTACTTTATATATAACACAACATGAATTTTGAGGAATACAAGTGAAAAAAATAATACTATTTTAAATTATAACAGCATTAAAATAAAATCATGTGTGGTGCAGGTTTTAAAGACACTAAGATGTGAAGTTCTAAGTATAGAGGCTGATAAAAATAGAACTGGGATATACTACAGGTGAAAATTTTAAATGTCATTGCAAAGATGAAAGGGAAAAGCGGTCTGCAAAAGCACAGTCAACTAACAGCATATTCCATAAATTCTAATTTTAATAATAAAATGGAAATAAATCTTGGAATGTCTAACATGGTAGGTATTTTATATGAGCCATGCAATCCAGTCTCCCCAATGTTTATCCAGGATTTCAGCTCATGCATACGTGTGCACACACACATGCATACACACATGCAGAGAGCCTCTCTCTTTGCTTCCTGGTTCATTATATGAGCACTTATTGCATCATGCACTCCTGCCATGATGTATTGTCCTCATCAGAGGCCCAAAGCCCAATCTTGGGCTGGAACCTCTAGAAAAATCAGTCAAATAACCTTTTTTTTTAGTAAATTAATTGCTCTAGATATTTTATTATAACATGAAACTAGCTAGTATAGTCTGGATATTTCTGCTCCCAATATAAGATTACAATTTTACCATCATCTCTCCTTGTTCCTTTTTGTAAATTATTATTAAATTATTATCTATTTCAAATATGTGTGTGTGTGTGTGTGTGTGTGTGTGTGTAGTGTGTTTTCTAATTAACTAGGGTTCTTATAGTTGCAGAAAAGAGAACCAATGTCTATAATACTTAAATAAATAAATAAATTGGAAAGGCAAAATAATAAAAGTGGAAAAAGTTTTCCAGTAGCTTCCATTACAACATGGGTATCAATTTAGTTCTAATCTGAGATGTCCTGGATATTTAAATGTCCAACTTAGGGGAGAACAACAATTTTGAGCGTCCCTTTAGGTTCACCAATTCATTGCATCACTAAATAGACTTATAAAATATTTTTCCAGCAAAAAAATAAAGCAAGTAAGTATGGAAATAATGTACAAAATTTTGTGATGAATCTAAGCTGCTAGGATCACGGAATCTGCTTTAGCATGTCCACTCCTACCCTGCCACCTTGATTTTCCATCCAATAATTTTAGGGAAACAATTTTTGTTGTTGTTAGTGGTGGTGTTTTTTTTTTTTTTTTTTTTTTTTTTTTTTAGTTGTTGATGGACCTTTATTTTATGAATTTATATGTGGTGCTGAATCAAACCCAGTGTTTCACACATGCTAGGCAAGTGTTCCACCACTGAGCCCTGGTGTTGGTATTTCAAACCAAAAGTTAAAACAATGAATAAGGAAGAACGGGTTTAAGTAAGTGCTTTAGTGCCTGTTTGGCAAACCTATACCAGAGGAAATGCTGCTGAATATTGGAGCAGAGCAAGGTGTTGGCAAGTCTGGGAGTCTATTCTTCACCCTCGTCTGCTAAACACTTTTTAAATGTTCATTAATTGTTTGGAACTTTAATAAAACACAATCAGGAGAAAAAGATAAAGGTGAATCAACTTTTAATAAAGGATGTGTAAATGAGACAAATAGAGATAAAAATAAATGTGTTCATGTGTGTGTGAGTGAAATGCAGATTAGATTTTCTCACTCCCCTGATTCATTTAATTCAGTGGCCTCCAACTGTTCCTGGGATTGTTCTTCCTTTGCTCTTGCTCAGGCCACAGCCTTCAACATAATATGGTCCTTGCCATCTTCATAGGACCTCAGAACACAAGTTACAATGGCTTCCTTTCAAATTCACAAAATCACTGCCCTCTCCGTGGCCATAGGGCGGCAGCTGGAATTCCCTGGGTTGGCTTGCACTTTCTCTCATCTGGGTAACTTGTAACTTCCTTGACAACACATCTCAAACATGACAGGACTTTGAGAACTTCTTGAACTCCCTTGCCAGAGGTCATCACAGCCATTGGCCTTTGTGGCGGTAACACTGAATTGAATTTGAATTGAACAGCCCATCAGGGCCAATGACACCATTATGAGCCGACATGCTTACCCACAGGAATGAATTGCTATACAGCAAGAGTGGTGCTTTTCTTGCTCACTGATATGGCCCTGACTCCTAGTATACTACCTCACGCAGTGAGGGCCATCAAAAACTGCGTGCTGAGAATCTGATGACTGAAAGGATGAGACAAATGGCAGAAAACAACAGAATTGTTAGTGATGGGGTGTACCTATTGCAAAGGTCAGCTGTACCTCCACATCACAAGAAAAAAAAAAAAGCATTCATAATAATAACTGTTAAGCTGACCTAGAGTTTTAGAAAAAAAAAACTCACTGTTTTTCCAGAGAAGTCCCTGGGCTAAATACATTACTAAAGTACGATGTCAATGACAAGAGAATAGTTAGCTTACTTCATCTCTGTTTTGAATGAATTTACCCATCCCCACAGTAGTAGGTTTAGCCCTGCATCTCAGAATCAAAACAGAGACTAGAATATTAAAGAAAGGCAGGGGGACGTGGCATATGTCAGAAAGTAATAGCTGGAGAGACTCTAGATACTGACTAAACTCTGAAGAACTCTTCTGGTAGAGGGGATAGACTTATTTTTTTTTTTTTAGAGAGAGAGAGAGAGAGAGAGAGAGAGAGAGAGACATTCTTTTTGTTCACAAAAGGAAAAAAAGGATAAATTTTTGTTCAAAATAAGAAAAAAAGTGTTGGAAATGAAAAATCAAACAATCTCAGTTATCTGCTCCCATGTGGGACATTGTGTTCCTACCACAGTGAGATCCAAAACACCAGCTACAGGACCAAGCTTGGGTCCAAGGTCTAGGCTAGTAAGGACAGGAGGAGATGAGATCTGACAGGTTTTGTTTCCTGACAGTCTTTATAGTTTGACATAAAAAAAATGTCAGTTTTTCTTGCATACGCAAAGATCACAATAAAAAACAACATCATGCTAAACCATTTTACATGTAAATTGTTTGCATGTTCCATCATGAGCTATTAGAAAGAAAGCCAATTTATATTTCAAACTAACATCAGTACTTAAATTGGACTACAGTGATAAGGTACTTCAGTACCATTATACAGTTTGTACTGTCTGAATTAATGTCATTTCAATTTTGTCATTAAAAAAAAAGGTGTCTGTATCAGTTTGGCTTGAAGAAGTTTCTGGAAATCTTACTATTATAAGAACACATTTTGAACTAAGCCAATTGATTCCATATGCTCCTGAAGAATTACCCATTAACATATGTCGATGTCTAGAAGTTATTTGTTGGAATGCCTACACTTTTTTGAAAAAAGTTCCAAAGTAAATCTGGGTCTGGAATACCCTCAAATTTATTCTGGTTGTCTGATTTATAAATCTCTTAGTAAGCCTTATTAGAGAACTTCTCCTTCTCTCAAATCTTTTATAAGTGTGTGTATGCATATAATTTGAAACAACACGACAGAGTCAAGTTTAAAACAAAACTGGAATAGACAAGAAATGTTTAATTTTAAAAGACTACTTTTCACAGATTCCGATCTTTACCCTCTCATATGCACAAATTTCCCAAGATCTTTGTTCAAAGTTGTTAAAAAGTGGACTGTTCAGGCTAAAAGTATCACGAGCTATATTTTGAAGTTATAGTTCATTATGAATGTTTAGTTGCATTGATTTTTATATGGGACATGGAGAGGTTTGTGGAGGACTTCACGGTATAACACATCACATCCACTAACAGACAGATCCACTGTCTAATCTGTTGCTGTGTCTTTCGTATAAATATGCTATTTCTAATCTCTTTGTTCTCAAAAATCTGTGTAAATCGTTTAAAATTGGGTCCACCTGCAACATTATTCCATCCAAACCTAAACAGGGCCAAACTCCAAATCCGCAGGGATTATTTCTCACTTTTTTTAGTCATTTCTTCTCACCCTGACATTTTATTTTTTCATGAATCTATTTCAATATATTTATTATTCACCATACTCTATTATTACACTTCCTCCTATCAACAAATCTCTACTCCATAACAGTGCCAGAGGAGTGGAAAGCAGACTGCCTCCGGCCCCTAACTTGGATACCCATGTCCCCTTTCTCTGTCCCACATGGCTGCCCCTCTTACCACTTCTCCTTTAATAATTCTCACCTTCAGGGATTTCAAAGATGGGACTTTTGATTGCTTTTCTATTTTTATTTTTTATGGTGGTGGGGATTGAATCCAGCATTTCACACATGCTAGGCCAATGCTCTGAGCTACATCCCAGACCAAGATGGAACTTTTGAAATGAGTTTTTTCCTACCTTTGTCTCTGAATAAAACCTATTTTCCTACCAGTTTGACTCTGAATATTTCTGGTACAGTGAGCATTGTGACCTAGCCTCCATCTCCCCTGGCTTGTACAATTCCAACCAGTAATACTACCTCTCTCTCCGAGTATATGCTCAATAAATATTTATTGAGGAAAAACTGAGGTAGTCAAGATTTTCTCCACTTTATAGATAATCAGAAATTCAATGAGTTTAATTAACATGCCCAATTTCACACAGTAGTGACAGAAGTAGGACTCCAACCTTGAAATTTTTAACTTTCAAGCTCAGTCTCTACTATTTTGCTCTAACATTTCCATATAACTCAAGAATTGGATTCTTTATTCTCAGCTCCACATGCCAAATAAAATATCTTAGAATTCCACCAGCATGAGCAACTTTTAAAGTAATGCTTTCTCTGGTATGAGTCATAATAACACATTTCACATTTCACATTCAAAAAGAAACAATACTCTCACCAGGACTATGAGAAGTAGGAGGTTTGAGATTACCCTGCATTTTTCTCATCTATTCTTATCTCTCCATATTGATTTACAGATAAACCAGAACTTTTTTTTATGAAATATAAATTTTTGCACAATTTTCCTCTGTGAGATTAACAGCCCATCTACAAATGTGAAATGGTATTTCAAACAATTTGGAAACACAAAATTCTAATATTTCTTTTCCTTTTACCTTCATGTTTCGGAAGTAAACACTTGTTTTTGTTGGTAGATAGAAGCATTAAATTCTACCTTGTTGTGAATCAGTGGGCACCACTTAAATTTCCTCTGAGGAGAATATGGAGTCTGCTGACTCTGACAGAGGGCCTGGGCTTGACTAAACCTCAGGCCTAACTGCAGACTCCAACATCTCTTTTCTTAGAGCGAGTACTTCACAAAGCTAATGGATCTTTTCTCAAACCCTTTGACACGTAAATCTTTTTAAAAGCCTCTTTTGGGGTTTAAAACACAGGAATGTCTACCAGAAGGACCTGAGAATTCTCTTTTAAAATTCACCCACTGAAAAAGATGGCACCTCTGTCTTCCAGCCTCTGTGGACAGTAGAGGTACAACTTCAGATAGCGCCAACTAGCGAGCCCAAAGGCCTGATCACAGAGAGGGGATGCCAACCAGGCTCCAGGTACCCACTCTCCTCAGGTTGCCTCACTCTGAGCCGCACCTTTGCTTCTTCTTCCACTATGAGGATGCTTGGTTGGGCCTGAGGGGTAATCCAAGATCATTTCCCCCAATTAGCCAGAGCACTTCTCTTTGTCATGTCACATATTCACAGATTCTAGGGATCAGGAGGTGGACATATGGGGGAGGCATTTCTGCCTACCACACACATCCTGTACACGTTTTTTTTTGTTGTTGTTGTTGTTGTTTTTTGTTCCCTTCTTCTTCTTTACTCTGAAAAATTCTAGATTACTAAGATATTAAAACTCGATACCATCAATTCTCAATCCTTAGCAAATTTAAGCACTCTACTGACTAATGATGTTCAGGGCACAAAAGAGAAAATGCAGTGCTCTGAAGAGTGGAAATGGTTAGTATATTTGTAAATTTGTGGGTCTTCAGAACTCTATGTAAACACTTCTCAACTCAATGAATCCATTGGTCACATATCATATGCAAAACTCTGTACTTTTGACTGTAAATAAAGCAAAATAGTTTGCCTATTAAAATTGCAATACGATGAAAATGAAGCATAATAAAAAGTATACAATAGTCCTTTAACATCTAAAATTTTTAAATATGTCATTAAAAATGTATTCCAAATCTGTAATGATTGTTTTACTTTACAAGTGAGGAAAATGATATTTGTCTTATATTTTTCCTCTTTGATTGCAGGGCTATGCTGAACATGAATTTTATTTTGAATATTAATGAAGAATAATATTGAGCAAGAGACATATTTAAATCCAATGTAGAAAATACCTCAAAATGACGTTAGTCAGTTCTCTAAGGTTAACTGAATAGCCTTGAAATAACCCGAAATTTCAACATTTTAATATTTCTCTGTGATTTGTTTGTTCTTTGAGATATGGAATTTTAACATTTTTGTCTAATATTTAATCTTATGGAAACTGAATGTGAGTTTAACACATTCAAATATATATGTAAATATAAATATATAGACATACACACACCCAATGATCATTAGGGTTGGCCAAACTTTCTCACCTAGAAGATGCCAATAATAATTATGATTATTGTTGTTGTTATTGTTATTATTATTTTGGTACAAGGGATTGAACTCAGGGGCACTCAACCACTGAGCCACATCCCCAGCCTTATTTTGCATTTTTTTATTTAAAGACAGGGTCTCACTGAGTTGCTTAGTGTCTTGCCTTTACAGAGGCAGCTTTGAACTTGCAATCCTCCTGCCTCAGCCTTCTTAGCCACTGGGATTACAGGTATGTGCCCAGCTGAAGATGCCGATGATTCTTGTTTAGAAAGTTTATAATTATCTTATAGCAAGGGAGAGCATAACTATGAAGCACTTCATTAACAAAGTAGAAAAGGCCATTTTTTTGTCATAGTTTCATCCTTACATAGTCTTAACCCTGTATCAGCTAGTCTTCTTTTGGCTTGAATATTTTCAACATTTTCTAGGCATTAGAATTTAGGAATCATAAACCAATGGATTATACAATGGTTTCATTGTTTGATTTTTATTCAAATAAAAAGAGTGAGGCAAAGCTACATCCTCAGTTTAAGGCTTATAGTCTAGAACTTTTATAATCTAGTACTTTTGACAGGTAGAGAAACTACCTATTTCTCAGGGAGTCAACACTGGATATCATTTCCTAGTAAGATCTGGTGCATGCTTCTCTAGACACTAATACTGTGCTAATTGCAGCTCCATCTATATAAAAACTTTCAAATTAACTTAGGTCTTCCCATTTGCAAGTGTTTAAATATAATTTAAAGCAGCTGTTGATACATAATATTTTAAGTTTCCTAGTTAAAATTACGCATTTTATGTTAAATTGTTACCAATACTATTATAATCATCTCATCATCAGTGATAACAGCCATTAAAATTGTGATGTACATTTTTCAAGAATTTTTCTCTGCAGATACTGAAAATGAGAAGTTTATAAAATTGTATTAAAATCTATACATTCTAAATTCCTTCTGACTGCCAGGTCTTTCTTTCCAAACCATCCTTTTGAAAATGGATTCTGTTATTCATTTCTTCATTAACAGTCACTTGCTATGAATTCCCTTTCCTTCTATGTGTTAAAGAAGCATTTATTTCCTCTCTGAAGTATATTGTAGCTTGGAGATTCTAGATAATGGTAAAGCTGTATTTCTAGGTATTTCTGATTTTATCAGAGAATGAGGGAGATATTAATTCTACATGCAGCCATTAATCTCTCTAGTTTCCCATGCGCTGTCCCCGCTGGTGTGAACTTAAGGGAATATACACAGGTTGTGATTTTTTGAAAATTTTCCTCCCTGATCTCTCCTTCAGATGTTTGAGTCCATGGAAGGTAGGAATTATGGTTTTCATCTTTAAATTTTCTTAATTTTTGCAGATTCTTTTACATAGTCGCTCAACAAATTGCTGCATTACCTTCAATGGCAAGCAAAACCACGATGAATTTTGATAGGTTCCAGAATTCACAAATGTGAGTACAGAATATGTACTTTTGAGAAGATTGAGAAAGATCCCATTTTATCCAATTCCGAAGCATTGTTCTAAATCATGTTATGCTCTTTTTTCCTTGTTCCTCAACTAGATAGCAATCAACTGATATTGTAATTCTAAATACATAGACTTGAAATTTTGCATTGAGATTTTGGGGCTTTTGTACCTTTTGAGACTAGTAAGAGAAAAATAGTACTAAATTGGTTTCACTGGGAGTCTTGAGACACCAAAAGTAAATTTGACCACAGGCAAAAAAGTTCATGAAGGAAGATTTTCTGTAGCCACGGTTCTAATTAGCAATTTGTTATGAGGAGCTAATTTTGGATTGTATTTAGCTGAAAAGTTTTAGACTTGCTTTAGTTGAGTTCAGCATAGCTGGTTTGGAGTAAGCTGGTAAGTTTAGGCCTGGAATGCTCATAATGAATGATAGGGTAGTAATTAAATGTGGTAGAAATAACCAAAGAACTATTTCGGTTGTCAGGAAACAAAGAACTAAAGTTTAAGTGAAACTTAAACTTTTTTTTTTTTTTTAAACTCATTTGAGTTTTTTTTGAAAACTCATTTGAGTTTCTTCAACTGTTTTAAACTTTATGCAAAAAACACCCTCATAAACAAACATTAATATATAAAAATTGAAGGACTGTCTTCAAACTGTCAGAAATCAAATAAGAAATTCAGGACTCTCCATGAGAATCCTCTGTCAAAAGACTTAAGTACTGGATAAAAACAGTAATCTTAGTGGTGTAAGGGCCTCCTTGATTATTATTCACTCTTCTTGACTCTTCCAAAAGCTGGCCTCTGTGGTATGTATACTTACTCTCACAGTTTGAGGTGGCTTTTGATGCATAAAAACTATAAGTACAGGAAATAGGGAAGTAAGAACATGAAGGGTAAAGAAAGGAGGAATAATAACAGAAACAGAGGAAGAGAGAAACAGAGTTGATGATTCAGCAGGTCAAATTTCTGAACCTTTTGAAGCCTTCAAATTGTGCTGGAGTGAGCAGGAGCAGAGAGTTTGTAGTTGAGAAACATTTTTCCTCCTCCATTCTGTCTGGAATTCTTAAAATTCAGGGTGATGCATCTATCCAAAATGTTTTCATTGTGATATACTTTTATTAAAGTGAAAACAAGGTAAGATAATATTATTACAAGATGGAAGTAAAATTAGATATGGATGTATTAGTGCCAGGAAACTTTGAGTTCTAAATAACTTTTAAAGAAGAAAGAAAAAATATATAGCAAAATTATCTCATTTTACATTACTCTTAAATTTGCTGCCAAATCTATGAAGAATTCATTTCTGACTTACACTTTTTCTTATTAGTCTTCCAAGTTTCTAGTGATAGCAGGCATAGAGAAGCTCTGCTTTCCACCAGAAATATAATGATTAAGGCACTTAAAGATTTCAGGCAGTGTTTTATCTCCAATGAATCAGTAGGATATGTGCTCCCCAATTAAAAGAAGCAAACATTTATTTCAGAAGGGCAAACAATAATCTCTACTTCGATCTCTATATTAAATAAGTAAGACTGGGTGGTTAAATATAATGGTGTAAATTGTGAATTGTTCTGTTATTTTACAGATGCTGTATTACAGTGATGTAAAGAAAACTTTCTTCTTTTTTTCTAGTAATAGGGATTGAACTCAGGGGCACACATTTCCAGTCCTATTTTGTATTTTTTATTTAGAGACAGGGTCTCACTGAGTAGCTTAGGGCCTCAGTGTTGCTGCTGAGGCTGGCTTTTAACTTGTGATCCTCCTGCCTCAGCCTCTTGAGCCAGCAGGATTATAGGTGTGTGCCACACGCCTGGCGAAAAGCTTCTATTTTAACACTTCCTAGAGATCCAAATATGTTCCAGTGAAAGGGCAGATGTTCCAAGCATTACAAGAATGGTCCTCTTAGTTACACATCAATATACATAAAGTCCTTAGAGAGGAAAACAATTCTGTGAATGCTCCCCAAGCAAGAAATGGTGGAGTGCATTGATAGGCATTTCTCTTTCAGTAGACCTCTGGTCACTTCTTCAGCAATCTGTCTTTATGCTTCACCTGAACCACAGACACTGATTTATCTCGAAGTCTATTGCTGTCATTTCTAAAACTTGGGGAATGTGCACACATCACTATGTGCACATTCTTACCCTCTGGAGGCCAATTGTACTAGTAATACAACAAATAGCAATGATTGGACACACTAGCCAAAACAAGAGGTCAAATTAATATGCATTCAGGCCACTTGCTTTTGTGATGTGTCTTCTCTCTCTCTCTGTCTCTCTCTCCTCCTCCCTCCCTCCCTCCCTCTCATTCTTTCCTTTCTTGTCTATCTAATTATGCTTTGTCTACAACCATAAGTTGTTCTTCCACTTGTGGTAATGTGTGCAGATTCACTACTTAAAGGGTAAATTGCTAGAATATGTGCTGCTTGGATATTTTCATATCTAAACAGAGTGTAGCTTTACTATCACCTTCTACAAATGACATCAATAATAGGATTCACATCACACTTCTCCATCAAAAACAAGATGATATTTGGATACTATATGAAACTTATGAACATATTATATGAAACTTTTTGGAAAGGCTTTGGCTACTTATTAAACTGAGGTTAAATCAAATATTGAGGACTCTTAAGAATGAGACACTGGCAATATTTCATAATAAAGTCCATTCTGGATTTTTCGACTCACAATTCAATTCCTTTCCTTGCCGTTTTGCACAAGAGAGCAGGTTATTTACAGTGCTCTAAATGTAGGCTACCAAGAGAACAATTGTTTGTCTTGAATCCTGTGTTTTTACTCCAGGATCTGCCAGGGCTTTCTGAGCTGGAGAATGATATCAATATATCTAGGTATGAATATTTCACTCATTTGAACAATCAACTGTGTATGATGGGAAGGAGGCATAAACTTTGGAAATCAAGGGGATGAGGGTCACATCTGGCCAGTCAGTCCTCTGTAATGGTGCTTCATAGCCCCATGGAAACAGCAGGCCTGTTGCCTGAATGGGGGAGGCATGGAGGGCATATGTTGAAACCAGTCTTCCCAGAATGACTGAGTCCTGAGACACGGTCCCAAGAGGCCAGGAGTGCCCAATTTCTTCATGTTAAGAACTGTGCCCACTTGCTGTAGAACTTCAAGCTTCTCTCGGAGTCCTGGAGAAGAGACCCATTTCTCATGTGCACATGAAGAGGTCACTTTTCCTGTGTCCTTTCTCTCTCTCTCTCCCCATCTCCCTCTCCCTGTGCTTCCTCTCAAAAGCCCCCAGAAGTTCTTCCCAGTGAAGTGACTTAGAGTGAGGAATTATAAAGTAATAGATTGATTCACTTCTCTTGAAAATTATTACACAACAAGAATTGTTTAGAGGGGAACATTGAAGGTCATGTAAGCACAGTTTAGACTGAGGAATCAAAATTTTCAAACTTCTTATTGATTTTTTTTTAATCTCAAAGGCTTAGCTACCTTCATATAAATATTTAATGAAAGAAAAACATAGTTTTCAAAATCATCCAAGCATGAAAAGGCACTTTGTCACTGACTGCTTTTGAAATTTTGGGCTACCCCCTCCTCTCTTTACTGGAGGGGGAAAAAATGCTAGGAAAAAATGATTTTTATGACTTTTCCAGAATTTTAGAGTAATTTCTTCCATAACTGAGATCATTCTCCGGTGGCATTTTCATTCAGAAAAACCACAAACATTTTATGTCTTTTTCCTCATGTGAATTTTAATGGAAACTGTGTCAAAATAAAAAGATGCTCATACACAAGCTGTTTAGAGATTGCCATGAGCTAAATTTCATGGTGTTTTGAATAAGTCTTTGAAACTGCTCTTTGAATTTGCCCTAAAGGACACTAAAGCTTAATTAATTATTAATGACTTTTAGGGAGAGGAGTGTAAAAATAAATCCTTTCTCCACCAAGTACATTACAACTCACATGCTTCACATAACCACACATGACAGACTGATGCCCACATCTGGCTCTTGCATCAGCAAATACCACACGGTATTAGTGGAGGGGAGGGGAGAATGGTCGCCTGTGCCCTGTCTCACTATGCTTTCTCCTCCTTCAAGGGTTTCTGTTCCACCTTATTCCTGTCACTGAGATAAAAAATAGCCTCATAACTTGTTCCTGTCACAAGTGCTCTACTCTCTTCCAAGACTTTAAAATCTCAAACTCCTGTAATTGACTTCCCCTTATGTACCATGGTAGATGTAGATGATTTCAGGGCTAAGAAATCACCATTTACATGTAATATGCTCAAGGCTGATTTTCACATATTTTTAGGCCTTCTACTAAAAAATACAACGCATTTGGGAATGCAAAATAAAAAAAAACATTTTTTTTTTGCATTTCTCTACACATTTACCCTAGCTCAGCAATTAATACTAAGGTCATATAGAATCCAGATTAGTTTGGTAGTTCATATTCATACTGTTTTTTCCTGAGAATGCATTGCTGTTTGTCATTCAAGGTATTCAGAAAGTAAAGCCCCTTCATGCCACTCAGAAGCGTAACTAGGACAGTGTTCATATGCTAAGCCAGACAGCTGAGAACATCTGTCCTGTGCTTCCAACTGAAAGTGTCCCAGTAAGTTTCATTTTCAGTTGGAAAGACTGGTGGCATCCTTAGGACTGGGAGGGCTGGGGTAGCTGTGAAGCTCACATTGAAGTTGAGGTAAATCTAAGAAATGAACATGGGTCAAGTACATATCCTAACACCCTAACACGGTGTCATAAATTAGAAACCAGGCAGGCCACCATATGCTAGAGCGTGGCTAATGGGCTGGAATCTGACTTTCACTAAGTATGCGGAATGAAATGAGATGGTAGACAGGAAGAAAGTCTCTGAGATCAATTTATGAAAGTTTTACTTTGGGCTAACACTGTACTATAGAGGAATTGAACAACTGAGTTAGTTTGTTTTTCTGTTTTTGTTTTATTTTTCCACAAAGCATTTCAATGACAAAGCAATAATTACTACTCACCAGTTTCTAATTATAACTTATCATGGTGTATTCCTTTAATAATACAGCTTATCTTTATCAGAAAAACCTTGGTGTTTCATAGCTGGAAGGAACCTATAGGTCCAGCCAAGCAAATCTATTTTTCTCATTAAAAAAAAAAAAAAAATGGTGAACTAAGGTCAAGAGTGTAAATGACTTGCTTATATAGCAGAGAGAAAGTGTTCAAACCAAATCTGTAACACAGGATACAATTTTCAGGCTGATCCATACTCTCTTAAGTTACTGGTAGTCTATCTACTTCAGAAGACAGTTTTTTGAAGTATTATGGTTTAGAGTCCATTTGTATTAATGAGGCAATAGCGGTGTTGTAGACTGAATGCTTGTGTTCCCCCAAACTCATACTTTAAGTCATGACCACAATGTAGTGGTATTAGAAGTTAGGCCCTGTGGGTAGTGATTGGCTTTAGATGAGACAGTAAGGCTGGAGCCTTTTGATGGTATTAACCCTTAAAATAAGAGGAAGAATGGCCCAATTTTTCTCTGCTGTCCTGTGAGGATACATTAGCTGTGAGTCTGTCTACAAGACCGGAAGGAGACTTCACCAAAAACCTAGTAATGCTGGCACTCTGATCCTGAACTTCTAAACTCCAGAACTGTGAGACATAAATGTTTGCTGTTCAAGCTTTTTGGTGTGGTAGTTTGTTATAGCTGCTCAGGAAGATGAAAGCAAGCAATGTGCTCAGAGAGGCCTGCTGTGGCCATAACACAGCATGGGAAAGTCTCCTGCAAGTGTCTACTTGGGAGCACCCTCTTCTGTTGTCCTCCACACCCCAGGGAACACCATCTGGACTGGAACTGCCACATTGAGATTATATTTGATGATACTGACTGATTAGATGGCCTAAATTTGTTCCTGACATAGCACAGTTCCCTGACAAACACTGCAAAGCTGTTGAGTGCCAATAAATTCCCCGTTGAGAGGAGAATGAAATCTACATTCCCATCTATTCTGAGCTAATTTCAACAAGACAATATTTTTAAAACAATTCTATTGACCCAAGTATTCAAATATTTTTTTTTAAATTTAAACAAGTCCAAGTTCTTCATAAGTTACTTGGATTTGAAATTACCATACTTTTTCAATTATTTATGAGAAACATCTACTTCTGATATAGAAATCTCAAACTATTCTGGCTTTATGCACCTGTAGTTCAGTATTCCTGGGACTTGGGAGGAAAATGTTTTGAGTAGATATTAGTCAAATCTTGGACATAGCAGGAACTATTATGAAATAATTTATCTTTTACTTGACTTTCTTATTTCAATCTTGATATTTGTACATGCTAAAAAATATTTTGGGAGCAAGAATTTTATATGAAATCCTGCACTAAACAAACTGAAATTCTAAAATAAAAGTAGAGACAGCTACATTACATAATAAATAACATATGATGCAGAGTGAGGCACAAATACAAATGATTCTAATTCAGAGAATCAGAATCTAATTCAGAGAATGTTGTGTAATGAGTGGAAAGTAATTGCTATGGGAGTATAAGGAAAAGGTCACCATTGTGGTCCTGGGTAATATAGGGTAATGTGAAGACATCGACAATAAGGAAAAAGAGAGATAAAATATTTTATAGAAAGAACTCGTGATAGAAATGAATAGATAGAAGTCAGAAGACCTTCCAGACCTGAGTCCTCATGTACTTCAAGGCTCAATAGGACAGGGAGGTGAAGGGTAGACCAAGAAGAGAGACTGAGAAACAATGACTCACCAACCAAGAGAGAAACCACAGAGTGTAGGGTTTCCTGTAAGCTCAGTGAGCAGAGTGTTTCCAAAAGGCAAAAGTGACACAATATGGAATTGCCACTGGCAGCTCAAGTAAGAGGAAAGCCAAGAATGTGCTCAGCCATGTCTGGATGTCTACTGACTTGCACAATAGCAGTGGGGTGGGGGGAATGGAAATGGGGATATAGCCTCACTGAAATGGATTGTTAAAAGATGTCAGTGTTTCTGGCTTGCTGAACATGGTCCAGGTTTGTACTAACCTTCCATAATTATTAATAGTTTTTGTTTTTGCTCTCAATAACATCTTAGTTAGCCAAAAATTTAAGCCATCATTTAGTTAAATAAAGAATAGGAGGAAAAAATTGAAGACAGCAAACAAAGAAGTTCTCCTGAAAAAGAGAGTAGAGAAGCAGCAAGAGAGGAACTGGATCAGGAGATGGTTTTGTTTGTTTTCTAAGGACAGAGAACTGACCGCAGTGTCTTATGCAGATGGATATGTGGAGAAGGGAATCTGATGATGATGTGGAGAACAGGATGCGATGCACCAGGGACCGGTGGGCTTGGAGAAGAGAACTTCTGACTCAAGCATCAGTGCAGAGAGCAGAGCACATTCATGAGTGGAAACAGGAAACACACACAGGCTCTAAAAGTGAGGGTGGAATTAATGTGCTGGATATCAGAGAGAAGAGAGGAGCAGGTATTAAATACCTAAGAGATGGTGCAAGTGATCGGTAAGGAAATGAATCAGACCTTCACCACTAGAGAAACACCTGACAGCGCTACTTATGAAGAAAAGTGGTCCATGTAACTTACAGCCTTGCAAGCTGAAAGTCTGAAGGCAAGGGACAGGCTTGGCTTGGCAAGGACTACCCCTGGCTGCGTCTCCCTAGGTGTGGATAGTGAGGGAGGGAGAAGAAATGAAATCTGAGCAGGAAACAGAGAGCAAGGGTGGGTCCAGGCTTGCTCCTTCTAACAACTCACTAGAATAACACATTAACCAGGAGCAAAGGAACTCTTACACACATGGGTTGAAATCTGTGTTATTAAAGCCACTATGGAGATCCAAGTGGAGGTTCCACAGGAAACTACAAGCAGCCCATTTCCTCTCCCGGGACAGCCCACTCCATGATGGCACATACTTCCATCTCACTAAATAAATCCTTCATTCCTAACCTAACCGAGCCTCTTGATGGAAACCTTTCTTCCAGGAAGATAAGAACCAAGGAAACTTCCACCCAGCACCATGTATCAGTGTCAGGGCCTCAAATTTTGCATGGACTATCAATGAGACCTAGGTGCTAAGATGTCAGTACCCCAAGATTCACCCGTGGCTGCATTGTGAGGAATGGGGATAAGTTTAAATAACCCATAAACCTTCAAAAGAAAAAGGCTAACTTTCTTTTGTTAGGAAGCTGACCACAATATAATCTTGGAATTCAAGAAGCTTGCGTACAGGAGCAAAAACTTTAATGCCATCCAACAAGGAGGTCTTCCCTACCACAGCCACAGGGAAGTGGACAGAAGCAGCATATGTTCCAGTGTTCTGGCACTAAAAGACAGCCCCATCTTCTGCAGGATTTGCAAATTCAATCTAGCAATCACAGTCGTGTTAAAACGCCCATCTCCTTTTCTAAAATTCAATGCAGAAAATGAGGAAGCCCCAAGAACCCAGGGGGCCCCATCCACCAAATTAGAGCCTTCTGCTTCCTCACTGCAGAAAGTAAAAACAGTCCTTAAAATTCTCTGTCACTGCATTCATGTTTCCCAACAGCCTACAGAATTTGTCCTCTACAGGACGTTTTAGGGCCAACTGGATAACCTGATAAGGTATGGGTTTTCTTTTCCCTACACAATTTTAGGCAAGTAAAATCAGACTTGGGCAAATTCTCAGATGACTCCGAGTGATATACTGAAGAGTTTCAGAGGCTAACTATTTCCTCTGGCCTCACCTAGAAATACATAAACATTGTTTTAAACAAAACGATTACACAGGGAGACAGGAATGCAGTTCTATTTGGGGATGGAGCCCATAGGACAGGCTTCACCTGTTATCCCACTGAAACAATTTCTGTTTCTCCATCTGATCCCCGTTGGGATTACAACACTCTTGAGGGAATTTGGGCATGAAGTCCCTTGATGTTCTGTCTTTTGGAAAGTATGAACAAAGCTAGGTAAAGCCTGTAAGTTATGATAAATTGGCTACCACAGAGCAAAGCCCTAATGAAAATCCCACAGCCTTCTGTGAGAGGCTTTGGGAGTTCTTTATTTAATACAGTGGCCTGAGCCATAGCACTCCCCAGGGAGCATTAGTTCTAAACAACACATTCATCATCCATTCCACTCTGGATTTCAATCCACCCAATCCAAAAATTATAAAAACCTGGCCTTCGAGCCTAACACCCCTGCTGCAGATCTGATGAAAAGAGCCTGCCCTGTCTTTTTACAATTGAGGCCAGATGAGGAAGAAAATGATGTGGAAGAGGAAAGAGGCCAGGAAAAAAGGAAGGTCCAACTATTAGCTGCTTTACAAGTCCAACAACCAACTCCAGATGGCCCTGGGGAGATCCATCCTTGAGGAAACGCACCCAGGAAAAATGAATGTCCCAGAGGCCAAAAGGGTCCAGGCATCCTGCACTATGTGCAAAAAGTCAGGCCGTGAGCAGAGGGACTGCCCCAAGGGATGAGGGTACGCGGATCAGGTCCCCACCCACTGATGGCCCTGGAATGAGGGTGCCCTCCACTCCAGTCAATTCCTACATCAGGGATATTTTTCAAAGAGTCAGAGTCCAGAGTGACCTTGGACTTGGCAGTCAGAACTATGAGTTTCCTTTTGGATAGAGGATCTGCCAATTTTGTGTTAAATTCTGATTCTGGAGTTGTTCTCCCTGTATCCTGTCTGGTGGTGGAGGTGGTGGAAGGGAGATCAACTGTGATTGATTTAAATCTCCCTTGTGTGGTTGGTTCATGGAAGAAACTTCCTGTTTTCTCATCAATTTTAGGATATGTCTGAATGTCCTTGCCCTGCCTTGGGAAGGAATACACTCCAGTAGTTGGGAGTTTGTTGATCTTCTCTTCCCAGACACAAATACCTAGTCTTTGCTTTGAGCAGGATTCTCATTCAGACCTCAAGGAGGCTAGACCGGACAGAGTAAACCCAGATGTCTGGGCCTCAGAAATTCCAGAGAATTATAGTCTCCCTGTAAAGATTACACTTTAAAACCCAACATATTTCCCACATCAAAAACATTACCCTATAAAACCCAAGGCACGAGCTGGGTTACAGTCTCTGTTGACAAGTTCTTAAACTTTGGCCTATTAAAGGCTTGAAATATCCCCATTCTTCCTACAAAACAGGACAATGAGGAGTAGAGGATTGCCTAAGACCTTTGGCCCATGAATAAAGATGTGATACCTAAACATTCAGCAGGGTAAACCTTTGTGCCATTTTGGGAAAAATCCCTTCATATAGCCCCATGGTTTTCTCAGCGTTAAACTTAAAAGACATTTTTTTTTTTTTTTTGCATTCTTTTAGACACATCCACCCAGTATTTGTTTGCCTTTGAATAAAGCCATTTCTACCATGGAGGCCCCATCTGTACCCTCCTGGAAAAGCTGCCCATACTCTATTATATGCCAGAGGAAAGTGAATGGGCTGTAACACAGGTGTACTGCCTTGCCCTTGATGGGTGCTATAGGTAATCTGTGTTCCTAAAAGGACTCTTCCAGGACCACATGCAGAGTTTGTTCATCATGTCATCATTGTGTTCAAAATGACCCAAGAGCTCTAAGCCTTCCCCTGATCAAACCAATACAACACCGAGGCATACATCTGGGGGGAGACTAGTAACTACGTTTCTCTCAGCTACCCACTTCCAGGGGTTTTAAATGCCTCCTGGTTATAGAGACTCCTTCATGGGGTGGATAGAAACCTTACAAGCAAGACAAAGCAGGCACTGAGAGTATATAAATTCCTTCTTAAGGTGAGAACCCCCAGCTTTGGAATACCTTCATCTCTCCAGAGCCACACAGGACCCTCCTTTGTTTCTCAGATTACTCAGCATGTGGCAGAAACCCTAGGATTTAAACATTTCCTCCTAGAAAACTTGATTCTTGGGAACTGTTGAATGGGCCAAGCAAACCTGAGAAGGTACTCTAGGCAAACTGCCAAGAGACCTCATTAACTGGTTGGCACTCCTTCCTGTAGTACTTATTGGGTCTAAGTAGCTGCAAAAACTCACCCTCAGTTTTGCCACTTTAAAATGCTCCATAGCAAACCATTGCTATGTGCAGACCTGATGTTTGATACTGAGGGAACTCACCTCCCCACAAGGCAAACTCCTTAAGCCAGTCGTAACAGGTAATACACACCTAAAGACGCCAGACAGAACGACCTTGACCAAGGAGCATCCTTTATGAGTCTGGGAGACTGTTATAAGCACAACCTGGAAGGACAGATCCCCAGGATCCAAACTGAAACCCATGGAAAGGCCTTTTACTCACCTCTCCACTGCCCCCCTCCCCACAGTGATGGTACCTGGGATTTCTAGCTGGACGCACCA
This sequence comes from Callospermophilus lateralis, assembly GCF_048772815.1. NCBI lineage: Eukaryota > Metazoa > Chordata > Mammalia > Rodentia > Sciuridae > Callospermophilus > Callospermophilus lateralis. The sequence continues at coordinate 9,263,727 of NC_135321.1, forward strand.
CACTTGAATAAAACTCTAGCTGTCAGAGGGGACTCCACGCTCCAAGATCAGGTCAAGGCTGTGTGAAGTTGTGAACCTGTAAGTGGCCTAAAGTTCACTTTCATAAGGACAGATAGGTATGACCTCCACGGGCCCAGAGACCACTTGCCTGCTCCACTTTCCAGTGCTGTGCATTCTTCTTGTAGTCTTTTTGGTAACTCTTCACTCTGCCACATTCCTCTGGTGTTGAACCATATCTCCTGCTGAACTACTCACTTTACCTTCAGTTTCCTGCTAGTTTGGGTCCACTATTGCTTCTTCCACTTTCTTCAGGTTATGCTCCTTTCTCTTGTTTAAAACAGAAACACCCCATGGTCACTCTCTCTTCAACAGTAAAATAGCCTAGCGCTGTGTAAACATCACAGACTCCACTTGTGCAAAACCCTGTTGTCTTTGTGTAGACTAACACGATGGGAGAGTAGGACTCACTTTTCCATTCTCTATTAAGCCACCTGAGACCACAACTCCATTCTATTCTACGGGGAACACATGGGACAACAGCCTGCCATGCCCACGAACCCTCCAATACCTCTGCTTGAGAACACCACACAAGATCTGAGTTCCTCATCTATACCCCTTTGGCATATACCGAGGACTCGGGCTGTGAAAGATCAGTGTCCCCTTCAGCAGGAAGCAGTTACAGAAGCAGCTCAGTACCTCGTATCTGAAGGACTCAGAGTGGCATAGTAGTGTAGACAGCTTACATAGACTTGGGCAAGGGAGGTGAGGAAATCAAATTCGGACTCTGCCCTTGGGCCACACCCACCTCCATAACCCATCCAGGGACAGCCTGGGAACTGCCTTTTTATGATTAGACATTTCCTTATTAATCTGGAGAAAATGGATATGTTCTATAGTATAAATTCTTCCAACGTGGCAAAACTGGCCCAGTCACAGTACGTCACAGTTGGAATCCGTAGTAACCACCCCAAATACATAGTACACAAGGAAGGTGTCCAGAACAAATGTAAAGATTTGTCATAATGGAGACCCCAGATCATTTCCTCTCTTGAAAGCCACCCACTCCATGTCAGGGCATACTTCTATCTCACTAAATTGATCCTTCATGATTTTTTCCTTTTAAGAAAGAAAGAAAGAAAAGAAAAGAAAAGAAAAGAAAAATAAAATGAAAATATATCTCATGTTATCCAGCAATTCTACTACTGGGTGTGGATCTGAAGAAAATGATATTAACATACCAAGGAAATACTTGTACACCTGTGCTTGTTGCCACACTATTCACAATAGCTAGGAGATGGAATCAGCCTATATGCCCAGCAACAAATAAGCAGATAAAGAAAATGTAGTATATAAACACAATGAAATGTCATTCGGTCATAAAAAGAATAATAACGCATAAGTTGCAGCAAAATGGATAGAGCTGGAGGATATTATATTTAGTGAAATAATTCAGATACAGAAAAACACCACATGCTCTTGCTCATAAATAGATATTGAACAACATTGATTCAATTGTTAATAGTGATTATGACAGACTAGGAAGGGTTGAGGAGAGAGGAAATAGTGGGAGGTTGGAAAACAGGTACCCAAATACAGTTAGCTAGAAGTCATAAGTTCTAATATTTACAGAAGTGTGACTATAGTCCACAATTACCTATAGATATTTTATGAATAATTAGAGGAGAGGATCTGAAAGTAATGATAAGATTTTAAAAAATTTACCTGGATTAGATCAGTAAAAATGGTACACATGCATTGAAATACCATACTGTGCCCCATAAATATGTACAATTTTAGCAATTAATCAAAAGTTTTAAGAAGTTCAATTTTGAGATGTTAACTGTCCTTTACACATTGTAGACACGTATGAAATTATGTTAGTCAACACTGTATCACTGCAACAAATATCCAAAAAGCAGAGGAGCAATTAGCTTTGGCTCACAGTTCCAGAGGTTTCAGCAAGTCCAAGTTCACCTAACTCCATTGTTAGAGGGGCAGAGCATCATGGCAGAGAGGATGTGGTGGACAGAGTTACTCACCAAACCTGGAAGCAGAGAGAGAGAGTGAGAGAGATGGGGAGAGAGAGGAAGGGTCTGGGGATAGGAACTACCCTTCTAGGGTATGCCCCCAGTGACTTACCTCCTTCAGCGAGGCCATACCTCCTAGAGATCCCACCATTTTCATTAATGTTATTAAATATTACTCCATCAATGGATTAACCCACTGCTGAGGTCAGCCCCTCATGATCCAGTCACTTTCCCAGAATCACACCTCTGAATACTGTTGTACTGGGGGCCAAGCCTTTAACAGAAAGGACATGGTGGTGTGGGGAGGAGACTGAATGTACTGGGTTTTGGCTATTGTCCAAACCACCACTCAGATTCTCACACTGTACCCCATAAATATGTACAATTAATATAATAATTAATAAAATTTTTAAAATCTACTTAAACAAAACAAAACAAACCTTTCTTAGAATTGAAGGGATTGTCAGCAATTTATTTTTCTCTAACACACCTCAAAGACCCAAGGACCTCCAAGTGGCCCGTGCAGCACTGGTTAATACCACCATTCCCTGCAGACCAAGTCTCCAAAATGGACCCTTGGGTCATTAAATTTGGTCCACCCAAACCGAATTCAAACCAAAGTCAGGCACTACCTGCCCAGTTCACGAATTACACTAACTCAGGTGAAATAAAGAACATAAAGTGTCACATTGGCGGAAATTAAATGAATTCAAGCGCCTTTATGGAGAACGTGTTGTGTGTGATGAATGAGAATAAAATCTCTCCAGAGCTCTCTTATGAGAGAATGGTAGTCCCATTATCTTGAATTTATGTAAATCTTACATTCAATGACAAATGTAATGATTTTCAAAAGCTAAAACATGGATTTTATTCTATTTATTTATTTATTTATTTATTTATTTATTTTGCCAAACAAGAAGTTATAACATCAAGTAAGTATAAACTCTGATTTTTTTTTACTTTAGTTATATCAGACATTTAGCTAAAAGTGAATAATACATCTCCATGTGTAAAAGTAGCAGGTGAGCAGGTATTGCAAAGTACTGCTATTCAAGAAATTTGGTGGCCAAATCGAATGAAGAAATTTAAAAAAATGGTGCAGATATTATAGAAAAAAAAACACTTTTAGAGCTATTTAGAATTATTTTAGAAAAAAAGAGTAATAAAATCATTCAGGAGGCTGGGTTTCTTCCTTGACATTGCTGTGTCTCCAGAGACCATTTTGTATTGTAAGGAGATGCATGGATAAAATTTTAAAAATCCAAAGTGCTGAAAAATTATATGGAAGGCAATTCTACTAAATAAAGGCGCCATTGGATGTGATTTTAAAATGCTTTCAGCAATATGGAGATCATGTAAGAACCTCATAAATGGAATTTTGTGCATTGACACTTATAATCAAACTTACACATGTGACCAAAAAGTTGTGAAGGGATATAATGACATCACTATATATTACAGAACATAATGATGTGATCTAAAATGATATTTGAAATGCATGTTTCTGTGTTTTAAAAACCCTGAGTTGATGGTTAAATCAGAGAACAACTACGACTTCTCATTTTCCCCATTTTGATAACTTCGAACAACTCTCTGAAACGGGTGTAGCACTTCACAGATTTAAGCCAGTTATTATTCTCCCTCCATACAGATCTCATTTTCACGTTCCACTCAAAGCCTGGCTCTGGCTGGCACCAGTGATTGAATAAGCTTTAATTATACCCCTCCAAGCCTGAGTGCTTCCATAACTAAAATTCGAGAAGACTGGATTCTTTCATCCCACAAACTCTTGCGGAGGATTTCACAGAGGCCAGTGAGACTTTTGTACCAGGAGGTGTTAACAGAAAAATTTTTTTATTTTTATTTTTTGAGCAAAAGATTCTTTGACCTACTACAGTTCACCTTCCCCCCCCCCCCCCCCCCCCGCCGTGTTATCCCATTACTAATAAAGAACAGGAATTTCGTCACTACAGCTTTCTTCCTGAGCTGATGTAAGAACACTAAGGTTCTCCAGAAACCGGCCTGCCTGAAAGCCTTTAGGAAGCCAAACTGTCTCTGGCTCTGGAAGATTAGCATGAAGAACCCCCAGGAGAGGCGGGAAGACTCTTCTCAGCTACCCACACTCCCTTGAGGATCTAAATCTCATCACTGAAATACCGTCTGAGAACCCATCTGGCTGACAGGAGGATCAGCTGCTTCTTTTGAACCATGTTCAACATGTTGGGAAGTATATTGTTTCTCAACACTGGCCCCCTCTTTCCTGCATATTATGTGATTTTCTTTCTTTCTTTTTTTTTTTTTTTTAATCTTACCAGCACAACCAACTGAAATGTACTTTAATATTAGTCTTTCACTAGGAAGGATCAAAAGGCAAAGCAGTGACCAAAAAAAAAATACCTCTTTGATGTATTTTTTATATTTCTGAAGGGGAAGAAATAGTGAGCTGGCGTGGGTTACTTCCCCTTCAGTCCTAATCTCTGACAGGCTGTCTCTTTTAATAAAACTCAAATATGGAGGTAACACAAACATGGGGTGCAGAGAGCATCACAATGGTTTCCAGGATCCTAATTTTCCCCATAAATGCTAATGATCTAATTAACATACTCTCAACAGGTTCTGGTTAGCCCAATTTGCTATCAGACCTTGAAACAATAAAAACATTAAAGCATAAAAAGATTTGAAGCCAGTGATTCTTTTTAATTTCAATAAATATTAAATGCTACAGTTAAAATGCAGATTTAATCTGGGCTTATGAATCCATTTGTGCATTTCTATAGTTTCTCAACCAGAAAACGAAAAGTTTGAACTGCGACAAAGCTGAAAAATAGCTCTTTATTTGTGTTCTATTAGGCCTGACTGAAATGAACTCATCAAATAGGTATATTTATTCAACCTTTGGTGTTTGGTTCACTTTAGAAAGGAACTATGCAATTCCTAAAGAATCTCATTTCAGAAATGAACTGAATTTCAAGTGAGCCTGAGTCAAAAGAACTAAGCCCCTCTCTCCAGCACCTCCCCTAAAATGTACTCATCTGTAGTACAGAATGAGCAAGCCACTGGACCAGGAGACATCAGGGTAAAGAGCCAGATACTGTATATGGAGAGCAGAGTCTCAGCCATCCCTATTCATTAGAAGCACTTTATTTCAAGGTTTCAGTAGCAATGCTGGCACCAGGGATTGGGGTTTTATCTTCCTGTTTTCTGGTCTCTTTTGGAGAGGTGTTTATAATCTGGAAATGGCAGTCCAAACAGAAAGTGCTAAGTGCCATTTGAAAGAGGCGTGTGTCTAACATGAAAGGCAAAGTGAAAGGTAAGATTAATTCACAAGATAGTTAAATGTCCCTAGGTTGTTAGGAATTTATTTAATTGCATAATGAACCTCAGATACCAGCCTGACAAAACAAGGAGAAAGAATTGTGATAATCAGATTATTGCTGCAAATTCTATGGTGATTTCAAGATAGAGGAAAATGCTCACTGAGTATCCTCTCTGATAATTGACAGTTGCACCAACAGCAATAATAAAAATAAAGCAACAACAACAACAACTCTTACTTTTATTGCTAGGTCTTTTTATTGTTGAGCACTGTGATAAAGTGTTTATTATCTCATTTGTTTATCAAAATAAGTGAAATTAAGTTAATTACAATACCCCGAATTAGAGACCTAATTTTATAAAGCTATAAGAATTTCAAATTAAGTAGCAGAATCAAGCTTGAAATTTGTACTAGACAAGCAAGGATGCCTGTATTTAAAGTACAATGAAAGTAGATACCCAAACTGAATCTAACCTCAATTTCACTAAAAACAGTAATTTTTTTTTTTTTTTTTTGTATGAGGAATTCAACTCAGGGGCACTCAGCCATTGAGCCACATTCTCAGCTCAATTTTGTATTTTATTTGAAACAGGGTCTCACTGAGTTGCTTAGTGCCTTACCTTTGCTAAGGCTGGCTTTGAACTTGTGATCCTCCTATCTCAGCCTCCCAATGGTAAAATATTTTTAATGGCTGAGGTAAGGAAAGAATCAAAGGCCAGTGTTGGTTATTGATTTCACCCAGAGAAAGTAAAGTTTCTCCATCTTCTTGACAAAAAGGAGCTTTACCATGTGGGGAAGAGAGCCCTCTTCTCCCATGGAATCTAATTGACAGGGTTGCAATTCTTTCCAATGACCACATGTGGAAGGGTTGGCTCCCAGGATCTTGAGAAGATCTCCTGATTGATTGCAAAAAACTTTTAAAAACATTTACATCTTAAAGGGCAATGAAAGGATTTACAATGATGACTTTTCCAAACATAAATACTCTAAGAAAGAAAAGAGAAGTCAAGAAGCCTAGAGTCAAGAGGCAACTTGTGTCAAGTTGAGTCCAGATGATAGAAATATCGAAGCCTTCATGGTCAGTGACTTGAGTCATGTCTCACCCCACCCTCCATGTAGGTTCTCTATGGCAGTAAAAAAAAAAAAAAAAAAAAAAAAAAAAAACTGATAAAGGAAAAAAAAAACATATCTTAAATTTTCTAATTTAAATTCAGTTTTAATCGATGCATGTAAAAATTATACATATGTACAGGGTAACATGTAGTGTTTTGATATATATATACTTTGTGCAAACATATATAAAATGGTTTTAGACTCCCTATTTTTCCTTTGCCTTATTTACTTTCATTTAGCCTATTCCTAAAATGAGATGTCTCTACATCTGCAAATTGTAACTCACCTTCTCGAAGCCCAGGGGTCTCAGGGGGCTGGAGATGCCCAGGACAGGTGAGAGAGCTGGTCGATGGCAGGTGAATCCACAGTGCTCTCCTCTCACCCCAGGGAGATCAGACCTGTAGGTTTTATGAGTGGATTTCCACTGAGGGCTTCAGTATCAAACTAAAAACATGGAAGGGGGTGTTTTATAGCAGGGGAACGTGAAACAGCTACTAGACAAGATAACATTTCATATGCCTTATAATCTGTGATGATCCTCTAGACCATCGGAGTTTTCAGAACATCCAAAGATCAAAGTCTAAATTAGAAAAATTAGCAATTTCTTCTCCCTTATAGAAACTCCCATGTTGGCTAGCTGGCTCATTTAGTCACAGAAAACATGGGAAGCCAAGATCCATTTTCAATTGCTAGATAGGAGGTTTTGATATCAGGTATCCCCCAAAAGCTAATGAATGGACAATGCAGGAATGTTCAGAGGTGAACGGTTTAGATGATGAGAACTATAATCTCCTCGGTGGATTCATCCACTGACAGGGATTAACTGGGTGGTAACTGTGGGCGGGTGGAGTGTGACTAGAAGAAGTAGGTCATGGTGTGGGTGGGGGGTGTCTTTGGGGTTTATATGCTGTCCCTGAGGAGCCAGCTTGCCCTCTGTGCTTTTTGGTTGCCATGTGCTGAGCTGCTTTCCTCCCCCAGGCCCTCCCACCATGATGTCATGCCTCATCTTAGGCCCAGAGCTCTAGAGTCACTTGACCATGGACCGAACCTCTAAAACCATAAGTCAAAATAAACTTTACTTCTCTTAGTTGTTGTCATATCTTTTTGGTCACAGCAAAGGAAAGTTGACTAATACAGCAATCATACGTAATATGAAAAACATTAATGACAGCCTACCATATGCCTAAAACAGACTGAATTTGCCCACCCCATGAATTAAGAGAAGCTTCTTTTTCTGAGAGTGAAAACTGAAGGGCTGGAAGAACCCCTGACCCTTGCCTGACACAAGCCAAGAAGCTGTATGCAGCCATGGCCCCTACCCGACCGACCTGTCTGCACCAGGCTAGCTAAATCTGCATATGTAAGGTTTTTTTTTTCCTTCAATCTCACACTGCTGCTCCTGACTCTCCTTTAAAACTTCTGCTCACCTTCAGGGATTTTGAAGATGGAACTTTTGAGACAATGAAGTTTCTTCTGTCTTCCTTCACAGTTGGCTTTGAATAAAAGGTACTTTTCTACCCATTTGCCTTGAACTATTTGCTAGAGCAGTAAACATGGTAGCCCAGCCTCTTCTCCCCAGGAAGGATAGATGCTATCTGGTTACAAGCCTCAGAGCCCATATTCACAAAGGCACATGCACATACACCAGGGCACACCAATCATTCATCTAAATATAAGGCACAGATCATGGGAAATCCCTCTGTCTACAGGGTGGTTTAAGTGCATTAGAAAATAATAATTTACAAGTGACATAGCATCCTGAAGTAAGGCAGTAGTTAATAAGTTGCCCAGAAACACTGTTCTGCCAAACCATGGTAGAAAAAGCCTCACATGTACAAAATACGGAGGAGGGTGAAGAAATTCACAGATTTCAACTTGAAATTACATTTTTTTTTCCAACACTGTATCTGTTGTAGTTTCTTTTTAATATATAATTGCCTATTAAAATATTTTACTTAATTTCACTCAGCATCTCTTCTTTCTTTTAATTTTCTTCAAGATCAGTAATCTACAAAACACATTTTGATCATTTCCATACATATTTTTTCACGGGGTACTTAAAGTTCCCAATTTTTTATCTCTTAATTACTATTTTGATTAGGAGATTTTTTTCTCATTAGAAGTAAGATTACAGCTTATTAGTACTCTGAAACTGGAACAGGCCACCAATGCCCAAGTTTGAGCTTTTTTTTTTTTTTTTTTGGAAAAAATCATAATCATTGTCTCTGATAGTATGGGGAAATCAATTCAATATGTGGAAAATGAAAAAGATTAAGTTATAAAAGAAAGGACGGATGTAATCGGTGGCGATGGGTCGAGCTTTAGGAGTTGCAACAATGTGACACAGTGGGATGAGACCTTAACCTCAGCCACTTTCATGGTTACCATCTCTATTCTCCATCAGTGTTTGCGAGGACGCTTGCTGGAGGTACTTTCCTAGCCAGCAACTATTGCTTTAAAACAAACATCTCTCTCCTACTCCGTTATAGAAGAGAACAATTTCATGCCTTTTACCTCACTGTGGCTAGCAACAGCAAGAAATAACTGTAAAAAGGATTTTTAAAACCCATTTTTATAGTGCTTTGCAATATATGGATGATTTTTATGCAATTCCTCCATCCACTGCAGAAAAGGGTAGAACTTTTCAACAGGACAATTTATACACAGATGATAATATAGTTTTTTAAATTAATTGTGTGACGGTACACTCATGCTTAGGAAGAAAAAAAAATAACAACACAAAACTCTAATTAATAGCATTTGATGATTTCTAACCTATCCACATTTTCATATTTGATAACTTTATGAATGTAAGGTCACTAAAGGCAGAGTTGAGAAGGGGTGGACCACAAGCCTTGGGCAGCACCTCACTGATGTCACTGAGCTGTAAAAGACAGAAATCTCCATCCACTCATCTTTTGTAATAATACTCAGGATCGCCACATTCCTTCCAGTAGAAAGTAGAACATGGGAATTTAATCTTTGGGACTTAAGGAATTTGATAACAGAGGGAATTTTAATGTGGCTGACTCTTTGGTATAAGAATGCCTTTAATACTTCGATGATATCAACAGTATGGCAGAATATGATTTGGAGGTGGGACATTGAATGAAATTTCAGTCTGAAGACAGAGAGGCCTGGGAGGTAATGTGCATTTTAAATACTCAGTGTACTTCACTGACACGTGTCAGAGCCGTGTATAAACACAACCTAACTGTCCACCCATTATCTGGTGAAGGCCAGGATGGATGAGTCTATCACGTGAAAGATAGAAGCAAGACTATCTTGACCCCCCAAATTTTTGTCCTATGAAGTAAGAAGTCATCTTCTGAAAGGCTTTCCTTCTATTCCCATGCTACTGGTTAAAGGCTGGGATGACACTGGCTGGAGAATTCGCCTTCTCAGTGGGTCCTTTGACCCTGGCTTCAGGTCTTCACGTGGAGGTACGACTGTCAGGGTAACAGTAGTATAAGTTAGAGTTTCCTTACTCTCTTCTAAGGGATAGCCCTTGTGCTCCCTCCAAGTGTGTGACATCAGCACTGAGTAGTCATGCTACAGCCCTTCTCCCTGACTGCAGAGACAGCAGGCTCCCCTCTGCTGTCTTGCCAACTCCCTAAACGCAGAGGAGCTGGTTCTGCCCTCTGCCTAGAAACCCGCAGTCTGGGTGGGAAGGCCAAGTTAAAGAAGAGTTAGCCATCCCATTTTGTTGCGCTCCCAAACCCAGTCTTTAGTATTTTTATAATACCACTTATAACACAAAATAATGGAGTTTCCCTCCACAGATCCATCCTCCAACACCAACCATGCATCCTGGAAGTAACGTGATTATGACCCTGACTATCCAGACTTCACCTCCGCAAGTTCAAGGGCTCACTCCAGGTGACGGCCCTAACTTGAAAGACCATTTGTCATAGCGGCTCCCCAGACTACTCTCACGAATGTCCAACTTGGCTTCAAGGTCAGGGGTTTCCGGGGCTTCACTCTCAGGTTTGACAGTTGGTCATAATGGCTCACAGAACTCAGGGAAACACCCCTGGCTATTCCTGGTTTATTATAGAGAGTATAAATGAACGGCCAGATGAAGAGGTACAAAGGGTGACATCCAGAAGTGTCCCAGGCACCCCAGGAGTTGGGGTGTACCAACTTCATGACATTTAAATGCATCACGGACTTGGAACCTTTCCCACCTCCATCATTTAGGGGTTGTCCTGGAGACTCCATTCAGTAGGTAAGGACTGACTGAATAATCAGTCATTAGTGATGGTCTCAATCTCTGGCTGCTCTTCCCTCAGCAAGGTGGGATGGGCAGGACTGCAAGTTTTAACCTTTTAATCTCATGGCTCCTTCCTTTCGAAAACTGCTCCATCCAGCAGCTATCTCAGGGCCCACCAGGAACCATCCCCGGAGCAGAAGCACGTACAGTGGAACGGGGCTCATTATGAATAATGAAGACCTTCATCCCAACCCTGTCACTCAGGAAGTTTCAAGGATGTCAGGAGCTCTGTGCCAGGAACCACAAAGACAATTAAACTTGTATTTCTTATCATATCACGATATCATCTCATGCCTTGTAATATGCGAGCATGTCTTACTTTCATTTTGGTGGAATTTGGGGAGGAAGTAAAGATAGTAGCTGGGTTCAGTCTTCAAAGTTTAAGCTGCCAGTCTCTTCACACAAAGGCCTAAGTAAGGAACAGGCACATCAAGAAAAAGTAGACTTTGACTAAGTATTAGTGGGCAACAACTAGTTCGGTTGTATCTGTATCCTTTATACTTTTAAAAACCTCAGTTGATTTATCACCTAACTCAAATTGTGGTACAGAAATGGCTTTACTGTGACCACTTCGGGGTTTCTGCAGAAGATTTATTTTCAATTGAAGGTCTTAGGCAGAAGCTAGGGATAATTACTTTTTCTTAATACTCTGGATGATTTTTTTTTTTTTTTTTTTTTTTTTTAGCAATGCCTATTGTTTTACAAACCACTAGATTACATGTTAAAAAAAAAAAAAAACAGAAGAAAAAAGTTGCAGCCTAGGAGTTACTGATAAAATGGTAATGGCAAAGAGTAATTTTGTGGGAATTCTAACAAAATCAAAGATCTAGCTCTGGAGAAATAAGTGGCATACTCCTGTTCCTTCCCTTCCATCTACTGCTTCTCTAAGATTAACACATGTCCCAATCACGTGGTGTATTTTTTAAATGCACATTGATGCTCCAAGCCCCAGAGTTGTTTGGATGTAGACTGAAAATTTGCATTTCTAAGAAGATCCGGGTGATAGAGATGTTCTGGTTAGGGAACCTCTCTTCAACAGTCTGCTCCAGTGATACTACCCAAATTCTAGCTTTTTTTGGCCCAAGGACAGGCAAAGAATTAGGAATGTATTGATTCAGATGAGGGTGTAACATGGGAGATAAGGAGAAAGATGCTTTTGTTTTTGACACCTGGGTTGTCTATATAGAATGTATTTCTTCTGCTCATATTCATCAAAATCATTCCAAGTTTACCCTATAAAAATAGCATCAAACAATGCTTCAGTGGCAGTATTTATGTGCAAAAAGAAAAAGATTATTTTCTTTTTAGGGTGCTTTTACATACATTAACTCGCTTGATTCATCCAAGAATTCTTTCAAGTTAATAAACAAGTTATTTATTGTGACCATCTTACAAATAAAAACTAAAGATAAATGAGTTCATGGTTTTCCACAAAGAAATTCCAGGCATATAAAACTATTACCCATGTTTTCTCACACCTAATTTATCGTTCTTTCCATTACATCACTCTGTTTTAAATAAGACAAACATCAGAAACCAGGGCTCCTCTATACAGCTCAGCGAGTGTCAGTATATAAAATCAAGAATCCCTTGGGGTAGTACTGGGATTCAAGTAAAGTAAGTGAAGTGTTCACCTTGGACACAAAATTTCATAGAGCAGAAAAAAGTACAGTAACCAAGAAGACAATCATAAAATGCAATATTTTTAAAAGGCTAAAAAAGTAAAAAATCAGTGATGAATGAAATATGCACAATTATACATACAGGCAGATTGTGTTACAATTGGCAGTCTAGAGTCAGGGAAACAGTCAACCTGTCATTATGCAATGGGGACATTTCGAGTCATCTGTGGCACCTGGACCCACAAGGCTTTTGTGTTCCCAGTGGGGTGGGGTTCTGAAGATTTACAATAGACTGACCATGGAGAGATTAGACAGTCTGAAACTTTCTGGTCATGGTTTTTGATCATATGGCTTACATTATCTTTTTCTGCCAAGTTTAAATTCATGAGGATATTTTGATAAATGCTAGTGGAGCACACATTTCTCATTTTGCTTTCCTCTACAACAAGCCAGTGTCTCATATGTTCATTGCAGATACATTGACAACTTCTTAAATTTCTGTTGAAATCTGAACAAGGAGAAGGAGAATAGAGAAATTAATTTTTCTCTAATGTGAAAAACACACTTGACTCACTTATCCACTTTGGTAACACAAGTGGTAATAGTTTTGAAACTGGTTTGGCTTCTCAGGTATGTCAATTAACCATGTTGGTTAACAATTCTAAAAGGTTCCTAAAGAAAAAGAGGAGCTAAAGCAGAAAGTTTCAGATCACAGTTATCCAAGGTATACAAAATAGATTAAATGTGTCAGACTGGCTCCTGTTGATACCAGACATCTCATGGTCTATAGGTTTAGAATCTCTTTTCTGCAAGTGTTCTCTTTATTTATTCCCCATAAAGTTCACTCAAATATTGTTCTAGGTTAACACAATGCTTTTGATGCAAGAGCCTGTATAATTTTTTTAAAATTAATACACTCCCCTCACCACCGCTGCAAACATTCAATTTTGTATATAATCAAGGAAAGTACAATTATCATTGTTAATATCACTTTAATAAGATAGAATTTTCTGGGGTGCTTTTTAATAATATAGATTCTCAGCCTCCAATCCTAGAGATCCTCATTCATAGGTCTGGGGTAAAGACCCAAAGACCCTTTGATGGCATTCCTACCAAGAATCATGATGATTGTGATATAGGGCATGGCCCACAGGTCCAGCTCTTGGAAAAGGAGACTTGGAACCACAGGTTTTTCTCCTGAAATATTTACAAAAATTGTTCTCCTGGGACAAGGGGACAATTGGGCAGAGGAAGAAAGTACACAAGAACTCAGTCTCCCCGGAGGAGCTCCAGGGCTGTACAATCTTTAGGAATGTGGAGATTCAGAGAAGAGGCTGGGATCTTTTGTTCTTGCCCGCTTCAAACCCTCACTGTACCTGAGCTGCCCAGGTCAAAGAGGCTTGCCCTGGGAAAAGCAGCTCTATACCTGGGAAGGGCCTGGAGAGCTCCACCTTCAGGCTGCACATCAGCCCTCCAGTCAGGTGAGGCATCTACCTGGACACGCCAGTGAACTGTAGTCAGAATGATAAGTGCACTTCACTTTCAAGCTATGTGAAAACATGCATGTGAAGCACGCATGACCCCTAACACTGGAGAGAAGGGATTCCATATGCCATGCAGGACTACACAGGGGCTGTACTCAGCTGCAGAATGAACTGTCAAGGGCTGTGGGAAGCAGGCTTCATAGTCACAAAAGGGTAAAGTCACCTTTGATTCTCTTGGGAGGATGAGATTCATTTTTTTTTTAAATAATTGGATGGCATGATGGGGAAATAAAATCCGTTTGTTGGAGACCAAGAGGGGTGCAGCTGATCAAGTTGCTAAGGGAAATTTCTGGGCATAATTCTGTTTTTCTTTTTGGGTGAAGGGATACATAATGAGAGAATAAGATTTCATGGAGACGTCTTTGAAACCCTATGAGTTTCAAAGATTAGGAAGCAGTTAAAATTTTTGATCTTACCATAACCAGTCCTAAATAAAGGGCTTGGCATTATCCCCAATAAAGAAATGAGCTGTTTCATCTTCTAGTACATTTGCAAGAAAGTTATTGAAATCATGGCTACTTATGTGTATGAAATCATAGTTACAAATGCAGTTAATAGAGACTGTCTTCATGTGCTGAATGCATTTTGTTCATAAATTAATATAGAAAAAGCAGGAGATGTGCATACTTAGATGAGAACATGTATACATGCCCCAAGGAGGAAGGTAGTGAGCCTTTGGAGTAATTTAATTCTTTTGAAGGATCACAACAAATGGTACATTTCCAAATTCTTGGTCAAAATCTTTTGAAAAGTTGGCTAGTTCAATCAAATTCAAATTTTCTGAATTTGTAAATTTTCAGTACTATTCTAACATACGTGAAATAAAAATACTCTGAAGAGGCTAATCAGCATTAGTGAAGCATGTTTCAAATTTAACTGGCTTTGAAGCCACCCACATCTCATATTCACCATTATATATAAACAGGTATTTGGGTTTTCATGGTATTTCAAAATGTAATAACTACTAAATTTATGCCTAAAGGGACTTAGTTATGTCTAGTAATAAAAGTACCTTAAGGTTTATGTAGCTTTGAAAGTAAATGTACAATATTAAACTTCTATTGGTTACTTAGAGGTATTAAAAGTATGATGAAATTTTTGGCATTGAAAAAGCCTAGGAACTGTTAAGAGTGAGTAGGAGTTAAATGTCATATGTTGCATTTCACAAAATACAACGTCATTAAATCCATCATTGTTCTCTGGTGTTTTTTTTTTCTGATATGGAGAGGCTCCTGTCCTTGTATTGTGAGAGCCTGAGAGACACCTGCACTCCAGGCACCACTGTGCAGACAGCACGCTGGAAGTACAGATCTAGGACCTCCCAGCAGAAAGTATGCAAACATTATTAAATAATTGACCTTCTTAATAATGGTTTTCTTCTCTGTGCCAGCAATCATAGGGACATTTGTCCTGTGGTACACATGATATAATTGTGTTAACCAAGCAAACTTCTATTTAGAAAGTAAGATGTCAAATGAAAAGCAACATTTTAAGCTCAACCAGAGAAAGAAGTAAATGTTTTCCCTGACAATTGAAACAACATTTTTGGGTGATTTAAGAAAGAAAAAAAAAATAAAGAGGAAGATCTAATATGAAATCATAAAAGGAAGTTTTGTTATAAAAAGGAAATAAAATCTTGGCCGAAACAGCTAATTTCCAGCATGATGATGTATTTTCTTGGCAACTGATAATAGCATTTCATTACATATGTTAGGTTTAGGGTCTATTTACTTATACTTTGAAAAGCTAGTAAAGAATATGAAATTAAAGTTGGAAAATCCAGTGTAATTGATATTTTATAAAAATAACAAAAACTTAAACAAAAAACATGACATGTACTTATCTAAGATAGAGCATATGATAAAATCTTAGACCATTATAGATCACCAATTTATGAATAAAATAAGCAGAAGGCAAAAAATTAAATTCAATGTGGAAAATGCAGTGAGTCTTGATTAAATCATGGTCCTCCACTATTTGAGAAGGTTGTTTTGTCTTACAGATATCTCAGCTTGGGGGAGGTGATGGATGACAAAGGAGGAAGGCGGATCAAAGTGTTCTAATGTCATAATCAGTGGGTGCCAGATGACGCAGATCAGAGAGCCCCCAAGTCTTTCAGCTATGATATGTCCATTTCAGGAATGCTTTTTGGAAAGAGTCCAAACCAAAATAAAACAACAATAAGAACAACAACAATAAAAAAAATGAAAACGTCCCAAAATATTGAATTAGAATGGGAAGAGAATGCATTTTATTTTGTATAGAAAGACCAGCTCTAAAGTTATCACATAATTAATTCCATCTTTAAAAAAAATATCACAGAAGGGCTGGGGATGTGGCTCAAGCGGTAACGCACTCGCCTGGCATGCGAGGGGCGCTGGGTTTGATCCTCAGCACCACCTAAAAATAAAATAAAGATGTTGTGTCCACTGAAAAATAGATATTAAAAATTCTCTCTCTCCTCTCTCTCTCTCTCTTAAAAAAATATCACAGAAACTGGCACAAAAGCAGAGACTCATCAGAAACCTTCTTTGACGCAGCACAAAATATCTCCTCATTCAATACCTCTTTTAGCATCTGATCTTTTTAAAAAATCAAAATATACTTTTCTTACATGTGTTTTTAATGTCATAATTCTATCCAGGGCCCTCTGTAATTTGAAGCAGAATAAAGAAATTTGCAATTATGAACAGCAACTCACCTTTGTCGCAGAGAAAACACTTATTACCATGGCTGATTTGTCATAGTGATATACTTTGCAAAGACATGACATTTTAAAATACAATTGTTCACAGAGTATCACTGGCTATCTGCTGTTCTCTGATGGCGGCATTTGACCAGATCTACTTAGCTTGTACATACACAACAACAGATATAATACACACATCTTTTTGAAACCACGTGCACATATAGAAGAGTGCAAAGGAACCTCATGTGCATACATGCATTATGCTCCTCTATGTGTTCGTATAGATATACCAAGTGATTTAATGTAACTCTGACTGGACAGACATGACGGGCTCTTCCCTTGTGACATTGTTCTCACTTGGTGAATAAACCCAAGTCCCTAGGGAATGTTTCTTAGACAAGAGCCTTCATCTGCAATGTCAACAACCTAACTGTGACTTATTTTTAGCACATAATTACCTGGTAACTTGTCTTTCCCTTCACAGGTATAATTTTTTTGAATTCAAAAGAACCTCTCATCTTGTGTTCGACATGAATAGCGAAGGGTTAGGTATATATGACAAAAGGAATTTAATTCATACAGAAAAGAGAGATGTAGCTGTGGGTAAGAAGAGATGGAAACAAGTTAGAACTTGAATCTTTTGCCTCTATCATCCAATCCCCACTGTAAATCTTGACTAGCTCCTGGATGGGTGTAAAATTAAACCATGAATAAGAGCAATCAAAAATATTGTATGAAGTTTCTAATAATTTCAGAATTTTGTTTAGCCTTTTGCAACACGGGGTAGGATGGGGGAGCAGAGAAAGAAAAGAAAATATCAGGACCAATGAATTTCCTTACAGATTAAGAAGGAAATTAAGCTATTTGTGGGGGGAGGGTAGACTCTGTAAGCATATATCTCTATAATTTACAGCTACCTCTTTTACACATTATCATCTTCCAAATTCCTGCCTCTCTTTATTTGTATCTTCCTCCTTACTGTTATTTGAAGATTAACAAATTGGTGGTACAAATGAATAACATAGATAAACAAGAAAAGTCTCCCTAAGAGAGGGAACAAATGTCTGTTAGCACCTATCTTACTCAAGAATAAGCCTTCCTTTTCTATTAAAACAAATCAAAACAAGTAAATAACAACAGAAAATGGACCAGTTACTAGCATCAAATGTAGTCAGTGCTGCACATCAGAGTATATTTGCAAGAGAAAGATCTAAGACAAAGGACCAGACTGAGGAGCAACAGACTCCACCATGGGCATCCCAGTGACCAGACTCCAACCTGGGTTGCAACTTTATCAGGAGAGAGTTGGTCAACCTGGCTACATGGTGTTGTGCTTCTCCCAAGCTTCTCCCTGCACCAGAAAAGGGCCCTGATGAAAACTGTCAAGTTCTTTGATATTATTTATTAAAGATTAAGAAAAAAACACTAACAAAGCTAACAGCATAATTATAGAACGCTGTATTTCTTTGTTTTATATGTTGTATAAAACCTGATGCAAGTTGATTTTCTCTGCATTTAATTAAATTAATTGAGGTCCTGCAACCAGCATAATCAAAAGGAAGGGTGTTTGCCTACTTGAACTTTCAACAGCTCAACAAATATTTAGTGATTACATGCACAGTTTTTCTAGTGATCCTAAAGGGTACCTAAATAAAGCAAACTTGCAAATTATATGTTCCTTAAGCTCTGTGCATATAATATACAACCATAAGAAATTATGAATCATATATACAGAAATATATACTACTTATAATGCTAGCTAGACCTATGTAATATAATTAGTTCAGGTTAAAACATATTGAAATTCAGAAATGATTCTGTAGTTTCCAGTTATAAATACAATAGATGAAAATTCATGTTTAATGTGAAATTGAGGTTAAGAAAGAGAAAGAATTTCTTATTATCATTTGATAGAAAAGGAAAAGGAAAAATATATTCCAGAGATAGATAACAGCAGAACAAAAAGCACACAAACCAAAAATTTTTACCTTTGATCTGCAGTGCTTTATAGTTCAGTATGGCTAGTGTCTGTGCTATATAATGGCAAATAACAAGAAGTAAATTTAAATGGGTTATTACATCCAGAACTTGGAAGACAGACTAATATATATGAGCATCATTCTATAGACAATAGAGAGCCATTAAATATGTTTGACTTCCACAAATTTGAAGGGTGCTACAATAAATGCTGGTCCTCAGGAAATTGATCTGACAGCTAGCTAGCTGCAGAAGTGCACTCAGAATGTACTCAAAGTAGAGAAAGAGGTGAGGAGGAACCTATTGGGAGGCTGCTGAAGCAGCCAGGGTTACCAGCTGGTGAATGAGCATTGCAGAAGTAGGGAGAGACTTGGTTAGTAGGTAAATGACTGATATTTTGGATGTAGAACAAATAATGTCTTACAAGTGAGAACAGATGAGGATAAAAAAGAAAATTATCAAAGATGATGACTGAAATGCTCTTCTAATTTTTTATAAGCAAAAGATTCTGTGAAAACGAGCATGATATTCCTAAGAGGTGATGAGATTGCTTTACGCCACTAAGAAACTAGATACAAAGATTACATTAGATTTTAATTAATTAATTAATTAGTTTTGAACAAAGAATTGAAAGTTCTTTTGATTTTCTGACATTGGTAGAATAGCCATCATTTTGCATAAATCTCCTTAAGGGTAGCTGAAGTGGGTTTAGAGAAAGAAAATTTGATTTTCCTTCTTTACATAGAAAAGATCAACCTCAAAAGCTGATGGAGGGCTGGTGATATAGCTCAGTTGGTGAAGTGTTTGCCTCACATGCACAAAGCCCTGGGTTCAATTTCCAGCACCAAAAAAAAAAAAAAAAAGATGGAAATTCTCCTGAATGGAGAACAACTTCCCCCTCCTCCTCCTCCTCCTCCTCCTCCTCCTCCTCCTCCTCCTCCTCCTCCTCCTCCTCTTCTTCTGTTTTTCCACCATTTCTGCTGTGAGAGCTACTATGCAAGGGATACTGAATTATCACTGTCTGGTTTTCCACAGTCTCTTTTCTCCCACATGTTGATGCCCTCTGGCCATCAACTCCTTTAGCTCTGACACACTCCTCTGAGTATCCAGGCCCCTTCCCTCCAGGACTGCCCTGGACGTTAGAGCCTCTTGGTAGCGGCTAATGCTCTGTGTAAGTGCCGGAATCCACCAACATGTGTCCATTGCTCTTCCAGACATCCAGGGCCTGGCTTCCTTGTGAGAGGGCAAGTTACTGTGAGACTAATCAACTGTAAATATTTACTGTTTGAAAAAAAGAATATACGACTGGGACTGGGTATAGGTTAGAGGTGGAACAGTTGCTCATGAAGCCTAGGGAGCACCTCCAAAAAGGGTAGTGGCATTTGATTAAATAAAGACTGAAATAATATATCACCAAGTGTTGAGACTGGTTAAAGGGAGGGTACAGAACACGTATGTCATGTGTGTGCCCACACATGTGCTGTGGGAGCCATAGAAGAATTTGAAGGCATAAATTTCAGAAATCAAACAAGCTAGTTGCAGAAAATGCTAGAGCAGCTAAGAAAACACGAGGGGACTGCAGGGGTGTCTGTACACAATTGCAATGAAACAGGCATTACATTTGCTAGCATTAGAACCACAGCCTTGTGTCCTGTTCTACTCTGAGCTGCCTCATCCATGAAATAGGAAAGATGGCAGTAACAATTCATACTTTAGGAAAAGAGATTAAATGGGACGATACATATTCTTCTCTGAAAAGCACTAGTTGGTACACCCTAAGCACTCTGGTCATTGGCTCCTAGTTTTATTTTGGTGGTGTCTTTCATTTTTTTTCTTAATCTCATTAGTTCATCCTTCTCCTTTTTCTTTCCTCATTTCATGGGGAAAGGTTGGTTTGGGGTCTCCAGCACTAATTCTCCCTCATGCTTGAACCTTGTGGTTGTGAGAGAGTTGGGACTGCCCCAGTCTTGTGGTACAATTTTCCACCACACAACAAAGCAAAGCTAATTGGTCCCTAAGGGATTTCTTTCCCCAGTGAAATTGTTTGGCTGAGTATTGTGATATATATTTTTCTTTATAAACAATTTATTATAGATGCTCATTTGAAATCAGCAGAGTATAAGAATAAAGTTGTTTGATTTTTCCATTTTAAAGTTAAATTCATTTTTACAGTTTTTTTTTCAGCCAGTACTTTTCTGTGTGTGTATTCAGTGTGTATATTTAGTTGTTGGTAGGATATTCCGTTCTACAGGATACCTAGATGTTGTGCCATGTATACACTCTCCTTTTATCCACATTGGAATGCAGCAAGAGGGACAAGAACAGCTGAAGATGAGCATTTCCTTTTATCTCTCACACCATGACTTGCCTCTCTGTTTAAAGTCACCTGCTTCCTGCCTGACACCTATCAATTAAAAGAGAAAAAAAAAACAAAACTTTTTTGTGACCATCCTTTTTCTCTGTATACAGACACACAAACAAATATACTTACTTGTGCATGTAAAGGTTATTTTTATTATTGTTTTGTAATTACATACTTTTTTTAATTTACTACTTATAAAATCCCTCTGACTCCCAGGTCAATGGATATACTTAATATATTATTTTTAATAACTATTCTGCCATTGTTTAAATTAGTCACATTTACCCAACAGATTTAGTAATGCTTCCTTATTTTATTTATTTTTACTATGCATGATTCTCTTACTTCAGTTTTTATCTTATATAGTTTTACAAATATTCCAATCTTATGTTTGCTTTTTGAGCTTGTGGTCTATTTCATCGCTTATTGATTTGTTCACAAATTTATTCCTTTGACCATTTTTAGGCCATCAACCTGTCTATAGATTCCTGTATAGCTCAAGTCTTACTGACTTGCTAAAAGGCCCTGACTTTTCACTAGCGTGTTCTGAGAACAAAGAGGAAGCCAGAGTATCTGTGGAGTTCACTGAGGAGAAGAGTATTTACACATTTGTTGATGATCCTTTGGCTATTCCTGCTCTGGAAAGTGCATGTCCAAGAATTTTGCACAACTGACATATTTCAGTTGAAAGCATGTGTCTCTACCTTCCTGATTTCCACAGGTTCTTTCTTAGTCATGGGGACTGCATGCAGGCAAACAGGGATTGCATACTGGCACATGGGCACTGCACACAGATACATGGGGACAGCACCCAGGCACATGGAAACTACCCCTAGGTACATGGGAACTGCACACAGGTACAGTTTTGTGCTCTTATTTATTTTTTATATTTCCATTTGTTTTTGATAAACTGAAAGCAAGCTTTTAAGTTCAACATGATCAAACTTATTAATCTTTTTATGACCCGATATTTAATACTTCTATCCAATGTGATCCTAAAGATACTGCATATTTTAGACTAGGTTTTTAGAGCTGTTTTCTACATGAGCCTACAACGGATGTGAAGTATAGATCTGAGCATGATATAAAGCATAGGAGCTTTTCCTGTTTTCTCTCTGTGCATAAATATTGTGTAGGTGCTGCTTATTGAAAAGTATTTGCCTTCATCTGACTTATAAATTGTTTCCATGTGTAAGTCTGCTGCTTGGCTTTCTGCTCTCTGTGTTGGCTCTGGCCTTGTCTTCTCACCACGGAAATTTGCAAAACTATGAAAGTTGAAGTTCATTTTTTCCAGAATAGCAAATATCCTCAATGCAAAAATAATTTTAGTCTTGGTTTCAGCTTTTCTTTTTCATTCACTGGTATTTTCCCATCTATTAATTTCTTTCCATACATTTTAGAAGGTATTTTATATAATTGCATTGATGGAAACTAATGCTTTTTTATTTACCATTTATTTAGCATTAATGAACATGGAATTTAGTTTTCCAACATTTTTTAGTTGTTGATGAACCTTTATTTTATTTGCTTATTCATATGTGGTGCTAGGAATCAGAGAACCCAGTGCCTCACACATATGAGGCAAGCACTCTACAACTGAGCTACAACTCCAGACCGGAATTTATTCTTTTAGATGAAGATGAATAGGAATTCAAATTTATTTTTAAGATGACTTCACAGTTTTGTAAAATATTTTTTCATTATTAAATGCCTCCACTTTCTCTCTCCTATTTACACACACACACACACACACACACACACACACACACACACACCTATACATATAGCCTCTATTTCTTGTTTTAAAAAACTAACTCATTATCTATTTATTCCCTCTTATGTTATAGCATAGTATTTATTTTTAATGTCAGGTAAGGCAAGGCCAACCTCATTAATGGAGTTCATAATTTCCTGGATATTTTTGGATATATATTCTTTCATATGCTCTCTAAAATAATTATGTCCTATTGCAAAAATAAAAATGATGAACACAAAAACAAGAATAGCAAACTCCTTAGGACACTTTTTCTACATACTTAAAGTTATAATATTATTTTGTGACCATTGACATGTTTACATTATGACTTCATAATCAACAAAGTGATATTTCTTCCCATTTGTGCAGAGCATGTTTTATATCACCAATGAGAAATTATAACTTTATTTGTTATCTATAATATTAAATTATAAATGAAATATTTATTTTAATTTAATGTTGAGGTAGCTATTTATACCTAGCTAACTCTAGCATAACTCTTAAATGCTAATATAGCTAATGGCTTTTTGTTTTTTATGCTCCAACACATCAACACAATTTCTTATCAACCCAAGTAATATTTCTTCAACTTTTATGGCTTTTCTAGGTGCTCATTGATATTTTATCTTAAGAGTTCTTTTTTTTTCCTAATATTTATGGAAATAACTTTTGTCTTGGTGTGTTTTGCACATCAATTAGACAAGAGTTTTAATGTGGTGAAAACATTACATTGTCGTTTTCAGTTTTTTAAGATACCTGCTCTTCTTTGTTAAACAATTTTCATCTTACTCAAAAAAAGTATCATTATATTTATATCTTGCTTAAATTTTAATACAGGATATCTGCATGTTGTGTCAAAATCATATGGCTTATATATTTTAACTTACTTAATACAATTAATTTCTGGCAATATTTTGATTCTCATTGGCTTCTGTTTTGCAACTAATAAGTCAGTGAATATTATATACCTTCTCTGCTAGAAACTGTGACCACCTGTTGTGGGCTGAACTGTGTCTCTCCAAAAGATGTGCTCAAGTCCTAAACCCCAGTACCTGGAAATGTATCCTTTTGAAATAAGCTCTTTGTGTATATAACCAAATTAAGAAGAGGTTTTACTAAATTAAATAGAACCCTGATCCAACATGAGCAGCATCCTTTACAGGAGGAGCGAAGCACTGTGTGAAGACAGAGACACATAAGGGAGACTCCACGTTATGACAAGGACAGACTCTGGCATGGAACTGAAATAAACCACTCATTGTCAAGCAAGGAGAGATGCCAGGACCATATTCTCCTTCAGAGCCCTCGGGAGAAACCAGCCCTGCTCATGTCCTGGTGTTGGTCTTATGGAATACTCAACTTTGTACAAATACATTTATATTCCTTTAAGCCACCATATTTTCAATAATTTGTGAAGGCAGCCCTGGAAATCTATACACTATTATATAAATTTTAAAGTTTGTTATAGAACAAAAGAAAAATAAACACTTCAAATTCCACAAGAAGAGAGGTATGAGTTTTACTCATTGCTGTTCGCTAGTGCCTGTCACACAGTATATGATGAATGAGTATGTCTAAGACGATGAATGTGAACGTATGTTCTTTATGTTTCTTGTATGTAATGAGAGTTAAGATTTAAAAAATTTGAAATGCTGAAAAAAAATTAAAATAGTGATTCCAATGACTATTTTATTAAGTAATATGTTGAGTATTACAGAAGAAGTATATGGCATAAAACATTGAACTTTTCTTTAAGAAATATTATTTATTTTTTCAACAATTATCATTTTGTTCTGTTTAAGTATGATGATAAATATGGTTTGAAGAGAAGAGAGGGGAAAAATCAGGATGAAATTAAAAAAAAAAAAAATGGATGGAAGTAATGCAGAGCCCAGCACAACTGCTGAAGAGCGTTCCTGGGGGAATCTTCATGAAACCAGTGAAACTTGGCTGTGCATATCATACCAGATGCAGAAGGAGAAGGAAGGAAGTCCAGCAAAGATAGTCATTTGTGTTGTCTATTCTCAATTTTTAGAGAATATGAAATAGACAAATTAATTTTAAAAAGTTGAGACTTTCTGATGGATATACAAATGTAAAAAAAAAAAAAAACCAAACATGAACACACTCAGAGAGAGCAGGGACCTTGACGGCCTCACATCTCTCATGTGCCTCCCGTTTTGATGATCATGTCTGATAACCTACTGACTGATTAATGGATCAAGTACCCCAATGTTAGCTGAGCGCTTCATGACTATCGAAATTATTGATTTTTTTAAGAAATTTTTCTCCAGTGCCTTAAAGCTATTTGATGATAATGACTTTTTAAAAAAAACATAAACAAAAATCATGAAAGATAGATAAAATATGTCTTAGTAGATTAAGAGATAGGTACAAGATTTCCAGTCAGAGTCATCTCAGGCAAAGTGAAGGGTAAAATAAATCGAATTCATGTAAAAACAGGGGAAACTTGTCCACAGACCACCCAAGGAGAAAGTGCACCTGCAAGACACAGAAGAAGAGAGCTGCTCGGGAACAGGGGTCTGTCACTCAGGATTGTCAGTCATGTATGGACTGGAGCACCCTGCTTTGGAAAATCACCAGAAAGCTCTGCTCCAGAGATTTCTTTATTTAGCTATGTTTCAACACAGCTTCCTGGAATCCGAAAGAGCTTGAAGCAGGAAAAAATAAGTTCTTTGCATAATTGTTCATTTAAGGCCAGAAAATTGGAGAGGAAAAAAAAGGGGGGGGGGAGAACATCATTTGACGAAGGAACATAGCCAAGGTAGATAGAGCTTAAATGCAATATTAACATGCCTTTAAAATCTGAGCATCTTGTAAGACTTGATTGAATTATAAAATTAATGGTTTATAAGCCTATTATTGAGTTAAGTGAAACATCTACAAGCACATTTAGAGCTGTTATTTTCTGATCTCTTCGGAGCTTATTCACCAACGGAATAGTTGAATGCATTTCTAATCAACCACAAATTCAAATGCTAAATGATCATTTGGTCCAGAAAAAAATAATAATAATAGCACTGGGCTTTCCAAACGTAGCATTATCATTGTACTTAGATTCCAGCCAGGAAAATGCCAGCAAGACTTGTTGCTGAGATTTCCTTGCCTCTGTTTTTAGTGTTCATATTTAAAGATATAAAACCAAATATGTTTAAATGTTTAAGAGTTCTACCTTTTGGAGGAAGAAAAAAAAAACCAACATTTTTTCTAAATATTAGTAGGAAAGACTGATGTGAAAATTAAAGACACACTTCCTTTTCTTAAATTACTTTTTATCTAATATATTCCCAAAAGCATAATTAGGGGAGAGTAATAAATAATAAGTCAATTGTCAATGATTATTTTTGAGACAGCCTACTGTTATCTACCAAGGAATCACTGAAGCAAAAAGGAAGGAAGGAAGGAAGAGAAAGAGAAAGAGAGAGAGAGAAAAAAAAATATTATGTAATTTTTAATTGGTATAACTTCCAAATTCTTAAAAGTATCAAAATGTAAGATAAAACACAATAAATGAAATTATTACTATATTAAAATATATAGACCTCTACAAAAACTGTAATTCTATCTTTTAAACTTTAATAGCAAATTGTAGCTACAGATTTCATGAAAATAAATTACACTAATCACTATTCCCTTCCATAGTTTTTATACAAAAATAATAACAAATAAATAGATAGTGAACAGTGTTATCATTTTTATAGTTCTAAGGTAACTAAGATAGAAATTGAGTGTAAATATTCAAAATAAGTCTTAAAATTATTTTAATTGTTTAGTCTATTAAAAATTCCATAGGTGACAATATGTATTTTTCATTAAGTCAAGAAAATGTCGCTTAAACTGAAAAATTTGATCCCTAGAGAAGGAAGAGTGATTAAAAAGAATAAATAATTTGCATACATATTCCTTTAGTGTACTGATCACTTGAAAAAAAAAAAAACACCAATACTCTAGTAAAACTATAAAATGAAGCAGGCTTGGGGGTGTCTGTGACCTTCATCTAGGTGTGTTTTATGTGTTCAGCAGAAATTACCAGCAAGCTCTGTCTTGGAAGTAAAAAATTAGGTCTAAACATAGGCATGGTTTTAGAAATCTAAAATCATAAGTTTCATTTCTTCTTCTGACAGTTTTTTTCCATTTATTTTAACATTTCTTTAGTCAAATAATTTAGAAAAACAAAAGCAAATTTTATTCAAACAGATTTTTTTTTTTCTAAATCACAAAGCAAAATCCAATCTTCAAAGTCGAAATGTTACAATTTGAGTTTAGATTTTTAAAAAAAGTGAACATAGGTTGAGGATTTATTTCATTGGTAAAACACTTACCTGGTTTTAATCCCAGTCCCTTGAGAAAGAAAAAAATAGTACCTAGCACTGGACAAACTTTTGTAGAGGAATATCTTGTTACTCTGTATATCAGTGCCTAATTATTTAAAAAAACAGCTTTATGAGGCTGATATTCCACCCTGATAAAAGTATTGGTAAATATAGTTTGGCCAAGAATTACAAAAAATATTAAAACTAACATTACAGTAAGAAACATGAGGCTTTCCAACTAAAATCAAGAATGAGGCAAGATTATGCTCAGCATATTTTTCAAAATTTTACTAGAAGTCCTAGTTAATGCAAAAAGGCAAGAAAGTAAAATATATAAAGGAATATAAACTGGAAAGGAAAAAATAAAATTAAATTTGTTCACAGATATCATGATCTTTCATGTAGAAAATTGAAAGAATCAACAAAAACACTAGGGGGTGATTGTAGAAAATTTATATCCAGTGAGAGGTTCATATACAAAAGTGAATCTTGTTTTTTGTACATACATGCAATGAACAAGTGGAATTTAAATTAGAAATGAAGAACTCCTTATAGCATCATCCCAGATAGTAAAAATCATAAATGGAAATATAACAAAATATATATCGTGTATCATGACTAGATAAGAAAAACTATAAACTTACTAAAAAAATCAAAAAGCAAATTAAATATCGATACATAGCAGCCTATGTTCATGAATAGAATGACCCAATACTGTCAAGAAGCTAGTTCATTCCAAATTGCTCTATAGAGTCAATGCATCCCAATAAAACACCACAAATTATTTTGTGGATGTCAGTAAAATAGTTCTAATATTCGTATAAATAACAAATACTCAGGATAGTCAATTCAATAGTCAATGAGAAGAATGAGGTTGAGGGCATGAGATTACCTCGCTTCAAGGCTTCAAGTATCACTATGTTATAGGGTTCAATGCAGTGTGTTATTGGTGCAAAAATAACAAATAGCAAGTTGGAAGCCTGAGGCAGGAGGATAACGATTTGAAGGTCAGTCCCAGAAACTTACTGAGACGCTGTCTCAAAATAAAAAATGAAAGAAGCCGGGGATGTAGCTCAGTGGTAAAGCATCACTGAGTTCCATCCCCAGACCCCCTCCCCAACCCAGCAAATAATAAATTGATCTAGATGAATGAAAGATAATAGAGTGGTTATAAATTAATCCTATACGGTATGAAAATATCAACTCAACGTGTACCTAAATGCAAAATGCAAATATAAAACAGAAAGCTACAAAATCGGCATGGGGGTGACATATTTTAGATAAAACACAAAAGACAGATCCATGAAAGAAATGACATTAACATTAACATTAAATACCTCTCCTTTTCAGAAGACAATGCTAAGGGTTTGAGATGACAAGACACAGACTGGGAGAAAAGGTTTTCAAAAGACAAATTTCATAAAAGATGGTCACCCAAAATGTACAAAGAACTCTTAAAACTTAATAATGTTAAGATGGAAAGGCCCATTTAAGAATGGGCCAAAGGCTTGCACAGATATTTCATGAAAGAAGACAAATGCATGTCAAGAAAGCATATGAAAAGATGTTCAACATCATATGTCACTAGAGAATTGCAACTTAAAACCACAATAACATACAACTGCACTCCTATGAGAATGACCAAAAACAGTAACCAAACCAAACCTGAAAACACCAAGTGCTATTGAGGATGCAAAGCAAAAAGAACTCTCCTTCGTTGCTACTGAAAATGGAAAGTGATATAGCTGTTTAGAAAGTAGTTTACCAATGTCTTACAAAACTTAACCTACATTAGAAGATTGAGCAACAGTGCTCCTTGATATGGATATTTATCCAGAAGACTAAACAGTCATGTCCACATGAAAGTCTGCACATGGATATTTATAGCATTTTATTTGTAATTTTCAAAATTTCAAAGCAACCAAGATGTCTTCTGGCAGGTGAGTAGATAAATAAACCATGGTACATCCAAACAATAGAATATCATTGAACACTAAGATGATATGAGCTGTCAAGCTATGAAATAGGATTGATGAAACTTAAATGCAGAGTGTTAAGGGCAAGAAGCTAATAGCAAAGTCCAGGTATCATATAATTACAACTATATGACAATCTGGAAATTGCAAAACCAAGGGATTTACAGATAGTGAGGGAATTACAGTAGAGAAGTATGCCTAAACACAACACAATATTTTCCTGCCAGTGTAACTATTTTGTGGGACACTACCATGATGGATACATTGTTATTGCACCTAGGTGCAGACCTATAGAAAAATGAAACACCCAGGGTAAACCCTAAAGAAAATTATGAACTCTGTGGTGATGTACCAGTGTAGTTCATTGATTGAAACAAATGTATGATTTTTATGTAAGATGATAGTGGGGAGGTTGTGTATGTGTGGAGTAAGGAGTGTATGGGAAGTCTCTGAATTTGCTGGCTCAATTTTGTTGTGACTTTGAAACTAATATAAAATGTAACATTTGCTAATTTTTAAAAATGGTAGCAACATTTGAGGGGATTGTTGTCCAAGTTATACACAATTTACAATATAGAAGCTATAGGAATGATATACAGCAAACATGGAAACAAGATCACTATCATTAATCATTAAGGAAATGGAAACTAAAAACAGAGTGAAGTACTGCTTTATACCACTAGGATGGATAAGATCAAGTTAGTCTATCACAAAAGTTAGCAAGGATATGAAGCAAGTGGAGTTCACATGCCTGGCTGGTGAAAATGTCATATGGCAAAGTGCCTTGCAAAAGCAATTTGGCATTTTCTCAATATTTTAAATATATTTACCAACCCGGCATTTCTATGTGTAGCTATCTACTACAAAACTGAGCATTAAAATTTTGAAAATTGTAACTATGTTCCACAAAATTTGAAAATTATAGCTATATACTACAAAATTTGTAGCTATATACCACAAAACTGAGAATTGAAAATTTAAGTTCAAAGTGTATATACCAACATTCATAGCAATGCAATTCTTACTAGATAAAAATACATATCGACTGAAGAGTAGTAGATAATCAAAATTTTGAGTGTATATGTAATGGAGTATTAGTTGGCCATGAAAATAAATGAAACATTGATATATTCTATAACCTGGATGAAACTTGAAATAATATAAGATAAAGAAAATAGTTTAAAAAAGAACACAACTCTATGATTCTACTTTTGTGCTATATAAAGAACAGGCAAATCTATAAGATGAGAGTCTAAAGCTGGAAGGGGCTGACTAACAGCGGTCACCAGGTACTCCTGGGATAATAAAACTGACAGGGTTGATGACTGCATACTCGGCAAATATAAACAGTAAATATCCAAACTTCTAAACCCCTTAAATTGTACGCTTTAAATGGTGAATTTGATGGTATATGCATTGTTTCCTGCTGTTTTTGACTTTTCCAGACAAAACAGAATTTTTTTTTTTAACCCTCACTATCAATCTGTTACTGTTTATCCTCAAAGAGCTAAGATTGTATTTTGAGAACTGTGGCAAAAACAGATTAAAACAAAATATTTGATTTTCACATGTACACATTGCCTGTCAGGTGGGCAAAACCAGGGCAGGTTTATTTAAATTCTCACTTATGAGGTTGCTATGAAAATCAACAGAATTAATGGAGGGAAAATGAATGTTTGCTTGTGTCTGACTCAACATATTGGTGTGCACTGAGTCACCTAATCAGATGTCTATCTTCATTCATTTTTATAAGCTTTCTCTTCATTTCCTTCATGGTTAAATTGCATGATGTGTGTAGTTCTGCTTCGGGAAGAGCCATCTGTTCTGTAATTATCACCAGGGGCTAAGCATTATCTCAAGGTGCAGAAATTCAGCATTACAGGTAATATGAATGCATAATTTATCATGCCTGTATACCTAATTGAAAATCCAAATATATCCAATTAGAACTCCATTTGGTCAAGACTTCTGTGCTTTAAGAAATGGCATTTTCTCAAACTGGAAAACACAATAATTTTTTTACCTTCAAATTTCCTGAGCAAAATTTAAAAAAAAATTAAAAATGGAAAATTACTTTCACATAATTTAATTTAACAGAAATGAAAGGCGGGATACTAAATTCTATGAAGACAGAGGAAATATTATATTCATTGGCAATAGTCACATGTGACCTCGAGTCTTTTTTAGGTTTACTAATATAGAAAGCAAAGTTATAAGATGTAACAATCAGAACATAGGCAGCGATCCTCACCACAATCTCATTTCTCTCTTTTGGAGCAACTGCATTAACTAGAGGGGAAAAGAAAATAATAAGAAACAATAAAGATAACTACTGAGGATATTTTCTCTTATATCCTCATTTTTCTCTCTAGATGTAGTTTCTGTATCTCTTAGGTAAATTGTGTGTCAGCGCAAGTGAATCATTTTTATTAGGGAACCTCACATAGATATATGAGCTATTATTTACAAAATATAAAAATGAAAATAGAGCTTATTCATCTTCATTGGTACAATATCTTTTCACATGTTTTCCTTTTCCCCTAAAATAGTACCCAAATTTAAGATTTGTAACATTTAACATTTTTATGCTGCCTTCATTTTCTTCTCTTATGAGTTACTAAAACCACACTAAATCACAAAATCAAGGTTTCAGCCACTTTGGCATGTAATGTTACTAATAGGAATACTTACCAGATCTGTTTTTTGCTGTACTTCTGAATTCTGAGAGTTACTGTCTAATTGGACACATCTGCTACACTCATATAACTTTAACATCCCTTGAAGGAATTCTATAACCCCAGAATACACATAGGTAATTAAAGCCTTAATTAAAAATAATGCAGTTAATTTAGGTATATTAATTCAAAAGTATAAAATAACTGATAATTTATTTCTCTATTTTGCAACTGACTTTCTTTTTTCATTTAAAAAATCACTTCATTGTGACATAATTACATATCATATCTTTTGTCCATTTAAAATATACCATTTAATATTCTTTAGTATATTCAAAAAGTTTTGCAACTACCACTGAAATCTAATTTAGAATGTTTCAGTTTATCTGAAAAGGAACTGTACTATGCTCAGTCAATTCACATTCTTCCTGACTGTTCCTGATCTAAAACTAAGCAAACTCTAATCAACCTTCTGTATCTATGAATTTGCTCTCTTGTAAATTTAATATGTGGAATCACATAATCTGTTTTTTATGACTGACTTCTTTCCCTTGGTATTAATGGTTTCAAGGATCATCTCTGTTGTGGCATGTAACAGTACTTCATTTATTTTTATTGCTGAATAGTATTCCACAGTATTGATGTATCACAATTTTAATCATAGTTATGGATGCTGATCCATAATGGGGTAGGGGGATGGAAGAACTTTGACTGGGCAAAGGGGAGGGAGAGAGGAGGAGAGGGGAAATGGGGGCAGAAAAGATGGTGGAATGAGATGGACATTATTACCCCAGGTACATGTATGACTGCACATATGGTGTGATGCTACATTGTGCCCTACCAGAGAAATGAAAAGTTGTGCCACAATTGTGTACAATGCATCAAAATGCATTCTGCTGTCATATATACCAAATTAAAATTAACTAAATATAAATAATAATAATCATCACCACATAATTCATAATAGGCAAATATAGAAATGACCTAAATGTCTACCAACTGATGAATGGATAAGCAACTGACTTTCATTCCAAATCAGGTATGAATTTGGGAAAACTTTAGTAGCTCTTGCAGAGGAAAATATTTTTGGTCTCATACTATAGGGATTTGCAGAATGAGGGCCTGAGACTGTCCTTGTCAAGTTCATCTGAGAGTTTGTTGGGACTGTGAAATTCCCCCTCCTCCTTAGCACCTCAGTACCAAAAGCAGTGGACTCATATCAGAAAATACATGTGTTAACGAGTCCTTCAAATGATTCCTGTGCAAACTCCTTTGATGACCACTGGTCATGTTCATTGCAGCTTCTCTCACCGCTCAATGCTGGGTTAAATTCTCACCCATGTCTTGCTGTGCCTTTATGGGCATTTTAACGGGAACAGTCATTTCTCTATATCAAGTATGGTGTAGCCATTTGTTATTATTGATTGGCTGGCATTTATGGACACATCTCAATAATCTGATAGTTCAATATATATTGTACATCCTACTCTCCCAAAGTAGGTTCCCAAATTCTAAATTAATTCGGCTCCTTTGTTGCTAGTAAGGGACACAGTGGTCTAGGTTATACCTATTAGAGGCACTTGAGTGAGAAGTTGATTTGGAAGTAGCAGGGTGAAGTATGACCAAGTTCAGACACACTGATATTTGCCCAAGCACAGTGGTGGAGAAATCTGGAACTTTGGAGGAGATAACATTTGGAGGAGATAATTTCTGATGCTCAGACTGTAGACTTGTCATTGGCTGGTTGTTAAGCAGGGGGAGTGGTGGTGTTTTATTTTACTTATTTATCTTTTAAAAGTTCTTGAGGCATAGACAGAGGTTTATTTAAGATTGATACACGTTCAGGGGAGAATGTGGACTGTCTCGAGAAGCAGCCCTGACTTGGGCTGGGGGTCCAATATTTATCAAAGGGCTCTGTCAGTAGCTGCACTGGAGATGGATTCAGAATAGAGCTGCATTTTCATTCCAGTTTTCCTGAGCTTATGTATTTCCCTTACTTTATTAGGGCACCAGCCAAGGGCATGGGCCAAGTTTGCAATTATGTTTTCTGAATCTCAATGGATTGATTCTGACTTTCAATGGCTCAGTGGTGTTTCCCTTAAAATTTCCTATTTCTCTCTCCTTATCCTATATCTCCTTATCCTAAATCCCTATCTTTCCTTCCCTCACTCCAGAGACTTGATCCCTTAATCTTAAGGGTTGGTGAGCGGGTGAAAATCCCTCTGCTATGGTTGCTTCAGGCTGGCAGGGGTGATGACCCTGCCTAACCAGGGATCAAAAGTCTCATCCTGACTATTCTAAAGGAGATAGACACCAGTCTCATTTGCAGGGATGTGTTGATATTTTTGTGTTGCCACCTTCTTAACATGGAACTGCTATAATCTGGAAGATACAAATTTTATTAGAAAGACCTGGACTAAGCAATAGGAACAGAAGTGTAGTTACCAGAGGTCCTAACAGTGGAAACAGTCAAGTGAGGTTCGGTAAGCATTAACAATTTTATTTGCATATATATTTGGATTTTTTTTCTACATCTTTTACTTACTTTTGGTAAGGTGTATGCAAATATACATCAAGTTACATTAAAAGGAAAAATCTTTTTAAATGTCCATTTATAATTGTTCTTCAGTTATACTTTCCTGCCAGGTGTTTAAGACGAACTTGGTCAAAGATTGACCTTCTTTCTATCTACTGTTAGGGTGATGTTTAAGAGGACTTTCTCATGTTTGGGTGTAGCTCCTGGCTCTGTTGTTTTTTTCTTTTGTTTTTAAGTACTGGGTCTTGAACTCAGGGGAACCCTAACCCTTAGCTACACCACTAACCATTTTTACTCTTTATTCGGAGACAGGGTCTCCCTAAATTTCCCAGGCTGGTTTTGAATTTCTGATCCTCCTGCCTCAGCCTCCAGAGTCACTGGGATTACGAGAGCACACTCCATGTCCGGGTTTGGCTCCATTATTTCTGAGTAGCATAAAGCCTGGTTCTTTGCTCCTTCTGTAAGTTCTTTATGATCCCCCATATTCTATGATGAAAACTTGCTTCTTCATCTTGCTAAATTATGTTGTTTCCAAGGGAGAATATTGAATGAAAAATAATACATGTTTGTTATCAATTACTAAAAATTTCCCACGTCTTTGACTGTGATGAGCAGATGAGTTTTCTTACTGGCATCAGCTGTGTTGTTAAGTTCTAAGCGGTTCTTTCTTTAAAAACACAACACAAGTGGAATGCCCACACTGTTGGGGGCTGCTGTTAGCTCCTCATTACCAAGGAGCTGCTTTTCTGGTGCCGAAGTGTGCTCCCTGTTTTTGCTCTGCATCTTCGTCAACAGTCTGTCATCCTCCTAAATACCTCTACGTGATCCTGTGCCTTGTTTACTGTCCTCGGTTCAGTTCCTTTGGAATTGTCCTTGAGGGGCGCGTTCGTTGGTGGTGGGCTGATTTTATGATTCTGGCTTCTTGTCAGGAACAGCTTCCAAAATGAGCCTGACCTTGACACCACACTGTGCAGAAGTCTATGCTTTCTAGACCCTTCCTGCATATCCAAACTGCTCCTTTTCCCTCCACCCCTGCCTGAAGTCACTCAAACTCATAATTGAATGACTTTATATCCACTTTGTGCTAGCATGCAACTCTGCGAGTGACCCTTTTGTGTTGAAAAATTACAATGACAAGGCATTTGGTAAGATGGAGTCCGAAATAAATTTTAGAAATGCTGAATTTGATGTTAGAAAATAATTGATGAGTTTTACTTTGACCCTAATTATGAAAACATGAGGAAAAAAATATAAAGACATTGAGAATTGACAGGGTAAGATCTGGAAGAGTTAGCAAATATTACCAAAATAGACATAAGAATTTATATAACTTTTCAGTAGTTCCAAGGCAAACGGCATTAAAAGATTGGGAAATGCACCATGTCCCTGGTGAGAACCTCTAGATTTATCACAGGGCCATTTTACTAAAATGTGGCTGGAAAATAAATCTATATTTCAAAAGTTTAATATATGAGTGGGTAAAAATAGAAGCAGAGGATAGGAAACATGAATCGCAGCAACTTTCTTGTGTCCCCATAAGTAGAAACAAGATGATTCTAATAAAATAAAAAGTCTTACTGGAATCATTTGTAGGCCGCACATCTTATTTCTCCTCAAAATAAGTAGAATTATTCTTCACAGCAGAACTATTAACAAGACCATTATTAATGAATCAGCTCATTCATCTTCCTCTGGGGAAGGCAGGTCAACTTTTGTCTTCACAGCCTAAACACTGCAGCTAAGAACCACAAAGGAAGCACGTTCACAGAACTCTATTGCATGGGTCCTTTTGTCCCCAATATAGGGTTCAGTTGTAAATAAATAAACATTGCAGGATGTGGGAACATCAAAATGAAATAAACTTCCCAGTAGTTCTAAGGCAAACTGCATTAAAAGCTTGCGAAATGCACCACATCCCTGGTGAGAACCTCCACCAGATCATCCAATCCGGGCTTGTCTCGTGGTGGCTCAATCAACAAGACAGCTGGAATGAGTTTCACCCAGCCCTTGAATTTGTCATCACATTTGTTTATCAAAATCTTCTAGTCACAGAAGGCTCTCAAAGTGTTTAGGTTTTAAAATACTAACATTTAAAACTACTAACTTTATTGGCATCTATTACCATATCTTCACTTTTTTTTTTTTTCTTTTTTCTAGTTTTAGGGCAGCCATAGAGAGAAGAAGGGATTGTTGTTAGAAATGGGTGGTAAAGTCAACGGGATTTTGTGTTTGATTAGGCCAATGGATGAACACTAACTTAAAACGAGTTTTTAGAAAAGAATGAAAGAAGAAAATGAGGCAGTCTCCAACCCGAAATCAACTGTAAAAAACAATAAGAAAAGATATGATTTTTAAAGTTTAAGAGACTTTGTACTTTATGTTAGGTTAAATAGCTGGTAAAGAGGGAGAAGCCAAAGATGAAATAATTACTCATCATCACTGGGCCACCTCCCAAGCAGTTTTAAGCATCTCCCCTCGTGCGTCTGAAATGACTTACAAGGGGGGTTACGTCGTTATCATACTTACAGCTGAGGAAACACAGGCACAGACTTGTAAGTCATATACCCAAGTTCACACAGCAGGCACAGCTGTAGACAGACTTTGAATCTAGGTTCTTTAAAAAACTCCTGCAGTCTCCCACTAGGAAGAGGAGAGGTAATTGACAAAATCCCAGGAGAGATGTGATTGAGCACCTGCACAGATAAGGATTTACCTGAAAGGGAGACTGGGGGGGGGGGGCAAGCAGCGGTGGCAGGAAGATGGGGACAGATGCAGATAATAGTCTAAAAGAGGTTAGAAGGGAGGTTAAAGTGTTTTATGTTACCAGCCGTCATTCACTTGGAGAAGAAAGCAAGGCTGTCGCCAACCCTCAGCAGGGTAAGTGCTAGGGAGGCTACAGCTAAAACACTGTTAGCAGGAGTGGCTACTGAATAAATGAGAAGAATCAGCAAATTTTATCATATTTCTAATGATGTCACTTTGCACAAGAAATGAAGAAATCATTACAAAATGAGTACATGGTGATTTTTCTTCTAACTAAACAGAAAAATGAGAATTCTCTCTTTCTTAAATCCAGGTTAGTTCAGAATAACCTTCAGGTTACCTACTTGTAAGCTATATTACACAAATTTGATATTTAAAATTACAAATAACAAAAATTAGGTCTTAAACAATCAAAACAAATGTAAGAATTAAACTATAGCTCCAAATTCTAAGAAGTAAACCCAATCAACTACATAAAATATATGTATATAATTAATCAAAGTTATTTTCCATAAATATGAAAGGGATTGTATGTCTCAAGTTGTTTACTTTTCAGAAGAGGAAATGACAGTTCTATATAGCATATGACTGGTCAAAAATGATACAGTTTATGAATAGGAAACCAAGTTCTCGTATATACCGTAGTCTTTTTCTCATTTTAATCCTGTCAAAAAATGTCATATTTCATGTTCTTTTTTATTCATGTATGCTTTTTAAAGTACTTTATTTAGGTATGATTGATACATGGGACACTACATAGTTAATATATGCAACTTCCTCAAGTCCAACTTGTAAAAGCAGAGAGTAGAGTGGTTGTCAGAGACTGGGGAGATGTTGATCGAATGTACAAAGTTTCAGTTGTGCAGGTTATTAAGTTCCTGAGATAATTAAACACTGTTTACAACACTACTGTATTTTATTCTTTTCTCAGAAGGTAGAGTTTATGTTAAGTGTTCTTACCATAAAATAGCAATAGCAATAATAATAAGGATGGGAGGAAATGTTGGTACTTGGTGGACATGTATATGGACTTCAAGGTGATAATGACTTCAAGGGTGTGTGCAATCTTATCTCCAAACTGGTGTTTTATGTTCCACAGACAAATGAGATACACCATTGTGTTCCTGTGTCTGGCTAGGTGAAAATGTACCACATTGTCCTTCAGGCCCATCTGTGTCACAAATAGAAGGATCTCCTATTTTTTTTTTAATATTGAATAATATTCTCTTATATATTTGGGTATCTATTTGGGATCCTGATTTCCATTCTTTTTTTTGTTGTTTTATTATTTACTTCAATTACTATCCTCTATAGTATATGTATAAACTATGAATTAATCCTGATTTTAAGATAATGGGACTAACATATACAGACTGCTCATTTGTTACCAAGAATATTGCTAAGCATTTTTTTTAACTTGATCATGCATAATTACCTAAAGTATTTATTAATAGTTCCATTCACCTTCACAGTGGAGGAAATGATAGCTGAGAGGTACATAACTCACAGGACTTTACATGTGGTCATTCTCTTCCATTGCACTTTGAAATACTCTGTATTTGCATCTTTTAAGCATCTAAGTTTTATTTTCTTTCTGTGAGAATTTACACACTTTTCATTTTAAATAATATCAACACGGTTCTAGAAAGTTTAATTAGGATGGTATTGAGTATAAGGCAGCTCTTGAAAATAAACCAAGTTTAGCTGCTTTTACCTTGAGTTCCCTTGTCTAGAAGGCCCAACGAGGAGTATAGTGGAACATCCTGATGCACGTGACCTCATGTGTGACAGAAAGGAAAGGACACAGGTATAGGAATGTTCCTGTTCCACGTTGGCAGTAACTACCCTGGTGGCCTTTTGGTTTTTTCCTACTCTCTGGCTTTAGCCACCACATCTACCTAAATTCCTTTTTCTCTCATTCTGTCCAATTTTCACCTTTATGTATTAGATGTGCCAATCATTTGGTATCATTTAAATGTGAACGATGAACATGTCTCATTAATTTCGGTCCCAGGTAAATATGATGACTAAATAGTAAAGTCATT
The DNA here is from genome assembly GCF_048772815.1 of Callospermophilus lateralis. Taxonomy (NCBI): domain Eukaryota; kingdom Metazoa; phylum Chordata; class Mammalia; order Rodentia; family Sciuridae; genus Callospermophilus; species Callospermophilus lateralis. The sequence goes on from NC_135321.1 coordinate 9,302,735, forward strand.
GATGTGATCCCTTTGGGTTCTAAGTCACAAAACAACCAGTCTGAGAGAGTGATCAAGAGAATTCAACATGTGTCTATTGCAAACAAGAAGACTCCCATTTACATATTGTCTTATTTTATGATGGAAATAGTATTCAGAGACACCAAAATATTTCCTTAGTGTTGGATAACTAACAGCCAGGTCTCAGTTCAATGTGGAGTCAGTTGTAGACTAAATTTAGTGCAGGCAGGAAGGAATTTATTTATAAAGGGATATTAGGAAGTTCATTGGACTGTTGAAGGGCTGAAGGAATAGGATTCTCAAGTGAGTTTTCAGGAAAAAATAAAACAAAAGAAAAAATCGGTGGGCTCTGCACAAAGTCCACAGGACAGTACCACTGCTGTCACCCCCACATCCCTCAGGGGCTTCTTTTCCTCTGCAGAGGGTCATTGCTGCCACCATCTCCACAGGCGCTTGCTGACTTGACAGCCATGTCACACCAGAAGTCTGCCTCATGCCCTGTTTCCTCAAGTGCTCTGAGTTTCTATGGGAATGTGGGTGTGGCAGAACCTCTGTCATGCATGTCAACTCTGGTGCAAGAGAAACTGGGAACTGGATCATCAGATGCTCGGGAGGATGTGTGTGGAAGTTTCACAATACAAAGAAGGATTTCAACATGCGTTACAGTCCAACCCATCCACAAATCACTGCCCCCCAAGTCAAAGAGCTTTCTTCTACCTCTGAATTCTCAAGCAATAAAAACAACAGAGTCCATTCTTTCATCCCAGGAAAATATAATTTTAGAAATGAAAATGAAAACAAGTCACTTTCTTACCAACATAACCGTTCTCAAATATCACTGGCTTCTATCTTTGATGATATTTCCTTCTCATCCAGCTCAGTCACACTATACTTCAATATTTTATAACAGGAAAGTTATTTGAAAAATTACTTATTCTACAAATACCCCATGCATAACAATTAGAAAGTGGAAAGTATCTTAATGTACTGGGAAAGAGCTATGATACAGAAAATACATGGGAAAGTATGAGTAGTGACTGTAATTCTTATTTTTTCAGTGGGACAGGAAATAATATTTGCTGTTTATAACTTAGTTCTTCCACCAACTAATCAAAATTCCCACTTCGTGGACTCCTAATTCCTAGTATATTTGAGAGCATGGTTGCCCTGCCTGTACAAGGTCGCCGTCTTTTTAAATTTTAGCATTGAACATGCAAAACTGAGGCATCCTTAGGATTTCCTGATTTCATATCACAGTGTTTCCTATCTCCAATGTGGGCAGCAAGTCTAGTACTTTGCTTGAGGTATCCTAGAACATCCTGAGCAGCTGAGAAGTGGATTATCAGATACTCCCAAAGATACATGTGGAAATTTCACAATACAAAGAAGGATTTCAACATGTGTTACAGTCCAACCCACTCAGATGTAGCACAGCTAGTACGGTGGACCAAAGGGTTCAAGCAGCTTGCATTACAGGTTGGATCACAGAGAACACTACTCTTTCTCTTCACCTCCATCACAGATGAGTTTTACTTTTATTAGTAAATGTTTCTACAAGGCTCAGTGTGACCCACCAATTATGAAGAGTTGCATCTTGTTTTTAACTTTTGAGGACAGATCATGACAGGTTCCTGAAAGCTCACGTTTCATGCATTCCAGACCAAGATGATATGCCTTAGTAGATTAATATAAGATTCTATAGAATGCTGAGAAATCTAAGTTCTAGCTCACTCAATAATGGCACAGCTAATGAGGTTCCTCATGTCCAACAGGAACAAAATTGCTACAAAGTTATATGCAAAATATTTTATTTTTTTAGTTAGTGACTACAAGGAAGTTGAATGTGGAAATCAGTTATGGCTATATGATTTCTGTATTGTTTAAACTGATTATTGTCCTAATTCAGAAAATAGCATGCCAAAAGGGTAATAAAAATTACCTTTGTTAGATCACTGCTTTCAGTCTTGATGAGACATGTAATATTAATATACTCTGATCTCTATCTTCTTTCCAAAATCTATAAAACATATATCCTGTTTAAGTAGTACATGGTCCTTTTACTTTTGGCTTGCATTATTCATAATCTGACTGTATTGGTGAGCTTTCTGTCACAGAAGTTTGAATAAAAAACCTTTTGTTTGGGGATGTAGTTCAGTGGGAAAGCCTCTTTGCATTCAAAACCTGGTACCAAAAAGTAAGATATTATAATAAATATTTTAAAGATATAAATATGTTTCTTTAGAACTGTATGAAATATAGTAGTTACACTGTAGATGTATCCAATCTTCTAAATAAAGTCTTCTAAATACTTCTAAATAAAATATTTTCCTGCATCAACTACAATGTTTTGAAGATTTTATTTTAATTATTCACAAAAAATGACTACATATCAAATGGAATATATTTTTAAAATATATCAGTGTTTAGATCAGCAAATACTAACCTCTTTTTTAGAATTGGAAAAACTTTGCATACATAAATATCCTAATATGGATACATTCCAATTCTGACATTACTAACATTCTAACATTACTATCATTTTTCTCACAATTGCTACTTTATCAAAAACCACTTGTCTGGATGATCAAAAATACCAAACAAGAGTTAGTATTCTCAGGACAAAAACTTACAAAAATATCCACAATTTTGATTGCAATTTTGTTATAAGAAAAAGCATTATATATTTACATAATATAATAACACAATTATATAATGTTATATATTATAATTATATAATATATAATTAATATTATCTATATAATATAAAATGTTATAATAGGTAGTATTATAATTACATGCAATTTTATTTATATGCTTATATATAAGTTTATATATGCTATATAAACATAATTATATATACTGGTAATATATATAATTATAATATAAAATATATACTTATGTGTACATAATAATATGTCAAGGTAAAGGGGCTGTTTCCCTGGAACTGCAAGATACTGAGCTGACAGGTCTTTCACAGTCTTCTAAAACATCTTTTCTTTGGTCCTACCTACTTTTTCCTGCTTTCTCCCTTCCTCCCTTCCTTCTCTGGTAAATCCTTATGGCTTTCTCTGTCCTTTTATTATTATTATTATTTTCTATCTGGTAACTCAAGCTATGTTTTTCTTGTTGTGTGACAGCATGACTCTTTTCCTGTTCTTAATTCATGATATGGATATCGGCTACCTATTCTCTTCTTGATCCTTGGTTTCTCAGATTCTGCTCTGAGATGCTTAGACAAATGTGCTTCTCTAATGAGTGTATTACACTTTACTCTTGGAGCATCGATGACAACAAATCTCATAGGTGTATGTGCAAACAAAAACAATTATGGCTCATTATGAATACAAACTTTTAAATAATATTAAAATATTTCTCTTTCTTTTCTGATTTTAAAAAATGTGGAAAACATATTTAGAAATACTCTCTGCCAGCAAAATAAAAATATGTAAACTGTGTTATAGAGAGGAGATGGAAATTTTATCTAGGGAAAGCAGCTGGCTGCACCATAGTCCCAAGGCTTGTTCTTTCTCAGTTTTGCAGATCCAGTGAACCAGGATACCAGATGACAGAATTCAAGGAAGCTTAATTATACTCTTTCAGGAATCTTTTGGCAACACACCTGCACCCCAACTATTTCTTCAGTGCTAGATGTGCATGGTTACTTTGTTAAATGCAAAATATTTAGAGACCAATTTATTAGCAATTGGAGAGCAGTGCCAGTAAGCATACATTTTTTTCAATATCTCAGCATCTATAATATTTTAGAGGAGAGTTTCCTACTCAATTGCTTTTGATACTGTTCACAGAGAACTGATACCCTTAATGTTTTGACACCCAAATGTTTTTGTAGGAAACAGTAAACTATGAGCTGTCCACTAAAAGAGTCAAAAGTAGGACCACAGGACCTTTTGGCAACATCTCCCTCCCTCTTTTCAGCACCCCTCAGACCTACTTTTGAGGAATTACCAGAAAACTTATGAGCATGAAGTCACAAACTGAATCCCCCTCTCACCTTGTGCTTTGGGTCTCCCAGACTGCCACCTCAGGGTTTGACAGAGTGTCTAGGCTGAGGAATGTACCACTCTTCCTCAGGAAGGTATTTGGCCTTATTTAACTATCTAGCACACAGAAGTACACACAGAATGCTTACATTTTGACCAAATAAAACAAAATAAAGTAAAACATAAACAATATGGATGTTTTCCTCAAATATTAACATCAAATCTGTTATACTTTTATTGAAATTTAAAAATATAGTAACATGTTACTTCATATATGTATGTGTAATATATATAACACATACATATATGTGTAATATATATACATTTATATTTTAATGTATATATATATACATTTATTTATATATGTACATATATATACATTTATATATTAAATTCTTCATATATTATCACCAAACTGAACTTTCATTTTTCTCCCAAATCAGCATTCACTCTCTTCACTCATTATGCATGACCTTTTGCCTCAAATTTGCTAGAATCCTATGATGTTGATTTGCATTATCTTTCTCACAAGTAAAGACTCCCACATCTTAAATTTTTCCTGAATGCATGTTCTCTCATTTGCCTCTAATGACCTAACTTTAGTTCTTTCTATATGTGTTGGCCATCCTAAAATTCCCCATGTTAGTACAATCTTTTTCTCTTGAACAGTTAAGAAAGACATAAAGTCAGAAATATCTAAAACATTAATAGTCTTACTCTAAGTATACAATAACATAAGGGTAAACTTTTGCTCCACTATAGATGTGTTCCTGACTTTGTTTTTATTTGGCAAGTTTAATCTGAGCCGTAAAAGAGGACAGGGATGTCTTTCATGGAAGATGGAAGTCAAAGGTAAGGTCCAAGCATAGAAATAGCATGTAAAAGGGAAACTACCAGAGAATTCCTGGTGCCTTTCCTGAATGGGGCTTGTGGGTAAATGTGCATGGTGACTGGAGACTTTGGCAACTGCTCCTGCAAATTCCTTCTCAGCAAAAACGATTACCCTGTTTCACTGTTGTTGAAATACACAGGTATATACAAGATAGAGTCTTAAATACAAGGGTATATACAAGATAGAGTTTTCCTCATATTTTATACCAATTATTGCAGGTTTCCACCTTCCTAATCAGACTAAGAATAACTTTAAAACCTAGCCCATGCTTTACATATCTCAGTATCTCTAAAATTCACATAGTGCCTGGTACATTGTACAGCAAATATGTATTGAATACATGTGTGAATAAATAGGATTTCAAATATTAATAGACAAAAATGCATTTATTTTCTATTTCAATCATTGTGAATGTGCGCAAAGGAATTTCATCCATGATCAATTACTAAAATATATAAAATTGTTGAAACCATAAAAAATTTTCACACAGGGAGAAATAACATATAATACTTTTAGAAAGGTCATGACAGGGCATCTTGATTGTTTCATCTTTAACAGAACCAAGAAGCATTCTAACTTACTGCAGAACTGAATTGACTGGGGTTTCACTGTGGTCCTGTTATATAAAGTCTGTGTTCAGAATTCCAGTTCCTATTTGCTAAGGTGATTTGCTGAACATGGGTTTCAAGTAGCCCCTTCTTATTCAGCTAGTCAGAGGATTGTCCTGAACAATAAATCCTCATGCTGAAGGCCTTTGTCCCACTCCCACAGGCACCTGGTGTCTCTGATTCCTTGGTGTTTTGAGGACTCTGCGATGAAAACATCATCTGGCTTCAGCTCGTCCCCTGCAGGGTACCTTAGCTTTCTCGAGAACAGTGTGCCATCTCTCTTTTTACAGATGCCAAAATTTATTTTTCAAATATGTTCTTTAGTTCCCCTGATCTGATAAGTAAGGAATCCCATTTTTAAACTTCATGCGTGCGGGGGGGTGGGGGGGTGGGGGGGAGCAAATTTGGCATTTCTATTTAATCTCACCCCGTACCTGGTAATTCCTGTGATCTGATCTCATTAACATTCATATAGAGACTTCAGATTTCAACTTTTTCTAAATCAATTGCACTAACCAATATCAGTGACTCCTTTTTCTTATTGCCATTGATAAAACTAAGTAGAATCTTTTCCTATAATCTTGTAACACATTTTCTTTATTGCATTATTTAAACTTTTAGATTCTTTATCAGAAGATAAAAATTCCCAGCTTACTGGTCAAGCTGGGTATTGAAAAAGAATCTAATACTATGAGACATGTGCTGTTATCACTTTAAAAATTTAATTATTTGACCCTGAAACTGAGGTTTCTAAATCAGTTTATTAAAATAAAATGAAAAAAAATGATTGAATCAATGAATAAATAAATTATAATTAGTCAATTTTTTCTGCACCAAATTATAATTTTTGAGAATTTTTTTCTTATCTAAACATTTCCTTTATTGATCCACCTTTTCTCCTTAACAATGGTTTGCACTTTGTGTTTGTGTTACTTAAATTTCCCTGGCACAGTGGTATAGATGATCCATTCATTACTGTAAATCCAGAATGTTGCTGGTATTTCCAGTCCTTGTATTTGTGGTTTTGCATCCTTCTCACTCATGTGTCCTACTTGTGTTCCACCTCAAAGGACAGTGGCTCACTCAGCACTTGGTCTCACTTCTGACATGATCGTCACCACACATTGTAATTATTAATTTGTATTTCTATCTCCCCACAGTAACTGTGACTTCTTCAAGGACAGTAACCATGACATTTTTAAGAATCACTTCTAACTCGATTAATAACAAATCCATCACTTTTTTGGAACTATCTTGGCCATGGAATAAGTTTCTGTTAAATCAATTGAGTCAACTGCCCTTTCGTCACCACAGGAGACACCGGCACAAACTGCAGTTCCACTGGATCTGTTATTTAGGCAGTTTGGAAGAGGACAGCATCCTGTAACTTTGGTGAGGAAAATAAACACACACACACAGGTTGACACTGTTACCAATGTGCTCTTCACTCCTTTCTCCTCTGAAAATGATATTCTGGCATATTTAGTAGAAATAGAAATAAATAATAAATAAACAAAAATAGAAATAAACACTACTGTGTGAATCAGGTGGCATATAGTTGTCTCCTTTTCCATTTCTTCTTTAATCTCAGCAAATTGATTTGCCTTGTTCAGAAATGGATCTGCTATAAAAATTATTACCAGCTTTGCAACGATACTGGAGTCTCACAAGTTGTGATAATTAGCATGACCTCCCTTTATAATTCAATTGACTCCAAAGCAAGAATTTCCTATAATAGATTCACCTCTATTATCCCTAATCAATTCACTCAGGAAAGGTGAGTGATGGCAACGTGAGCAGGCTCCATGCTTTGTTCCTAACACACATGCCTTCAACTGACCGCCTTGGGTACTGGACGGTCTTACCTAAGATTGCTCTTCTCGGAAGGAGTCTGTGTCCTCCTTTTCTTGCTGCTCTTATTCTGTAAAGCAGTTAGGATCTGCAAGTGGAACAGTGACAATTTCCCTAGGACACAAAAAGGAGTTAGCTTATATTGCCACCAAGGTTTCTTCCTGTTCTCAAGTTTTAGGATCAAAAATCAGCCAAAGCTCTAGGGGTCCTGTAAGATACAGTTCTATGTGCACATATAGGTTACAATGCTTCTGAACACAGAACTCTGCCCACTTGGCTACACCTGGCCAGCCAGCATAGGATTTATCATTAGAGTATGGGCTACAAGGAGCCCAGGGCAGAATGACTGTTAAATTCAGTGGTTTGAAAGTTCATTCAGTGTGAATTACAGTTCCCAGCATCAAGAGCTACAGCAGACCCAGAGGATAATAATGTAAATGAATGGAGATTAGAAATGTCAAAGTATCTAAGTCCTAGATCGTTGAGGTATCTTGAAAAGTTGTTTCTTATGGGATCATAAAATACTTTCTGAACTTCTGTGTATGTATATGTGCGTATATACACATATATATGTGTATGTGAATACACACACACACACACAAACACACACAAATAAGGCCTTAGCAATTGAGATATTTAGAATATGTTATCATTTTTGTGAAGAAAATAACCTAAATAATAGAGATATGAAGCAATTGGTTTTATAGATATCCTTATGTCACAACCGAACAGAAAATGTTTATAGGCAGGTAAATTTTATTTTTCATTAGGTTATCATTTGCATGATTCACTCTTAATAAATTGAATTTCAGATTATTTTTCTTTTAAGCTCATTATCTGTACAAAATTTTGAAATTAATAATCATATAATTCCAAACAAATAGAGAATTATACAGAAATACTATATAACAATTAAATCTCTTAACACAAAACTCACTAAATTCCAAATCTATACCACTGTTGAATAAGACAATAGTCTTAAAAATAACATTTTGTTTAATTTTAGAAGTAACATAGGTGTAAGTAAGTTATCTTCAAGGCTGTTAGGTGAATTATTCAATAGGTTTCTGATTTACTTGACTTTTCCCAATCTATTTCAATTCTTCTTTCTTCTTCATAAGAGCAACTGATGTAATTAAATCAACAGTACAATAATATAAAGGTCATGTGATTCAGTCAGATTACAGATCAACAAGATGAAGAATGTATATGTACAAAATAATAAAGAGAGATCCTCTTTCTTTGCTGTAATGTTTTGGTAACTATATACCACTAAAGAATTTAAAACTTTAAACAGTAATTTTAAAAAGTGGAATGAAATATTTGAAGCTATTGAACTGTATGAGGTTTCATCCTGTAAAAATTAATATGTAGTTAAGGAGCAAAAATGAGTCCAAATTGAATGCATATTGAATAATACTATTCATAGCAAAAGTATGAAATACAAAGATAAGGGCATTGGGAGTGAATAATAGAAATTAAGTTGACAGAATGAATGGGAGAAAGTGACCATTTAGAGTCATTTTTAAATTCCCCTAAGCATTTCTTTTTAAATTACACATTTAAGAATTATTTAATTTGTCATTTTAAATTACTTTGTAGCACAGCAGAAAGGTTTGAAGACAGAAGGATAAGAATAATGAATTATATTTTCACTTTAAGAATGCATTGTTTTTCATGGAACTCTGAATTAATCTCATTAGTTCACAAAAACGGTTCCCAGTTAGTATAGAGTTTTTGCCCTGGTAAGTGTTCTTTGCTTTTCCACCAAAAATTAGACAGGTCTCATAAGTTGCCAAAAGAATATAAACAAGAGATATGTGAAAAATAACACTCACATTGAAGAGACACACATGGCCTTCTGTTCCATCCTCTGACCTCGCCACCTGGAGACTCCTTAGCATGCCCTCCGCATCAGGAGGAACTCTGCCCCCAGGAACATAGGTGCTAGCTCCTGGCCTCTCTGTAAGGGTAATTTACTGCCAGGCCACACAGTGTCCTCTCCACAATTCAAGAAAACTTTGTTGGTCTTCGTGTTTTTCTGTTAAATTGGTATTTGTATTCCTTTCCATGTTGAATAAAAAGCTTTGTGCAATGAGTACAAATGTTCACTTTCTTTCACATTAAAAATAGTATTTAACATTGATCTTAGTGGGAACAATAAGAACTAATCTACACGAGGCTGACCTCTATTTGTGAAAGTCTCATATGTTAATGAATAAAAGAATTTACCAAACTTAAATTTTATCTCTTCTTTTGAGAAAACAGAGTTGAATTTATTCATTTAGTTATCGATTTATTGAGTGGTTCTGGGAATGAAAACTAGGGCCACAAGCATGGTAGGTAACTTCTCTACCCCTGAGCTTCATCCCCTGAATTAATTTCTCAATGTTGTGCACCTATTTTGTCTGATTTGTGCAACATCTTTATCAAGGATTTTTTTTTTTTCACAATAGGATTCTATTCTTCTTTTGGAAAAAAAAATCTATATATAACTTAAAATTTAATGTCTTTTATATGTACTGCTTGATATAAAGTTTGGTCAACGTACTTGGTATATGGTGTTTTAGTTACCTTTGTGCTGCCATGGCCAAAGCACATGACAAGAACAATTAGAGGAGGGAAAAGTTTAGTTTGGGGCTCATGGTGTCAGCTGGCCCAGTGAGGCCAAATATCAGGGTGGCACAGTTTGGTGGATGAAAGCAGGTCAGGACCTGACACCAGGAAGCAGAAAGAAAGAGTTCCCCTCATCTTCGTAGAAAAAATATGATCCCCAAGGGCATGGCCCCATGGAACCACTGCCTCCAACCACAGCCTGCCTGCTCACAGTTACCACCCAGTTAGTTAATCTCTATCACTGATTAGGTTCTACACCTTCTAGCATTATCTCACACATGAGCTTTTGGGGGATACCTACTATCTAACCATAACAAATGGCAGCATAACTGAAATCATTTTAAACTGTGGCTAGATTTTAGTTTCTGAATTTCCTTTCACCCCAACAGGGAGGCATGCATTCTAGAGACAGACTTACCACATTTCAACGTTGCACATCCTTTAAGTGACCATCCTGTCCATGATTGGCTCTGGGATTGTTCTCTGTTCTTAGGCCGCTTTCCTTTTGATTTTATGCTGTTCAACTCTACCACATTCTACCCCTCCTTACTACCACTGGGGACTTCACTTGAGGCCACCTCACTTGTGAAATGCTCTCACCCACTTCCTGCAAATGTCCCTGCGGTGAATCTTCCAAGTCTCTCAGTTCCCAGAGCACTCCATTCCAGTGACATGCTATGGTCAGGGTCTGGAACTTTTCATCACAGAAAATTACTAATTTCTGCATCCTGCTCTGGATTTCCTAATGACACGTGGATCACTATAGCTATTCTCCATGTGCTCATCAGATAAATGTTTTTGAAACATAGTTTGAATGTCATTGGCGTCTTTTTCAAAACAACCTATTAATTTCCAATTGCCTTGAGAACATAATGCAGTCTCCTTCCCAGGGGCCTCAGGCTGTGCATTTCTGGTTTTCAGTTACTTCTTTCAATCTTCAACCCCCATCCCCACAAACACCCACTCATATAATTTTTCTTTGCTTTCTTCAATGCCATCAGCCATGCCCATCTCTAGACTTGTTTACCAGCTCATCCATTGGACTGAAAGTCTCTTGAAGTGTTTCATCAATTTTTTTGGTTTCTCTTCCAATATCATGCCTTCAGAGCAGTCTCTTCATGAGGATCCAGTACTTCTGTTGCTCCTTAATCTGCTTTATTACCTTTTAAAATCATTTGTTACTACATTTCATTTTATATTTATTTGTACCTATTTATTTGTTGAATGATGCTCCAACTCATAAGTAAGCCTCCACGTTAGCAAGGGCTTTATTTCTCTGTCTCATTGGCCTACCTTTAGCACTGAGCCTTGCTTAAATGGGAAAAAAAGTGAATTGCAAAAAGGAAAGGAAAAGAAGGTAGGAAGGAAAAATGAGGGGCAGGAAGCAAGCAAAGGAAATAATCTTGTTTCCTGAAAACACAGGTTTGATAGCTAGAGAACAGAAAGATCCCCACTATTGATTAGTATTTGAATCTTTAAAGGACCCTCATAAAACTCATGTGTTAGGCAATGCAGGAACGCTCAGAGGTGAAGTGATTAAATTATCAGAGCTGCAACTTCATTAGTGGATTTATCTATTTGATGGATTAACAATTTCACCAGATTATTGGGTAGTAACTATAGGCAGGTGGGGCATGGCTGAAGGTAGTAGGTTATAGGGGCAATGCTCTGTGGGGTTATATATTGTCCCTGGTTCCTCACATCATTCCCTCTGTGTTCTGAGAGCACCTTTTTTGAGCACCTTTCCTCTACCATGCCCTGCCACTATGAGATTCTGCCTCACTTGGGCCTAGAGCAATGGAGTCAACTGACCCTGGACTAAACCTCTGAAATCAGACCCTGAAATAAGCCTTCTTCCTCGAAGTTCTTCTCGTCAGGTATTTTGATGAAAAAGCTGATTAATACAGTATCGATCTTAGATTTCTCTACCTGAGAGTAACAAGAAAGATGTCTAGAAGTGGAATGAGGTTCTGGTTCAGGAGAGACTGTAAAAGGCCTTTGTCTCTCACAGTGAGTATACAAACAGCTGATGACAGATTGCTGGAAGGACTGCAGAGGTTCAGGGAAGGAGTGCAATGCAGAGTTGACATCCCATTCTTGAGTTAAGCCACATCTACCCACCTCCAATGCCACCAATCTAGTGGAAGCTACTGTATCTTGCCACAGGCCAGCTGGTCTCCCCTGGGCTCCTTGCTAATTTGTTCTATTTAGCATAACCAGAAAGACATCTTCTTTCCCATGATTTTACCCTAAACTTCCTCCTATCCAAATAAACCACTGTTTTGGTTTTCTGACATGCTACTTCCCATCACCACAGGAATTCACAGTTGCTATTCCATCCACATAAATGTTGTACCTCTCCCCACCCCTTAATATGCAAACACACCAGCCAAACAGAACCAGCAAGCCAAAATATCCTAACCCATAGAGACAGGTTTTCCCTAATATAAAGGTATAAAGAAGACTCTCTCCTTGATTTTCTTTTGGCTGATAGGGTAGACCACATCTCATGACCCATGGAAAACAAAAGCAAGGTAGAGCAAAGCTCAGTAGGAGAAAAGGGACTTCTTAAGTTTGTAACCTCATAGATGTCAAAATAATTTAACATAAATTCTGGTAACAAATGTTGAAAGACATCATGACACTTATCCAGTAAAACATTTAGATTTACAAAAAGGTTATTAATGAAGCAGGAGTAAAGCATTGAAGATCTTTGATAGGATAATATCAGTTGTTTGAAAGAGTCAAACATGGAGAATCTCGTTGTAAGTCGAGATATGTGACTTCTGAAATGGATAAGAAATTCAGTGCATTGTGGGGTCTATTTCCCTACACCCCTCACAGTTTGTTCAGATTTCAACTCAGAGATTAACTGCCACTTTTACCAGAAAGATTTCCCTGCCCACTCCTTCATGCTCCCGATCCATTTTCATGTACTGAGCACATTTTTCACTATCATTCAGTTTCTAATTATTCGAGGATTAGTTTGAGTGTGTAGGGGGACTGTTTTATTGCAATACATCCTAAACTTGATGAGAACTGGAGTAGTGTTCCTTTTTTACTGTGGTAAACCCAATGCTAACCACAGAGTTTAGCATACAATAGGAACTCTGCTAATATTTGTTGGAAAAAAAAAAGAATCAACAAACCTGAAAATGTGGTAGGCTAATTATTCCAAATATTCTTTTTTTTTTAATGGTTATTTTGATACAACAACAATACATAGTGTTATTCTAGAATTTACCTCATTTTACATACGAAAGTTATAAAGAAAAAGGATCTTTGTTTTCTGAAACCATGAGAATTTTTATATGAAATAATAATACAATCATAATAATGATGAAAATAAATACAAAATTAATTGAACATTTATTCTTCCATCTTTCAGATCTGCCTTTACCAGTATCTAAAAGAAAGTATTCTTGCCATCTCTTTTATGATATAGTGATACCATCCATGCTGTGTTAAAAATGTGTCCACTGAGCTAATGAAGAATGGAGTAATATAGAAGTGATGAGGTTTAACTCTTTTATTTTTGCACACTTATTTTTATGTATTAATCCTTGGTCACATTTATGCATGTGTATATTAACTATGTATCTCTTTTTAAATGTTCAACAGTTAACTTTACTATTTTTTCTCTTTTTAAAAATATTTTTAAGTTGACAGAATAAATTGGGTATATTCACTTTGTACAACATAATTTTTAAAGTATCACCTGCTAGAATGAACAAAGCTGGCTTATTACATATGTATCAACTTACATTGCTACCACCCACTCTCTTGGCACTTCTCAAGAATACAATATATTATTATTAACTCCAGTCATCCTGTTGTACAACAGATCTTGAACTTTTCCCCTCTGTCTACCTGAAAGTCTGAATCCCTTGAATATACTCTTCCCCTCCCACACCCAGACTCTGGAAAGCACCATTCTACTCTCCACTTCTATGAGATCAACTTTACCCAGAGGACACTACAGGGAGTAAAATAAGAATCCCACAGCAAGACAAACACATGATCTTATTCACATAGGAATAAAAAACGATGGAGCGTCATTTTTAAGACAAGGCCATAAAAGGAATATGGCTTTCTGTTTGTCCTGTCTCTTTTTCTCATTCTCTACTGAACTGAAAATTCTGGAACTTGTGAAGTATAGAATATATATATACACACACATAGTATATATATGTGTGTGTGTGTGTGTGTGTGTTTGTGCATGTGTAATATATATGTATATATTTTTTTCCAGGCAGATGAATAGATCTGGCAGGAGAATTATACTCATAATTCTCCAATTTATATAAATCATATAAATTATATGAATTTTGTCTTTGGAAATGGCTCTTCTATACATTTGTAAGTTTGAAACACTTGACCTTAATTTGATACCACCCCAGCTGAGTTCAATAAGTTAACTAAGTGGAAAGGATGAGCCTAAGATTCTTGCTGGAACTGATGAGGCAACAAAAGACGGCTCCATTTCTGGCCTCAAGGACAGAATGGATTATTTAACTCGTTCTAACGTTTTATTGGTAAACTTCATAAAAATGCAAATTCTCATGCCTGATCAAGATTCTGATTCAAAAAGGGTCTCTGATGGACACAGTTATTTAGCATTTTAAAAAGCTTCTGATAGAATTTTGGTACAAATAGGGCCCAGAAAAATCTCTGAAAAGCTGCTCTAGTTGAAGCAGCATATAGAAGAGTCATTTTATCAGTTCTTTTTATATCAGAAGCAGCACACTGGAAATAAGTATCACTAGATATGCCTGAAGACAATGGCGCATTGACCATTGCTGCAGATGGGCAGCAGGCGTCCTGTATTCTGTTCCCATTGTCCTGTCTCTCTCACATTGGCCAATTCAACCTGCTTCACCAGATCTGATTCTTCACTAGTAAAATGAAGGAGCTGAACTAGATGTTTCCTTAAGTGTTCCCCATCTTTAAAATTAGACAGATCCAGAAAGCAAGTTGCTAGACACCAGGATGCTATTTTTGTCACTCCTAAGATGCTGTAGAGTGTATCCTGACTTTGTCTTCAATTTCTTGTATATGAATTGAGCTGATCATACATCCTTCACCTGATTGTTAAGAGGATTAAGTGAGACATAGTATGTTAAACTGCCATTCTACTAAGTAGCTCTCATTCAGCCAACCCCAAAATTCTGTGCCAAGAAACTTACCTCTTACTTGAACTTCCCATTCGTTTATGCAGTAACACTACCACGCCAACTTATATATGAGGACACCTGTACTGAGAAAAGTTATGTTACTGCCCCAACGATTCATAGAAAGTAATATCTCAAGACTTTGTCTAAAGAGGTTGGACTGAAACCCAGGACACCATACTCCATACTCCAGGCATGCCATCATTAATCTATAAGAGCTAACACAGAAAGAGGCTAGGACAAAACTTAAGAGGGAAAGGAAGTCCTCACTAGCCATCCACTGCAGTGTTTCCTAGGCTCCTCTGCTCACGGCTACTAATGAAGTACCTGCTAAGAACATTGTCTTCTACATCTCACAGAAGACCTCCTGAATTGCATTTCCAGCTAGGGAATTATTAGGCGACTTTGATGATTCTTATCATCAAGATCTTTTGGAAAACATGGCTCTGTCCAGCTCTTTCTGTATAAAACAGTTATCAATAAGAGGGATAATTTTAATGTTGCATTTTGGGTTTGTTGGAATGCTGTGTTAGAAGCTCTGGCCCAGGGTGAGGTGTGAGCCAAGTGTGATGCTCTGTTCTTCTGTATTCAGTCTCCTCCGTGGCCTGCTTTGCAACCTGTTATGGGGTAAATGGCTTAGTCCGATCCCCAACCGCTCCTAAACAAATAGCTGCACTACCACACTTGGTGTTTCTGAGCTCCCTCTTTGTCTATAGGAAGTCTCTGGCTAGCTGTGCTGGAAACTCTGGAAGCGGGACAGCAAGAGCAGTTCCAGGCTTCCTTCTGCTGCCGCCAGCCAACATGCTCTGTGTCTGGCCGGACTCCAGGTGTTAGAACAGAAGGGGTGAAGCTCTGAAAAAACATGCAAGCATTCTAGAGATTTCTTACAATATTTAGGTTTTGATCTATTTTTCCAGCTCTGGATTCACGACTAACTTCCTGCCCTAATAAAATTAAATGTACTTTTGAAAAACAGTGAGCTACAAGATATAGATGATCCTTCAAAGCCATTTAAATATGAAAAAGTAATGATTAAAATACAGAAAAAAAATGAAGTAATAATTCATGCCTTTTATGACTTTTCAATCCACAGGATTGTGAGTTCCATTTGGCTAGGCATGTTTGTCCCTTGAGGTTTCCCCAGTGTCTGGTACCATGCATTGCTGAGCTCTCAGTGAATATTTATTGAATGAATTAAGAAAATGAAATTTAATGCATTTATTCAGATAGAAATATGACTGTTTGAACATGTCATCTTTTTTTTTTTTTTTTTTTTTTTTTTAGTATTTCACACTAGGAGGACTTGCGGTAGTAGGTAACTTAAAAGATCGCACTTTTCTCCTTGACATTGAAATAGGAAGGTGAATTCCTTGTGCAGAATTGAACCAACATAGGTGAAATCAGGAAATTTATTTTTGTGCATCCACTTCTCAATCAGAATTCAAAACGTTATAGTGTGTGATCTGAATTCATCTCACAGATGTATTTCATTTAGTCTTCACAGTGTTTTCAAAAATTTTTAAGCCATTTAAAAAAAACCAGATAATATCATTTTTTTTAAAAAGTATAATAGTCTAGATATTTGGCTTTCTTTGATTAAGTGTCATTAGATTAATGCACCAACATCATCATTGTTATTATTTGTGTTATTAATGCTCATGTTATGCAATGTAGGAATTGTAAGAGGTGAAATTATTAGATTATGAAGGCTCTAACTTCTTTGATGGATTAATCCATTTGAATGGACTTCTGGGTGGTAACTGTAGGCAAGTGGGATGTGGGTGAATGGGCTGGATCACTGGGGTACGGCCTGGGCGCATACAACCTTCCTCTCTCTGCTTTCTGGTTGCCATGAGCTGAGCAGCTTTACTTTTATCACACCCTGTTACCCTGACTTTCTGCCTCACCTCAGGCCAGAGCAATGGAGTTGGCTGACCAAGGGCTAAACTCTGAAGCTGTGAGCACAAAATTAACTTCTCCCTCTTTAAGTTTTTCTTGTCGGGTGTTTTGGTCACAGCAATGAAAAGCTGACCGACATAATCATCAATGCAACAATTACCTAGCAAATCTGTTAGACCTACGGCTCATTCAGTACCCCTAACTTAAATATTGAAGCATTTTTCTCCCACTTCCCCCCACCCTTTTTTTAAATATAAGCATTAGTCAAAATTTCAGCAGCAAAGGAAGTAATCTGCCTGTGCTAGTGAATAATACAGCCACTAACCACAAGTGGCCATTGAACATTGGAAATGCCAATAGTGCAACAAAGAAAATGAATTTTTAATTTCATTAGATTCTAATTAATTTAATTTTTAACTCATGTGACTAGTGGCTACCATCTTGGTCAGAATAGCTCGATAGCTTCAATCATATATACTTCACCTCTCCCGTTTTACTTCATTGCTCTCTGGATTGGAAACAAATTTCTCTATTTTAAATAATTGGCACTATTTTATTTTTTAATTGATAGAGTTATATGTGTTTATCACATATAACATGATTTGGAAGTATATATACCTTGTGGATGAACTAAGTGCAGGTATTTAACATAGACATTACCCAGTCATCATTTTTGTGGGACAATCATTTGTCTGCGCTCCTACATCCATTGCGGTCACAGAGGTTAAGAATGGGAATAACCTAAGTGTCCATCAGTGGATGAAGAGATAAAATATGATATGTATGCATGATAGAATATTATGCAGCCATACAAAACCAACATGGATGGAAGTGAAATAAGTGTAATAAATCAGGCACACATACACACACAAAAAAACCCAAACACTGCATGATCATACATGTAATCTTAAAGAGTTGTTCTCCTAGACAGAGACAATAGCATGGTTACCAGAGTGGTAAGCAGAGGATGATTTGGGAGCTGTTGTTAGCTAGAAATATTTTAAAAGGTTATCCTTTCAGGTGTAATTTGCCAATTTCACAGGATAATATGATACTTAAAAATACACATTCCTTGTCTTTCTTTCTCTTATAACCCCTATAATTGTAGGGTAGCATTTGAGAACTCAAAGTTTGCATTTTAAACAAGCAATTCTAAGTGATTTTTATAATCAGGTAAATTTAATAAATTCTGCAAAAGGAATAATCTTCAGAGAGTAAGAATAATAAAACAGCTGGCTTTATATGACCTCTGGGCATTTATGAGCTTTTGCTCCTGTCCTGCTTTCTACCCTTCTTTCCCTTAACCTCTACCACCACATACAGCCACCACCAAATCCATTGTTCCCATATGCCTCTCAAGGGATGCATTGTTCTCTGCATGTGTCATTTTAAAATAGGTCGTTTCAAGGGATGAGCCACTTATGTTCTTGTACCATGATCGATACCATGCACCCACTCACATGGGTCCCTGTGGCAGTGTTTGAACTGGATGACCCTGAACTACTTTCTATCACTGAGTCATAATGGAACTCTGACCCTGCTGAGCAGTAATATTTTCTGACCATTTGGATTTGGAGCTCAAAAAAGGACAATTAATTTCTTCCTGGTGGCAGAACCAGGCAATAACAAATTTGTGCTAAGAGGTATACGTGTCCCCATGAAGGAGCAGGTGAAGCTGATTCTCAGAAAAAGAAGACAGTGAAGCAGTGCTCAGAAGCAGAGGAGACATCTCCTGGCCCTGGAGAGGGCGGGAGAGGGAGTTTGCTTCCAGCTTTCCACTGAAGCAGTCTCCCACAGGCTGGATCTAAGGTGGAGGCGCTGGTGGGAGGTTACTGGCCAACATTCCCAGACAGCCTGTCACATCTGCTCCCTAGCTAATCTCTCAGGTTTTGGCAACAAACTTCTCTGCTAGCTGCCAGTTAATCAATGTGCCCAAAAACATGCAATGCAAGTTTCATTATTCCTAGATTGTCTTTTTTTTTTTGTTTCCTCTTCTGTTTTACATATCTTATTTACCTTTATTGTTGACTTTATCTACCAATGCACTTCCTCACACAGGAATAAACAATTTACATGCACAATAATTAAAACAATTGAAAAACAGCTCCTCACTTGTCCAGGAATTCTGCAACACCAGTTCCTCACCCCAATTAATCTCTGTCCTGCCAGGCTGGGGATGTTTCTTGTTGACAAAAGAACCCTCAGACATATGCCCCAGAGGTATGTAGGGAAGGAGGCAAGAAAGAGAATTCTCTTAGAAGAGGAACTCAGAGTTCCCTAAGTATTCAAGGACATTTAAAGGTACAGACTACCAGGCCACACACTGAGATTCTTAACCATAGGGTTGGGGGTAGATTTGGGAAACAGACCTTTTTAACAATAGCATAGACTTTCTGATACTGGGAGTTTAAGTAATTTATTTTGAAGAACAATTTTTTAGAAAGAAAAAAAAAAATCAGACAATAATGAAGGTGGTTTGGGGAGTGTAGGGATGGGAGCGGGGAGAGGATTTGCTGCTGTCCATGTCAGAAAGACATTTACGATGTCCCTGATGCCACCTCACTCTTGCTACTCTTTGGTGGTATTTGGCTTATGGCCAGCTGTGCCTGAGCTTTTTCAAGAGGCAAGACAGCCCCTGGTCCTAGGGCAAGTAAAGAGGAATGAAGTCAGTATGTAGTCTGTAGTAGATTACAGAAAGCCATCTGTGAACAAATTAGTAAGAGCTGGTGTCTTAGGCTGTTCCTGCT
Source organism: Callospermophilus lateralis (assembly GCF_048772815.1). Lineage (NCBI taxonomy): Eukaryota > Metazoa > Chordata > Mammalia > Rodentia > Sciuridae > Callospermophilus > Callospermophilus lateralis. The sequence goes on from NC_135321.1 coordinate 9,322,520, forward strand.
CTTAAAGCAAAATACCATAGATGGGGTCATATAAACAAAGTAGACATTTATTTCCTGCATCTCTAGAGGCAGGTAAGTCCATGTTCAAGGTGCCAACAGATTGTGTTGGGTGAAAGCCTACTTTCTGCTTCCAAGAGAGCGCCTCACAGTGAGTCCTTACCTCACAAAAGGGGCATAAAAGGTATGAATGCTGTGTTTCCACCCCAGGGAAGAGATTGCAGGTACTGAATGTGCCCCCCCCCCTCCAATTTGTGTGCTGGAAACTTAATCCCTAATGCATCAGTGTTGGGAAGTGGGGCCTAGTAAAAGTTGAGGTCTTGGGGACTCTGTTCTCATGGAGAAATTAATGCTGATATAAAAAAGCTTTTTTGGAAGTGGGTCTTCCACTCTCCTCTCTTCTGCCATATATTCCTCACCACCCTCTGGAGGATGCTCTACTCAGGTGCTGTCTCCAAGGTTGAGAGACTGGTCCTAACCTGTTGGTGCCTTGTTCTTCAACCTCCCAGCCTCTAGAACTGTGAGGATACAAACCTCTGTTTTTCCCCAGTGACCTAGTGTGAGGTATTCTATTACAGAAGCACCAAAACAGATTGAGGCAGAGGACAACAAGGCATCCGGGAAGTCGCTTCCACTTCTTCACTAGAGCACTGATTCCACTCACAAGGGCAACCCCAATCACTTCTGAGAAACCTTACCTCTTAACACCATCACGTTGGATTGTGGTTCCAATGTGTGAAGTTTGGAGGGTTCCAACGTGTGAATCTGGCTCTGGAATGAGCAGCAAGGAGGTGACCAAAAAGGTCAGGGATAGTTCATGACTTTTTTAACTACCAAAAATTAGCACCTAGTTACTTTTTAGAGTCAATGGGTCAGGGTAGAGAGGTGTAGTGTCCATAGCGTTGACGGGTTGGACTGGATAACTTTAACAGTGGGGGCAGGGGGCTGTCTTGTGCATCATGGGATATTTAATGACATCCCTGCCCTGTACCTGTTAAATGACCAGCAGCACCACCATCACAACTGACCGGCTGTGATCATCTAAATTTCTCCAGACATTGTCAAATGTCCTCTGAGGGGCAAAACAGCCCCATGCTGAGAACCAACAGTATCAGTAGAGGAGGACAGAGAGGACGGGGGAGAAGAATCTTGGAAAAAGCATCTTGTTATCCCTTTGCAAGTTTTACTTTGCTTAAAATGTTCTTTCAGAGCCAAACCAAAATTGTATGTAAGCAGATACAGTGGCGATAAAGCTTCTCATTTATAAATACAAAGCTTTAGTCGACTTATGAGGAAACTCTGTTCCTCAGAATTTGATTTTAGTAAGTTTAAGTATTTTAAATCCAAATACTGTCACACTCACTCTCATACAGTGGGATAAACAAACTTAAGGAACACATTCAGCCACATCTTCATTAGTGACTCTGCAGGCAAAATTCCTGTCATTTTTAGATGTTTTGTATTCAAAACAATTGCTAAAGAGTATTTCCAGATTCTACGGCCTTCCTCAAATCTGTGTTTTGTCTTTATTGTTGGTGTGGCATATTACTGCTGGCCAATTTTGCAATAAAATTTGCAACTTGCATTTGATGTCTGTTTCTAAATGGTGTCACTGACTATATCCCCAAACTTGGGGGCAAATACTAGTTGTAGTATTGTTAGTGGATCAACCTAACATACATCTGGTCCTGGTAAGTGGTTCAGGAAAATCTGCATTTGAGCTCTCACAGACAAAGCCTTAGCAAGAAGGCCTATCCTAAAGAATAGCAAAACCATTCCCAGATTCAGATGAGTGTATGTTGGGTAAGGTGATAAATTAGAGATCTGAGCATGATCAGTTGCTAAACGCATGCCAATTAGTTCTGGGATATCTTGGTTCCGATTATCAAAAGTCCACAAGAGATATAGATCACAGACAAATAAGACTTCAGCCCAAGGACTTCATATAGTGTCAAGTTTGTTTTATTGCTTGCATTTTATTGTTCTGAAAGACTATGTAGTGTTTAACTTATGTTCTAAGGTTTAGAACTTGAATTTACCTATCTCAAGACATAAAATTCTTGCAGAAATTCTCTTTAAAATGTTGGCTGCCTTCCCAGACTTAGGTGTCACTTGAATTAAGTCACCCCGAGACATAGCTCCAACTATGGGTTGTGTGAAACAAGCTTCTCAGCAGTTAGAAGGAAAAGGGGCATTGCTTCTGCTCAGATTCGCAACCTACTTTAGACCTATATGATGTTTTCTCTTCTGCCATGAAATGGGGGTGATAATTCATGTTCAACTTTCAATACACATCCAACACAAAGTGCCAAGCTCTGGAATAGTCATTGAGAATAGGAAAGATATAAAGAAATTAAAAAAGTAAAGAGAAAGAACCAACAAACAAATGAAGAAACTAAGGAGGGACTGAGGGTGGGAGAGAGGAAGGAAGAAGGGGAAGGAGGGAGGGAGGGAGAGAGGAGGGAACTGAAGGAAGGAAAGAACAAGGAAGGGAATAAAGGAGAGAGGGAAAGAAGGAAAAAAATAAGACTTCTGCACTGGAGGATTGATTCTAAAATTTATTTTATTCTGAAAAGCACTGTTGTAAGTCGAGTGGTTGAGGATAGATTGAAAGATGTGCAAATAAAGCAAACTGATTTTTATAAGTGCTTTGAAATCACTGTGAAAAATCTCATGTAGATTTAAGATCATTTTATGTAGAGAGAAATCCCCAGAGCAACAGACTGTACTGTTCTTCACTTCCATTAAAATAAGATACTGCTTCAGGATTCTGAATTTAGCAGCTGTTGGTATATGTGTCTCTTGCCACACTCATAAAGGTTTTTAATGTACAATAACATAGCATATAGCTCATCCCTTCTATGGTTGGATGCATTATTTATAATTAACTAACTTTGTAACATCTTCATGTGTAGAAGGAAAAATAATTGGAGCTATCCATTTTTAGTTCACAGGAAACAAGGCTCTCTTCATTTTTAATAGTGCCATTTACCTACCAACCTTTCTGCCAATGATTTGGACTGTTCATCCATGGCTTCTTTTTATTTTAAGGCACTCACATTTCACAAGTGTGAGAAGATGCCTGTTCAAGATGAATAACCTGAAAGCTCATCTGAGAATGCTGAGGGTTAGCACATCCCCAGAGTTTCAGCCCAGATACATGGGGCAGAATTGAAAGTCCACAATGTCTGTACCTGGTTTCATTCATCTATAAATTCAGAATGATCATGTTGATGTAAATAAATCTGAAGATATAATGATTGGATGAAGCTTAAAATATCTGTCTGGCAGATGTTTGTGCACCACTTCTGCCTGAGTCATTTATTTCTTGCATCATGGGGCACTTTGGATCCACAGAATAAAATAGCCCTATCTGTACACTTTGTTCTCAAAGTCCGCTTATTTACTAAGTGTGTTTACTAAAACCAATTCCTAGGCTCAACTCTGCAGAAAATGTAGGCATTTCTGCAGACAGGCTCTTCTTTGCCCTAATTGTATTCTTCCATAAGGAGGATGGAGCCCAGGGGTTTCCTCCATCAGAGGTCACATGGAGGGAGTATGCAGATATTCACAGGAGGTTCTGTCTCTGATTGTCAAAGACCTTTGTTTAGTAATAAATCTCAATAGGAGAAAAAGCTTTATGTGAGCCCACTTGTTAAAAGTTCAACTCATTTTAAACAAAAGTATAGCACCTACAATTAGGATGGCATTCTAATCATGACTTGAAGGATCTTCACGTAAGAGTACAGGAGTGAGCCAGGAAAAATAGTAAGCATTAAAAAAAAAAAGTTTAAGGGATGAATATAAGTAGAAACAATATAGTGCTAGTCATACACATTGGCTTCAGAAATTCAGGAGTTATGTATACAGGAAATTAAGCATCTCCCAGGATAATAAAAGAAATCTGATATTCAGAAAAATTGCAACTGGTAAGTGGGGCTGATTGAGTACAGGGTATTGAAAAACAAGAAATACAATAAATACAGTTCCTGAAGGGCTGAAGCAAAAACACTGGCCATTTGGACCAGGGTAGGTGTCCTACTACGACAGAAATATATTCTTATTACGACTGAGCTGTTAATTGTGATAGTGTGGTGAGACTTGGTTTGAGTCTTGTCATACTGTAATCTGGTATCTGTGAGAAGTTCCCAATGTCCAGTATAAGAAGAAATCCTGCTCTAGGATTCCCACGCTCTGGAGTTGCACAAGCATGTGAGAGTAACCAAGACGGGCTGCCTCCACCAGTTTGTAGATTTATAATGAAGGATATTTCTGTTCATTTTATGAGTTTCCTTCTACTTGTTTATCCCATATTGCTCCTATTTATACTGTCATTAAAATTATTTTCAATTGGTAAAGCTGATTCGTGGTTATTATTATTTTTGCCCTGGTCGGTTGCATCTGTGCTACTGAAGTTGTTTTCATATACTAATATACATATTTTGGTTTGGCTTTGCAATGACTGCAACCTCAGCCAGGTTGCCTCCGGGTTCCAAGACCGTGGTCCTTCCCTCTCCAGCGCTGGCTCTTTCCTGAAGGGTGAACCTTGTTATCACAAACGTCACCGGGATCATCCCCACATCTCCCATCATTTATCATCAACCCCATCCACCCGTGGCTCTGTTACACTTGTCCTCTTCGCTTAACCAAATGATCTCAACGCCAGCCCCGCGGGATCGTGGCACTCGCGCTCCCTCACTGTCCCCTCCTCCCGCCCGGCTCCTGGGAGCGCACAGCGGCCACCGCAGCCCAGAACCTCCGCGCCGCTTCCCCGCCGCCCTTGGCCCCGCCCCCGCTCCCGACCACGCCCCTCAGGCCCGCGTCGCCGCCGCTCCCCGCCCCAGGCCCCGCCCCCGCCCCGCCCCGCCCCCGGCCGCCGGCCCCCTTCGCGGTCTCTCGCCCTCCCTGGGCCGCGCGGCCGGAGCTGGCGCGGAGGAGCGGCGGTCGCAGTGTTGTCGCGGCCTGGCGACGCGGCTCCTGCTGGACACGCTGCCCCGAGTGCGCAAGCCGCCCACGGTTGCCTGCGGCGGTCCGGGGCAGCCCCGGAGCGTCCGGCGTTCCCCGAGGGCGGGCGTGCCCGAGCGCCGCGGGGCGCGGGGTGCGAGCGCCACCGAGGACCCCTGGCGCCGGCTCAGCCCGTCGGAGCGCGGGGTCCCTGCGGGGCCGCCGGCCGGCTTCCGGCGCCGCGAAGTCCCCAACTCCCCGCGCCGTGGCTGTTGGGGCCCAGCGCCGCCCCAGACCCGTCGCAGCCGCCGGAGGTAAGCGCCCTGGGCCATCTGGGGGTCGCCCGCCCCGGACCGCCGGTCCCGGTCGGCGAGCCGCGAGCGCGGGCGGGGGTGACAGGTTGGTGGGACGCGAATTAGAAAATGCAACAGGCGGGGCGGGTCGGGAAACTCCTAGCGACAGCATCTCCCGCGGAGAGCAGACTTGCCCGAGACTGAAACTTGGTTAGCTCTTGCCGACCGGGGACGGCGAAGGCGGGCGGCGGGCAGCGCTGGCTCCGCGCGCCCTCTGCTGGCCCGTGCGGGGACGCTGGCGCAGGCCACAGGTGAGGCCGCCTTGCCGCCCTGGATGGCCTTCCTCCTGGAGGAGTGACCCTCTTACTTGTCCTCTTCCTCCTGCTCCCCCCTGGGAAGACTCCTGATGCGGCGAAGGCCAGACCTTCAGCCAGAATAGCAACAACAAAAAAGACTCTTTCAAGGTTTACTTTTATGTCCCTGGGTTATTTGTAACCAAAATAACAAGAATGATAGCAGGATTCCTCTTTAACTGCATTTTAATGAAAGCATTAAAAAAGGACTAAAGCAATGTATATATCACAGCTGCTTGTCATCTACTCACATTCGTTGGAATCCTTGTATGTGCATAAAAGTCTAAGAAAACAAATCACCTGATTGTGTCTATCAATCACTTAGATTGTATATAATATCAGATTTTATTATAATTCTCAAATTTCTATCAAGTGACTGTAGAGTATTTAAAGCATTAGTTTGCCTTCATTTTCAGCTACCTGTAGCCTCAGACAATTGCTTTGTTTTGTTTTCCCCCAGAAAGGAGAGTCATGAAAAAGGAAGAGAAAAGAGACGGCATGGTCACTGTTGATGAAAGGGGAGTTTTCTTTTCCCGTTGATGGTTACTCCATGATTGGAAAAGATGTGCCTAGGTGGCTGAAGAGATTAAATTTTTATAGTTGTATTGATGAAGCTGATAGAAGAAGACATCAAAATGCTTTCCAGTGTCATATAGACTGATGAGTCAGTAAGCCTGGAAAAGACATTTGAAATGAAGGCAGGAGTTTGAATATTTTTAAACGACATGGGACTTTGAACACTTTTTGAAGATGTTTTTATCCCCAAAATGGAAGAAGAAATAGTTCACACACCAAGAAGCATAAAATATTGAAAAGAATAATCAGTGATTCCACTCATTCCAAGAATGTTAGTACTTTGCCATGGTCTTCAGTCAAACACACAGAAACAAGTCATACATGTGTGGTGAGTGTATCACCAGTGATGGCTTGCTGTGCTACAAATGACTCTTAATTTTAATTTTGGAGTGCTTTTTCTTTCTTGTACCATGTATGATTTCACTCTTCTGTTCAAATAGACTAATGTAAAGGAAGTAAACGCTGCATTTATAGTTATTTTGACTATTACCACTGTTCCTCTGTTACAGAAAAATTAGAGGTATTAATATTCCTTGAAATTTACTGGAACAGAACTGTGCCAGGGATACAGATGTGCTATGTAAAATTTTCTCTTTTTGGCAAATGTACTTGCTTTGAATGAGCTGAATGTCAGCATAGAAGATTTTAAATTCAGTTTAATCAAGATCTTTAATATATGCTTTATATTAGCCAGATGGAAAACACATTAAACACCCTATTTGTTATGTATGCCTAAGGAAAGTATCTTCCCCATGGATCATGGCGTTAATGTTTACAGGACATTTCCTAATTTTAACATTAGTGATGTTTGGTTTCTCTACTCTTGAAGAGTCTGTGAGTAATTACTCTGAATGGGCAGTTTTCACAGATGATATAGATCAGTTTAAGACACAGAAAGTGCAAGATTTCAGACCCAACCAAAAGCTGAGGAGAAGTATGCTTCATCCAAGTTTATATTTTGATGCTGGAGAAATCCAAGCAATGAGACAAAAGTCTCGCACAAGCCATTTGCATCTTTTTAGAGCTATCAGAAGTGCAGTGACAGTTATGCTGTCCAACCCAACATACTACCTACCTCCACCCAAGCATGCCGATTTTGCTGCCAAGTGGAATGAAATTTATGGTAACAATCTGCCTCCTTTAGCATTGTACTGTTTGTTATGTCCAGAAGACAAAGTTGCCTTTGAATTTGTCTTGGAATATATGGACCGGATGGTTAGCTACAAAGATTGGCTGGTTGAGAATGCACCAGGAGATGAGGTTCCAGTTGGCCATTCTTTAACAGGTTTTGCCACTGCCTTTGACTTTTTATATAACTTATTAGATAATCATCGAAGACAAAGATATCTGGAAAAAATATGGGTTATTACTGAGGAAATGTATGAATACTCCAAGGTCCGCTCATGGGGCAAACAACTTCTCCATAACCATCAGGCTACCAATATGATAGCAGTACTCACAGGGGCCTTGGTTACTGGGGTAGATAAAGGATCTAAAGCAAATATATGGAAACAGGTTGTAGTAGATGTCATGGAAAAGACAATGTTTCTATTGAATCACATTGTTGATGGCTCCTTGGATGAAGGTGTGGCCTATGGAAGCTACACAGCTAAATCAGTCATGCAGTATGTTTTTTTGGCACAGCGCCATTTTAATATCAACAACTTGGATAATAACTGGTTAAAAATGCACTTTTGGTTCTACTATGCCACCCTTTTGCCAGGCTTCCAAAGAACTGTGGGTATAGCAGATTCTAATTATAATTGGTTTTATGGTCCAGAGAGTCAGCTAGTTTTCTTGGATAAGTTTATCTTAAAGAATGGAGCTGGAAATTGGTTAGCTCAGCAAATTAGAAAGCATCGGCCTAAAGATGGACCCATGGTTCCATCCACTGCCCAAAGGTGGAGTACTCTCCACACAGAATACATCTGGTATGATCCACAACTAACCCCACAGCCCCCTGCTGACTATGGTACTGCAAAGATGCACACATTTCCTAACTGGGGAGTTGTCACTTATGGGGCCGGGCTGCCAAACACACAAACCAATACCTTTGTGTCCTTCAAATCTGGGAAGCTGGGGGGACGAGCTGTGTATGACATAGTTCACTTTCAGCCATACTCCTGGATTGATGGGTGGAGAAGCTTTAACCCTGGACATGAACATCCAGATCAGAACTCATTTACCTTTGCCCCCAATGGGCAAGTTTTTGTTTCTGAAGCTCTCTATGGACCAAAGTTGAGCCACCTTAACAATGTATTGGTGTTTGCTCCGTCACCCTCAAGCCAATGTAACAAGCCCTGGGAAGGCCAACTGGGAGAATGTGCACAGTGGCTCAAGTGGACTGGTGAGGAAGTCGGTGACTCAGCAGGGGAAATCATCACTGCCTCTCAACATGGGGAAATGATATTTGTGAGTGGGGAAGCAGTATCTGCTTATTCTTCAGCAATGAGACTGAAAAGTGTGTATCGTGCTTTACTCCTCTTAAATTCTCAAACTCTGCTAGTCGTTGACCACATTGAGAGGCAAGAAGCTTCCCCGATAAATTCTGTCAGTGCCTTCTTTCATAACCTGGATATTGATTTTAAATACATCCCATATAGGTTTATGAATAGGTATAATGGCGCCATGATGGATGTATGGGATGCACACTACAAAATGTTCTGGTTTGATCACCGTGGCAATAGCCCCATGGCTAGTATACAGGAAGCAGAACAAGCAGCTGAATTTAAGAAACGGTGGACTCAGTTTGTTAATGTGACCTTTCAGATGGAATCCACAATCACAAGAATTGCATATGTCTTTTATGGGCCATATGTCAATGTTTCCAGCTGCAAATTCATTGATAATTCCAATTCTGGACTTCAGATTTCTCTCAATGTCAATAACACTGAACACGTTGTTTCCATTGTAACTGAGTACCACAACCTGAAAACAAGATTTAATTACCTGGGATTTGGTGGCTTTGCCAATGTGGCTGACCAAGGCCAAATAACCCGATTTGGTTTGGGTACTCAAGCAATAGTCCTGCCTGTAAGACAAGATAGAGCTATTTTCCCCTTTGGATTTAAGTTTAACATAGCAATTGGATTAATTTTGTGCATTAGTTTGGTGATTTTAACATTTCAGTGGCGGTTTTACCTTTCTTTTAGAAAACTAATGCGTTGGATACTAATACTTGTTATTGCCTTGTGGGTTATTGAGCTTCTAGATGTGTGGAGCACTTGCACTCAGCCCATCTGTGCAAAATGGACAAGAACAGGAACTGAGACGAGCAAGAAGTCTGTGTCTTCCAAAGGGCACTATGTGGATCTTCCTGATGTTGTCATTACCTCACTTCCTGGTTCTGGAGCCGAAATACTAAAACAACTTTTCTTCAACAGTAGTGACTTTCTGTACATCAGAGTTCCTACAGCCTACATTGATATCCCTGAAACGGAATTTGAAATTGATTCATTTGTAGATGCTTGTGAATGGAAGGTATCAGATATCCACAGTGGGCATTTCCGTTTACTTCGAGGCTGGTTGCAGTCTTTAGTCCAGGACACAAAACTACATTTACAAAACATCCGTCTGCATGAGACCAGTAGGGGTAAACTGGCCCAATATTTTACAACAAATAAGGACAAGAAAAGAAAATTGAAAAGGAGAGAGTCTTTGCCGGAACAAAGAAGTAGAATGAAAGGCGCTTTTGACAGAGATGCTGAATATATTAGGGCTTTGAGGAGACACCTGGTCTATTACCCAAGTGCACGTCCTGTGCTTAGTTTAAGTAGCGGTAGCTGGACATTGAAGCTTCATTTTTTTCAGGAAGTATTAGGAGCTTCGATGAGGGCATTGTATATTGTAAGAGACCCTCGGGCATGGATTTATTCAATGCTGTACAGTAGTAAGCCAAGTCTTTACACTTTGAAGAATGTACCAGAGCACTTAGCAAAATTGTTTAAAATAGAGGGAGGTAAAGGCAAATGTAACTTAAATTCAGGCTATGCTTTTGAGTATGAACCATTGAAGAAAGAATTAGAAAATTCTGAATCAAACGCTGTCTCCTTATTGTCTCATTTATGGCTAGCAAATACAGCAGCAGCTTTGAGAATAAATACAGATTTGCTGCCTACCAGCTACCAGCTGGTCAAGTTTGAAGATATTGTTCATTTTCCTCAAAAAACTACTGAAAGGATTTTTGCTTTTCTTGGAATTCCTTTGTCTCCTGCTAGTTTAAACCAAATATTGTTTGCCACTTCCACAAACCTTTTTTACCTTCCATATGAAGGAGAAATATCACCAACTAATACTAATGTTTGGAAACAAAACTTGCCTAGAGATGAAATTAAACTAATTGAAAACATCTGCTGGACACTGATGGACCGACTAGGATATCCAAAGTTTATGGACTAAATGCTGCAGGTCAGCAGAAATTTGCACTAATGCTTCCCTACCCGCTTTGTGGATATGGACTAGAAGAGTTTGTTTATTCTTGTATTGTGTGTGTGTGGGTGTGTGTGTGTGTGTGTACTTTTATTTGCACAGAGAGATTATTTAAAAAATAGGCACCATATTTAGCCTAGCAGGATTTATTTTTATGTTACCACTTTCCTTGCTTTTGTTTCTGAAATTTTTTTCTGCTAAAATATTTCTGTTTCAGAAGTATAGATGAAATTATATCGTGGGCTTCCGGAAGATGGGAAGATTTTAAAGGATTTTGTTTAACTTGCCTTCTTCTGTAACTGTGCTAATCTATCTGGGGACCTCATACACTACTAAAGGCCTTGCCGTTGCTGCTTTACCCAAGCATCTCTTCCTTTCAAGATGGACTACAAAAGTTCCTTATCTTTTTGAAAAGGTCTTTTAACACACTTATCTTGCACAAAGAAAAAGAAAAAAAAAAGTGAATTCCTTTTACTTTATATAACACTCAGTGATATCACTGGAGAAATGGCGTTAAGTTCCTATCAGAACTATAGGATTCCTTCTGGAAATGCAGATGGAAATACAGAATAAAGATTTTTTTTTTTTTTTTTTTAAGTCAGAAATAGTAACCTGGAAAGTTTCCTTAAAATTTTTTACTTACAAATAACAAGAACTAAGTCTGAACAGTCTGGGTGCTGAGGGCTGGTTTTTTTAGACATGCTTATCCGTTTAAAAGTCTCTTTTTGACTTCCTGAAGCTACAGCTGTTTGCCATTACACTATTCCCACCCTGTCCTTTTTGTCACTGTCCAGCAAAACAGTCAGTAGGTACTAATTGCTGAACTCCCTGTATTTGTGGAGTTTTCCTTTTTTTTTTTTTTTTTGATGATTAATTTTGCATTAAAGACTGACACAGAATCAAATTTATTTTTTGTGGAATTACCACTGTATGAGTCAAAGAAAGCCATGCCACTGCTGCCAGTGTTTTCTTAGACTGGAGACAGAATTGGAAAACTGCCTGACTTTTCTTGCTTCCTTTTGAGTGAGTTTACAGACCGCCAGTGTCTGCAAAATTGAAGGCAAATGGGAGATGATGTCAGAGGCATCTGTTTCTTTTACCATCTGCATCTTATTATAAATGTAGTCAACATCAAATGTGGTTCATTTTCCTTTGCTGGGTTCTGAAATCAAAATGCTATGCCATTATAAGCCAGTGGAGTAATTACAATGTATTGGATGAAAACTATCAGGCAGTGTCGAGACTTGATGAAAATCTTTGTACAGATTGCAGTCTTCTTCCTGATGCTTCAGACTACAAACTGTAGTTCCTTCAAGCTCTCTAACACTTAGAGTCTGTCATTCTGACCTAGATAAAAGTGGTTCTGTCTCAGTAGTTTGTTATTATGTCAAAATGTGCCTCCAAAGTGATAAAGCTGTGGATATGTTACATTCCAGCTAAATCTTAACTTGGCTATCATTTTCCTTCCATTTTGATATCAGACTGCTCCCCTCCTCCACATTTACTTCCCATGACTCCCATAATTTTTCCTTTATGATAACAAAATGAATAAAATTATATTAATGTAAGTTAAAAGGGCACTGAAGACTTAAATCTACACTATTATTCTTAAGGAAGATTATTTTATCTCAGGGTCAATCAACAAACATTTAAAATTGCTACATGGAAGATAACACTGTTTCCATTATTGCTCAGAGTCTCAGTGTTTGCTTTCAATTCCCAGGATGTGTGATCTCAAATCAGATCAAATAAAAAGGCTCTGGGTTGGAAGTCATATTAGGTCTGACTAATGTAAGAATTATAAATGGGTGCAGGTATCAGAGAAGACAGCAGAAGCCACCCCTGCTGTTTTTGAACGTATGTAAATGCCTGCACAAGCAGAAGAGAGCTAAATGGAACATGTGGAGGAATGGGGAAATAAGAAATGTGGAAAATGAAAGTAATTCTGAGGATGAATATAGGAATATATGGTGGCAAAAGAAAGGAGGTTTACCCAAATGGTCTTCACAGTGAACCATACCATTCATCCTAACAGCAATTTAGAGTTAACTGTCTCTATCCTCATTCATTCCCACTCCAGAGGAAAAAATTAGTTGCAAGCCCCACTACTTGGGTAACCAATGTAGAAAGTTGCTGAAGACTTTACTTGCAAATTCTCCTGCATGGGGAAGGGGATGTGCACACACATGCTCATGCTTCTGCCTTATAACCTGAATACCTAAGGTGAGTGATTCTCCTAGTACATCCTCAGGTTCTGCATCACAAGGTAATCCAAGAAAAATTTAAGTTGCCTGTACACATGCTTTTACTCATCTTGCAAATAAGATGAAATACTTGTTGGAAAACCTTTTAAAAATGTCCCACATGTAAAAGCCACCCCTTCGTTCATTTCCCAAATTTAGACCTAATTGGGGATAATGTACATAGCAATATTTTATTCAAAATAATAGCAATGAAATTTTGAAAAGATGTTTTGCTGCCAAAAGTAAAGTAACAAATGTAATGATAATTTGGCTTTCAAAGTTGGAAAATGACAGAATTTTCTTAGGATGAAATATAAAGGCCACATCTAAAGTTGAATGTACCACAGTGAAAAATCCAAAGAGGATAGGAAATAGAATCTTCTCGGGAGAAGGAAGCTAAATCTGAATGTGCTTCAATTTATATTTTAAAATACAGATTTTATCAAGAATATGACACAAGACCACATACATACTGTGCCTAGATTCCAAAATATTAAACATTTGATTATTTTTAAAAATAATTGATAAATGCCTGGCAAGAATAGGATCATTTTTATTTATGTCAAATTCCAAGGAATATTAGAGGAATTGCCACATTGCCTGCTGCAAATATATTCAAAGAAGCACTCCCCTCCTACATACTAGCATGTCTTAATAATTCCCTTTTATAAACTTATTACCCCTCCTGTGTGCCACTTATTTTTTTATTTTGTTCTTTTTAGTTATACATGACAGTAGAATGTAATCTGACGTGTCATACATACATGGAGTATAACTTCCCATTCTTGTGTTTGTACATGATGTCTGCCATTTATTTTTGATTGGCAACATTGATAAGCAAAGAACTTCATGCATTATCAAATATCCTAAACATTCTTCATATATAAAGTGTAACACATTTACTTTCTACAAGTGAGTAAAAAATTATAATTTTCAAATTTCAATGTTGCTTGACTTCATTAACTTTGATCATAATTAGAAAAGTTTTCACTGATTAGGAAAAAATGTAAGTAGAAGGCAGTATGTTGTACCATCACGTTCAGGATGTTTAAGATATATCAAGGCATTGGATATTTTTTTCCCTACTTATATGTTAACCAAATTAATGTGTCTGACTAGCCATCATTTCACTATATTTTGGCAGAAAAATTATCCAAATAACTTTTGAGGCCCAAAAGGGACTGGATTTTGCACAGAGCATGTTAGATACTTTAAAAATGACAAATTCTAACATTTTAAAATGTTGTAGATTCTTGAGTTGTAATGTATATGGATTTATATTATGTTTAGCCCAAGTAACGTTTTTTTTTTTTTAAAGAAAGAGTGAGAGAATTTTAATATTTATTTATTTATTTTTTAAAGAGAGAGAGAGGTAGAGAGAGAGAGAGAATTTTAATATTTATTTTTTAGTTATCGGCGGGCACAACATCTTTGTTTGTATGTGGTGCTGAGGATTGAACCGAACCAGGGCCGCATGCATGCCAGGCGAGCGCGCTACCGCTTGAGCCACATCCCCAGCCCCAAGTTTAATTGAATCTGATTCCAAAGGTGGATTTCAGCTAAGTCTTTCAAACCATGAGAATTTTTGTTTTTCTTTCATACCATATCTACTTAGGTAGCAACAAAACAAAACAACAACAAAATACAAACCTAAAAAGGAAACAAACAGACTGAAGGTCATTAACTAGTTTGTCAGGTCTCTATGTATAAAAGTCTCCTTTATTAATCTAAAAATAAAAATCTAAAAGCAACGTGAGTATAATTAAGATAATTTGCCATAACCCCCCTTCTTTAAGTCTTTGGGTAGTAGTGTTAGGATTTACTATGGAGTGAAAAGATGCAGAAGTTGGAAAATGCAGGACAAGTTTAATATAGATACACAGTCCCACAAATGTATCCAGTAAACATGAACTCCACCCCTACCCTTCCCTGATGGTAAGCCTTTACCTTTGCTCCCTAACAATCCTAAGTCCGGGCTCTTCAACTTTAAATGTCAAAAATATGCCCGTACTAAGCACCCATGCCCTATGTCTGCCCCTCTGTTCCCCGCTACACACTGTAAGATCTTTATTCAGGCATGATATTGCCAAAAAGAAGAAACATCTCGCAAGTTACCTGAAGCATATTAAACAATGCCTCAAGTAATAAGCGCAATGAAATCTTTTGAAAATACAAGATCTGCCATGAGTTAATCATTTAATATGTGCTACACATTGAATTTTGTAGGTTTGTATATGTGCTACACATTGAATTTTGAAGGTTTGTATGTATCTTATTACATACAATCTGCACAGCTCTATGTAGTACTTATTTTACGTATACATTTGAAACTCATGACAAGTGGTTTATCCAAATTAAATCTGCTGTAAGTGCTTTGACAGAGATTTATGCAGTTTTTCCAGTTCCAAAAATATGAATAAATCGTCCCTGTATTTATCATTCATGCATTAATTCTCTAATGCATGCATATCAGCTGTCAAGGTATTGATTACATGAGGGAAGAACACAAATGTTGGTTGACTATGAACCTGCCTGGTGAGGAATAGGCAATTGCTCCAAGACTTCAGAACTATCAGAAATTCATCAAGAGAGAGAGGAGGGTAGTTATGACCAACCAAGGAAAGTGGTATCTGTTCTGTAGTGGGTTTGGTTCGTCTCCTTATTTCTGAAGCAAGGTAGTTATGAGTAAAGAATACTTTAATGATTTAGAGGAAGTTATGACTGGTATATTTGAATAGAGGCCACCACTTTTTTCTGGCTTAGGTTTTACTATTTGTCAGAGCATATCCCACCAATGAATAGCCCTTCCAAAGAGATTCAGAGTTGTCCATAAAAACTAATGAAGCAAAACCACTGACATTCTTACTTGACTGCTCCAATCCACTACAAGAAAAAAATTATGTCTATAATCAAATATTAAGGGATGCCCTAAGGAGGAAGGGATACTTGAGTGTGGTCTGACAGAGTGCATATGCGTGTGCGTGTGTGTGTGTGTGTGTGTGTGTGTGTATCTTTGCTAGTGATGACAGTAAGAAGAATAACTCAGTGCTTTTGACCCAGGCTTCAGCAATCTTTTATTTTCCTCTCCTCCCCACCAAAACCATCCACCCCACGTGCCTCCAGCTCCACAGTGCTAGACAACTCTCAATCCAAGGGATGCTTTCATGGCCTTATGCCAATGGAGCTGACAACTTCTGCTAGGGACCATAAAGGAACTCTTTCTTCTTTTTACAAAGTTCCTAGTATAGAGGAACCTACAGCAAGTGGAAGTTAATGTTCCCATCAATTCCATGACTTAAGGGTCAACCAGATACATTCACATGGAGTCAGTTTTAGGGTGAGCCCCCCCAAATTATTGCTCTTTCCCCTGCATAATAAACAATGCCAGAGAGAAAGAGGAGAAGGGCAATGAGAGAATGAAGGAAGGAAAAATGGAGGAAAGAGGGGAAGAAAATACTGAAGGGAGAGAGGAAAGGAGGGAGGGAGGGGAAAGGGGAGATGCTCAAGAAGAATTATTACTATAAAGGTTGTGTTATGGTCTAAACTAAAAGAATGAATTTTAGTGAGATAAAACTTGATTAAAAAGAAAAGTTATAATCCGACTGTAGTCATTCCATAACACATTGCAATTATTCTATTTTATGTTGTTTCTCTATTTCTGTATTACCCTGACTATAGAGATGAATGTAATTTTTCTTTCAAGTGTGTTAATATTGATATAAAATTTCACTTTTATATGACTAGGCTTCTCAAATATTCTAGACATGAAGTGCTCTTCCATGTGTTGTCTTTCTTTTTCTGAGCATGGGATGGGCATTGTTCTTAATCCTTTAAGAAGAATAACGTGCATATTTATTAGAAGTCCTTGAAGCTGGTCCTTCCCCTTTTGGAAGTCAATTCAGCTCCCATTGCTGTCACTTTCCTAAGTTACTAAATGAGCAGTAGAAGCTCTAATCCCTGCTTTAAAATCTGTCACCCTTCTATAAGCAAGCTTGCCTTATTCATGATATGCAAAAATTCTCCAGAACTTGGTATATTATGGTGAAAGACTACTGTTGAATTTTGTTGGTGTTTGTTGTTTTAATTATGTATCATTTATTTATTCCTCTATTTTGTTCAGAAGATTAATTTTCTTTTAGATTTGTTCAAGTTATGTGAAAATTTAAAATATGGCTCTTTTATATTTACTGAGGTATTTTAATTTGATGCTTTACTACAACATTTCACAAAACTCTGACGAGGGATTTATAAGGACAGGGAAGACAACCAGGAAGGGATGAAATTACTTTCATAAGGTACTTATTAAAAGTTTGTATAAAGAATACAGATAATAAAAGTTAATCTCACACAAAACAGATAGTTTTTACTGTTAATTGTCAGACATTAATCTGAGCACCCTGGCTACTCCAGCTACTAGCAAGAGCACAGAGTGCTACACCTGGCTCATGTGCCCCTGATAACAAGAACTCATTTCTCTCTAGGCTTACCAAACTGCAGTGTACACACATACAGTTATTAATTTTCCCCAAGTATAATTACAAAACTATTTAAAATATCTCACTGTTGAACACAGAGAAATAAATATACATATTTGTATGCACACATTGAAACCTTACAAATTCCATTGCTCTAAGAGGCATATTTTTTTCTATATGACTGCTGATTGTTCTGATGAGTTTCTCACCGATCTGTTTCACCTTTCCCCCATTTCCTTGTTTTGATATGAAGAGAAGCATTTTTATTTCAGATAACACACACACAGTGTGTGTGCCTAAGACTCTGTGTTCTTTCTTAATTTTAAACCTCTATTTCTCCATCTAGAGAACTCCTTCATAGATGATGTAAGCATTTTAAACAAATTAAGAGTGAAAATTAATAGAAAGATAACTGTTCCCCTTTGTGATCACCTCAGATTCTCTAGTCTTATTGACTTGAAAGAGAAAGAGAGATAGCAGAGGTGGGTTTGCTTTCATTCTCCTACCACATGTGCTCATAGACACCCACATGTCATAAGTTGTACCATTTTCCCAGTGCAAAAAAATTGTTAGTGTTTTCAGATAATTCAAGCATATAGAATAAAGAGAGATAAGCCAAAGAATTGTGCATTCATGTTAGTATTTAATATTTTACTGAGTTACTCACACATGTAAAATCATGATTTAGAAGTATCATTGTTTTATGTTCATACTTCCAAGAAACAGTTTTATCCAAACTCTCACTTTGGTATCTCTAACATTTCTGAAGTTTGTGTTTATCTAGAGTATATTGTATTTACCACTGAGATTTACAAAGATATAGAATTTTCTAAATTGAAGTTTGATGCTATGACTCAGTTTTATTTTGTCGTAAGTCCCATTTGTATATCAAGCATAACTTTGTTTTTATCTTCATTTGGTAGATATATATGTATATATTACCTTCTACATTGACAATTATTCCATTTTCTATTTAAATTTTTCCATATTAAATATGGATTAGACTTGGGATGCCTAAAACAATTTGTAAATAATTGTATTTACTCCTCTGTTTATGTTAACAAAAGCAAACCAATTATTGTAATTATGTATATATAAAAATATATATAACATTATTATTCACTTTAGCACTGTATATAACAAAAGTTTATACTAATATAATTATAGCTAATATAGAATAACTTTTTGTTAATTTCTATGTCATTAACACATATGCTTTGGATTAGGGTAGCATCTGCAATATCTTTTCTTGTTAAGATGCTTGTTAGTTTGGATGTTTTCTATCTTCTGTGGCCATGGAGTGGGACCCAGGAGCAAATACTAGAGACTTTTACCAGGAACTCATTTAGCAAGGAGAGCAGAATAGCATGCACCCCAACATAGACCAGTTAATAGGGATATATTAGTAGGGCTCACAGCCTGGTATCTTTAGTGAAAAGGAACTCCTTTCCTGTACTTAGTTCTTCTTGGGTACAGCTGTCCATATTCTTTCACTGGTTGACGATAAGCAATTAGAAAACACTGTTGTATTGATTCTTGCATGTGCCAGTTCTACTGTCCCTATCCATCTAAAGGTAGTATTTGGATAATGAAAAATCAGTGGAGAATAAAAAGATGCATCAATCCTAGCTGAAATGTTGGAAATCCTCTACTATGGTATTAATAAATTGTTGTTGCTAAACCTGGGATTTAAAGTTAGATTTCATATTCTCATATTTTCTCCAATAAGGTAAAAGATGCATGTTAACAGAAACAATAGCAATAAAATGAACAAGAGTGTACTCACCTTCTGCCCTAAAAAATGCACAATTAATACTGGTAGTTAAGTCCTTCTGAACTAGTATCACATCCTCTGCTCCCACCAGACATTTTAGAGGTAACTTCTGTCCTTGATATTTCTTTGTTTTATTTTATAGCTTCAAAACACACACTTACACATACATGTAATATATATTAAAGATAGGTATATATACACACATACATATATATCTATGTATACATATGCTAATTTTGTGTTTTCAGACTTTAGTAAATAGTAACACACTGTACATATTATATAATTTTCTTTGTTCAAAATTGTGTCTAATGCATGTGATGTTTCTATGTAAAGATCACATATGTTCAACACAGTAATATTTCATCATATGAATGTGCCACTATATAAATATGTCATACCTTGTTTGACTTTTAGCTTGATTTGTTTTGGGGATATTTATAATTTTTGCAAAATCTAACAATTCTTAAGTATGTTCCATAGTGAACATACATACAAAGGATACACGAATTTTGCTTGAACTCAGAATATTTCCACCCTCACCTACCCACCTTCCTTTCTGGAATATTTTTATAGGATCGAATGGCTCTGGGTTAATATGCAAACATGTGTCCTCAACTATTATAGATGATGCCACATTCTTTTCCAGATTGGCTATATAAATTGACACTCTAGAAGCATTTCTGTTGTTTCAGATTTCCTTCTGTACTTTTTTTTCCTTCTGTACTTATTTTCTGACTCTCTGGTGGGATAAAAAGGATGTCACATCTGGTTTTCATATGCATTTTTCTGATTTTTAATGACTGAAAACATTTAAACACAAGTGTGCCTGCACATGTCTATAGATACTAGTCTTTCTTCTTGCCAGTTTGTTTCTTTTATGAAAAGAAATTCACAGTTATGTCTATTACCCTTTTACCTACTAAGTTCTCTTTTTCTTATCAAGTCATTGAAGTTTACTATGTATTCTTGATATAAATCCTTTTTTGGTTATGGATATATTTTGGCTTATATTTTTTATCTTTATAGTATGACATTGTGGTGTCTTTAAATATACAGGTTTTCTTAATTTGAATGGAATCAAATATGTCAATATATTTTACTTTATTATTTATACTGTTTTGCCTTCTTAAAATATTATTCTAAGCACTCTTTTATTAATTGTCTATTGTATTGTTCAATGAAAGCAGTACCATAAACTTAGTGGCCTGAAATAACATTGTATCTCAAAATACTTCTGGGTCAGGCGGCCACCCTTGGCTTAGCCTTGTGTGCTTCAAGATGGTCAACACAGCTGGGATCAGGTTACTCTCCAGGGCTGCATTCTCACTGTGGCTTAACGGGTGCCATCCGCTCCTGTGCTCAAGTGACTGTTGGCAAGATTTAGCTCCTTGTGGGTCACTGGACCAAAAGCTATAGTTCTTCTCTGGCTGTTGGCTGGAGAGCACCGTCCATAACTTATCATGTGGGCCTCTGAATTTAATGAAGAAGCTTATTTCATGAAATCCAAGGAGGGAGAAAGTCAACAGAGAAACTCTGTAGACAGTGTCATGCAGTCAGGGAACCGATCCTCTCACTTTCGGTGTGTTCTGTTAGAAGCCAGTCACTGGTCCCATCCATACTCATAGGCAAAGAATTATACCAGGGCACGAATGCAGATGACCATTGGGGTAGGTCGGAATCACTCTAGAGTCCATCTGCCACAGATTTTGTCATCCGTATTTAGCATTAACTGTTTTGTCTATTATGAGATTTCTTTTTTCTGTATGAATAACCTCTTGTCCTAAAGTGGAAGACTGAATTATCTTTTCTTTCCCACTGACCTTCAATGCAAATTCTACCATATTCAGGTCCTTATCTTTTTGTGTGAATCTGTTTCTGGGCACTACTCTATTTCACTGGCAAATCTGCTTATCCCGATGACCATACCACCCTGTCTAGATTAGTGCAAGTCTCTTTTATTCTCTTCTTTCTTCTTATTGTCACAGATCTTCTTTAGCCTTTGTTCTTTTATATGCAGTTTAGGATTAGTTTTCACAGTTTCTCACAACAAAGAACAATAATTTAATTATAAAGACATTACATCCATTTTTGGGATATTGACGTCTTTACATTATTATTTCATATTCATAGGCATGATATGCCTATTTACTAGAGTGAGAGGCCTCTCTCTTTACTTAGTATTTGTTAATCCTTTGGCAATTTAAATCAGAGCACTTTACATATTGTTATTACAATGATACTTATGTTTAAATTTAAGGTTGATTATTGTATATTTATAGTATTAGAGATCATATTAATTATCCTTATTAATTCAGTAATTTACCTGAAAAATCTTTTGAAAATTTTATGTATATGGTTTTATAATATGTACTTAATGAATTTTATTTCCTCCTTTCTACTTGAGGTACTGCTTGATATTCTTACTGCATTTGTTAGGAACCTTCTGTGAAATGCTAAATAGATTTGATAATATTGGTTGTTCTTGTATTAACCTTAATGTTAGTGGAGTGTTCCTGTTGTCTCACCTCTGAGCAAAATGGTCATGTGTAGTTCTTAGGTTCTCCTTATTACTTACCTAATATTTATCATCAGGGTCTTTTCTTCTTTTCCTAGCTTGGTATGTGACTTTTTATCATGGGGACATGATGAGACTTATTGAATTTTTTTCTTTATCTTATTGAAATAGTCTTTTTTCTTAATCTATAGTGTATTATGTGAAAATACTTTTTCTTTGAGATTAAACCCAACTAGGTTTCATATGATAAGACCAGCTTGGAAATTATTTATATTATTTGCCTATGTTGTTGAACTGTTAATAATTAATTTAAGACACTAATATCAACATTTATACTTGTGTTTGGTTTATATTTTTCTTTTCTCATCTGTAATAATCCAGTTTTGAAGTAAATATTATACTTATGACATAAAAGAAGTTAGGGATATTTTATTTTTATGTTCTCTACAAGAGTTTGTATAAGATTGAAATGATCTAATACTAAGTCTTTGTTAGAACTCATTTGTAAGACATTTGACCATTGTGTTTTCTTTATGAGGCTATTTTTCCTTTATATAAAATTTTATTTGATGCTTGTAGGTTAATTTTATTTAAATCACATATTTATTTTTTTACTCTGTTCTGACAAGTTGTATATATCTATCTATCTATCTATATATATATATATATATATATATATATATATACACATACACATGTATGTACATTGTACATATATGCATATTTTTTTTTCTTTTTGCAGTACTGGGAATTGAACCCAGGTGTCCCTGCCCTTTTTATTTTACTTTTCTTTTTAAACTTTGTAACAGGGTCTCACTAAATTGTTGAGGTTATACTCAAAATTGTTGTCCTTCTGTGTCAGCCTCTCAAGTTGCTGGAATTATAGGCATGTGCCTATAATGTACCTGGCTTACAAGTTATATTTTTAGGAATTTGTTCTTTACTTTTATTTTTCATATTCATTAGCCTGCATTTGCTCAAAATTATATTGCCTCTGTAATTACCCACCCCCACATATTTTTTCCATTTCAATATGGAATATCTTGACATCATTAGTTTTTATTTCTTGATTGCAATTTTACTTTTATGTAAGTCTATCTGATTATTAATTAGCTTTTTCTGTTTCTATCTACTATTTTATGTGTATTTGACATTATATTAATTTGGCTTTTAACTTTTCAGATTTGTATCATTCAGTTTTACTTCTTTTTTCTAATTTTCTGTTCACATTGTGTTTTGTATTTTTTTAAATTAGACATAGGTCTAAATTTTTGTGAATGTCTTCCAGCTAAACTTGCAGGGATTTGCTACTTATTACAGTGAGAGGCAATTAAGAAGCATGATTTTATTCTGGGCCACCATTGGCAGGAGGTAGGGACAGTGCTACAATTTCATACCTGAATAAATGTTATCTAAAAGGAGGGAAGAATAGAGACAGTTTGAAACTAATTGGCCAGGAAGTAGCCATCATTCACATTAACTGTGAGACTAAGACGAACACTATGTGGGGTTTTAGGAAATATCCATGCCTTCTTTGTCTTCAGGACACAGTTATGGAGTCATCTTGCTTTTGTCTTGAGTGGCTTTGTTCTATGAAATTACTCATGTTCAAGAGGACACTTGTCCTGGCTGATGGTAGCAAGCCACCTCCTCCTGTTAGGATCTATTACATTTCCATTCTCATTTTAAAAGATTTCTGGTTTTCACTGTCCTCATTTAAGACAATTGTCTCTCTTTAAAGCTGTATTGCTTGATTCCACACTTACTACTATGTCCTTTTGTAGTTGTCTCTTCCAAGTATCTTCTGGCTTTGGGTGTGGCCTGATACTATGTGACCATGAGTTATAAAGGCTTCATTGATGGTTTCCTTAGTCATCTTGTGTCATTTCTTATCTTCAACATGTGACAACTCCCTTCTGCTTAGTTTTAGCATGTGATTTTTGAAAGTTTGATATTTGTACACATTTTGTAGCATGATATTTTAGAATACATCTTAAAAATAGAATATAATTGGATTTTTATTCATAACTAACAATGATTGTCTTTTATCTGGAGTGTTTAATCTATTTACATTCATTGTGGTTATTGATATGCTTGGATTTATTTAGAATAATCATCATGTATCTTTTGGTTATAACTCTGTTTACTATATTCCCTTTTAATTTTATCCTTTCTTAAATTATTTTGAGATGATTAGTCCCCCACACACTTCCACAGTTGTAGAAAAAAATCTAATTATTTTAAGGCTTACTATAGGAAAACCAGAAGTGGATATAACTCTTTTATGCATTTAGTACTTGTTTATATTTATTCATATGTTTAACTTTTTCTTTATATTCCATTTTTCTATTCAAACCATTCTTCTGTGGCCATATTTTTCTGCCTAAGTATAATTCTTAGTATTTTCTCGTTTTTTGTTTGCCTTGCATATGACTTTCATTCTTGCAGGGTACATTTGCTGAACACACAGCCTTTAGTTAACAAGACTTTAAATATATTATTCCACTTATCTCATTCACCTGTTACTGTTTTCTCAAGTGAAATAGAAAGCAGAGTCAATAGCTGAGAATAATGAAAGGGAAAAGGTCTTGGAAGCTGAAAGAGAAAAGAAGGTTTAAAATAATCATCTGGGAGAGGGGAAGAGTAATGCATGTGTGGGGTGATGTTGTGCCCTTGCCAGACTGTCCCCATGGTCTCCTTGAAAGGATGTGTTGAAAGCAAGAGACCAGTTTTCCCCAGTTTTGCTCAGCTGCACCCATGCAAGCCTGGAAAAACAGAAAGCAGGAATGAACAGATTTGTGTGTGTGTGTGTGTGTGTGTGTGCACGCGCGTGTGTGTGTGTTTTCTGGGGTGGCATGACAGAATGAGAGAATGTGAGATGTGGTTTTGTGCAAAAACTGATGATCAAGGTTAAATAGATTTTGGTGGAAATGAGGCTTACATGACAATTTTAAAAGTTTTAGATTCTGGTAGCATCAAATAGTTATTTGAGGGCTAGGGGCATGGCTCAGTGGTAGAATGCTCGCCTTGTACACGCGAGACCCTGGGTTCGATCCTCAGCACCGCATTAAAAAAAAAAAATTGAGAAGTGAAATAAAGGTATTTAAAAAAAAGAGTTATGGAGGTACTAGTGGAGGTACTAGAAGGTAATATAAACTAAAACAGCCATTTAGCCCTTGTCATTTTCATTATTGCCTCATGAGCCAAGAAAGCTAGAAGAGCTCAGGTCATCCTCACCAAATCCCAGGAGGGATGTCCAGCATACCAGGTGATGCCCTCACCTCAATCCAACAACTTTTCACAATTGTGGAATTACTTGAGGAAAATTTTTTAGGCAGATTTTTGTTTCTGTGGCCAAAATAGCTGATAAGAGCAACTTAGAGAAGGAAAGATTCATTTTGGCTCACGTTTTCAGAAGTTTGAGAAGTGGTTAGTGGACTCCAAGGCACAAAATCATGGAAGAGGGGTGTGTCAGGGGAAAAAGCTGCTCATATGACCCACTTCCTCCTATCTCCCATTAGTTCATTAGCTCTTAATGATTAATCTATCAAGTGGATAATACACTGATGAGGATAGAGTCCTCATGATCAATCATTGACTGAAAGCCCCACTTCTGAACCTTGCTGCATTGGGGAACCATGCTTTCAATCAATACATGAGTTTTTAGAGGACATTACAGGTACAAACCATAACAGGTCAAAGCAGATTCAGAATTCCTTGGGCTGAGATGGTCCCTGGCATCTGTATCTTGTAAATGCTCACCCTAAAGGGTATTCCGTTGTGTATACATGATGGAGATCCCCTGCATTAGGTAGATAACATCCCAATCAATTACAGTTGTTTCTAGTTTTTCATGGTAGTTTCGATGTATAAAATTGTTGCAGACACTAAATTATTAAATATTGCACCATTACTTCTAGAATACTGGGTTAAATCAGATTCAGGAAGCTACTGGTCACTACATTTTTATCAACCAATCAATATATAAACTGATAGTAATGTATGCTTTTATTTAAAGACATCTAATTTAACATGTTTTAGTTTTATACCATTTTTGAAACTAAAGTCTGAATGGAGCTGATCTAACACTTGTATCTTTTTCTGTAAGCTATATCAGTCTTCTTGCATAAGGAACACTAGACAGTACTTCAGAGCCATTATAAAAGTCACCAAAAAAGCACCAAATTGTTTGAAAATGGCACAAAATAGACTCTGCAAAACATACTTGTTTATAGTCGGAAAACTAAAAACAAGAAGGCAGAGCACTGCCTTGTTCAACCTCAGCCTGAGAGGTGCTTATCAGATGTCTCAAGATTTTTGCCATTCTATGCATATCTATCCCAAAATGAACACATGCAATGATTAATGGTTTGGGAACTGCAAATAAATTTCCTAATGGAAAATTGAAAAAAATACAGAATCTGTAAGTAAAGAGAAATGACTGCACCTGAAATTCTTTCTCCTGACCCAGCTCTGGTTTCTCAGGCCCTCCTGCAGTAACTGGTGACTGTCTAAGTTTTAGCCACTGCATATAAAGCCAATTTGCTGAAGTGTTTTCAAAAGGAATTAGTGATTTTTTTTAAGTTAAGCAATGAGAATGTGTGTTAACTTTTCATATGCATACTTTTGTGTATATTTATCAATTTGTGTACCTTTGTATTTTAACTAGTAAGGAGTGTTTAGTGTTCGGCTTACTAGACAATATATTATTGTCTAGATAGTGGATAATCTTCAAGAAGAGAAAGCTTCAGAGTTGGAAGGAATATTTAAAACACCTTCTCTGGCTATGCAGAAAATTCTACCTAAATAATGTAAGTGATCTTTCCTAGTGGCCAATTGTCAATAACAAAGTTTGTACATGAAAAAATTCTAAAAGTTACTCCAAGCTTTCCTGCTAAGCAAAGATATATGGATATCTTCAATGATGTTGAATGCATTTATTTTATATTATTTTACTTTTGAAAAACAAATCTGCATTTTGAAGTCTAAATATTTTTTGAACATGAAAGCTTAGTACTGCAAAATGATCAGTATTCAATGTGCATTTTAAGGTTGGAAATAGCAATTTATAGTTAAACTTGGACAAAATATTGAGTTATTTGTCAGAATTTATTCTTAGTAGCAACAAACTAGATTAAAAATGTTCTTTATCATCATTTCTCAAGTTTCCAGAAAGCACAGGGTTATCATCCTAGCATTGCCCAGTTTTCCATTCCACTGCACTCCTGTGATACTTAAATAACCTTGAAATCAGATCCCAGGATGCAATCCTTACCAGCCTGTTCTAAACAGAGAAAACCTGCATATAAAAGGGGAAAAAGTCTCCCAATGACACTTTGGAAGGGTTTGATATGCTTACTAAACTATTCACAGTTTTAGAGAACATTAGGCATGGAGATTCACACCCATTCAAGCAGCCTACAGTTAAACAAGTATCCTTGAAAATACTCTTACTTTCAGTAAAGAACTAGAACAGTTACTCCAAAAGAACAGAATGAATCCCACATCTTATCCTTAATTTTGCTACTTTTGTTTCATAGTGCTTAATTTTATCTTTTATGCAAGTATAATAACAATCCCAAATGGAATAACTTAGCAGCTTCAGGATTACACATCTCCTCCTGAGCAAAATTATTATTGATAAAGTAATATTCTGTCTGAATTTTCAACCAAGATAAACCTTGATTACTCATAATTGGAGACTAAGGCATTTCTCACAGTGTAACATTATTTTTATCAGATATCGTAGCTGTGTGACTTACTTATCAGTGATATGAGAGGTGGTTAGATTCAGAACAATATTTTTGATGTGTGGCAAATAAGAGCAAAAATACTGATGTTTTCTCTTAAAATTTGGTTTGTACTACATGTCAAAATGTGAGAGTATGAATATTTGAGAAAACATTAAGGTAAACATCTCTGGTTAAAATTATCACATTACTTTGGAAACCTATCTTCAAGTGAGTGTAGAAAAGTCTAATTATGACTCATGATTTACTTGCTTGAGTATAACTCCTTATTGGAACAACCTTGACACATATAGCAGCTATAAACTCTAGAGAAAATACAAAAATTAAAAAAAAAAACAGTACAAGACATTGGAGAGTGATTAAAAAGTAGCAGAAACTGTAAAGAAGTTCACCTTTCACAGAAGGGAATAACACAAATGATTTTCTGATTTTTACCACTTTTATCCCAAGGACAGTCTTGCATCATGCATGGCTGCTAAAAACACCAATTGCAGATGCAATGGAAAGTGAAATAGAACCAGAGAAAAGGAAAATGGAAGAATGTACACTACTGTGTTATTGATGAAGGATAAGATAGTAACATTTAACGATAGGGAACTTGTAAAATGAGAGAAAAAGTCATGAGGAGCTCATAACAACGTAAAAATAGCATAAACAATTTATCAAAAGCATTTAAAAAACTGATTTTAACATACGGAAACATATTTGACCTCCATCATAATAAAAATATACACATAAAACCCATATATTTAAACCAGATTTTAAGCCTTTGCTGCTATAGTGTTGGAACAGATGTCAGCCACCTGCCAGTGCCTCTTTTCTGGGTTCTTGTCTTGTGAATTCTAAGAGTGAAATCCATGTTCAATAAAGAGTATGATGTATTGACATGAGAAGAAAAGAGACAGAGTTCCCACAGGGCAAAGGGGGCCAAATGAGGGTTCTACTTACATGTACTATTCTAGGGGTTCTTATAGCTACTGGGTAGGGGCATTAATGCTAATCATACTTTGGAAACTCACCAAGACTATTGGTCAAATAATGTGTTAAACAGGGATGGGGAAAGTTAACACTATTGATTAGAACCAGTAGACTTTACAAAGGTCTGTCCCCCCTCCCTTTCTCAGGATGCCCTAGATAAAGGAGTTGGCTGGAATGTTTGGAATATTTATACAGCTTCACTTCAAGGAGTGGCTTTTACATTTTAAAAAAAGCATAGTTGGAGTCCATTAACCTATTCATCTTATTCAGTATCACCAGAATAGTAATAAAACTCTACTAAAAAGAATATGTGTTGTCATACATATCTAGTATAAAGGCAAACTGGTGCAATACATACCACACTGAATTTGTAAAAATCTAAACAAACTAGATATGTGTTAACTTTAAATCCACAATCCAAATTCCGGGAATTTACCCTAAAGGTATGTTTTTTATTTAGTACAAAAGATCATAGTTTAAAAAAATTCCATAACATCCATTTATGTTTTTGTAAAAAAATATATATAAAATATATATTTATACAGAAAGAGTATATATATTATATATATATATATATATATATATATATATATATATATACTCTTTTTGTATTTTATTGTTTAAAAATAAACAAGTACCTGTCCATGAATTTGAGGATAGATCTAAGTGAAAGGAAATAATCTTTAAAAAGAAACTTCCTCTAAGTCTTTTTTTTTTTTTTTTTTAAAGTATGGATTTGTTTATTTATTTGGGTAGAATGATCTCCATCTCAAAGTGATGACAGGGCTTGGGTTTCATTTTTTTGTTTTTTCACTAGAATGATCACCCAATAAATCATTTCCTCAAACATTTGTTTTTGCAAAGCTTCACTTACACACTCCTATTTCTACAAGCCCTTTCTCCTGTTTTCATGCAGCTGCTCTTTAGTGGACTTGTGGTCTCTGGTCAAAGGTACACATAAGTGATTCACTGGCTTTCATTACAGATACATGTTGCTAGAATATAAAGTGATTGTGTTTTCAATACCCGGAGTCTCTGTTCTGCAAAAATATGAGCATGACGCTCTCTGCTTGAGGGACTGTTTGTTTCCATTTTTGATGAGCCTGGAACAAGGTTAATCCTGGGTTAAATGTTTGTAAAAAAAATTCCCAGCTTCATTGGGCCCTAGAGTGTCTCTGAGATGGCTGAATGTACCCGAAAGGTAAAGCAAGCATAGCGTCACCCAGAGTGTGGGCCGTGGGGCAGGTTCAGCTCTGACTCAGTCTGATTTCTTTGATTTTTCCACACACCTCCCGTGTAGTCTTGGAAAGACAAGATCACTGCTACTTCTGCCCAGCATTCCACTGTGTTTTGGAAATTAAGGAAGGCCTGCCATGTCTGGATGGAGTGTTCCTAAGCTCTGTCTAAGCGGGAAGTGGCTGCTTACCAGTGTCACACAGCAGTGGTGTCCCTAAGGTGTTCAGCAGAAGAGGCAGCAGTGAGGTGGGGAAGGATGTGAGTGGCCAAGTAACAGACACCCACGGAGCGCTTCCTGAACACGCATGAGGGCCTGGATTCATTCTTAGCACTGGGGAGAAAAAGGGAGAGAAGCTGTGGAATGTGGCCTGCTTGTGGTGTAATTTTATTTGTCCCACTTCCTCTTTCTCTCTCTTTTTCTTTTTAAATATCAACATCTGCATTTATTTGAGTTGACAAATGGTCCATTTAAAGTAAAAATGCAAGAATCCCCAAATCCAATAAACTGTAATATCCTTTAGCTATTCCTCTCATTTTTTTTAGAAACTTTTTAAAAAATATCACCATTTAAAATTTTTTATTCATTGTAGTTAGTTGTACATGACAGCAGAATGCCTTTCAATTCATGCTACACAAATGGAGCGCAGCAGTTCAATTCTCTGGTTGTACACAGTGTAGAGACGCATCATTCCTGCAGTCATATGTGTATCTAGGGTAAGGATGTCCATCTCATTCCACCATCTTTCCTATCCTCATAACCCCTCCCCACCCTCCCCTGTGCCCAATACAAAGTTCCTCCATTCTTCCCCCTACCCCATCATAGATCAGCATTCACTAATCAGAGAAAACATTTGGTCTTTAGTGTTTTGGGGCTTGGCTCACTTCGCTTAGCATAATATTCTCCAACTTTATCCATTTACCTTCAAATGCCATAATTTTATTCCCTTTTAATGCTGAGTAATATTCCATTGTGCATATATGCCACAGTTAATTGATCCATTCATCTATTGATGGGCATCTAGGTTGGTTCCACAGTTTAGCTATTGTGAATTCCAATCACCAGGATACATAAAGAACTCAGAAAACTTAATACCCAAAACAAACAACCCTATCAATAAATGGGTTAAGGAACTGAACAGACACTTCTCAGAAGAAGATATACAAGCAGTCAACAAATATGTGAAAAAGTGTTCAATGTCTTTAACACTAGGGACATGCGAATCAAAACTACCCTAAGATTTCCTCTCACCCCAGTCAGAATGGCAGTTATCAAGATTACAACCAATAATAAGTGTTGGAGAGGATGTGGGGGAAAAGGCACACTCTAAAGTGTGGAATCCACTTTCCCTTTCAAATGCACCCAAAGTACGGTTCACCTACAGGGGGAAAGCATTTAGTCCTGTTGTATTGTTTTGTTTTTCTCAAAGAAAGAGGAAATCAAGAGGAAGAGAAAAGAGAAGAACGGAGGGAGGACTTCGCTCCCCAGGGGGGAGGACAGACTTCCGTCTCAGCACAGGAGAGGTGTGGAGGCTCACTTGGCCCAGAACAGCCATTCTCGCTTTTCTCCTGGAGATCACCCTGACCCTCTGAGCTCCAAGTCACCTTTGCCTGTGCCAGAAACATTCCACCCAGCTCTCACACTTCTACTTGGAACCCCTGGCTCTTCTTGCCTGCACCATGAGGGCCTGGGATTGACCTAAGTCCCTCCCTGCACACTGGATTTAGGACTGGAGCAATTCAGAGATGATGCAGAGCAGAAGAAAATCTTTTATACTTGTCAAAAGCAGAAATGAAAATCGCTGTTGAAATCATCTTTGAGTCAGGAGAACAGTGAAATATAATGCACAAGCTCACCTCTTCTTTTCCAAATCAAGTATTTCTCTGTGTTGGAATTTATAGTACCTTCTCCTGCTAATCATAATGTATTTACACATCCAATTAAATCTCCAGATCTTTTTAAAAGAACTACTCCAAAGACATTTCCTCTCCTCTGACACTATACCACTGAGATTTGAAAAGTGCCAGACTCAGTTCTGTAAAATCTTGTCTGGGTTTCTACACAGCCTACCAGATGGCTCACTCCGTTTTGTTTCCTCTGGATTTTATTTCTATTGCATTAGTTATTCCTCCCAGCTTGCTGCCCTCTATAAATCTTAAAACCATGTCCTTTATCTGCCTTCCTCCTGGTTATTAATTAAATAATTTTAACAAGACGGGGCTAAGAGCCAACACACTATAGGGCTTTGCTGAAACAGCTCTACTTTGTAGTTCGATATTTATTAACATTTGTTAGAAATGTGGCTACAATACAACTTGATCTTTCTGTGAAAAGCTATTATGTTCCTATTACTTTTTTTCCTTATCTTCAGTGTGGAGTAGATTTTATAGCAGTTTTTCATGCCATCTCTTATGAGAGAGAGTTAGTCTTCAAGTCCTCATGGTGAGACATGTATGCTCTTGTTAAATACAATGAAAATTACACATAAAATGCCACATGTGGTGGCACATTCCTGTCCAGCAGCTCAGGAGGCTGAGGCAGGAGGATCACAGACTCAAAGCTAGCCTCAGCAAAAGGGAGGCACTAAGCAACTCAGTGAGACTTTGTCTCTAAATAAAATGCAGGATAGGGCTGCATGCTGGCCTCCTGACATTGGACTGCTAGCCTCCACGACTGTATAGATTCCATTCTGAACTTCATCTCCTATTATCCACCATTCTTCTCCTTGCTCCAAATTGGAAAGTGTGAATGGTTTGGTGCTTTAAAACCCCAATGGGACCACATTATCATAGTATTCCAACATCAAATACTAGTACAGTTTCTTCTGAGAAGAATCCAGGACCTGCCAGCCCTCCAAGGGAAAATTCACAATCGCATCTTCCAATGTCACCATTTTCGTCTATACCCAGGAAATAGTGGATAACACAATATGTTTTATATCTCTTCTACATTAGCCATGGAGTTCTTATGGGCAGAAATCTTGGCATCCAGTTTAAGGTATCCTTATAAATGATAATATTCTAGACTAGGAACTTTCTCCTTCCTTCAATCTTTTCCTTCATCTTTCTTTCTTCTGGGGAGCTAGGACCTGTGGGCTGCCTGGCTGACTCCATACCAATATCTGTAGGCCAGCCACAACATTCCTAATTAGAGATTGCTTACAAGAAGGAAAAAAAAAAAAAATATATATATATATATATATATATATATATATATATATATATATATTTGGAAATAGACTTAAAAGATGAGTAAGTTATTGCCTTGTAGACAAAGTAAGGAGGACTCATAAACACACAGAAATCAGTACTTGTTATACAAAAGATAACAAAGAACAGCTTAGTCTTTCAAGTAAGAGTCCTTAAAACTTTGGAGCATGTGAAACTGGGAACAAGTTGCCTGCTTCAGCCATGTCAGGCAGCTTTGCTTATGTTTTTCCCCTACATAATCCTTTTAATCAGGGAAAACACTATATATGTGTGTATGTGTGTAAAACATATGTAAAATATATTTATTTTAAAAATATATGTGAATATAATTTTATATTTGTATGTAAATATATTTTAAAAATAATGTATGTAAGAAATTTGTATATTATATATAATATATATTATATATAACACTATATATTACTATGAATATATATACATTCTTCAGTTTCTCTGGAGAATCCTGACTTAGAAAGACTTGAGATCAATAGATCATGGAGGTATCCACTGGAATATTACTGACAAGAAATTGTGCTGAATGAATGGAGGTGATGGTACATGAACATACTTTTCTTCTGTTTTCCTCTCTTTGCTGGAAAGAAAGATTATCCTAAGAATGTGGACAATTACACCAACAATTAAAATGAATTTTACACATGGTCAGAACAAATGAAATACATCTGCACAAATGCATAAATATAAAAATACTGCCATTGAAATGGAGATAAATATTGTTATTGTCTTGGCATGTATACTTCTAGGATTTTATATGTGCATAAATATATGTACTTTTACACAAAGGATCAATTTAATATGCACTAGCCATATAAAATAAACATTTTTGTTATCTAATTATTAAAATTAATATGTAATCAACATCTTCCCATGACACTAATATGTAATATATATTAACTTTAGTGCTGTTTTCCCTTAGTTTTTTAGTTTGACCTCTCTGGATTGGATAGAGCCCTGCAGGTACATGTCTTGACTGGACATTCTAATCTCCATGTGGGGTCAGAACAGCCCCATAGACCACTACATTTAATAAGTAGAACTCAAGCCAAATTTCTGCTTCTGATTTTCCTATTGCTAAAACTCCTGGCATGGGACAAAATTGTAGCTAGTGTTCCGTATTCTCATAAAGCAGAATACGGATTTCAAAGGTGAAATTAACATTCCTTACTGTGTTATCTTGCCAAATTTAAAAATGTGACTCTGCTAGGAAACATTATTGCAGTATTTTATATGCAGACATTTAGGTTGAATCTCACACAAACATATCATTAATTTCCTCAGTCTGTCTCTGCACTTTAAAGAGATAATCTCCAGGGTGCTAGCTGTCACCATACTGAGACACTAATGTCTTCTGACTCTTCACTAGGAGAAACTGCTTCACATCTGGTATTAAAAAGTGTTCATGTTTCTTGCTTCTTTTGACAGTTCTTGGCAGAGTTTACTAAATCATAATGTTTATTTAAACATTTTTTAAAAGATACCCAAATTGCTACCCAGATTGCTTTTATGTCCTACTTTATTCATAGATTCATGTCATGTAGTCCAGAGGATGCATGAGTTACACAAATTATCGTGTAAGAACTGTTGCTATTTGAATTTAGACCCTTTAATATGTGATGTACAATGAGGCTTATAATTGTGGAAATCTTAAAGTCATACACAAAAATGATAAAAAATTTCCCCTTGTGATTTTTAATTCTCCCAATATTCATTCAGACTCAGAAAAGCATGCTCTCTTCTGTGCTTTCAAATAGAGATTTGACCTTATATGTGTGTGTGTGTGTGTGTGTGTGTGTGTGTGTGTATATATATGTATATATATAAAACCATATACATATGTATGTATGTATAAGTTTATTACTGCTGCTGTAACAAATCACTATAAACTTATGAATTTAAAACAGCATGAGTTTATTATCCTAATTATTAAAAGATATCAGAAGTCTGAAATGGATCTTACTGGGCTAAAGTAAAGGTGTTTATAGGTCTGTGTTCCTTTCTAGTCTCTAGGCAGAGTTTGTTTCCTTTTTTTTTTTTTAATTTTTCCAATTCTAGAAGCTGTACACATTCTTTAGATCATGTCCCCAATTCTTTATCCTCAAATACATCAGCACCAAGCTGAGACCTTCTCACAATGCCACCTTGCTGATTCTCCCTGTTGTATCTTCCTCTTTCACTTTTAAAGGTCTTTGGGATTATATTATGCCCACTCAGATAATCCAGTATAATCTCCCATTTTCAAGATCAACTTATTAACCATCTTAATTCTTTCTGAGACTTTGATTCCCCTTCGTCATGTAACCATATATTCACAAATTCAGCAGTTTGGACACTCTTATTTTAGTGGGACATCATGTGTGCAATATCATTGCATGATTATTGTCATTTACAGTTAATTGTTAGGTTTCTTGATACAGCATTTTGTTCTGATAGCAGCATACTTTGTAGCTTTGTTTTGAATGCTTACTGGTATTGCACATTATAATTCCATAGCTCATGTATATGCATTTACATATAACAAATGTACATATGTGTGTATATATAAACGAAGTAAAAATTTGAAGTTTATTTTATGTGGAGGCAAATTTGTTGACTGTACTGTGCTGATGTTTTGAGGAGAGAAATACTGCACTTCCGCCTCCCTGCTTGAGTCTTCATCCTATTGCAGGAGAGAACACAGTCACACAGATGGAAGCAAGTTCTACTGTTGAGAAAAAATAGTTTGGAGGATGAGGCAAGAATGGGCTCCAGTGCTTTTGACCCAGTATAGGTAAATTTTCCCATCCAGCTCCAAGTAGTCCATGGCAATCTGCCTTACGGGAGACTTGGCCTAGAGGAACAGAGCAGAACACGTACTCCTGGGGGCAGGCAGATTCCCCAGAGAGAGCAGGGCTGGAGTTCAGTGTCCATGCAGGAGTGCCCCTCAGATCCATCAGCAGGTAACTGCAACTCATGAGAAATGGTAAGAGTAGAGCAAATGACCAGTGCAAAGTGAAATGCCTCCTCAGGAACTCAGGAACAGTTCCTAACAGATTGGCCATTCCATGAAAATATAGATCTGTCAATTTGCTCAATATACTAATACCTGTCGATTTGCTCAATATACTAATACCAACTATGGTTGAAGACAGACCAACATTTAAGATTGACTATAAATGTGCATAATTAGAAATCTATTATAGTCATTTATAAAACCTAGTATAATTGTAGAGTATTTTACCTATCTCAAAATAAGTTAGGAAACAGATGTGGTAAACATACAATAAACAGTACTTTTCCAATTATTATGTACCACTATATATTCAAATTTTAGTTTCAAAATATTTATCTTGATACAAGCTGCCTTGTATATTTTTTTTAGAATAAATAAATAGAATCCTGCTCGAAACTGAGCAAAATGCTTAGAGGAACAATGAAAAACAATGATCTGTATATTTATGAATATGTTAATAGTACTAAATTTTTCTCTACATTAGAATATATACACTGTTAAGTATATTTTCAATAGAGCATAACATCTAAGAAAAATTAATGTATTAGTAGAAATCTTTCCTTTAGAATGATGTGCTCTTTGAACTCAGGGCCAAAATGCTGTAACCATTGTAAAATGTATCACCTTTTATGCCCTAGGATAAAGGAAAACTGTGGAGATAAAGATAAAGTAGATCCTCACAACAAAATATGCAGGAAATAATTTCCATTTGGTTGAAGCCAAACTTATTAAGTTCAATCACTGCCTCTACACTCCACTAGCATTTCATGACTTCACATGAGTTATCTAATATTTCTGCACCTCAGTCTCTCTTCCATTTTTTTTTTTTTTTGGTACCAGGGATTGAACTCAGGGGTAATCAACCACTGAGCCACATTCCTGGGTCTATTTTGTGTTTTATTTAAAGACACCATCTCACTGAGTGGCTTATTGCCTTGCCATTGCTGAGGCTGGCTTTGAACTTGTGATCCTCCTGTCTCAGCCTCCCAAGCTGCTGGGATTATAGGCGCACCATCACGCCTGGCTTGCACCTCTGTCTCTTTAAGATATAAAATAATTAAAATAACAGAACCTCCATGAGGCTATTATAAAATTCAGTTGAGCCAAATAAGCAAAACCCTTAGAATGGCAGCTGGCACATTATGAGGCATTATAATAACTGTTCATGGTAAAAGAAATGGGGCTGAGAGATATGTTCTATGTCAAAGAATTCGAAAACTCCAGGACTTGAGTCTAAGATTCTAATTGTTAATTCTGACTCTGAGTCTTATGTGCCAAAATTGTGTTCAGAACACATATTCGTTCAATTCAAATATTCCAGTTTCAAAGCCTTATGTTTGGGCTTGCATGACAATGTTCCTATGGGGAAATGTTCTTGTTATACCAGTCTTCAGTGGTTATTAATGTCTCAAGAACAAACACATGACCTGACTTCTGATGTAGTATAGCACCTATGATCCAGCGTTTCTGATGATTTTCCCAGGGACTTTTAGTGCTCCGGCTACTATCTCCTTAAAAAATACTTCCTCCCACCACCTCTTGCTATTGTACCAGAAACTTCCAGTTTCTTTTTTATCTCAAACAGAAGGCAAAATCAACTAACTTCCAAACTACCGCTGCACTGTTTGCTTTCATAAACAAAATAGTTTTAATGTCATTATTAATTAATTCAATCAGATATTGGAGCTATAGTCATAATCATGATAAACCCAGTTCTTAGAAATTCATTTTAAAATTTGTATTTCACTGTTCTTGGTTTCTTGTAGCTTATTGGCCATCTATCTAGTTACAGAATGATATGAATCAACTTTAGCTGATATGAGATAGTGCAATCTTAATATTGCAGTACGGCAGAGATGGAAGGAAAGTAATATTTAGGAAACAAGTTTTGCCTATGATGCAATTTTTCTGAGAAAAAAAGTTAATTGTAAGCATGTACTTTTCTTTCTTATTTTTTGTTGTGCTGGGGATTGAACCCAGGGCCTTGTGCATGTGAGTCAAGCACTCTACCAACTGAGCTATATCCCCATTCCTTTGTATAGAAAAAAAAATTGTCTGCAATTGAGAGTTATCATTGTTTCATCAAAGTGACACATTGTATAAAATGCTTCAGTTTAGCTTTAAATTTAACTCAATAGCCTCATAAGTCTATTTATTTCATTTATAACTTAGCAATTATATTTCTTCAGATATTTATGTTTTCAAATAAGCTCAATTTTAATTTTGAATATGTCAAGTACTAAGACAAAAAGCAAAATGTTTGCAAACTTTTAAGAAGTTTTGTAACCAATAATAAAAAAAATTAAGTATGGCAGGGCTGAAGTTCATTCAATGATTTCAATATCCTTTAAAACATTGTCAAATAGCTGTGATACAATTTAACTGGCTGACACAATTTTGTAAAAGTTAACTAAATATTTGAAAATTAAAATGTTAAGGAAATTCTTTCAGAATCTCCAGAATGATAATTTTATTAAAGGTCCCTGAATGTTAATGATAAATATACACAGGTTATTTAAATGAGTAATATTTTAGCTCTAAACTTATCATGGAAGAATTAAATTCGTAAGGGTGTTTATTTTTATTAGCTTTATATTTAATTATGAATCTTTCCAAAGTTAGAAGACATGTCCAGGAAATAAGTTTATCAACTCCAGGAAACTGAAAACTGCTATCTGTCAGTAATTTGAGGACAGAATGTTGAATCTATGAGGATTTCACATCCAGGGAGAGTTGACTTGGACATAGATGGACAAACTGTGGTCTGCTATCATAATTGAGCTGTGTATTCATATATTATTTGGATCTAGCCAAACAAAAAATCCACAGAAGATATTTTCTTGTAGCCCAAATAGTTCTACATATTTCAGGTCTTTTTCTACAGGTCCTGAAGAATGAAATTCATACTCACAACATGTTTATTTGATGGGGTTTTGTTTTGTTTATTTTAGATAATATAATCTCCCTAAATTTAGTGAGGCATTATCTTTTTCAAAATTAAGATGTTTCAGAAAAAAAATATGAGCGATAGAACCATTAATGTCCCTATTCCATTCTCTTTACGGCCTAACACTATGTATGAATATGTGTGTGTGTGTGTGTGTGTGTGTGTGTGTGCATCTGTGAGAGAGAGAAAGACAGAAACAGAGAGAGGCCAAGACAGTGGTATGAACTGAGGACTACTTGAAAATAAATGTAGTCAGATTCCTAATTTCTAACCTACTTCAAGTTATTCAGTCGATGTTGGGGTTGCCAGGTTGCTGGATTATTCGCTAACTTTCTTGAATGTCTTTCTTAAAAGGATGAGCATCTTTCCCTCTCTACCACCTGCAGGTTTCCCAAGGATCCTCCAGGTCCCAGAGTCCCTGCCATCTTCTGCATGGAGCCTCTCTGATTCTTGGCTTTCTCTCAGCTGTGCTTTTTGCTCTCTCCAGTGTGCTGTTAAGAGAGCTGCGCTTGCCTTCTCTGCACTCGATGCCAAAGTGACTGATGCTGCCTTTCAGCCAGACAGCAAGTCTTTCTCCCAGTGCCTCTGAGGCTAGAATCTGGAAAGATGCAAGTTTACCTGCTCAGTTTATTTGTTGCCCAATTTGGAATTTGGGTTTTCTATAGTCCTGTGCCTGCAGAGGATTGCATTAAAAAAAAAAAATCAAGTGAAGAATACAAAACATCTGTGTGTGTATATATGTGTTTGAGTGTGTGTGTATCTTTTGATTGGCATTTCTCAATAAGGTGAAGTTATACGTTTTTAAAGAAATGTACATTCTTGAATACTTCAAATATGGAAAGTTAGAAAGCAATGAAAAAAACATATTCTCATTGTATGTTAAAAAACTTTTTCTTATAACACTTTTTCTGATTGCTTCAAAATACAAAATTCTACAAATTAATGTCTTTCTTAAACATTGCTTTAGTATCACTTTCTGATCCTCATCCTTTTGAAGAAAATTAATACATAAAATTGACATAATTATTTCTTATTTTAGCCAATGTTTCTTTCTCTCTCTCTCTCTCTCTCACACACACACACACACACACACACACACACACACACACCAATATCTAGTTTATTAGTAAAGCTCAATGTATCAATATTTAACAACTATATTATTTTTACCAAATAGCCCTATCATGTTTTACTCATATATTTCATGTTGACATGGTAAATATCTCCACTTTGTTTTCTGGGTTAGGGTTGCTACAAAGATGACACAAACATTTGTATATTTATATGTATACATTTCTTTACAGTGAACACTAATAAATGAAAATGCAGAATGTTGGTTAATGAGAAATATTTCTTTGAATCTTTATATATATATTATATAGAATGATGTATTCAAATAATCAATTGTACATACATAGTATATATCATAAAAGAGTAAATACATGTACTCTCTTTCAGAATAAGAAATTGAACATGATAGTACAGAAGGCCCATTATACCATGCCTCCAATGCAACCACATCTCATCCATACCGCTATTATCTTGATGTGTATTAAATGTTCCCTGCTTGTTTTATTAATTTTTGTGGGTGTGTGTATTAATACTGGAAATTATGCTACTTCCCATTTTATAAGATTACTTTAAGATCTAAATTGTTAAATGACTTAGGATATACATAAAATTAGCCTCTATAAAAATAAACCTCTAGAAGGGTTAATTATGGTTTCGTTGTTGATGTTATTAGTACTATTAATCAAAATGTCTTTCAGTATACCTGTGTAAAGTTTCCCTAGGACTTTAATACAGACATGTGATATTTGGGGATTTTGTTATTGATTTTGTTTGGTTTTGGTGGTGCCTGGGATTGAACCCAGGATCTCATACATGTTAGACAAGCACTCTACCCCTGAGCCACATCCCAGCCAATTATGTAATATTTGGATTTCAGGTTCCCAAATGTATTCAATTATTCAATTTCAAACCATTTATGCAAGGAACATGTAGCAGTTTACATTCCTACTAGTAACAAACTAGGGGATGCTATGTTCCATTTCCCCCAGGGATTGATATTGCCAGACAATCTTTCCACTTGATAACCTGACGGTTATTTCATTGTATTTTTAATTCAGTCTTTCTTGATAGTTATGCTTATATTTTTGGTTGGGATTAATATTATTATTTTTTAGAAACCTTTTTAATACTTGGGCCTTTTCCCAATATCATTGTCTTATTACTAAATGACAAATTATTTTTATATATTTTGTACCTGTATCCATGTGAGTTAAAGGTTACAAATATCTGAGTTTGAGTTCAGACATTTCATACTCTTTATGGTAACAATAAATGCATATTAAATTCACAATTTCAATACTACTGATTTATCATTCTTTGTTGCACTTTCTGGGTTTTGCAATATAATCTTTGCAAAATTTTATAAGTTTTCTTTCATATTCTAGTCCTCATTACTGATTACCTTTTGTTCATGGTATAGGGTGAAAATAATCTCTGCTTCGTAGGATTGTCCTGAGGATTCCTGAGCTACTATAACAAAGTTTTTAGAGAGATGCAGATTCAATGCGAGTAGTAGCTATTATGATTACTGTCTATATCTATCTTACTTTCATGGAACATTGAACTTCTGCCTTCTTCCCACTATCTCTTGTTTGATACCAGGTTTTAAGAGCTATCCACGAATCATGAACCACCCACTCTTGCAACCAAGTCCTGCAGTTCTGGAGCCAGAAACACAACATGAAAATTAACTGGAAGCTCCTCTAGGGAATTTGAGAGTGAACTGGTTTGAAGAGTTGATGTCCTAAGAAGTATCAAATGAAATAGTGAACCCTTAATTGATCTCAACTGCATTTCCGTTCCTATTATTTGCATTTATTTATTTCTGCTCAGGACAGTCCAAATCATTTTTATAAAGGACATTAGACTTTCTCTTGTCCACACTCCTAATTCTGGTTATGCCTTTATGCTGACTTAAAAAAAAAGACTCTACATAAATGTTAACAATATAGAAAATAACTTTAGAAATATAACACATCTTACTCAACAGTTATACATGATATTGCATTTTGGTAAAAAAGATATTAATATGTACTTTGCAATATCTTAGAATTAAATGCAAGTGAAGCAGGAAATCAGAGGAGGAACTAATTATAGAATGTAATATATTTTGAATTGTTATAATTACACGTTATTTAACTGCTTAAACATTTGATTGTTTTTTCTTATAGGAATGTACACTATCCCAGTGGATCACAGGACTCACCACACTTACATAGAAAATAGCTCTATGCTATTTTCATCCTAATATTGCAAGGTTTAGAAATAGAAAATCCTGAACAGGAATTTAATTTATGATGAGAAAATTGTTGAGATAATAAAATCACACGTTTTATAAGTGAATTTATTTTTTAGGACTTTCAGTAGTTTTTTAAATTCCTCTTATGTAATAGACAAGTTAGGTTGAAAAGACCTATTGGCTAATTAATAATTACAATGAACTCAGGATAGACACATGCATTCTAGTCAATAATCTGTGCATCAAAATACAGCTATTGTACTTCTGCACATAAGAGCTGTTGGGATTCACTTTTACTTGGAGTTTTATAAATTTCTTAAAGTTAAGAGATATGACCTTTTTCTCATCTTTGAGTTTTCAGCCAAGACTTAAATGACAAAATACTACAAGGAAAATATCTTGTAATTTTCTGGCAGTTGCCCAGAATATAACAGAGGGAGGAAGTTTGAAAGTACATTGTAAGGGAAGCCACTGAAGCAATAATTCTTTAAATGTTACCCTAGTGGTCTAAAGGACATGGTGCAGGCATGAGAGGAGAAAAAAGAAAAATACCCATGTGCAGCCAGGGAGTAACTAACCAACTGATGCATCAATTCTGGAATTCAGCAGGAAAAATTGATGCAATCTTTATCTCCAAGGAACTAGAGGCCATTTGGTACAAACATTTCCTTTTAGTCTCAAGGTATAGAAGTTCAAAAGTGAATTTATTTACACATGCCTCAAAGACATGAGGTTTTTTAAATTACCCATTACAGGCATAATCTATATCATATAAAATTGTAATTCAGATTTCTAAAGTATTTTTCATACAAATGTAGCTGATAGAAGTGAACTTTGAAATCTATGTCAATCTCATTTTATTTTTATATATTTCTTTAATCACAATGTATTTCTATGAATTTTATTACATTATCAACTTTCTTTCTTTGAAATAACTAATTTTGTATGTTTTATTGATTTTTGCCTTAAATTAAATTTATATTTGTATGACATAATTTGCTTATAAAATTACTTTTGCTTAGTGTCTCTTTGTTTAAGGCATAGCTCTTGGAGGTTGCATGATCTATGATTTTCTTTGGACCTGGGGAGTCAATTTCTCTTTTGTTTATTGTTTGATTGGGAGTTTTATTCTATTTATGACTGTTATACCTTGAACATTTGGCTCAGTGCTGTCACCTATGGTTTTTGTTTCCTTTGGTGTGGTTCTTTGATGTGCATGCTTTGCTTCCCCTACCTCCCTACTATGCAGTGTTCTGAAAGGTGGTTATTTATTTATTTATTTTTTCAAGCTTATTTGTTTCAAATTCTACTTGTGATTATCTTTAATTTTGAAAATTACTCTTTTTATCACTTATTAAAGGTCAGATTCCAGACTGAGATTTTAATTGTTAAGTAGCTGTAATTTGGAGGAAGCAGTGTAGCAAATATTTGCCTTCTGGAACATTCTTCTAAGGTCATCTTCTTTTCATTTTTCTGTCTTATTACAATTTCAGATTCAAAACCCTGATTATTATTTTGGAACATTACTTGAACAACAGTATTGTTAAGAATAATACTGACATTTCACTTGGTTTAGATGTCATCTTTAACCAAAGTGTAATTTTCTTTCTTATTTTTGGTACTGAGGATTGAACCCAGGGTTTCAAGCATGCAAGGCAAGCACTCCACCACTGAGCCACATCACCAGCCTGCCAAAGTTATTTTTGCTATTCTACTTTAACTTGTTTCAATGCACATTACATGTCTGTTTGATAACATTATGCTTTTAAGTATTTCTTTTAAAGAATGGACACATTGATAGCATATATTCAAATTCCTTTTATGGTTAAATACTTAAAACTCTAAAACCTGTCATTCTACTTCATGTAAGGAAAATTTATTCCCAGTTTAAAATTTTTCAAGGTCATATTTTTCATGCAAATTTAAGATTTTGTCTCATTTTTTTATTAAGTAAATTTTTTTATTTGCTATCTTCCAAACGAAAAATCTGCTCCTATATTTTCCCCCAATTTATTCAGAGACATTTTGTAACCAAAATTATTTCCTTTCCTATATATTCAAGTAAGTTTGAGCAGGAAACAAGTAAGACACACACAGAAACTGAAGAAATGGACTATTCTCAAAGGTGGGCTGGGTTAAGGGAAACCCATATGAGAAGCCAAATGGAGTGAAAGGAGTGAGTGCGTGCCACCATGCCTGAGCCCAGGCTCTGGGGAAGGGAGACACCTGGCCTGGGGGAGACTCCCATGGCCAGCCTGGCCCATCTGGGAGTCATGGCAGCACAC
Source organism: Callospermophilus lateralis (assembly GCF_048772815.1). NCBI lineage: Eukaryota > Metazoa > Chordata > Mammalia > Rodentia > Sciuridae > Callospermophilus > Callospermophilus lateralis. The sequence continues at coordinate 9,366,841 of NC_135321.1, forward strand.
ATTCCACCACCTCTTAGGCTCCAGCTGACACATGCCCTGGCCCCCACAGACAAGGGCGATGGCTGATTTGTCCCATTTTGGCCACAATCTGTGATCATGTGATGCAAGTAAGATGATAAATAAGACCTACGGGAATGCTTGAAAAAAAAATGTGTAATTATTTTCCTTTCTTGAGAGATGAGACCAGTGTTGCCTTCTCCAATGATTTCCCTTCCCACTTCTTCCTGTGTGACTAGCAGTGGGAACCAAGAGACCTTGGCAGTACTGGGCACCTCTGCCTGCCAGCTCTGGGCTGCCTACTTTTCAATGTAATTTTATATTACAAGACAAACCTGAATTTCATATTTAACATCTTTTACTATTCTTCATCTACATTGCTTTATAATTCTCTTAATCCTGTGTTTTCCATCTTTAAAATAATAGATCTTCTTATTTCCACATTCCCCATCCTAGGTAACTTTTAATTTTAATCCTAAATAACGATAATGGGTTTTGAACTGACCTTTTTTTTTTTTTTATTTTGTCTGAATTTAGAACTGCTCTACTATGGATTAAATTAATCTTCTCAAAACACAACCTCTACTATTATAGTATCCTAATATTCCCCTGAAAAAATTCTTATAATTACTTTTATATTGTAGAAGTAATTGCTGTGCACTCCAAGGACATACAGTTTGGATTTGACCTCCCTGTCAATCTTCTCTATTAACACTTTCTGTGTGTAAATGATATTTTGACAAAACCATTTTAATGTCAGTCACGTTTGGGCACATTTTCTTTGGTATTGCTATTAGAACGAGAAGTCAATTTGGTTTTGTAGGAAAGTAAAAGCTCTATTTATGTTTCTTTCAAGCTTTCATTAAGACATTGAAATCTAATTGTCAAGATGGCTCCAGTGAGAAGGTGTCTCTGAAGGGGGTCTAAGGAGTTTCTGGAGAGAAGGGGGAGCTTGACTCAGGACCACTGAGGTTCTTTTCTTGGCTGACTTGAGGAAGAAGAACTTCAGCACCTGCCAGTCAGAGGAATAGACAGAGGTTTATGTAGGAAAATAGTACCACACTCAAGGGAGAATGTGGGCCATCTAGAGAGTGGGTGGCACATTGTGGGGGCTCCTGGTTCCTCTCTTAAGCGAAGTCAGGTGAGAGGTGGGTATGGAAAGGTATATAGTGATTATATCAGTTTGAGGATCTCAAGACAGTTCCTGGTGGTCTGGTCAATCTCAGGATACTCAGGCTGACATGGTCTTCAGTTTCTTATCAGTAGATAGTTCTGGGAAGTCTGTTAAATTATAGGTTTCTCAGGATATCATATCTATCTTTACTTAATCAATTCATTGGGAGTTTAACTAACCATACATGGGTAGATTCACAGATTTCCCAGGAATTTAGGAGTGATAGGCCTGTAAAGAAAACAGGATTGGGGAGAGATAGACCTGGAAAAATATGTGGAATTTCTGAATTAAAATCTCACTTTAATGTTCTTCTTTTTTGACTCCATTGTCTTTCTTATTTCTTCTATCTTAGCTATAAACCATTCTCCAGATTATACACTCCTTTCTTATAAGGAAATAAATGATGAACAGTTGGTACCCGTTGACATGACATTTTCTACTGCCATAACACAAATAAATCCATGCCTATGCTTACCTATGAGGATGAACCTGGCAAGCAGAAAAGTTAGCAATTCAACTTTTCTGATGAGTGAACACTTTAATGCAAGCTGACAGATGTAGGATGTCACAGTGACTGAGACAAAGGTCTTTCTGTCACACCACATCAGAGAACGCATTCCAGCTTACATCATGGAAGTCGGCAGTACCACCCGGAGCAGTACAAAATAGTTAGCTGCTGGTTCTATAGAAATGCAAGAAGTAAATAAAATGGACAGCATATTGTTCACAAAACAGGTAGCTGCTGCTATTTCTGAAAGCTGGAAATTATTATTTCTTGGATAGAATCGCAATTATTTCTTGAATAGAATTGCAACATATATATATATATATATATATATATATATATATATATATAATATTTATTTATTTTTGTGACGTTAATAAACTCAAGAATTCTGATAGAATATTAAAAATGAAAAACACAGAATGAAAAAGATGATTAAGTTTGAATAAGATTATTTGCATTTCTTTAATGTATCATCAAAATCTTTTGAATCTATGAAAAGCCAGAAACTGTATACATTTTTCTTTAACTCCTGTGGCCATAAGGGACAATAAACAAGATATCATGAAAATTATGGGTGGTGTTATGGGAAATGTTTCAAAAAGAAATACTCATAAAAAGACTTATTAAATTTTGAATAGATTGTTCTGATGTAATGACAGAAGAGTTTTTAATTTTATCAAACATTTCACACAAATAATACTCAGTCTTTTAATTGGATACAACCTCCCATACCATGCTCAACTATGAATCACTCAAGAAAAGATGTAAATCAAGTAGATTACATGAAATCCTGTCTTGATTAATTATAAATTTCTCTATAGAACATCAAGTAAATACCAGAGAACGTAGAATAATAAATCTGAACAACTGAGAATTGAAGTAATGAGATTGAAGATTATTTATGTCTCAAAAGGGATTATATAATGAAGAAATAAAAAGCAATTTGAAAATTGATTTTGACCTTGTATTTCAAGAAAATGTGAAATCAGAATGAAAAACTTTTAGGGAAAAGTGTGTGTGCCTGTGTGTGTGTGTGTGTGTGTGTGTGCGCGCGCGCGCGCGCGCACGCATGTGTGCATTAAACACTGCTATTTACAATGATCTATTTTGAATTACCAAAGGTAACATTTCAATTATTCAAAATCATTTGACCTAATAAATAATTTACATATTTACACAATTAATTAAAGAAAATCATAAAGTGAAAGATATGAACATAGGGGAATACCTTACACCTGAAAAATGCAAAAAGTAATTCTGAAAAGGAAACATTGTATACAATGTGTTCCTTGCCTGATGACAAACATAAGTTATAATAAACATTTAAGACCTTCATTATTTTCATTATAATATAAACTTAGCCCTGCAATTAATTAGATGATATCTATAAAATTTTGTAGATAAATATAAACAAAACATAAAATTTTAAGGCAACTGATTAAAATTTAGAGTGATATTCCCAAATGTGATTTCTGTGACTTGGTAATCACTGGGGCTGAACCTCAAAGGTCCTCCACAGAACCACGTGTGAAAGCCTTGGTACCAGGTGGCACTGTTGGGAGATGCTGAGGCCCAACAGTGCCACCTGGTACCAAGTGGAGGTGTTCAGGAGGTGTTAGGTCACCACCCCCCAAGGGTGTTGTGGAACCTTTGCCCCTTCCTCTTTCTCCTTTTCTTCCTTGTGGTGTGGTGAGCAGTTTGCTCTGCCTTATGCTCCTTCCATTTCCATCCAGCACCTGATCAGAGGCCCAAAGCAATGGGCCTGCACAATGCTGCCTCAGAAACCCCCAAACCATGCATGAACCAAAAGAAGGCTTTTCTCTCTGTAAGTTTATTTCACTGGTATTTTATTAGTAGGGATAGAAAGCTAACAGTATGTCAAATAATTTAAAATATACTAATGCACATCATACATGATATTTTGTTTGTTATTGATGCCATGTAACCAGAATCTAAGAAAATAGCACAATAAAAATATGTAATGTAAATTATGAGAATTAATTATGAATTATATTTTTATCTAATCATTATCAATGTAGTAGTCTTAGAAAAAATTTAATGTTTTAACTTATACTAGCCCATACCTGAGATGGAGTAATTTTTTTTTTTTACTTGTGATGACAATGCCAATAAATGGTTTATAGTTAGTGACAGATGTTATGTGTTAAAATTTACTTGATGAGAAGTTTACAATATTTGCAGCATCTTTATCTTTGAGCAATATATAATGTATAAGCTTATGTCAGCAATATACATTGAATGTTATCCTGGATACCAGCTGGTAAAGGATTAGGCATGAGATGGAGAGGGCGCAGTGGCAGAGATTATAAACTTTCAGTATCTGTCAGATAAACCACATGTGATCAGAATTATTTGCTTACTAAAACTGAACACCATTCTGTTCATTCTCTGAGAATATGAATATTTTGAAAAACCTATATTTTTTGTGAATAGTTTATGAATTAATAATGCATTTAGTTGATTAGCAATGGAACTTAGGGGGGAAAATAATGATAAAATTAGAAACTAGTTTTCTTGTAATTATAAAAGAAACATCTTCATAAAATAAATAAAATTAAAATGAGTTTGGGGAAAAATAAAAGTCAGTTTAAGGGACGAGTAAGTGTGGAATAAGGATATGACATATCGTTTTCATACATTATTATGAAAAAAAAAGTCCCCGAATGATTTTAATTTTGCAAGGTTTTTTCAATGTGGCTGTGTCAAAATTCACAGAAATATGCCTGGGATAAAATACATTTGTTCTTTCTCTGTATGACAAGAAGATCCAGTCAAACTTCTAAGAAATGGTCCCTTTGTTCATGTATTAGCACATCTTGATTTATTTTCTAATGTATTCCATTCAGTTTGTATATTTTCTTTATTATTTTACAGTAACTCTCCCATCATGATGAAAATGTTACTATTTATAATCCATAATACAATTTTTTCTTTCATTACCACATACTCTTATTTTAAAATATAAATTGTGTCTTCCCAAATAGATTCTAAGATTCTTAAATCATGAATGATTTTAAAGCTCTGCACAGTTCAAATCATTCCAAATTTTGATTTATTATTTTTGCATTCAAATGAATAAACTTCTAGGGATTGTTTGCTCACAGCCCATGTTTTTGGTATATGTCAGAGGTGTAATGAATTCCATGTTTGTAGTGACCATATGTGCAAAGCACTTACTTGTACTTACTACTTATTAGCGTACTGGCTCCATTTAAATGAGTGGTCACACACTTGGCTGTGATGTATTTCTTTGATATGAATGTTTGTGTTGCTCTTCAAAGATGTTCTCTAGCTTTTCCTTTCTCTTCTTCAGCCACCTCCTTCTTCCTGTTTTCTCTCTAAGGATCTTCTTGTGAAAAGTACAAAGGAATTAATCTTCAGATACTGCATTATGGAGCAAATTTGGTTATAGAAATTTGACATCCAAGCATGGTTTATAAGACCAGGGAAATAGTTTACAAAATTTAGAGGGAAACCCACTTGAATTTATAAATAATTAGATAAGACTGGGGATTCATATATTTAATTATGCAAGCTGCCATTTGATATATTATTCAAACAGTTATTAAAATTTTCAAATTAAGTTTAATAGGATGTTATCTTGGTGCCAATAAACACAGTCCTTGTTGTTGGCTGTGTACGACTTTTTATATGCATTTTTTTCAGTATATTGAGTTTTCATCTCTTCTTGTTTCCTTCCATAATGCTAATAAAATCACTGGAATGAATTTCTCTGATTAAGCCTTCAGTGTAAACAATAATGTTTATGTCATGGCAATTTCAAATTGAGTATTAATTTGACAAAAAGTTTGTTTTTATCAAATTAATTAATAAATGTTTTGTAATGCACAGTTGGAGGAATTTATCCTTTAAATTAGAGCTAAGAGCTGGATATTGTGGCACATGACTATAACCCCAGCTGCTTAGGAGGCTGAGGCAGGAGGATCACTATTTCAAAGCCAGCCTGAGCAAACTTAGCAAGGCCTTAAGTAGCTTAGTGAGATCCTGTCTCAAAATAAGATAAATAAATAAATAAAAGTAAAAAAGGCTGGGAATGTGAATCAGTGGTTGAGCATCCCTGGGTTCAATCCATGGTACAAAGAACAAAAAACAAAACAAACGAAACACTTAGAAAAACATTTATTGCATAAGGAAATCTAAAGAAATTACTATTACAATAATAATTTTTTACAGTGAAAAAAAAATATATATATATAATTTCTAAATGTAATTCTTTTACTCATTCTATAAACATAGGAAGCACCTAATTTGTGAAAGACAAACTTATAAATACTGAGGACATATTAATAATCAGAAAAGGATCTCTGCCTTCATTCTAAGCAATTCAGGTGAGTGAAAAAGCAATTGATAAAGAGAATGAAGAGCAAGTATTCAAATTTCCCTCAATTGAAATAAATAAAAGTCTACACCATGCTGTACCAATGTCATTCAGTGACAGGCACTAGTTTAAAGGTTTTTAACGTACATTAATAACTGTTAGTAAGCAATAATTACAAGAAATAAGCATATGTTCTTCTCCATTTCATCAATATAGATGAATACATAGAAATTTATTATAAGCTGAAATCATCTCTAAGCCAGGCTGAGCACTAGACAGTGTTATATCATGAGTGGATTTGGTCCCAAAGAAGTTTCCAGTTATAAACAGCTTGAAACAATGTCACTATTCCTGAGTGAACCTAGAGACATTAAAACTGACATTCAGGGAGGTTTGCTTTAAACATATTTCTCTTTATTTTAGTATTAGTTAGTCAAACAAGGCAGCAGGATCCCACAACAGGCAGCCATTTAGAAAAATAAGATTAATATCACGTGGGCTGGAAGAGATCTTGAAAATGACCATCTCCAGTGAGGGTTTAGTGGCTTGTCAGATACCACTGCTTCTCAGCCTCAGCTCTCTGCCGGGTGCTTTCTGAGACGGCAGTGGGAGTGTCAGAAAGAGACCCTCCTGCTCTGCCTCCTGGTATTCCTTCTGGTCATCTCTAGTCTGTGACTTGATTCTATCCCATTCATCCCACACTGTCAACCCCACTAACCTTTGTTCTTTGCTTCCAAAATATTTCTTTTCTTCCAGTATTTTTTCAAAGACAATGTTTTATACTTGTACCTTTTGTAATTGCTCCTCAAAAAATGGAAAGAATAAGGAGAAAGAGAATAGAGAAACCTGAGATGATGATAATAACCAGTGCTGGGCTGGGCAGGAGAGTGGGCTCTGGTGTCCACCATATTAATTATCACACAGAGGGAGAGAGAGTGATATTATGAGGGGAGGGGATGGAGGAAGGACAGAAGATAGGAGGGAGACATTATGTGTATCCAGGCATTTTAGAAAGAGCAGGAGGAAGAGACAGAAGAACAAGAGACCAGTTTGTTGAAATGCAATAGTAATTTTTTTTTAAAAAAGAGCAATACATTGTTATCAATATTGAATTATAAAAAAAAAAATTTGAACCTCAATGGGAAATTCAGCAGGTTTAGAACCAAGGAAGTTTGGATTATTTTATCTGAAAGTTATCACTGTTTTCTCATGTTGGTATGCAAAGCCAGAGGACAGTTATGAAGTAGCTATGGGACATCAGAAGGTCTTGAATAAATTTGAAAAGCTTTCAAAACCAATCTCTTTGTCATCTGAATCAAAGGACCCAAATTACTTTCTTAACGACAATGTAGAACAAATCATTTTGTCAAATGAAACAGCTCATGTTTTTTTCAATGTCAGAAAAGAACCATGATTTTATGAAGTCATTTCTGTTTAAATTGTGACATAAATCGAATAGATAAGACTTGCTAAAGTCTTTATTGTTTTCATTAAATTTTTATTTAGTGAAAAAGTCACATAGCCAATTAGCGAATTTATAATTAAATTCCAGATTATCGAAATATTTTTGTTCTAGTAATCATATTCAGAACCTGTATCAATCAAATTCTTCTTAATGCACATAATTACAGTTCAAAAAGACTATCTTCCTCTTTGCTTAGCACCATATATCATCACAACTTAATGCTGCATCTTAGCAATTGCCGATTCCATTTCTCATTGTTTCATTTCACACCACAAGTCTTTCAATATTCCTCCAGGCTTTGGATTTCTACTTAGTTTCCAATGCAAAGAGCTTTTGATCAACTGCACAATTCTTTTGGCTTTTTAAAATCCTGTCAATGAGAAGAATCAGAACACAGTAACTTTATCAGTTATTCACTGACTGAAGAGAGTGAAATTGGTTTCTCTGAGAATCTAAAGGCAGAAATGGGCACTTATTATTTTATGAAGAAACCACTATATGTTTGTTTGCAAAACTTTGTTTAAATATGTGTTTTTTATTTTACTGTTTTAATTTCAGAAGATAATTTAAAGTTCTATAAGAATCATATATTTGAGATTTTTGTCAATAAAAAATTGGGTGTTAAAACTTATAAATAACCTGACTGAGTCAGGTGGGATTACACATGCCTGTAATCTCAGGAACTCAGGAGTCTGAGGCAGGAGCATCACAAGTTTGAAGCCAGCCTTGACAACTCTGTAAGATCCTGTCGTCGTCGTCGTCATCATCATCATCATCATCATCATCATCATCATCACCATATCAACCACCACCACCACCTAACCCATTTGGACCAAGAGGAATAAAAGTCAATTTATTGTAAGTACCTTGAACCTCCATGATGGAGGAAAAAACACAGCCAGGACAGGCATCCTTGAATTTGGAGTTAGCATGCTTCATACTTAGGAGTGTGCTCAACCTCTATACTGAGTGACATGAGAGGATTTCAGCTCTCAGTGGATCCCAGACCCAGTTGTACACTGCAGCACATCTGAAGAGCCACTTTGAGTTCCGTGAATGACTCTGCGTTTCCAATTACCAACCATGGGAAGTGATGTTTTATCAGTGGCTCATGGGAAGAAGCCCTAGAATAATAACGGCATTAACCAGGAGGGTTTTCTTGATCTAGAGCTTGTATTCTGTATCAAATAATTATATATCTTTTTGAAAATTACCACCTGGTGTGCTACCAGATCCTGGAAGAGACAGAGATGTGTGACCACAGGACACCAAGTGATCATGCAGCTGGAGCTGTCAATCAGGCTAAGTATTCTCAGACTGGCTGAGTTATAATGTTCCATGGGACTAGCAGCAATGGTCTTTAAGTTGGAAATGAGAAGATGAAGAATTGTCAGTCATAAAAGGTTCAGGCCCTTATGTCATCTGCTAGTGAGATCCAAGTGACCTTCCCTTGAAACAAAACTATGACTGCATGTTGAATACCTTAAGAGAGCTGAAAGAGCATGGGAAATGGAGCTGACTTCACAGAAGGGTCTCACAGAGTGCAGAGGAAGGCTGAAATGGGTGGCTGGTGCAGTCCAGTCTTTGCCTGAGGCATGGCATTGAAATAGAGTGGGGAAGAAAAAAATCCTCCATTTGTGCATAGTTTCAAGAAGTACTCTACTTTGTACTGAGAGAAAAACAGCCTGAGGTTATATGTCAAATTACTACAGGCTAAAATACCACCCCCTTGATGAGTAGAAGACTGGAAAGTAAAAGATAGGAAGGTTGCACTTAAAAATTCTGGGGTCGACCCAGCAGCTCAGGAGGGTGAGGCAGGAAGATCACGGGTTCAAAGCCAACCTCAGCAAAAGTGAGGCACTAAGCAACTCAGTGAGACCCTGCCTCTAAATAAAATTCAAAGTAGGGCTGGGGATGTGGATCAGTGGCTGAGTGCCCCTTGAGTTTAATCCCTAGTATCCCCCCCAAAAAAACTGGGGTCAAAACAGGTTTAGTCAATGAGAGTGGGCTTGAAGTGAAAGCCTCCATAACGCATCATGCTTCTGCTGTGCAGGAGGTAGCCAACAATTTGACAGAGCCAGAGGACTCAGGCAGATAAGGCATCGGATTCTGTCACTGAGCACTCCTCCACTCCCACAACCAGCACCTGACTGAAAGGGCATAAATAGGGCCCAGGTGAAGGTTTCCCTTTGCCCCACACCTGGTTCTTATCTCTCAAGGGTGATCTAAATACTGTCACTGCAATTTCCAGATTTGCCAACAACAAGGAGCAAATGTCAAGGAAGTAATGCGTTATCAGCTTTCCCAGGACAGCAGATGTCAAGGAAAGTGATCCTTGGGGACCCACTGATCTTCCTGGACCCCTCCTATTCAGGAAGGATGCTGATTCATTCTGATAGGAAAAGAGGCTTGCACCTGGCCTTCTCTCGGGGCATCTGTCTGTCTCTATCTGAAGGCTCACAGTGTGATTGGTTCACAGGCACAAGATCCCCATAGCCCAGTCCTGACCAAGAGGACGTGTATTGCAATGGAGGTGGACTATGGGCCCCTGGTTATGGCATCCATTGGTTGTGACAGACGCTGCACTAATCAGAAAAGCATTGGAACTGCCTGCTAAAGGGACAATTGAGTGTCAGATCAGAGGCAATACATTATGAGACTACAGCAGCATCTTCACACATGAACTTTAAATCAGAGCTTTTTATATAATGTCAATTCTACAATAAGTAGCATACATGAGTCTGAGACCAAAATGTGGAAGCAAAAATGACTTTTCCTCCCTTTACTCCCAGGGATCTGGTTCTGAAACTTGCACATTACATCCTGGACAATCTGGACTCCTTGGGCTTTGATTCCAAAGACCAAGCATTTCACACAGAGCACTGGACTCTTCTCTTTATTGTCCACAAATAGTCTGAAAAACTGCTTTTGCTCACAGAACTATATCCCCTCATAGCTACTAGGGCAATCTAGGCAGAATTGCGGCTCCATTCATCTATATTATTCAGCACATACATGATTCACTCACACATAAATGAATTATTACAAAGAGTTAACATTTAGTGGACATTTATTATATGTCAAATAATATGCTGAATATTTTTCATAAGATTCTATTTTACAGGTATCAAAAACACATGGTTTCAAAAACACATTGTTAAAAAAGTGTCACAGCCAAGACCAAAACCCATTGTCCACTTCCAGATTGTGCAATGTTTCTTTTTATAGAGTCTGAATGAATGTATATAGATGTTTATATATGAACAATCTAATCCCAGTGGTTGTAGGGCTGTAGAGAGGCATGGTCATTGGAACACAGAGGGCAGGCAGAGTTTTAAATATGCATTTGGATTATAAAAAGAGTGTTTGTGGACTATAGGCAGTGATTGCTTGTTACACCCTATTTTTATGACTCCTCAACCAATTATCTCCAACTTTGTATGAATATGTAATAGATAAGGGACAATTATCTGTAGTGAACATGAAAAAGCTCAGAATGAGAGGGGAAAGAAAGTAGCATTCAGAGTTGAGTCAGGTAGTATTTTACAGATGTGAGGCTACCCCTTACAGCCCATGAGCTTGACACTCTGCATCAGGTCCTGAAGTCTTAAATCTGAGTGATTCTTTGTGATTATCTTGATGAACAGAATGTGCTAGAATTGATGTTATTTGAGTTCCAAGGCGATCATAAACAGATAAACTGCCATTTACTTCTCTTTTGTTCTCTTGTGAGATTTGCTTTTGGAAACCAACTGCTCTGCTCTGAGGATGTCCAGTCAGGTCATGTGCCCTTCTCCACCACTTTCAGACACCTCCAGCTAAAGTCACTTAGCAGTTTCTACCTTGTGAGCGAGTCATCTTGAAAGTGAACCTTCCAGTCCCTGTTGAAGCTGCCTGGAGAAATGCTATAAAAATACTGCTATATGGAACAGAGATGAGCCATTTCAACACACACACACACACAGACACACACACACACACAGACACACATATGCACGCACACACACTTTGAAAACACAGTTTAAAATTAACAATCATTTATTCAAAGTAGGAAGCAACATTAACATTAACATGTTTAAGCAAAAGGCAAGTATGAATGAATTTGTATGTGCAAGACTGAGTTGGATCCCCAGCACTGCAAAAACATCAAAACCAAAACAAAAAAATCAATGCCTTTCATAAATTGGTTTTTGATGTTTTGTGAAGAGAAAATCCAGGATGCAAAATGTTTTTTTCTTTCTGTCTCCAAGATACATATTTTTTTTTTGTGTAGGTTTTTGTTCAAATTTTGTTCAGGAAGTTGGTCAGGAATCTGACTCCATTATCACTTCCAAGGGTGAAGCCTCATCAATCCAGGGTAATCCCATTACTTTGATACAGGGATTGGTTCGGAAATTGGTTTGTGACAGTTCACACATATGTGATGCTAAGGAAGTTTTGCCAAAAACTATATTAGGAAGGAAGTCTTACAGTTGGAGCCCCAGAGGAAGAAATTTTCCCCACATCTGAAAAGTCTAATATGTGGAAAGTCTGGAACTGCTTTCTCCATTTCAAATTGATAATGACACATACACAGAATAGAGGTCCAGTAAAGAATTCAAACAGTGAATCAGGATTAGGCCAGAACCAAAGCCTTCCCCATTTACATGGACTTGCAGCTACATGAGCCAATCAATGTCCTACAAGAGATGGAATGGTGTCTCACTTGTTCCCCACAAATAGAAAATTCAATAACATGTGTTCATTTTATAAGGGAATTACCTGAAATAAGGAGGAAAACAAGGAGGCCAGAATTATAGTATCACAGAGGACAGGATTTGTGAACAAATGTTATTTTTTTTTAAAGTAATAATTTTTAAAATAAATGTTTCTACCCCCTAATCTCCTATAATGCTTTTCTAAAGTGTTTAAAAGTAATATATGAATAAGAAAACTCAGATCTCCTTTCATTGCCTAAAACTGTCTCAGAGGCTGAGTAGAAACTTATTTTTCTAAAACTTGTCAGTGTATTAGGGATCATAAAGAGAGTGCTCCCTGGATCTGATTGGGGGCTGACGTTGTAGAAACCCTGCATCACTTAACAAAGATTTTGTTTGTAGTGATGGGGATCCCTGAACCCTAATTTCCTGCCCAGTTTTTCTACCTAGCAGAGCAAAGATCTGTGTCCAGTAGCCTACTCAATTGATACAAACTCTTCACAGAAGTCAATTATTCTCATAAGCTGAATTTTATTCTTTCTGATAATAGTTATCCACATGATCCTTTATGTAGCAAACAAAATCTTATCTTTAGTCTTATACTAGACTTTTGCAATTTGTTCTTTTGGGGAAAAAAAAGTTGGTCACAAGTTTTACTAATATGTGGAGTCAGTAGGCAAAGAAAATAATTAAATTATTTGTAAAATTTGGTAGCTAAATTTTAGATAGCAGATGCTGTTTAATGGCATGCTAAATTTTATCCTAATATAGTTTGCTGGTTGTTATTTTTATGTGTGGGAAAATGGAATTATAATAGTTGGGAACTATCTGCAAGGATTTCATTGGTGCTAGGTGAATATGAAATTTACGCCATAAAAGAGTTAAACTTTAAAAGTCAAAAATTATTGCCAATAACCATAATTATGTTCTCTATGTTTTATATTAGGAAAGAGCTTCCAAGGAACACAATGATCACCATTTCAGTAGTATCAAGTATACATTCATGGCCGTGAAGAAATGTTGAAAGTTGCTTCTTGACATTGACAATAGGACTTTATGGACATATGAGCAATTTATATGTAAGGGATTAGAAACAATTGACTACATACCTCATGATTACTAATTAGAAGTAAAAGATCAGAAATTGTGCCTTTCTCTTATGGAAAATGCCTTTAAAATAATACATAAGGTTTATAATGTATTTTGTATGTTAGTGAGACTAATTAACACATTTCAAAATTTGGAGAATATTTTAATTATGTATGAATATAAGGATATTTCCATGTATCTTTCATATTACTAGGCTTACTGGTGATCTTCAGTCTTAGTTTTCTTAGTCCCTTAGCACTAGAGGTTGGCTCTTGGATGTCTCCTAGAGGCTCAGGTGTTAAGGGCTTGGTCCCTGGGGGCCGGTGAAACATGTAAGAGTTGAGGATGAGGAACAGGTCTTTATGTCACTTTGCCTGGAAAGGCAAAGTAGGACCCCAGCTCCTTCTCCTCTCCTTTGTTTCCTGGCCATGGAGTGGGTGGTTTTGCTTTGCCACATGTTCCTGCCATGATCCAAAAGCCACAGACCCAAGCAACTTCCAAAACCATGAGCCAAATTTAACCTTTCCTTTTAGTAAATTATCCTAAGTAACTGTTATAGCTGAGCTAACACCTGTCATGAAAATGCATTCTGCTTAAGCAATTCTAGGGTTTATGAATTTTTTACTTTAAAGTTAAATGCATTCACTAAAGTATTACTTTGATGTTGTAAGTAATTGCTCTTTCAATTTATATTTATTTTTATATTATATTTTATATTTTCATATTATATATTATATTTATTTTTATATTAACTTATATTTATATTCATATTTTAGGTAAATGGAAATTTCAAATGACTGGAAATAGAAAAGAAACTTGTTACCTGCTTTGTTTTAGCATTCTCACAGGGCATGGAGTCCAGGCTAGATTATGCCATAGATGGAAGTTTAGGGCATGGGCTACTTCTTGAAAGTGGCTGTGAGGTTAGAGTGAAGGACCCCTTGGGGTTGTATGAGCTTCTGTTTTAGGAAACCAGAGAAGGAGTAATTATTATCCAGAGCTACACAGCCAGCCACCTGTACATATTTTCTCAAAATATATGGTCTTAACATTTACCCATAAATCCTGATAATTTCTGAATGAGATGAAGATTGTTGGAAGATAGTAGTAGAATATAGGAAGATAAAATAAAAAATACTTTCAGATATGTTCAATATTCTGATATTCACTCTATCCTTTGCAGTTTCTTAAGTACTGACCTTGATGACAAATGCCTTCTTTAATTAATTCTTACTGCACATAACATGACCTAGATAGGGGTAAAAAATATTCTTGCAATATTGAGTGCACATAAAACAAGGCTGGAGTCTTGTGCCTGTTGTTTGTCTTACCTATTATATAGTCATCCAAATATGAACAAATTTTACTCATTTAATATAAAATTACTTATCCATTAAAATTTCCTTCCACCAGTTGAAAAAGCAATGACACTTCTAACTGTAAATGTTTGTGTATTATTGTTTTTATAACAATTTAATAGTTTTTACAATATTGGCATGAAGTTTTGAAAGCAGAATGCTATTATTTTGTTTTCTTTAATTTGCAGATAACTTTCCTGAGAACGATCTACGTTAGGTTGCAGTGGTGTTTCTTAAAGTGGCAGAAGCTATAGCAGCTAAACAAAAGCAAATAAATACAATAGGATTAATCTAATCTATTAGAAAATTATATTTTATTTTAAGGCAGATTTAGATTTAAAACCTCAGAATCTGGCTCTGGTACCATTATGCATCCATACTTTAAATATCATCACTTATCAAATGTATCACACTTTCTCGGAAAAAAAAAAACCTTAGCCTCCCAAACCTTGATTACAATTATTTTTTAATCAAACAAGAAGTTAAAATCCTTTGATATCTATTGTTTACCCCATCTCTCTCTTCACTTTTTCTTTCCTCCTTTTCTCATGGCCCCAAACTTCAACCATAACCCTTTGTATCTTTACTAAACATTCCTGAAAAAAGTCTTATCGATTGACCATCATAGTTCCCCTTTTTTCTATCTTGGAATAAAGAAATTCATTCAACCTGGTAGTCTTGTGCATATATATAAATATATTTAATTTGTTATATATGCTATCATATATATCATATATAATTTGTTATATATGATAGCAGAATGCATTACAATTCATATTACACATTAGAGCATAATTTTTCATATCTCTGGTTGTACACAAAGTAGAGTCACACCATTCATGTCTTCATACATTTACTTAGGGTAATGATTTCTGTCTCATTCCACCATGTTTCCTACCCACATGTCCTCTTCCAATCCCTCTCACCACTTTGCTCAATCTAAAGTTCTTCCTCCCACTCCCCTCCCCCAACCAATTATAAATTAGCATTCTTAAATCAGAGAAAACATTTGGTATTTGTGTTTTTTGTATTGGTTAAATTCACTTCACATTATATTCTCCAACTCCATCCATTTACCTGCAAATGCATGATTATATTCCCTTTTAATGCTGAATAATATTCCATTGTGTATATATGCCACATTCTCTTTATCCATTCATCTAGTGAAGAGCATCTAGGTTTCTTCCATAGTTTGTGAATTGTGCTGCTATAAACATTGATGTGGCTGTGTCCCTGTAGTATGCTGTTTTTAAGTCCTTTGGGTATAGACCAAGGAGAGGGATAGTTGGGTCAAATGGTGGTTCCATTCCCAATTTTCCAAGAAATATCCATACTACTTTCCATATTGGATGCATCAATTTGCAGTCCCACAAGCAATGTTTGAGTGTGCCATTTTTCCCACATCCTCGCCAACACTTGTTGTTAGTATTCTTAATAGCTGCCATTCTGACTGGTGTGAGATGAAATCTTAGAGTAGTTTTGATTTGCATTTCTTCAATTGCTAGAGTTGTTGAACATTTTTTATATATTTATTGATTGTATATCTTCTACTGAGAAATGTCTCTTCAGTTCCTTGGCCCATTTGTTAATTGGGTTGTTTTTTTGGTGTTAGGATTTTTGAGTTATCTTGTATCCTAAAGATTAGTGATCTATCTAATGTGCATGTGGCAAAAAATTGTTCCCAAATTGTAGGTTCTCTATTCATCTCACTGATTGTTTCTTTTGCTGAGAAAAAAAGCTTTTTAGTTTGAATCCATCCCATTTATTGATTCTTGATTTTAATTCTTGCACTATAGGAGTCTTATTAAGGAAGCTGGGCCTAATAAGACATGATGGAGATTTGGGTCTACTTTTTCTTCTAATAGAGACAGTGTCTGTGGTTTTAATTCCTAGGTCCTTGATCCACTTGGAGTTGAGTTTTGTGCAGCATGAGAGATGGGAGATATTCTTTTCAGAATCTCTATCTCTTTCTTGAGGTAATTTTTTACTTCCTATATTTGCTTCGTTTTCTGTTTATTGGTGTCATCAATGATTGCCTGTATTTGCTCTCTTATCTCTTTGTTAGAGTGATCATTTTTTGTCTGTATTTGCTCACTTAGGTCATTCTTTAATTCACAGATTGTTTTTAATTATGAACATTCTGAACTCCTTCTCTGACATTCCTCCAACTGCTCTGTCCATGGGTTCTGTTATTGTAGCATCCTGGTTTGTTTGGGGCACTTTCTTCCCTGTTTTTTTTCATGTTGTCTATGTGATTTCCTTTCTTGCAATGTGGTTCTGAGTTATTACAGTTTCTACCATATAATCTTGTGGTATTTGTGCAGATTATCTGTATCTCATCTTGGTGTTGGGCTTCCAGACCCTGCCAGTGTCCCCAGGATGGTTGCTATTGCAACTATAGGTGGTGGCAGCAATAGTAGGAGGTAAGTCTAGATAGCAGTGGAGGTGCCCCAAGATGGATGCAACATCTTTCAAAGATGGGGCTGAAAGGGTAGGACTTACACTGTCTTTGGGATACCTGCTCCAAGATACGGCTTCTTCAAGACCCTGTCTGTTGTCCCAAGGTAGAGGCTATTGCATGGGGAGGGCTATGGGGATGGCTGCAGTGCCTCAAGATGGAAGTTTGTTAGACCTGGGCTCCCAGGTGGTGGGGTGTGAGCAGACCCACGCCTAACCTTGGCCTTGGCTCCCACCCAGGTCAGAGAGGTTGGGCTGGGCTGAGCTCTGATGGGGCTCTGCCAGTAGCAGATGGACCTGGGCCTACCCTGGGCCCTGGCTCCTATGCAGATCTCTTGTTCCATCATAAATTCAAGGGTCGTAACTTCAGTTAGGTCTTTAGATATCTTTTCCTTCTATATTGGATTTTATCTTTTACAATGAACATTTTCATGCTTCATAAGGGCAACAAGGTACTGTACCGATTCTCACAATGGTTACACAAAAGAAAGGCTCTTTCTTCAACTTTTTAATGTTTTCAAATTGATAAAACTTTTTATATATTTACTGCATGGAATATTTTTTTTTAAAATCCAGCCTTTTTGAAATGCATATAGACTTTGGAATGATCAAATCAAGCTACTTAGCATACACATTACACATATGAAACCACTTTTTTTAAACCTGGATTTTAGTATTTAAAAATCTAGTATTATGGCAATGATCAAGAACACAATATATAAGACACAGAAAAGATAAAGCAATATAAAGATGTAGGCAGAGACTAGAGTGACACATCTAGAAGCCAGATGCAAAGAATTGCTGCCAGCCACCAGCAGCTTGGAGAGAGGTGTGGAGCTTACTACCTCAGAGCTTTTGGAAGGAACCAACCCTGTTGAAATCTTGATTCCAGACTGGGACCTCCAGAACTGTGATAGAACAAATCTCTATTGTTTTAAGCCATCAAGTTTGTGATAGTTTATTATGGCAGCCCTAGCAAACTAATACAATCTCTATAATTTTGACATTTTGAGAATGTTATACAATTGGAATCATAGAGCACCTGACCTTTTGAGATTGGCTTTTTTTTTTAACTTGGCATAATCCCCTACAGATTCCATCCAAGTTTTTATGTGTGAAATAGTTCATTTTACTATAGAATAGAGTACTTTATTAATAATTCACCTATTGAAGAACAACCAGGTGGTTTCCCATATTTGGCTATTACAAATAAAGATGATATGAAGAACGATGTTTTATATATATTTATGGCAGGGTGCACATGCCTGTAATTCTAGTGGCTCAGAAGGCTGAGGCAGGAGAATCATAAGTTAAAGCCAGCCTTGTCTCAAAATTTAAAAAAAAATTGAAAAGCTGAGGATGTGGCTCAGTGATTGAGTATCCCTGGGTTAAGTCCCTGGTACCAAAAAAGGAAAATGAATAAAAAGAACACAATACTTGGCTATTAACTGTGCTCACTACATTGTATAATAATCTCTTGAATTTATTCCTCCAATATGAATAAATTTTTGTACCCTTTAACCATGTCTTCCAAGCTCCCTTCTCCTCCCCTTTTGTAGTTACTATTTTACTCTCTGCTTCTGAGTTCAACTTTGTCAGATAGGCACATAATGAGATCATGCAGTATGTGTGTCTTTCTGTGCCTAGTTTACTTCATTTAACATTAAATTCCTCCAAGTTCATTCATTCATACTTTTAAAAGAAAGATCAAACTATGTCCATACCTTCAGCTAAGGTCTGATCTTTTTCTTATCTCTTCAAAGTTACATTTTTGAAAATCACAATTTATACACATGATGTGTATTTTTTTCCTAATTATCCTGAAACATCATTGCCTAGTTACTTGGGTTTTTTCTTCATTAATGATGGCACTGAATTTGTTCTTCCTCAAAACGCCAGTGTAGACAATTAGGAACACATCACTTAGTATTCTGCAATGTGTGTTGATGGGGCTCCTGAACTGCCTGTTAAAAGACTCCTCTCTTGATTTAATAACATGGTTGTCTTCTGATTCCTAGGTCTATCTCTGGCCCCTTTTGAATTTTGTTTTTCTTCAGTGATGATAATCCCTGCTCTTATTTTTTCTGTTTTTCTCAGATTTAGTCTCTTTGTGATGTCCTCACTCTGTGAATTCATGCTACTCACCATATGGTTGTGATGATAGACCAACTGACTGAGACTTCTTGCATAATTCTTTCACAGAGAATTTTAACACAGTGTTTCCAGGATGGCATTACTTTATTATCTCCAGGGATGCCACTGGCAGCATGCATACATAACTTCTTATCCAAACTAGAAGTCTTTGGATGTGAAAGGGTGTCGTTAACTGCAAGGGATGTCTCCAAAGAAATCAAGCTTCTCCTGTGAAACCCAGAGAGTATTTTACCCCAACATTTATGCACTTGAAGGGTCTAGAAGCCTAGGAATTATATTTGTATGTAAGGATGGAAAAACTACCACCCAATATCTGAAACAAAAAAACAAAATGCAGAATTTTCTTCTTTCCATACCAGTGGAAAGTAATGCTGTCAGGCAGAGTCTCTGTCATAAGGAAAGATTGCTGATCTTATATGGGTTTATGTGAAATGTGGTGGTTGAGCCTGGTCCACAAGAATGTGTCATTCAGGGATGGCGATCCACTCTGAGAATGAGTCCTTGCTGCCTGAACATCCCAGAGTGTGCACCCTCACACTTGAATACTCTCTCAGTTGTTCAACAAGGGTTCTTGATGACATCAATATTCAAGGTAAACATAAGATGTCTGAGACTGCAGCCAACATAAATATTTTTTGAAGACTAGAAAAAAGTATGCTAGAAAATAGAAATAAATAGAAAGGTAGATACATAAACCAGTAACCTAGCCATTTATTATTTTTGCTACTATCAAGTATTATGCACTGTACAAAGTCACATGTGCCACACTTTTACATAACCTGCAGCCCAACAGGTTTGCACCAGCATCCCCACAAACACGTGAGGAATGTGTCACTCTGTGATGCCCCTGCAGGTATGACATCATCAATAGGTGGTGGGAAATTTTCACCTTCATTATGATTCTGTGAGACTATTGACCTATATGTGGTCCTTAGCTGGCTGAAATATCATTTGGTGCAGGTGGAAGAATCAATAGTCCCATAAGACTATTTGAAGGTTGTTATTCTGAAATGCATCATTGGAATGACTCATTCCCACCTAGCTAGTTTTCAAAAGCAAAGGACTACTACTGATTGATTTGCTTTTGGTAAATATACTCACTAAGGTTATTTGGTTTTGTTTTCAATTGCTAGATCAGTTTAAAAACAATTCAGTCAGCTACAGTACAACTGGTTCTGGCCTCGAGTTCACAAAATTTAATTAAAAGATTGTTCCTGTTGTGGTTTGGATGTGAGGTGTCTCCACACAGCTCATATGTGAGACAACACAAGAAGATTTAGAGGAGAAGTGATTGGGTTATGAGAGTCTTAACCCGGTCAGTGAATTAATTCCCTGATGTAATTAACTGAGTGGAAACTGATGGCAGGTAGGGTGTGGCTAGAGAGGTGGATCATTGGGGACATGACTTTGGGGTATGCGTTTTGTATCTGATGAGTGGAGTCTCTGCTGCCTAATCCTCATATGAGCCCCTTCCCTCCACCACACACTTCTACCATGATGTTCTACCTGAGAAATGGAGCTGGCTGTCCATGGACTGAGACGTCTAAAACCATGAGCCCCCAAGTAAAGTTTTCTTTCTCTAGTTGTTCTTCTCAGGTCTTTTAGTCATAGAAGCAAAACGCTGACTAAAACATGGTCCTTTGACCCTTTCTCCGCAAATGCTGCAGAAAGACAGTTGGGTATTGTTCAGATCTTGTTCCTGTTGTGCCTTTTATTGAAGATCTGCCTTTGTTTGCAGAATAGGATTTTCAGTTGGAGCAGTGGTCAGCTGTTTGGTTTTGTTTATTTACTCTTTCCCTTTTGGGTGAGCATTCTGTCAATAGAATTGAGATATAGGACATTGAAACTTAGACTTGTAACTCATGAATCTCCGAACATCAAGACCACACAGTTGTATGAGGTTATGAGGTAAACATACTATTTTAAGCCATGGAAATTCAATAGTATCTCATAGGTTAGTCAACTTCAGTATTAATACTTATTTTTCTATTTTCCTAGAGTGTTTGTGGTGATAAGAAAAGCAATCCCTTGCAGAACTCATGAACAGCTGTCCTCTCTCCATCTATCCTCTATCACTGGAGAGATAAGATGGAATGTTCCAAAAAGCAAACACAAAGTCTATTTTTGTTTTAAACATTATAAAGCTTGTTATTTTTCTAAACAAAAATGGTCCAATGAGTTCATAAAATAAACAAGCAATTATTAGGACATTTCTATAATAATAGAGGAAAGAAGATAGGAAAAATCTAATTGGACAGGATTAGAGAATATTTTAGGACATAGCTCTAGTTTGGGTCTCATACTCTACTTTCTCCTGAATTTTGTCAGTTACAGAAAAGTCTAGAATTCTTCCCTCCCGTGCTCTGCTGTCTTAGGAGACTTTTCTTACAGGTTAGCTTAACATTTCATATAAATAGTCTCTGTCATGTTATTTCAGAAAAGGGTTCCTGAGAGTCCATTTGAAGCTTTACCTGGGAGAATCTCATGTCTATTCTAGCATTTCCAGATTCCATCTCCATGGGTTTTCAATACAATCATTTTTCAAATTTAGGGACCTTATTTTACACATATATGATAGAATTGTTTTGTTCCCTATGGAACATTCTATAAGTTTCTTGCACAAATATTTACCCTAGAAAAGTCCAAATAGTATGATAATCAGCTAAAATATTTTCTGTAGATTCTATATCTTTTTAATTATTAACTTTACATTAAAAATCACATAATCATTAATGACATCACATAATTATTATTTTAAATATGTTTACTTTCAGTGTACATACTTATCACCTTTTTCAATGACAAGATAACATATCCTACAAAGAGTCAATATTTTACAATTTGAACCAATTTTACTCTGATAAGAAATGGGATTTTTTAAGATACTAAATATGCATAGTCAACGAAATCTTCTTGATATTAAAATAATTTCCATGAAGAAAAACATTAAGAGATTTTGCTATAGAAGGGACACAGATTTTTCCTAGGCACAGATATTTATTTAACTATTGAATATATATATGTATTCATATATATATATATATTCAATCATATATATATATATATATGATTTTATATGTGTAAGATTTTTGTATATATAAGATTTTTATTCATTTTATAAAATTTATTGGTTGCTTAATTAAGAGTATTACATAAGTGAATGGTAGAATAGGAAATATAAAGTAGTAGTAAATTGCAATGATTAGCTCAGTGAAAAAATAAGAATGATTTTCTTATTCATGTGTTTTCACTAAATATAATAGAACTGGGTTTAAATATGGTCCTCATACATGAAGTGCAGGTTCTTTGAATATATTAATTGAGGATTCTAATTGCTCTAAAACTAAAAGGAGAAACTTTGATTACTGATCAGGGTATCAGTTGTCCTAGACAATGGGTCTTTGATATGGACCCCAAATCAGTTCTATAAGAGTATAATCTAGAATTTTTCAGATCTATATAAAAAGAACAACTTACATTAATCTGTTAAGAATTCATCTGGATTCCTGTGGACGTTGCTCTAATTACTCATCTATGCTTCATTAGTCTTTTCCCCAGAGGGATTCTTCGATTCAGGGCAGTTATTTTATTTCTCATCAACATAATATTAAGTATTCTAATTTCTAGATCAGCTGTAATCTGAGTATTCGCAGATAAAGGAAGTTCTAATATATTTCATCTAGCAGTTCTATTTGCATAGTAAATCATGCTCATTAAAATTTTACAAATTGTGTCACCAGGAAAGAAATATTTTCTGATAATGGTCCTGGAATTGAAGATCATGCTGGAAATTGAAAAGTATTTTGGTCTATTACAGATTTCTGCTACTCGAGTGATTCTAGAAAAGTAGAGAAAATAAATTTCCTCTAAGCTCTCTACAACTGACCACTCACAAATCTCATCTTTTTCTGTTTTCAATATTATCTGGTACAACCAGATTTTTTTTAAATGAAAATTACTCTCTCTTCCCCTTTATACTTATTCTCATTTGCTCTCATTATTATTTCTTTCAAGTTATCTTAACATGTTTTCTCAAGATTGTCCTATTCTATGAAGATGAGCTTAAGTGAGGATAGAGTTGCTCTATATTTCTAAGAGTATTTTCCTCTGTTTTCATTTATAGCTAATGACATTTAGGAATTTAAAAAGTGACAGGGAGTTTTTGAAGTACTCACTTTCTCCTCAACATGACGTAATAAAACAGTCAGTTCTTGATAATTAATTCTATGTTTCTTATTAATTTGGTAAACCAGATCTTTTAGTAGCCCTTTTGCTTGCAATAAATTCACACATTTTCTTATCTATCAACTCTAAATTCTTAGAGGATAGAGAAAACTTGGCCTTATAATCTTTCATAGGTTGATTGTTTCTCTGGAGTCAAAAATCATCTATTTTTTTTCTAAGGATCCCTAAAATTTGACTATTCAAGAGTGAAATTTACAATAAAACATATTTTTGATCATTTGAATATATATCACACTTAAATCATTTGTTAAAACAAACTACATAACACTTTTTATTTATGATGTTGATTCTACCTAAAGTTTGAGACTAAAGTTCATTTCTCAACTTTCTTAGTTTACATTTTTGAATCTTTGGCTGACCTTTCTTAGAAAGCAAAACCTGTTAAATCATATTAAATAAATAGTGATTTCTTTTGGTTCTTTTTTTTAGTTGAAAAGGAAAAAATATACATGATTAGATTACTTAAATCTTGCTATTCTACCCTGCTGCCTTTTTACATTTTTATTCCAAAGAGTCTCATTAAGTGGACTAATTGCTGCATATCTGTGATCCAGGGCAATAGATATTTATAAAAATACTGAATAGTGCCACAAATTTCTGCATTTCTTCTTTAATTACAGTCCTTAATTTGACTGGCTGCCCTGAGTTAGAGCAGGCATCTTAAGCCATCAGGTAACCTCAGGCATATAAGTAAAATACTAACATATCAAAGAAGAAAAATAGAGAAATCATGCTTATTGACTCCGCAGAGTTTCCTGCAATGCCAGCTTTTGATTCTCTGAACTTCTTTTGCTAGAAAGCATAAACCTGATCTTTTCAGTTATTGTGCTTGGGTTCTATGCATCAAGCACATTAACTGAAATTCAAATTAATATAACACTTTAAAGTAAATAAAAGTAAACATAAATTAAAGTAAATATAAAACAAGCAAAAACCATAGCTTAAAGTGTTAGATTGATAGGCTTAAAAAATGGTAGCAATAAAAAAAAAAAAAAGAAATACTTTAGGCAGAATGTGTGAAAAAGAAGAGAATAATTTTTTAGACTTGTGTTATATAGCTCACACTACTAAAATAAATGTATGATATGATTTATAAAAAAAAAGGTTTAGTTAAGTTCATAGATTGGAGACTGCCCTCTCTGATTGGTTGGTCCCATGATTTAGGGCCCATGGAGAGGAAGTACACTATGTAGGAAGGGCTTGGCAGAGCAAAGCTGTCACCACCTCTTGGCCAAGGAGCCAGAGAAGGAGAGAGACAAACAGAGAAAGGGGCTGGAGTCCCACTATCCCCTCCAAGGAGAGACATGCTCCAAATGAGCCACCATCCTCCCACTAGGACATGCCTCTTAAAAGTTGTGTCACCTCCCAATAGCACCACACTGAGGACCAGCCCTTTATCACATGAACCATTGGGAACACTTAGGAGCTACACTACAGCTAGGTTGCTTCATGTCTAGTACTAGAACTATATGAGCAAGTAGTGAGAAATACATTCTAACAAATTACATTAAAAAAGTATTGAGTAATATTTCAATGAATATGTTTCCTTTTAGATTTATAGCATTGTTGTAAAATACAGATAGAAGCAAAGAAATAATTTCTGTTTTCCATAAAGAAGCAAGGACCTCTGCTCTAAAGGAAAACATATATGAAGGTTATGAATAGAACATGTCTAAATACTTTTGAAAATCTTTATCTAGTGTTCTGATTGAGTTCAAAAATAAATAGAAATAACAAATTACTACTCTATGACATGTGAAATGTAATCTCCACACAAATTTTTCCCCTCCTTTTCTTTGTACTTTTCCTCTCATTTGTACTACTAATGTTCTTATCTGGGATACAGAATTTGATCTTTTTAAAGAAGGGAATGATTTTTTTTTAGATTTGTGTTTGGTATATAGTCTTCTATATGTCTATATAGTTATAGTCTTACCTGTAAATTTCAAGGTTGGTCAAGAACATCTTTGTGGACTTATACTTCTGACATTCAATAATTTTTATGCTTCATATCCACAATTATGAGAATATCTGCTAATACAATAATAATTAGTAATTATAAAAATATTATCTATGATTTGTAAAGTACAATCAGAATTCTTCTTCTTCTTCTTCCTATGTCCTACTAATTTATAATGAATATAGTAAATTACTTTTTCACATGGGTCAGTTTTTCTAGAAATCTTTGTATAAACCTACATAAATGATTAAACCATACATCTAATTTAAATAGATTTAATTTAAATAAAAGAAACTAAGCATTCTCTTGAATATTATAAACACACATGTACATATAATACATATATATTTCATGAAGTCAATATGAATATTTGTATTGTATATATAGATAATGTGATGTAATATATTTTATATGAGACTGTATTATATATTATTTAGACTTTTAGTAATCATTAATTCATTAAAAATTATAAATTAACCATTTGTTGTGCACTAGACATTGTTCTAAGAGTACTGATCAATTCCTTGAAAACTGACACTTTGACCGCTCTAGATGATTGGACAATGGTCTCTGAAGTGTTTCTGGACTTCTCTCTGGGAGAGCAGCTCTCTCTGGGAGAGACATGTTCTCACATCTTTCTCATTTCTGGACAAGCCAAAGCATTTCTATATGCTAAAGCACATCTCTATATTCCCCTGTCCACTTTCTGAAACAACTCCAATTCCCCTTAGTCTTATGTGAACAATGCATTCTCTCTTCTATTCTATGAAAGAAGTAGAGCCATCTCTGAAGGATATTCTAAAATGCTTCTACTCACATCCTTTGATTAACAACAATGAAAGAACTGGTGTTCTGTTCAGGTTGGTTGGTTTGTTTGTTTATTCAGGATGGACGCATCATCAGTGTACAGTGCTTTTTAAAAGTCAGTGTCATCCCATGAAATAAACACAAGTGCAAATATCTTAACAACAGTGCTAGAAAGAACATACAGCATTGCTATATCCCTGGTTCATCTTGGCTATTTTTAAGGAGATGTTTATTATTAAAAATTAAAATAAATCTTTCCTTTGTTTAAATTTGCTTTTGAAAACTCTTTTCTTAGTCCTCTTTGCTCATCAAAATGTAACAGGAGAAAAGATTTTGAAATCTTAGAAAAGAAGAAAGTAAGACATTTTTTAGTGGTTGGTTTCTTAAGTGGGTTTTGCATATTCACTTAAATTCTATGATCATATTGTTTTTACTAAGTTATAATGATGGAGTTCTATCATTTATTTATTTTAAAGTGCTAGTACTAAGCAGTGCTTTTATTTAGCATGTGAAGAATCATGAGGTGTCAAAGCCATTAAGAGGGAGTCTCTAGTAAAGGACTCTTCTCTGAAACCCACTTCCTGGTTTATGAGGTCTCCACAAATTTCTTAACCCTGCTTCTCTTTCTTATTCCAAAATCCTAGGTTGCCATCCTGAAACAGAACAAAGTGATGGTAGATAAAACTTTGAGGTTTTCTACATTTTTGCTGCTAAAATATCTTTTTGCATTTTACATAGTCATTACTTTAAAAAAAATACCAATTTCTAATGGAAAATCATTTAAGTTTTGGAATTGTGATTTTTTGCACTATTTTAAATATGTCTAAGTACTTATATTTTATTAGTCTCCAGGAGTTAATAATTCTAATTAAAATCAACAAGTAGATTGCATTGGACAACTGTGCTTTTCAATCTTCTCCCTGCAGTATCCCTGGGAATCCAACATCAGCTTTAGCATGAAAGTCGTGATCACCTGCTGCTGTCTGGCCACCATTGACTTCCCCACACAGTCTGCTGTCTGATGCCACAGATGTGAGCAAATAATATAAAATCGAGGTTCAGATCCCTGCTGATCATTATGCCTACAAAGACTTCCCGACCATAGTTGGTCAGAGCTGTGGTAAATTGAAGAGGAGAATGATTCTCTCGCTTCTGAGTCTCTGCATTCAAAGAATTTCCCCACAATAAGGGTTCTGGGCTGCTTGGTGTCACACAGTTTCACAGGCACTTCCTTTAGATGTGCCTCTATCTATTCTTCTCAAGATTTATACACACTTCTGAGATGACAGTGTTGGAAAGAGTTCAAATAGCAATAGCCACATTGTCAAAAATATCAGATGGCGTCTGTTCCCCAAGTTGCGTTGTTGGGAGTCTTGCTCATTGCAGCCAGTTTCTTGCTTTATAATAACATCGTCCTTGAACCCTAGAGTCTGTCACACTGCCCCTCCACTTTCCCCAGTGTGTTCTAATTACAGCTGTGGTTGTGCATGGCTTATTTAGTTTATATAGTCAATCTTTCTCTCTGTGTGTTGTGTGTATGTGTGTGTGTGTGTGTGTGTGTGTGTGTGTCTGCGTGCGCATATATGTGCCAGAGATACAGAGACAGAGAGATACATATATAGAGAGATATCTTAATATTTTTATAGGACCATAAATATTAATGTCAATTTTATTTTATTTTTTTGTGAATTACCTGATTCATGTACATGTAAATGTATCTATTTTTCTTAGGCATTATTTAAGAAGTGTTGGGGGAAGGGAGAGTAAAATGATTAAGTGCATTTATGTGTGTATGTATGGGCAGAAGAGTGTGCTCTGCTACCTTCTTCTGGAAAAATAACTTCTTTAAATGACAAACCAACAATAAATATAGCAGGTTCATAAATTGGCTGGCTTTAGTGTCTTTCATTAAAAAAATCTATTATGTTCAAATCCTATTGCAAGAGAAATTTGAAGTTTTTTCATAACAATTTTATGTAGATTCTAGATTCTAGTTTCTAATTATTGCCCCAAAAGGCAAAACTGTATTCCTTAGTTTGGAAAAAAATATCATTATGCTTCTTCGTTAAAATTAGACAAAACAATTTTAATTTTTATTGAAGGTGTCTTCCAGGAACATATTCTGCAAAATTTGTTAGGCATATTGCATATGTTCTAATATAAAGCCACAGAAATTGAAACAAACAAAAGGAAATAAAGTCATATTTCCTATTGTTACATAGAAATGATATTTATACTAAAGGCTTTTATGACACCAGATTCTTTATTTCATTCTGAGTCTATAAATAAGAAAAGCCAGTCACCACTTTGGGGGTTGAAAAAAATAATGAAAGGTTCTTCTTCAGCTTGATTTTTCAGAGTGAATTGCATGGGTACAGCTCCTCAGTTTACGATACCCTAAAATTTTCACTCTGTAGCAGCTAAGGATCCTCAGACAAAAGACAACATACTCTCCAAACCAATTTGGAAGATGTGTGATCTGGTAATCACAGGTTATTCACAGTTCTGAGAGAATATCAAACTCATCTCCTGACACTGATTCCCGGAGCATCCAGGTGATGCTGGGTCCCTGAATGTAATTCTACTTTTGGTGCAGATGGGCTTTGGCTCATTTTAAAGGTGAAAGAAAACAATCTGCATAGACCTCCTATTTCAATGACTTTCTGCATTTTCTAGGAAAAAAAAAAAAAAGGCTACACTTCCTTTTATCTATCACTGAAAAACATAAAACAGTATTTAGATAATAAAGTAATATTATAATCCACGTATGATTTAAAAATAACTAATGAAGAGTAAGGAAGTATAAATATAAATATACAACTTATTTGTGGTCTTGTATTTTTTTGTATAATTTGCTTAATGAATGGTAGCAATTACGCAGACTAACTTCAACATTAATGTAAACCAAATAAGATGATGCACATTTTAAATATTATATTGGTTTGACTAATAGCTACTAGTATCAATAATGATTTACTACTCTGCTTATAGGAATGATACATATAAATTTCTTGGCAAATTGTGGAATTCAGGATAATCATGACATCGGCTTGATTTTCCAGAGACTCAATAGAAAGTGGTTTAGATTGATCTTCAACCAGTCATTTGTCCTCTTCGTGTGTATATTAAAATAGAGCTCAGCACGTGCTCATTAGATGACTATAAAAAGGATATTATATATGCAAACTTCCTAGCTAACCTGGGAATATTGTAGACACCTAAGAAACACTTGAGTTTTTCTTATTTTCTTTTTTAGTTCTTCTGATTGACACACAGAATAATTCCTATGGACCTACATACATCTCATCATGAACATGCTTGTCTCTTCTGGAGTACACAAGCAAGACAACATCAGGAACATTTTGATAACATTGAAGTCAATACAGTATCATTGTGAATTCTTCTACTTAAATGACAAAAAGGATTCCGTTTTCTTGATTTGACCCTGCTTAATCCACTACTAAGTACCAGAAATTGTTCAAAAATCTTAATCTTAAAATATGGGATTCTGCAATTACTTTGACTGTTACTTAGAACAGAGTCCTGGCTAATTAAAAGTTATAGCCTGGTTATTGTGAAATGCAGGGATATCAGGATGAACAAATACCAAGCAAATTTGACAAAGTACCTACTGAACCAAATGCCTTGGAGAACTACGTGGCTATTGCATTTGAAAACAAGAATAACAAAAACAATGACACTTGGGTGGGATAAGACCTTCCAACCATATAGAAGACTTTACAGAAAGAAAATGCAAAAAAAAAATATCTTTCAGCTCAAGTAATAGGAAAAATACTTCATCAATTCTTTTCACATCCTAATATTTTATTCCTTGTCATTAGACTATTGGTAATGTCAATAGATACCTAAGATGTGAAAAGACAACACCATTTACACCTTAATGAAAAGCAGGACTATCTCATGAACCTATGGCCAACAATCAGGGTTCAATTCTGCAAAGCTTGGAAAATCATGGCAAAGGAACTACTGCACATCATCCTTTGCTCTCTTGTGCAAAAATCAAAGGGAAGATGAATTCTACTTGTATATCTGGCTCCAAGACATGGCACAGAATCAAAATACCTGAATGTCAGTTCTCTCTGAACACTAGGAAGGGATAGCCTAAGGGAATATTATGCATATTTAGCAGAATGTCCTCGAATGATCGTCTTTGGGAAGTCGTGTTAGGATGGTAATAGGAGTTACTAAATCTGGGGATGCTAGGTTAAGGGTAAGTACCTGTCCGACGGACTAGACAGACGTGTGACAGCCTTAGGAAGAGCCGATGGATCAATTCAGAGAGCAAGAGTTATTGGATAACACAGCCTGGCTGGCCTCATGCTGATCTAAGGGCAAACTCTCTGTCGGTGGGGCAGAGGTGGCTTCTGCTGTTCTAATTTTTTGGCTTTCAAGTCCTAAGGTTCCTCGGGAAATTTTAATACAAATAAAGTCTTAAACCTGGTTGAGTCCTTTGGACAATACCACTGTTCCTTTAATATAGGTGTGATCTCACTCTCTTTAGCCTTTCTTATGGACTGACCCAAAAAAGATGACAGAAAACACAGTGAACAATGTATCACTTTTTAATTTTTATCGTCTTTGATTTTTGGTGTAAAAGGTTGGCTTTTGAATTGCTTGTTTCCTCTCTTGAAGGGAAAACTGAAAAGTGAACCCTTCTCCCAGGTTCTCCTCAGTCCAGGAAGTGTGCACACACTCAACAGTCCTGGGAAGGGGATCAGTAGCACATGAGCAGATGAGGGATGCCCCCTTTAGCCACTGTGGTACACTCACATGGACATGTTTAAGATTTAGCTCTCCTCCATTCACTGCATTGTACATAAGAGAATGCTATTTTATGATTATCATTATTTAAGTCATTATGCCAAAATTGTATACTTTATAATAAAAATTGATATTTGAAAATAACCTCCTTTCCTTCCCAAAGCAATGGATTTACCTTTCTTCATACTGAGTGCAATATTTTGATGAGTACCATTGATAAAGAAACAGAATGCCCTATAGGATAGATTTGTTTAAGCACAGAAAATAAAATTATCTACCTCGAAAACTGGAGTAATATGCTGTTGGTAATTTTCCCTTACAAATATGTGGCTCATGTTACTATTAAACTATGGGTCATGTGCTGAAAACTTGTATTTTTCAATAACTTGGCTACTACTACTAAAACTTACAATGTAAAAAAAAATTTTCTATTAGCATCCTTCTTTTGTCTGCTGAGTTATTTAAAAAAGAAAAACAAAAAAAAAAAAAAGAAGAAGTAAAAATGTTGTTTTTGACCTTTGTCAATTTTTAATACCAGATTTTATTTGATAAGTTTTTCAGGGACATTCTGTTTTATATTGCACTAGTATTGAATGGTACCCCAGTGAGGCATTTCAAAGCAAATATTCTTTTATGGAACTTTGTCTTTTGTATTCACTAACTTTAAGAGACTGATTTTATATTATGAAAATTCATCCAGGACTTGATAAACCCTTAAAGAAGGCATCTCCTATGTGTGCATTGTCTGCTTCTTTGAAGTTGAATTTTGGCTTTGAAGACTTTTACATCTTTGAACATAGCCCTTGCTAATATATTTGTAATCAAAAGAGGCTGAAATTGTTGGCTGTCTTTCATCACTGAAGACCATTAAAAATTGCTTTTATCGAGACTACCCACAATTTTAGCTTAAATTTCTCATTAGTAATCTGAATTTCTTTTAAAAAATATGTTCTATGTCCCTCTGTGTATAATGCAAACTTAATGCGGGTATTGCTTCACTTTGCTTTGTTTTCCTGCCAAATATTAAACATGGTTCATTCTTTTGTTAATTCACACAAAATATTTAATGGAGGGGCTTTATGCCTGAAGTTTTCTGAAAATATGGAAGACATTGATGAATGATAATGGCAGTGATATGATAATTGCTTATAGACATATAAACAGAAAATTGCCACACTTCATTTGAAATTTATTTGACAGGAAGATCACACATTTAAGGTGGAGAAGTTCCGGGGAAAGAACACTGAAAGACCATTTTCTACGGATATCTAGTTTTCTGCAGACTTAGCAGACAGACACACTGACGGTCTTTTTCAGACTACCCTTTCAATCATATTCATGCAATAAACAGCTGTGGAAGTTAAGAGTTTCTCCCTCTAGAATAAAGAGCAGGCTTACTTGCTGCCCAATTTATTAAGGATTCTTCATACCTCCAGGACATAAATCAGGCATGCTTACTGATGATTATAAAAGATTTGGGTTCTTTAAAATTTAATTTCTTGTCTTGTAACCCAAATCATTATATGGTTCAGGCCTTGGGTGATCTCCTTGGTTTCATTTTGTCAGAGCTGAGACTCAGGGAAATAGTAGAAATGCTGATTTACTGGCTAATACAATTGCTGTGAGTACTAAACTTGACTCTTTCTCTGATCCTCTGAAGTCATGTCTTCTGTCCACATCCATGGAACTGTAGCAAGCTA
Source organism: Callospermophilus lateralis (assembly GCF_048772815.1). Taxonomy (NCBI): domain Eukaryota; kingdom Metazoa; phylum Chordata; class Mammalia; order Rodentia; family Sciuridae; genus Callospermophilus; species Callospermophilus lateralis. The sequence goes on from NC_135321.1 coordinate 9,399,594, forward strand.
ACTCACTGGGTAGACTCTTCACAGCTTTTGACAATGGAATATACAACTTTGATTGCTGATATTCTTGAGTTTGTAAATCAGCAATATCTGCTGAGTCCTATCTACTATTATGGGTGTTGTTTTATGTATTATTAAAAAATAGAGTATGAATAAATAGTATCCCTCCTGCCCTCATAACTTTTGGAGCATTCGTATCCTAAATTTAAAAGATATACCAATGAGCCATGGTTAAACATTAATGCTTAATGTTTAAGGCTTAGCATATACCTATATAAAAGGTTTTGATCACATTCAGATATACGTAACAAGGACTTAAGGCACTGAGTTTGAATAGGCAGCTGCGAATCTTGGATATTTTTCTCATCTTAGTGAACACCTTGGTTTTCCATCATGAATTTTTTGCTTCATATAGCTTTTATTTTGGAAAGAAAGGGTAATCAGATTGTCTTTCTGGAACTTAAATCTTTTGGAGTAAATTCAAGAATCAGCCAGCAGCTGTGGATAGTGGTATTTTCAAGAAATTAGGTTCTGATTTTTCTGTAAATCTAGAATAACTCTTTCCTTTCTAGACTTTCATCTAATTTGTTCAGACTTTTTGACAGGAAGGATTGTTGAATTTTATCCAATGCTTTTCTCATGTCTATTGAGATGGTCATTGGCATTTGTCCTTCATGTGTGTATCAGGTTCATAAATTTTCATATCTTGAAACATCCTTGCATCCCTGGGATGAACCCACTTGATTATGGTAAATAATCTTTTTAGTGTTCTGTCAAATTCAATTGGTAGTACTATGTTGGGAATGTATGCATCCATTTTCATCAAAAATATTAACCTGCAGTGTGTGTGGCGGGGGAGGATGGTATGGGTATAATGCTGGCCTCATAGGATGAAGTTGGAAGATTTCTTTCCTCTTCAGTTTTTGGGAATAATTTAAAGAAGAATTGGTAATACTTTTCCATTTAAATGTGTGATAGAATTCTGTAGTGAAGCCATCAGGTCCTGGCTTTTCTTTGATAGGATACTATTTATTACTGATTCGAATTACTTATTTATTGTTGTTCTGTTCAGATTTTCTGTTTCTTCCTAATCCTATCTTTGCAGGTTGTAAGTGTCCAGAAATTCATCTATTTCTTCTAGGCTATTCAATTACTGCTATACTTTTATGTGATATGTCAGAGAATGAAATAGCAGCACCATAAAAATGTGGCTATTTTAAATGACCAGGCAGATATTCATAATTCATGGGATCCTGCAAGTGACACTTGTGGACTCTGAGTTCAGGAGACTAAACCTGGTGACAAGGGAGTTTTTGCTATGGCTAGGTATACATTTCCAAAAGGCACAGACTGGACCACTGCATCCAAAGTTAGATAAGTCATTGTATTCCACATTCTGTGATCATTTTTGAAATTGTTTGTTTGTTTCCTTTGTATATAAAGTGTCTTAGTTGAAAGTCGCCTTTTAATGTGGAACAGTCAGCCAGATTCTTAGAAACTAAGCAGATCCCTTAATAAATATTGAGTCACTTTCACTTTTGAGTATCAGGCCCATTGCTTCCTTTTTAAAATAACATTCTTAGAAAATCCAACATTGCTCTTTATCTAGTTGTCTCTTTCTCTTCTTTCAGGTTTCAGATTAAATATCTTAGATGATAGTCCCCAACTCCTCTTCTTTATTAGACAATTTTTCTCATTGTAATTATAATTACTAAATGCCAGTAGTAATCATAAATTCTCCTCTCTCTCTCTCTCTCACACACACACGCACACACACACGCATGCACGCACGCACGCACACACACATGCACACACACACTCTCTAATGTCAGCCTAGGAGGATGGGAAACATCTTTCTCTTTCTTTTCTTTCTCCTTAGCCCCTGGTTCCTGAAAACATGTTCTGTGTTCCAAATATATTTATTAAATTCATTGGATAATTTTAGAATATTCTATTTTAACACCTATTACTTTGTAAAGTTATTTTAGTAGTTTGGTTCCCAAATTTGTTAATCTTGCCATTCCTATAATTAAATGATTATTTTCAGTACAAGAATTCCTTTTTATAAACAAGATTATATTTCTGATTTTCTCAGCATTGCTAATGAGAGCTCTCTATCAGGACTCTGAAGCTACCTGGAGGTTCTACAGTGAATTATGGCAAAAGTAATCGGTGGGGGGGCTTGAGGCCATAATAATCATTCCAGAGAATTTTCCGTTCTTTGTTCAAGGAATTAACAAGGTATTAAATCACATCTGAATCTAGTTATGCATTTTAGCTGTTGGAGATAATGTATGAATCAGTATAGTATAGGGAATAAATTTTTATTCCTTTTTCAGGAAAATAGTGAATATTTCTTCTAATGCTATCACTATCCTTCGAAACGGCCATTTGTGCCTGATTTTAGTAGCCACTCCAGCTTAGTAAGTATGTCCTACATACAAGGCCCCCACCGTGAAGAAACAGGTGCTCCATGAATGCTGAGAGCCCATCAAGAGTGCCGTTTTCTTCTTAGGTTATACACCCTGCATCATTCAGGGGATGAGTCACCCACTGCTTGATTGAATAATATGAAAGTTCTATGTTTAAGCACAGGTAAAAAGTAAACAGCTGTCAGGTGACTCGGATGCTCTCGCTTTATTTTTAACCATTACTAGAAAACACTTAGAACAACAGAAGCAGTAAAGACCCTTTTTTCAATGCACAGTGTGGTAATTCAGTGAACAAGAAAATTGAAATCTGACATTGCTGACTTTTGAGATTACTGATAGTCAGCTAGAGGGAACAAAACAACATGTAACATGTTTCCCTGCCTGACTTATGTTTCTTGTTCCTGTAAAATGTCAAATCGAAGGTGACAAAGAGCAAGCTTCCTACTTCAAAATATAACAAGAAAAGCCTTACCATGAGGCCTACAGACTTGCAGAACATCAGTTTTACTGACAGGAACAGAGATTTGTTTTTGTCATTGAGGCAAATCCAAAACACCCTATTGAATTTTTATTGCATTTATTTTCAGAAAGTGAAGCTTGCTGTTAATATCTTTCTGGGATATAGTTGTTAGTCTGTATTAACATATATATGAAATATTTGCCTAGATATGGCAGCCATTCTACACTGACTTAATACACTGTAAAGGAATAGAAGTTCAACTACTTCACCAAAAGAATTTTTCCAGGAAAGTTTGGAATGTGTTCTTCTGGTCATATTTGTTAATTTATGTATTCGTCTAAAGGTTAAAAAAAATAAAAAGAGTCAGCTGCTATGTGTTAAACTTCCTATGTGGAAAAACAATGTAGCAATGTGAGATTCCTTTCTTGGAAAAGCTTACTGTTTTCTCACAATGTAGAGTAAATTCTTTAATGGGGCACTTGGGAGCACAGAGCAGAGACAGCTCCAAACTTCCCTGGTATGTGAAGGGCTTCTTACTACAGGGACATGGCAGGATTACAAATTGAGCATGCACTCTGCCAGAGAGCAGATGATAAACAGCTCCTCAGAGGGAATCACCCTCCAGCATAAACTTTCTTGTCATGAAGCATAATCCCTAAATGTTAATGGATTTACCACTTTATTTTGACAACCTAATTGGTTATCAAATGAACCAACAGAGAATTTGAAAATCTTTGTCATACAAAAGGGACTTCCTTTTGGTTTTCATTTTGAAAAAATACATGTTTATCTCTTTATAAAAAGAGGGCTAAGCATATAGTTAACAAACCCAAGTTAATTTGACTTATATATTTGTTCCATTTTATATTGAAACTCATTTTAATGATTGGAAAGGCTTATGTAATAAGCCTTTGAAATAAACTAGACCTTTCCCAAGAAATGACTTGTGTTAATATAATACAGTAGAATGAGTCACAGAACAAAATCTATTCTTCACTGAACTTACAGGACAGAAGAAAAACACATTATGCATTATTTTCTACTCTACCTTTAGATACAGAAACAAGGATGGTATCTTTAATTAGCCCAAAGATCTGCACTAACAAGGTCATATTGGCTTTCCCATTGGTCAGCATGTTTACTACCAGTTCTAATGGACTTTCAACAATTTATGTTAATCAACTCCTGAGGTCACAATTCTTCATCTTCCAGAAATTTCTGTTCTTCTCAGCACTGCATCCTCATCATCAAAACTGCTAATAAGTGTGAAGGATTTGAGATTTTACCCTGCTTGAAAGCTAACACATTAGGCTGCTGTAGTTTCATAAAAGCAGAAGATAAGGAACTCCTGAGACTGATACAAAGACTTAAATGCCTTTACCCACAGCCATTTCTATAGTGTTGGATTTATATGGTGCCAGATCTTAGAGCCCCAATCCCTAACAGGTGATGTGAGGTGGCCTCACACACAGGATGGATTGTATTACAGCAAAAGACCTCTGAATCTTTTACAATAGGAATTATTCTCAAGGGTCCTTTGCTCTAAAAGGAGACAATATTTTTCTCAAACTAATCAGTCAGGGGGCACTATCTCTGTCTTCTAGGATGGACTCATTCCTATCAATTCAGTACAGTACTGGGCAATGCCCTTTCCTTATTAGCAAGGGAATCATGTTTTCTCATTTAAGTAAGATAAATTGTTATACCTAGAATTTTCTGTGGATGTCAACATTTTAGGTGGCCATAATCTTTATTTACCATTGATTCTTATCTCAGGACAAAACATTGTTGAGTACTTTAATTTCAAATTATTTGTCTAACCATGGGGGTAGTTGTTAGCAAATGCAATTAGATGTATCTTTTTTAAAAATAAAAAAAATAGGATGAGAAATATGGAAAAAGTCTCAATCAGATGGCAACAGTTAAAAAGAGCAATGATACCAAAGAACATGCATAAATCAAACTGAGCAAATGTGGGATTATTTTTTATATGTCTGTGTATGTGAGACGAGCAAGAGAAAGGGAAAATGAGAGGATAGGAATGGGGAGAGATAATCTGATTAAAGGAAACTGAAAAAGAATTCTATAATGTATTGAACCCTTTTGGTTTTTTATTTTAATATACGGTAGACACTGGGAGGCCAGGTGTTTATTATTATCACAAATTTCCTAAAATACTGGTGTTCCTATCAATTCTTGAAATACTTTCAATTATAGGTTATAAATGAATAAATCTGTTTATTCAGGAAAAAATAAATGGAAACAAAATTGATAGATACCCTGGAATTACCTCGCTTTGCTTGACATTCTTCTAAAACTTTTTCAACAAAATAGGTTTGACGGGGGACATTAAAGTCTACATAAAAAGAATATAGTTAAAGATCATTTTCTCTAAATGCCCTTGTGTTTGCAAAGCTACCAAGGATTTTTATCTCTCTCTACTTTCTTCCCAGTGTGCAAACTCCCTTGTGTATTCTTAGCTCTGTCCTACATTTTCTACTTAAAACCTTCAATTTTTTTGGCTGTTATTTACAGCCATTTAATTCTTGCGTGCTTCCTCGGTCTCAAACATGTGTAGCAAAATTTCATCCTGATACTCAAAGAAAGCTGCATACTGTGTCTTCCTAGTTAACCATATCAGCTGCTATAGTTTAGAAGAGGAATGCCCCTGAGAAGCCCATGGATTAAGGGCCTGGTCACCAGAGCTGGACCATCTGGGGAAGTGGTGAAAGCCTTAGGAGGTTGAATAATTAGGAGAAGGGGGAGAAGGGGACCTAAGTCACTTTCTCTTCCTTTTGTTCCTGCCCTGAGCTGAGCAGGTGAGTCTCTGCACATGCTGTCACTGCTATCCTGGACGTCTATCAGAGTCCCAAAGCAAAGGCCTGTCTCCTCTTGCACTGAAACTTCCAAAACTCTGGGTCATAATAAACCTTTCTCTTTATGACCTAATTATCTAAGGTGCAGTGGCAGAGGGCTGACTGGCACATCAGCCCTGTGACAGTGTCCACGGACAAAGCATCCCTCAATGCTTCTCTCAAAGCCATATAATATACTCTTCCAAACAGGGGTTTTGGTGTGTAAAAATGTCTTTATTACATTATTTATAAATATAGTTTTAGTTTTGAACTCTGAACAGTTTTGACAGAGATCATCTCATAAAGTTTACATTTTAATTTTAAAAAAAGATTAAACTAGAACATTTGTTAAGGAATATTTCAGAAAGAGAAAGCTCCATACGCTAAATAGAATGAGAAAAATATTCCCTCCTCTGTTCCATAAATTTATAGCAAGGTAAAAATGAGTAATTCCCAAAGTAGTCCTTGGAAAATATATTAGTGCTATGATTATCTTGCAATGATAGAATTGAACTACAAGAGGAAACCGCAATCCGGTTAGATTTCTACCATGGGAAAAATGTATTTAACACAGTTACAAAATAGTTTTCAGAGAAAAAAAACTGAACAAATCATTTACTCAAATGATGGATGTAAACAATGGCTAGGTTATACACATGCTTCAACTGTCTTAGAATTCAGTACCCTACACCCCCCAAAAAGGAAAAGTGTCCCTTTGCTTTGAATTGGTGACAAAGAGAGAAAGGGATCAAATCTGCCACTCCTGCTTCTAGCTCCTCTCCCTTCCTACAGTGCAGGGTGAAATAAGGCGACTGTGCAGACACACCTTCTCTGGAAGATCCCGGATTTTTAGGGGTATACCTTTATTATTATTATTATTATTATTATTATTATTATTATTATTATTATTATTTGTCTAATTGCAGTGAGGAGGATAGGTTGAACTTAAAAAAACATTGACTTTTCAAGTTTTTTACAAACAGCTGTCAACTATATTGACTCAAGGTCAATCTATATGTTATATTGGGTCAGCTGAAATGTGGACACTGAGGTGAGAATAGTTATGCAAGAGCATTATTGGGAAAATGGTGAGTCAGAAAATCAATGAAAGTCTCAGATCACCTTTCACTGAAAATAAAGTAGAGAGGGTTTAAAAGAGCCAGGTTTTTTCCCCTGCCTCTGGGGAATACCTGAGCAAAGGTGGTTTGATGGAAGAGTCCCATATCATACAAGGCAGGACTGTGGTAGTATTTCCACCATGCTCAGACATTGGCTGGAAGGAGCCATGGCTTTACCTTCTAACTGAAAGTCATTTGTCAGTTAGGACCCCATAGGCAATGTCTCCTAAAGAAATATGAGCAGAACAATTCCATTGCCAGCGTGTATTCCGAGGTTTATCCACCCTTCCCAGTTTGTTATCTTAGAACTAAGCCTCCACTGTGTTACATTCTGGCCTTCTTTGCTTCTCAGTTTCTAGGGATATTCTTTACTTGGGTCCAACTATGGTGACCCAATATGAAGCTCAGTTCTATATCCATTTCAATAACACCTACAACAATCAATCATATCAAATGTTTTGGAGATTTACAGGATTTTTCAGGACAATTTTTAATTATCTTGAAGAAGGTTCATGGCTCTTAAGGATGCCCATGGGCATATCCCCTTGGCTATCATAATTATTATCTACATTACCACTTTCAGTTACCTCCTTCCAGGTTGGGACACTACATCCTCCCATCTCAGTTATCTAGATAACTCTCACATTGGCAGAAATCACATCAGAACTTAGAGGGAAGTTCCTATCCAGCTCAAAGCCATTACTAAATTATGCTTCCTTGCAAAGAAACTTTGTTGCCTATGAGGACTTCTCTGCTCATATTATATACTATCATTCTGAAACAGAGACTGGTGACTTCAGAATGTTAATCACACCAATAGTTTTCACTCTGTACAATTTGTTCCATAGCATGGCTAATTCAAATTCTTATTCTGGGTTTAGACAGTTTCAGAGTCCCAGATGCACATGAAAGCAGAGATAAGTGCACTTTTCGGCTGTTCATTTCAGACGCTGAAATAATTATTTTACTAATTAAATTTTTATTTCCAACTACTAGACCTGTTATTTTGTTTCAAATAGCATACATGCTACTCCCGAATGCAGAATATCTGCTGCTGCTGTTGATGCCCCTAACAAATAACACCCCGAAATTAATAACAACAAAATCCAGCCAGTGTGTCACGGAGGAGAGCAGGGGCTCCCTCTAGTCATTGGAGATTTGTAAAAACCAAGTGCCCTTGATGGTTCTCTGTTGCTTGGCAACCGTCCTGATATTGAAATACTGCATGTGTGGTGTATTCATGTTTCTTGTCTTTGATACAGAAAATCTCTCTACTAGATGAGGCTTTAGAAATCCATCATTTTGCTACCCAGGTGAATTATGAATGAAAACTGTGAAGAAAAATGAAGTGTTTCATCTTTTCCTGTTGCTTTCTTTTAGCGACTGAAGGCTGTTCCGTTCTTTAACCTGGGAATGCAAAACCTGCAGTTAGAAACAGGCAGTGGGGATACTGTCTCCACTCTCAGTGGGAATCATACCTGTGGCATGGCTTCTCATTTTGCTGAACAGCAGTGGTTGTTTGGATGTGCCAGCAGAGAAAGTGACAACGACATGCTCTCAAGACTGCTTAGAGATTACTGAAACCAGAGATTCTTGCTTTTTTTGTTTAAGATAGGGGACTGGCAGAGGTGCACGTGGGTGTGAGTGGCTTTTCAGTCCAGAAAGAAATAGGAGACTATTACCCTGTACTCCTCCTACTTCCCAGAGAATTCCACAGGGCAGAGAGAATGTCTTGGAACATTGTATGTAATATCTTTAAGCATTCTAAGATCACAAGAATGTTTAGGAAACTGACAGCATGTTTTAAAATGATCACTCAAGCTACAAATTTCAGTATTAATATTGGTGTCTTATTCCAGCTGTCTTTTTTTTAAAGCAACACATTTTTCTCCTTTGATATCATAATTAACAGGTCCTGTGAGCAAAATAACCAAAAACTTAAAAAAGTGAAACAATAGACATGACCTCAAAACTGAGGCTTGAATTTTAGACTTGTTCATTTAGTTAGAATATATCAATATCTTTATCATTTTACTACAGCTTCATAGTCCTAAAATTAAATTTTAGAATTCCCCAAATTGTTGCTCCTACTAAATCTTGGGCATCATATTACTTTCTACTAAGGTAAGGAATGAACTGGTGCCACCATGGTTGAACAGTGTTTGAAGACTTAACAGATGTTTGGATGTCTTCATGTTGTTCTGGAGAGATCTTCTAGACCTGTTTCCCCATCACCCATGGAAGGACAGCTAAAAAAGTTCATACCCAGAACATGGGTTTTATCCTGGAAATACAGATGTATTTATAGGTGTCTGACTCCACAGAGTGAATTTACAAATGTATACTTCAGAGACTATTCTCTAATTACCAAGCATAATAGAAAATTATAAAAATTTGTCCTGTGATGTAATAACATTATGTATTCTACAATATGGGATCTTATTTGCTAAGTACATGTCAAGCATCTCTGAATCAATAGAAGCATTCATATCTGCTGCTGGAGTAGACTCAACGTTGGATCCACATTTCATACAATAAAGGAAGTCTGCACAGGTGAGAAAAGAGCAGTGCTCAGGACTTACGTGCCGCACATGAGTATGAATGAGCCATGACTTTGGAGAAGAAGCAATCTTAACTACCAGTGGTTCAGAAATTCACCCTAGAGATGGAAACATTCAGACAACTTAAAATTAAGTAATTAGATCAAGGCCATTACAATTAGTCATTGACAAAAAAGGAATAGAATCAGATTCTTGACCTCCACTATAGAATGAAATTCTGAGAATCAATACTGTGGTGCAGGTAGTTAGGAGGCCTATAATCTATTTTTAAGTACAGATGTGTTAAAAATGATTTACTAATAATCAATTCAATAGGACTCAAAATGAATAAATGCACAAATATATTGTTTTGTTTACAAGAAGTTTCCAACTCTCAGGAACTTAAAGAGATACAATATAAGGTCAAAAAATAATTCTGAATTTTGCTAAGGCTTTTGCAAGACCTAGGATCTAAAACATGAAACTAAGAAAAATGTCAGCATATGTGATGTATGCAAAATAGAAATATTTATATAGAGAACAATACTTACATGAAAACGGGAAGCAAATGAAATCTTCAAAAACTATTGCAACATATACAATAGACAAATAATGATATAGTTAGTTTCTTAACAATTTAAAAATTGATAATATATTCCCAACAGGAAACCTGAAACACACAATTCCCAAAGAAATTAGAAAATGGTCATAAGCCAGAGAAATGGTCATAAGTTTATGAAAAAAATGATCAGTTTTTCATCATCAAATAAGTGCAAATAGAAGTATCACTAGATGCAGTATTTCACTTATTAAATTGGGAAAAGGATATATATTTTGCATAAAATGTTAGGGAAATGAACCCGTCAAGAATGAATAGTATAAATTGATACAAACTTTAAGATATAATTTCTTATCAAAACTAAAGTTCTTTTACTCAACTCTTATAGTTTCTAAGAATATGTCCTAGGAAAACTATGAAAGAAGCTTACAAAGATTCAGTTCTTGTAGTATTGTTTGTGGTATTAAAAATGAAGTGATAAAATATGGTTGGCATGGATAGAATAAATTACAGTTTGATGATAAGGGAAGACTTACTCATTGTTTATGATATTTAATATGAAATATATTTATGAAGTGTTTAAAAATTGATCAAGTTACCAGGAGTGTGTAATGGGTATCTCTTTTTTTGTAAAACAAGAGATGCAGAAATGCTAAATATTGTTATCTTCAGGTTTGGAATTTATATGTGCAGCTTTTTTATCATTGTGTTTCCTGATATGTATATTCTTTTTTGCCCATAAATTACACATTGCTTTTATGACAAAATGTATACTATTTATAATTTAAAGAGGCTTTATTTGGCTTATCTGTTGAGGAGTTCACTGAGACCAAATGACAGTAGTTTCAGGTACTCATAGAAGAACTGACATTTGCAGAAGAGGTATCTGTAATGAAGAGATACTGCTTGATGCTCCTTGTCAGAAAAATGCAGGGTAGAAACCATCGGATCATGAGAATTTGGTGAAGTAATAATATCACCAGAATATATCCATCATTACTTTTAATCCTAATGAGTATATAGTTTTTAAAAAGCTGAATTATAGAAGCTACAATAGAATTGCAAACATAATGAAAGTATTTCGAATAAATAGAATAATGAATGAAGATATCTCTAATTAATCATTGTATCTAAACCATGGCATAGATTTGAGTAAATACAGTAGCAAGTTGTGACTAATAAATCCATATGTCAAAGAAAATTAAGTGCATAAAGCTTTATTCAAGGATGTTTGGATTAGACTCCAAGAAATGGTATGGGTTTCTAAAAACTGGGGATTCTATGCACTCAATTATTGTCTTACTATCTCAACTTATCACTGATGTTAACTAAATGATTAATTAAAAATACTTTGCTCATTCTTGATAACCTAGGTTTCATCAAATTATGATTTATGCTACCTATAATCTAAACCAAACAATCCTATGGCAGTAATAAAGCTTTATCTTTTAACTGTAAAAAGTTGTTTTTGCCTTGAAAAAGCTGTAATATTTAAAATAGAGCTGGGAATAGGGGAATGTGAGTGGCTCATCTTGAGCATAGGTTGTTAAGGAGCATTGAAAAACTCAAAGATCAAGGAAATGATATTTTTATGCAATTTAAACTTAAAATATCTAAATCTATGCAAATATCTTCACTGGCAAAATATCAAGATTTTAAATACACTATTATGTAATTATAAATTTATTACAAAACAAAATAATCTGTTTTTAAAATCAAGTTGTTAGATGATTGAAATGCAAAATTAGCAGTTTGGTTGTCATGTTATACATACAATTTTTGACAATCTCTGGTAATTAAATTTTCCAAAATTTACTATGATGAGACTTTTAAAACTAAAATGCAAATGCTTGGAAGACAAATCCAAGCCACTGAATTCTTTGACATGGAAGACCAAGTTTTGAAATCCTCCAGGCACAATAATCAGGATGTGACTTACCACTAATTATCAATTCACAAAGTGGCAATAGAATCTAGTAAAACTCATGAGTGACTAGGAATATTGCAATCTTTAGAAACAATAAAAGAAGAAAATATAAAAGCTTTAGATTCACACTCCTTTTAACCGTTCTGAGAACTATGTGGTCTTTTATGCCCATTAAGCCTTTGCAAATCATTTTTGCTAACTGTGGGAGGTTTCCTGTCTTGAGTAAAAGTTAGGGTTTAGAACTTTGAACATAGGCAGGTCAGTAAATCCATTCACAGTCCTAAATGAGCAAGAAGGGAGGTGCTTGACTTGGTTGCTTTCACTTTGATTTATTACTGAAAGAGCAAAACCACAGTAGGGTGGTGCATGAACTAGAGCTGGGAGTGACTTAGTGGAGAGAGTTCCCTAATTTCTTTCCAGTTCCTTGCAGAAGTCAGCTTCATTTTGAAGGCTTACGCAATATTAGCAAAATGAAGCACTCACTTGTGTAGACAGTCTATAGGAGAGGAGTGGCCAGCTTTTAAAGTAGTAAGTGAAAGGGGAAGTTCATCTCCTGTCATTTGTACTTGCTGTTATATAACTGAATTTCTTGCCATGCCATAGCTGCAGATGGCTGAATTCTGCTCCTTGTTGTATGATCAGGCCTATAGCAAGCTACACTATCTACAAACTATATGTTCTGTAGCAACTCGATAAGCACATGAGAGAGTGAATCCATGAACAAATACTTAGTGTTTAATAACCAATGTATTAATATTATCTCCAATAAGACATAAGCTACAATAGCTTAGAGAAAAATAGAGATGAGATCACCCAAACTCAAGTTTCTTCCATAAGGTAAGACTACAAGAAGTAAAGTAGGAGTAAGGCAAAGATTAAACAATGTAACCAAACTCAGTAGTCAGAAAACATTAAAAGGAAGAAGTATATTTTAGCTTCATTGTTAAAATTGACATTAATCTAATTTTCAGCTATAAAATATATAAAACCATGGGTTAGGTTTTGATATACACTTCACAATGATGCAATTGATTATGACCACAGTATTAATTAAATTACTTAGATGTTCAATTATCTGTTTATAGTGATAATTCACTTTTAAACTTTTTTGATATGTAGTTAATCTGGAAGAAAGTAAATATATTTATGATAACATATTTTAATTCTGAACCATTAGAGTCTCAAATACTCTGAAAGATCAGATCCTTTTATATCACCTGCATATTAAAGAAGTAGTTCTCTATTTCAGACATGATCCTATTGTAGAAAAATATTTGTGTGTTATGAAAGCATTTGAAAAATACTGGGTTCATTTTTCTTTCTAATGTAATATTTCAGCTTTCTTGAAAAGATCATTTAACAAGGCATCTCTCACTAATCAAATGTAAAGCAATACTTTATTCAACCAAAAAGTATTTAGATAGTTTAAATGACTTAATTGGCAAAGAAGCATAACTCATTGCAAATTTTCACATGACCCTCAATGACTTTATCGGTTTTATTATAAACTTTCCAAATATTTTAAAGAAAACTTCAATAAGAAAACTCATCATGAATGAAACAGAATGACATACTCTGAGACTTTGTAATGTCTGTGAACACCTGATTTTGTCAAACACTGCCAGGCATACACCTTTAATTGATGAACTGCCTTATAGAGGTTACAGATGTGAACCTTGGTCATATAGATTCACTATCGGTTCCTGATTTTTATATACTTCTTTATTTTGGCTTTCTCTCTTGTTTATGGTTCTTCCCATAAACTGAAGGTAATGACATTGAAGGTTTTGTTTCCACTGAGAACACAAGTCTGGGTTTGACCTTCCAGGTTTCCACAGGTGGGCAACCTCAGTTAGGTGTAAACTTTGATTCACCTTGTTGTACAGCACTGGAAAATCTCTAAAATATTTATACTTGAATCTCCCTCACTCAATTTCAAGTATGGATCTTTGGGCCTGGGGGCAATCCTTGCCTGCCCAGGTGGAAGTATGCACATTCCGTGGTCTATGTAAGTCTCTCAAAGATCTGCATCCATAGTTCATCCATTTCCATCTTATCTTGACTCATGAGTATTGAAGTTCAAATCCAATTCTCTTTGCATTTTCTCTATTTTTTCTGCCACCATTTTTAGTAAAGTTTCAAATTTGTAATAAAAAAGAAAGATAAAATATTCAAGTAAACTTATAATGAAAACAATCTTTAAATATTAAAAAAGAGTGGTGAATAAACATAGGTACTTGAATATTTGGTGATAAATATAAATCTTATTTGGGATATCAAGATTAAATGTTTTCAATGTTTTAGTGATGTTTAAATTACTTAAAAATTCTAAGTACTCTTGATCAAAATGACATTTTTTTAAAACTTTAGGTAATAGAAGAATTGTCAAATGCCAGCTCCCTAAATATAATGAACATAATCTATTGGTAACTAAGTTTCCTAGGATGGGTTCACTCCTAAGAGAAAGCCAATAAAGGCCATCAAGAATTGCATATTTAATGTGATACGAGGAGCTGGGAAAACTTTTATTGTAGAGCAAAATTTTGTTACTGGGTGTGTTTTATGCTTAGATTCGGGTCCAAAGTCAAGCCACTGTTGTTTATAATTAAAATAATCATTATGAATATTGTCCATAGGAAGTTATTGTTCCCCAAATTACTAAAAATTACTATATTTGTTTAAAAATATTGCAAGTACATATGCATGTTATTTAATATGCAGATCATTGAATAAACAAGATATGGTAGGTATAAATGAATCATTGATACCTATAATTCTGAAGGAAAATTTGGCGAAGATACAGGGAAAACATACTTTCTGTTAACGTTGGTAGGTCAAAGATTAGTACAATCATTTTGGGAACCAGTAAGAAGACTTCTCAAAATACTAGGAATGGAACCACCATGTGACCCAGCTATCCCAAATCTTGGTATTTATGCAAAAGAACTAAAATCAGCACAGTATAAAGATAAATTCACACCAATGTTTATAGCAGCCCATTTCACAGTAGCCAAGCTTTGTAAATATCTAGGAGCCCATAACCAAATGGACAGATGAAGAATCATTTACTCAGCAATAAAGAAGAATGAAATATATCATTTGCTGGTGAATGGGTAGAACTGGGGGAAAATGTTGCTAAGTGAAATAAGCCAGACTTGAAAAGCCAAGAACTAGAAGTTTTCTCTCATATGCAGGGAAAACTGAGGAGAAATAGGATTTTAAAATGGGAGAATATCATAAAAATGGGAGGACAGCAGAAGAAAGGAGGGGGACTGATGGGGAGGCAGGAAGGATGGGAAAGGCAAGGAACTGTCGAATGAAACTAAACCATGCTCTGGGCAGGTATGAATAAGTTACAATGATTTTAACTTTTACATATAGTTATAATGCACAAATTAGCAAAATGATAAATAAGTAGAAGGAAGAGCAGTAGAGTGGAGGGAGGGAATCTGGGGAAGGAGGAGAGGAGGGAAGGGGGAGAATTGGGGATTGGAATGGAGCAAACTGGTTATATGTGGTTATGAATATGTCAAAATGAACTAATTTGTATAACTGTGATACACTAATAAATATTTAAAAGCCTCTTGTTATAAATCAAAACAGCTTCTTCAATAATGTGGTTTTAAAGAAATTGAATTTTAATTCTGAGATGATTTAAACTATAGTTTTTCTTCTAAGTATTTCAGAACACTCCTATTTTCTTTGTTTTGTCCCAAAGCATCATTTTCTCAAACTTTGTCCAATTCTCATTTCAGTTTTTTTAATAACTAAGATTCTTTTTTAAAATATTTTTTTAGATATGATGGACATTTATTTCATTCATTTATTTATATGTGGTGCTGAGAATCAAACTCAGTGCCTCACACATGCTAGGCCTCTACCACTGAGCCACAACCCCAGCCCTGATTTCAGTTTTAACCTACCATATTAATACTCTAGTATTAGGCATGCTATAGGTGAGTGATACAAAGTAGAACACTGACGCGGTGTGCTTTTCAAAAGTGATTGGGAGGCATTATTTAAACTTGATAAATTACAAGAATAGCTTATCTTTACTGGAAGTCTATGACTCTGAGTGCCATGACTCTTTTCTAATGACTTTCAAGTTATAGGAAAAACAGACAAGGTGGTAGGTTGCTCTTTCTGACTTTTGTGCTGAGAGAAGATGAGGCAGAGGGAAAGACAGTTTTCATACTGGACAAAAATGAATTGTAGGTCATGGTTTCAAAAGCAGGCAGTTTTCTCTTCAAGTCCTGGCTCATGGGGACTTTTGATTTTTCCACAAAGTAAGAATGATATATGCCATGTGGAAAATGTGAGCAAAATATCAAGCAGTTAGCAGACAAATAATAAGAAGAAATAATTCACCTGCACTTTAAATTTCCTTTTTTTTATTAGCGAGTTACCAGGAAAAGGCCAGCTCTTATGTTAACACATGAAATTTATTCACAATAAACACTGTACTAAAATCCCATTTACGTTTCAGAGTCAATTTTTAAACATTCAAACTAATTTCCTGAGAAGTATCTACCATGCCAATATAAATATAAGTGCACCTACATGAATACATATTATATTCACCTTCTGGTGCATTTTATTATTCTTTATCAAGCAATATTAAAATCAATATGCATTCTGTGAACACATGTCACTTTTGTCAGTATTCTGGCTAGGATATACCCAATCTGCAATTTATGAGACTCAATTTTTTTAACATGCAAAAATGGAGAAGGAAAACATCAATCATTTATTATTTTTTCTTTTTTATATGAACTTAGCTATAACCAAGTAATTCATGTAGGAAAATTCTCCTTTCTAGAATTTTATGTGATAACTGCAAAAGAAAAGAGAATTAGAATATTAACATTTTGGAATCCCTAATAAAATGATGGATTTTGAAAATTGTAGAGTAGCAGCTAAAGGCATCAAGTAGAAGTTTTATGGTGACCTCTATATTAGATGGGTCAGTGTTAACATCACGAAAGAAGAAGAAAATAAACCTGAAATATTCATTCTAATTTCATGCAATAGGATGTACTCACTGTAAAATATGTATTTTTAAAATATAGAACCAGAAAATGCAAGCTTATAGGCAATATCAAACTATCAGTTTCCAAGTAATTTTGAGATTGGCAGACATATTAAACACCCGATGGAAATACAACAGACAAAAACTCAATTTTTGAAAAGTTAATCTGTGTAAATCATACAATTATTTGAACCAATAATCAATAAGAAAAATAAAAGGAGAGAAAATCTTAAGTACAAAGAACTTAAAATGATTTTTTTAAATGGGACCAAACACAGTATGTAAACTTAATGTAGATTTTGACATAAAAGTGTACGTATAATATACATATCCACATGGATGTATATACCTGCCTGTATGGCCATATGTGCATATAAACATGCAGAATACCTATTTACATATTCATGACATAGGAGTGTTAGGAATATATAGCTATGTGTAAATATCATATAAATACTTACATATTTATACATAAAAATTTGGGAAAGTTGAATACTAATAAGATGAATTATTGCTTATGTGCCAATGTCATAATAATGTTGTTTAAAAGCCTACTTTCTAGTATGTATACAGAGAAACATGATATGGCATCTGGGATTGTAATAACACCAATTTTGTGACAGCAAGATGAGGTGAATTTGGTGACATTGTATGTTTATATGAGTGTTCATATTGTTGAAACAAAATGATGGTAACATAGTAAATTGTTTTAGGAAGTGTCAATGCCTATACTTGAAATCATTCATAATATTTTTTAATTAATACAGTAAAAAATAAGTTTCTTTATTTCTGCAATAAATAGCTCGTAACATGTTAGGTACTGTATTTGGGGGGTGTTATCTCTTAAGGGAAAAGTATTGGGTTGGAGATTTTGGCATCTGCTGGAGCAACTTTGAAGTCGGCATATAAGTAGTAGGTCTGGTTTGCCTGCCACTGGTTCATTTTATCTGCAAACTGAAGATGATGAAGAGACCCTACTCAAAGTTCCCGTATGTTACACAGCCAAAGAAGCAGTGCAATTAGCTGGGCAGTACATAAGCTCTTACAGCAACAGGAGTCCACTTTCTATACAATAAAGTTTTTTATATTTGTTTAATATCTTTCTTTTGGGATATCTCATTTCACTAGAATTATTTTAAAAACTGCTCGCCCACTCCCACCACGCACTTATTTTCAAATGTGAAAGAATGAGTTTCTTAAGATGAAGAGGGTTGATCATATGTTGTTTCACTTTAATAGCATCAGAATATGTTTCCAGAGGTAAAATTCTTGGATGGCCCTACTGATGATTTAGACCATAATAATGATGGAGGCTATCGTATTAACCTTTTTGTAAAACATTTTTAAATTATCTTTGACATTGATTGAAATTAGAATATATATCAATTGATTTATTAAAAACATATCTTATGATATTAATAAAAACTACAGAGCAGTAAGTCTATATTTTCACCTTGAAGGGTAAATAATGCCCTTTTAATATCAGGGATAAGATTTCATGGTAATTCATATAACTGACACAGTAGGAGATATTGTGCATTTGTTCTAAACCTACCCAAATGTAGAATGAAAGAGAGACTTACTAGAAAACACAGGACCACCAGTAGCAGGGACTGCTAACATGAATTTTTTATTTATATATTTTTAGAGGCCCTGATCTGTCTGATTTTCTGTTTTTCCTTAGTAAAATTCAACAGGTAAGGAGCACTGGACAATTGTGTTCATTCAAGGATGGTGCATGTGGACATTATGGCTTGAGATTTGAAGCAGACTATTAATTTAAATCTGGGAAGAAAGAATGCAGAGATTGGAGGAATGGCTCATTAGTGAAGCTGGCAGAGCCCTGGGGCACTAGCAGAAGCAGAGGCTGAGCAACCTGGGCTTCTACAAGTCAAGCTGCTCATCAGTGCAGGTCTCCTAACACAGGCTAGCATAAGAATGAGCCAGTATTTCTACTGTGTAAGAGAGATTTTTCTAATCACCTATGTGTTCAAAGAATAGTCCAAATCAGTTATGTTGAAAAAAAAATATTATGCAAACCCTAATCTTGCTATTTATTTCAGAGGAACTTTGCATATACTGCCATAAAGAGATAATTAAAAATAGCTTGCAAAGATTGAAAATCAGTTAAGATATTAAACTAAACGTCAATGTATTAGCACTCTTCGTACTTCAAAGGCATTCTATACTGAGCATAAAGTATAATGGACAATTTTAAATTTAATTTAAAAGGAAATTCATCACTTTAATTTTTTTTTATTTTGTTGACATTTAATTTATCCTTCAAACTGTAAACAGTTAAATAAATTCAATGTTAAAGTCATATTGTTTAGTCAGGTTATTCATTTTCCAGTGTCACTTCCGGTTTTACAACCAGCCATGGAAGAACAGGTCTTGCTTTGTCTCTAAGGGACTTTTCTGACACTAAAAGGAGCTGACATACTTTTATTAGTTTCCGTGTCATTTTTCCAAAACAGCTGTTCCAAAAAACATTGACTGAGTTCACATGAAATATTTTGCCTTCCAGCTCCAGAAAGAACCAGGAGGATCTTTCTTTGTCAGTGTGCTTGACTGTGAAAATATGAGCAGGTGCCAGTACTCCTAGGAAAGGCACAGTATCCTAGGAATCAGAGCCAGCATTCCCATCCGAGCTCTATCACGTGAGATAAAATTACAAGCCACACAATCGCGCAGCCCTCACTAAGCTGACACTATCTTACCATACGTATGTGGAACATGCATCATTGAAAAGCAGCAGAAACACCCATTACCCTGTTACTAGATCCTGTGGGGTCTGACTTTGGGCATTAGCTTTAGATCCTGGATTCTGGATGGTGTTCTACTGCCAAGAAGTCTGCTTTGTATTCCCATGCCAACCAAAAGAGCTAGTTTTCCAAGTCTCCCTAATGTACAAATTAAGCATGTACTTAGAAAAGGAATGAGATTATAAAGTTCTATTAACAAAACCTGGAGAAGATTGCTCACTTAAGTTCTCTCTTTGAATACCAATACAACAGAATATAATCTACCCAGTTAAAACCAGATTTGTGTAATTTCAACAGCATTGTCACAAATACAGTTTTTATCTTCTCAGAAGTCAAAATGCAAAGCAAGTTGGGAGACTTGGATCCAAGAATTCCAGATCAAACAGGTTTATCACTAGAGAAAACCCCTTTTTAAACATTTTTGCTAATTCTCAGAGTGCAAATAAAACTAACAGTCTTCACACTCAGAATAAGTAGCTTCTCTTTTAATATCAGTAAAAATGCAAGTAATATACACCTTCATTTTCCAAAGAAATTAATGATCTCACGGTTCTCACTTTTGTTGGATTTTTTCTGGTACTATTGACTAAATGTGAGCAATTATAGTCTCTGGGTGAGTCAGCCTACAGAGATTTTATTTAGCCTTTATGTTTTAAAATCTTTGAATAAAAATGTCAAAAAATCTACGGCTTCCATTTATCAGGGGAATAAATACATAATGCACTACTTGATTCCTGAGAATTTGCCTTTTCTGTTGATCTGATTCTCAAGATTCTGAGGGTGGGCCTTTCAGACCTGCATTTCCTACTGGAACAGTAACTGAAAACATTATGCCTTAAAATATAAAGTTAAAAAGATTAACTGTTAACTCATCTGTGGTAACTACAGTGGAGTTGCATCTTCTGGCAAATACTATTTTTTCAGAAATTTTCTACAAATTTGAAAAAGAGAAAACATTTGACTTTTGAGGCATTATTCTTTAAAATGACCATTTGCTTTATCACAAAAAATACCCACACATACCCCAAAACACATATACAACAAAAAGGTAAATCCATTTAATTTGATAATGTTTCTGTTATTATTAAACTTTCTAAGTGAATCAAAATATCATACAATATAAAGAGCCCACTTCACAGTTACTAAAATATTAATGACAGTTTTTTAAAATGCAGGGGTACACCCAAATGGTTGGTGCAGGCAATTATTCACAGAGGTGGGGAGTTACATGTTTAAAGAAGTTCTCCTTCAGTGTGACTGACTTATTTGGAATTTTATTTCCTGAAAAACATGCAGAGTTGTTTTTTAGTACTATTGAACATATTGCATATGCATTAACTTCTGACCCCCAAGTAATGCGAAAATCTTTTTTCAGATATTTCTTGTCAGTCTCTACTTAAAATAGGGTGTTACTCATATTAATTTGATAGTTATTTTTTAAACTAGGTTTTCAGGACATAGTATACATTTGTCTGTATTTCATATATCTTTTTAAATAATTTATATTATTTAAATAAGCATTTTAACTATAATTTTGTCATACATAAGCTATTTATTTACCATTTGTCCACTTTACATTCTCAGAATTATTTGTTGTCTTAGATTTCAGGTCATAGAGTTAATTCCTATAGGCCAAATAGTTGGGAAGTGATTATACACAAAAAATGAGGACTCCTGTACATTTGCTACCAAATATATGGCACTAATTGTAACAAAACCATTGAAGTATACTTAGTTTTTAAAAAGTGAAATCATTTTATTCTTATAAAAAATTTGTTTGATCCTACCATTTTAAGTCTTGAATCTATAAATACACTAAATATTATTAATCTGCAATTTTTCTGCGAATCCTTGCTTCCTCTGGATTGCTAAGCAAAGCCCTGCTTGTGTTGTCAATATTCATGTATTTTATATACAGAAAGGTATGTGGAAGGAAGAACACACAAAATTATAAAAATGGATACAAATCTATCCTGAAATATTTATTTGAAGAAGTCATTATTGATGAACTAACACCAAGCAAATTTGGGAAATTTTATTATTAATAATTTAAAATCGAATACATACAACCCACACACATATTTCAGAGACTTCATGTAGAAAGCTTTTCATCTGTAAAAGAACTGGCTCAGTAGGTAAATCTCTCCTGAGGCTTTCACAGGAATAGAACACTCCACTTAAGTGTTTCTCCTGTGGTTATAAATCAACTATTTATTTCTTTTCCTTCCTCTTTGACATCATTCTTATGAGAAAAAAATTGAAGCTTTTGTTAATTTTCTATGAAAAATCTTCATTAAAATCATAATAATTTATATAATATTTACCACTCCTGTGCTGAACCATCTACAATTCTTACATGGAATTCTGCAAAGCGTCGGTCAAGTTTGGAAATGATCTTGGGTAGTGACATATTTAATTCTTTTTCTCAGAAGAAAAATTGTTTTCTTAATGCCTATGTGAAATTATATGTTTTCCTTCACTCTGTACTTTTAAAATATAGACTCTAAGACAATTTGTGCATGATGATACTAAAAATGGAATGAAAAAAAAATGCTGGTTTGCTGGGAATATTTTTAATCACTGGATGGGAAGACTGTATCCCCTCTCCATCACAGATAGCCTTCATTTCTTATGTTTTCCAAAGATACATAAACAAGGATACCAGCTGTTAGTGAAGCACAATAAAAAGTTAAGATGGGAGCTTCAACCAAAACCAAATTTGAAATAATGTGCTGATGATATGTGAGTAGAAGTTGGTCAGAGATTATAAATTAATAATGAAGAGGGGACACAGCGAAAAGAGTAATAATATTGGAATGATGAGAGGGCAAGAATGGTTTGCAGCATTCTTTCTGCATGTTTACTGCAAATATTTGCATGTGGATACACTGATGGAAAAGATCTATATATTTGACTCACATTTATAAGGATTGAAAATTGTTGACAATGTTTAATCACATATTTGTTAATAG
Organism: Callospermophilus lateralis; assembly: GCF_048772815.1. Classification (NCBI taxonomy): domain Eukaryota; kingdom Metazoa; phylum Chordata; class Mammalia; order Rodentia; family Sciuridae; genus Callospermophilus; species Callospermophilus lateralis. The sequence goes on from NC_135321.1 coordinate 9,422,248, forward strand.
GATATGTAGGATACATATATATTATGTGCATGCATCTATAGCTACAAACCTATTTCAATTGTCAAATAAAAATAACCATGAAAAAAGTGCAGTAACATTTACAAAGCATTTTCAAATATTTAATTATAATAATTGTCCTTTTATGAAGACATATTTCAGCATGATACAAGAACAACAGTCCTAGCACAAAGAGAAACACCTGTCCCAGGCTAACATTGAAGATTCGGGAGGCATGGAACCTTTATAAAAATAATCTTTGAAAATAGCCTGTACTTTACTAGTAAGTGGTGCTTTGCAGATGGTTCAAATATAAAAAGAGCCTTATATCATAACCTTCCCTGTCCTCGAGGACCCTGTGATTCACTCAACACCTGAATACTGCTCTGCTCATGGCCCCTGGGCTTTGTATCCATGTCTAAGTGCTAGATTCACAAATTCTACTAGGTGCCAGGTGGTACTCGGGGATCATTTCCTAATTAATTAGGCTCTTAAATAGCATTCATTTACTCTTGGTATTATTGACATTTTATCACCTAAAACACATTTCATATTTAAACAGCTTATCAGCTGCAATTTAGTCAAACTGGTATAATAAGGGTAATGTTCTTAAACTATAACAAAGGACTGATACTCTTCCAGTTCAAACTATTTAATTGTTTCAATGAAAAGTTGAACCCTCATGTGTTTAAAGCTTATACTATCAGATCCAGAAAACTTAGTTTACTAGTCCTGAAAATTTTACAATTAAAACAAATTAATATTGAATGTTACAGTTTCAATTATTCTGTTGGCATGTAAAATCTTACTCAGGTGGGATATAACAGTGACTAAAGTATATAAATCAGTTAATAAAATAAAATAATGCCCTCCCCATCCCAGGAGAATGCAATTAGCTGTCCTGGCCTCCCCACACTGTGTTCCCCAGATCAATTTACAAAGCCCCCTTGAACCATGGTTTTCCCTCCTGAAAATGAGGATGATAATATTTTCCTCATGGAAACGTTTAGGGTAATTGAAATAGTGAAGTGAAAATAATTACTACCATACAAGATAACAATAATTTCTCAATAAATGTCACCTGAGTAATGTTCTGGAGATGGGGGGAATAAGCCCATGCTGATCTAGTTCCTCAGTGCAGTTGCCTTTTGTGAGCAATGCAAGGTGGGTCAGGCTGAACTGGGTCTTTGAGGAAGAGAAGCCAGGCTGTCTGTACCCTGCCAGGCTACAGTGCCACACTCTGACAGAGAAGTCTGAAGGCGCATGGAGGAAGATGGGCCATGTCGGGCACAACCCAGCCTGATGCCAGCTCCCAGATCCTGGCTGTCTCCTCAGAACTGCACAGGTTTCTTAGCATAGTCCAGGGAATCACTGCCTGTGTTCTATAATATCTAGAGTTCGAAATAAACACTCCTTGTTAATGAACTTTTTGGAAAATCACACATAGGAATTGCATACAAATATCTACTAAATAGGAACATAGAAATCCTGAAGTCAGCATTACAAAAGTCTCCCTCATGACTGAATCCCTATACAGGAATTGAGGACCCTCTCCATAAATTAGAGATTTTTTTTTTTACCCTGCTTTAAATAATACCTAAACATGTAGACTTAGCTGGTTGTTAAAATTCAGTGTTAAACAAAGTTTTAATTTTTAATAGTTGCTATCATATGGTAATTTCTCTCTTCATATGGGAAATTGATTGGGTGCAAGTAGATGACAGGGATGAGTTTTAAACTTTCTATATGGATTTGTTATATTTTTGAGGAATTGCTTTTAAACCATAAAACATAATATTATATCCTTTCTTTCATATCAGGTCTCTCAATTCAGCAATAATACATGAAAAACTAAATTTTATTTAATAATATATTTATATCAAACTAGAGCATCTTTTACAAACATTTTACAAAAAAATTTCTTAAAGGTGCCATGTTTCCTGAGTGCAAGTTACAATGAAGAATACAAACTCTAGTGAGAGTTTGCAATGAGTTATTAAGGTTATAATTAACAATCTGCAAGGCCTAATTCTTCTTTCTGCACCACTGGAACAGGCAGATGATGTATTATAAATTCCCGGCCTTATTTATATAAAGTAATTATTCTTCTGAACTCATTTATTTCAGAGTACTGTCATTTCTCTAAATATAGTTCACTTTCACATATGTATGCTGACACTGTAATTGAGTAATCATCAAAGTATTATAAATACCAGAGTTTTAATTTGATTAAAAAGTGATTTTAGGTTATTTTTATGGAAATCAGACTGAATAAAAATGAATCATGTAGGAACCATGGAGCATTTATGAGATGTGGTGGAAGAACTGCTGAGATTTTTAAAAAATGTTATCTCAGTAAATTCACTAGAAATAGTCATCTGTGTATTAAATTAGCTCTTATTCAGCGAGGAATATAAAACACACACACATACACATATACATATAATATTTATGTAATAAAAAAAAATGCTCTTCAGATTCAAGTGGCATATCAGCTTATAAACTAATTACATTTGACAGGTGCCAACAAATATTAAATGTTATGCTGACATTGTCCATAGGAATATGAATAACACATGGGATCAATCATGGGGCTAGGTAAAGGGTAGATATTTCAGTGTCAGAAAAATGTTATTTTAAATCATAGAATAATTTCTTTACTCTGTGATGTAGATATTTATCTTGTCTTTTGAGTTTTCTAATCTGCACACTACATTAAAATAATTCTTAAAATGCCACAGCAATATGACAGGTGCCAAAGGTATTATGAGAAACATGTATAATTTAAACCTAAGTCAAATGGCCAAGTGTATTGAGAATGCAAAGTCTGTGTATAGATTCTAGAAAGTCTTCCAGACCTTTCTCTGCTGTCTGACACTATGCTCTTCTCAGGACTGTGCCGCTCAACTATATAGTTCCCTCATTCCCATGCCCCCTTTGAGGCCCATGTGTGAATGCAGATTTTCAGTCCCTCATTGGTTTCAGAACACAGTACTTCTTACACCCTTCTTAGTGTAGATGTAAGCATTCCCTCACAATTTTTTCCACGAGTCCCTTTGTCTCATTTTGCATAAAACTTCTTATATCATCCTTCAACAATGGCAAAAACTCCAGCCAAAGTCTTGACACTTGCTAGCCTCTTGGTCTAAGATGAATAGTGTGTAGTTGAGAAGTGGACTGATTCGGGCTATGTTTCAGCATTTCAGGAACTGCTGACAGATTAGCTTGGAGGGGTAAAGAAAAGAGAATGAAGAGAGATTCTGATTTTGAATTCAAAACTCTTTGTATGGTAGAACCATTTACTGAATTGGGGGGAAGTAGGAGATGAACAGGTCTAGATAAAGGGTCTTTACTTTACACAATTAGTTTGTCCTGCTTAAAGTATACCCAGGTGAAAAAAAAGTTGGAAGAAAAAAAGATTTCCAGAGACTGGCGTAGTGCACACCTATAATCCCTGTGGCTCAGCAGGCTGAGGCAGGAGGATCATGAGTTTAAAGCAAGCCTCAGCAAAAGTGAGGCATTAAGCAACTCAGTGAGACTCTGTCTCCAAATAAAATACAAAAAAGTAGGGCTTGGGATGTGGCTCAGTGGTTGAGTATCCCTGAGTTCAAAGTTCAATCCCAGGTATCCAAAAAAAAAAAAAAAAAAGATTTCAGAATAAACAAACAGACAAACAACAAAACAAAATACATGCTTTAGAATTTACCCTGAAGAGGGCTGGGGTTGTGGCTCAGGGGTAGAGCACTTGCCTAGCTAGTGCGAGGCCTTGGGTTTGAGCCTCAGCACCACATAAAAATAAATAAATAAAAAAATAAAGATATCATGTCCAACTACAACTAAAAAATAAATATTAAAAAATTATTAGATAATTGTAATATTTTTATCAATGAATCTCTTACTCTTCAATAATGACTTTAAGCCTAAAACTATACATTTTATAGGAATATAAATTGCCCTTTTTCACTGATGATTTGTCAATTTTATTTTGCAAAAATTGTTGCTTTCCAATTAGTCATCACTGCTTTTCTGAGTCCACCAGTATTTATAGCTCAGTGATTTGTTCAGGAGTTAAGATGGACATGGCTCCTACCTCTGTGGAATTCATGTTCTAGTTGAGGAGTCATACAACAACAGAAAGAAAACTCTGTGAAAACAAACAAACAACAACAACAACAAACAGGAACTGACGTGAATTCAAGAGGGGACTTTATGGTGAGGATTTTAAAGAATACCTTTCCATGATTATATTTAGTTTGAGAAATAACAAAAGGAAGTAGCCATGCAAGCAATGAGGAAAATCAAACTTCAGGTAGAAGAAGCTGCATGTGAATAAATATGAGTTGGCCCCAAACGGATCATGATCAAGAAGTAAAATAAACCAAAATGGATGCCTAAGAGGCTGGAAAAATCAACTGAGAAAAAATTGTATGCATTGATGTAGGCACATAGCAGTTTGGAATTAATTCTTAAAAATGAATAGTTGCTAAAAATTTTTAAGCAAGAGATTAATAGTTACTCAAGTTTAAGATTTCTTTTGCAGTTGTACAAATAATTAATTGAAAAAATGGAAGAGAAGAGTGGGAAACAAGTTACTCTCAAAATATACTGACCATGCAAAATAGGATATGTATTTCATAGCACACTATGGAGTTATAGAACGGACACACTTCATATCTTATACATTAAAGCACTTACATTATTTTTACATTTTTACTGTAAGATTATTTGTAGATGCATAAAATGACCTTTAGTAAAAGCTAATGAAGAATAGATACTATTTTTTTAAGTAAAGAATACTTTTGTAAAAATATTTTTTGTAGTTGTAGATCAACAGAATGCCTTTATTTTATTTGTTTATTTTTATGTAGTGTTGAGGATTGAACCCAGTGCCTCAAGCATGCTAGACACGGGCTCTGCTACTGAGCTACAGCCCCAGCCCAAGTAAAGAATACTTTTTGCTGGACATGGTGGCATACAAATGGGAGGCTGAGGCAGTATATCACAAGTTCAAAGCTAGCCTCACTGACTTAGCAAGATCCAAACAATTTACAAGACCCTGCCTCAAAATAAATAAATAAATAAATAAATAATAGAAAAGAAATAAAACAAATAATTAAAAAATAATAATGAATGAATCAGTGGTTAAGCATCTCTGGGTTCAGTCCCCACTGCTGAATGAAAGAAAGAAAGAATGAATGAATAAATAAATAGAATTTTCATGTACCACTTCACTAGAATAATAAAATAATGTTATCAATAATAGGTACATCTCACATTGTATTTCTCTTGCTTTGTTTTATCTCATAACAAGTTTTTCTTGTTTTGTTTAGGTTCACACTTCCATTTAAAAAATAAATATTTGTAATATTCTTTATTCAAACATAACTTATGATCTTAGCTAAATTGTGTTATTTCTTTTCTTTAACTTGAAAATTCTTGCACTCAATGAAGTTTATCTCTGTTGTTTACTTAAAAAAATCTTGTTAATATAAGATATTCATTAACACTGTGCTAAATATATGATGGTCTCTATATTTTTGTATTATCCAAAAATATCATGTATTAAAAATTGAGTTCTATAGCTTAATGCAATTGAACTTAACTATGGAATTCATTATTAGCCATGATTGCTTCAGACATGAATCTTCCGTTCAGATTTCACAGTAACTACATCTGTAAATATTGACACAAGCAGTAATTCAGCCTATTGAAAATGATATGAAATTCAAAGCACTGTTCATCCCAGGAACCATTCTTCCAGATGCTAATCTAATATACTAAATAACATAGTATATTAAAAAGATTATAATATACAGATGTTAAGCCAATTATATTATACAGATTATATCATACAGATTTCTCTGGAGTTTGACCCTTTACTTTGGTGTAATGATGAAACTCAGAGATGCTACAAACTGATGGAGATGGAACAATTAGAAAAGTATGTATTAGGGAAGATGCAAGTTTAAGAGTTCTAAAATCTATGCCTGTGGGGGATTGTTTTCCAATACCCTCTCAATTGATTGACCAGTGACACCTGTACCCTGTAAATGTGTACATGAATATAGAAAGAAGTGAATTGGAGCACCGTTTCATGCTTTGTAATGGTAAATCTCATGGCCTAAAAAACAAAGGACATGTGATCAGTGAGTAGTAAAACCAAGAGCTGCTAGCAAAGGGAGTGTGTGTTAAGCCAAGTGTCAAGACAGAAAGCTTCATAGCCCAAATTTACAGGCTTTTGAGCCAGACTGCCTGAATGTGTATCTTCAATGCAAATTAATATTGGGGATCTCCTTGTTTCCATATGTCAACTTATTAATCTATAAAATTGGAGTAATAAGTATACAATTTCATCAGATCATTGCAAGCGTCAAAAAAAATATTTATTGTCTGTTAACAATGTGGGTTGGGGAAGTGCAGTACATGTTCCAAATATCCCTTTTATGAATCAGAAAGCCCCTCATTCCATCTACTTAAGAATCTCTCTGTATTTCTTTAATTTGAATGTCCTCAGCTAGTATCTGAGTGGCGAGTTCTGCTTCTTTTGTTTTCTGCATGAGTTTTATTGATGAGAGGAACAATTTATTCCAGTATGTTGCTACTGTGTTGGATAATTATAGTGATACAGGTATCATAATTATTCTTGACTTTAATGGAATTTCTTCTAATATCTCATCATTAAGTGTTTTGTTTACAGCAATTTCTGGTAGCTAATTTTCATCAAGATGAGAAAGTATCTTACCATTTATAGAAAATTAAGAATTACTTTTTCTAAATTTTAATCAGAACTGAGTATTCAGTTTTAACAATATCTTATTCTGTTATATCTGCCTTCAAGTTTCTTAAATAAAGATGGCATTAAATTTATGTTCTCTTATTTACATATTCAGATATTATTTACCTTTAATTTTTCTCCACTCAACATGTTCTCTACTTCCCTAAAATGCAGACCTATCAGGTTATACTCTGCTGAATCACTGTCTCCTCTTGCCAGAGTGGATCTGTCATATATTTTGTGAGTTTGTGTAGCATAATCTATGATACTTAGGGAGGTTAAAAGACAGTCTTCTGGCAAGTAGATTGATAAGATTTTGCATAAATATATAAACGTGTGCTTATAATTTTTAATCCAATTTGAATTTTAAAAGAATGATGAGTTGGGTAATTCATCTCGCACCCAAATTTGTCTTATCCACACTACACATCAAAATCTGTCACCTAGGAGCATTTGGCTCATCCCTGGGAAAATGTCTTGAATATATGCTTAATGAAAAAGAGGAACAAACAAAAAACAATTCTGAAATTTACTTTCATCATCATCATCTCTTTATTACATTATGGTCCTTGTAGTCCAACATCCAATCTGCTTATAAAAGTCAAAATCCTGGAAGTCAGGGCCGGACATAGTGGCACTGTAATCCCAGTGGCTCAGGAGGCAGAGGCAGGAGGATCACCAGTTCAAAGCCAGCCTCAGCAATTATAGGGAGGCACTAAGCAACTCAGTGAGACCCTGTCTCTAATAAAATAGGGCTGGGGATATGGCTCAGTGGTGAAGTGCCCCTCAGTTAAATCCCCAGTAATCTCCACCCACCCCCACCAAGAATATCCTGGAAGTCAGGATTCAATTTTTCTATTCCTTTCCAAATCCTTACCAAGTTCCAGTCCCAGCCCAGCACATTGGTTAAGTGTGGTGACTTAACTCCAAAAATATACCCTGAATCTCACCTTTACCTTCCCTGCACTCCCACTATGCCCATACCCTCTGCTACCTCATTTGCCAATCAATCCATCTCTTCCCTCCTACTTCCCATCTGGATTATCACAACAGACCCAGCACCAGCTGCCTTTGTCCCCTTCCAATCCAGTCTACACAGCAAATCGAACTGTCCTTTCAAAATGTGAGTCCACTGATGTCGAGTCTGCTTAAACTTTTGCTCATATCTTATAAAGCCCCGAATGAGCTGAACTTCAACTTCAATCTTCAACTTCAGGTCTTATCTGTCATTTATTCTGTCCCAGTCACTTTAACTCAGTCCATATTTTTTTTAATCCCATGCATGCACACACAAAGGATTGGTCATAATTCTCATTTCTATCAAGTACCTAGTGTAGGCATGTCTTTATTTGAATATTTTTAAATTATATTTTGTTTTCTTTTTCCCAATATTTTGGTTCTACTCTTTGGCATACTCCCTGTACCCATCTCATTGTGTGCTACACTTTGTTCTGTTTTTAGATTCTTCACTTGATGCTGCATCATTGAGAAATACTTCTATTTGTAAGGGGATATTAAATGTATTCCTTTTTAAATTGTATAATAGCTCATCTTTTAGACATGGCAAATATTCTAGTAAGACATGCTTTTAAATCATGGCACAGTCTTTTCTGAGCTCATCTATGTTTGCTTTTATCTTTTCTGAGAAATTAGCTTTTTTCATAGAGACTGATCTGGTTAAAAGAAACAGAGTCACATCATTATCTCCATCATCAAATCGAATCTGATGAACTGTCAGAGATTATCTGAAAAGGCCCAAAACATAATCCTAATGCAAACATTCAGTGAACTATACTAAAAATGTCACACACAATTATTTAAGGACTCTAGGGTTGCATTTGTAATAATTTATATTATGCTATTTTACTTTTATATTCCAAAGCAAGAAAATAAAATTAAAAAATGCAGAAATCTTTGCAACAAAATGTCATTCCAGAAGCACTTTACTTCAGTTTATACAAGCATTGTCTGCCAAAGGTTCTGTTTAGAGGTAGATTAGGAAGAACATAAAAAACGTTTCTCATGTGCCTATTAAAATATAGACAATAGTACAATAACATTTCAAAACAGATACCCAAACTATATTCTCTTAATAGCTGTTGTTATGTCTGTTTTCTTTCTTTTGTTCATGTATTCAATATTATTTTTTTTTCTGTAGGCCTACCATACACAGCCACCTCCATAAGTCTTGTATTTTGGGGTGAAAAACAGTGATAGAATCCACATCCAGATTCTTGAGGAGTCTGGTTACTGTCTGAAGAGTGTTGATTCAGCTCAGAGCGAAAGCTTTATTCCCACCTTGTAGAACTGTTAACTGTCAGTACTGGGGTGGTCCTTTACTCTAGTCTCAGGTTGACCTTAGCCACTGGGGAGAAAATCCATACACGTTCTGATGAGAGGATGCATTGTTCTAGTTAGTTGATTATTAACCATACCTTAATGTCTTCCAGTCAAAGTCCTGTATGGTGAGCAACGAAGAGAAAATGGAACAGCATGAAAGGGAATGAACCACAATGAAAAACCCACCTGAGAAATTTTCTTATGGAAGCGAGACAAAGACTTGAAGGTAATAAGAAAGGGAAAGGTTAAGAAAGGGACTAGTTGCATGAGTGGTGTGACTGCACATGTACAACCAGAGAATGAAAAGTTGTGCTCCATTTGTGTACAATGAGTCGAAATGCATTCTGCTCTCATGTACAACTAATTAGAACAATTTTTTTTTTTTTAAAAAAGGGACTTAGTTCTTCTGTTTTTCACCGTACAGTGAATTTAATAACAAAGGGGAGAAAACTGGTTGAAAGGGATAAGTTTAAAGTATATGGAAGATAACATCTAGACTTTGGGGCAAGGTTTAGGAAAGAGAGAGAGGAACAAACTCCTCACAAAGGGATTAGCCTTTCAGGGAAAGGAAATCTCCACTGCCTTATCAGGGGAGAAGGGAATAGGTTTCTATATTTGGTATCCAAGTGAGAGCTTTTCTGTGTAAGGCCATCTATTTTTTTTTTCTATACAGTGAGAGATGAGGTAATTTTCTCTGAAAAAAAAAAAGATAAAAGGTTTAGAAATTTAAGAAGAGTAGAAGAGTTTGAAAGATCTGTGTAGATGCTTACTGAATGAACTGAGAAGATAATATCAGAGAATCAGACAGCTGTGTGGAGCCCAAGTGAGGTTTGTGACTAAGAATTTTCAACTGTGCAGAGAACAATCATATCTACCACTCATAGACACAGCATCTGCCAGGAAAGCAAGTCAATCCCTGGCACCAAAAACAGAAAAAAAAAAAAAAAGAAATCTCTAAAATTTTCATCATAAGAAGAAAGAAACTAAGAAAAGAAAACAAAATTGATGAAGGACTTTTAAAAAAAAATTCAATATTAGGAGAGAAAAGAAGGATACAATAAAATTTTGTGATCACAAAATGTATAATAAAAAATTATGAATAATTTTGTAGCAATTTTTCAGCAACCAAGAAGAAATGAAAAATTACTTTAACAAAACAAAATTTTAAAACTGACAAAAGAAGAAATAGAAACTTAGCATATTTTTACATCTTATGAAATTAAATTTTTAATGAAACTCTTCTCACAAAAATTATAAACATAGTGGTCTCTCTGGTGAATTATATGATTTCTTTAAAGAAGATGTACTACCAGACTTATATATATGCATTATAAAATGTGAAAGAAAAGGCAACATTCTCCCTCAGTTATGCCATGAAATCCAGATGATGATATATAACAGGAAAAGATGTCTACAGAAGTCATCTTCAATTAACACAGAATCATTTTCCTTGTTAAGTATTGGCAAGTGAAATCCATTCTATAGACAGGATAATCAATAATAGCCAAGTATTGTATACTCTTGGGATGGTTTAAATTTAAAATTAATAAATTTAATTCACAAATTTGGCTGAAGAAAAGAGAAAAAACATTATTTTAACAAGTGAACCAAAATCATTGATAAAACTCTATTCCAACTTATGATAGGTCTGGTCAATAAAATAAAAAGTACATTTTTAAATTTATTATATGGAATTTGTACAAATTCTAGAAAATATATCACCGGATTATATAGGAAAGAACACTAATTTTTTTCTCAGATCAGTCAGGGACAAGGCAAAAAGGTATATTCTTCATACTGATTCAACAATTCAGTGGAGTAAGGTAAGCAAAAATTCATACCCTCTGTTAAAGAAAATATTAGATTTCTTTTATCTGAAGACAATAGAGACATATATAGAAATTTTGAAGAAATTTACAAGATACATCATCAGAATTGATCAATCATATTAGCATGTTAATGGGATGTATGGTAAATATAAACAAATTACTTTACTTATATAGTCTACAAAAATTTTTAGTCTTAAACTTTGCAATCTATCAATTGAGAATTTTTTGTTAAATAAGGGTACTTGTATAAAGAGCTCAAGATATGCTAATGTCTGCTATATGAATATAATTTCATGCTAAGCTAGCATTAAAAATACTTTCATTTAATAGTATTTCAAATACCAAATGAGTAGGAATTATTAAGCTGAAATTTTAGAACAGACAAATATTTAACTATACATGAATGTATATGTGAAGGTACAGAGGGGGAAAACTATTTTACCTTCATTTGTCCTCCAAGAGTGGGTGAAAGAAAAAACAGACACAGTGCTGGAGTGTCCAAGAAATATGAATCAAAGGATATTTAGCATTTTATTTAAAATATTTTTGGATTTTTCTTTGTATCTGTCTGACCAAATTCTAAACAAAATATATCACATACACTAATAAGGGAGGAGGAAGATATGTAGATAGAGAAATATAGACATAAGATTTTAACATAATCTAGGTGAAGGATTTTAAAGACCATTTCTTATTCAGGGAATGTATATCCAGAAGTTTGTTTTCCATCAGTATGAGGGTTAGGTCTATTATTATGAATATATTAATGTTTACTTTAAATTTTCCTAAGTCAGAACAATTTTTTATCCAATACAGATACTCCTTGACTTATGATTGGTTGTATCTTGATAAACTCATTTTAAATTGAAAATATTGTAATACACAATATACCTAAGACACTGGGCCTTCTGCATACTGAAGCACGGCACCAGGGCGTGCTGTGGAATCTCAGCTCCTTACCCTGGTGTGGGCATGGCTGACTGAGAGCTGCACCACACTGCTGCTTCCCAACACTCAAAGAGGTCTCACTGCACACCACTGGCCCAGAGAAAAGTCAAAACTCAAAATTTGGAATATGAATCCTGCTATGGCTATTGTTTTGCACCATGAGTCAAGGAACTTTTGTAATTGGGGAAGACTAATTTTGCACCATGAATCAAGGACCTTTTGTAACTGGGGAAGACTAACTTTCAAATTCAGTTGTTTTTCTTCAATAGATAGGCAATTCCTAGTTCAATATGTCTTTTTTCTTTTTTTTTTTAAATTCTTTTGTACTTTCTACATTGAAAATATTAATGTCAGAATTAAGAGTCTAAAATTCCCAGTGGCATCAGCAAGACTGTGAACTAAGAAGTCTCAGCCTCATTCCCCCATGGAAGCAGCGATTTAATAATACACATATCAAAATACCCGAGTCTTATCTGCAAAATCCAGTTATGAAGTTTCTGCACACCAGGGAAACATAAGGCTGAGAAAAACTGCATGGAAACAGGTAAAAAAGCAATTTTACTTTGTCCAGATCAACTTGCCCCGAAATTAACATGGCTCAGGGCTAGGGATATAAGACCCCAGCTTGAGACTTCCTCCTGGTGGTGGTGGGTTGTGGAGGACACTGGAGCATGATGTTCTGAGTCATTACCGTCTCACCACATCTGAAGCACTGATGTACCCACCCCCAGAAAATTGGACAATGGTGTATTATGTGCTTCCTGGTTTACCACAAATGTAACAAAAGAGTTGAATCATAATTAACATTTATCTCACTCAAAATAATTTGATTCATTATGTTCTCTAATTTAGTTATATGTTTCTTCCTACAATATATTGCAATTTTTAAATGTCAGAGTTTATCTTCTTTGTTAATTCTGTGCCACATGATTATCACAATATTGTAGATTTTCTATAATTATAATATCATACTCATTAAATTTCCTGGATGATTCCTAAAGTCAAATCTTTTTTTTTTTCTGTAAAGAACTGAATCAAACATGTTCAACAACAGCATAGCAATTTCTTTTCTTGTTTAATATGATTTCTACTAATGGTAATTACATTTTTTTGGTGAGATTTTAGTTTAGACATGTAAGTGCTATGGTCAAGGTTCATTTTATTTTCTTTATTTTTAACATGAACATATATCAAGTGAGACTAAGCTCTGCACCTAAACTCATTCTCAGTTGAGCTTTTCTTCTTCAAAGATTATGCAGAATAAATAATATTTAGTCTTTTGAGAGAGCTATCACAACTCAGCAGAGCTTTGTTGCCTTATAGGATAGATAGCTTATGTACTGTTGGCTTCTGAGTTCTTTCTGCTTTTGTTGGCTTTTGAAACTGAATATGATCAAATCATATCCCTTTGATTTTAGCAGCTATATCAAATTGCAGGATGACCACTTTTCCCATTGTACCACTCTTTTAACACAAACATACAAATATCCAGGTTCTGCTTAGGTTGAGCAGCCAATCACCAAAATCCACACCAAATCGAAAGGAAGAAATTCTAATTAGTATATGGATGCAATTACTGCCTTCATTGTTGATTACCATAAGCTGTTATCAGTGAAGTGTGTGTTCTCTGTATTGGGACCAACCAGGGCTTCTGTTCTACTTTACACAAGTACTCACTGGCTTAAACTCACGCAGGGATATGTATCACCTACATGATTAGATGTCTATATTTCCACTAGTTTTAGCCAAGGGGGTTTTCATTTTCATTACTAACATCTCTCCATTGTACTCCATAGAGACTAGCCATTCCAGTGGTGCTAATATTTAACAATAGATTTCTAATTTAGGGAGAAATTTTTCAATGAGACTTTTACTTTCTTGATACTTAATTTATATGGTCATATATCTAGATAACTGAAAGCCTATTCAGTTTCTCATATTTTTTTATAATTTTCTTTTCAGATTTTATTATAATTTATCATTTATGTCTTATGAAGGAGAATATACATTTATAATAGTTCTAGGGTTCTGCCTTTTTATAGAATTTTATCTATTTGCTCCAAAATATTTAAAACAAAAATAATTTTGATTATTTTATAGGAGAGACTCATTTTTGTTAGTGACATTATTTATTTAATTTGCTTCCTACATCTGGTAAGGCATAGTAGTTCTCTACGTTAGGATTCAAAAATTAAAAATAATGTGTATATAATATCTATGTAATAATATGTTTAGTATTGGCAGAATTTCTCTTATTCACTCAGGAAATATTTGTCTATCTTCTATTTTTGCCTGGTACTGCATAGTGATTTGGATAAAGTTGAGCTAAAACACCGTGAGTGAAACTCTATGTAGCATTCTCTGCTTTGATCTCACATCAGCATCCGTTCTTCCCTTGCCCACCTGCCTTGCTGGCTGCAGGACTCACACTATGCCTGAATTCCTCCCATCTTCATCCTCCTAACACTGATGGGCCTCTGGTTTCTGGCCTTGGATGCTGCTCTTTTCTACAGTCTCCACATTTACAGCCTAGAAAGTCCCAGAGAATCCCATCTATTATTCAAAACTTATGTCCCTAGGAATACTCTACAGCAAGACTTCTATTTTCCATTATTTATTTATATATTTATGTCTAATAGCAAATAGATATCTTAGACCTTAGCAAATAGATATCTTGATCTTTTTTTTTCCCTACCAAAGTAACCCTTTGCCTCTCCTTAACTGATTTGACAAATCTTTGTTTTAAGGCCCAAACAACAACACAACTTTTGTGTTCTCTATTGTTCAAGAGTTGCAACAGTATCAACTCTTCAGTGAATCTCATAATGTGTAATCAGACATATATTCAGCATTCAATCACTTGTGACCTCTTTTGTCGAGTCACTTAGATCAGTAAGGCACGCCTTCTTACCTACAGTCAGCAAGAGCCTCCTGCAGAGTGTCTGGGCTTCCAGTGTTCCCCTCCCTTTAGTATAGTCTCAAAAAATATATGCAGCACTTCTATTTAAATCTAAGTGTAATCATTTTGTTTCTCAGCGTCTGCAGTGGTTTCTCTTCTACAAGGAACAGAAGCTGAAGTCCCATAAGGAAGAAACTGTCTACCTCCTGTCATCTCCTTGGTCTCTTTTCTAGCTCTTCTCCAGCCAGAGCACCTTCTTAACCACATTTCTTATTGCAAGCACTTATTGTATTATTACATCATGAGTATAATTTTGTCACATTATATTATAATAAACCTACTGGTTTATTATGAAAGTGAGTATGGTAAAATATAAGCATTACTTTAAACACATAAAATGAAATCCCCCAAACATATTTTAATGAAAAATTTAAATGTATAATCAAGAATATTTTCATTACTCATTTTCTAACTTTACTCAAAGATGCAAGCACAAGAATCGTGTTATTTCATGCAACATCATAGGTAAATATTAGCAGGAATATTTGCACACACATGTGTACTAAGCATAGAGAATATTATTACTGAGAGAACATTTTCTGCTCCTCTCAGAGCAGGAAGACATAAATCTAAAAGTGTGGCAAATAATTATAAACCTAGCAGCAACAAGAGGCCAACTTAGGAAACTAAGAAAACCAATTCACTGATGCCTTAAATTGAAAGTTGAGAGAGAACAATAGGTCAGGAAGGAACAGTGCCCGAAACCCTCATGTCTGAGTAAGGGAGTGAACGGCCACACTTCCTCCATGTGCTGGTGTGTCCAGGTCAGTCTGCGAGTTGCAGTGACAGCTGGTAGTGGAGGAGTCAGGGCCCGTGAGAGGGCAGTGGGCATGAATCTCCCTACCTTCCTCTCCACTGTTCTGTGAACATAAAACTGCTCTAAAATAAAGTACATATTTTTAAATAAAGTTTTGAAGGTGGAGCAGGGACAGAGAATTTCTTAATGGATGAGTCAACAAGCAAAATGCTTCAACCTCTATCCTACCCCATTTCTGCAGCCCTCTATGCAGTGTTTCTCTGCTGGAACCAAAGTGGCCTGGGACTTTGATGCTGATGATGGAGCATATCATACACTTTGCCTTCTTCCCTGCACCAGACAGGAGCAGAGAATCAGAACTCCGCATTATTTTTGCATTCACTTGCTACCCATATCCACTAAGAGGTGATCTCAACCAATCTTAATAGGATTGGTCACATCTACTAAATCTATTACATTTTTCTATACTTCCTTTTGGATTTTACTAAAAGGAAAATATTTTACTAAACATTCTTATTTGATGATTTATATAATGCCAAATAAATTTGTTACTCCTAACGTATAATATTCAATTTCATTTATTAAGAACTAATCGATAATTGGAGTGTTTTATTTTACTTTGGGATAAATTGTTTTGTAAGAATGTGTGGTCTCCTACATGATGTTGAGTGGCTGCTTCTATTACTGAAGACCTTCTATATACAAAAGAGCTTAGTGTGATAAAATCTGCCTTTAATGCAGATTGGTAGGAGACTTCATTCCACAGACCCAAGTTCCTCTAATCTAATGATTCTTCCCTCTATTGGATTCCATTTAGGGCCACAGATACAGAGCGGAGAGAGAATGGGAATAGCACATGATTTCTCTTTAGTTTCTTGATCTCTAGATGACATTCTTCACTTCCACTTATATCACCTGGGTAATTACTACAGGTATGGTACAAATGAATTTAAGAGACCTGCAAACGTGGCCTAAAGGAATGTAGAGTGAGCACTGGACATGGATGTCAATGTGCTTTCTCTCTAAAACAATCCTTTCATAAAAAAACTAAATAATAAATCACCACACACAGGCACATATACAAATGTTCTTCACAGAAGTGAAAGGTACAGCCATCATTTGACAATAATAATAGGAGAGGTCAGGCTAAGTGGCACACACCTGTAAGCCCAGTGGCTCAGGAAGCTGAGGCAGAAGGATTATGAGTTCAAAGCCAGCCTCAGCAAAAGCAATGCACTAAACAACTCAGTGAGACCTTATCTCTAAATAAAAAATTAAAAATAGAGCTGGGAATGTGGCTTGGTAGTTGAATGCCCCTGAGTTCAATCCCTGGAACCCCCCAAAAATAATAATGGGAGAAATATAAGACAATAAGCATAAAGTTTGGGGAGCTAGTGTTATTTGCAAAATAAATTTGAAACTTGTCTTCAGAAAGGCAATTATTTTACAACAGTTTAAAAGAAAGCAAAATACATTTACATCTGTTATACCTTATCAGTGTTCCTCATAGGTCATAAGGATAAAAGAAAGAATAAAATCCCTTGGTCCTATGTTCATCCTTCCTTCTTCCCTATTTTATCTGAAAATCATTTAACTGTTTCAGCTGTACACTAGCTTGATTCGTCTTAGCATTCCTGTGTTTAAATTACACTGTCTGAACTACTGGAGCTTTCTGAATTTTCTTTTTTGTTGTTGTTGTTGGTTCTTTTTAGTATACATGTCAGTGGAATCCATTTTGACATAATTATAAAAGCCTGGACTATGTCTTGCTCTAATTCAGCCCTGGGTACCTCTCCTTCCCACCTCTCTCCTCACTCCTGCTCCCTCCCCTGACCTTTCTCCCACCCCCTGCTCCCTTTGCTCCACTCATCTTCCTGCCATTTACCCATAGTTCGAATTTTTCCCTCTTTTTCTGTTTTGTTTTGTTTTGTTTGTTTGTGATGCTGGGGACCAAACCCAGGCCTCTGTGTGTGCAAGGCAAGCACTGTACCAAGCTATACCCGCAGCCCCCATTGTTATTTTTTTAAATTAATTTCTTATGGATGGACCTACCCAAACTGAATAAGGACAAATACAGAAAACTTAAACATATCATTATCAAGTAATAAAATTGAAGCAGCCATTAAAAATTTCCAATAAAGAAAAGCCCAAGATCAGATGGATTCTTAACCCTGTTCTAAGAAATCTTTAAAGAAAAACTAACACCAATCCTCCTCCAATTATCCCATGAAATAAAAAAAGAGAGAACTCTTCCAAACTGATTCTATGGAGCCAGTATCACCCTGATACCAAGACCAGACGAAGGCACGTCAAGGAAAGAAAGCTTCAGACCAAAATCCTTTGTGAACATAGATGCAAAAATTCCTAATAAAACACTGGCAACCTACATACAAAATACATTAAAAAGATAGTGCACCATGATCAAGTGTTTTTTTTTTTTTTTCCTATGGATGCAAGTTTGGTTCAACATGTGGAAATAAGTAAATGCGATTCACCACATCAATAGACTTAAAGACAAGAATTACATGATTATCTGAGTTTCTTGATACAATCAGCCCTCTCTATGTTCTTCATATCACATCTTTCCCAGATAGCAGGGAAATCAGAGGGAGGGAAGAAACCATTTTGCAGCTCAAGCTCAGAGAAACAGCAACTGAGGGATCCAAATCCTGACAACTGTGCCTAAACCCTGAAGAATAGGTTTTGCCAACCCACAAAACATAGCATAGAGTATGTTTAAGAGACCAGGAGAAAATCAAAAGCGGAGAGGGTTTATATAGGGGAGAACTGGTTGGTGAAACATACCCAACTTTCTTCCTTCACCTCTGCTTGAAATAGAGGGTTGGGAGAGTTGCATCTGGCTGGGAGAATCGCGCCTCCAAGCATTCGAAAAGGTGGGAGATAAACTGATTGAGTTTGGAGTTTAAATCCAAGAGTCTTAAAAACATAAAGTTCATGCACATCTGAGGGGAATGAAAATTGACCCCTCCACCAAACAAGTGAAACCCAGGGTTGTTTTTCCCCCTGGGGAACAGTCTACCAGTGTCCTCTGGCATCTGTCAATCCCGAGAGGTGAGCTAATTTAAAATCTTCACACCAATCCTAGGAAGAGCTTGGAGGATAATAAAACCTAAACTAAGAAAACTGATAAATGAATTTGTCAAAGTAGCAGGATAAAATTAACAACTACAAATGAGTTGCATACGTATACACCAATGATGAGTCAGCTAAAAGAGAAATAAGGGAAACTATCCCATTGATAATAGTCACCACCCCCTGCAATAAAATACTTGGGAATTAATATAACAAAAGAGGTGAAAGACCTCTACAATGAAAACTATAGAACACTAAAGAAAGAAATTGAAGAAGACCTTAGAAGATAGAAAGCTCTCCCATGTTTTTGGATAGGCTGAATTAATATTGTCAAAAGGGCCATACTGCCAAAGTGCTATATGGATTTAATGTAATTCCTATTAAGGTTCTGATGATGATCTTTATAGGAATAGAAAAAGCAATCATGAAATTCATTTGGAACAATAAGAGGTCCAGAATAGCCACACACACACACAAAAAATGCTTAGCCAGAGAAGTGATGCAGGAGGCATCACAATACTAGACCTTAAATTGAACTACAGATCCATAGTAACAAAAATGGCAATGGTATTGGCACCAAAACAGACATGAAGACCAATGGAACAGAATAGAAGACAGAAGCAAACTCACATACATATAGTTATCTCATACTAGAAAATGACGCCATAAACATACATTGGAGAAAAGATGGCCTCTTCAACAAATGGTGCTGGAAAAACTGGAAATACGTATGGAGCAAAGTGAAATTAGACACCTACCTCTCACCCTACACAAAACTCAAAGTAGATCCAGGACCACAGACCCATGTGCCTAACAGAAGAGAAATTAGACACAACTCTCCCACATGTCAGCTTCCAAAATAACTGTCTCAGTAAGAATTTTAAAGCATAAAAAGCAAAATCAAGAATCAATAAATGGGATGGAGTCAAACTAAAAAGCTTCTTCACAGCAAAGGAAACAATCAAGAACATGAAGAAAGAGCCCACAGAATGGGAGAAAATCTTTACCACCTACAACTCAGATAGACTTTAATCTCCAGGATATACAAAGAAGTCAAAAACCTTAACACCAAAAGGAAAAAAAAAAATCAATAAAGGGGTAAAGGAACAGAACAGGCACTTCAAAGAAGAAATACAAAGGGTCAAAATATATATGAAAAATTGTTCAACAACTCTAGTAATTAGAGAAAAGCAAATTAAAACTACACTGAAATACCATCTCACTCCAGTCAGAACAGCAATTACCAAGAATACAAGTAGCAATAAATGTTCATGAGGATATGGGGAAAAAGGTTCACTCATTCATTGATGGTGGGACTGCAAATTGGTGCAACCATTATGGAAAGCAGTATGGAGAGTCCCTAGAAAACTTGGAATGGAACCACCTTTTGACTCAGTTATCCCACTCCTCCATTTACACCCAAAGGATTTAAAATCAGTATACTATAGTGATGCAGCCACATCAATGTTTATAGCAGCCCAATTTACAGTAGCCAAGCTATGGAACCAACTTAAGGGCCCTTTAGCAGATGAGTAGATAATGGAAATATGGTATATACACACAATGGAATATTACTAAGCCATAAAGAACAATGAAATTATTGAATTTGCTGGTAAATGGATGGAACTAGACAATATCAGGCTAAGTGAAATAAGCCAATCCCAGAAAGCCAAAGTCTGAATGTTTTCTCTGATATGTGCATGCTAACTCCCAACAAAGAGGGTAGGGAGTTCATTGGATTAAACAAAGGAAACTAATAGGAAGAGAGAAAATAGGAAAAACAGTAGAATGAATTATACATAACATTCATGTCCATGTGTGTAAATACACGACCACTATAACTCCACATCCTGAACATCCACAAAAACAGAATTGTAACTAGAATAAGTTATACTTCACTTTGTATAATATGTAAAAATACAGTCTACTCTCTTTCATCTTTGTTTAATTCTTTAATCTATTTATTTCAATCAATTTCTCTTTGTCTAGAGAAATTATACATATCCTTTTATGTTTGTCCAGAAATGTATCATTTTAGAAGCTGTTTTCTTTTATAGATCTTTACCATTACTTGAAATGAACTTCTGCTGATGGGTCATGTTCTCAGCTACTGTTTGTTTGAAAATACCTTTATGTGTTCTGGATTTCTGAAAGAATCTTCCAGACTGCTTTCATTCATGTTGACAGGGTTTTGTTTTCAGCATGTGACTTTCAATTGTTTCCCGGCTTTTATTGTTTTGATGATAAATTGATACATAGTCCTGTCATTGCTCCTCTATAGT
This sequence comes from Callospermophilus lateralis, assembly GCF_048772815.1. Taxonomy (NCBI): domain Eukaryota; kingdom Metazoa; phylum Chordata; class Mammalia; order Rodentia; family Sciuridae; genus Callospermophilus; species Callospermophilus lateralis. The sequence continues at coordinate 9,443,228 of NC_135321.1, forward strand.
TAATATGCTCTTCTCTGGCTTTTTCCAAGATTGTTTCATTACGGATGGTTTTGAAACCGTTCATAATTGTGAATGTGTCAATTTATCGTGAATACACAACCCTCTAAATAGGTCTGTAGCAAATAACAGAATATTTCAAAACACATAAAGGAGAAACTGACATAATTGAATTTATAAATAAACAAACATTGTTGTAGATTCAATATGCCTTTCTCAATCGTCTGTGAAACAACTAGACAGAAAAACAGAAATGCCAAAAAAGACTTGGTAATATTAGCTAACTTAATTGACATGTATAAACCACAGCAACAAAATGAAAGAATGCAACATTGATGTGTGTTGGTATTTTCATTAAGATAGTCCATATGCTGTGTCTGAGAATAAATAACTTAAAATATCTGAAATATGCTGGGCATTTTATCAGTTGTTTAAGCATTTTTGAGCTGTGTGTAACAGTCTGTGATCTATTGTTTTCTTTTTAGTTCAAAATGCTTTCTAATTTCCCTTTACAGAACTCCTACATGCTGTTGTACCCAGTAAAATCCCATCTAACACCCTCATTTCAACCGGTACGATCATGTGGTGTATTCTTTATATGCTGCCTGAACATTACATCCTGTGTTTCTCTCTGGAACTGAAGGCAAAACCTTGTCCCAGAGTGGCAGCACAGGTAGGCTGGTGCATGGGTGGTAAGCATGGACTGCAGGTATGGAGTCCAGCCCACAGGTGGGGCCTGAGGCAACCAGGGTGTGCCCACCTGTCCCACAGCACCTACCTATCTTGGCCCTGGTGTGAATGTCCACTAAGCATCTATGATTACTTCAGCCTCCCACTTCCCCAAGAGTGGTGGGAAAATAGTAGTGGGCAGACCTGCATGAAGATTAGCATAGATTTGAACTAATAGACTCGATCCTTTTCCAAACTCTGATTAGCATGAACATGGACCAATAGAGTTGACCCCTAGATTAGCACATTCAAGCAGCAGCACCCATCAAGTCCCTTCCCACCCTGTGAAAGCACTCTCTCTTTTCTTCCCACCTGAATAAATCCTACTCTTTGCACCCACTCTTCCTCATCCATAGATTTAATTCTTCAAATTTGTGAGACAGAACCAGAAAGAAGTTGGCAGTGAGCTTCTGGGGTCCACTATAACACTGGAGGGTAAAGTCTGCCATTAGGTGCTGCAACTCACCACTCAATGGTGGTGAAGCACTGGACTTTTCTGGCTGCACCTTTCAGAGGTGATTCTGGGAGGCATCTCCTGCCTTGAACAGCTGCTAACACTACAGCAAGCTTTCTTACCTGCGGAGGACTGCAACTTATGCAGACCCTGCCACTAGAAAAGGAGAAACTCTGGCTTCAGTACTGCTAAGAAAACACATTCAAATGAGAACTGATGATCTTTGCCCCAAATATGCTTCTGGTTTACATTCACTGAGAAAAGAAGACATATTCTAAGTTCTCCTCTCTTTATTATAATCTTCATGAATCTTGTTCATCGGATATTACAGTTTTTAGGTTATACCATCTTTTCTGTTTTTTAATTCCTTATCTCTGTCCCTGATGTGATGCAATAGCTATTCTAATCCTTTCTTTTTTCAGTGACTACAGGGGTCTTACAACTGGTTCTCTTGATGACATTCCCAGTTGATCAGTATATCATTTCACCATTTATACTTGTCCAGCATGTGCACTTTTAAAAACAAAATCTGACCACATATTCCTGTGTTTGAAATCCTTTTATGACTTTTCTTGTTTGTAAATAAAAACTCACCCTTTTTCATGAGCTTGAAGATCCTATATTTACTGATCCTGGCAGGTTATCACAGTCTCATATTACAGTTCTCTTCCTCATCACACTCTGATCTCACTGGTTTCCACACACTCAAATTCAGAAAACTCTTATAAATAAGGAAGGGACATTCATAGTGCTCTGTGAAGCTTGCTTGGGACAATTCTAAAGGGTAGCCAACTTTATTCTTGGAAGTTATTCCTAGGTTCAGAGGAGATATGAATGCACCTTTGTCTCTTTTACTCCCACAGAAAAAAAAACGTATTCTGCTTCAAAAAAGATCATCCGTGCTTAGCCTCAGCAAATGCACCGAACCCCAGAAAACACAATTTTCCATTAACATACAACTCCATATCCATTTATTTAGTTGACATTGTAGAGACTCCCTGGAATTCTCAGGTAAGGCCAGCAGCCCCAAATCTTGTGTTTGGATTGAATGTTGAGTCTTCCTCATGAGCTTTGAATTGTTTTGGCCTCGTGGCTCACATCTGCTCACGTACCCCATTCCTCTTCCACTAGGTACTGCTGTCCTCCCCTGCCTGTCTTCCCCCACATGCATAATTTTCTACCATGAGTTGCTCTTCTACAGAAATATAGTACTATCACAATCACACAACTTATGAGTCCAACTTCTGCTTCCAGTGGAGTCCATTTAAGCTCCCTCATAAACTATCTAGATTACTTCTCCCCATCATCATGCCTCTGGACTCATTTTCTGGCTTAGGACCTGTATGTGTCTCTTACTCCTGCAGCAACTCCTCTAGGTCCACCTCGACGACTCCCTCCTTTCTACAGCCTTCTCTAGTGCCACTTCCCAAGCAGGTTTCTCTTAAATCATTGCTCATTTGCAGCTTGTGTTTTAAAAATAATATCCCTCAAACTGTACTGTGATTATTTTGATTTCAAGTCTGCTTTCTCTTCCCGACTCTTGAGTTCCTTAAAGATTTCACCTGCCATACTGAGAAAGAGCTGCCTAGACTAGAGACACATATGGCAGATGCTCTGTAGTACGTGGGTTACCTAGAGACAACAATTTACAGATTTCTAAGGAAATCTGCCTTAAGTGTTTGTATTTAAAAGTGAAAGAGAAAGGGGGAGGACAAAAGCACTTTATTTTTCTCAGCATGAGTTTGCAAAATTGTTTGTCATTTTCCTAAAAATATATGGAAAAGATGTATATTATGTTAGGACCCATGCTCATCACTACTACAATGTAGTAATTAATTCAAAAGAAAACAAATATATCAAGCACTTTAAAATAAGTGTAACTTACATATTAATGTACAGTTGAAAAAGAGCTCCTATGACCATTACTCTGTCTATTAATGGTGCATCCTCTGGAGGTAAAGTAGCTACTGGCATTTTTTAGATATTAAAGATACTGATGTTAAGACAATGTCATCTGTCCAGAAGTAACTCAGATATCGAATGACGGATTTTCAACTAGATATCTTTGCCTTCCATTGTACAACACTGCATTCTTCTTATGTTTGAGGATGATTTCCAAAAGCATGGAGGTGTTTCTTGCAGTTCAAAGGAAAAAAAAAAATCATTGGCTTCATTATTCCAGAGTCAAAAATTTCATTAAAATGTGGTGTTTAAAATCCTACATATTAAAAAGTAATACCCTTAAAAGTAACTTCATGTATCTGACAAAAAGGTAGCTAGTAGCAACTATATTATATTAACATTGAATGAAAAAATGTAACTAATCAAACCATCTATGATATATATCTGTGTTATAAAATGATTTTGCAGAGAAATGGAAATCATTGGACTTCTCTTGAAAAATTTCTTAACCTTCCATGAAAGATTATATGGATTTTAAATACCCTTATAAAGAATCACTCAACTATTTAAATTAATTAAAAATAATAAAATCCTTATATATAAATGTTAAGTTATCAATGTTCTAACAAAAAATAAATAAATATTAAAAGAGGCCGTGGCTCAAGAACAACAAACTAAAATGATTCTGCTTACTTTTCCCCCAACATTAAAGCTGTAACCATAGTTACTATTTATTATTTGCAATAACTTTTTCATGCTACGGTAGAGGGACATTTTGTAAAGGCATCAAGGGCTGTGTGAATATTTGATATCTTAGAAGCCTGGTCTGAAACCTTTTTGGTGGAAAATTCATTAGCAGTTGCTTAGCAACTGAGGTATTTGGATGCATTGAGAATTGCTTGACATGTTTTCAGTGGAAAATACTGCCATAGGGAGTGGAAATTTGGGATTTGGGATTTGGCTCTGAAATTTGAAAACATTAATTGTCCTGAGTAGTAAAACATTATATTTGAAAGACATTTTGAAAGAAAGATTTTTAAATTGAGTCTTTAAGATAAAAAAGCAATTTTCAAATTAAGCTTAGAAGAACCTACTTGCTTATGAACCTCTGTAATCTGAAGATAACATCAGGAATTATTTTTATAAGAAATTATATAAAAATTCAAAATATAATAGGAAGGAGATTCTTGTTTAGATAGGCGATTAAAGTTATTTCACATAAAATTAATGGGTAGGAAGGGTGAAAATGTCTCCATAGTTATTGCAAGAAACGGCAATTTTTAAAAAGTAAAATACAACCATGTGTTTACTGACCAAACTCTTTTTTAAAGTTTTTTTTTTTAGTTGTAGTTGGACACAATATCTTTATTTTATTTATTCATTTTTATGTGGTGCTGAGGATCGAATCCAGTGCCTCACATGTGCTAGTGCTAGGCGAGTGCTCTGCCACTGAGCCACACCCCAGCCCTTGACCAAATTCTTCTTGGCACATATGAAACTGCCACAAAGAGTAGGGACCAGGGCCATGAGGCTGGGCACTGCAAGCAGATTGGGAAAGACAGAAGAGGAGAAAATCAAATATATATGGAACCTAGTAGGGGACCAGAGAGGACAGGAGGGCAGAGGATAGGATCTCTGGTCCCAGAAAGGGAAAGGACAAAGCCATGAGGGCAGACAAGAAAATTCAAAATGGGTTGGCCATAAAATATAAACACTGTGTCTCTAGAGTAGGGCTGGGGAGTAGAGCAGGCAAGAGGGTGAAGGAGGGGCTGTGTCAAGAGGGGACTCAGCCCTGCTCTGCACCCTAACCCCACCAGCACTCTATGGCATCACACTTCACAGTCCCCTCATTGTCCTACCCTCCAGCCTGCCACCCGTAATTACTGCCATTCCTGTTGCCTCTCATCTGCCACTGTCTTTGAAGGGGCCAGAGAAGCAGGTGGCAGGCACAGAGAGAAGCCCCCGCCAGCCTGGCCCATTCCCTACCCTGGCATCCTCTATCAGAAGTCCAGAGAGCAATAAGGGTTAGGGCCTCAGTATTTGGTGACACTCACCCTGCTGGTGAACCTGTGGATGATCTGACGCTGCATGGATTTCTGGCTTTCTAACAGTGATGAACTCCACAATGACCTCTTCACAGTGGGCCACTAGAAGGCTGTCCACTAAAGGCACATTTGGATGGAATTGAAGAGGCCATACTTGCTGCCCAGTCCTCTAGGACCTGCTAGTACTCTTTATTGTCCAGCACTTTCTGGGGCAGCCTAATATTCATGAGGCATAGGATATTCATGGGCACATCTGCACATGAGAGCTCCCCAGGCTGCCATTTTAGGGTTGTAGCTTCCATGGGTGGTGTGCAGCGTGGTATTTTTGGTTCCTTCTGGACGATCAGAATTTTTATCTCAGAGTTGCATCCACTCAGCTCCACAAGCTTTATCCCTGATGGTGATATTCTCCTACAGATGGTGATCAAGGCTGACTTTGGCATTCTTTTACGAGAACCCGGTGACCCTCTTCTTGCAGGGTCGAAGGCTTTGAAAGGCTCAAAGAATGTGAGCAGCTCTTTTTTTCCAGTCATCCTTGAGATAGTTGATGAAGCCCCTGATGATCATCGGAACAGCAGTAAATTAAACTTCCGGCTCATAAGCGGAGGTTTATAAAACTCAAGATCTTCAAAGACAGCATCTCATATTGGCCTGTTTGAGTCACACAGCGTCCTTCCCTCCATTTAGATCTCCTCTGTTGCTAAAAGAAAAAAAAAAAAGGATTCTTTTTAAATGTGAGGCACCAGTTCCAGTCATATTTAGCACCAAACCACTTTCCCAATAGCAAAGGAAGAGACGATAGTGATTATTGTAGTATCACAAAAAAGATAAAATTCCGTGAAAAGGCAGGCAAAGAATTGCTCCCATGGCCCCTTGCCCAACTCCAAGCAGCACAGTATGAAGAGAGATATCGCCTGCTTGAGGGAAGGTGTTTTAGTCAACTTTTTCATTATTGTATCCAAAAACCTGAGAAGAACCATTCAAGAGGAGGAAAAGTATTTGGCTCTTATAGTTTCCAAAGTCTCTGTCCATGGACAGCCAACTCCATTGCTCTGTACACAAGGTAAAGAAGAATGTTGTGGTGGAAGATATGGTGAAGGAAAGCAGCTCAGGACACGGCAATCAATAATCACAGGGAGCATACTCACCTCCTCCAGCCAAACCCCATTTGCCTAAATTACCATCCAGTTAATCCTTATCAGTGGATTAACTCACTGATAACCAACTGTGGGAGGCAGAGTGCGGAGTGAGGACGAAAGTTATCTCAGGACTTTTGGAGCTCAGTGCCAGGCCTGCTGTGGTGAGACCTAGCAACCAGGTAGAAACCAAATGTCAGTGTCACCAGGCCAGAGCTCTCAGATTGAGCTTTTAGACTAACCCCAGTATCGGGAGACCTGTGTTGGTGGGAAAGAACTAAGTTTCGACCTTTATCATTACCAGACTTAGAGTGGGCATGGGGCTCACCCTCACCGCCCAAGACTGTGCAGTTCCCTGTGTCCATGAGACTCAGGTGCACCCCGGTTTGGCATCAGTCACAGTGGTCAAAAGATTCCCTCCACCTACACTATCCCAACCTCAGGCAGCATAGTCTAGAGCAAGACCCCGTGCACTGGGGATAAGAAAGCGTGGTAATCATGGGACTTTGCCTTGGAACTTAGTGCAGGTTGATGAAACCTAACGCTGTGCAGAAGTCTAATGACCTCCATCCCCAGAGCAGAGGCCATGAGCAGAGCCCCAATACCAAGCACACACGTTTCTCCAGTTGGCTATTTCAGTCAGCATCACCTGTGACTGGTTGCAGTTATTTGGGGCTACAATTTTACCTCAATAATTGGCAGCACATACCACTGTGGATCTTGGTGCTACCCCAATGATGGGCTGAACTTGTGGACTGAATCTTATGATTTTGACAGAGTATTGTGGCCTTGATCGCCACAGGCAGGACATAGAAGCATGGAGCGGGTCTCTCCACAGTGATTCTGCTCAGAGCCAGGTCAAATCCTGCAGTGCCTCACTATCAGCTAGTGACTTGACAAGGCGACAGGCTTAAGGAGAGGCCTGTGAGGACAGACTGCCCTTTCTAGGGTTTCAGCCATCACTAACCCCACAGTTCATTCTGAATAACACACTAGCTGCAGAATTTGAAAAAATCTGGGCTTGGATCACCCTCTAGTGCTAAAACAGTGAAAACATACTATGCGGTTGGCAGCAAATCTGGGCTTAGTGTGCCCTCTAGTGTTGATATAATAATAAAGGTGGCCATGGGCCCAGAGCAAATAAGCAGCATCCTTAAAGTTTCTGGAAAGTTAGGCACAAACAGGCTGATTTTAAATATGAAATCATATTGATATATTTTCTGATAATAATATAATAAAAACTGAAATCAATAACAAGAAAAACTTTTGAAAATATACAATTCATGAAATTAAACAACTTAATCTTGAACAACCAATGAATCAAGGAAGAAATTGAGAAGAAAAATTTAAAAAAATCAATGGAGGACACACATACCTATGAGATGCAACAAAACCAGTACACCAAGGAGGAAGTTCATAGCAACCAATGCCTACATCAAGAAAAAAGAAAGATCCCAAATGTATAGTATATCGCTACATCTCAAGATAGAAAAAAGGAAAGATCAAAGCCAAAATTAGTAGAATCAAAGAAATAATAAAGGTTTACACACAGGGCTGGGGATGCAGCTCAGTAGCAGAACACTTTTCTAGTGTGTTTGAAGCCATGAGTTTTATCCTCAACATACACACACACACACACACATACACACACACACACTCACAAACACACAAACACACATCTAACAAAGAACAACAACATGAACATAAATAATACCAGAAATAAATAAATAAGAAACTTAAAAATATTAAAAAATATAAAGACCAATAAAATGAATCTGTGAATCTGGTTCTTTAATAAGATAGTGAAAATTGACAAATTTATCCAGATTAACTGAGAAAAAGAGATGACACCAACAAATAAAAAGAGATGAAAAGAGATGGATTAGGCCCTAAAAAAAAGAAATATCAAGACCATTAGAGATTATTGTTAACAAATTTGATAACCTAAGATGAGTTCCTGGACTTAAATTGTTACCATAATATAATCATGAAGAAATATAAACTTGAGGAGAACAATAATGAACAATAATACTAAATCAGTAATAAAAGTAGCTCATATTGGAAAAGACCAGGATAGGATGACTTTACTGCTGATTCTACCAAAAATTTAAGAAGAATAAATACAAATAATTCTTGAATTATTCTGGAAAATGAAGAGGTGAGAACACTTCCAAAAACATTCTGAGACCAGCATACTCTGATGCCAAAAAAAAACAAGGGCACAACACACAAACACACACACACACACACACACACACACACATACACACCACGGGCAATATTCTGAATGAGCATAGGTGCAATGATTCTCAACCAAACACAAACAAATGAACCCAACAGCATACTCCAACCAAGTGGGATCTATCTCAGCAATGCAAGGATGGTTAAAGATTTGGAAACATGTAATTGTGGTACACTACATCAACAGAATGAAGGACAAAAACCATTAGGTAATCTCAACAGAACAATAAAAGGCCTTTGCTAAAATTTAATATTCCTTCCTGGTAAAAGTTCCAGCATATTACATGTAGGAAGAACATAGCTCAACCTGATAAAAGCAATTCATAATAAGACAATATATAACATACTGACTGGGGACAACTGAAAACTTTCTCACTAAGTTGGGGAACAACAGGAATAGGCCTGAGTTCACTGTTTTTATCCATCAGAGTATTAGAAGTTCTACCCACGGTAATGAGACAGGAGAAAGAAAGAAGGGATCTCAAAATTGGAAAAATGGAAATCAAATTGTCATGGTTGGCATATAACATAATATTGTAAAGATATCCTGTGTTAATAGATTAGAAGCATCAATATTTTTAAAATGCTAATGCTTCTCAAATGATCTACAAATTTAATTAATTCCCTATCAAACTATCAATGATGCTTTTCACAAAACTAGAGGAAAAAAATCCTAATATTTGCATGAAACCACAAGATCTTGAATAGCTAAAGCCATCTTGAGCAAAAAGAACGAAGCAGGAGGCCTTGCACTACCTAACTTCAAAACATACTGCAGAACTGTAGTCATCAGAAGCACATGGTACTTGCATATAAACACAGACACATAGGACAATGGAACTAAACAGAGAGTCCAAAGGTAAAGCCACACATTTACAATCAACTGATGTTTGACAAAAGTGCAAGGAACACACCTTGGTGAGAGTATGGTGTTTTCCAAAAATGGGTCTGGAAATGTTGGCTATCCACATGCAGATGAATGAAACTAGAACCCTATAACTCGTCACTTACAAAAATCATCTAAAAGCAGATTAAAATTTTAAATATAAGTCTTACACAATAAAACTATTCAGCATAATAATAGAGAAATTATTCACAACATGGGAATGAGCAAGAGTTCTTGAACAAGAAAAAAAAAGTACAGGAAATAAACAAATTAAATTACATCAAATTAGAAATTTCTGCAAACAAATAAGATTACATCAAGCTAAAAATCTTCTGCTCAGCACAGGGAACACTCACCAGAATGAAGAGACAACCATCAGAATGGGAGAAACAGTTTTAACTCTACATCTAGTAAGGGGTTAATAAACAAAATATGTAAAAAATTAAAAAAACTCAACAGCAGAAACACAAATAACCCAAATAAAAAAATCAGCAATGGATCTGAATAGACATTAAAAAAAGACATACAAATGGCCAAGAAGTATGTAAAAAACAAACAAATAAAAAACAACCAAAAAACCTCAGCATTACTAAAAAACTGGGAAATGCAGATCAAAACCAGAATGAGATATCAACCTCACCTCATTAAAAAAAAAAAGGCTCTTATCAAAAGGAGAAAATATAATGTGTGCTGGAGAGGATTTGGAGAAAAAGAAACCCTTGCATACTGTTGCTAGGAATGTCAGTAAGTATAGGCATTACATAAAACAACATGAAGGGTCCTTAGAATATAAAACATAGATTTACTATGTGATCCCACTACCCCACTATTGGGTATCAAACCAAAGGAAATAAAATCAGTTTGTCAAAGCTACATCTTCAGTCCCATGTTCATAGCAGCACTATCCACAATTCTAATGGCAAGAAATGCAAACAAGTTAAGTGTCCATCAACTGATTGAGGCATAAAGAAAATGTGGTACATATATCTCATGCAATATTATTCAGCCATAAATAAATAAATAAAATCCTGTTATTTGCAGCAACATGGATGAAACTGGAGATCATTATATTAAGTGGAATAAGTCAGGCATAGATAGGTGCAGCCCAATCTCAGTCACAAGTGTAATCTGAAACAATAGCTCCCACAGAAATCCAAGAAAATTATGGTTACTTGACATCAGAGAGAATAAAGTCTGCAGGGGGATTGGGTTTGTCAATGCAAACCCAGGTGAAGTTAAAAAGAAACAAGAAGTTCTAGTGTGCAGTTGAATGGTAGGATGACTCTGTATAATGATAATACATTGATCATTAATAAAGCTAGAAGAAAGGATTTTGAATGTTTTCATAATATGATATGATCCTATACTTAGATGCTCCAAAAAACTCCATCAAAAGCCTGCTAGAACTAGTAAATTTGTCAAAGTAGCAGGTTACAAAATCAACATACAAAAATCAGTAGCTTTCCTATATACTGATAATTGATTTGCTGAGAAAGAAATCAGAAAAACAATTGTATTCATAATAGCCTCAAAAACCAAACAAATAGAAAAACCAGGAATAAAGCTAACCAAGGAGGTGAAGGACCTCTGCAATGAAAACTGTAGAATATTGACGAAAGAAATGTAAGAATTTAGAAGACAGACTTACCATGTTCATGGATAGTCAGAATTAATATTGTTAAAATGACCATACTACCAAAAGCAGTGTACAGATTCAATGCAATCCCCATCAAAATACCAATGACAGCAATGCTGGAGGTATCACATTACCTGACTTTATAATACTGAGTTATAATAACCAAAACTGCATGGTATTGCCATAAAAAAAAAACAGACATATAGACCAATGATACAGAATAGAAGACAAAAACTCACGCCTCTATAGTCATCCTATCCTTGACCAATGTGCCAAAACATACACTAGAGAAAAGATAACTTTTTTACCAAACAGTGCTGGGAAAACTGGTTATCTATATGTAAAAGACGGAAACTAAACCTTTGTCTCTCATCCTGCATAAAAGTCAAGTAAAAATGAGTCAAAGACCACAGAATTAGAGCAGAAACTATGCAACTCCTAGAAGAAAACATAAGGTCAACACTGAAGCTTTTAGGCACAGGCAATGACTTTCTCAATGGGAATCCTAAAGGTCAGAAAATAATGCCAATTGTAATTAGGGAAATGCAAAACTACATTGATATTTCATCTCATACCAGTCAGAATGGCAGTCTTCAAGAATACTTGCAGAAAGATGGATGGTTTCCATCTTCTTAAGCAAAATAAGTCTAACTCAGGTCAAGAGTCCTATGATTCCTTTCATATGTGGAAGTTAGAGAGGGAAAAGGAAAACAAAGGTGGAGGTGGATTTCCCCAAAATTAAAGAGAGATAGGTAGAGAAAAGGGACTAAGGGGTGGGAGGAGAAAAGTGCTGGGGAGTTGGCCAAATTGTATTGTTCTATTCTGTGCATGTACAGATATGTAACAGCAAATCCCATCAATATATACAACTCTAATGCACCAATTAAAAACTTGAGGAAAAAGTGTGTTTGAAGAGATAGATATGCTTAACTGATTCGAACCTTAACCAATGTATACATTTTCACATGATACTCCATAAACCTACAAAATTTTATTTCTTAATCATCTTTTTTGATGACCTTCTCAGTACTTATTAAGTGATTTAATAAGCTCAAAATCTCAAGGAACAGACAGTTAAAAATTTAAGAAATCAAACTTATACAGCTTGTTTCTGGGGGAACAGGATCACAAACTGTCCAGTATTTTAAAAATGTAATGTTTTCAGCAGTTAGATTCATGGCTTGGGTCCATGCCTTAATTAACAAATAAAGAAAATATGGTTTTTAAATAGAACCCATGGCATTATAAAATTGTTTCATGGTGATTTTGTAGCTATTTAATTGCATGTGAATATTGTCAATTTTCACTCATATTGTAAAGGAGGGACACTAACATAAAAAGTGGGTGGTTCTCCTGGATACTTAAGGAATGTAAACTGCATAAACCCTAATATCTATATGTATTTGAAGAATAAAGGAGGTCACATAAATCTTAGAGCTTAGCAATGTTGGAAACCAGATCAAACAAGAACATCAAATTACCTGTTAGGAAAAAAAAAAGTTAGCATCAATTTCCAGCAGAGCATTGCTTTCTTTCCCAGTGTAAGCTTGTACATTGCGAAGGGAAGTAAAAATAATCCAAACAAAATAAAACTGGCTGTACCGTTTAACTAAAGTCATCTCCAGAAAGAGAGTTCACTGTCCGCGTAACATGCTGGACAAAGACCCAGTATGTTAGGTCACTTTACCAGAAAAGCATTTGTACATACATCAGAACCCCGAGGGTGTCTTAGAAAGGCACTGGGTCTTGGGGAGTGGAGGATAAGTAGGGAAAGACAAAAGGAGAAAAGTAAGAACAGGAAAGAAAGCACAACACCTTCAACTCTCCAAGAAGTGTCAGTAAAGAAAGCCAAAAGCTGCTATGCCAACTTGTCAACCCAGGAGGGTATTCTTGAACCTGAGTTCAGTGCCTGCTATCTCCTGCAAAAAAAGAATTTCATAGTGAGACTCAAAACATTGTAGCCTATAAAAATACTCCATCCCTCTAGGGGGAGAAAAAACAAGAATAGAAAACTGTAAGCCCAATTTCTTTAATTAAAATATATATATATATATATATATATATATATATATATATATATATATATATATACACAAAACACCTTAATCGTAGGCCTTGAATTATATTTGGATATGGTGTTTTACAACATTTCACTGCTATGAATAAAAGACCTGACGAGAACAATTAGAGAAGGATAAATTTATTTGGGGGCTCATGATTTCAGAGGTCTCAGTCCATGGACAGTCGACTCCATTCTCAGGGATCCAGGTGAGGCAGAATATCACTGTGGGAGAGTGTGCTGGGGGGACAGGGCTCCCATGATGATCAGGAAGTTGACAGAGACCAGACTCCACTGGCCATATGCAAAACGTATACCCCAAAGGCATGCCTCCAATGACCCTCCTCCCCAGCCACACCCTATCTGCCTCCAGTTACCACTCAGTTAATCACGTCAGGGGATTAATTCACTGGTTGGGTTAAGAATCTTATAACCCAATCATTTCTCCTAAACCTTCTTGTATTGTCTCCCACATGAACTATTGGGGGACAGCTCACATCCAAACCTTAAATACAAGGAAGTCGGATGTAGGAAAGAAACCTTGAATCAGACAATGTCAACTTGAAAATAGAAATGAAAATAAAAGAGAAAAATGTAATGAGAATTAAATGAATCAAGGAACTAAAAGTTGGAAAAGGCAAAATAGAATTTAAAAAAGTGAGAATTTTCTGGTGAAAACAGGATTGGCTACAAATTCAATAAGGAACCAAAGAAAGTAAAGAAGGAAAAACAGGAAGCAAGGATGTGACAATGAGAATAATAAAGAATCCATTTCTTTGAGAAGAAAATGATTAAAACACAAGACAAAAGAATGCAGCAGGTTGGAGATGCAGTTCCAGGGTAGAGCACTTGTCACCACACAGGAGGCTCTGGTCTAATCCCCAATAGTGCAAGCAAAATAAAATAAAAAGATGTACCAAATTCTCCAAATGGAGAACTCACAAAAAAAAAAAAAAAAAGAGGAGAAGAGGAAAGTAAGAAAACAAAGAAAAAAGAGTAAACTCTGTGAATATTCATAATACTATTAAAACTTTCAAAAAGCAAGAACATCCAAATCTACATATTGAAAGACATCAGGAAATAATTGTTCAGACTACCGTTTCAAGGCTGTGTGCAGCTTTGGAAGAGAATGCCTCTCTACAAGGTAATTCACACACACTGCATATTCTTCTATAACTCCTGTGTCCACTCTGCCAATTTCTTCAAGGTTCATCTCCAACAGAACCCCACCCCACTTACTGTACAGGTACCTCCAGGCATCTTTGCTTTACTCTGTGGGAAATTTGGCTGGCAGAACTCGTGTAAAAATACTGATACCTGCTAACCACTACACCTTTAGTAAATTCTCCTTTATTTCTGATCCAAGAAACTTATGAAGCCTCCATAACACTCTGAGGCTAATTTATGAGAAAGCATGAAAGCTCATGTTAATAATTACAAAACATTTTTCTTTAAATATGGAGGGAAATGTCCTAGGCACTCCAAATAAGACAAAGAGAATTTCAAAAAGCAAAGCTAATTCAATATTGGAAAGTCTACTATTTTAATATACCACATTAAAAAGACAAAATAAAATATATATTTTTTTTCATTGATGCTGAATAATGTCTGAAAACTTGCATTTTTCTTAACAGACATTCAATAGATCCAAGTCCAAAAATAGTTAGGGACCAATAAATTATATCATTTCTATTATCTAAGATAAAATCCAACCTCCCCCCAAATCCTGGAGATATTAGCCAATGAATTTATATATCATAAACCAAGTAGTGATTTAAGAACTGAAAACAAGAAGTAAATTTACTTGTATTTGTGGATTTGATATTTTTCTCACAAAAATATTTAGATAAGATATAAATTAATGTACAGTAAACAGTGGATTTTGTAAAAATAAACAATAAGTAGAGACCATAATGATAGAGGCTTCATTTATAATAGTAACAAATAATATTAAACTCTTAGGAATAAGCATAATGAGAAAAGTACATAATCTATGGAAGAAAAATATCAAAACACTCCTGATAGACAAAAACATTTTGAATGATGAGAAAAAAAATTGCCTGGTTCTTGGACAGGATGGGCCCACATCCCTAACAGATCTGTCACCCCCAAATTACTTTAAATTTAATGAATACCAATAATCTGCAGAAGTGAGGCTCACTCAGAGACCTAGAGCCACTGAGAGACTGATGTGAAATTTAATCTGCCCTTGTGGTTCTGATCTACTTGCTGTGGGCCCCTGAATGTCTCTTCCTATTTTATTCCTCTCTCCCTTTTGAATTCCTGCTCTGCTGCCTTTCAGTCCCTTGTACAAATGCAGAAGCAACAGTCTAACATAGACTGTTTAATCAGGCACCACCGGTGCATGCACTGTAATCATCTGACAAGTGCCTTTTTATGTACCATGCTTGGTGACTCTGCTTCCTGATCAAACCCTGACTGATAAAGTCACACTTACAGAACATAGTAGGCTTCAAGTTCATTAGAGGACTTCAGATGAATATCACTTTCAGTATTTCCAAGGTATACTCACCACCTCAGGACACATTTGAGCAGTTCATAATAGACATCTCTTCCCTGTGAATGTATAATACTAAATTGAATTCATCTCACGGCATAGAAGGTAAAGATTTTTTCCACATCACTTAATTTCATTCATGTATCCCACTTACATTTTGCCTACATCATATGGGTTTAATTTTAATTACAGCTGATTATTTTTCAGGCTTTCTCAAATTATACTCAAAAGATTACTCATTTCCTCATTACTTAGCAATCCCATTCTTTGTGATAATTCTTAGAAATATAACACTGAATATTTTAGTTTTTAATGAGTTTTATTCTTTGAAAGCAAACTTTTCCTAATATTTTATACTATCATCACCTGAGGTCATTTTTCTTTAATATTCTCTTTAACAAATATGAAATATGTCGCTGTAAATTAGGAACAATAATGGGGGTTATAGTTGTTGAAATCCAGAGAAGTCCCTAATTCATGCCTACACACCACACCACCTTAATGTTTCAATGGGTAGAATAACCCATCTCTTCACTTGCCTGACACGGCTCTACACTCTCCTGGTGTAGCCATGAGCACACATGCGCATCTGACATTGTTATCCAGCTAAGCAGATGATTGAAGTCAAGCTTAGAGAGATGAGAAATGGCCCAGGAGGAGAGAGCTAATAAGGGTAAGAACTGCACTGAAGCCCCGTGTGCCTCTAGACTGAGCTCTTAACTCTCCAGGATAAGCTTTTATTTTTTAAATAGACTCTGGCCCTCATTCCAGCATACAATTTCTTTGACTCTATTCAAATTCTCGCAATAATGTTCTCTTTTAGCCGACACCAATTGTTAGAAAATGCTTTCATCTACAATAGGATCTTCTGTAATTTCTTCCTGAATTCCCGCTTTGTGCCCCTGAAGCCGCACAGAATTGGCTCCCTGTCTTACGCACAGGTGCTCATTCCCAAGCTGTGACTGTGCTTCACATCAGTTCCTCTTTGACAAACGTTATTCTCACTTCCTTCAGATCTTCCTTTTTATAAGGCCAGCCTCCTATAATCCTTGTCATCCAAACTGTGGCATGTTATCACTCCCTGTAAAAATAGCATCCATCAACCTTGAAGTAAACTGGCCGGCTTTCCCAGCAAATAAATATTCAAAGTATAATTAGGTGAAACAATAACAATGTAGTTCTGGATAGCTGTCCATCAGGACAGCTGTTGCAGCTATTTCCAACTGTGTCTACCTATTTGTGACTGTTCTCACTGCACAGTCCTGACTGTCAGGAAGGCCATGTCCTCAGGAGAGCCTAGCCTACCGAAGATTTACGTTAATAATTATTAAACAAACAAGTACATGTTACGTAAAGGCATTTTCTGAAGAAGATTCTAATTCCAAGAACTGTATCCAATAGAATTTTATACTCCACCATTTGGAAGACTCTTCTTTAGGACCTTTATGTCTGAATTGGGACTGTAACACAGAATTAAAGTAGGTCTATTTTAATTAAAGGGAAATGACATTGCCCTTTAATTGGCTCAGGGTATTACTCCAGGCATTGTCACACTCCCTCTTTTTCAGCCACTCAACCTGTTATTTATATTAAACAAATTTGTGTAAAAAGTGATGTTAAAGGATTCATACTTATGGGAGAATGGTTTCCATAGCAGAGTATTTGTTATGGTTTAGATGAGGTGTACTTCAAAAGCTAAGGTGCTAGACAACGTGAGAAAGTTAAAAGGTGAAATAATTGGATTATGTGAACCTTAATCTAATCAGTGAATTAATCCCCTGATAAGGCTTAACTAGGTGGTAACCTTAGGTAGGTGGGGTGTGGCTGGGGGAGGTGGGTCATTGGGAGTGAGCTATGGGGTACCTATTTTGTTGATGGTGAGGAGAGCTTACTTTCTGCTTCTTGGTGCCAGGATCTGAGCTGCTTTCCTCTGCCACGCTATTCCACCATGATGTTTTGCCCCATCTTGAGCCCCGAGGAATGGAGTCAGCTGTGTATGGACTGAGATCTCTGAAACTGTAAACCCCCAAATAAACCTTTCCTCCTAAAATTGTTCTTGTCAGATATTTTGGTCAAACACTGAAAAACTTGACTAAAATTGTTTCCATCATGGTATCTGCCCATTTTTTTTTTATAATGAGTTTTCATTATTCTTGATTTTGCCCATAACTGGACAACTCTGATTCGGCTCATATCTGATTAACACATCAAAGCTCTGGAGAGATTCTAACCAATGCCTGCCCTTAGCCTAGTCTCTGGCCTGTCTTATCATGGCTTTGCAACTCCCTCCTCAGGAAGGAAGGGTGATCTAATTTGCTGCATTGCACAAGACAGTCACTGCAGTGTTCCATATAATCCTCTATGTGCCCTATGATTTTCCAGGATTCAGGAGGAAGTACATTCTAGAATTCCCAAGAAGTGGAGGAGGTGATATTTCTTCTGTCTTACCTAACAGACATTTTTTCATCACCTTATTTCTGGGATCCTATGACTCAGGGGGAAAGAGTTACTTTATCAAGATTTGTTACTATCCTTATAAGAATCTTAGAACCTTATAAACCTAGAATGTTCCTCTCAGAAGCGCACTTCTACAGAATTGTGAAGTTGCTGTCATCAGAAATCCATACCCTCTGGTAGATTTTTCAAACTTGATCCAAATATTCCTTATACTCTCTTCAGCTACCCAAGTACACCACAGAAATCTTACATCTGACACCCAGTTAATTCCACAAATTCTACTCATGGTCTTTAAATTTTCTTTCTTCTATTTTATTTCCATTTTTTTCCTGAAAATCTTGGAATGATTTACAGGCTTTGCATTCCTTTGAATTCATAGGTAGATCACTCTTAGACTCTTGTAAAATCTTAAACAGAACAGTAATGGTACTTTGATATACGTATACAGTGTGGAGTAGGGTTCATTTTGGAATAGATATATCACCATAAATACATACAGTTTTGTCAAATACAAAAAGAAAGAAAAGGAAAATTACTGGTGAAACTGGCGTCTCCAGGGATACATTTTGCTTAGGTATGCAGGTGCCCCCAACACTCCTCCTGGCTGCTTCTACTGATGCCTAACTTTTGCTGCTGGACCTGCACAGTCTTTATAGTGCTTTATCTCCAAATAACAACAAATCATAATCTCTAATTCATATCTCACAACCACTATTCTCTACATAAACAATCACAACTCAGATGCCCTCATATCAACATGAATTCCATCACTCACTTGAAGAGTGTATTCTAATTTTAACTTATAAATGTCCTCCTTTTCCTTTCCACTTGCACCTAAGAATGGAGGATTGAAGACTGGCCAGTTGTATCCATCCATGTGAAGAGCAGTGTTGGAGTCTGGTAATGATATCCTTTGCTTCTAATTGCTTGTTGTTCCACACACTAGTTACCCTCTGCCCAAAGACATTTTTCATGAACTCCCTTGGTGAACTATCTTTTCTGAGCTTTAACTTTGGTTCATGGCCTCTTGTTTTTCAGTCCATTACCTCCCCAAATAATTTGTGGCTTATCATTTTCTTTGTCCTTCAACATTTTATTTAACTAAAATAAAATATATTTATGTTGGTTTGTTATCAGGTCATTTTCTCATTTTCTTTTCATAGCTCTTATCAGTAGATAAGAAATTAACTCAAATGATATTTTTCACTTTCATGATTAATATATTTAGTAAATATATAATACCATCATTAGGCACTGGCTCTGTCTGAGATTCCTTAAGTAGGAATGTAAACAAAAAAGATATTTTAAATGCAATAAGCTAAGCAATTTCTGGTGCAAAAAAAAAGCATGAACTATATATTATGTTTGTTTTAGAACTTTTGAAGCTGGAATTATGCAAAAGATGCACAACCTCTTGGAATGTCACTAGATGGATACATAAGCTTGCCTAGACTGTTTTGTAGCCACGAAAAATAGGCTTTGTTTGGTGGCTTATCAAGTTCAGGATCCACTTGATAAGCCAAGTTGATCAGAACTGCATATAATTTTATGAATTAATTTTCCTATTAGAACTTGGCAATATATTTTTTTAAACCCTGAATTGCACAAAATTCCTTTAATTAATTGATCAATAAATGACTCAATTTATGTTATCATTGAAGTGGGAATCTACATTCTGGGTGTTGAAATGGAATCAATGCAAACACACAGCAGGAACTGCACACAATTCCTACCTACCTCGTGTACTTCTCACTTACTTGTTTGCCTTAACAAGTAAGATGGCAGCTCTAAGGGAACAAGCAGGTAAATGGAAAGAGAGTCCCTGGATACTGTGCAGAGTTCAACTATCTCTAACTCCCCCAGACACCACTTGCTCCTCAGCTTGCTTACTTAGTGGGTGTCTGTTTGCAGATATCTTCATCAAGAGTAACAGCTGATTGGAATCCCTAAGAGCTGCCTGTCACAATTTGCAAAAAGCTCAGCACACTTCAAAGAGTTGTTCAGGGTAAACACTCAGTGCTTTCTGCCAGGACAGACCTGTATGCTACTTGGGAAAGTGGGCATTCATTGTGTGCCTCTCATTCTATTGGTTCACAGTTGCACCGACCATATTCTGAAGGGTCACACACTTGTGTGTATATGCGTGTTATACCCGGCCATAGAGATTTATTGGTTTTCTGAATGGTTTTCAGCTAATTCTACTCCTTAGCAAAACATTTAAGGATTTTTTGGTGTTGTTCAAAACAAATTTACCCTATTAGTATACAGACACGTTAAACTCTTAGGCAATGTAGATACTTGCTTGAGTGGAAAAAAAAAATTCTATTTATATTTTCAGAAAACATGTTTATAGCAAGGGGATATTTCCTTTACTCTGTCTTCAAATTTTGCTACTTTTATAAAGTTCACGAATCACTGAATCTTCCAGAGGTGGCCACCGTTAATTAATGGTACGTGTCCTTCTCCTCTTTTTTTTGTGTGTGCACACATATGGCACACACATGTGTATATGAACTTATGGACATAGATAGTTCTAAACGTTATCGCTTACTGCTCTGCATCCCGCTGTTTTGCTCTGTCCCATATTGTGGGTTCTTCAGCCGTTCAAACAGCTTCACCCTCTCTTTCTGTTGGTTCCTATGAGTCAGTTGCCCAGCCTAGTCAGGGCACGTTGAGTGCTGTTATCTCAATACACACACCTGCTTCTGACTGGCTGCCTCACCCCTTCTTCTCCCACGCCCCCAGGTTTGCATGTAGTCTGAGTTCCCTCATCTCCCTTCCCTCCAGCCCCTGGGGGTCCCTGGATTCTCCACTTGAGCACTGTGTAGGGAGGTTTCACGTCCAGTCCTCATGTGGTTATCCCTGGGAGCCAGGGGAAGAAACCCAGTTGGATCTGGGAAAACATCGCATCTTCCATTTGACAGCCAGGTTTGCCTTGATATGGGCCACCCCACCAGCACAGCCTCCCTAGGAGTGGCTATGACTGTTGAGGTGATTTTTAAAACTCCTCTCTGTGCCACAGGGCACTCAACAGTTTATAGCTTTCATGAGTAACCCCCTCCCTTGGAGGACAGAGGAACTTGCTCATAGATGTTGACTGAGCATTCATGGAAGGGTGCCGAAAACTCAAGGTGTGTTCTGGGTCCTGAGTGGGGAGACTGGACTTCACCCCGACCTTTCCTGACCTTGACTGTCATGCAAAAGAACATTTCTAGTTAGAAAACGTTACCATTTACAAGCACAACAGACATGCTAAAATTTACTACAGTGTAGGAAGACACTTACTTCACTAAACTCACTTTAATATCAAGCTCAACGTGTTATTTAACAGTTAAAAACATTTTATAAAGACTCAGTAAGATAAATCAAGCATTTTAGAGTCTTGTTTTTTCCAATCTGTTTCTCATATGAATTTGTAAATTTCAAAATATATTCAAAATGACATCTTTTGAAAATCTAAACTCTCTAACTACAAACTAATGTGTGAACATAACACAAGATATTTTTTAAACCTGGATTAGAGATATCCATAATATTTCCTCTAATGATTAGCATCCAAATGATTTCCATTCAACAGAGCAGTCTCCTAGGAGCCTGAAATAAAGGAGAGTAGGGAAAAGAGAAGGTGGCCAAGATATGCAGAAAAGACTCAGTAAAATTTAGTGGAAGTGGCATATAAAACAACATAGAAAAGCCTTATGGAATCAGGAAATTCCTTACCTGAATTCCAGCACCCTTCTCAATGAAATGCTATAAATATATTATGTTTTACTTTTTTTCCCCTCACAATTTTCCTCTAACGGTACAGATTTTTTTTAAGGTGAATTGATATCTGTTTTGCATTTAAAGGCAGAAGAATATAAATTAATATTAAATGTCTCACATCCTGAAATGAAATATAAATATAGTAACCCATTTTCAAAGTGCAAAAAAAAAATATGACTGAATAAGGATCATAAATACAGCTTAATTTTCAGAGAGTTAAATCTGGTAACTTAGACGGGTTTTTATAAAAGAATCATTTGCTAAGTCAGAAAATAATTACAGATGGAATAAAAACTGAAAGGTATATATTTCTAGGGTTTATGTGCATGTCCAAAATAACTAAGATAAAATTTGTCCTTGTGTGAACCAAGGATTCTCTTTCAAAAAGGACTTCTACTATGCAATAAGACTCTGAACTGAACTTTCTTCGTGAAGTTGAAATAAAATGTAAACCCCTCTATGCTAATCTGTATTTTTAAAAATAACTGCATGAAGGCAGAACAAGGGCTAACTCAAGAGAATCTCCAGTTAGGCTAATTACCTTTCCTGTGCCTTCTATAAACACTTTGTTATAGAATTGTAAACCATAAAAAATGTTATTTTTCTAATAACAATAGATTGATCATTTTTATAATAGTGGGAATAACCTAGATCAGAAGTTGCATTTTTTCTTTCCAAATAAGCTTTAGCACCGATAGATTGCACTAAGGGTAGGTTATAAATCTTTCTCTAGAAGTGACACACTTCACTTCTGCTCACATGCCATTAACCTGAGCAAGTTGTATGACAGAGTTTTCACTTGGAGAGAGAATAATAATCCCCCAAAGGCAAAAAAAAAAAAAAAAAAATCTACCACATTATGCCCCATTCTTTCTTGATTTAGTCTTTCATTCAGTTTTGTTTTGCAAAAGTTTCATTAACTCTCTGATAAAGTGAGCATGAGAAGCAATTTTTGTGCAACATCTGAACTTACTATCTTTATTCTATTCTGATATATCTATCAATGGTGACTTGATATGTCACGCGAAATGAATTAATTTTCCTCAAAAGATGATGGAAATGCTCCAATGCCTGGAGCTTCTAATGGTGGTGTGAACTAGCACCAATTATCTCATCCGTAATTATCTGTGCATGCCTATATTCTATAATTTAGTCTTAATTTCACAGCACTGTACTTTCTCATGGGTCTTACTAACTCCTTGGTTAAAGTATAAGCTTGAGCAGTTATTGGAGGACCCCAACCATTGTTATTAGTGGGTTTTTCTCTCAGGCTGGTAACTTTCCACAGGGAGGATCTGCAAAATTATCCTAGATCTGAGGACAGAGGAGAGCCTAGGGAGGATTTTGCTCAGTGAGCTGGATTGGTCACCGCATCCTACAACTCTATTTCCAGTATTTTATCTCCCTGGGGTCTTTTGCTGTGATTCATATCCCTGAGATTTTAGCCTCCTGATTTTCTTTTCTCAATAACATAATCCTGTATACTTCAGTGTTTTTTTAAAAAAGCCATAATTGCATAAATTAGGATTTATTTTTGTGTTTGTTGGGGGGGAGGGGTTCTGGTAATTTTATATGTATTTGTATTTTCATGTGTTTCTTATACAGACAACCAACAAATTAGTCAATTTCAGTTCAATCACATGACGCCAGAGAGACATACTTCACTTTTACTGAACTATTCTGAGAACTGTTTACATGAACCAGCTTGCTGTACCTCTCATCCCTTTCAGTTCTGCCAGTTGTCTTCAATAATGCTAGTCCTTCTCTGGTGGACTAAATCAGTAATCATTTACGGATCTTTTTTTTATTTCCAAAATTTTGCAAAATTATTATTTTATTATAATAATCACCTATGTCTTTTATTATAAAATTATACTTATATTATTTTTATTATACATTTGAAACAAAATTTGTACATAACATTTGTGAATTGTCTGATGTAAAATCTACCATGATGTTTTCCAATGAGTAAATTATTATTTTAACACTATTTATGGACAATTTCATCTTTTCAACAGGGATTTTAAATGCATTTATTATACAGCAAATTCTTCTTGATGAGTCTATTTATTTTTGCTTATTCTTGGTCTAGTATCACATACTTTTAATAGTATAGCATATTATCATATTTTTATATTTGGCCAAATTTCTCAAAATAATTTTTACTCATTTCTAGAAAATTATAAGATGTACCCAATGCAAAGTTGGCCATCAAATATCATAACTCTATGAACTTGGACTTATAATAAATACCACTAATGGAAAGTTAATTGTCAAGCCAAACTCCCTATTTTCACAACAATAATGCATTCCTTTCAAAATGTGTTCTTTCTTTCTCTTTGGTTCTTTCTTTTCATGCCACCGATTTCCCTGATATCCTTATTCCATTTATCTCTGTTTATGGTAGTTTTTGTGAGACTGCCAATCCTAGCTGACTCTTATTTCTATGACATTTCAAATGATACTTCCCTGGACCACTTTATTTAAAACTGAAAGTCCTCAAATGGCCTTACCCATGCTCCCCACTTATTTTTCTCCATTTCATTTTTTAAAATTGGAAGTAAATACTGATTTGGTTTAAGAGTTTTGAGGGCAGACAATTTGATGTGCTTATTTATTTTATACTCCCAGCATCCAGAATGTATCTTAACACACACACACACACAAAAAAAAAAAAAAAAAAAAAAAAACCAATAAATAAATGGAACAAGGAACTGAACAGACACTATTCAGAAGATGATATACAATCAATCAACAAATATATGAAAAAATGTTCAATATCTCTGGCCATTAGAGAAATGCAAATCAAAACAAGTTTAAGATTTCATCACACTCCAGTCAGAATGGCATCTATTAAGAACACCAACAACAATAAGTGTTGGCGAGGATGTGGGGGAAAGGGCACACTCATAGATTGCTGGTGGGACTGCAAATTGGCGCAGCCAATATGGAAGCATTATGGATAATCCTTGGAAAACTGGGAATGGAACCACCATTTGACCCATCTATCACACTCCTCTATACCTAAAGGACTTAAAAATAGCATACTACAGGGACACAGCCACATCAATGTTTATAGCAGCACAATTCACAATAGCTAACTTGTGGAACCAACCTAGATGTCCATCAGTAGACAAATGGATAAAGAAAATGTGGTATATATGCACAATGGAATATTATTCAGCATTAAAATCGAATAAAATCATGGCATTTGCAAGTAAATGGATGAAATTGAAGAATATAATGCTAAAGTGAAGTTAACCCAAATGCTGAATATTTTCTCTGACTTAAGGATGCTAATTTATAATGGGTTTGGGCGTGGGGACATGAGAGTATTAGGTGAACTCTACATAGGGCATAGGAGAGGGAGGAAGAGGAATGGGGCGTGAGGGTATGAAAGATGGTGGAATTAGATGGACATCATTACCCTAAGTACCTGTACGCAGACATGAATGGTGTGACACTTCTTTGTGTAAAACCAGAGATAGGAAAAACTGTGCTTTATATATGTAATATAAATTGTAATGCATTCTGCTTTCATATATAACAAAATTTAAGAATAAACTAAAAATTAATAAAAATATGTAAATTACAGAACAAAATAAAGAGTAATAAAGAAAATTTTCAGTGATGCATGAACCAAATTTCAGACCATAAATGAGATAGTTTAGTATGGAAGCAACAGTCACTCAGTAATAATTATTTTGTAGTGAATCTATATAGGCCAGAGATTTTTCTAGAAACTATAATTATGTTGATGAGGCATAAGACAAAAATTTAGCTCTCAAGAAATCATATTTTAGTGGACATGAAGTTAGTCTAGAGAAAATTCATCTCATAAAACAATTCAAAAATACATTTTACTAAAAGCATGTTTAGATACATAAGGAACATTAATGAAAAAAAACAATTTAAATTAAACTAAAATTTAAGTCCTGAGAAGGAAATGATCTTCTTGTGTGTGTATGTTTTCATTTCAGTACTTTTGGCCATTAGTGAAATACAAATTGAAACTAGAATTTCACCTCACACCAGTCAGAATGGCAGCTATTAAGAACACAAACAATCATAAGTATTGGCGAGGATGTGGGGAAAAGTACTTTTGTTATATAGAATGTACATAAATTATACATGTTGCATAATGAGAGCTCAATGAGTATTTATTAAATAAGTGAGTAGTATTTCAAAGGCAAGAGATTATAAAAAGGCCAATATACTTTAAAAAAAAAGAAATGGTTTTTGGAATATTTTGCAAAATATTTACAAATAGGAGTCTTCTCTTAAAAGCACGCTTTCTACTGTTGAGCAAGCAAAGCTATAAGTGAAAAACTAAACATATCACAATAAAAGTAAAGACAGTCTAGGATAATGAATATGTCTTTAAAAGATCAGAGAAAATAAAAATACCTTCAAGAATTGGGGCTGGGGATGTGGCTCAAGTGGTAGCGCGCTCGCCTGGTGTGGGTGCGGCCCGGGTTCCATCCTCAGCACCACATACAAACAAAGATGTTGTGTCCACCAAGAACTAAAAAATAAATATTAAAAAATTCTCTCTCTCTCTCTCTCTCTCTCTCTCTCTCTCTCTCTCTCTCTCCCCCCCCCCACTCTCTTTTTTAAAAAAAAAAGAATAGTTATAGTTAGATTGACATCAGATTTCCTATTCCCAACAGTAAATGAAATGCTATCCACAAGGGAAGATAATTTTAGGGATAGAATGATTAAATGTCCGTCCACTTCTTGGTGCCAAACTATTAAAGGAGGACACTCAGGAAGTACCTACATATGCTATAGATTGCATATTTGTATCACTTCAAAATGATGGTTTGGGAGATGGGCCTTTAGGAAGGAGATTACTGTGACATGAGGGTAGAATAATACAGGGTCACAGCCACGTTACTAAATAGGATTAATGTCCTTAGGAAAAGTCCTCCCAGAGCTCCACTGTCCTTTCCACCAGGGGAGGACATAGAAAGAAGACAGCTTTCTGTTAACAAGGAAACAGGATTTCCAGCTTCCATTACTGGGAAGAAACACGTTTCTGACTTTTATAAGCAAACCAATTCATGGCACTTTGTTATCACAGCCTGAATGGACCAGGACAGCATACTTAGATAAAAGGGACAAATAGAACACACAACCATCCATATGGGAGGTAATTAAATTAAAATTTATCTGATAGAAAGTGAAAATGATTGGCTTGGGCCACCTCTAGTATGGCCCTGTGATGTCCTCCTCCTGGAGTTTACACTTGTGTTTCTTCCTCGCTTGAACTGAGCTGATTTTAAATCCTTTGTAACAGGTACAACAGAAGTGTAGACTATTGCTTTTGAGACAGGTCACTCACGGTTGCGATGGCTGGCTTAGGCTCCTTTTTCTTGTCCTCTACTGTATCTCCACTGCAAAAAACCAGCTGTTATGCTCGACAACAGCCTGTGGATAATGCATTTGTGAAGGGACCAAGGCCTGCCAAGAACTTTGGGAGTGAACTTGGAAGCAAATAAATAAATCTCACTGGAGTTCTCACATGAACATGAACGGCAGTTTGAAAGACCTTGAGCTAGACCTTGAACACGCAGGTTAGTCACATACGCAATCCTGACCACAGAAACTCAGAAAATAAATGTTATTTTAAGCTGCTAGTGTTGGGAGCATTTTAAATGAAGTAATAAATGACTAAAATTATTATGTTATTATTGAAATTACAAAAACAGGCCCACCAGTTACAGTAACAGTCTGGTTGTCAAAAGGGCTTGTGGATACAAGCAGGGACGCAATCAGACAGACACTCCATACTCATGCTTCGAAGAGGAGATCCAATAGAAAACTAAAACAGACATGTGGTCAGCGGGGGCAGCAATCAACAACAGTGAGGAGCTTATGGACAGGGGAGGAGATAAAGAAAGGAAGAGATTCCATAGACCATAAAAGGTATAGGCCCAAACTTCGCCACTGGATTCCCAGTTCTAGGGCCCCTTCTCTTTGGAGAAGTCTCTCTCTGTATCTCTGTTACTTTTGTAATAAATCTATTTCTTGCTTGCTATCTCTGTGTCCTGTTCTTCAATTCTTTGCTGAATGGGAGACAAGGAACCCAGGACCCATAGATGGTAGCAAGGTAGATGACCTCCAAACAGTGAAAGACGAGACAAAGTGCATAAATTCCCTGCTTTCAGTGTTTTGGGTAAAACAATTCTGAGTTTAATTTGGAATAAAATTCATTACATTGAGCAACACTTGCTCAGTAACACCCCGTTCAGTGACCTCCATTTACCCCTCTTCCCCGTCACTCTGCCACTTGCTGCTTGCTGTATTCAGGGATCACTCCCAAATATCCAATGTTCCCATGTACATATCTGAAATTTACTTCTGGAGAAAATCTAACAAGCCACCATTAAAGGAATATCTCCCAAGATTCCTGAGAAGAGTCTGAGGATGATCACTAAAAATTTCAGAAGGATATTTGATGGGTAAAATTTTTCTAACTTAATTATTTCACTTTTCAGTCATGGTTTCCTAGTGATAACTTAAGATCCCAAAATGTTTAATCTATTTTAAAACAAATTTAAAGTATGTATGACTATGAATTTTGATCCTTGTCATACTCAATAGCTGAAGGGCTTGGTAAATTTAAGAAGTAGGTTTTAAAAATTAGCTTCTATGAGTAAATATTTTTATTTTTATCACACTTCATAGAAAAAAGATAACTCCTTGATTTTAGATTGTTTAAAGAGAGGCAGATATTCTAAATGTATCTCTCCAAGAGATTTAGAAAATACTTAATACATGCACTATAAAAACAGATATGGTATCTACATTACTGTATCAGATAGGCTACATGGGATACATTTTTCTGTAAATTTGATTCTTCTCTTCTATGAGGAATTTTATAATTTTTAGGTTGAGTTTGACAAAAGAAATTTTATAGCAGCAGGGATAATAATTAACTGTAGTTGTTTAAAAACTCTAAATGCCCTTAATACTTGGTTATTTTCACCACATTTTATATGTAAAAATCCCATAGTAATTATGAAAATTTCTCAAGATTGGACAATGTTTGCTGTGTTCCACTTCTCATCATATTTAAGAAAAAAGTCAAAAAGTATTTTGAAGCAAATATTGACATATATATACTCCAATAACAGTGATTATCAGAATGAGTTTTCAAAGCACTTACTTAATAACTATTCTTAATGAACTATTCTTCATTACAGCATGTATGAGAGTAAATTTATTCTGTTTATGATATTTTTATTTTCTCTTGAACAGAATCCACAGATAAACAAACAAATGCACAAAAAAACACTTTGGAATATAGAAATTGCTGAATAATTTACATATGCATATTTAATTGAGTCAATGATAAAATTTTAAACCATCATCAAATATAACTTTTGACTTTGTCTTACTTATAAATGTATGATTGCATATGAGTATACTCCACTGTGTGCATTATCACACTCTAAATGGAATTACTTTTGGAATTTTGAA
Source organism: Callospermophilus lateralis (assembly GCF_048772815.1). NCBI lineage: Eukaryota > Metazoa > Chordata > Mammalia > Rodentia > Sciuridae > Callospermophilus > Callospermophilus lateralis. The sequence continues at coordinate 9,472,538 of NC_135321.1, forward strand.
ACTTTGGTATGAGTAATTTAGACAGGAAAATTTTGAGAAATTTGAAAGCAGTGTTTTTTCTTTCGTAGATAAAATAAGATATTCCCAGGAAAAAAAAAAGGAGATATTATTAAGATCACCAAAAAAAATGGAATGTTAAAGAAAAGTTTTGGCAATGGGGAACTTAAGAAACAATAACAAGTTTTAATCTTAAGGTGGTGAAGAAATTTATGACAGTATTAGGAAGAAAACTATCCTAAAAATAGTCTGAACTTAAAGCAGAGAATTCTACTATTAATGAAAAATTGCTGTTTTTTATCACAAGTCATTAGATTTTCCTATTGCAAATAACATTTGCCAAAATATTCCTGAGACAAAATTTTCAAGACATATAAATTTTATTGCTGACCCTTTTAAAAATATCTTTTCAGCTCTTCCCACTCTCAGAATGTGTTCATGTTCACCAAAATTTAAATACAAGATTCACCACTTCAAACATGGAAATATGATGTCTATTCCTGGAGAAATTTTGGTTATATTGCATATAGAAATATTTATTCACACACACACAAACTACAATGGATATCAAATTGAATTTGCAAATAGAATTCCTGACACCAGGACTTTTGTTTGTATCAGCTATGGTGGCTGCAAGACCAAGGAGCTGTCCTTTCTTGTTTCTCACTCTGGTCTGATAATTAATCCTTGTTCTCTGCTTATTTCACATTCAACAGTAATAGTGAAATCATGTTCTGTGACTTCTCAGAAGTATGCTCCATTTTTTCATTTCACAGTTATTAGTATTAGCTTTTTGCAAAACAAAATGCTTATTCTCAAGGAGGAAAGAAAGGGAAAAATCTCAAACTGCCTTCCGAAGACTCATCATTTCTTTTCCAATTTTTACATTCTGCTCCAAGTATTTCCAAATATCTCCATCTCACAAAGTCCCAATATCAAAATACATTGTCTGATTCCTGTAAGTGGTAGTCATATGAATTATCTGAGATTGTCAGTACTGCAGGATGGAGGGAACATTTCATCCCTCAAGAAAATAAACCCTGACTACACTTTCCTAAACCCAGTGAAAGGTTTACATCTTGAACAACTTGTTTCTAGTAAGTTCTGTGCCATGGGATTCCCCAAAGTCCGCTCCAATTTTCATAGCAAATTTTTCGGTTTTGAACTATTTTTTCACTCTATAGATGCTATGTACCCCTTGAGTATCTGGCAGAATTCTAATCTCTTTGTTCCAAAGATCCTCAAACACATGAAAAAGCAGAGCTCTATCTTGACCTAAATGAGTCAGCATGGAATCATTTTCCAAACAAGTACCTTCCCAGCTTCCAGACAAATTCCATGACTCATTTTTTTGAACAGACATATAGAGGTGTGCCCTGTTTCACACAGTAATTCTTAAGCCCTTCAAGCCTCAATAACTAGGCTTTGACTTTCTGTTTTGAAACACAGTTTGCAAAGGAAACACCATGGTGTTAAGTAAACTGATGAATAGAGTAAGTAAGCAGAGAGTTTATGTATAATCTCAGCACAATGGAAAATCCCAACAGCAATGGTAGAATGACATATTATCATGAATTCCATAGAGGGCCCTCAGGAACACATTCTAAAGTAACTGCATAAGTCAGATGTTATTTATTCCCAGAACATGATGCCTGTATTTATTACAGCAAGCTCAAACTGGATATGTAAGAAAAAGCAATTCCCACACTAAATACTGCTTGATACTGGGCATGAGGAAGAAGCCTCAGGGAACAGAACTGTATTCAGAGAAGAAAATGATTGTTAATGCTAAGTACTTTAGATTTTTTATCTTAAATCCTAACTCTAGAAGGAAACATACAGAATTTTAAATCCAGGATCTATAGATCTTTACTGACTACGATCAGGGTGATGACTGACAGGCACAATTTTTAGATTACATCTAATTAGTTAAGAATAATAAAATAAAGATTGATTTTTCCCTCAACATGTTACTCTTTTTTATTTAAAAAATACATTACAGATAATTCAAAGAACGCTTAAGTCCTATCTTTACTAATTTAGGAATCCTATTTGGTAAATAAGTGAATTGTGTGGAAGATCGGGTTGAATCAATAGAGATTGACCTTCGTACATAAACTCCATTTTAAGCTTAAAGTTGCATTTGCTGCCTTCAGGAGGACAGTAAATTTCAGAGGGGGAAACATAGCCTGATCTAAGTGTTTTACAGGCAAAATGCTTGATTCAATTTCTCCAAATTAAAATTAAAATAGATCACAGAAAATAAAACATGGTAAATAATATCCCACAGATAGCAGGATCTTCTAATAGCAGGTATTAAATATGCTTTCAATAATAAAGAGAACTCCAGAAATTCATTTTAGTTTAATGTGTTATTATAAGTATATATAAATAGATTTTCAATATTTTTACATGACATGAATATTGACTTAAAATTTTGTCTGTTAGCAATTTCTGTGGTCTAATGAATTAGCATTCATTACAGCTAGGGTAATTTTGCAATTAAAATTATTGTAAATTTTATTAGCTTTTTTTTTAACTACTTCTATTTAGCAGGGAATGTGTTACACTTTCCTTCCACATACGTCTTAGAAGAATCAATACAAGATATAAATAACAACATCCATCAATATTTTCTCAAGGTAGTTGCCCCCGGCTTCAAATTTCTTTTAACCAAAATTAATATCATGTGTACTGAAAACCTAGACTGTGACATACATTTCCATGTCTTTTATTTTAATTAATATTAGAATATATAAAGTAAAGCATAAATTATATCTATTGATGAAACTTATTGAAAGCAATTCCCTTGAGGAAAAAAAATTGGTTTTTAATTAAATGATTCTCTGAGTTTTCTCCTATACTTTTGTTTCCTAATTTAACTCTGACCTCAGACTCAGCCTACAGTTAATTAAATGTCACATATATTTAAATTCACAAGTAACCAAATTTATCGTGAAGTTCTTATATCTAAAACTTTTAGATACTTAATTTTTAATTAAAATATTATGATGATTTCTCAAATATAGAAAACTGATCTCAGCCACTGTGTCTCAGGGCCAGCTTGCATGCATACACAGACAGAGGATGCTCACGGGAGCACGGTGCATGAAGAGCCTTTGACACCAAAAATTTAGTAATTTTTAAAGTCTGAAAATTGTAAAAATGAGTAGTTATACAAATAATACCCTTTTTACTTCTGGGATATATATATATATATATATATATAAACAAACTTGGGATGCTTCTGCCTCAGCCTTCAAAGTAGCTGGGATACATATTTGTACCACCATTCCTGGCTTACTAATAGTTCTTTCTTTCTTTCTTTCTTTTTAAAGAGAAAGTGGAGAGAGAGAGAGTGAGAGAGAATTTTTTAATTTTTTTTTTTTTAGTTTTTCGGCGGACACAACATCTTTGTTTGTATGTGGTGCTGAGGATCGAACCCGGGCTGCATGCATGCTAGGCAAGCGCGCTACCGCTTGAGCCACATCCCCAGCCCCACTTTCTTTCTTTTTTAATATTTTTTATTTGTAATTGTAGATGGACAGATGCTTTTATTTTACTTTTTTATTTTTATTTGGTTCTGAGGATGAAACCCCATGCCTCATGCAGCTAGGCAAGTGTTCTAACACTGAGTTATAGCCCAGCACACGAGTAGTTCTTATAAGCAATTATTTTTAAAAACTTTCTTTAAAAATTTTAACACTCCATATATTTCTTAATCAATATACACAATCAATATACATGATCCTGTTACCTCTGGTTTTAGGTTAGGGCTTTCATATGATTTAAAAAGTAAGCAAACCCCTTAAAAACTAAGCAAACACCTAAATAAATGTTTGATTTGCTACGACTACTGTATCATTTTGTTTAAATATTGGGCATATGTTGGGAAGTATGAAGGAACAAATTATTACAGTTAATGACAAAATAGCATGTCCACTCCCGCTAAAATGATTACTATCGTGTGTCAACCAAGAATCCTAACAATGTCTGCCTTCAGTTATCACTCATCAGAGTAATTTTATAAGGTGACACAATAGCCTAGTTCTCTTATGTATTTATTTCAAATGGCACATGGACATATTGGCTAAAAATGGAACAATACAGAATGAAATGACATGATGGATGTTGAATTTTGAAAAGTCCTCAAGAAGATTCTACTCCTGAGAACTTTCCTCTATATCTGCCCATCTATCCATTAATTCATTCACCTAAGCATGTGTGTGTGTAAATGTGGATGTGTTTGTGTGTGTATAATGCAATAATTAAAGATGTTGACTTAACAATGTTATAGTTATAAGTTTAATATAAATATGTATCACAGTGCATGTAAAGAAGATGATTTTTACTTTGAAGAAGCTCTGTGAATAGAGGTGTTTCCTATGAACAAAACTATTTTTTAAATGTTTTTATTTAAATGAAAAATAAAGAATTCCCAATTTAACATTTGAAATTTTGCATAAGGTTAAGACTTAAGAGTTATCAAATATCAAGACTGCAGTATTAAATGTAAATCATTTCCAAATGATTAGATGGTTATGCAAAACAAAAGTATTAATTTAAAAATTAACATGTAAATTTGTGGACATGGGCATTACCATGTTGCTGTGTTATAATGAATAATCCAGAAAAGGGTAACAATGGATAGTTATTATTTGAATAAATAGAACAACTATGTATTTGAAGGAGGTCTATATTGCTTATAGGCAAAAATATGACCATGGAATATTAAATATAACAAGAATCACAGTGGAAGTGAAGCAGGACATTTTACTCTCCTTGGAAAACCTATATACATGTTGCTACCTGAATCTTGCCCTACTCACTACATTTTCCTGGCTAAAATTTTTTTGAAACAAAAATCTATCAGAAATGGAAATTTTAGCTTTCATTCTGTCTGAGGAGTAGTTGAATTCACAATTTAAGAAATAGAAAATAAAGGTTATCAGAGTGATTGACCTGGAGTACAAGAAATTTTATGACAATTTTCCCTAATTCACGGCATATCAAAATAAAAATGAACCATTTTAAATTTGAACATTCTATTTAGCACAAACAGAAAAATCTAATGCTACTTTAAAGACACATTAAAACATGGATGGAAAGTGAGGTGATGAGTGTGTATTTAGAGGTGGATTTTATAAAACTCCATGGATAACAGTTACATAATGGGCTAATTACAAAAGTAGAAAGCTTTGAGTGTGCATTCCTCTTATGCTTCAGGTTGATATTAAAACACATGTTGGCATCTCCTAATTTAATACTTCAGTTATTATTTCTATGAGTTGTTCTAGCTGTGTTTATTTGGCAAACTTAAAATTGGAATGTGAAGGGTTATACTTACATAATTGCTGCTAAATAACATATATAGTTCCAAGAATTAGTTAAAATAAAATGTAAAAAAAAATGCTTATTTGACAAAAATTAAAAATGAGTTCTTATCACCTTAATATTAGTTTGTTGTCATTTTTCTAAGTAAAAATATAGTAAAAATAGTTGTATTTAAACAATAGTAAATATTTGGGAAGTTTTAAAATGATGGATTATTTTGTATAAAACATTGTTCTGTGAACATAAGTATCTCCTGTGGATGAATATACTTTCCTTTACAATCCATAATGGAAAAATAAGAGGACAGATCTGCCCGCATAGAATTCGTTTTTCTTTTGATGCTTTTTTTTTGGCGGGGGGGATGGTTTAATCTTTAATTTCTAGTTTAAGATGTTTTATATTAAAACTCTTGCAATGTGTAGTAGTAATTTGTAACTAATGCAAGAAAGTATATTTAGTATACATGTATTAAAGAACTTATAGTAATAATTCCAGATCATATCAACTGTAGCTAAGTTCCACAAAATAATGATTTATCTTTGCAACATTTCAGAGTTATAAATTTAGCTTATATTATCAAGTTGATAGACAGCTGTACAATTGTTTTAACTAGTTAATTTGAAACACATTTTTTTTTAGTGAAAGGAATCATTTAAGTTCAAGTGTGCATGAACTATGCTCATTTACAAAAAACTAGGAAAATCTTGACTTATACTTTCTTCTGAACTTTATTGCATTTAATTTTATTAGTTTCAATAACTAGACCTCAGTTCACAATTTTACATATTTAATTAAAGTACAGAACATTTTTAATATTGATTTATATGGAATATTAAATTTTGCTGACCATAAAGACTGAGGAAACAGAACTTTACAATTTTGACTTTATTTCACCATGTTCGGATTTATGGAATCATTTCTTCATGTTGGTTTGTCTTTGGGGACAAACTTCATTACTTTAGTGAATAGTAGCTAAATCTCTAATTAGAGGATGTTTTTTGAAACATAAGAATGAAAACAAATATTTTTAAAAGACAAAGTCTATTGAATCAGCTCATTGATGATCATGTAAACTCTGAGACAATTTATAAATTGAATCACTCAAAAAATTTACCTACCCTGGGATGAGGGATATAGCTCAGCAGCATAGACAAGGCCCTGGGTTCTGTGTGGTGGTGGTGTGTGCACCTGTAATTCCAGTGGCTGGAGAGGCTGAAGCAAGAGAATCGCAGGTTTGAAGCCAACATCAGGAACTTAGTGAGGTTCTAAGCAAGTTAATAAGACCCTGACTCAAACTAAAAAAAATTAGGTAGGTCTGGCAATGTGTTTCAGTTACCAACTGTTCTTGGATTCAATCCTTGGTAATACCACCCACCCTGCAAAAATATTTACCTATGTTTACTGTAAAGACAATGCTTCAATGCTTTCTGCAATTTATTTTGTGACCATTTTTTTTCTGATTAATAATGTGAATTATTATTAGATGATTCTGAAACATGGTCACTCATCAGATTATGAAGTAGGAGTCTAGGCAACTACATTATTGTCCCAGGAAAAATATGAGGAAGCCGCCAAAAGATTGTAGTAACTACAGCTTTAGGAAAAAATAGGAACAGGATATTAAAATAAGGGATTTTCTAAAAAGCCACTTGGTGCAAATAGGGTGCAGGCCCCACAGCAGAATCCCCTGGTGAAGAGCTACTGAGTAGAACTGGACAGGCCCTCACTGGACCCCAGAATCTCGCTGGAATACAACCCAAAGAGTAACCTAATATTTCAAACTGAAGGAATTAAGAAACTACAACGTCAGGGATACATCCAGACTATTTTAGTTTAGAAACTTTTATCAGTTAAAATATTGTTTAAACTGGTTTTAGAGTTTACTGTGAGGAAAATGTTATAAAAATGATGCCTCACACAATTTTGATAATTATTTATAAAAGGAGAATTGGGTTTTTTGAAAATAAAATATAAAAAGGTAGCCATGAAATAGATGGAAGATTCTCACACAATTCTATTGACTTTCTATTTCTGAAGATGAAAAATTCTTTTGCTGCTTAAGAATTGTTAGGAGCAGGGAACAAAAGACCATGCTGGCAGGAAGGGAGTGAGCCGCCCGCTGTGGGCACCACCAGACCCGCAGATCTCCCCTAGTTGGAATACTACATCTCTGAGAGTGTTAGAGGACCCCTATCCAGATGCTGTCTGCAGAAATCACCAGCGCTGTGACCCCACGTGGGGCTCCGGGCCTCAGCATTCAAGTAGTACACCCAGCATTGGAGCAGGCCCCCCCAGACCCAAAGTTCCAGTTCATGCAAGACTCTGCGAGCACCTTAGCACGATCACCTACCAGCACATCTGCAGATGACCAAGACTTTGCTCCCCTCCCGTGCAAGTCACTCAGTTGCTACCTACCCACAGCACTGTGCCACCGCCTGGCTCTCCCCACCTCACCATGCTCCCTCCACCTCACCATGCTCCCTCCACCTCACCAGGCTCCTCCCACCTCACCAGGCTCCTCCCACCTTACCAGACACCCCTCACTGAAAGCAGACCACTGCCATCTTGCCTCAACATTCTCACCATTTAGCTGGGGGGCAGTTCCCAGATGGAATCTCCAGCGGCCAGGTACCAGATTTCCAATCTTACACCCTCCCCATTGGCAGTAACCCAACCCAGTAGATGCCCAACACAGGTGTGCAGTGCGACCAGGGAGCTGCCTGCTGGAGCCCCGGGTGAGAGTTTCCTCAATTGGGAACTACTAGGGGAGAGGGAGAGACCAGGAACTGGGAGATGGTACCAGGCTCTCACGTCATAAGAGGGAGCAGTCCCCAAAAGCGACCTGTGAGGTGCAATCTTTCTGCAGGGGACTGGTGGGTGCCATTCCTCGCATACAGGTGCCCCGCACCAGAACCAGTCTTCCTACCCAGGTTACCTCCACTATCAGGAGGGCAGAGACACCGGCTTACAACAGACAACGCCACCTGCTGACTGAGAAGAGAAGCAGGAAAGATACGAATCTCTAAAGCTAGCTACAACCCTGGCTTCTTCCTTAGAGTTTTTTGTTGGTTGGTTGGTTGGTTGGTTGGTTGGCTTTTTCTCTTCTACCCCTCCATCCTCCGGCCCTCACATCCCCAACATATGTAAAACCAAGAACTTTGCATGAAATAGGACTTTGAGGACTGAGTCATCTGAATAATATAGAGGTGTTGTATATGCCTTTTTTTTTCTTTTCCTTTTTATTCTTTCCTTTTTCTTTCCCTCTCTAAGTTTCACTGTTTCAACATCTGTATTTTTCTAAATACATACATGTGTTTGTTTTATGTACTCTACTGTCATCCCACGTACTAGCCTATCCTAACTAAATTACTTCCCGTCTATTCTCTTGCTACTAACCCTCTTCACTAGTTTTCTCCTTCATACTTCCTAAGATATATTAACTCTATATCATCACATCTACCTCCTCAGCATATGGTACTAAGCCACACCCCCAGGTTATTGTCTACTGTCAGAAACTGTAAACCTTTTTACAAAACTACTACAAATTATATTTTAGATAATAATTGAATCCAACATTTCTATACATCCAGATTAACTGTAAATGTCTTAATAACAACAAATTGTTCATAGGTGGTATATTGTTGATATTTGGATCTGTTAACATTGTTCTTCCCCACAAAAGAGAGGTCTTGGAACCCTACAGGAGCACTACAAATCTATAGACTAAAAACAATAACAGTCTAGACCCACAGAGCTGGAAAGGAAGACCATGAGCAACATGAAAAGACAAGGGAAGAAAGTGCCCCAAACAAATGAAGACACCACATCATTAGAATCTTTGGCAGCCACAGCAGGAGAAATGACAGAGAAAGAGTTTAGGATATACCTGGTTAAAATGTTCTGGGAACTCAAGGAACATATAAGAGCAAATACAGGCAGTGAAAGATCACTTGGACAAGGAGCTACATAAACAAATACAGGAAGCAAAAGATCACCTCAACAGGGAGATAGAGGTGCTAACACAAACAAACAAACAAACAAACAGAAATCCTTGAAATGAAAGAAACAATAAACCAAATTAAAAGCTCAAATTAAAGCATCACCAACAGAGTAGACCACTTGGAAGATAGGACATTAGACAATGAAGACAAAATTATATAATCTTGAAAAAATATAGACCACACAGTGATAATGGTAAGAAACCATGAGCAGAACATTCAAGAAATATGGGTCAGCATAAAAAAAATAAAGAGTTATTGGGATAGAGGAAGGCATAGAGGTCCAAACCAAAGGAATGAACAATCTATTCAATGAAATGATATCAGAAAACTTTCCAAACATGAAGAATGAATTGGAATTCCAAATTGAAGACGCCTACAGGATGCCGAGTCTACAAAATCACAACAGATTGACACCAAGGAACATTATAATGAAAATGCCCAACATACAGAATAAGGAGAGAATTTTAAAAGCCACAAGAGAAAGGAATCAGATTACATATAGGGAAAACCAATTAGGGTAACGGCAGATTTTTCAACACAGACCCTAAAAGCTAGGCTAGAAGATCCTGGAACAACATATATCAAGCTCTGAACAAAATGGGTGCCAATGAAGAATCTTGTATCCAGCAAAATTAAGCTTTAGATTTATAGAAGAAATAAAAACCTTCCACAATAAATGAAAGTTAAAAGAATTTATAGCAAGAAACCCTACAATACAAAACATTATTGGAAAAGTTTTCCATTAAGAGGAAACAAAAACAACAATGAAAATCAGCAGAGGATAGTACCCAAAGGGAAAAACTAGTCAAAGAAGAAAAACAAGTCAAGTTAAATAACAAAAATAAACAAATATGGCTGGGAATATAGACAATGTCTTAATAGTAACCTTGAATGTTAATGGCTTAAACTCACCAATCAAAAGACATAGACTAAAGATTGGATTTAAAAAAGACCCAACGATATGCTTCCTCCAGGAGACTCATCTGATAGGTAAAGACATCCACAGACTGAAGGTGAAAGGTTGGGACAAATCATACCACTCACACAGACTATGGAAGCAAGCAGGGGTTTCCATCCTCATATCAAATAAAGTAGACTTCAAGCCAAGGTTAATCAAAATGGATAAAGATGAACACTACATTCTTCTCAAGGGAACCATCCATCAACCACACATAACAATCATAAATATATATGCCCCAAACAATGGTGCAGCTATGTTCATCAAATAAATTCTTCTCAAGTTCAAGAGTCAAATTGATCACAACACAATAATTTTGATCACAACACACCTTTTTCACCACTAAATAGATCTTTGAAACAAAGTTGAATAAAGAATCTATAGAACTCAATAATACAATCAATAACTTAGACTTAACTGACATATATAGAATATTTCAACCTGCATCAAGCTGATACACTTGTTCTCAGCAGCACAAAGATCCTTCTCTAAAATAGACCACACACTGTTCCAGAAAGCAACTCTTAGAAAATACAAAAAGTAGACATACTACCATGTATTTTATCAGATCAAAATGGAATGAAATTGGAAATCAATGACAAAATAAAAAATAAAAATTACTCCAACACCTGGAGACTAAACAACATGCTACTGAGTGAACAATGGGTTGCAAAAGACATCAAAGAGGAGATTTAAAAATTCTTAGAGATAAATGAGAATATTGACACAACATATTGAATTTTCTGGGACACTATGAAAGCAGTTCTAAGAGGAAAGTTCATTGCATGGAGTTCATTCCTTAAAAGAAGAAAACCTCAACATATAAATGACCTCACTTTAAATCTCAAAGCCCTAGAAAAAGAAGAACAAATCAATAGCAAAAGCAGTGGAAGGCAAGAAATAATTAAAATTAGAGCTGAAATCAATGAAATTAAAATAAAAGAAATAATTTAAAACATTGACAAAACAAAAAGTTGGTTCTTTGAAAAAATAAATAAAATTGCAGACCAAAGCGACACTAATGAAGAGGAGAGAACTCAAATCACCAGCATATGTGATGAAAAAGGTAACATCACAACAGACACTACAGAAATACAGAGGATAACTAGACATTATTTTGAAAACTTATACTCCAATAAAATAAAACATAGTGAAGGCATTGACAAATTTCTTCAGTCATACGGCTTGCCCAGACTGAATCAGGAAGATAGACACAATTTAAACAGACTAATATCAAGTGATGAAATAGAAGACACTATCAGAACCCTACCAACCACGAAAGCCCAGAACCAGATGGTTACACAGCTGAGTTCTACAAGACCTTTAAAGAGGAACTAACACCAATACTCTTCAATTTATTTCAGGAAATAGAAAAAGAGGCAGCACTTCCAAATTCAATCTATGAGGCCAATATCACCCTGATACCAAAACCAGGCAAAGACACATCAAAAAAAGAAAACATCAGACCAATATCTCTAATGAATATAGATGCAAAAATTCTCAATATAATTCTGGCAAATAGAGTACAAAAATATATCAAAAAGATGGTGCACCATGATCAAGTGGGATTCATTCCAGATATGAAAATTGCTTCAACATATGAAAATTAATGAATGTAATTCACCACATCAATAGACTCAAAGCTAAGAATCATACAATCATCTCAATAGATGCAGAAAAAGCATTTGACAAAATACAGCACCCCTTTATGTTCAAAACATTAGAAAACACTAGAGATAACAGGAACATATCTCAACATCATAAAGGCTATCTACACTAAGCCCCAGGCCAACATCATTCTAAATGGAGAAAAATTGAAGGCATTCCCTCTAAAACAAGACAGGGATGCCCTCTTTCACCACTTCTATTTAACATAGTCCTTGAAACACTGGCCAGAGCAATTAGAATGAAAGAAATTAAAGGGATATGTATAGGAAGAGAAGAACTTAAATTAGCACTGTTTGCTGATGATATGATTCTATAACTAGAAGACCCAAAAAGCTCCACAAGAAAACTTCTCGAACTAGTAAACGAATTCAGCAAAGTAGCAGGATATAAAATCAACGCCCATAAATCAAAGGCATTTCGATTATCAGTGACAAATCCTCTGAAAGAGAAATGAGGAAAACTAACCCATTTACAATAGCCTCAAAAAATAAAATAAAATACTTGGGAATCAACTTAATGAAAGAGGTGAAAGATCTATACAATAAAAACTACAGAACCCTAAAGAAAGAAAACAAAGAAGACCTTAGAAGATGGAAAGATCTACCTTGCTCTTTAATATGCAGAATTGAAATTGTCAAAATGACCATACTTCCAAAATCACTATACAGATTTAATGCAATTTCAAGCAAAATCCCAACGGCATTCCCCATAGAAATAGAAAAAAAAAAAAATCATGAAATTCATCTGGAAAAATAAGGGGCCCAGAATAGCTAAAGCAATCCCTAGCAGAAAGAGTGAAACAGGTGGCATCACTATACCAGACTTTAAAGTATACTACAGAGAAATAGTAACAAAAACATCATGTAATTGGCAACAAAACAGACTGGTAGACCAATGGTACAGATTGGAGGACACAGAGACTAAACCCACAAAATTACAATTATTTTATAATAGACAAAGATACCAAAAACATGCATTGGAGTAAAGAGCCTCTTCAACAAATGATGCTTGGAAAACTGGAGATCCATATGCATCAAAATGAAATTAAAACCCTATTTCTCACCATGCACAAAACTCAACTCAAAATGGATCAAGGACTTAGGAATACAACCAGAGACCCTGAGTCTAATAGAAGAAAAAGTAGGCCCTAATCTCATCATGGAGGATTAGGCCCAAACTTACTCAATAAGACTCCTATACCTCAAGAATTAAAACCAAGAATCAATAAATGGGGTGGACTCAAATTTTCTTCCAAGCGAAAGAAACAATCTGTGAGGTGAATAAAAAGCCTTCATCTTGGGAGCAAATTTTTACCTCTCACGCATCAGATAGAGCACTAATCTCTAGGGTATATAAAAAACTCAAAAAGCTAAACACCAACAAAACAAATAACCCAATCAATAAATGGGCCAAGGACATGACCAGACCTCAGAAGAGGTTATTCAATCAATCAACAAATGTGTGAAAAAATGTTCATCAACTCTAGCAATTAGAGAAATGCAAATCAAAACTACTCTAAGTTACCATCTCACTCCAGTCAGAATGACAGATATTATGAAGACATAATCATAATAAGTGACAAACAACAATAAGTGACAAACAACAATAAGTGACAAACAGCAATAAGTGTTGGCGAGGATGTGGGAAGAAAGGTACACTCATACACTGCTGGTGGGAGTACAAATTGGAGCAGCCAATATGGAAAGCAGTATGGAGATTCCTTGGAAATCTGGAAATGAAACCACCAGTTGACCCAGCTATCCCTCTCCTCAGTCTATACCCAAAGAACTTAAAAACAGCATTCTACAGGAACACAGCCACATCAATGTTTATAGCAACCCAATTCACAATAGCTAAATTGTGGAGCCAACCTAGATGCCCTTCAGTGAATGAATGGATAAAAAAAAAAAAATGTGGCATATATACACAATGGAATTTTACTCAGCAATAAAATAGAATAAAATCATGGCATTTCCAGGTAAATGGATGGCATTGGAGAAGATAATGCTAAGTGAAGCTAGCCAATCCCCAAAACAACAAATGCCGAACGTTTTCTCAGATATAAGGAGGCTGCCTCATAGTGGGGTATGGAGGGAGAGCATGGGAGGAATAGATGAGTTCTAGATAGGGAGGAGGGGTGGGAGGGAAGGGAAGGAGGCAGAGGATTTTCAAGGATGGTGGAATATGATAGGCTATCCACAGTACATGTATGAAGACACAAATTGGTGTGAACATACTTTGCATACAAAGGTGTGAAAAATTGTTCTATATGTATAATAAGAATTGTGATGCATTCTGCTGTCATGTATTTAAAAAAAAACCAATAAAAAAGAATTGTTATGAGCAATAATAAAAAGAAGATAAAAAATAGAAATATTGAATTATAACAATTTACAAAATATATGGTAATCAGTGTGTCAGCCTTTTCTCTTTCCCAGAAATGTTTATTCAAAAAATTAGCTTTCATGCTGTTCTTGTAAAATTTTTCAACATTCCTTGAAACTAAGTATACAATAAGCAATTATATTTGCAATAAGTCTTTTATGAAGTACATTGCAAAATCATTGATTTGAGGATGGATTGGATTTTTATTTGTTTAGTATAAACTCATTTTTTTCTTAAAAATAAAAACCATATTTAAATATACATATTTATTTTTATTGTAAATTTTAGCCTACCTAAAATTTAGCCTACTACAAAGTTACAATGCAAAAATTAAATTTTTATTTTGTCTTTATTACTACTGCATAATCCCAAATAAGACTTTATCAAATGAAAGAAAATACTGAATACTTAAAACAGTGATATTTGTTGCATTCTAATAGAAAATAAAAGCAAAATGTATTATGGTCAGATGACAAGAATCCTGGAATACTACCTTGCTTTATTTTAATATAGGAAATTTTATCAGCAAATCACCTACTTCTGATATCTGAAGGTGTCCTGTGGTTTTCTCCTATCCTTTGTTATAGTTTTTATTTGATGTGTTAATTCTTCATTGAATATATTTTTATTTTGTAAGCACATTCTTAACTGTACATAAACATTATAATGCCTATTAATAATCCTAAACATTTTTGTAATTTGGCCTGCAGTCTTATTTTGGAAGGATATTTGACTAAATGTCCTTAATTCCCTTTAAACAGTTTAATTTCTTTTTTTTAAATTATTCTGCCATATAATGCTGTAAAGGCATATTTTCATCATTTTCCACATTCCTATACAGGATTTATTGCTATAAGTGGAATTACTGTTAAGGCTCATTGTATATACTGCAAAATTCCTTTAGAAGGTAAGATCTGAAGGCAGATTCTTAGCTCACTGTATTCTCAGACTCCAGGATATAGAAGAAACTTAAGAACTATGTGAAAAATTGATTAAAGGGGGAACGAAGCAATAGAATTTGAAATGCTAATATCACAGCACCCTTCATGTTTCCTAATACAGCACATGTATTCTATGTTGTAATAGATGGGAACTTGTTATCCCTTTAAATTTCAATTAATATATTACCATTTATCTAAAATATGACTTATGCTTATTAAGTAGACAACTTCTTACTATATGTATGCTGTATATGAATATGATGTTAACATATTTATACACATTTTTACAGTAAGCATATGCATACATGTGTTGTATGTATTTACATTCATAAACATGTGTTTTCCTAAATCATTTTTTTTACACTGTCAGTTTTGAACTGTAAAATTAGTTAGCCCAGTTTTCATGTGTATTGATACTAATATTGAATATCACATATTCGAATCTGAAAGTAGAATATCTAAGAGGAGAAAAGAAATTTTGTTTGACTGCTTAATTGTCTGAGTCTCCATATATTCTCTACATAGCAGCAATATGTAATAATATTGATTAATATTGAGATAAATAATTGAAGGAATGCTTTCTTATTAATAGTATCTTTGATTACAGAAAAGGATACCAATAATCTAAATCACAGGCTAAATATAATATTAATTTACTGTTTCTCACTTATATTTTATAACAATACACTTAGAGATATTTGGGTGGGAAGACTTTTAAAATGACCTACAACATTGCATGTTTAATATATTCTATCCCATCTTTGCCATAGACCCCCATTTGATTTCACTATTTTTTAAAATAGTTTTATATAACTCGTCTTAGAAAATTATTCAGTTAGATGCATGTAGACCCCACAAGCATATCCATCCACTGGCTCATTCAGAATTCATGTTGTTTGCGGTACTCAACTCCATCTGTAATCAAGTGTCGACATCAATTATGGAAAAGCACCAGCAGCAGGTGAATGAGAAGAGTCGTTGTATATCTTAATTGTACAGATTTTTTGTCAGTTTTATGTATAGAACTTTGGAAGATTGTAGCCAAGTGTGAAGAAAAGATGACCCATCTGGGGAACATGAACACCTTGGAGGATGAAATAGAAATCTATTCTACTGGAAAAAAAAAAATTGAGACAGATGTCAAAACACAATCAGGAATTCTTGACAGGTCATCTTTGAGCTATCTTTGAAATACAGAAACAGTGAGGCCCATTTCATGGTTAAATATGGAAATATTAGCTGGAATAAAGGCAACATTTCAGCAAATTCAGAAAAAGGTAAGCGTTAGAAGAAAAACACAAGTCTAGTTACGAAAAACTGCATTACTTATCATTAGATGGAACAAGTCAGAAAAAACTTAAGAATTTGATGGAATTAGAAAATACATAAACGTAGTGATACAGAGTCCAAGAAATAGTATTTTAGAAATTCACTATTAATTGTGTGGCATGATCATGATAATTCAAATAATAGGAAACCTAAATCTTACGTATTGAATTCACTAACATGATTGTAATTAATATGGATAAGGCAGTTTCAGTGGCTCTATGAGATTAGGAATTGGAATGGGGGATTGAGGATTACATGTGGGAAGTCAAGAAGAACAGAATAAAGAAATAAAGAACAGAAATAAAAAAACTGCAAGTGAAATGGAATACTTAATACTTAAGGCAGGCAGGCTGGCAGTTTTAGGGAACTGGGAATGAATGAAAAATCTATTTAGAGTTACTAAAACTGGATTAAATGTTCATGGGAAAGTTTCGATAGAGAAGGAAATGATAAAAAATAGAAGGAGTTCACAGGAAAGATAGGTTGGACAGGAAATCAAGGGACCTTGAAGCATTGATAAGGGTCAATTCTGAAATCACAAAAGGAGATAACAAGAAAAAGTCTGAAAATGTGTTAAACAAATATACTTTTGTCTTCTGAAATACTTATAAATAGCATAAATAAATAAATATAATATAAACACACACTATTGAAATGTATAGATAATACAGACTCATATAAGTAAAATATATAACATCTTTCACAGTTTGAATTATACCTTCTTTTTTCATAAAGTACTCAATGCATTTTAATAACATACAGAGCTGAATACTTCTGTGTCTAAGTACATATGGCAGTCAAAAAATGGTACTTTTTTCAGAAGTTTAGAACAAAATGTTGTAAAATAGAGAAAGACTCAAATCCTTTGTGACAAATCATAATTTGATTATTAGGTGATATATTTTAGGGGGAATTAAAGAAAAGATAAGACACCCATTGGTGAGAATTTTCAATAGCATCCACATTATCTTTGATGAGATTAGCCATAATTTAATAAAAATAGATACAAACAACTCAAATAGAAGTTTCCATCATTTTCTGTCAATATGTTTTTCCTGGAACCTTCTGGAAGATGAGAGAAACCTATACTCCTCCCCCAGCTATGCCCCCTCTCAGCTGTGAAATGGCAGGACAAAGCCTAGACAGTTTCTACTCATTACCTGCCTCACTTCTCTCTTTTACATTGAAGATTGATATTTTATAACCTCTTCTTTCTAATTTGAGTCACTAGGGAATTCCTTAATTATTTTCTTTTAGACACCACAAAGCACAAAAATTCACTTGACAGAAAATGTCAAGGTTTGTTTTCTTTCCCTTTTGTAAAAGAATGTTTCTCAAGATATTTGTGGGTCACTGGTCTTGATGCACCCCGTCTTCCGTACTGTAGCATACCCATTACCTGTGTTCACAGATGATGGAATTCTTGACACATACCAAATGGCCCAGGGTCAAGAGGGTGTTCCTATAGTTTTCTTTCTAGCAGCTCTTACTTTTTCTATTTTTCAGCCTTTATCTGATTATATTTCTCTCACTGTGCTTTGATCAAAGCCATTGCCATGCTTTACCAACATTTTTTTCTAAGCAGTCTGCCATAAAAGTGAATTGACACTTTTGT
Organism: Callospermophilus lateralis; assembly: GCF_048772815.1. Taxonomy (NCBI): domain Eukaryota; kingdom Metazoa; phylum Chordata; class Mammalia; order Rodentia; family Sciuridae; genus Callospermophilus; species Callospermophilus lateralis. Next base: position 9,490,766 of record NC_135321.1, read on the forward strand.
GTTCAGGCTAAAGGTGATCTGGGTCTTTCAATGTGCATGTATGTATCAAAACATATACAATACATTATTTAAAATATTGGTGACAATTTTTACTGGGCAACTTGCATCCTGTCCTCTTTTTCCTTTTATAACCATATCAGACTACACTAATACAGAAGAGAATTAATTTTCTTGCTCAGCCAACATTTTTACTGGACATGATCCCAATTCCAAAAATAAGAGTGCTGAGATCAGTATAGTTTATTACAGTATAGTAATATTATAGTATAATAATTATTAAGTGGATATCCAGAAAGTTACATGAGAAAATATGTATCCATACTTTTAAGATTTTCCAAAGCGAAAAGAGACGATGAAATTCACAAAGATACTCCATTAAACATTTCTTGGACAAATAGATGTTTTTTACATGAGAATGAGAAACAATTACCTGGGACACAGGCAGTGGGAGCTGTGAACCAGAACTCAGAGAATCAAAATTTGGGAGGGGGAGAACCTGTCTTGGAGATGGCAGAAGAATGAGTACCTTAGACACTAAAGAACCCCATGAGAACTTGGAGAGTGGAAGCAACTCTGGTCAGCATGAGACACAACATAAAGGTCTCATTCCTCTATATCTCATTTCTCTCATTCCTCTCATTCCTCTATATGGAATCAAACTTTGGTGAAGAATTGAAAGCTCTTTAACTGTTCATATTATGCAGATGCCACTGGGTTCCCAGAAATAGGAAAATATCTTCCTATAAAATGTCAAACCATCACTTACTGAGATCACAGATCATATCTAGTAATCCAGGTTCAAGAAACCTAACACAGATATTCACTGGCAAGGTTAAGGATATAAAGATACATTTTAAAGAAATATATATACACACATATATTTATATTTGTAGAAATATATCTATTAGAAATATATATGCATTTATACATATATGTGAGTAAACTAAATTCAAAAAAGTTTGCCTTTAGACATAACATGCCAGTTATGTCTAAAAGAAAATGAATGTGATAACACTCATTTTTGAGATAGAATTAACTTTTTAAAAGTGAGTCTTACATGAATCTCTACATGAAATTTATGACTTGCAATCTGACAGATGATAAATTGTTTAAATATACTTTTTCCTTCAAATGATCCCAATATTTTTACTATAAAAATGATTCTGTGGAGGAAGATGTCAACAGTGCTAAATTGAAAGCCATTTCATTTGTTTTAATTTATACAAAACTGAATCATATTTTTGGCTTCCACTTAGTGAAAGGTCATTAGAGTGTAATTGCCCCATTAGTGACAGTCTGAAAATGTAGGCATGAAGCTATAAACTATAAATCTATTTCAATGACCCTTTGGGGTTTGTTTTAATGCCTTTTTGTCTGTTAGCTTTCCAATAATGTTGGATACTGTAGACGAAGATGAATCTGGCTTTATTGTACAAAAAGCAATAAAGATGGGTCATATTCACAGTAAATTATTTTTTTCAGTTTGTTCCCAAGTGAGTAATTAATGTAAAAATGGCTAACAGAATTTCATGCTAGCATTATGAAGGTGACATTCTTGGTTTTTTATTTCCCCTCATCTCTCCAAAGTCATTTCTGCCCGGGCATAGTTAAAGACATAATTTAGGAAAAGGAAATTAAAAAATAATAATAATAAATGCTTTTTGATGAAACCTCTGAATATCATTTATTTTTCTAGCTGATGCCTTAAACAAGGTTTTTAACATGGATAATGTAATAAAAAATATAAGATTAATAGGCCTCATAGGTCCATGGAACATATTTGTTCTGGACAGCAACCTCTGATACTTGGCCCCTGGGTCCTACTCCCTGCTAAAAAGAGCAGTTACCAGAAGTTATTTGCATTGGATGCTTTTCTTTAAATGATGTGCCCTTGATGCTTGCTATGGCTTAGACAAGTGTCACCCAAAGACCCATGTGCTAATGGCTTAGTTACTTCCTGTGGTGCCATTGGAAGGTGGTGGAACTGTTAGAAGGTGGGACACTGGGAGAAACATAGGTCCCTGGCAACACGCCATTGAAGAGGACATTGGGATCTCAGTGTGTTTCTCTCTTTATTTGCTTTCCACGTGCCATAAGATGTGCAGTTTTCTCCACCACAGGTTCCCCATCCTGATGTGCCTCTCCACAAGCCCAAGAGCCAAGGATCAAAAGCCTACTGACCATGGATTGGAAAACAGGTATTCTGTCACAGTATGTAAAGCTGACTGACCCCCAACTTGGTCACAGAAGCTGAGTAGGGAACTGGTCCTGAAAGCAAAGAGCTGTCTTCTTTAACCTAAATAAGGTGGCACCAAACTGTTGAGAGAATAAATACTCGATATTGGTTGTGACTACTTAGGACGACCTAATCCTCTATTCTAACAACTTGGACTTAAACATATACAGGAACACATAGAAAGAGTATAAGAAAATCCATAGGAACCCTGTGGGGATGGGAGCTGTGCATACAACCATCCTAAAGCAGGAAAACCTATCTGAAGTGTCCTCATATGTAGACACAGGGAGAAGGCAAATGGAGGAAAGCCACACCGTGGGAACCCTCAGGGCAGGGTGGAGGGCCACCATCCAGCTAGCACACTGGCACAGCCTCCTTGCTGTTGCTATGCAGATATGGAAGTGAGTCCAAAAGGCTTGGTAAGAGGCTGCTGTTCCATGGCACCTCCAGGTCTGTCCCCCCCACCACTGGCCTTGGCTGCTCTCCTGTATCCAGGAACTAGTATGTCAGGACTAGTAAGGCCTGCAGTTCTCATCCGGGCAGAATAAAGGGCCTTGAAAGCCTGCCTCTGAGGAGAGAGTGGGACCCTGCTACCAAGCTCTGCACGGCCTTGCAGGTGTCTAGGCAGCAGGACCGAGGCTGCTCCGCATCCCTGGTGTATTTCAACAACGAGTTCCTACGTTAGAGTGGATTTCTTTTCTTTGCAATCAGATAGAACACATCCATAATAGAATCTAATTACTAGAATCAAGAAAACACCGAGGATCAAGGAACCTGGCTTTATTATTCTTACGTGTGAGCTTTACTCAAACTAGGCCTAGAGAAGTTCAGTCAGCCTTCCTAACAGCACTAACATCTGGATGCACCACTTGTATTCCTTCTGGTTTTATTCACAATTTGTTAATAATTGCATTACAAAGTATAGCCTTCTTTCTAAAATATTTTACTAGTGCCTTATAGTCACAAATTATAGTGGGGTTCATTTGACCAATCATACATATGTGGAAGGTAGTTTGCTTCATCTCAGCCCTCATTCTTTCTCTTTCCCTACACCTTTCCCTCCCCTGTTCCATTTCCCCTGCTCTATTTCTATTTATCTATATTTTTTTTTATAAATTGGTGCTTTATAGATATACATAAATGTGGCATTCCATGTGGGATATTCATATGTGTATGAAGCATAATCCTATCACTTTCCTTCTGTAGTTCCTCTCTTTCTCTGTCCCTCCCTCTCCCTTTTATTACCTTTCCTTTACTCTACCTAGTTCCCTTCTATTCTCATGGAATTCTTCCCTCCCTGCTTTTCCCTTTTTTTGGTCTAGTTTCTGCACATGAGAGTAAACATTTGACCCTTGACTCTCTGAGTTGGGCTTATTTCACTTAGCAGGATGTTCTCCATTTCCATCCATTCACCAGCAAATGACATTAATTTTATTTCTCCTTATGACTGAGTGAAGCACCATTGGGTATATATACACCATATTTTCTTTATCCAGTTGTGTATTGAGGGACCTCCGCTGGTTCCATAACTTGACCGTTGTGAATTGCGCTGCTATAATCATTGATGTTCACGTATCACTATAGTGTGCTGATTTTAATTCTTTTGATTAAAATACCGCACAGTGGAATAGCGGGTCATATGTTGGCTCCAGTTCTAGTCTTTCATAGAATCTCCATACTGCTTTCCAAAGTGGATGTACTACTTTTCATTCCCACCAACAATGTATGAGTGGGGTACAGTTTTCTTAAACAGGTAAATCATGACTGAAAATTGAAGTATTTTGAGACTAGCTATGTCAGTCACATTACATATGAGATTTAATCCTTATAAATCAAGATGTAAATATTATATATGGAAAGACATATGTCACATGTATACCTTTTTGGCATGCTCATATACATCTATGAAATATGGCACTAATATGTGTGTGAATGCATGCTATACAATATATAATATCACAGAGTATTAAAAATCAAGTATTTCAGCAAGAAAAGTTGGTAAGAAATTTAGAATTCATTATTCGTAAAATGGGCTGTATTTTAATTATTTCACAAACTTTAAAATTAAAATTTGTTAATGTTATAGGCTTCTGGTCAAGATATACTACAGCTAGAATCAGAGCTTTCTTTTTAATTTTTTTTATTTGTTCTCTTTAGTTATACATGACAATAGAATGTGTTTTGAAATAGCACATACATAGATTATAACTTCCCATTTTTGTGGTTGTACATGATGGGGAGTTACACTGGTCACATATTTATATAAAAGCATAGGACTGTTACGTCTGATTCATTCTACTGTCTTTCCTATTCCCTCTCTCCTGCCTTCCCTTCATTACCCTTTATCTAATCCAGTAAACTTTTAGTCTTCCCTTCCCCCTGCCTCCTGCTTATTTTAAGTTAGCATTCACACATCAGAGAGAACATTCAGCCTTTGGTTTTGGGAGATTGGCATATTTCACTTAGCATTATAGTCTCCAGTTCCATTCATTTACCAGCAAATGCCATAGTTTCATTCTTCTCTGTGTCTGAGTAATATTCCATTGTGCATATGTACATTTTCTTTATCCATTTATCTGTGGAAGGGCACCCCAGGGTAGTTCCATAGCTTAGCTATCATGTTGACCTGATATAAACATTGATTGGCCATGTCATTATAGTTATGCTGATTTTAAGCTTTTGGGGTATATGCTGAGGAGTAGAATAACTGGGTCAAATAGTGATTCTATTCCACGTTTTCTGAGGAAGTGACATAATGCTTTCCAGAGTGTTTGGACCAATTTGCAGTCGCAACAGCAATGTATACGTGAAAATTTTCCCCACAGACTCACCAACATTTATTGTTACTTGTACTCTTTATGACTGCTATTCTAACAGGAGTAGGATGGAATCTCAGTGCAGTTTAATTTTCATTTCTTTAATTGCTAGAGATATTCAACATTTTTTCATACATTTGTTGACCATTCATATTTTTTTTTCTTTTTGGAGTGCATATTCAGTTCTTTTGCCCACTCATTGATTGGGTTATTTATTTATTTAGTATTATTTTTTGAGTTCTTTGTATGTTCTGGAGATTATTGCTCTGAGTTGCAGGTGGCAAAGATTTTCTCCCATTCCGTAGGTTCTCTTTTCATTTTCTTGATTGTTTCCTTTGCTATAGAGAAACTTTTTAGTTTGATACCTTCCAATTTATTGATTCTTAATTTTACTTCTTGGGTTTTAGGAGTCTTGTTGAGGAATTCAGTTCCTATCTGACAAAATAGAGTTGGGGCCTACTTTTTCTCCTGATAGGTGCAGGGTCTTTGGTCTAATGCCTATGTTCTTGATCCACTTTGAGTTTAGTTTTGTGCAGGGTAAGTGATGGGGGTTTCATTTCAATTTGCTACATATGGATTTCCAGTTTTCCCAGCACCATCTGTGGAAGAGGCTATCTTTTCTCCAATATATGCTCATGGAGCCTTTGTCTGGTATAAGGTAACTGTATTTATGTGGGTTTGTCTCTGTGTCTTCTCTTCTGTCCCATTGGTCTTCTGTTCTGGTGCCAATACCATGCCATTTTTTGTTGGTTTCTATAGTGTGATTCATACTTCTATAGAGTGATTTAAGTTCTCGTATTGTGACCCCTCCTGCTTTGCTTTTCTCGCTGAGGATTGCTTTGTCTATTCTGGGCCTCTCATTTTTCCAAATGAATTTCATGAGAGCTTTTTCTATTTCTATGAAGAATGTCATTGAAATTTTAATAGCAATTGCATTAAATCTGTATAGCACTTCAGTATGGCCATTTTGACAATATTAATTCTGCCTATCCAGGAACATGGGAGATTATTCCATCTTCTAAGGTCCTCTTCAATTTCTTTCTTTAGTGTTTTGTAGTTTTAATTTTAGAGGTCTTTTAGGTTTCTTGTTAGACTGGTAGAGCTTTCTGAGAGCAGATATTCAGGGACAGTGTTCAATGGTACATCCCCTGCTCCTGGAGAGTTCTCCATACATAGTGATTTCTCAGAAAAAAAAAATTTATTAAATGAACAAGAAGCAGTTTACCAAATTGATGTCCTATTTTCCTAAAATTGCAATTTTAAAATGAGCCCTTAAATATATTCTATCATTTGTCAACCTGGCAAAACAAATTGTTTCACTTGAGGACAATCCTGGAAAATGATCTTTGATATGAGGGATAAACAGGGGGACAAGGCCGAGCAATCCATAATGAGCAGTGCAGTGACCTGTCAATAGCAGGCCGCACAGGGTGGCACACAGGGTGGCACACAGGTCTGAAGGGAGGCGGCAAGGAAGCTTCAGCAAGAACCAAGAAGGAGCCTGCGGAGGGAAAGCCACATGGGACAGTGACTCCCAGTGCAGGGGATCAGCACCCTACACAGTGAAGAAAGGAGGAAGTTCCCAGTCACACTGCCCTCTTCCCTCCAGTTCCTGCTGTGCTGACCATCGGCTGAACCAACTAACAGGGCGCAGAGGACAGAGGAGCCCATAGATGAGTCTCCAGCCCTCAGACCCCTGAGACAACAAGCAGGCAGTGAAGGTGGAGAATGAATGACAGGGACAAACTGGGACTCCAGCCAACCCCCCCCAATGACCCAATGACAGGCTGCACTAACCTTGAAGGTCACTAAACTGAAAAAAAAAAAGAGTAAATAATTGTTGATCATGGTTTAATCGGAACATAAACCCCATTTTAATTATGAGTTTTATTTGTAGATACGACTGTCTGTAATTGTTGTTGTTGCTGTTGTTTGGCACCAGGGATTGAATTCAGGGGCAATTGACCACTGAGTCACACCCCCAGCCCTATCTTGTATTTTGTTTAGAGACAGGGCCTCACTGAGTTGCTTATTGCCCTCCTTGCTGTGGCTGAGGCTGGCTTTGAACTCTCAATCCTCCTCCCTTACCCTCTGAAGCCACTGAGATTACAGGCATGCATAACAGAGCCCAGCCTCAACTTGCTTTTATATACTTAAAAGAAATAAAATTCATAAGCCCTTGTGAATGAACTTAGTAATAAAATAATGTTAGAAACTAGAAGTATCGCAGAGAACACTTACTTAACATTTTCCAGACAAGGACTCTCAAATCAGTAGGTATAGACACACACACAACACACAAACACACACACACACACACACAATGATGTGTGGTGTTAACTTGATTGGTTCTTCCTAACTTGGAATACAGTTCAGAATCTTGGATGATCTGGATGACTCTCAGTGTTGGTAACTGGTTTCCTACAAAGAAAAACTAAACTGCAGTTTTAATGACAGGAGTTTTTGTTTGCTGGTTTGTTTTGTGTTTTCAACTTGGGTCCAGCACAAGGTGAAGCGAGGCTCCTCCTGTCCCATAGAAGTGGAGGCTCTGAGGCTCTGTATCCCTCACGGGTACGTTTCAGAGGGATGACTCTCATGTCCTTGGGAAAGACATTGCTGGGTATAAAACCAATGAAGGTTATCAAAGGAAAAAATAAACATTTGCCTGCATCGCAAAAAAGTAAAATGTTTAATGTCATAGACACATAAATGTTCTAGGAAAAGAAGGTCTGTCTCTACCTTTAATTTAAAAAAACAGAAGTATGCTTATTATTTTTAATTTTTGCTCACCTTCACAAGTGTAAGTAATGAAGGATGCAATACTGTTTGGATTCAAAATATATTTGAAAGGTCAGAATTTGCTCAAGGATTTGATGTTAACACTATAGTTAAAGAATAATTCATGATTGTTGGTCTGAGCAAATGGTGAATTTCTATGAACATTTGGAGGTAAACCTATTTCTCATTTGGACTTGACAAATTTGAAGTAGCTACCAGATGTTGAAGTGCAGGGGTCCTCTGGGCTGTCTGGGACTTAGGAATGAGGTCACGACTCCAGGCACACCTTTCAGAGTAATTGTAGTACAAATAAGGTTTAAGGGTGGGACACTGGAGAAGGTCCTTCTGAAAGTGCACTTATCTATTGAACAGAAATAGCTGGAGCACACAGAATTTAAAAAAATATATAGGATCAAGTATACAGGATGAGAAGGGAAAATTTTTAAGAATTCAAGCAACCACAAAGTTTTGGGAGAAAAGCAAAAGAGTTCAGAAGGATGGAATCTATAATGTCCCTCCCCTCCCTTCCACTTCATCCTCATCTTCTGTCACTCTTCCCTGAATCCAGACCTTCAGCTACACTGGTAAATGCCGTAGTCCTTATCCCCTGAGGCCCTTTCATCCCTTGCTTTCTTTTCTGCAGCTCGGTCCAGATACCTTCTCTATTTCCTCTAGCTCATCTTCTGGGCTGATGTAAATATCACCTCCTCAGAAAGACCTTCTCCTCTCCTCCCCTTGGCAGGCAGGCTCGATGCCCTCATTACTTCTCCTTTAAAGCACTTGATTTCAAACGGAAAATTTATAAAGCATTTTAAAAATATCTTCCCTCCAATAAACTCTGAGCTTTATTAATTCAGCAACTACATCACCATCTTTATTTCTATTCCCCTCCACTTGACACTTGGCATATATACTTGGCATATATATATACACTTGGCATATATTCTGGCAAATATGATGAATGAGAGGATTGGTGAAGGACAGGAATAACCCTGCTCTGGCTACAGTTGAACTGTTAAAATAACCATAGGCAAGATCTTTCCAACTTGTTCCCAGACAAACTAATTGTACATCTTTTAAAAGTCAGTGGAGGTTGAGAAAATAATGAAGTCACTCCATTCAATTAAATAAGAAAGGTGGCTTTGCTTAAAGGAGTCATTATGTAAATGTGCCACATCAACATGCTAGCAATAGCAAATACCATGTGACAACTAAATTGACTTTTGCATCTCATCCATTAAAGTTAGCATTGCTTCACACATCATTGAGCTCTCATATCATAAGCAGTAATTAAGATATTAATCCTAGAGGTTCTCAGATGGCACATGTTTTTTTTAGTGGGAGGCATTATTTTCTTTTATTAAAACTCATCTCACCTCACGACATTCTTAGTGAGAGCTATGCCGACTGTGATCTGGACATTAAACACACCCATGTAATCATTTTCCTAAGGCCTGTTAACTAGGAATTCTCCTTGTTTCCACTCAGGTCATTTACTTGCTTAGCAGTGACTTTAGTGTAAACCATTATGGCTCTCTGAAACTAAATGAACTTTTTTATAGTATAATCTCATTACACATAGGAATGTGATTGCTTCTTTAATTAAAATGATTTCTTATTTGCCAAGGGAAAGACAAACAAAAACACAAAAAGAAAATCAAAGCAAATTTGGGCCTTGATAGCTTCACTTCAAATAATATTCCATTTCAATGCAAGATGCTTATAAGTGTCATTAGTGATTCTCAGGGCAGCAGCTAATTCCATTAAAGAGAAAAGTTGGCAGGGCCACTACGTGTAATATATTATTGTTGCAAAGCACATTGGGCTTGTGTGCATACAAATGTGGATTTCGGTTGGTAAAATGTAAATTTCCAGCGACTACACAGGTACCTGATCAAGTTCCAGAGTTTAAATAAATTGATCCATACAATGTGAGTAAAACTCTTTCTAAAATTTATTTTACGAAATGAATAATGAAAGAAACTAAAGCAAGAGTATGCTAGAGCAGGCTAATGCAATTTTGTGTGTGCTATTTTGGGTCATTTCTTTACATTCATTTACTTCTGAATAAATTAAAACAGCTCTACCAATTTTTATCCAATTTAAAAGAAAGTTTGTCTCAACTATTTACAAAGTTTTAATATGAAATTTTCTGATTAATCATTTTTACTTCACTGGCCAGTTATCTGTGTATTGAATTATATTTCCTCCAGATGTTTCCAGACATCTCTCAACATTCTAGGAATTGTAAAACTGCAACTTTATGTGCAGAACAAGAGAGCAGAGGCTATTCTTAGACAGAGTGGGGACTCAGGTGTCTGGTGGAGACGTCCCTGCTCTGCCCAGCAACCCTCAGGTCTGGACACAGTAAGTATGACTCCAAAGGAGGAATGTCAAAGAAATAAATTACAAGTGTGAGGAAAATGTCAGAACAAAACAATATAATTTCCTGAATCTCTCTAGTAAATAAACATAGAAAAATCTTTCAATATCAGGTCAGTATATAGTCTTTTGTCACGTAATGACACTTTTTAAAAAAACCGAATTAGTATGTTTTTCCAACTTGTGTTTCATATTAATTTTTATAATCCTCCCATTTTTTCTAGTTTTATATAGAATATAAGAGTTTATAATTTGGATATCTTTGGATGGCTGCAGGTAAGTTTGATTGCTATACAGGAAAGAAAACAGAAAACCCCAAATCTTTCCAGCTTTACACTTTCCTAAGCCTGTTGAGATTGCATTCATCTAGATAACATGTCTTTCCCAAGGCAAAAAAAAAAAAAAGAAGAGTACGATTTCCCAGCCTTTGGTTTGGTTTTCCTTTAGTTAATGGCATGTGGACATCAGGGTTCTAATGCAGTGAGACCTGCCCGTGGCAGAAGGGCTGGGCAGACCAAACACACTCTAATCATTTTGTTTGTGCAGACTTTCCCCAGTTGGAGTGGGCCAGGTCCTGTTGGACATGTGCCAGTGGAGACCTTTTCCAGTCTTCTTCACAGTTATGAAAGATTTCATCACTTTTGAGGATTCACTCTATTTCACAAATCCCTTTCCCCCTGCATCAAGATACCATTGTTCCCCATCTCAAACAGAAAACAGAGACTATTAGAATCTCACTCCCTGGTCTTCTGTAGGTTTACCTACCACTGAACCATGAAGGGTGGGTCTTCTTGGCTCACAACTCCTTTCTGTATATCTTCTATAGATTCCATCATTTTGTCCTGCTCAGGTGTCTTGCTCTGACTTTTAATCTAAATTTATTTTGTAGTTTCTAAACATTTCTCCTAACTATTCCTTAAATAGCTTGCCTATGTCTCAACCTAATAAAATATTAAGAGTTCATCTGAAGGATTGACACATCCTTATTCAATTTCAGGTTCTGATCATCCTGGATTTTACAGATCGATTTCTGAAGTCATCTCCACTGCTTCTGTTCAGATTCTTCTTTTTCTGTTAACTTAGCCTGTTTGTATGTGCACGACAATGAAACAAAGAAAATCCATAAAATATAAAATCATAGTTTGACCCCTCTCACTATAATGTGACTACTGTACCTTGTAATCTTCACTCAGAGAAGACAGATGATTGTCCGGCCTCCAGGGTTCCCCTTCCCTGTCTGACTCTGAAGTAACAATGTCTCCTTGCTAGACTTAGCCTTTGTGTGCTGGAACTGTGCTATCCACTCACTAGGCAACAGCAACATATGCATTTACATCTAAATTAATACAAATTACACTGAACTGAAATTTCAGTTCCTAGTCACACCAAACACATTCCTAGTGCTCATGGGACCAGTGGCTACATCACGTTGCAAAATCCACGGAAGATTCCCATCACCAGAGAAAGGTCTAGGCCTAGGGCCACTGTAGAAATTGAAGTCTCGCAGAACATAGAAAGCTTAAAACACTAAACTTTCATCAGGGCAGAACTGATGAAAGATATTGAAAAAAAATGAAAAATTGCCCAAATATTGATAAGAGAGATTTGATTAGTGTACATTTAAAAAAAAATAAATAAAAGTTTTGCCACATGAGGTCCATTTGGGCCACTATTAGGCATATCACCAAGAGGCCCCTCATGATGTTAGGTCACCACCTGTTACCTACTTCACTGTCATTTGTCGTATGTCTATCATCCCTCCTTTCCTACAGTATAACACCTCTTAACCATTGCCCTGTCTGCCTGTGTGTCCTATCACAATACACACCACAATGCCGCAGAGTGGCGTTGGTAAGGCCTAACAGCTCAAAACCATTCCCGGGTCTCCATTCCCTTTCAGAGTGACAACCCAACCCCTTACTTCACCTCTCCAATTCATTGGCTTCTCTCCTCAGTCGCTGTGTGCCATCTCGGGCTCTCCACTGCTCCAGGAGCACACTCACCCTGCTTACAGCGTGTCACACAAGCAGCCCCCTCTGTCTGGAGGACTCCTCCTGGTAGTGGGGTTCCTCAGTCCCTCATCTCTGAGGCATTTTCTCACCTGCCATTTTGTCAATAGCAGGCAGAACAAGGCTACCATGCAAATTGATTAAGTTAGTGTTTTCACATCTAAAACTAGAACATCCCATGAGGGTATGAATTGTTGGTTTCCTTCAGTTCTGCCCCCACTTTATCCCTTGTACAATATTTGGAGGACAGTAACATTTAATGAGTATCTATTGGATGGTGTTGTTGTTGTTGTTGCTTTTATTTCTATGCTTTCTTTTATCTATTTTTTTTATTTTTTAATTAATTTTTAAAATTTATAAATGAAAGAGGAATGCATTACAATTCATGTTACACATACAGAGCACACATTTTTCATATCTTGGGTTGTATACAAAGTATATTTACACCAATTTCTGTCTTCACACATGTACTTTGGATAATGATGTCCATCACATTCCACCATTATTTCTAACCCCATGTCCTCTCCCTTTCCCTCCCACCCCTCTGCCCTATCTAGAGTTTATCTATTCCTCCCATGTCTCCCTCCCTACCTCACTATGAATCAGCCTCCTTATATCAGAGAAAACATTCAGCATTTGGTTCTTTAGTATTGGCTAATTTTACTTAGCATTATCTTCTCTATCTCCATCCATTTACCTGCAAATGCCATGATTTTATTCTCTTTGATTGCAGATTAATATTCCATTGTGTATATATGCCACATTTTTTTTATTCATTCTTTTACTGAAGGGCGTCTAGGTTGGTTCCACACTTTAGCTATTGTGAATTGTGCTGCTATAGACATTGATGTGGCTGTGTCCCTGTATTATGCTGTTTTTAACTTCTTTGGGTATAGACCAAGGAGAGGGATAGCTGGGTAAATAATGGTTCCATTCCCAATTTTCCGAGGAATCTCCATGTTGCTTTCCATAATGGCTGTACCAATTTGAAGTCCCACTAGCAATATATGAATGTACCTTTTCCCCCACATCCTCGCCAACACTTATTAATGTTTGTATTCATATTATCTGACATTCTGACTGGAGTGAGATGAAATCTTAGATTCGTTTTGATTTGCATTTCTCTAATTCCTAGCAATGATGAATAATTTCTTATATATTTGTTGATTGATTGTACATCATCTACTGAGAAGTGTCTGTTCAGTTCCTTGTTCAATTTATTTATTGAGTTATTTGTTTTTTGGTGTTACTTTTGAGTTCTTTATATATCATAGTGATTAGTGCTCTATCTGATGTGTGAGGGGTAAAAATTTGCTCCCAAGTTGTAGGCTCTCTATTCACCTCACAGATTATTTGTTTTGATGATAAGAAACTTTTTAGTTTGAATCCATCCCATTTTTTGATTCTTGATTTTTATTCTTATGCTATAGAAATCTTATTAAGGAAGTTGGGGCCTAATCTTACATGATGGAGATTAAGGCCTACTTTTTCTTCTATTAGATGCAGGGTCTCTGGTTTTATTCCTAGATTATTGACCCATTTTGACCCATTTTGAGTTGAGTTTTGTACATGGTGAGAGATAGGGGTTTAATTTCATAGCATTGGTTGGTAGACTGATGGTACAGAATAGAGGACACAGAGACTAACCCACAAAATTACAATTACCTTATATTATCCAAAGGCACCAAAAATATGCATTGAAGAAAAGATAGCCTCTCCAACAAATGGTGCTGGGAAAATTGGAAATCCATATTCAACAAAACGAGATTAAACCATATCTCTCTTTATGCACAAAACTCAACTCAAAGTGGATCAAAGACCTAGGAATAAAACCAGAGATCTGCATCTGATAGAAGAAAAAGTAGGCTGTGTATCCATTTGGTCCTGAGTGTTTCTTGATTGTTAGACTTCTGATGGTGTCTTCTGTTCTGTAACTTAAAATTGATCTGTTTAAACAGTGTATATCATCCTGATTTAATTTGGGCAAATCATATGACTGAAGAAATTTGTCAATGCCTTCAATATTTTCTATATGATTGAAGCACAAGTTTTCAAAATAATTTCTAATTATCTTCTGTATTTTTGCAGTGTCTGTCATATTTCCTTTTTCATCTTGTATGTGAGTAATTTGAGTTTTCTCTCTTCTTCTCTTCATTAGCTTGGATAAGGGTCTATCAATTTTATTTATTTTTTAAAAGAACCAACTTTTTGTTCTGTCAATTTTTTAAATTGTTTGTTTTATTTCAACTTCATTGATTTCAGCTCGTATTTTAATTATTTCCTGTCTTCTACTGCTTTTGGTGTAGATTTTTTCTTTTTTTTTCTAGGGCTTTGAGAGGTAATGTTAAGTCATTTATTTGTTGACTTTTTCTTCTTTTAAGGAATGAACTCCATTCAATGAACTTTCCTCTTAGTACTGCCTTCATAGTGTCCCAGAAATTCCAATATATTGTATCTGTGTTCTCATTCACCTCTAAAATTTTTAAATCTCCTCCGTGATGTCTTCTGCAACCCATTGTTCATTCAGTAGCATATTATTTAATCTCCACATGTTGGAGTAGCTTTTATTTTTTTATTTTATCATTGATTTCTAATTTCATTCCATTATGATCTGACAGAATGCAGGGTAGTATCTCTACTTATTTTATATTTTCTAAGAGTTGCTTTGTGGCATAATATATGGTCAATTTTAGAAAAAGATCCATGTGCTGCTGAGAGAAAGTGTATTCACTAGTTAAAGGATGAAATATTCTATATATGTCAGTTAAGTCTAAGTTATTGGTTATATTATTGAGGTCTATAGTTTCTTTCTTCAGTTTTTGTTTTGAAGATATGTCCAGTGGTGAAAGAGGTGTGTTAAAGTCACCCAAAATTATTGTGTTGTGGTCTATTTGACTTTTGAACTTGAGAAGAGTTTGTTTAGTGAACGTGGATGCTCCATTGTTTGGGGCATATATATTTTTAATTATTAAGTCTGTTGGTGTTTCCTTTCCTTGAGCAGTATGTAGTGTCCTTCTTTATCCTTTTTGATTAACTGTAGCTTGAAGTCTACTATACTTGATATGAGGAGGAAAACCACTGTTTGTTTCCACAGTCCAGGTGAGTGGTATGATTTTTCCTAACCCTCCACCTTCAGTCTGTGGTTGTCTTTTCCTATGAGATGAGTCTCTTGGAGACAGCATATTGTTGGGTATTTTTTTTTTTTTGATTGATGAGTTTAGGTCATTAACTTTCAGGGTTATTATTGAGCCATGATTTGTATTCCCAGCCATTTTTGTTTATTTTTGGTATTTAAAGTGACTTGGTTTCTTCTCTGATTAGATTTTCCTTTAGTGCAATCCCTCCTTCTGCTGATTTTCATCATTGTTTTTCATTTCCTCTTTGTGGAATACTTTGCTGAGGATGTTCTGTAGTGCAGGCTTTCTAGTTGTAAATTCTTCTTTTAACTTTTATTTATCATGAAGGTTTTTATTTCATCATTAAATCTAGAGCTTAGTTTTGCTGGATATAAGATTCTTGGTTGGCATCCATTTTCTTTCAGAGCTTGGTATATTTTGTTCCATGATCTCCTGGCTTTGAGGGTCTGGGTTGAAAACTCTGCTGGGATAAGAATTGATCTCCCCCTATATGTGATCTGATTCCTCTTTCTTGCAGCTTTTAAGATTCTATCCATTCTCTGTATGCTAGACATTTTCATTTAAATGTGCCTTGGTGTAGAGCTGTTGTAATTTTGTACATTTGGTGTCCTGTAAGCCTCTTGGATTTGATTTCCCAATTAATTTTTCATGCTTGGGAAATTTTCTGATTTTATCTCATTGGAAAGACTGTACATTCCTTTGGTTTGAAACTCTGTGCCTTCCTTTACCCCAATAACTCTTAGATTTGGTCTTTTGATGCTCTCCCATAATTCTTAAATGTTCTGTTCATGGTTTCTTATTATCTTCACTGTGTGATCAAATTTATTTTCCAGATTGTATACTTTGTCTTCATTATCTGATGTTCTTTCTTCCAAGTGATCTAGTCTGTTGGTAATGCTTTCTATTGTGGTTTTTTTAAATTATAATCTGGTTTATTGTATTCTTCATTTCAAGGATTTCTGACTTTATTTTTCAGACTCTCTCTCTCTCAAAGTAATCTTTTGCTACCTGTATTTGCTCTCTTATCTCTTTGTTGAAGTGATCAATTTTTGCCTGTATTTGCTCACTTAGGTCATTCTTTAATTCACAGGTCATTTTAATTATGAACCCTCTGAACTCCTTCTCTGACATTTCATCCACTTTGCTGTCCATGGGTTCTGTTATTTTAGTTTCCTGGTTTGTTTGGGGCACTTTCCTCCCTTGTTTTTTCATGTTTTCTATGTGTCTTCCTTTTTTGTAGTGTGGATCTGAGA
The DNA here is from genome assembly GCF_048772815.1 of Callospermophilus lateralis. Taxonomy (NCBI): domain Eukaryota; kingdom Metazoa; phylum Chordata; class Mammalia; order Rodentia; family Sciuridae; genus Callospermophilus; species Callospermophilus lateralis. The sequence goes on from NC_135321.1 coordinate 9,507,377, forward strand.
TATTACAGTTTCTTCCCTATATTCTTGTAGTGCCCCTGCAGATTGTCTGTACCTCACCTTGATGTTGGGTTTCCAGATCTTGTTGGTGCCCCTCAATGTATGCTACTGCAACTAAAGTTGGTGGCAGCAATAGCCAAGGTAACTTGAGATAATAATGGAGGTGCCCAAAGATGGATGCAATATCTTACAGATATGGGGCAGAAAGGGTGGCCTCACACTCTCTTTGGGATGTCTGCTCTGAGATGCAGCTGCTTCTAGGCCCTGTCTGCTGCCAAAAAGTTAGGGGCTACTGTGTGGGAAGGCTGTGGCGATGACTGCAGTGTCCCAAGATGGAAGTGGGTTAGGCTTGGGCTCCCAGGTTTAGGGAGGAAGAACTCAGACCTACCCTGGACCTGTGTCCCATGCAAATCGGCAGTTCTGGTCCAGGCATGACCTCCTGCAGTAGTCTGCTAGTCAGAAGGGGCAGTCCTGTGCTGGAAGCTGGGCTCTGGCTGGTGTGTCCTGGTGGGGGGGGGGGTGGACCCAGGCCTGCACAGGTGGCCTATTGGATGATTTTTAAAGATAAATTCACCATGATCCTGAACTGTACAGTAGCCAAGAAATACATTTGTCTGTACACTAAAATTATATTTTTGGAAATAAAGAAAGTATTTAACCGAGTAGGATAATGTTTCATAAACGACACTGCCAGTAACATAATTCATAAGGACGCTTCTCCCATTTGGTTGAATCCGATGAGTTTGTTGGTCTGACCAGCATGATCGGTGCCCATGCAACTTAGACAAGGGTCAGGGGAACAGTTTCTGAGAATTAAATTAGAATAAATGTGCTCTTTTCATGTCACCAACCCTTCCTTCAAACTCCTTCTCAGCTTTGACTCATTGTTCAGTGGATAATTGACTATTTTTTTTTTTTTCATTACAAACTCTTTGTCTGAAATCTAAGTAAGCTATTTTCAGGTAGGACCATTTAGCTAGGCTTTCAGAAATTTAGAAATTCATTTTCTTATGTTCTTTCTATTATAATTGTAAAAGTAAACATGAAATTTTATGGAATGGACTATTAAAAAAATAAAGAGCAGAACTCCCCGATATAATAAATCATTTGGAGTTAAATTCAGAAACAGTGACTCTCTCATTCCCAAAACTTTAATTACTTTTCTTTGGTATTTAACACAAAAACAAATAGCTCCCACTGCGCCTGCCGCCATGTCTGTGAGGCATAACTATCCACCTCCTCTGGAATTTTCGTCTCTTCACTTCCGTGACATGGTAGAGAAACACACTTCTATCTGGAATGTGCACCTTCATTTTGGATCTCTTTCTTAGGGCAACTGTGCTTCTGCTAAAAGCCTCAACAACCACATGCATATTTGATATCACACATATTCCCATTTGCAGAACATCACATTTGCTTAGTGATGCAAGAACAAAGACAAGTCAATAACATCAATGTTGTTTTTTTTAATATTTTGTTTTAAAAAACAGTATTAGTCCCTATTTATTAATTCTGAATCTTAAGTTAGATGTTAAATATTTATTGTTTAATTTATTTCAATTTTTTACCTACAATATCTAACTCAAATATGAGATGGAAAGTTAACATGTTTTGGAGATTGCTATCTTTTAAAATGACATCAATTTTCTTAAAATCTAGTCTATACTGAATTTATATATATATATATATATATATATATATATATATATATATATATATAATTATTTTTATAAAAGCATAATACATTTTTTATAAAATCCATTTTTATCATTGAGACAAGAAAATTCTTGCTCTGGAAACTTGGAGGATTTAAATATTTAGACAATTGCCACTTGATGTAATAATTATATTTCCATATTTTAAAATACTGAAAAACATGAAATAGAGTAAAAATTAAAGCTATGAATGAGGTAATGATCTCAATAGAATAAATTAGAAATTATGTGTTAAGCAAATATACGTATTATTTATGTTTCATTAGATGTGTCCAGTGATAATGTTTATCTTTGATAAGAATATAAAGGCAATACTATAAACACTATATATTAGTGTTGTCTTAATTAATTATATATAATAATTAGATGAAATTATAGAGCATAAGTACAGAAATAAATATAAATAGAGCCACTTTTTTATTGTGGTAGGTCTTAGGTGATGTATATAAAAGACAACATATTATTTTAATAAATGAAAATGAAATTGGTTTAGTCCCAAATGGTAAGATCATATTCAATACCAGAAGAATGTTGTGGCACTGTAAAAAGTCAACATTATTAAATTAAAATATTATGAATTTCCAGCCTTAGGTGGGCCAGAAGTGAAATATGAGTCAAATGTTTACAAAAAAATATTCAACACATTGAAAATTACTATGGCAAAGTATTCAAATCTGATCATGATGCAATATTGAACAAATGTATTTTTGTGTAAACATGTACTAATATAGCAAGTTTTATGACTTATTGAATACATTAACACACATTATCAGGATCCTTTGCCTACATACAAACCTCTTTGACCCCACAACCTAATGGAATTTTGAGTATCTATAAAAGCATTCGAAACTCTTAACTTTGCTTTCTAAGTCAGAGTCTAGCATAGCTGTACTCAAGTTAGCCAACAATATTTTAATAACCCCCAACTTACTGCAAATGCAATAATCATCTGAAGCATTCCAACTTGCTATTTATATCCTGCTAGACATATTTATATGCCAAGTACTCATCAATTTGTAGCAGGTACTGTGAAATCAATGGTATTGTATCTTGTGGTGACTATTAATCTTTTAGGAGTAAATAAAGTAAGGACCATTAAATATGAATTTTTATAGACTCTGCAGTACTAATTAAATTTACTAAAATATATTAAGGGAGATTTTTGAAGTAAACTTATCTTGTTGTGAGCTCTGGTAACTCTTCAACGTTATTGCTAGCCTGTTTTTGTCCATTACCAAATATGAAATAGTGCTTCCTTTGCAATGGGCATTTGAGGATTGGACTAGAATGATTATAAGATCACCTTAGAATATTCAGTGTGTAGCTAATATAAAAATCACTTCTGGTAAATGCTCTTGAGTCAAAGACTACCAGGAACATATCTGAGAGTAAAGAATTTGGTCTTATAACTCATTGTGGTGAAGGGGAGTACCACCGGAGAAACTGCACATCACAATTATTAGAAGGGGGAAATTAGAGGATTTGGGCCTGTGCTAGGCAATTTTGGGGAGAAATTCAGGTACCAAGAATCTGGTCAATCATAGATGCTTTCGGGAAAAATGTGTCTGTGCTTTCATAAAAGTTATCTATAAGTTGAGATGAATGAAGACATACTATAGCTGTAACTGATGAAGAAGTGAAAGTCACCTATTTAAGCCAGGATACAGGAACTTTTAGTCATAGTCCAGTTTGGAAAATATTTTGTCTTTTTATTAAAATATAAGTATGGAATAAAGTTTTTTTTTTCTTAATCCATTCTGGCCTCAGATGGGACTTTTCTGGTGGTGAGGTCTTGTAAGATTGCATGTGGCACTGGAAGGGTCCCATGACATAGCTTGCAGGCTGGAACCACTCCTGGATTCCAGAGGCTGCATTCTGTTTCTCAACACAAATAAATAATAACATTTGGGCATATTATGAAGGTACAAAGCAAATTAGTGCCTATTACTTTTCTCTTCAGAGTCATGGCAATGTCAAAGCAAAAATTCCATAGATGTAAACTGTATATGTTTTATGTATTATTTGCATTTTAGCTACAAAGATTAATTCATTATTTTTAAAGTAAAAAAGCCCTGAGATTGATGTCATGTTTAGATACCCATCAAGAAAGAGCTTCTGAAGTCTTACTCGTACCTCCTTTTTCCTAACTAAAAAGTAATCATGTTTTAGTGATTAGAGAAATCCAACCTATATACTATATGGAAAAATACCTATTAAGTTGATTTTTGTGAACTATTCCTACGCCTAAATACCTTTTGGACAAAACAGGAATTTATTCTGATAAAGGTAATGTTTTCATCAAAAACTTGCATACACTTCTTGTGTTTTTAATATTTTCCTAGGAAAGATTAATGACCTCTAACTGTTTCTGGAAGACAGACAAGTAAGACACCATGGACCAACGTTTGTATCATTTTTCTTTGGACTTCATAAAAGTTTTCCAGCTATTCCCGTGCTTGCTTGTGCAGTTCTTAGAAGGTTAGCAGTTGGCAGGACGTGGAGAAGGATGTCGGGGTCATCTTACCAGCTGTGGTCTGGCACATCTTCCTCTATCGGATGCTTCAGTGACCAACGTTAAGAAAAGTGCACTCAAAAATAGACATGCTAAGATTAATAAGAAGAGAGCTGAAATGAAGGCAGAGATGAAGACATGCAAGGTGAAAAGGTTAGATTTGAGGCATCCCCCAAAAGCTTTTGTGTGACAATGGCAACAATACTCAGAGGTGAAATGATTAGATTATGAGAAGTATGATTTGATCAATGTCTCAATCCACTGAGTTTATTAACTGGGTGATCGCTGTAGGCAGATAGGTATGACTGGAGGAGGAGATGGGTTACTGGGGTTGATATTTTGTCCCCAGGGAGCAGAGCTCTCTCTGTTTCCTGATCCCATGTTCGGAGCTGCTTTCCTCCTCCATACTTTTCTGCCACGATATTCAGCCTCATCTCAGGCTCAGAACCACAGAGTCAGCCACCTATAGACTGAACTTTTATAATCAGGAGCACCAAGTAAACTTTTCCTTCTCCAAATTGTCATCATCAAGTCTTTTGGTCACAGCAACAAAAAGCTGACTTACACACAAGGTAAACTATGTGAAGATTCAGCAGAAATAGCACTGTCAACATCAATCCAGAAATCAAAGCAAGACACTGCATGTGTTCCTTTGTACGAGAAGGGATAAAATGTTCAAGAGAGGAGCCACAATCTGTGGCTTGAATTAATACCCTGCCATTTATTTACCTAGCATTTGCATCTATAAAAGTATTATAGATGAAAGCATTCACCTCAAGGTGCTTGAGAAATTTAATGTGCTCAATTGTGGGAAAACATTTTGAAAAGTCCTAGGCATCTAAGATTTACCCAGAAATAATTATCATGAGATATGTTCTTAAAAGCTAAACATCTATTACTAACAAGAATCTGACTATAAAGTGATCTTAACATATTTCTGGAAGATGTGTATCTTTATGCATGCTTTGCATTTAGTTTGTCAATAAGTCCTAAAAGTTATTTTTAACATTCACCTGTGCTTTGTTTGGCTCCATAATTAAATTTCTTGAAATTGATCCTTTGGAATCACATTGAAAAATGAACAAAACCTGCCTTCAAGAACACATATTTTTGTTGTTAACTTTATCAATTTTTTTTTAAAAAAAGTGATTAAATAGCATAAACTTAAAAAAGATTACAGAAGCTCGATCAATAATTATTTCAAGGACAAGTCAGTAATGTGAAAACTGAAACAGATGAATATGTTAGCTTTCTCCAAAGCCAGGGTTAGCTGAGTCATTAGTAGTTAGAAATGTGAATCAAAAAGGAGTAACCTGATTTCCACTACTGACCTCTGGAAGTTTCAAGAACTGGACATACTGTTAAGAGAGGGAGGTGGGAAATGTCTCTAAAATAGAAGGACTGGAAAACCTTATTTCAAAGATGAATTGAATCCAACAGTTTTCTTGCTTTCTTTTCTGCTGACTATCTGCATAGTATATATGCAGAGAAGTTGGTGTGGAGAGCAGGCACCTTGCAAGTGGGTGGTGACACACTGATGAACTCCTCATCCTGAACAGAGACATCCCTATCTCTTCTGCTTGTTCTTTTTTTTTTTTTTTTTTTTTTTTTTTTAAGACAGAGTGAGAGGGCAGAGTGAGAGGGAGAGTGAGAGAATTTTAATATTTATTTTTTAGTTTTCGGCAGACACAACATCTTTGTTTGTATGTGGTGCTGAGGATCCAACCCGGGCCAGACACGCTAGGTGAGCGCCCTACCGCTTGAGCCACGTCCCCAGCCCATCTTCTGCTTGTTCTTTAGAACATTAACACACAAGGAGTACTTTTCTCTTAGAAGAGAGGAGAATTGTGGTTTGTTTTGTTTTCCTTTTGGTACTGGGAATTTAAATTAACCCAGGGGCACTTCATCTCTGAGCTCCAGACCCAGACATCATTATTATTATTTTTATTATTATTATTATTATTATTATTATTATTATTATTATTATTATTATCATTACTATTATTATTATATTTTGAGACAAGTTGTCACTAATTTGCCCAGGCCAGCCTCCTACTAGCTATCTGCCTGCCTCAGTTTCCTGAGTGGATGGGTTTACAGATGTGTGCTGCCACATCTGGTTAGAAGATAGGGGGATTCTTGAGATTGAGTGGGGCAGCCTGAGAAAAAGTCCCCAATTATTCTAACTCACTGTTCACAGGTTAAGAGGCTCTATATGCTGATAGCTAAAGTTTCCTGTTACCTTATAAAGCCCTAATTTTAATAGCCAAGTCTCAGCAGATGCTTAACAAACGTATCTAAGGTCAGAGAAGATGAAAGTAAGTAAAGGAAAAAGATCATGGAAGAAATAGAAAATTAGAACAGAGTTGAATTTATGAGTGAGCGACTGAGTGAGTGTGTGATGTGGAGTGGATAAACAAACCAGACTAGAATGAATCAGAGCTTCCCAATGACGAGAAACCAGAGGTTCAGGACAACCAAGGGCCCTAGAAGCTTAACCTTGGGTGCTGAGGCCATCTCACAGCCCAAATGTGCTTTCTGTTCTGGATTTAAAGATGAGGGGTTTTATCATGTGGGGCTGTCACTCAAGTGACAAGAAATAATTTATTTTACAAAAAGTCTTCATGTCACAGATATTTAGACATCTGTGATATCTATACCTAGATATTTAGGTGGCAGGGTATCCTCCAAGGAGCCTTGACTTTTAAATCCATAGTCTACATTTGCTTACCACAAGCAACCAAATAAAGAGCCACCCTGAAAAGTCATTTCACAGACAAGAACTGTACCTTCACCTCCATGGATAGCTTACTCACAGAGAAGAGGTTTGTTATGAGTTCACGAGGCTATTGGACCAGATCTTTTTGCCTCCCTGATGTCCTAAAGAGAGGAAATGGATTGCCACCAATAAGCACCTCGAGAACCATATACATATATAATTGTAAAATAATGATGTTTTCACCATGGAACAAATAGTTATTTTAAAGATTGAAAAAAAAAATTAGTATTTTCTTTGAAATGTGATCTATTTAGGAAGATTAGTATGTTATATTTAAAATAATAAATGTACGTTCCTATGACTGAATTATATATTATCTTGTAAATTGTTCATGAAAAATTTGTGTTATTAACTTTAAATAGTTGACTATTATTTTCTCATCTACTTGATTTTTTTGATATATATCCCTCATGAATTTATATTGTGTATAAAGGAATTACTGGTAATGAAAGTCATGAATTCCTGTGTATTCTGCGTAAATGAAGAGCATATATATTCCATATTTTATTGTTCTAAGATGGTGATTACTTAGTCTGATGTATAAAAATATTTTCTAGTTGATGCCTACTTGGAAAGTAATCCATAAATGTACTGTTAAGTTGCAAATGTGTCACGCCTACGGGTGTTACCCTATGTTACATATACCTAGTGAAACCAATTTCATAGGAGTCAATTATTTTACGATGACTTTTAAAACAATTTGTAACTGGTTTTAAGTGGAATTGTTTAAGCTCAATCGTTCTTCTCTGCGCAAACCCTGGTGTCTGCTGTGCTTTGTGGGTTTCCACGTGAAAAGCAACTCAACGGATGGCGAATGGCAGTTGCTCTTCAGAGGTTCTTGATAATAAGCACTGTCACCATCGGAGTAGGAGCTTTCAATTTTGGTGGGATAAGACCATGAATTTTCCCTCACTGTCATCAAGCTCGCCTTCCTACAAGCACCATTTACAGTATTCCCTTCAACAATGCTCCAGGAATGACATTAGGAGGCCCACACCTCCCCATAAGAGAGAGAAGACAATAGCAGTGCCCTGTGTCTGAACTCAGCCATTACTCAGCATTTGTGGAATTACACTACTCAGCATTTTGGCTATTTCCCCATGGGCTTGGCAGTGGGCATGGAGCATGGGACAGTCAGCACACAACTTAGCACAGAACATTAGCTGTTGTTAGAAATTTGAAAAAGCAAACAAACAAAAACAAGCAGAAGTCAGGTGTAAGGGTGCCTACCTGTAATCCCAGCTACTCTGGAGGCTGAGACAGGAGGATAATAAGATCAAGAACACCCTGGGCAACTTAGGGAGACCCTCTCTAAAAATTAAAAATTAAAAAAGTGGGGTGGGGGTGGGATGGGTTATATCAGTTTGTGGTGTGCCCCTGCACTCAGTGCCCTAGTAGCACAGACTCATACACACACACACACACACACACACACACACACAATAGCATCACAGCTAATATAATGATCAGAACAAATGAGGAAGACCTCAAAAGAAAACTATTTCAAAACATCCTATGTCCACTCTGATCAAGAGTCTGTGGTAATTGCAAATCATTCCATTCAACAAGCCTGATTTGGGGGCAGTATGCTGGCAGAAGATAATGGTCTTCTATTTTTAACCCTGGTTAGTTGTATTAAGACCTAGACATGTATGAAAAACTCAAAGGTTGCCCAAAAGAAGTTTCAAATTATTTTATTATTTCTTCTTATTTGATCCCAACCCAGAAATTTCACTTGAAGTTTTAAGCTAGAGTAAATGGAGGAAAATGCAAGCAACTGGAATCAGCAGGAAAAAAAAATCACTTTTCCTGAGGTTATTTTGACAAAGGTGTCAAAAGTCAACTTTTCATTCACTTGTGCACACGATAGATATATTTTCAATGTCCAATAAGTCAATTGTAAATACTGAGCTTTTCTTTCCTGTTCAAATCACAGCAGAGATCACTCATCAGCCTTAACACAAGAATGGTGTTGAATCTCTCCACAATGAAATTTGCAGAGGCAACAGTAACGACAGCTTCAATTTTGTCACAGATGAGGAACAAAATCTGTCATGAGACTTAAAAGCTTTGGTTGTCCCTCAAGACAGTTGATCTTGCAGTCACAGCCAATGTATTAAAAGTCTGGGATACAGTAAAACTCCTTGGCTTCGTCATGAGAATACAAGTCAACACATCCTGAATCTTGTTTCCTTATGTGGTTGATCCTCACTCTTTTCTCCCTGGAAGTTACTAGCACTGCAATCCCATTATTTAAAAATTAACATTGTCTAATGCACTCTCTCTTCTGAACTGACACGGACATTGTTCATTTTGCCAAGTGATTTTGCCAAGGTGGAAATCGCAGGACATAAAAGCCAGGTTCTTGCCTCCAATGCTGACCTTGAAATGAAGAAACAATTGTGCTCATGACTTCAAAATGCTTTTTCCTTCTAGGGGGGCTCTCAGCTGAATGTTTAGGCGATGTCAGCTGATCACAGAGAATAAGGAAGATCACAGGAAGTATAAGCTCATGAAGACCTCTTTTAAATCTTATGAAGTAATCTGTTTCCTGAAAACTAACAGTTAACTCTAATTTGTGGAACTGTTTTAACTTGGTTATTTGGTTTTACATAGCTATTTCTTTGAAATCTGGAAATCTGAAAATAAATTAAGGTAGAAATATATTCTAATATGTTTAAATATACATGTTTTTCCATGTTATAAAATATCTATCTACATTAAATTTTAGTACATGTCATTTATTTTAACTTTTTGAAGCATAATAATCAATAAAATTACTATTAAATCCATCACTTTACACAAAATTTTATCATTTTTCAAGATCACCAAAAGATAATTTTAAACTATTACTATATAGATACATTATAGTCGTAATGCAATGAAATGTTTTATTTTGCATTTGTTGACTATTAAAATTAATTAGACTAATGGAAGCCATCCTGTGTTTATGGTTCATGAGATACAATTTCTAACTTGGTAGTGCTTCCCCAATTAGTCTATGTATGCACCAGAATTGCTATCAAGATCCCAACTGGCTTTTGTTCACAGAGATTGACAAACTCATCCTAAAATTCATATACAAATGCAAATCACCCAGGACAACCAAATAAATCATAAGAAAGAACTATGAGGACTCTTTCTCATTTCAAACCTTATTCCACTTCTTCAAATTTTACTGCAAAGCTTTAGTAATCAATATCATCTTTTAGGAGAACTAGACAAATAAGCAATAGACCTGGAAGCACACCCAAACATTTATGGCCAGGTGAGTTTTGACAAGCTTGTCTAAAGAATTCAAAGAAGAAAAAGTAGTATTTTCAACAAATGAAGCTGGAGCAGCTGAAAGTCCAAGTGCACAGGAAAGAAGCTGAGCATCCACCCTTGTCACACACAAGACCAAATCAAATGGAGTGAACGCACGTACAATTGGCAACTACAGAGACTTAGGTAGTGATCTTCATCGCTCAGGATTAAGCAATGATTTCTTAGATATAGCACCAGAAACATAAGATATTAATTACAATATAAATAAATTGGACTTTATAAGAACTAAAACCATTTGTATTTCAAAGGACCCTATAAAAAAAGTAAAAAAAAAAAAAATCACACAATGGGGGCAGTGTGTTTGCAAATCATATATCTGATAAGAACCCAGTATGTAGAATATGTAAAGAACTTGTGTAACTCAATAATAAATAGAAAATTCCCTCAAATATAAAGATGGAAAATATTTTGAATATATATTTATCTGAGATGTACAATATGTTTATGAAAAGATGTTTCAATGTCGTTAATAGAAAATGTGAAGGTAAACAACTACAAAATACCAATTTGCATGCACTGAAATGGATATAATAATAAAATGAACAGTGAATAATAAACATGTTGATAAGAATGTTTGGAAACATTCTTGAATACTCCTACATTGTTTTTGGGAAATTATAATGGTACAATTTCCTTAGGAAACAGTGTGACAGTTCCTCCAAAACTTGGAGATTTGCCTTCTTCATCAAAAATTCCAATTTTATGTATATGCATAAGAAATTTGAAAAATATGCACACACCAAAAAATGCATAAGAACATTCACAGAAGTATGATACATAACAAAAAATAAATCTACAAAGGTCAAATATTTGACAGCTGATGAATGATAACTTTTTTTGATATACCCTCACAAAGAAAATCATTTATACACAAAGAGGAACAAAATACTAAGATATGCCATGGCATGGATGGACCTTGAGAACACTGTGCTCAATGAAACGGCTGTGCCTTGAGCCAGCTGCCATACAACACCACAATAAATATAATCACAACTGCCTTAGACAAAAAGCAACTGTGAGACAAAAGGGACTGGTGTTAGTCCTCCATCCTAGGCAGAATATTATCTGGAGCAGTGATTCTCAAAGGGGTCCATGAACCACCAGCAGCCGCAGCATCTAGGACCTCATTACAAGCACAGATTCTTGTATCCAAACGCTTTTTCAGATTAGCAGCTTGGAATTCACCAAGCCTCCAGCTGATTCTACTGCATGTTAATGTGAAAGCCATTGGCCCAGAAAGATGGTGCTGGCCCAGAAAGATGATGCTGGCCCAGAAAGATGGTGCTGGCCCAGGGATTGTGTGGAGAGAAGCACCTGTGGCCCAGGGGGGCGGAGAGGGGAGCCACAGACAACATCCATAATATTGCTGTGGACAGAGGCACGAGGAAGAGATCTCTCAGAAAGGGCCCCAGGATGGAAGATCCGGTCAGCGGGGCCTCTTCCATGTTCTGTGGGAGCAGACCAGATTGCAATGGCACTTCTCTTGTGAGATGCTCCTTTTCCCCAAATGCACTCTCCTCTGTGCCCCACTTAGAACCTTGGTAATGGGCACTCCTCTCTGTCCTGCAGCCAAGCTGCTGAGGCACTTGATGAAACTCTCGTTAAGCTGATAAATTGAAATTAAAGCTGTGGGTGGAGTCCTGTGAATTCTGCCATATGATGAGGAGTGGAAGGTTCTGGACTAGAAAAAATTGATGCCAACAGAGAAAAGAAGTCAGAAATCAACCTTCCTTTATTCTGTCTTCCTGGCACATCCCTAAGCCTGAAAAACTCCCGAGCAGGTGATGGGGAGAAGGACAGAGGAAAAGGAAGTCTTACTAAAGGTGACTTCTGAAAGATTAACCTCCCCACTGTTTTGATTGACTGAACAAACATTTCTAGAGTACCAGTTTGTTCTGTACAATGTCGCGTGGAGTTGGGGATAAAGTGACTAAAAGGCCAATATCATGTTTGCATGGAACTTTATTTCTAGTTGGAGGAAAGAATGAACTATGAAGAAATAAAAAGAACAGCAAAGAAAGGAAGGGAAGTGAGCTTCTTGTTTTACTCAGACTGCTAAGGAAGTGCCACTCTAACCAAAAGGGCTCATATTTGAAAAAAGAAAACTAAACGAAGTAAGATCCAGATGAATATAAACATTATGGGGTCTGTGGAGTCCAACTTTGATCTTTGATTCCCTGGAAAATCAGTGGGACTAATTCTGTGATTTCTTTCAATTGGAAAAAAACTGAAAAATTATTTTTAACTGTATTGGGAAATGGTATATTTATTTGTAATTAGTATTTACACAGTGTGGCTTTCTCAATAAAACCACTATATATTACTAACACCTGCATCATTATAAGACAGGCCATTCTCTTAAAAAATACAAATACAAAAAGAGTAGTCTTCTCTGCTGAGTGTTTTGTATAACTTTTATGACATTTATGCAATAGGCATAAATATTTAATCATGATATTCAGATCACATTTGGATACACTTTACAAAATGGTGCACTCATCAGTGAGCTCAGTAGGATGGTTGGCATGTGGGTAAAGAAATGAGCCTGCTTTGGTTCACACTGCCAGGAAAGTCATTCCCAGTGAGTAGAACATTTAATAGAAGAAGCCGATGCCTTCACTCAATACAGAACAATGCTGCATGTCAAGGATCCTAGGCTAGATTAAAAAAAAAAAATAGGTAAGAAAGAGAAAGGTGTATTTCAGTACCACATTATCTCCACCTTCTAGCAGTTTACAGATATGATGCATGTCACAGGCACTTAGGTACTCATCAGATAAAAAGGACCAGTTGATGATACTAGGAGGTGAGTGTTCACAGTTCAATTGGTGCACTCAGGTTTTAAAAAGGTATAATTAAAGTATAACCAATTTAGAGGAAAAGTACATTCTTGGAGAAACTATATTTTTCAGTTTCAATTTCTTCAAAACAATAGGGGAATAAAGTCAGAGATGTTCAGCTGTCTGACAGAAGGACTATGGTCTAACTCTTTCCATGACAAGTTCACAAAGACCTCGTCACTGACTTCATGAATTTATAATACAAAAGTTACAGGAGAAAAGCTGTACAGTGAAGTGTTTAGGAATCAAGCGGTAGACCAGATGGCTCAGAATCAAACCCTAGCTGTTCATTCACTATAAAGTGCCTCCATTTTTTCATGTGTAAAGTGGACGCTCATCACCATTTCTAATTCTCAAGGTCATTTTGAAGATTACATGTATTAATAGATGGTCTAGAAATTATGTGTAGAAGAGAGTTAATGTTCACTAAATATTTGCTCCTATAATATAATCAAGAGGTAACTTAAAATGATAATGAAGAGATGCATTGCAATTTTAATAAAACAACATTGAACTCTGATATGTGCTATAGCTGGTGTGCTATGTCTCAACCACTGGTTCAGATTGCTTAGTTACAGGAGCTTAAGCAAAGTACTCCTCAATAATGATGGAAAATTCTACCCTCATGTTGTGGGCCTTTTTCTGTCTTTCTTACTCCTCCATATCAGCAAAGGAAAAAAAAAAGCAAATTTAAGCCTTACTTGATAGTTGTGATGAGCAAGTGATATCAGTAATGGTGGGAGAATCTGCACAAATCCTGTGCTCCAAGAAGGTTGCATTTAGAATGAAGCCGGTCAGGTAAGGAGGGTTCATCCCAGTGAAAAGGAAGGTGAATATCTAGATGGGAAAACTGTAGGTGGGTCTGAAGGTTTAAATGGGAAAGAAGAATGTGTCCAACAAAAAAATGTGAAGAAAGGGGACTGTGGCTGCAGGTGGAGGGTGAGAAGCAGCAAACTTGGAAGTCAGGTGAGAACCTGGCAAGACTTGGAACTCAGGCCATCAGATGATCTTTCCAAAGACAGCTTTGGCCCTGGGGGGACAAAAGTCCAACCTGGGCAAAACTGCAAGTGAGGGGCACAAGTGTGAGATAGCTGGAGTGTTATGGTTTGGATGTGAGGTGTCTCCCCAAAGTTCACATGTGAGTCAGTTCAAGAAGGTTCAGAGAAAATACAATTAGGTTGTAAGCTTCATGACCCAATTGGTGATTTAATCTCCTGATAGAGCTTAATGGAGTGGTAACCAAAGTAGTAGGGTGAGGCTGGAGGAGGTGGGAACTGGGGCGTGCCTTGGGGTATATATTTGTATCTGGAGAGTGGAGTCCCTCTGTGCTTCCTGATCTCCAGGGAGCTGCTTCCTTCTGCCACACTCTTCCACCATGATGTTCAGCCTCACATCAAGCCCCGAGGAATGGAGCCGGCCTTGTATGGACTAAGGCTTCTGAAACAGTGAACGGTCCAATAAACTTTTCCTCCTTTAAAATTGTTCTTGGCAGATCTTTTAGTTATAGTAGCAAAAAGGCTGCCTGAAACATGGAGGGAGATACAGTGGGGCTGGAGCAGGAGAGGCTGGGGTTCTGAATAAGCAAGGGGGTGTTTATTCTTGGGAAGTACAAAAGAGGGATTTGTATGGACTCTAATGTGGGGGTTTAGGAGGAGGAAACATCACCTCCTCTGCTCAGATTCATCTACCACACGCCTGGTGGTCAGTGCTTTTGAGGAACCTTAGGTGGTACTGAGAGTGCTGAGAAGATTTTATTGTACGTATGCATTTAACCTATTAAGCCAAAGCATTCTTTCTTGTTCCTACAATCTCAGGGTCTCACCTCCCATACAGAGATGCCACTGCCTGCACCATCAGGAAGATAATGTCTGTTTTGCTTCACCTGAGGTAGTAAATTTGGAATTAAATATGTGAGGAAGGGGCTGGCGAGGTGCCTATAATCCCATCTACTTGGGAGGCTGAGGCAAGAGGATAGCAAATCCAAGTCCAGCCACAGGAACTTAGTAAGACTTAGTGAGATCCTGTCTCAAAATTATAGAACAAAACCCAAAAGAGGCTGGGAACTTAACTCAAAGGTGGATCACCTGCGTCCATTTCCCAATCACCCTGGGTCCATTTCCCAGTACTGTTTTGTTTGTTCGTTTGTTTTGTTTTGTTTTGTTTTTAGAAAGGCAGAAGAAAGGAGGGGAGAAAAAGGACAAGAAACAACAACAACAACAAAAAAAAAATAGGAAGAAGAGCAGGAAAGAAAAAAAAAGAAGAATCTTATTTGTCAAGAAAAATCTGTTAGTTTAAGCATCTTTTCAGTATGCCTTTTTGGCTTTTCAAGATATTTTTATATATAAATTTCATATCTATGCTTTTATGGTCTTTTTTCTTGTTGATTTGTAAAACTTCTTTATGTATTCTAGAATCTACATAGTAAGCATTTTGGAATCTTGTATGTCATATTTTATTAGGGCAAATATCCTCCCCTATCTATAAACTTGAAAGTGTGATGTTGTGTAGGAAAAAATATCATAAATCTTGACATGACCTAATTTATTCAGGGATTTGATAGTTGTGTTTCTGATATTTTTTAAAAATAAATCTTCCTCTTACTTAAGGCCATAAAGATTTTATCTTATATCTCTTTATATATATTCCTTTCAATTTTTAATTTCATCTTTAAGTGACTCACAAGAATGCGAATAATGTAGAGCCCTTTGCCCTAATGTTACCTGGGAATTAATGGTGGGTGCTTCCATAGAAATTGATGGGTTCTCCCAAGGGAGACGTCAGTGTACCGGAGAGTTTGGTATAGGCCTAGGGAGGTACCTCCTTGCTAGTGAGTTAATTTTGTACGTGAGAGGAGTGACAACTGGTGTTTCCAAGGTCCACCATATATATAAAGAGGAAGAGGTGGGGAAGTCATGGGTTATGTCAGCATTCTAACGCCACTCCACACTCTCAATTTCAAATATTGAATAACTGGTATAATTTTTCTCACGGTTTAGCAAACATTACTTTCTGCTATTATTATTGAACCTTGTATAGTAATTTTCACAGTTATTAATTATCTGATTTTCCACATTAATTAGCTCATTAACGTCACCATACAAAGAAATTGCATTGCCTCCAGGGAAGCAGTCTTCTGTTTTTTCAAGCAAGGGCTATTTGTGGTAAAACTGACATCATATCTTACATTGTTTGAGCTTATGTTAAAAATTATTTTTACTATATTGATTAAATTTCAATTTTATTACTATATCATAATTGAATGTGCTACCTAATCAGAATCTTTAATGGAAGACACCATATTTATAACTCCATTAATATGTACAATATTATGTTTTATTTTGTTTTTTATTTTTTTTTATTGGTTGTTCAAAACATTATAAAGCTCTTGACATATCATATTTCATACATTAGGTTCAAGATGGTTATGAACTCCCAATTTTACCCCAAATACAGATTGCTACAAGGTGTTCTTTGGACTGGCTCTAGCCAGTCCAAAGTTTTCCTTCGACAGAAAACTTACAATATTATGTTTTTATGTATTAAAATAATAAAGTGTTTTTCTATTTTTTTTTGTATTTTATCTTCAATTCCTAAATTTTTTTCTTTGACATTTATTTGTAAAGAAGGGACTGAAATTCAGTCTCTTGGTGTGGGACTTTTTGATTGCACTGAGTATATCTATTTAGCACATGTTTATGTGGTACTCCTAATGTTGATCATGATTATTTGGATTTACATGATTAAGAAATTAAACATGGCATATTCACTTATCATTCCTTAATTTTTAGTAAAATTGGCATATCTCTACATAAAAAGTGTATATACATAATATGAACTTGAATGGAAATCTAAATTATTCAATTTTGGGATATTTTAGGAGTTCAAATTAAAAACTAAAAAATAAATACAAACACAGGTAAACTTCATTCTGCTGAAGGCTGGTATTGAAGAAGAAAAACACAGTGGGCGTTTTACAAAGGTGACAGTTATAATCGGAGTCTCCTGGTGGCCTCTGTGAAGAACTCCAGCCATGTGGCTGGGCTCTGTCTGGTTATTTCCAACTCCTCTTCAGCTTATGCACCTGAAAGCTCTGACTGTTTCCTGCCCTTGTTTTCAGTACCCTTGAAGCACTGATCGTGATGACATTCTGTGGCTGCCACCCCACTTCTGCCCCGTACTATTCACATTTTCCATTCTTCTGAAAACCATGTCAAGTCTAGTCTTTTTGAGTTTGGGAGAAGACTAGAGAAGATTCTGACAGCATCTAGGAAGCATTGACTTTACCTACAGTATGGTGGCCACCGTTCAGGGCTGCTGCGATGACTCATTTCAGCAAATTTTTACCTCCTCGTTCTGTTTTCTTTCTCCAGCTTCAAAGCACATATGCCATGCAAGCCATAAACAATGCTAGCTTTCCACGTTCCCTGCAGCTGGTGAGCTCATCTTTGAAAATATCAGGTTATGAAGCTTATAGCCCTTCAGTTCTTTTTCATTATTCCAGTCCTTTCTCTTTTCTTTGTTTTCCAGGAAAAATAAATAAATAAAGCTTGTTTCTATTTGTATGGCTTAGCTCTTCACCCTATTGTTCTTTCCCTCTGATCATCACTGGTGAGTGACCTTGGAAGTAATTTCATCCCAGTTGCTCTTCTGTCAAGGAAGCAGTTTTCAGACTGGGGGCAGAACATCACCATTGCACAGATCCTGATCTTGCTGACACCCCTTGGCCTCTAGATGCTCTTCCTGGGGCTGCTCAGCCTGTCCAGTTAGTTATTCCTGCTAACATAGTGGGTGCACAAATTCTGCAGACCCCACTCCTCACAGCACAGATCAATACTCACCCCAGGAATTCCTCTAGATCACTTGTTCGGTCCCTGTTCTCAATCATATAAAGCTTATTTCTGGTAACATTAATTTTACACTCAGGGATATACTTACAGGTGTATAGGATTCTGTGCTAATGGTATCCCAAAGCCACTGAAGTAAGAGTTCTGTCTAGACAGCAATAGGTCCCCTAAAGCCAAGCTATGGGTAATATACTTTTCACAAGTTATCACTTGAATTTGGATTTAATTATAGCCAGAATGCATGATGTTTTTAATATCATTCACTCAGAAATAAACTTTAGATGTGAGTTAATAAATGACATGCCCAAGGCAGCGTGAATTACCTCATCCTTCAGGCTCTGTGCAAACTTGCTCTTAATCCTATTTTATTGGGTTTGCCTCTTGATGCATCTGTTTTCCCTGGTGGGCAATTCAGTGTTAAAGGACTTGGGACAGTTCTTCTTTCTCTTCTTCCTTTCCTCTCTTCCTCCATATCTCATTCCACACATAGGCCCACTGCTTGTATAAATTTGGTGTTAAGTGCTTCTTGAATAAATGATTAATTTAGATTTTAGTCAAGAGCCTAAATATTTAAGTTCTTACTGTGCGTCCCATCTGTCACCCCTTTGTTTACCGTTGAGAGAAGAGCCAGTCAGGAGCACATTTCGTATTAACAAACAGAATGCATCTCTGCTTCTCTCCTCGCCAGGAAACTTGAGTTGGAGAAACTGAAAAATGATAAATGAAACTGCTGACAGTCTGTTTTTTATTTCTTGTTTGTTTGTTTGTTTATTGTTTTCTTCTTGAGAATTGTGGATCCTACAGATCATCATCAGAATATGTCGGGGGTTCTCTTTTTCTTTAACTCTCCTCCACTCTGTTTGAGGGGTGTCTGTCTCCCTAGGGAGGACAGATGGCCACTCACCCTCTGTGTCCTTTCATTCGAGTAGGAAATGCTTCGAGAATTCCTCTGATAGGTCAGCCTGCTGTGTGAGGCACACAGCAGCAGGCAGCAGAGCAGACAGGGCATTGGTCGCCACCGTGGTCCAAGTGTCAGGCCATCGCACCACCCAACCAATGCTCAACAGGACAGAGAGTTTGAGAGCCAGCTTAAGCTTGTGAGTGGGCACTTTTTTTGCCCAATCTCCTCTCTCCTGTTATTGTGTTCTGAATTCTTACTCTAGTAGGTTTGTAAAGTACAGAAAATAAACAGACAACAAAATATTATAATCGAACACAAAGCTTTATAAAACACATGCCCATATTAGTAGATATGGTAATACATCCTCAGGCAGCACAATAATGGATCTCATTGCAATGGTGTCCTGACTGAAGAAAAGCATGAATGTGTGTCACCTGCAAACAGAGCTTCAAGTCACCTCACCAGCACTGTGCTGTGGGTACTTTGACTCTTGTTGGCTGTCTTAGAAATTTTAGGGTGCAGAGATATGAAGTAGTTTACAAACATTTATAAAGGGTGACTAAGAGTAATGTACTATACAAAAAGCTACAGGACAGGGATCTTAAAGTTTACACCATCAAGAAAGGAGAAATGTATGAAGTAATATGTTGATCTCAATATAAACATTAGGCAACATGTGCATGTACTGCAGTATTGCATGCTACACCAATAACATGCACAATTTTATGTTTTATGTATTTCTTTATATAAATTTAGGAAAGAATAACAACCATGTCGCAAAACTTTTGTGTAGGTGACATTTATCAGGGGCTTTCTGATGTGGGCTCTATCTTATTTCATACATGTTTGTTTTTACTCCCCATTTTGCAGCCAGGTATGATGTGAAGAATAATTTTCTATGTGCTGCTAAAGTGTGTTTCCACTAAACTACTCAAAATGGAAATAATGGCAGGGTCAGCATATTGAGCAGCTGTATTCTCCTTGTACTTAAATCTATAATTTTTTTTTTTTTTTTTTTGGTATTCAGTACTGGATCCATTCATAGTAAATCATTCTCAATCAGAATAAAATATTTCATACTTTGTCAAATACATCTCACAACATTGTGACAAACACCCATATTTCTCTGAAAAAGTTTAAACAAAACAATGAATCAAGCAACCTCTCCGCATCATCTCTACTCACAAATTCTCTGCATCTGCTCTGGGAGGTTGACACCAGGCAGCTGCTGCCCCTGCTCAAAATAGCCTTCCTGCTATTTCTTCCAAATTAAAACTGCTTCTCATTTCCATAGGATTCAGCAACTTATTTGTCATTTCTTCTGTAATTTGGATGAAAGTAAAAATGACCAAATGTTTTGTCACATTCTGTGTCTTTATTTGAGGTGCATAGTGAGGGGGTTAAAACCTGAATCATGATACCTTTTTGTGAGAAGTCCATAGTTGGGCATGAGTCAAAAATTGTTCCCCCCCCAAAAAAAGAATCTTGACTAGTCTACTCAGATTTTGATTATATATTTTTCTATTTTTCTTTACCTTTTTCTCATTTTTTTCCTTCAAGTTAGTCTTTTCCATAATGAAGAACAATCAGGCTCTATTGAGACAATTCAGTGAATCTGAACATGGTTTCCAATTCCTGCCAATCCTTGTTTAGAATATACCTTTGACCTCTCAGTTCCTGTGCATTCAGTTGCCTGGACTCAAACTTATGAAATTTCTCCACCTAGTAACATATTTTATTGTCAAAGAAATTCCAAGAGCCTTGAACTGTGACTTAGATTTTGCATCAAACTGTATGTCTGTCCTAAAGCCGCCTCTTACTCAAACTATATTATTCATTGTTCCTAATGTTTTCCAATTCTTCACCTTTGATTTTTCTTTCCAAGTTGAACAATATCATTTCATTCTGCATTTACATTTTATTTGTTTTTCTGTGTTTTCCCCTTTACATTTAGATTGCAAACTCTTCAACAAATATCATTTCTTCTTTTTGTCTCCCAGGTCTTCCACCTTAAAAATCCTGAGAGGTGTTCCTATCTGATATAAGATAAGGATTCAATAAAGCTTCACACAAACTCACTGGTTAAGAATTCGTATATGGAAATTCAGATGGAATTATTCCAAAGTAAGCTACAGTCTCCTGACTCAGCAATGAATGGATATTTCAACATATTTAAGTGTGTATTGATACATATTTTACATAGAGAGGAAGATATATCACCTCAGCATATCACATACAGATTAATCAGAGAGATATTCAATTTGCCAGGATTTACCCTCAACTCTCATTTAAATAATATGACTACAGAGTATTTAATTACATTATATATGTAGTTGTACCACTGTGTGTGTATATGTGTGTGTATTTTTATTTTTTTATTTATATATTGACAGCAGAATGCATTACAATTCTCATTACATATTATAGAGCACAATTTTTCATATCTCTAGTTGTATACATAATATATTTACACCAATTTGTGTCTTCATACATCTACTTTGGATAGTAATGATCATCACATTCCCACATCATTAATTACCTCATGCCCTCTCCCTTCCCTTCCAACCCCTCTGCCCTATCTAGAGTTTGTCTGTTCTTCCCATGCTCTGGCTCGCTAACCCACTATTAATCAACCTTCTTATATCAAAGAAAATATTTGGCATTTGGTTTTGGGGGATTGGCTTACTTCACTTAGCATTATCTTCTCCAACACCTTCCATTTACCTGCAAATGCCATGATTTTATTCTCTTTTATTGCTGAGTAATATTCCATTGTGTATATATGCCTCGTATTTTTATCCATTCATCTGTTGAAGCATATTTCTTATGCTTCTATCATCCTGAAGTTTTGTACTTAAATTACTTCATTGAATTACATAAGAAAAAGCTATCATTCCTTCTATCACTAGGAAAATGATAAGAAATAAAATCTGCATGTGTAAAATGATGTTAATATTTCTTACTGTTGTTAAAATGGAATGCAATGGCTTCACCACCAGCATGCCACAGTATATTTTCATAGGAGGTATGATGAGTTCTGACTCGAACTGTGTCAATATAAACATCCCATTTAGAAATGAGCAAAACCACTCAGGTTGAAATACGGTGGACATGTCTGCAGGCTCTGGTTGATCTTTCCTGTCTCATTTTAGTGCTATCAAGTTTGGAATAGTGAAGCTTCGATGGCTTTGTAAAATACTGGGGTTTGTCCCATCTAGTTCAGGGACAAAAATTTTCAATGTTCTTTGTTGTAGGTCAAAAGACATGATCTCTTTCACAGTAGTAATTTGGGAATTTGTATTATTTTTCACTTATTTTCTCTAATTTTAATTTTGATCTCACTTTAAGCAGATATTTGAAACTTACTCCTCTCAATCAAGTTCAATGTTTGAAATTCAAAGCACACACAAGCAAGTTAAATAAAATCATAATTTTTTATTGCTTCAATTATCCATTCTATTATTAATTTTTAAATATGAGAGCACAGAAATTTTAGCAGAACAAAAAATTTTGTTGGAATAAAAGCTTTCTTATTTAAGGTCTTGTCACAGATTGACTCCCCACACATTTGCTAGTATCTATGCTTATAAATGTGTCCCTGATTTATCACTGAAAATGCATTAACATTTTGGAATCTTAAAATTTAGAAATGTAAAAGATATGTTAAGGAATAAGAGAAAGACACAAGAAATCATGTAAATTAACTCACTGTGTACATTTTTATATTTGTAACTATTTTATATGAATCTGCATAAATAATCATTTAAATATGTTACGGTTAATTTTGTGAAGATCAGAAAATTATCCATGTTGACTACTTGATATGAGATGGTAATATTGATATTTTAGTTATGTCAAGTTTTCATAGCAGCTGAATTCAGAAAGATATTATACATTCATTGTCCTCATAAATATTATTACCAAAGAAGAAAATAATTTTGGCTTTAATTAGTTTAAAAATAAGCACAATTGAATAAGTCCTAAAATGATTTTTTTTCCTACAAAATTAACATCTATGTGTGCATGTATAACATAAATAAAACAGAGTCACAGAAATAGATTATGAAATGGAGTAGAAAATCAATGAAATTGTGCAATTCTGACCTCATATGCATTACCCATATTCCTTTCTTAAAATAAATATGACATCTTGGAAAGATATTAAATAATCTGTTTGCTCTTTGTGATCCTATGTTAAACTAAACCACAAATGATTTAAATATAGTACCTCTGTTTATTAAAATTAGCTTCATTAAGGCAAAATGTTAAGTAGGGTCTTTGAATTTCAAAGCAGAAATAAGTGCACATTCTAGATAAATGTAGATAGATTATCATTATCTCAAAGAACAGCCTTATCAACAAAAGTATTTGAAAGCTTTGGGAGATTAGAATTTATGTAACTATCATAAAATTTTGACATATTAAGATGTTCTTTGAAGATAGGAATCTGAATTCATTAACTAGGTATAAGTAATAACATTTGAATCAGCTCCTACATCTTCCTCAAAAGTTTGATTTAATAATTTTTTCTCTCTCTATTAAAGAATAACCATGATTAGTTTTCACTGGAAAATTAGTTAGATTGGGGTGGATTTTGTCTTTTAGGTGCATACATTACATAACTTATTAGCAGGAGAATTCTTTCATCTCTTCAATCAACTCCAAGTTTGAAAATTCTGAAAATGAATCAGAGTGGCAGATTGACTTCTAAGGAGTTTTAGCATATTCTTCTGTAGCAGGGTAAGTTGAAAAGATGGTCATTCAGCAATGCTGCCTCCAGAGAAATACGCCCTGTTGGAAAACGTGTGCCTTTCCTTCCCAAACTGTGTGGCAGTGGGTCTGCTTTTATCAAAGGTGCAGCCAAGTCTGTTGCTGTCTCTGGAATTTTAAAACAGAAGGGTAGCATTCCAAGCCTCCCTTATCACTAGAGTGCTAACATGTATTTGTTGGGCTGCCTCTACATAACTAGAGTAGAAATATGCCTAATTTGAGTAAACACATTAAAAACTGGGTACCTATCATTTGTGATGTTTAAATTGTTAATATAAAAATTTGAATATTTATATATCTATTTCTTTATTGTGGTGCTCGGATTAAGATCCCAGGCTATCATTCATTCTAGGCTAGAACTGTACCGCTGAGCTAATATGGCCAGCCCAAGTCTTTGCATTGACTAAAATAAAATATGCAGTTCATATGGAGTCATTTTAAATTTAACATTGAAACATTGTGTCTTTTATATGTTCTCTATTTGTTTTTCTTTTTTGCAGGTTAAAAGCATATAAGTTTAAAACTTGGGAACTGTCCATGGTAATCCATCATGCTTACTGACCAAGTTCAGTGGAACCCAGGGGGAAGAAGTACACCGGGTGTGGAGATGATACACAGAATGTGTGTGCATATAGCAAAGAAAATGAGGTGGAGCTTCTGTCTGTTTTAACTGGAGATTAGCTCTTTCTACATGGGGTATTATTATAATGAAGATCAAACAAAGGAAATAAATAAAGCTTGGAAAACTACACAGATCTGGTTCTACATTGGAACCACCCAAAAAATTAGAACAAAATTTCTGCTGCAAAACTACCCATCCCCAGAGGTTCAGATTTGGTTGGTTTTGATTGTGACACAGATATCAGTGTGTATGTGTGTGTGTGTATATATATATATATATATATATATATATATATATATATATATATATATATATAATTAAAAGATGTTTATATTATGCACCCAGGATTAAGAACTGATATCTCATCTTATGAACTTTTTAATTTTTAAACTACAACTGGAGAAATGGAACCACCATTTGACCCAGCTATCCCTCTCCTTGGTCTGTATCCAAAAGACCTAAAAACAGCATACTACAGAGACACAGCCCCTTCAATGTTCCTAACAGCACAATTCATAATAGATAAATCTGGAGGCAACATATATGCCCTTCAGTAGATGAATGGATAAAGAAAATGTGGTATATATACACAATGTAATATTACTCCCCAATAAAAAAATATATATAATCATGGTATTTGCAGGTAAATGGATGGAATTGGAGAATATAATGCTAAGTGAAGTTAGCCAATCCCCCCAAAACAAAGGCCGAATATTTTCTTTGATATAAGGAGGCTGATGAATATTGTGGTTAAGAGGTGGAGCATGGGAGGATTAGTAAACTCTAGGTAGGGCAAAGGGAGGGGAGGAGAGGGGACATGGGGGTAAAAAAGATAGCGGAATGAGATGGATATCATTACCTAAGAACATGTATGAAGACCTGAATGGTATGAATATGCTTTGTAGACATCCAGAGATATGAATATTTGTGCCTTATATATGTAATATGAATTGTAATACATTCTACTGTCAAATATAACAAATTAGAGTAAAAAATTCAAAATAATAAACAAAAGCATTGTGTCCATCTATAACTAAAACAAACAAACAAAAAGAGGTTAGGTAGTTAGAAGGCAAAAACAGAAATCCAGACAGTGCACTTGACATAGTTTCTCATATTGTTATTCATAGTCATTTCTTTACATTCGGTTTACAGTATTATCTCCTATATTTTCTCCATCCCCACTCTGGGGACCCAAGGACTCTGGAAACTTCTTATGAATCTTCAGCTCTATCTGTAACATAAGGAAGGATGGGGCAGTTGGAACCAACACACCATCCTGTTTTCATGTCCCCAGTGGATGCACTCCTTGTCAGTAGCTGCACAGGAGCAGGGATGTCCCATGGGCAGTGGTGCTGATCATTTCACAGTGCTAAATCTGTTTACATCCTTTTCTCAGACACACGCATAGAGAGCTTGGGTGACTGTGGCATTTGTCTACCGAAGAGATGTGGTCTAGACTGAGGGCCTATGACATGGTGGGCCATTCATTATTCTTGGTCTCTGAGAGGTTAGCAAGGTTTGAAGAATAAAGACATTCTTTGTAAACTTTAATATGAATCGGAATTACCCAGGAAGCCTGTGACAATGAAAATACTGACTCACTCCTTATGGAGTCTATTTCTAGCAGAATCCCAAGTGGTACAGGTTTTGCAGAGTCGTGGATCACACTGGGACAGGTAAAATGGTTCCCGTGCAAACAGACATGTGGTAGACTCGCTGCCCACATTCAATTCTGTGCTGCAACAGTGAAGTGTGCATCCACACTACTTAGTCATGTTATGGAGGATCTCCACATGTTCATGTGCAGATATGGAGCAGCCTATCCAATATCATAGTCTCATTCTGATCAGGCACCATGGGGTGGCGGGTTTTTTCCTACAACCTGGGATGCACTGTCAGTGGGTAAAACTGATTAATCTGCCGCTCAGTGAGGAATGTGCTTTCAAGAGACATATTCAGGGACAGGTGAGTGAATCAGCATCTGCCCCTAGATGACCCTGAGTATTAACTTGATTTCTCTATAGTGTCAGAGTAGAGGTCACCCTCCAGGCTGTGTGGGAGTTGAAACCTGTGATGTGGAAGAGGAGTTCTAGATCAGGGCCTGAACAAATTGGATGCTTGCCAGGGACTGGCGACACACACTACATCATTCCTGGTGACTAGATTGTCAGCTTCTCCGTGTTCCTCACTCATCAATTCTTTGTTTTTCTACTATGAAAGCAAACACTGAGTATGATTTTTTGAAAAGAGCTTGGTAGGCTGCTTCTTCTCTATTCAAAGATGCTCTCTCTTTCTCTGTCTTTTAAGCCTAAATGAAATGCCAGTAGAATGGATGCTTCAGGAAAATTCATCTTTGAATTGCTTTGGGTTAGCGGGTGGCCAGTCTCCAGGTGTAAACCTGAGAACAAGGGCTGTTGCTATAGGAGAGTTAAAAGTTGGGGCTTGAGCTGAGGCGTGAGCTGGGCCTGGAGGCAGGAGGCTGAATTTTCAACTCAGGCACCCGAAGAGGAACATGGGGCAATGGCTGACTGAACATCCAGATGCTACCTTGGCCTTGAAGGAACTGATCTGGTCAGATTGTTCAGTAGGGAAGCCAGAGAGTCTGAGCACAAGTCTCCTTCCTGGAGTTTGGTTTGGTCACCTTCTCTCCTCATTGGCCTGAGTTGGGCAACACAAAGTGGGAGGGACCCTCGTAGAATAGGGGCCAGGTAGGCCTTGGAAGGGAAGGAGGGAGGGGGGACACCTCAGGGGACAGGGGACACCACAGCTCCATTCACCCACCAAGGTTTGCTTGTGGCTGGGCTTGAAGGGCCCTGTCTTCTCCCCTGCTGCCACCAGGGAACCTCTGTGCAGTGACAGCTGGTTAGTAGTCTCCTCCTCAGTGCACGGGTTGTGGCAATACTCAGTATCGCCCAGCGATGCCTTCAGTGTTCCACCTTTACTCTAAGGTAGTCTTTTCCAGGAAACAGTGCTGGGAGAAGGAAGCACACCGTTGTCCTGTCGTGAAGGGGATGGGGAACCTTGCTGTTATGGTTTAGTTGTCCGGTTTCCCCAAAAAGCTCCTGTGCAAGACAATGGAAGAAGACTTAGAGGAGAAATGATCTGGTTATGAGAGTATTAACCCAGTCGGTGAGTGAATCCCCTGACATGATGAACTGAGTGCTACCTGAAGGTGGACAGGGTGTAGCTGGAGGAGGTGGGCTTTGGGGGTGAGACTTTGGGGTATATATTTTGTATCTGGTGAGTGGAGACCACTCTCTGCTTCCTGATCATCATGTGAGCTTCTTCCCTCCCCCACACTCTTCCACCATGATGTTCGGCCTTAACCTTGAGCCCCAAGGAATGGAGCCAGCAGTCTCAGGGGGACTGGGTCCTCTGAAACTCTGAGCCCCCAAGTAAAATTTTCCTCTCTTAAATTGTTCTGTTTGCACCTTTTAGTCACAGCAGCAAAAAAGCTGGCGAAAACACCTCTATTTATATTTCTAATTTATAACAAAAAGCCTTTGAAATATCAAGGTCTTTTAGTGGTATATGCAGAATAGAATTCCTTGTTTAATTGGAAATCTTTGTGACAGGCATGAAAGTGAAGAGAATGTTCTTTATGTTTAAAAACATAAGCATAGAAATGCAACACACTGTGGAAAGTGAGTAATCCTTTTTGCTAATCTACTGAAACTGTTTCCTTCGATGAACTGTAAGTCCTTGATAGCCCACCTAATACTGAGACAGAAATTTAGGGGTAGATAAAACAAAACACAGCAACAACAATGGCCTCTCCAAAGAAAAAATATCTGTGTTGGAACACGGAACTGGTGGTGGCCTGTGAACAATATGTGAGTAGGAGAAAGATTCGCAAGGGAGGGGAAGAAACCGGAATGTAAGGATGTACCAAACAATCCACTTATTACTGTGTAACTTCCCAGTTCTCTCTGAGTTTTCTGGAATGTCCAAAGCAAAACAAACAACTAAAAATGATCTCCATAGAAAGAAGTCATTAACCTGGTGATGCCAAGAGCCAACATTTGATAAGACCATGACCCTCTGGGCCGATCACTCCATCAACCACCCCACAGTGCTGTATGCTGACACCTACCTACCTGCCAGACCAGACCCCATAAAGGAGAAACAATATCTTGACAAATATCTCCCAATTCCAAAAAAGTTCCACCTTCTTGGGTCATACATTTTTCACAGATATGTACGCTAATCAAAAACCCAACTTAAACCTCGTGGCCCTTCTCTCTCACAAGACAGCCCATGTTCTGCTCTGGGAAAGCAAACCTTCTCCTTCACTTTCTCACAAAGCTCTTCCTCTGGGCTAACACCTGATTATTTGGCATCTGTCAAGACCCTGGAAAGTCCTAGTAGAGGTTTCCTCTGCCTCTGAAGAGCTCTCCTTGAGATCTAGTGACAATACTGCATGATAATAGGACTTTTTTTCCCCTTTATCACTACTGTAGGATTCAAAAGAAAATACAAACTCTTGTTTTCTTTAGGCTAAAAATTGGCTTTTATGTGTAAAATAAATAGCTAATAAGAACCAGATCCGAATTACTACAAAGATGGGTACACATAATGTTAACTGGCTATGGATGCCTACGTTCCTTACAAATCAGTTTCCAGAGAAGCTCTTCCTATATTTTGCCTATGAGCAAAGGAAGCATGTGATACGACATTTTTTTTTTTACTCTTCTCCATTGTTCACTATGAAAAGAGGCTCCTAGAGTAAGATCAATGTGATTGTTTTTTTTTAAAGGAATGAGAGAAAGAATGTTAACCTTATACAATGTTGAATTTATTATATGATAATTTGAATTCATTATAACTTCCATTACTACCTATAATAAAAATATAGGTTAAACCAGTTAAATCTGTCATTATTGTTAGTCAAAAGATGTACTGATAACTTTTACTACTAATTGTCAAGGAAGACTTTAGGCAAACCAGATTTAGATATTTGTTAAATAAATAAAACTTAATTTGCAATCTATTTGACTTATTATTATATGGATAGATGCTGATTCATTGTTATTCAAATCACCTTTGAAGAAGAATTTAATGAAATTCAGTTTCTATGTTTTCCTCTGTGGGACATTAGGGGAAAATGACCTTGCTTACTCAACATCAAATTAAAATGCCAACAAAACACTTTGCATACCAACTGTCAATATACAGAGCAGCATGTATCTTTTATTTGGGCCTTCTTGCTCTTTTTTTCAATAGCTTCTAGAGATTTCATATCAGTCATGGAGGATTCATTCCTGTGAATTTGGAGTCTGTGACCTTGCCAGGAAGCCTTGGACAGGACTGAGAAGGAAGGGAGACACCACGGGGAAGGGATCCTCACCACAACCTTCCACATTCCTCCAAAGACCTCTGAGAGTTTACTGAACACTAACAGACAGTAAAACTTTGATTTTTCTATAAACCTAAAAAAGTCCCCATGAAACCACACTGTTCGGTCTCTGCATGACAATAGTCCACATCTAAATAAATTAATTTTGTGTTTTTCATTTATTTTTATTTTTTATACATAGCCATAATTCACTGGGGGACTTTTATTTTTATGGTCTGAAAATGATGAATCACGAGTAGTTTAAGGGCAGCTAATTCTTACTTGAATTCTTAACAATCACCAAGGCGTATCCTTATTAGACCCTAATGCTCATACTGTTGTGTTTTATTACCTAAGTAGTGAAGTACAAATCAGTGCATATCACAAAGGGACGTCTTACACATTTTGTGTAGTGAATTGCTCTAAAGATGAATGGGTCTTAGCTCAGGAAATAAATATTTTGTTTTCAGAAAAAAAAATTCACAAACGGATATCTGTCAACTTAGTGACTAAAAGAAGATGAAGTGATCTGAAAGCGAATTACTAAGTGAATTACTGGGCTTCTTATTAGGTCCTGATAGGATAAATGCAGCAATCGCTAAGAATGGATAGTTCCCCAAAATGGAAATTTAAACTTGGATATTGCCTTCCCCAAGGTTCTAATAAGATAGGCATTTGTTGGAAGCTGACAAGTGGGTCACCTTGGCTCCTGGACACAAGGTGAGGCGAAAATGGGTGTTTTCCACTTTCAAGAAGAGTCAAATGCTTAGGTTTGGCAAAGTA
Organism: Callospermophilus lateralis; assembly: GCF_048772815.1. Classification (NCBI taxonomy): domain Eukaryota; kingdom Metazoa; phylum Chordata; class Mammalia; order Rodentia; family Sciuridae; genus Callospermophilus; species Callospermophilus lateralis. Next base: position 9,537,805 of record NC_135321.1, read on the forward strand.
ACCACAGTGAAATGGACTCATTCACCTTACTTTGCTGAAGGACAATTTTTTTTTTCTGGGTAGGAATCTGGCTCTGGATCTTTCTTTCAGCACTTAGAATATACCAAGCCTTCTCATGGCCATCTTTTGCATGAGAAACTCATGGCCTTTCAGATAGTTTGACTTTATAGGTCTTATTTTTCTGTAGCTACTTTCAAAAGTTTTTCCTTTCTTCTTTCTTATTAGATGTTTAATTATGATTTTTATTGTATATTTCTTTGGTTTTATTCTGTTTAGGAGGACACTACCTTTTCTTGCATCTGTGGTTTATATTATCTCTGAAATAGCAAGAGGTTTTTGGCATTTTTTTTCAAGTATTGTTTTTCAATTCTTTCCTCCTTCTCTCCTTTGTCTCTAAGGAACAGAACGTTGCTACAAGAAATCTCACTGGCAATCCCCATTCTGCTCCCAGTTGGGTCTCTCTCTTCTCTCTCTAGTGTCCAGATTAAATTATTTCTATTATTTTATCTTGTAATCCATTGATTTTTCCCCCCTAAGTGGGCTGAAATGTGAACTGTGCTAACATTTTTTTTTCCTCTTCTTTTTGGTTGGAAAAGAGCAGTTAACATCTAAGTATTTTCTGCCTCACAAGTCTGCACTTTTCCTCCTCCTTGTCAGAACTGGCCTTTATTGAAGCATTTTTGGTCAATGCCCATTGGACTTTCTGGTTGCCCCTTTTTTGTAGTCCCAAGTCTGGGCAATGTGAGACAGAACAGTCACCGCCATGTCATTCTCAAGTCCCAGGGTCCCTCTCCAGCCTGCATCCTACTTTCAGAATTTTTATAGTTTTCTTTTATGTAGGGTGTCCAGGGTTTTCACTTATTGGGACAAATGGGGAAAATACATGCACTCCATTTTCATGGAAGATAAAAGTCCACTAACTCCTTTGATAAAGGAACTACATTTATCATTCATTTATTTTCCCAATTCTTAAAATTATGCTTTTCTTATTTTGAATGATCAAAGGAAAAGGGAATAAATTGTTCCCCACCTAGGACATCCAATGGCTTGAAAATCAACCAAATAATCACTTCGCTGATGATTTGTTTTGTATTTCAGGAACATGGCAGTAGGATTGACCCTACAATATGCCATTATATCCCTACCTAGTAAGATGTATAGGGAAGAATAATGAAATCAAAGTGTCCCAAAAGTTGTTTCAGCATAACCTATGGGACGTTTCAGAGCGTACACGGCTCCAGGTCTGAACTTCTGGTGAGGCTGAAATCGAGGTGAGCTAAGGAGAGCAAGACTGAAAATCACTGTTTCAGCTACCAATTGATGGTAAAAACGAAGTCTTCTCTGAGCTGTAACATTAGAAAAACTGGAAGTCACTAACATTATTGTGAGCAATGTTTTACACTAGTTAACATATTGAAGCCAGGATGTGAAAGTCATATTCTTCCTATTCCTAGACCTATAGGAATTTGTCAAGTGAAGATGAAAAAAATGAAATATTCTTTGAGACACATTTGATGTTTTCATTTCTAAAAAAATTAATTTTATCTACAATTGAATTTTCTATCTATAAATTCTGTATAAAATGAGACATGTGCAAGAACATTGAGATATAACTGAGATAAATTGAATGGTATTTTTTTGTTGTTACTGTGGTTTTGTTTTCTTTGAGGCACCGCATGTTACATGACTTGTTCAATAAGCTCTACAAGAATTTTTCAGACACCAAACTATTGCTTTCTCAAATCTGCCATAACACCTTATTTTTTAAACAAAGACTTTAAAAGATATTTTGCTCTTCCAAACCATGTAAACAATATTCTCACTGTGGTTAAAATTCATATTCCATATACCCTTAAAAAACTGACTTATTATCCTGCAGGAGAGGGAAAACACCCAATAAAGTATCAGGAAAGAAATCTAACCAAGTAGGTGAAATATCTCTACAATGAAAACTATAAAACATTGAAGAAAGAAATTGAAGAAGTCCTCAGAAGATGCAAAGACCTCCCAGTTTCATGCATAGACAGAATTAACAGTGTCAAAATGGCCATTCAACCAAAAGCATTATTCAGATTCAATGCACTCTGCATCAAAACACCCATGAAATTATTCAGAGAACTAGACTTAAGAGTCCTAAAATTTATCTGGAAGGAAAATATACCAGGAATAGCCAAAGCAATTCTAGGCAAGAGTGATGCTGGAGGTATCTCAATACCTGATCTCAAATTATACTACAGAGCTACAGTAACAAAACAGCATGATATCAGCCTCAAAATAGTCATGAAATCATGAAGACAAATGGATAGCAGACATAGAGACAAACTCATATTCTTACAAAATCTGGTACTTGATAAAGGTGCCAAAAATATATGTTGGAGAAAGGACAGCCTTTTAAAGAAATGTGCTGAGAAAACAGGATATCCATGTGCAGAAGAATAAAATTAGATCCTTATATTTCCCCTTGTGTAAAAGGCAACTCAAAGTGAAACAAAGACCTTGGAATTACACCAGAAACTTTCCAACTTCCTGAAGAAAATGGAGACTCAACACTCCAACATATTGGCCCAGATCCCAACAAGAATTGTAAAGCACAAGAAATAAAACTAAAAGTTACTCAATGGACAACATCAAATTAAAAAGCTTCTGCACAGCAAAGGAGAAAAATGAGAGTATGCCTAGCAGGCCTATGGAATTGAAGATCTTTGCCTGCTTTCTACAAAAGGGGATTAGTATCTAGAATATATAAAGAAGTCAGAAAACACCAAAAATCAATAATCCAATCAATAAATGGATGACATAACTGATCAGACATTTCTTAAAAGGAAAAAATATATATGGACAACAAATATATTTTAAAAAGTTCAACATTTCCTAAAAATCAGGAAAATAAAAATCAAAACTATATTTAGATTTTGTGTCTCTCCAGTTTGAATGGCAATTATCAAGAACGCAAATAATAATCAATGGTGGCAGGATGTGGGGAAAAAGATACATTCATACAGAATTGATAGGATTGCAACTTAGTGTAATTACTCTGAAAAGCAATATGGCAATTCTTCAAAAAAACAAGAATGGAAATACCTTAGGACCCAACTATCCTATTCCTCAGTATTTATCCAAAAGGCTTAAAGTCAGAATACTACAGTGAATAGGAAACCAATGTTTATGCAGCACAATTCAAAATAGCCAAGTTGTGGAACAAGCCCAGATACCCATCAACAGATGAATAGATAAAGAAAATGTGACACAATGAGACTTTACCATAAGTTTTACTAAGCAAATTATTCGTTGTTTCTTTTCCAATCATTAGTGCACAGGGAAGTGTGAACACTTACACTTGTTGGGGGCCATTGAATGTTGGCCAATACACATTGCCTTACTGTAGTTCTTTGAAAATGAGAATGAATCAAGATGACTTTCAGCCAAGTTGTTGTTGTTTGTTTTTCTTTTTCTACTGCTGTATCAGTAGATTTCCTATATCCTTACAAAAGACTTCTGATTTTCTTCTTTGTGTCTGTTTTTATTCCTTTCTTAAAAGTATTGGTTGAAACAATTAGTTGTCTGATTTCCTTAGGTTTCAAAAAACATTCACATTAAGCTCTTGTAAACCTTTATAGAGTACAAAATCAATGTGGAGACTTTGTCAGGATTATTTTTCTGCTTCTTTTAAGTGAGCTATTGAAAGCACCTCAAATTATCCAATGCATGTGTGAAGAGAAGAAACTAAATCAAAGCCTGAGTATAGAGAGATGAGGGTGATCATTAGCAGACCCATAACAGTAAGCTGGAATAAAAGGCTAAGTAATTTGAAAAGCAGACAAGCATGAAGATCTAAGACAAACATTCTGAGAATGTAAACAACTTCTTCAGACAAAAAGGAAAGAAAAGGCATACACATAAAAAAAAATTAGAAAGCTCAGAAGCATAGACAGACTAATTGAATTCACAGCAAAAAAGAAATCACTGTCATATTCAGTCATGACATAAAAAAAAATGATGCTTGGAGCTGTGATGGGAAGATGGGCATAAAAGCAAGGAAAGTATCTGTACCAGTCAGTCCTGTCCTTTCAAATCGCATGGCTCCGACATAATCACACCAATTTAAAGCAAGTGCCAGTTACTACGGTGGAAAGGGACAATTTGGAGATCTCCATCACCTATAGGTGACATATTCGCAGCTTCCAGATAGGGGATTATGTTGAGGGACATATCATAAATAAGAACAGCACTCCAACATGTCTCAAATAATTCAATCGTGGACACCTACACATAAAGGTGAAATGGTTCTCATTGAAGAAAAGTAGATTAATAATGGAGGCAAAGAAGATGGAATTGACGGAGCAATCATCTTATAAAAGTCAAAATTGAAAGCGAAATATCGCCCAACTTGTCAAAAACAATCAAATCACAGAGGCCAATCAGATTAGAAGCACTCAAAATGGTGTCCCTTATCTCCTTGAAGCCTGCCGAAGAAGTTCTGCTAGACTGAAACCAAGCTTGGAGAGGATGACCCCAGAATGGGTAACTCATCTCTCTCTGTTTCTTGTGGCCTGTTTAACACATTTCAAAACACTGCAAACTATTTCTAAATACTACACTAGAGATATACTATGGAAGATCACTGAGCTGGGAGGCTCTGCAGCCAGGGAGATGTAGAGCAATGTCAGGATGCTTGGCCTGTTGTCTGTCTGTTTACCCAGGAATCATGAATTCTTCCAGCATCCATGAGCCTGGATACGTTAATTCATTGCTTGCAAATTGAATAAAATTTCACATGCTTTACAATTTTAACACTTTTTTCTTCTTTCTCAGTCTTTGAATGCTTAAAGCCTTCTTCTATTTTTAATTATTTTCTTATCCAGGCATATAAGGATAAAGTCAGCTTGTGCCTGGCATGGGGTAGCATTTATCTAATCTTCAGAGACTCCTGGAAGTGTAACAATGATCCCTGCCTAAGATAAGGATAAAATGTGCAATCTGTTGATTTATAACATGCTGTTTAATGCTCAAAACTATGCAAGAGGCACCTTGGGCTAGTTTGGCTACCTTATTCTGAGAAGATATATAGAATGAATCTCCTTTAATTTATTAGATGGTCCAATTTTAGCTACATAGCCAGCAGGCTTGAAAATCCCTCAGAAACTTGACTTAGCTTCCCTAAAACTAAAGGAACTTACTTATCTTATTTTTTTTTTTTTTGCTGTTTGTAATTTGAAGACACATATCTTCTGCTTTATAACCTTTTCTTGCATCTCTATTAAAACTTTATGTGACAGTGAAATTTTTTAAGTCTTTCTGATTATTGGCCCCTTGAATTGATGGTTTAAGTTTTACTTTAATAATTAAGTTGTTAGCGCTATACCCGTTTTTCTTTAATCTCATCATATGGCCAATCTTTACGTGGTTAAGTTCAGCTATTCTGTTTAGAATGTTACTTACAAATGCCCCTTGTATATAACTGGAGTTTCTCATGGGCTGAATCCCTCAAGAATTCATATTTTGAAAATCTAAGAAGAAACTAGTATTACGAGGGGGAATCTTCTACTCAAAATTATGCCATTGGAATTCAGTACTGAGTGCTACCTTTTACATCTCTGGAATAAATTCTTTCTCCCTTTGATCATTTACTTGAAAAACTAACGTATACATATCTTTAATAATGCAATATTTAAAATAAAATTTAGGTAACGTATTTTGAAATACATGCTTAATAATATGAAAATAAACCATTTTACATATATTTTTGTATTATTTTGCTACATGTCTAGCAATTCTGTTTTCTCGTACTCATGAATGTGACCAGGAATTACAAAACTACAGTTGTTCAATGCATAAAATAAATTACTCTTTGTCTCACATCTGAGCAGGAGTATTTGCTACCACTGCTAACCATATTCAATATCATTAATGAGGAACAGAGGAAGTCAGAAACAAAGAAAATGGTTCAAACTAAGACAAAAAAAAAAAAAAATCAAAACAAAGCAAAAACATGAAGCGCCATATCAGGGAAGGCTTTTTTGTTAGGTAAGATTTATTACATTGTCACATGAGTTTTCAAAGAAAGGTGGAAGTTCAATACATGTGCTATCTATCACGGAGCTCTGCTGTTTCTGAAGAGTACAGCAAGTAAAGGGAAGGAAACATGAGGATCACGCTCTTATCCAGTGCTGTAAGCACATTTCTGCTGCAGAGTTAAGGTGGTGTGTCCTTGCTGCCTATGACTGCTTGCTGCTGTCCCTTTGTTATTTAATGAATATTAATTTTTAAATCATCGATGATGTGCCTGATAAACTTGTAGGAAATATCCTAATCTGAAGTTGTTTTTTTTTTTTTTTTAGATAACAATCTAAAAGGGTCCTAAAGGGAAACTAGAACATTAGTACCTTTGTATTGGATTAGTATATACATTTTGACAGTGATACTGGAGAAGATGGAGATATCACCTCTACACAATTCTGTCCACCTTCATCCTCTGCAAAGAAGGACGCCTGGAACTCGGTGTGCTCCAGAAAAGACCTCCACTCCCACTTCCATCCCTGAGCACCAAAAACCTTGCTTCCACCCCTATTGCAGGGCCATTGTAATACACAACCTACTGCCACTGACCTCTCATTACTTCAAGACCACAATTATTGTAACTAATTCATCCCTGCTATGGACTGAAAATTTGTAGTTCCCCAATCTCAGTTCATATGTTGAAGCCTAATAAATGGATGCCATCGAATTAGAAAGTTTGGACTTTGAAAGGTGATTGGTATGTATTAGTGCCTTTATAAAAAGACATATATGGAATTATAGATGATAGATATAAATGCATAATCAAACATGTATGCATACACATGTTTATGCATATATATGTATGTGTGTGTGTGTGTGTGTGTGTGTGGAGAGAGAGAGAGAGAGTTCGTTTTCATTGCATTTGGTAGTTATGTACTATCAGGTAGCCATGGACACTGAATGAGTAGATTGTAGATATTTAATGAATACTATATGCTGAACTAATGGTCCTAGAGAACTAGAGATTTAAGTGTCTTGTTTGTGGTCCGTTGTTGCCAGGTTTTAGACAATTTTGTGCTTTCTACTGATGATCTTGCTGTCTAAAATGGCCCCTATGTGCAGTGCTCATCAGTTTTCTAATGTTCCTCAATACAGAAAACAACAACAACAACAAAACTGTGATGTGTTTTAAAGAGAAAATTCCTGTGTTAAATGAGCTTCATTCAGGCATGAGTTATATGGGGCTCTCGGCCATGAGTTCCATGTTAATGAGTCAGCAATATCTACAAAACAATTTATCTTTAAACAGAAGTCACACAAAATAATGTTGTGTTCTAATCAGTTCACAAAAACATGTGACCAAAGCCTAGCAAGACACTGCTCTCAGCACTAGGAGTGAAATCAGACCCTGTTGCCCAGCGTGACTGTGGCTCAGAGTGTGCGTGGCAGGAAACGTCAGGTTCTTGCTGCTCTGTGCATGTGTCCCAATGAACACACAAGCCCACACTGATTGAGAGGAGGTTGTGAAAGCATCTTAGTGAGTATGAACAGTTGAAAGTGCGTAATCTGTGATCAGTGAGGACCAACTCTTATTCTTTTTTGTAACTTGCAGTTCCAGGTCCTTAATGTGCTATTCAACAGACAGAATTTCCTCATTTTAAAATTGTTGTTCAATTTGCCATTGATTCCCATCATAGAGAGTGATTTTGTTTACAGTGTTAAGAAATCTTTGTCAAGATCAAATTATGGAAGTATTTTATTATGTTTTCTTTAGTGTGTTTGTTTAGTACTTTAAATTTAGATTGGTGGTCTCTCTGGAATTTATTGTGTTTACTGTGAGGCAGGGGCTGATGTTTTTCTATTATTTTACTTTATCACTTGGGAAACAAATTAGCATAACACACCTTATTGCAAAGACTATTAAAGACTACTTCTGTGAATTAGGTAGCACAACTGAATCTAGATCTATTTATCAATTCTGTTTTGTTTAATGGGCTAATGTGTCAATGCTTAGAATGAGTCTTGCTGTCTCTAGTGGCATATGTCATCCAGGGTTGCTCTCTTTCCAGATTCCTGTGACTTTAATTGTTCTCTTACATTTTCACCTAAATTTTTGAATCAGCTGCCATTGGGAAATTTTTATTGAAACAATTCTACTCAAATAGAATTGATATCTTTACATTATGTTATTGTATCTCTAAATACATATATAGAACAAATCTTCACCTGTGTAGATTTCTCTTTGGTTCCACTTAACATTTTGTAGTCTTCAGGGTCCAGGCTTTGATTTATTCCTAGTCATTTGGTTGATGTGAAAATATTATAAATTGAATTTTTTTAAATGCAATTTTCTACTTATTCGTTGCTGTCAGTGAATGTCAACCTTATATCCAACTGTACCATATTTTGCAACATGTGATAAATAAATTAAATCTAGTTCTACTTATTTTTCTTTTCTGGCTTTTACAGTAGCCTCCTATCCTGTTTCTACTCTTATCTTGCTTTGGTATTCACATCCAGTTAAACACTGAGCTAGATCCTAGTTCTCTATCCAATCTGTGGCTGCTCCTCATTTACACATAACAAAATTCACACTCCTACAAGCTGATAAGACCTTTCCTGTTTTCCTACTCCCACATTCACTCCTTTACCTGCTTCTGTTTGTTGCTTTGTGCCATTTATTAAAATAGGCAAACTTGTTCTTCCTTAAGAACAGAATCAGTGGAGTAGAAGGGAGGGTGGGTGCCCTGGGGACTGAATCAGAGTGGATTGTGTCTCACGCTTTTGTGACTATGTCAGAGTCTATTCAGTATGGTATATCACTAAGAAGAAGAATACCATAATAAAACAATAGCACCTTATGTGCTCAAGGATTTCCCTCCAGTTATTAATTTTCTACTATTTCTGAATGGAGTAACTTTCTTCCCTCACATACTTATTCTATCTCACCTTGTCAGTGGAATCTACTCTGTTATATTTACTAGTGAGATCTTCCAGTCTTCCTAAGTGTGGGGACTTTGGATCGCCTTTGCCTTTCCAAAATTTTCTTGTTATTTTATTTCTCTCTTTAGTAGTCTAATATTTTATAGGGTTTAGATATTTATTTTTTATTATTTCTTGACCAACTATTCTATAGAATAAATATGTTTGAACAACCAATAAAAAATAAATAAAATAAATAAATATATAAATACCTAACAAGCAGGAATTTTTTCCTGCTATTCTCACTAATGTTCCCCAAGTAATCAAAATGATGCCTGGCTTACTTTACATGAATAACTCTTGAAAGACTCAAACAACAAGTGACTCATCCTCAAAGAGAAGAAATTAGCTCACCCTAAGACTATTTGCAATTATGCCAAAGCATAGAGAGAAGATTACCACTGAAGTACACAGGAAAATAATGTGTGGTCCAACATGGCCATGGCCAGGTAGGTTCCCTGGAGTGAAGCAGTCAGCCATCAACGTCAGGTCCCAGAGCCCCTAGCAGTAGGGAAATTAAGGTCTCTTTTTAAAATGAAAGTTGTTGATAATAAATTCAGATCCAAGAAATAAATACGAGCGAATAACTCAGTAATGTAGATGATGTGCATAAAATATAATGAGCATTGAATCTATTAATTAGAGAAATGAGAATAAGGAACCAAGGAGGTTATTGTGGCATGTTATACGTATCATAAAGCTTGACAAACCGTGAAGAATGAAAGACTCAGCCAGCAGGGAGAGGAATGCCCTGTAGGAATGAGCAGTAATGCCCTTCATCATGCACTGCAAGAGACCCGTTTGTAACAATCCTAACGATTGAATCATGGTTTACATTATTCCAGCCTCATAATATTTTCCCATACTTTTCCATGTAATCAGAGGCAAGCTCTAGAAACAAAAATTTCTTGTATTAATAAGAATTTACCTAAGAGTTCATCAATTCTTTTGCATTTAAACAATTCTTGTCACCTATTTGAAGTACAGGAATAAATTAAATGTCACACTTTCAACCTTAATAATACATATAGTAATTCATTTTGATACAAAAATTTGATAAATTTAACCTTTGTATTATATAGAATCAACATGTGTTTTAAATTATATTCAAAAATTATTATTATTAAACTTGTTTTTGATATACTTGGATTTATTTGCTTTCAACTTTGTATGTTTATTGCTTTCATTTTATGCTTTATATTATTTTGCTAGAAACAATGGGTTACTTTATCTAAAATGATGTTGCTAGTTTACATCTATATATTATGTCTTGTGATTACTTGCTGAAATTTGTGGTGATATGGCTTTATAACAATATGGGCAAGAAAGAACTAGAGTAAGATAAAGAAGTGAAAAGTCTTGGAAGCAAAATACATTAAAAAAACAAGTTACATAGAAACAAAAATGAATAAAGTGATACATCAAAATTTAACGTCTAAAAGCCTCCTTATATTAGACCAAACGCAGATGCATTTCCCTTTCTTTTAGTCTGAACAATCATTGATGCATTTCTTAAATCATGCCTACTAAAATATATTAGTAGAAAGGATAATCCTAAAGGTGTATGCTTCTTATTAGTATTTCAACATTTTTCCTTTGTAACATTGTTGTTAAATTCCAGCATCTCTGGAAACCGACTTTCACTTTGTATCAGGCAACGTTTATAAATGTGGTCTGAGAGCCCTGTCAGGGGTGGTGCATCAAGTGGAAGTTATCTGTGATGAAGCACCAGCAGCATCAGCAAAAGATTAATGCTGAAGCTGGGGAATAAAAGAGATATGAAGCCAAACCCCAAAGAGGCAGTGGACAGGAAGCAGCATGTTGGCCGGTGCAGTGAGTAAAACTTCAGCGTTGGGACAAATGCCAAGAGTCAGGAAATAGTTAAAAGCAGGATCAGTCATCACAGTTCAGGTGGAAGAAAACATTCTGAGCCTCTGTAAAGATAATTGACATGTGACATTTTTCTCTATACACTCTATGTCACTGGAAAAAAAAAAAAAAGGTGAATTGCAAGGAAAACAACATGATTTTAGTATGTGAGTGGATAAACGACTTTCCTATTAGTGCTGTAATAAATTATCCCATGCTCACCAGCTTCAAACGTCTCAAATTTATTATGATTCTGGAGGAGTTTGCAATTCTGAAATGGGTCTCCCAACATTAAAACAGGACAGGGAGGACCTATCTTCCTTCTGTGAAGCTCTGAAGGGGATTCTATCTTGATTCTTCCAGCTCCGAGAGGCCACCAGCATTCTTTGGTTTGTTCCCCCTAATGCATCTTTGAACTTTTTCTGTCTCTGACTTACTTTCTTGTCTGCCTCCCTCTTCCATTTTAAGGGTGTTTCTGATCACATGGGACGCACCAAAATAATGGAGAAGAATTTCCTTACTGTCAGGTAAGCTCATCAGCAGCCTCTCTCTGTGTGTGGCCACAGTTCCGCTTTCCATGTAACTGCAACTCCTAGGTTCTGAGGATTAGCGCGAGTACATGGATAGGGGACCACTGTACTGCTGACCACATGTGGCTGAGATGGAAAAGTAGAATTTGATGTCCATATTTGCTCAGTCTTTTTATTTTATAGAAGATAGGAATCTCTATCTTCTAGACTAACACTAATGGTTCTCCCCAGACCTACTGATTAAACTTTTAAACTTAAGTTTTATAAATTAATATGATGTGATGAATACTGCATTATTTATTTCATATCTATCTGTATGTATATTATATGTATATACCTGTATATATCTACATACACAGATATATGTACATATACCTATATATATGCACTTAGAGGTCTCAAATATAGGGTCAGGAATACAAAATAGATGTTTCCATAGTACATAAAAAATATAATCATTCATAAGGTGTCCATAGTACAGTGCTCTGATGTTATAAACATATTGGCTAGTAAGAGTTGATTTTTATCTTGGACCAAAATTATAACAGTGAATGAGTAAAAGTGATCAGATTCTATGAGTAATTTCTTGTTGGAAATATGAATGTAGATTAGGAGATGAAATGACAATGTGAGTCAGTAGTATCTGTAGGGAATTTAGTATAAACAAAGGGAAACATGAAGTCATTTTAACCTTTGCTGAGGATGATTCAGTTGCATTTTAAATATATTGTGTTTTGAAGGACTCTTACCGCTTTAGTTAGCTTTTCATTGCTGTGACCAAAATACCTGAAATGCCAACCTAGTGGAGGAAAGTTTTGGGTTCATGGTTTCAGAAGTCTCAGGCCCCAAACAGCTGACTCCATTGCTTTGGGCCCAAAGTGAAGCAGAACATTATGGGGGAAGGCCTGGTGGGGGGTAGGGGAGCCCTTCTCTCCCTGGCAGCAAGGAGATATCAGAACCTCTTCATGTCACCTCTGAATATTCCAGCATTAATGCAGAGGTCTTTGGGAGGGAAACAGCTCATATCTAAACCACAGAAGTCGCACTTTTAAGAGAGAACACAAATGCAGTTGAGTATGCAAGACTGGAGTTTAGAAGACAGTGTGGATTAAATACTGTAGAATACGTAAATATGTAGAAGTTATATGCAGGCAAGTGTGAGGCCACAGGACCTGAGGAGAATGCCAGGAATGGGGGTGCAGACACCAAGGGGAAGATGACCCAGGAGTGAGTTCTGGCACCGGCCAACATGAAGCCATAGAGGATGTGATCCGTGGACCAACCAGACTATGACGTCTTTTTAAAGGGTGAATCCATGAGTGGGGGAGAGAATAAAGACAGCTTTAAGTCCTGGGTACCAAGAGAAAAAAGTTCATCAGTCAGAAGAGAGATCAATAAAGACAAGTGCTGGTGATAGGACTAGTGAACTGAGATCTGATCACGGAAGGTGAAGTTTACCATTGAGTATTTAGTCATCAAAGAAATTGGCTGTTTGGGACCTGTGAAGATGACCATGTGTCCATTTATTGCACTACCCAAGAGCAGTCAATACTACTGTTCCTTTAACAAGTCACCTTTCCTGCTGTCTCTCCACACTGTACTTTAACAGGAGGGCACACTAGAGTCTGTGATTGGTGACCATTTAATCCTTTCCCTACCAGTCAGATAAGGCATTTAATCAAGTTAAGTTGTATTGAAATTAATTATGTTTTTGGATTGAAAAGTACTCGTGTAAAAGGAAGAGGGCCCGATGTCTTTCTCGTGATCCTTGGCACTTCACATGGCTCTCCTGAGTCATCTAATCTATGCGTACCTGGTCCAGAACGGGCAAGCAGGAATGGTCACTGTGTTAGTTTTCCATCACTGTAACCAAATACATCAGAAAATCTGTTTATATAGAGAAAAGTTTTCAATTCCAGGAATAAAGAAAAAATAAAATATACTGTTCATCTTGTTTCTAAGTGCTGCTGGCCCTGGAGACTTTCAGCTTTGTCTCTGGCCTCTGTGACTTAGGTGTTGAGTGAACCTGTTTGCAGGTTGTTCCTGGACGATGTTCCAGACAGAGTCAGCAGACCCACACTGAGCCTCAGTGATTCAGAAAGTGTCTCCCCTGAAAGTTCCTCATATGAACTTTGATCTTCCTCACTTCTCTGTTGGCTAATTTCTAGAACCACAGAGACTCGAAAGGATCTTTGTTTACTTCCATGTATATAAATATATTTATAAACTTTTTTTTTAAAAAAGTGTCCACAAATAAGAGTCAACTCATCTTCATGCACAGACACTGGAAAGAGAAACAGAAGCAATGTTTGCTAATTCCCCACTTTTCTCCTGTAGTAGGGGAAATTAATTAGTTATCCCAAGGTTTGCTGTCCCCTACGTGCTCACATTGGAGCATCCAAGGTGCTCATCCTGGTGACCTCCCTTGTGTTCACATAACAGTTTGACTGGTAGCAAGGCCATCAGATATGAATCGATCCTGAAAATCCCAAGTTGTACACTATTCACACCAAAATGAATATCGAAGTTCTTCTGACCAAATGCCACATCGACAAAGGAAATGATGGGTCCCAGAATGAAATTTATTTTTTTGGTGGATTCTGACCATTTCAGAGTAGATTTTTCTTGTTAGAGTCTGACCATCACATAATAAAATAGAGAAAGCCATGCAGGCATATTTTGGCTCCAGAGTTGCAGATATAGAGAATGCAGTCTAGCTTGCAAGCCTGGAGAAGCCTGGGCCTGCATACCTTGAGATTTGAGTGCCGTCAACATGGTGAAATAAATGGCTGCCAGAAGGCTGTGCCTTGGCATTCATGGCATAGATTGATGATCCCTGCCTTTAAAGTACAGTATGGTTGAACAATGTGTTCAGCAACGCCTTAGGTTGAGTCCCTCTGTTTCTGTTGATTCACAATGCAGTGTCTGCAGGAACACAGCAGATGTTGAGCAATGACCAATGGTCAGGTTTATGAAATCTGTGACATGGTATAGAATGAACTCTGAATAATTGCAGATAAATTTGTAAATACTTAACTGAATACAAGGTCACAACTTGAATGCATCCAAACAATGACTAAAAATAATGACAGTTTATTTGTGTCAGTAGTTTAAATAATAAGCAAGTTGGTTCATAAGGCATTGATAATGCAGCAAGGAGTCTAATTACATACTTCCCAGTATTAATTTTTGTATGTTCATGTGTAGTAATAGCATGTCAGTCTGTGAAATATTTATTGAGTGCCTTATAATAAGATCCCCAAATTAGCTTTGTTACTAGGCAGATAAACAAGCTATGTAATAATACAAAGATCATTAGTAATATACGTCTTCTCTGTATTTACTTGAATCTCAGCCTTATCTAAAGTTTTTTGTCAAACACAACAGTGACTTTCATATATCTTCAGACTATGGGAAGTAAGCAAGACTTCTTTGATTGATTAGCCAATTAGTACTAAGTACTAGTGCTTATTTACTTGTATATTAAAATGCTTACTAATAGACCATAGTAAAATTAATCCCTATCAATAAAGCAAAAAAAAATGTGTTAAAGAAAAAAGTATATATTTTCAAAGGCAACCATGTAAAGCAAGATAAAATTGATAATAGAAAGCAAGAAAGAATAGGAGACTTGAAAGAACGCTAAATTGGCTTTCACTGGATATAAGCAATTGAAACACCCTTTCCAACTCAATGACAAAAATTAATCCAATTAAAAATGGGCAAAGAATATGAATAGACATATTTCATGAAAAGAAATTTAAATGGTCAATAAGTTAGTGGGAAAATGTTCAATGACATTAGCCGTAAGGGAAATGCAAATCAAAATGAGAATAAGATATCATCCAATCCCAGTAAAAGTAACTATTAAAAAGACATATATCAAACAGCACTTGTTGATTAATAGAGAAGAGCAGAGAATGCCAGGCACTATCTGGGGCTGGAAAACCAGGTGGAACACTTGGCTCCTAACTCTTTCCTGTTTTCCTTTTCATCAATTCCAAACTTCAGTCCCTAACTCTAATTTTAACATGGGTTGTTTTATTACTGTGACTTTGTTTTTTAATCTGTCCTAGATATACTCTTTCAATATTTATAACATGATTTTCTATTTTAAAAGTTATTTTAATTAGTAAATAAAATCAGTAAACAATAACTCATCCATTGATTATTATTATTTATTTTTAAATTATTCTAAATAAAAATTTATTATTATTTGTTTTGATTATTTACTTAATAAATAATAATACATGTATCATAGCATTTTTATTCTCAACACATATTATTTCAAATAATAACTCTTATATTCAATCTGGCTCCTTTCAACACAAAACTTACCCATCTACCTTAGTTATCACTCACATAAAATTGTGGCCAGGTCTCTAGGAGAAAGTTGGCACTGTGGGTTGCTTGGTGTTCTATGAAATAGCTAAATTTTCATCATTGTAACTATGTAGAGGTTGAAGAATTATTCACAAATTTTCTATAGAAGTGATTTTGGCTTTCTGAATTTGAGTATGGTTTATGAGATTTTTACCATGTCTTCCAAATCTTGGAGAATCATTCAGTGAATTTAAATTATATAGCCATGAGCACTTGAACATTGGCTTCTTAATACATTCTGGAACCTTTAAAAGTCTACTTTATTTAATGTAATTTTTGTTTCTATTTAACTGAAAAAGAGACTTATAGTGGACCACCTATGTGTCAGGCTCTGTACTGTGTCCTCTAGATAACTGATTTATTGTAGACCTCACAATAATTCATCAAAATAGGCAGTACTATCTGAATTTAAAAGTTTTGGGATGCAAGCATCAAAGGGATTGTGCACCTTGTTCATGGTTAGGTCTCTGATAAGAGACAAAAAACTGCAAATAAACCAAGCCCAGCCTTTTGTCAAATATCTTAAAACTTGAAGATAGTACTAATATCATAAAAAAGGCAAAAATCTCTAAAGGAAGGATTGATATGTAATTATTTAAATTTCTTAAATGACAAAAAATTAGCATGTGCATTTTATTGTAATATGTTTAGTGAAGTTAAATATTGGGATAAAGTGTTAAGTGCTAGACATCTAGCCACTTGGCTTCTCATAAAACATTTGGACATCTTGAGCCCAATTGTTAGATTTTAAATAGGGGCAAAGAGTCCTTTTAATGGCTCTGAAGTAAAATTTAGACTCTTCTTCCTAATAATTATCAAATAAATATAGGTAAGTAGGTAGCTAATGCTGAAACTTTACTAACTCACAAATTCAGCCATTAGAAAATTAAGAATTTTAAATAAGGCAGAGAAATACTTTGATTTGGAAGCTACCTATAATGTGGATTAGTGGAAAGCATGGGGGATCCCAGCAACCATTTAAGAAAAGTGTCTATTTGGAAAACATCTAAATAGATACAACCCTATACTTTTCCTTAAATGGGCATCAAAAGTTGAGCATTTAGAATCAAAGTGTTGTATGCAATAAATGCACCTAGTTTTTATTTGGCAATTTAAAATGAAGAGAGAAAGAAAAGAAAAAGGAAAGGAAAGAGAAGAAAAATAATCTCCTAACTTGTTTAGGGTGAAATAAGGGTCATATTAAGGCATTTTAAAGTTGTAAGAATTTGTGAACCAAGGAAGCATGTTGATAATAAAACTGAAACTTGATAAATTAAAAATATAGTACATTGTATTTCAGGAAGGGAAAAGGAACTCAACTCATCACATTACTGGAATTTAGAACATAAGGAAGTATCAGGATAGAATTCAAGGACAACCAAGGTACAATGTCAGCCTGCAGAGAAAGCAGCTTCACCTTAGACCTGGACTTCGCTGCTTTACAACTCCTTCATATTTGCAGCCTTCCCGAGCCAGAATCTGATTGGGAGTCCAAGGCACAAGGCAGGATTCCAGCAAGAAGACCACCAACAGAAAGAAGAGAAGTTGCCCCCACCCAAAGAACAAAACAACACAATTGGCCTTCTGAAAAGACATGGTCCTAATCAGAAATGAAATTTAAATAGTGCTTCTTATATATATAACATGGATTAGTGTTTTGTTTTTCTGTGTTTTAATATCACATTAAATGTGGAAATATACATAATAATCTTTTCAGGGTTGAGAGCTTTTAAAAACCTTAAATCTTGTGGGTGACCTTCAGGGGTTTCATTTTTAAATTGGAAAATCTACCATTCATATTATCTACCATTCATATTTAAAACGATAAGTAATCTTAGCAATTTGTACCTTGTTCCGTGGTATATCCCTCACAAGTTATACTTCACTTGATGTTTTGGAATACAGAAAATCATGTAGAATATTTAGCAAGACTTGATGGTCTTTAATGGATTGACAATTCATTAAAACAAAAGTCTGATCCAAATCATAATTTGGGACTGTGTTGCTTTTATGTTTCAATAGCAATATCCATCCTCCCATCTGAAATTCAGAATTGATTAAGAAAGAGATGGCAATAAGCCCATGGGTATTCATTTTAAATTATTAATACAAAAATCTGGCTTGCAAGACTTGACTTAGATGTGCACCCACTTTGAACATCAATACCTCCTGCCACCAAAATGAAACTACCTGCCTGATTATGCTGATGTACCCTTGGGACTGAGGTCTTCCCCTGGGAGCTCATCTAGGGAGAGAGGAGAGAAAGTTCTCTCTCTGTGCATAGGTAGGATGATAGGGGTGGTGGGTACTGAATTAGAAGTCCTCTAGATCAAAAGAAACTAGCATTAATCTGGCTGGATTTTACAACTGCTTTAAAAATATGCTTGTCTTTTAGAAGCTAACATCATACAACTGCATAGATACATGCTTGGAATATTAGAGAATATGAGATGCATTTTGCTAATAATTTCCTTCTGTGACTTTCTGCCAATGGTTGATATCACTTAAATTATTTCTATGCCAATTTCTGTCACAAAAATACAATTGAATGCAACATGATATGGAAAGCAAGTGAGTCATGGATCTTTCTGACATTTGACCTGCTCACAGAACTTGTGAGTTTCAAACTTATTACAAGTTTTTAAACTTCTTTAATAATTTTAATTTGAAAGACAAGATGCCAAGGATTTTGTTTTTCTTTAGAAGAGGCTCATGTCCTTCGTTATTAATCATATATTTTAGCTTATAGCAAGATGTTTTATTTGAGTTTATTTTGATTTCTCATTGAAATTATTTTTAATTGAACAGTATCATTTCTTAATGTTAAAACTGAAAGGAGGATTCATAATATTCTCAAGTCCAAAAAACCTTAGTTGTCTGCAAATGACTAAAGGAAGGAGGAATGTTGACCTGCAAATAATGAAGCAGCTGCAGTTAGTTATCTGGCAGGAGGAGGCTCCTTGACTCTGGCTCTGCAGGGGCTGCCATTCGCTTAACTCCCTGCTTCCCCTTGTTATTTAGCTGTGGTTATGTGTGGATTTACTGCAATGCTCGGTTCATATTCGTACATCAGGTTTCCATGGAACAAAAGGTTATGGTTCCTTTTCAATGTGTCCAACCTTCTGAAAATGAATTTGCTAAGCAGAAGCAAAAGTTTCTAGGAGTGTTGATTGAATGGGAGCTATTAAATAGGTCTGTTGTAAAAATGATTCTCTTTTCTTATCATTAACTCCCTCCTTTAACCTACAGAGTTTCTTGTCATTAGAGTAAGGCTGACACTCAGGAGTGAGATTTGGGAGAAGGAATCAAAAGAGCAAATTCATTCTTGTTTGTCTTAAGTCCCAAGTCTGTCAGTTGGAGCTTCCCCATCTCTACACAGTCCTACTGGTGACCAGGCCTGATTGGAAGGAGGTAATGGTAGATGGGTTGACAATTCATGAAAACAAAGGATACAGGCATTCAGTTAGATGGGAGGAAGAAGTCTGGGAAATCTACTGTATAACATGGAGGCTATAGTTCATAGCAGTGCATTTGTGTTATTGAAAATTATAAGAGTCTGGTTGCAATTTTAAGTGTCTGGATGCAAAACATGATGAGGGTATAGGGGAATGCCTGTGTGAATCAGCACTGACAATTTGCTACTTCATAATATAAATATTTCAAATCATTATATTGTACACAGAAAATATATGCAACTAATTAAGTAAAAGAATATGGGAGGGGAATCAGAAACATTATATCCAGAGCTTTTGTGAACAAAGAAAAGGGAGGTTTGTCTTCAGAAATCAAGTTATCTTGTCCATTGCAAAGTCATCAAAACACCCAATAACAGGAGAACATCTAATTGAATGGAATTTAAACCTAGCTCTAGAAGGTTTCTATAACCTGTGGATCCCTAGGTTCTAATGAAAAGAATCCTACATTGAGCCCTTAGAAAAGGTAAATTACGGGGCTGGGGATGTGGCTCAAGTGGTGGCGCGCTCGCCTGGCATGCGTGCGGCCCGGTTCGATCCTCGGCACCACATACAAACAAAGATGTTGTGTCCGCCAAAAAATAAATAAATATTAAAAAAAATTCTCTCTCTCTTTCTCTCTCTCTCTCTCTCTCTCTCTCTCTCTATCTCTTTAAAAAAAAAAAAAAGAAAAGGTAAATTACAAGTAGTAGTTTGGTTGAAATATATCTGAAAGAGTTCCCTACTCAAATAAGTTTCTAAGTGAACTTTGCTTTTAGCCTGCAATAACATAGTAGTAACCCACTCAGTTCAATAAAAATGCTTCTAGCAAAACATAATGTAATGAGCCGATTTGGTTGAGTTCTGAGAAAGCTGAAAGTAGGTTTACTTGAAGTATGCATGAAAGGAAAGATCCGGACAAGATGAACAATGAACACATACACACACTACTCACCATAAATGCTGAAACGCACCATATGCATGTGTAAAGAACTGGCTGGGTAATTGAAATGACTTATTCTATCATTTGTATTGGATACTTAGATCATGAGACCCATAAAAGTTTTATTTAAATAGGAACCTGAATTCTTAAGTGTGCATAGGAAATAATGTTGGAAAACTGGGCCTCTTGAATGAGCAAAGAGAAAATGTTCAATTTATTTTGAAAAAATAAATTCTCAATTTGTTAAGTATACAAAAGAAGCCAATTTAAGTAGCAAATAGTCTAGTTGTTTAATCATAATCCTAATGATTTTTTCCTTATCTATTCTTTCCAAGAATAAACAAATTTGCATCTAAAATTGAGGGCTTGAAGCAGTGTTTCATTGTTTGTGACCATTAGTAAGAACAATGGAATTCCTAAAGGAGTCACTTATACAGGCTTTAACATTAACACATTTGCTACTTCATAATATAAATATGTTTCAAACTTGATGTTTAAATATAAATATATTTAAAACTTAGTGCTTAAAAATAAAACTAAAAGATACTCAGGATTTAAAAGTTACTAAGGAAAGGAGAAATTTAAGAATTCAGAGGTATACTAGTTTTCCACAGTCTCAAAATGCAAGGGCTACAACAATGTACTGGTACCCCTTACACATGGTAGGCTGTCCTGACAATGAGCAGAGATGCTAATACAGCCAAGGGTTTTAAAAAAAAGTAACCTAAAACTATAGGACAGGTAGTATGAGAGCACACTATAATAGCTTAAAATGTAGGTCCACATTAACTAAAGGCATACCAAATCCAAAACTTATCTTAGAACATTATAAAGATTACTTAAGTGATTTTAAATGATAATATTTAAAGTTTAATAAAACGTATGTGATGAATTCTGTAAAAACTTAAACTATTAAATATAAAACTTTACTAATATAGATAAATCCTTTGGCAGAAAGTTATGACTAATAAAGATGGACTTCATTTTCTTATGAGTTATACTTTTATATATATATATATATTTTTTTTCCCTACTTTTAATGTGACATTTGATTTCCTGAAGTTGTTTTAGATTAATATGTTATGATTTTCTTTCAAGTTAAAAGACAAATAATTTAAATTCGGATATTTTTCCAGTATGAAACTAACTCAAACATTTCTTTCCCTGAGATGCAACTTCAAAATGCATCTAAAAGTGGCCCAAACAGTGGCTTCAATTTAAATAATAGTAAACAAAATGCTATTTTTTTTCAAGCTGGTAAGTTAGGCCAAGTTTGGTTTTTAATGTTAAAGTTGTTTTCTTCTTAATTTTTTAATTAAGGAACTGTAATTGTTAGTTGAGATAGTTTTACAGGATAAAGGTCAACCATCATGCTGACCACACATTCCCAGCCAATTCTCTGTGGAGGTAGCAGTTTCTTAGGCTGTGTCTGTCTGTCTGAGTTTTTACATTTAGTCCTTGTATAGAAATCAGACAACCATTTTCCTCTCATTTTAGTTCAGAAGCTGAAGGAAAAGCTTCTGATGTGGATCACGACTGCAGGCTTGGCTTTCTGCTGGCTTACGATGGTGATTCCTATTGAAAAACAGGAACAGAGAAAATAAGGCACCTTTTGAAGGAAGGTACCCCAGCTCCTTCTTGTCTGTAAGTGGAGAGGAATCTAGCAGTTACTAGGTCTCTGGTGTCCAATCTGACGCAGCGGTGACCAATGGCCAAAGAAAGTCAGCTGCTGAAGTCCCTGCTGGCAGGACTTGGGCAGATGCTCTGTGCGGTCCCGCTGTCTGTCCAGGGATGTTGGGAAGCTCATAAGTAAGAAAAATAGGATCTACCCCCTGTTTCGCTGCGAGTCTCTCTAAACTCGTTTGTCAGACAGAATCTGAGAACATGCCAGCAATATGTCTTATTAGTAAAACAAACTGAAACCTTACTGGCTTGGGTCATGCAGCACCAACAATAGGACTCTCTACAAGAAACGAATGAAATCAATTACTTTGTGATGGCAGAACACAGCAAGGGAAGCAGAGCCCCCTGTTAGCATGAAAAATAAAAAAAAAAACTGTTACTGTTGGAACTAAAATGGATCATCGGTCTCAATAAACATTCAACTGAATATTTATTTTTCTTTTTATATATAATTATTTTTTAATTTTCTATTTTTTATTTATATGTGACAGCAGAATGCATTCCAATTCTTATTACACATACAGAGCACGATTTTTATACAACCATATCTCTGGTTGTGTACAAAGTATACGCACACCATTCGTATCTTTATATATGTATTTTGAATAATAATGTCCACTACATTCCACCATCATTTCTAACCCCATACCCACTCCCATTTCAACTTTGATGAAAGTTCATTGGCATAGAACATTTTAGCAAGAATCTTATTTTTAAGACTATCTTAAATATGAAAGTTCAACGTATTATTAGTTACTCAAAAATGCACTTAGTTCTGAAAAAAATTTAAATATAAATTAGTATTTTAAAATGAAATTAAAATACATACACATATATTATTCATGTACTTCCAATCAAAAGATTCCTATCTGCTGTAGAATTAAGGGAAATCTTATATTGATTTATTCATTTATGAACCAAAAATATCTACTTCTCTAGCAGGATGTTATAGCAACCTGAATGGACTAACACAATAGGTTTCTCTCATTTGAAAATATATCACTGATACAGCTTATAAATTTTCATCTAAGTTTCTAAAAGATTTGTCAGGGTGATTTTTTTTTTTTTATTTAAATGATTGGATCTGAGAATATAGCTCAGTGGAATAACACTTGACTAGCACACATGATGCCCCGGGTTGGAACTCCAGCACCATAAAAAAAGATTAAAAAAAAAATCATTAACAATAAAATAAAAATCATTATTTTACCCTATTTGTAGTTCAGTAGCAAAGTCTCTATGAATTAAATTTTTTACAAAATTTAAAAATATTAAAAAAATGTGTGGAAATGAAGAACCATGCTGTGTTTTAGTTCCTATATAATGATGCATAAAACAAAATGATAAACACGCATATAATATAACCCCATACATACATTTAAAATACTAAAGAACAGCACATACTTTTACTATTTACATACCAGAGTATAAAGATAACATATTTATCAGATAACATTTGTCAGATGTTTTTCTGAGGGCATGGATATTTTAAGATAGTCAGCCTCAGAGGTAGACTCCATCTTTATCTTTCCCAGGGGGATTTTGGATGTAAAGGCAATTTCCCAAATAGCAGAGTATGGTTCCAGGGTCCATGTTTTTCACGCTGAAATGTATTGTCTCTGCCTGTTTTAGATGGGAATTTAGTGAAGAACTGGGCAGAAGGCCTGTTGTACCTGGCAACTAACTGATCAATTCCTGAGTAAGAGGGGATTCTCACTTTTTTTTTCCATATTTTTATTGCTGCACTATAGTTGTACATAATGATGAGATCTATTGTTACATATCCATATATGTATACAATGTGACAATTTATATAACAATATTTTGACCAATAGCACTTCAAGTGTCTTTCCTTCCCTTCTTCCCTCTCCTGGTCCCTCTCCTCTGCTCTTCTGATCTCCCTTCAATTTTCATGAGACCCCTCCCCCACCTTTCTTTTCCTTTCCCCTCTCTAACTTCCACCTATGAGAGAGAACATATGATTCTTGGCATTCTTTCTGAATTTGTCTTATTTTGCTGAATATAATGGTCTCAAGTTCCATCCATTTCCCTGCAAATTACATAATTTAATTTTTCTTTATGACTGTATAAAAATCCGTTTTGTATGTACACCACATTTTCTTTATCCATTCATCCGCTGATGGACACCTAGGCTGGTTTTATAGTTTTGGCTATTGTGAATTTTGCTTCTATAAACATGGGTGTGCCCGTATCACTGTAGAATGGTGACTTTAATTCTTTAGGATATATAATGAGTAGTATGGCTGATTCATATGCTGGTACCATGCCTGGTTTCTTGAGGACGTTGCATACTGATTCCCACAGTGCTTGCACTATTTTACAATCCCAACAATAGTGTGAAAGATTTCCTTTTCTCTACATGCTAACCAGCACTTATTATTATTTATATTTTTTGTTGGCTGCCTTGCTTGATAAAGGTGGAAAAACACACATTGGAGAAGAGCCTTTTAAAGAAAATTGTGCTGGGAAAACTGGTCATCAAGATGTAGACCAGGAATTAGACAAGAAACTATGCAACTCCTAGAAGAAAACATAGGTTCATCATTCCAACATACAGGCATAAACAATGACTTTCTCAGTAGAATCCCTGAAGTTCAGGAAATAATGCCAAGAGTCAATGAATGGGATGGGATCAAATTAAAAAGCTTCTGCACAGCAAATGAACCAATTAAGAATGTAAAGAGAGAACCTACAGAATATGAGAAAATCTTTACTAGCTATTCTTCTGAGAGAGGATTAATATTCATAATATACAAAGAACTAAAAAGTCTTAACACTAAAAAGAAAGAAAGAAAGAAAGAAAGAAAGAAAGAAAGAAAGAAAGAAAGAAAGAAAGAGCAAATAACCCTTTGAATAAATGGGCAAATGAACTAAACAGACACTTCTCTAAGGAAGACATACAAATGGCCATCAAATATATAAAAACTGTTCAATAGCATTAGCAATTAGGGAAATGCAAAACCAAAAATACTCTGAGATTTCATCTCACATCAATCAGAATGGCAGCTCACCTTCTTTTTTTCTCAGAGCCAGTGGCTCTGAGAAAAGTTCCAAATAATTGAGGAATAATCTGAATGAACCCCCTTTTCCATCCTTGTAGACCCCACAGCACCTTTTGTAATGTATACATTTTCTGTAAATCTACACAAGTTTCTCCTCTAGCATTTTGCTTAATCTTGTTACGTTGCGGGAAACAGCATTTAGTTATGTTATGTTATGCAGTTACGTTGCATCAAGCAGCATGCAGAGAGAGGAGGGGAACTCCAAACTCTGTTTTACGCTGGCAGGCCCAGAGGAAAACAAAATTTCAAATTCTAAGCCCTGATCCACAGCTTCTCATGACATTTATAGGTTATTTGGCATCATCTTAGGCCCATCCTATCAGTGCGGCTTTTATCCTTAAGAGAAAAATTCATAATCTATGTGGCTGAAAGCCTTGTGCTGGGTCTCTAACATAAAGCATTCCCACCAAAACAGATAAGAGGCTCTTTTCCCAGGCATCTGTTACGTTTCAAAGGGAGTAGTCAGACTCTGGGGGCAATTATTTACAATGCAAAACCCCTGAGGTTAATTAGGCTTCCTGGAGAAAGCCCGAGGGAAGGAAAGGGAACTGACCCTTTCCCCAGGCATTGGTTTCTTACCAGAAGGGTTTATAATTTCATTTCACATCCAGGTCTGGTGTGGCCATCACAGTTAGAACAACATAAAGGTGGGCAGTAGACTGCACAAAACTCCTGATACACTCTCGCCAATTAATCTTTTAAATGAAGATTTCTTTAATGGTCTTGCCCTAAAGCCATGCATTTACTTACTTATTTTCCAAAATGTGAAGTCTCTCAAGGGACGTGGTTTAGTACAGCCTTTCCCAAACCTATGTCTAAGAAATTTAGAGAACACAGAGATTGGAAGTTCAGGAAAGGGAGAAATTTTGGGGGTTGATGAACACCAGAAATGACTTAGAGGAAAACTGCTCCACTGTGAGGTGGTACATTAGTTTTCCAGAGCTGCTGTGACACGGTATCATGGGCCACGAGCCTAGGATAGCCTACATTTAATCTCCAGCAGCTCAGAGAACTGGAACCTGAATTCAAGATGTTTTGGGGGTGGGCTTCTTCAGAGGTGGGTGGGAGAAATTGTTCTCTCCTAGTCCTGGAGGATAGAATCTTGGCTTCAGGGAGGACCATGTTCCCTCTGAAACCTGCAGGGAGCCTGCCTTTGCCTGTTCCCAGCCTGGAGTCCCTTCCATTGTTCAGCCTCCCTCCATCCCAGCCTCTCCACGTGGCCTGCTGCCTGGGTCTACATCACCTCGCCTTGGGGTGTCTGTCTGCTTGTCTAGATTTCCCTTTCTATGAGAACCTCAGTCTTACAGGATTAGGATCCACCTGAACAACCTCATTTTAGCTGGATTGCCTTTGTAAAGGCACTGATCTTCAAATAAATCCCCATTCTAAATTACCAGCAGATAGAACTCCAAATACGTTTTTCAGGGGGAGACAATTCAACCCCCAACTTCCAGTGAAAGGTAGGACTTCTGACTGTACTTGGTTTGAATCAAGAAAATCGTGACTTAAATAAAATAACTTCATTGACAAATATTTGGATTTTTAAATACCTAGTTATGGGAAGTTTAAGACAAATACATGTCTTCAGAGAGAAATTTAAAATAGAATATATATTAAAGTAGAAAATGCACCTACCCTTTGAACCAGTAATTTTTCTTTTAAATATTTAATCATAAAACCCCCAAATACTTACATATAGTCAGAAGTAAATATTCACAATATTTAACTTGTAACATCTTTAAAAGTAGAAGAGAAAAAAAATATTAACTTTTATAATGATGTTACAGTTGTAAAGGGAAATTCTATAATTACCTAAGATGAGAGATCAAAAGCCTATCAATTTACATAAAACACACAGTGTTGTGTAAATTAATGTAAACTGTAGAACCATGCAGACAGTGTTCACTGGAATAGAACCCTTATAATTCCTTAAAGTTTACAGATGAAGTAATATTGTAGAACTTGCACGAGAGAAATTAATATTTTCTTCAGCATGGGAGCTGCCTGCACGATATTACCTCTGGGTGGAGAGGGGAAAACTGGGTTTAGAAGGGACAATCAGACTTCATCCTTTCTGCATTATTTAAATGTTTAGCAAATATGGCAATTGTTAAGATTTGATTCAGCTAGGTACTGGCGATTTTCTTTTATTCTTGGTATTTTCTGCACTTTTAACATGTTGTTACTTTGTAATCTAAAAAAATTAAAAAAAAAAAAAACTAAAAGAAAGCACAGAGATCTAAGATGGAACTCTCTGGATTTTCATTCTGAGATTAAATGTGTCACTCCCAGCAAAAAAGGCAAGCCACCTGTCTGGTGGCCTTTCCTCATTAAAACAGCAGTACTCGCTTCCCAGAACACAATGAAGAAAAATAAAGGGGAAAGTGTACTGAAATATTGAAAGTCCTACTAAAACTAAAGTATTTATGGAAACATGAAAAGCAGTTGGGCCAGTGTTCTTGTAGATTTAAGCCATGTAGATTGACCTGAAGCATGGTATTATGAAGAATGAAGGTAACGTTTTAGGATAGTTTAGTTGTAATTATGGTTGTTAACCTACAGAATAAAATCAAAAGGGAGTACATGCAAATAGAAAATATGATTCTATTATTTTAAAACATCAATAGTAGTTAGAGATGGCATTACTAGTTTAAAATATAGTTAATTTCTTAACATTTTCTTCCAAAAGAAATCATTGAGGGTGTGTGTTCCCAGCTAGATTGTGCAGGCCAATTAGTAGTGTCATGTTGCCATCTTGTGGAAAAACTAGGAATTGTAGCACCCTCAGATCATAAAGTAGAATTAGTTATGATTTGTTTGCAATGGAAGCAACTCAAGTTCTCTTTCAGCTGTTTTGAAAAATATAATATATGATTGCTAATTATAGTCTCATTATTATACATTCGAGCACTGGACATCATATGACCCAAACAATTGCAACTTTGTTTCTTTGTCAGACCTGTCTTCAACTGTCCTTCTGGAATCCCCTCCCAAATCTCTACACAGATTATCATATGATAACCATTCTTCTCTCAACTTCTATGAAATTACAATTTTAGTTTTGGCCTATAGTAAGGTCATGTTTTACTTGTCTTTTTGTGCCTGACTTATTTAATTTAATGACATCCAGGCTCACCCATGTTGTCAAAAATACACACGCCCATTGTTTTTCATGACAGAATAGTATTCCTTTGTCTACATGTACCACCTTTTCATCATCCATTCATCCATTGATGAGCATTTAGATTGATTTCATATCAATGCTATTGTACATGGGTGTGCAGATGTCCCTTCAAATATTTGGTTTCATTTCCTTTGGATATATACTCATTAGTGGGATTGCTGGATCATATTGTAGGTTTTGGAGAAATCTCAATGCTGTTGCCCATAATGGTTGCAGTACTTTACCTTCCTGGGTAAGCATTCCTCACACACATGTGTTTATGTCTCATTGCTGAGTAGTCAAATTCCTGTTTAAACACAGCACACACACACACACACACACACACACACACAGTTACACACATACACACACACAGAAGCCCTACAGGAACTTGGTTTGCTTGCAGAGAATGGATATGAAGTGGAAAGTGAGGGTGGTTTAATTTCTCCACACTATCCTGTGACTGTGTGACATGGGTCATCTTATCAAATTTGTTGAGATGTTTGAGAGAATTCAAAGAACTTTAATTCAGAGTGACTTACAAATACATGTGTCATGTATATCTCATAGGATTTTGTTACCTTTCTTTAACTTCTGATTAATTCAGCAAATGTTGTGTTCCAGCCCTACCAGACCCACAGATACACATCAACTAAAATAGTAAATAATCAGAATGAGTACTATTTTTGTTCTGCAAAAAAAAAAAAGTGTTTCAATTGTTTCAATGGGGGGTTCTATAAAACTTTTGGAGTTCTAAAAACTTTTAGAGCTTCTGAAAGTTTATGATTTAAATAAATGAAATTTTGTGCTTTGTGATGCTTGGGGTGAATTCCTAGTTATTTAGTTAAAAATCGATCAGTACTGCAGAGCAGCGTGCATTAGACATATATTTAGTTGTTTGAGTCTAGTCTCAGTTTCTAGAGAAAGTGTTATCTAATGATAAGTAATGAATGTTACATTGTACAGAAAATTGATTGTTGAGCTGACAATATTGGTCTCTTCCCTAGTTCTTCCAAACTCACATGATGCATCTGTGGTTAATTTTTATGAGATCAAGACAGTCTTTCAGCATAAAAAATAACATCAGAAGGGAATTTGCAAACCAAAAAAAAGGGATATTTTTCTACTGCAATTCAGCTGTCTCCTTGCAATATAGAGACATGGGTTATAAAGGTTGGAGGTGAATTGTAGTGTCAATATTTCCCATTTCCTTGCAGTTTCCTATTCAGTCATCCATGAAAAGCCATGTGCAAAGAATGCTATGGCTCCTACCGAACCCAGAGGGATATAATTGCCACTCCGTGCTCTTCGATAGGCAAAGGTGCTGATTTATTTTAAGTGGATACTGAGATCTCAGAGTCAAGGTTTTGTAAACTGAAGTCACATTGTGTGCAAAGGATCAGAGAACAAGTTATTTATTAATAGAACTTTTCACAGAGAGAAAAAAGCATGAGAGCTTGTGACCACCTGGGACTCTTCACACATAAATTAGAGGGAGAAAAATGCCCTTTCAAAATGCAACAAGAGCTTGGAAAGACTGCACTCTGCGGGGCATGGCCAGAATCTCTGCTGAAGACTCGCAGGCCATGGAGCAAGTTCACTGCCAGCAGCTGGAGAAGAGGAAATATTCAGACAACTGATTCCTCTAATCAACGTGAACTTGTAGCATTGGTAAGATTTGCAAACAGTGTTCAAATTTAGCAATTATTTTCTGTTTTGATGAGCTGCCTCAAACACTCATAGGCATAGAAATGTTTAAAGTTCCATCTTTGCATCTGGACAAAAAAGGGTATGTTGGAGAATTGTGTTGGGATCCATGGCCATGGACTTATCAATGAACATTTGCATTTTGCAAGAGGGTTCATCTGTTGTTGCAAAAGTAAAGCTACACTTCTGATGTTTTGTAATTTTTTTTGTCAAAACCCTTGGATATAAAATAAAATGTAATTCTGGGTGATGTTATCACGTGGCTCAATAGTCACAGGCAAGTTTAGTGGAGTAGCTTCAAATGGTGATGTGGAAAACAGCACAGAGAACGCACCATTTTCCTGCTGTCCTGCATGACCTCAGCTGTGTGAGCAGAGGCACATCTCTCACCAGGATATACAGAGTGAAATGGAATTACAGCAACTTCTTCAAGAACATAGTAAGCCATGTGTTCTGTCTGGTTTGAAGAGCAAGGGCAGAGGATGGAAGTGACACACTTAGCAGAAATATCTCACTGTAAGAACCAGATGGATGAGTCTCTGAAGGATGCTAGAGAACACTTTTTTTTTTTTTTTTTTTGATTCAAGAGGATATAGGAGGATACCCAATCATTTCAAAAGAAATTCTGAAAATTTTCCCATTCTCACGTGGGTTTTAGTGTGAGGAAGTTGTCAACAAATTAAATGTTACTGAAAGCCATCTAGAGAAACTGCAAGGCCCAACTGGAAAAGAAAAAAAAGAGTAAGAATTTATATCTCCCTTTGAACACAGTGTGAGACCAGATGGTGGGGGCGGGGGCGCTGCTCAGAGAAAATCTGGCTCAGCCTCAGGAAGCCCCATGGAGGGAGGGGAAGCCCAGCCCAGTGTGGGCAAGTCGGGAGATGGGCTCAAGGTGAGAAGTATGGATCTGCTACCCTTCAAGTTGTGGATCTTAGTGGAAATCAGGAAACTTTTGGTGCAGTTTTCAATTTCTACTTTCACATGAGAGCAAGTTTCTTATAATAAAAAAGTTCTCAGGTCTAGACAGGAAGAAATTGACTCATTTCACCTGAAAATGAAATCTATGTCTGTTTATCTCGACTTCTATTAAAAATGCAGTATTTTTCTCAGCAAAACCCCACCAACTTTTCATCATCCCATCCCCAGTAGATGACCTGCCGAGTCTGTGTGGACAGACAGCCTTCCTTCCTTTTGTGTGGGAGGGATCCTGCCCAGCCCAGGGGTGACCTCCTCCCAGGGTGGTGGTCTGTGCCTCTGGCTGCCTCTTCTTGCCTGTGAGAAGGCCTGGCGTGTTCTCTACTCTCAACTCCATCACCTCCACTCAGGGAGCACCCGGGCTCTGCCTGGGATCCTCGTTGGATGCTGGTGTTTTCTTGGCTTACCCCCCTGGTCTTCAGAAAGACAACTGGATGCATTGTGTGGTGTTCTTTTCCTCTATAAAACACTGGCTCAAGAGCAGCTTCTTCAGTTCAAGATCAAGATGGAGAGCAGTTAAGGGCACTGTATCCATCAGGTTTGAACTCAACCCACCTCTAGACCCAACAATGTGTTGGGTTTAGTTCTACCTCGAAGGTGCAGCACTTTGGCTTTTCAATTTGAAGGAAGGATTTCTAAATTTTGAAGACCCTAACTTCCATTTACTCCCTGAATATTATGAAGAAGAAAAAAAAAAAGAGGAGGAGAAAGAAAAAGAAAAGAAACCCTCAGCTCACGTCCACTGCTCCAGCAAGTTCACCTTTATCAGCCGTTTCCTAAAAAAGGAAAGAGCCAAGAAATGTTGTGGAGAACTTTCTTAGAATCTCCTCTCCTCTGATCTTGGCCCTGCAGAATCTCCCTGCCTGATGATGCTGATATCTTCAAATAGATCTTACTACTTTCATAGTTTTAAATCCATCTTGCTTGTTTTCAAAAGGAAAGCTTTTGGAATTATCAGTGTAATTATTACTGGAAATGAAATTTTATAGTATTAATTCCAGGGTTTCAACTGTGACATAGATACTTGTCTTAAAAAAATTCGAAAAATGTGAAAATGGAATGTTTTCTCCCAGTTAGAGAGGGGGAGATTTTACTGCCATAAATAGGATCATCAAAGACAGTGTATCTATGAACTTTCTATTAGGATGTGTGTGTGTGTGTGTATATATATAAAATATACATGTATATATGCATATATTATGAATTGCTTATTTTTATTTGTAAATTTGTTAACAGAATCTTCACCGCAGCTATTTATCTATTAAACATGGCTGGTTTTTCTTTACAACGGTTTTATGTTCATAGCAAAATTAAGGGGAAGGTACAGAGGTCTCCCACATGGCCCCTGCCCCATGCAGACTCAGTTCTCTATCATCAGCATCTCCAACCGCAGTGGGGTCTAGAGGAATTGGCACAGAGCGGTCCCACAAAGTCCTTCCTTTGAACACCATAGGCCCATTGGTTTTGCCCTCCTAACCCTCCAGCTGGGGAAGAGATTTCCAGCTGATGGAGGATGGACAAACCGCACTCAGACCCACCTCGGTGCATCAGGACGTGGCCTCTGCGGTTACAGGTCACAGGCACCGTCTCTGCCCATCGCCTGCATTCACCAGCCGGCAAGCCAAGCCAGCCTTCCCTTGCCTTTGGCGTGGAAGGTGGCTCCCTGCACAACACCCAGTCCTCACAGCAGAGCTCCCTGCCGAATGGCCATGGGGCCACGTCAGGGAGCCACGGTTCCACACCGGTGCTGCTCCAGGGGGGTGCTCTCTGGTCCTCTCAGGGCCTCAGCCGTCGCCCTGCACATCTCCCGGGTGTGCCTCAAGGACCAGGAGGATCCTTCTCGGGATGTCTCTCCCAGCCCCACCCAAAAGACCCCGGAAACTAGTTTTCATTGTTTATTTCTATTTGCAAATTTGTTAATGAAATCTTCAGCACAGCTATTAATGGTAATATCTAATTCTAGGATTAAAGACTGCAAGTTTTCACAGCCAGCTTCAAAAATGGGAAATCAGGGGCTGGGATTGAGGTTAGTGGTACCACAGTTGCCTAGCATTTGCCAGGCCCTGTGTTCCCTCCCCAGAATCTCACACACACACACACACACACACACACACAATGGGAAATTCATGTGGTTGACAAAGTACAATAAACAAATTTATCAAGTTTATATTAGTTTATATTTAGTGCTCATATGTCATATTAAAAATTGTAAATACATCATCAAATGATAAAGACCAGGTAGTGATGCTCTACAGTCTTTATTATATATATATATATATATATATATATATATATATATATATATATGTTATACATGACAGTAGAATGTATTGTGACATATTATACACACATAAACTATAACTTATTCTGTGTAGGTTCCTACTCTTGTGGTCAAACATGATGTTCAGTTACCCTGGCTGTGCATACAAATACAAGGATAGGAAATTTACGTCCAGTTGATTCTACTGTCTTTCCTATGCCCCCGCTTCCTTTCATTTCCCAATTGTTATTTATTGTTCCTTGTATTCCTTTGAACTGCCATTCTGACTGGAGTGAGGTGGTGTAGTATTAATTTTTATTTCTCTAATTGCTAGAGATGTTGAACATTTCTTCATATATTTTTTTGATCACTCTTCTTCTTCTGAGAAGTACATGTTCAGTTCCTTTGCCCATTTATTAATTGGGTGATCTTATTTTCTGGAATAGGGTTTTTTGTGTTATTTGTATATTGTGTTATTTGTTATTTGTATATCCTGGAAATTAATGTTTTATCTGAGATACTGATGGAGAAGATTTTCTCCCAATCTGTAGGTTCTCTGTACACATTCTTGATTGTTTCCTTTGCTGTGAAGAAGCTTTTCAGTTTGATATCATCACGTTTATTGATTCTTAACTTCTTTTACTTTAGGAGTCTTGTTGAGGAACTCAATTCCAAGCTGACATGTTGGCGAGTTGGGCCTCTAATGGAAAAGAATAGAAGACACAAAGACACAACCGTATAAATACTATTATCTCATCCTACACAAAGGCACCATAAACATACATCGGAGAAAAAATAGCCTCTTTAAAAAATGATGCTGGGAAAACTGGAAATCTGTATGTAATAGAATGAAATTGAATCTCTATATATCACCCTGCTCAAAACTCAACTCTCAGTAGACCAGAGACCCCGTACTCAGTAGAAGAAAAATCAGGCCTTTCTCTAAGGTCTTCATTTCCTAAATAAAGTCACATTTTACGCTTGAATGAAACAAAATGAAAATTCAAATAACTTCCAGTGAATTGTTCAAACGATTAACAGTTAAACATAACAGTCAATTGTAAAGGCACAGCTTTTCATTTTGCCTAGTGTTCACATTCATGACTCCCGTATGTAAAAGATTTCAAGTCACCACACTTTGGGCCCATTATTTCTGTTCCCCCATGTTAATAGCACTGGTTTGGTGTCCCACTTTCCTGGCATTAGGAAGATGCTGATGATCCCACTGGGAACCTGGGAGATTTTTCTCAGCAATATAATTCACGTCTCACCATATTTCAAAACAACATAATTCAGCCCATAAATGAACTTGTCTGTATCTTCTCCACAATTCAAATGAGTTAGTGAAATATTTTCAGTTTACATATTCTTATCAATTACATATGACAGAACTTGTTATTTATAATATTATCAAACTATTCTACACAATAAAAATGAATTCTTCTCTTTTGGATGATTGGAGTAGTGAGTTTTTTATTTAATTTTATTTTAAGGATTTGTACATGTACCTAAATGTTAAACGACTTGGTTTATATAAAATTTCCTTAATATTAAGCAAATTTTATAAGATGGAAATATTATCCCATTTTCATTAAGCACATTCTCACTTCCTTATATAGTTTGGCAAAATACTAACTAAATTCATCACACTACAAATAATTTTCCAGAAAGGAAAACAATCTCCAATTATTCTCAAATGTGAAATAAATAGGTGAATATTATAACAGACGAAATATTTGAAAGGAAAAAAGAAAGTGTAAAATTTAATTAAAACATTAATTAGACTATATTTTTTTAGTTATAGTTGAGTTTGATTTGGTATTTATTGGCAAATTTGACAAAAGTGATACAATTGTAAATACCAAAAATAACTACTGGAATGATTTTTTGCTAAAGAAAAATATGAATATAAAATATATTTTTACTTATCTGAAAATTTATGATCTTTGCTACCATTGGGCACACCATAATTATGGACATGTAAAGTGCTGATGAAGCTGTTTACCGTAGAATTTAATGACTAATAGTTGTGCATGAGACAAAACTGAGTTGGGTTTTCCTTCAGTCCATATTAGTTGGGTAAACTGTGTGAAGTTAGTAACTCACTGTGCCTCAGACACCTCAAATGCACCAGGGAAGTGTTGCCAGAGACACTGTGGTGGTCAAAGGCAATTATGGCCAGTATGAACTTGGTGCTGCTCAGTCAAGGAATGTAACTGAACTGTTCGCCATCAGCACCAGTATGGTTATTTTCTACACAGGGGTAACTGAATGGCATATGGTGTAATCATATGTTAGGAGATATTAAGTAAAAAACTCAGAAAGACAGGGTATTAATCAAAAGAATGTGTAAAAGCAAAAACAACAACATCAGAGTTTAGACCCCAAGGAGTACAAAAGTGGACATGATCCATGGCAGATGAAATGATCTGGAAAGAACTCAAAGATGATGCTTTGGTTCATTAATTTGTTCATTTGTGCAACTGTCAGTCATCAGGCAGACTTTGAAGAGCATTAGCTGTGTTGCACTATAAACAAATTAGCTTCATTCCAGGGATGCAAGAATGATTCAACATAGGCAAATCAATAGATGGAATAACCCAAATAAATAGAACCAAGGAAAACAAAATTATTTCAATAGATGCAGAAAAATGTGTTTGATAAAACTGCAAATGAGTGATTAAAAACCCGGAAGAAACTAGGGACAGAAGGCATTTACTCAACATCATATAGGCTGTATATGACAAACCCAAAACTCCCAGAATACGGAACTGGAAAATCTGAACACAATCCTAAAATCAGGTACAAGACCATGTTATCCACTCTCTACTCCTGGTCAATATTGCATTCCATAATTTAGCTTGAGCTATTGGGAAAGAGAAGAAAATTAAAGAGATACAGATAGGAAAGAAAGCAGTAGGATTCTCTATATTTGCAGACGATCTGATCAAACACTTCTGATGATGAGAAATGTAACCTCATCAGTGAATAAATCCACTGGCATGGATTGATTGGTCAGAAATTGTAGGCAGGGAGGGTGTGTCAGGAGGAAGTAGGACATGGAGGTGTCACTTGGGGGTTTGTATTTTGTCCCTGGGGATTTGAACTCTCTCTACTTCCTGGTTGCCATATCTTGAGCTGCTTCTCTCTGCCAATTCCTTCTGCTGTGATATTCTGCCTCACCTTGGGCCCAGAGCTGTGGAGTTGGACTGTGGACTGACCCTCCAAAACCATGAGCCAAAAAAACTTTTTTTTTTTTTTCCGCTCTAAATTGTTCTAGTCAGATCTTTGTGGTCACAGTGATAAAAGAGCTGAATAAAATACATACATTGGAGAGGAGACAGCCTCTTAAAACAATGGTTCAGAGAAATCTGGATATACAAATGTAAAAAATTAAAAGTAGATTCCTATCTCTCATCTGTACCAAAGTCAACTCACATTGGATCAAATACCTTGGAATAAGATTAGAGTCTTTGCAACTGCTAGAAGAAAACAATGGGGGAACACTCCGTCAAGTAGGGGTAGACAGCAACTTCCTTAGTAGAACTCATATAACTCAGCAACTGATCCCAAAGACCAATAAGTGGGCTGGCACCAAACTAAAAAGCTTCTGCCTTGCAAAGGAAAGTGTGATGAGAACTTACAGAACTGGAAGAAAGTCTTTGACAGTGACTCTCCCAACAGAGATTATTATCCAGAATATACAAAGAACTCAAAAAACTCACACCAACGAACCAAATAACCAAGTCAATAAATGGTCTGATGAAATAAACAGACATTTTAAAAAGAAGTACAAATGACAAATAATTATATGAAATGTTTTGAATATTTTCAGCCATCAGGGAAATGCAAATCCAAATCGCACTGAGACTCCTTCCCACTCCTGTCAGAATGGCAATCATCAAGGATACAAATAACAATAAACTCTGGTGAGGGCAGTCATTTCCAGGATCCTTGTGATTATAGGAAAAGAGAACCCTTATAATGTTAGCTGGAATGTAAATTAGTAGAGTCACTATGGAGATCAGTATGGAGGGTCTTCAAAAAACTGAAAATGGAACTACCACAAGATCCAGCTCCACCACTCCTTGGTATGTAGCCAGAGGAATTGACGATAACATATTTTAGAGACACATGCATTCCATATTTATTGCAGTACAATTCACAATAGCCAAGTTATGGAGTCAGCCTTGGTGTCCTTCTACAGATGAATGGATAAGGAAAGTGTGATATATATGCACAATGGAGCTTTAGACTGTCATAAGGAAGAAGGAGAGCCATTTTCAGGAAAATGGATGGAGTTGGAGAGCATTGTGTTAAGTGAAGTTTGCCAGGCTCAGAAAGACACGGGCCATAGGTTTTTCTCTCATAGGCAGAAATTAGAAAAAAATTAAAAAACACCAGAGAACCCCATGAAAACAGAAGAGAAATTATTAAGGTAAAATAAGGAAATCTAGTAGTTGGGAATGGGGGAGAAGAATGAGAAGTATTGGGAGATAAATTTGATCAAATAATGTTACATACATGTTTGAATATGCCACAATAAAACCCAGTGTTCTATATTATAATTAATATATTCTTATTTAAAAAAGAGTAGAAATTGTGTGTCAGGCACTAGTAGAGACTGTTAACTTGTGTATGAGTCCTGAAATTTGTGTATTGTGTTCACAGCTATATCCTGAGAGCCAAGAACAATGAGTGATCAGCATGTGACAAAACTCTATGAGTAATGATGTAAAATGTAATAATTATAATAGGTATAATTGATATATAATATTCCACTGTTTCAAGGAGTTTTACTCCCATAACATAGACATGTTCTAGGTCACATAAGAATTTATTTAAATATTGCTTTGGAAACTTCAGAGAAATGTGAAACTTTTTCACAATATAGAATTTGTTGTATATTTTATGATGTATTGTTTGAATGAAAATCTCATCTTTGATGTTATGAGTGCGTTTGTCGAATCATCACCTGGATAAAAATCTTATTTTTCCCTTTTTATCAACTGTATACAACAGGATGGCCCCTATAAATCAAGAGCTAATTGAGCACAGAGAAAGTGCATATTTCAGAACGACCACTAGATGTCACCACAGGACGCTTGTTAGAAAGAATCTACTACAGACTCACAGATGAACAGAGAACTGCCTTGACCGTGCAAAAAACAAGTACAAATGAAATAAATTTAACTTAGCTTTAGAAGAAAAAAAAAAAGTAGGAAATTTTATACCATGAATGCATTCGTGTGTTTTTTTCTCCAATGAAATATATCTGTCATAGGAAGTTTTGAAGGTCTGTATCACCTTTGACACTATTCCCTA
Organism: Callospermophilus lateralis; assembly: GCF_048772815.1. Taxonomy (NCBI): domain Eukaryota; kingdom Metazoa; phylum Chordata; class Mammalia; order Rodentia; family Sciuridae; genus Callospermophilus; species Callospermophilus lateralis. Next base: position 9,576,157 of record NC_135321.1, read on the forward strand.
ACAGCAATGACTGAAGGGAATGTGCTTCAGCTGAAGAAGTCCACAGAAGCGGATAGTTGTGGCAATCAAGGAGGCCCAGATACAGAAGGACACACTGATTTCAGAATGGCATGGATATCCCAGAGGCAGCTGTAAAGAGTTTTGTAGGGCTTGATGCAGGGGTGGAGGTGGGTTGGGGGTTACCAGGTACAATCCAGGTGTGACTAATTTATAAGTGATAATGAGAATGCAAACCCGTGAGCACACACTCATAACCACCTTGGCAGGGATAAGAAGTAGAAAAGGAGAATCAGGTGCAATTACTAGTGGCGGGTATAGAAAGGGTTAGCCGTCTAGAAGAAAACCTTCCAACCACCCTCACATTTACATCTCCACTTGTCCCAGTGGCAAGCTGCCTTTAGACCAGCACTGGAGGGGACAATTAGGTGAGTCCTCTGCATGGAAATGACCCAACTACATCCCTCACCAACACACAAGAGGGGTTGTTGTTAGAATGACACAGGAACCAACCTGAGATAGGGTTCACAGGGCATTTTTAGAGTTTAGAATATTGGTTGTCTCCCTCACACATGACACAGGTGATTCTAGTGAAGTCAAGATACATGGATGCTCTGCGATATTGGATTTTTCTGAATCTGCCCTGAGTCAGAGCTGGAACCTGAATGGTTGCCGGCTCTTTGTAAAAATCAGTGAAGTAAAAGGGAATGAATTTACAACTGTAAACAGTGATTGGCAATCTCATTTTAAAGAACAAATTATGTTGAGAATATGTCTGTTTAGGAGGCATATTATCATAGTGTAAATTATTTATATGCTATATACAGTTACTTTGAAGGCATGAAGTTCCCAAGAAGTTAGCTTATTATTTTATATGTCATATAGTGTTCCCAAATTTATGAATTTCATGCACTTATGTTTTGAATGAAAACACTTTTTATAATCTATGCTGGAGAGGGAACACAAAGGAAGTCTGACGAGGTTTTTGAAATCTGAAGTCTTAACTTTTGGGTTTTTATTTGTTAGTTTGCTTTTTGTTTTCTGAGACAGGTTTTTCCTTCATCGCTTAGGCTGACCTTGAACTTGCAATCTTTCTACCTCAGTCTCTGGAAGCAATCAGATTACAGCCTATACCACTGAAGCCTTACCTCTTTACTTAAAAATAAATTTTATAATTATATTATAATTGGATTAAATAAACCTAATTCTATTTTTAAATCAAACTCATGCATATTTTGAAAACTTACCAGTATATGTTTTTCAAAATTTAGAAAGAATCATGTTTGCTTAAGCAACCACTAAACTCGAAACTTAATTATAATAAAATTATAGTCTCATTATAATAAAATTGCACAGGTATACCAATTTCTCAATTTTTCCACACTTCATGGAAAAGCTATATAGAACAAAATACACTTGTTAAATAACAATCTATGTAGACAATACCTTTTCATATAAATGAGATAAAAATATTTCTCTAGACTCCTTAGCTGTGTTGATTGCTCTGAGTCTTCTGATTCTGTTTTGTGCTGCTTCTTCATTTAACTTTTTACTGAGAGGTACTCTTTCTCTATTTAGAACACTACTTGATTATAATATCCAAAAATGATTAAAGTTTATGAATGAGGTTTTACTAGACTATCAGTAAAGGTGATGTAAGCTTACGTTTAAGGTCATTACGCATTGCTTACTCCAGACATAGCAAAAATAAATGAAATGTAAGGAAAAAGGTTTAAAAACAAGGAAACTCCTGTAAAAGTGCAAGAAGTCACAAGGGTCTTATGCTCATAGAAAAAGAAAGGGCTACAGCTGGCAGCCTGTCCCTTCTCTAGAACACTGACCCAGACACAGCCTGGGAGGGGGCCTGAACCCACCAATCCACCAGCAGGCTCTGGATTAGAGCTAGGGTTTACCAGCTATAGTAACTATAATAGTTATAATTGCTATATAATATTCCACTGTTTCAAGGAGTTCTACTTCCATAACACAGACATGTTCTAGGTCACATAAGGATTTATTTAAATATTGCTTTAGAAACTTCAGAGAAATGTAAAACTTTTTCACAATATGGAATTTGTTGTATATTTTATGATGCATTGTTTGAATGCAACTCTCATCTTTGATGTTATAAGTGCATTTGTTGAATCATCACCTGGATAAAAATCTTGGTTTTATCCAGAAGAGAGAGCCCCAAACTGAAAATGGAAGACCTCGCCCATATTGCGCATCCTGGAAGCATCAGGTAAGGAGTGATCCCAGAAGGGTGCCCTCTGATGAAAGAAAGGGCAAGTGAGGCAGGGTAGAGTTTAAAAATAAGAGATAACTTCTTCTAAAAATGTGAGTGGTATGTTTATGTTAATATCAGAAACTATATATTTTATGATGGTAAAATTTAAAATTTCATAAAGAAAATTCTAAAATAGTAGAAATTGAAACAGATAAATAAATTACTGGGAGACTTCAAGGTGTAAGGGCTAAATTCATCAATGTATGAAACTTTCAAAATATTTTTCTTAAACTTTCATAAACTAATAGTACCATATTAGTATTTGAATAATTGAGATTGAGTTGCCCCTGCATAGATTTTACACATGAATATAATACCAAATCATAAAATCACATGTCTTTAGGTATGTAAAATATATTAAAGAATGTCTCAGGGCCTCTCATTACTAAGTATAACATCAGTGCAAATCCATAAGAACAAAATACAACAATAAACTTCATGCATTTCATACATTTAACATATGCATCTAAATCATTTATAAGTCACAAAATTATAATGGAAATTAAGAAGATAATATGGAACTGAAACAACCAGACAACACTTTTATATAATATGAAATAAAGATATAGCTAAAATAATTATAGAAAAAAATAAGGGCTAAATATTAAATTAGCTAAGCATAAATCTTAAATGATTTGAATGCCCTAAGGAATAAATGCAGTAGAGGATAACAATGCCAAATTTGGTGCTCACAATCAGTTGTCCAAAGATATTTTAGACCAAGATATGGAACCTAGAATGGGGGGACTATGACTGCATGTCTATGCATTACCAGGTTCTGCAAACACACGGCTTTCCTAACAGAAATGACACCATAACAACGCCCTGAAGGGAAATAGAAAGCCTGGAGAAGTCTAGAAGATAATTCAAATTGATTCTTTAGATTTGAAAAAGAAAAAATATCTTCATATAAAAACAGGCCAAGATGTTTATCCAGGTGAATACTACCCAAATCTTCTTGACAGACAGACAGAAAGAAAGAAAGAAAGAAAGAAAGAAAGAAAGAAAGGTAGGTTGGTTATTTTTCAATCCACAGTCCTGGAATACAGACAGACAGACACAGAAGTCTAATGGACATTTTAAATTTGCAGGTGGTTCTCATCTATTTGTGAAAACCCCAAAGAAAATACTAACAAAATTAATTTGGCGTTGTAGAAATAAGAAAGTATATTTTAACTATGCTTTTTTTCTTCTTCAGAAAGTATTTCCACATTCAAGAAACTGTAGATATTATTCACCACATTTATATATGAATTGAACAAACGTTTGTCATCAATTCGATAGATTCAGTACAGCTCCTGTTCTTGTCAAAATCCTTAGCAAAATCGGAACAGAAGTGAATTTACCAAAGCCTTACAGCAATTTTCATTCTTCATAGAGTCACTAGAAGCCATTCTATTAAAAACAGAAACAAGGAAAAGATGCCCACTACCACTAAATCTATTCTACACTTTACTGAAGCTTCTAGTCCAGGCAATAATACTGCACAAGAAAAGTAATTTAAGAGATTTATTCATTGGAACAGAAGCATCAAAACTGCCTTTAGTAACAAATCTGTAGAGTTTTCTCCTAAAAAACCTAAAAGACGGCTTAACAAGATTATTGGATATAAACTCAATATGCAAATATAAATCACCTTTCAATACATCAGGAAAAACATTTTAACATAATTTAAATAAAGACAGAGCTCTAATAGCAAGGAAAAGTGATAATAATAAAGATGAGGCATCTAAAAATATTATGAAGATTTGCCAGAACTTTTTGGATGACAACATGCAACCAGGCTTGGTTGCCTGTAATCACAGCTAGTGGGGAGGCCAAGGCAGGAGGATGGCAAGTCTGAAATCAGCCTGGCAAATTTGCAAGACACTGTCTCAAAACAAAATTAAAACAGGTTTAGGATATAGCTCAGTGGTGGAATGGACCTGTTCAATCCCCAGTACCACAAAACAAAAATAAACAACAAATGATTTGCAAGTTTTAGAATACATTAAGCAAGGCCTAAATATTTGGAAAAATATATATACAAACATAAGTAAAAATAATGTATCATAAATATAATAACCAGTTCCGAATTTATCTGTATATTTAATGAAATTCCAATAAAATTATGATGAATACCAACAGATTATTTAAAAACACATTAAAGAACAAATACCTAAGAATAGTCTAAACATTCTTAAGATATAAAAAAAAAAAATAGTCAGGGATATTTGCCAGCCACATGAAAGGTCGATGATAAATCTATACTGTTGTCTTGGAAACAAGATGACCAAAAGTAACAGAGTACTGTCATGTATGCAGAGATTATTCAAAGGAGAAACAGAATTGCTCACAAAGATATTAAGACTCAAAACCCATATTTAATTATGACTTCATTTTTTCTCAAGTTTACAAAGGGTGGAGGGGAGGGTGAATGGGGGCAGGAAAGATGGTGGAATGTGATGGACATTTTTACCCTAGGTACATGTATGACTGCATATATGGTGTGATGCTACATCATGTACGATCAGAGAGATGAAGAGTTGTGCTACAATTGTGTACAATGAATCAAAATGCATTCTACTGTAATATATACTTCATCAAAATAAATTCATTAATTAAAAAATAATTTAGTCAGCTATTCTTTTATTGCACAAAGGGTTCCTCTTTAAAATACATGTATACAGAAAAATACATGCATGTACACACACATATACCCATATATTAAGTATGTATATATGTATACATCTACATAAAATTGATTTGGGATCTTTTAATATTGATTAATATTTTTCTGGTTGTTTTTCAAACTGCTATGTTTTTAGGGTATTGTAATCATCATGCCTCAAATTTACCATTGTTGAAAGTATTTAGTCAAATATCAGTTACAAAATTTCATTTTGATAGATATTGCAAGATGTAGGTTTAACTTATTGAAGATCATAGTGATTAAATTTCTAAAAAAATTAACTATGTAAAATTTGCACATACCAAAAAATAGTTGCAACATTTCAGTAAGTTTAAACTGACCATAAAAAATCCATTTAAACCAGGAGTCAGTGTGAGCACAGTGCCATTATGATTGCCCTTGAGTCTCTGACCTCCTCTGCTCTTCCTGCCTTAGTCTCCCAGGCGCAGCATCCTGCCTTGATTGGCTTTGTCTTGTCCTCCATCATAAAGTGTTCCCAAATGCCCATATACTTAAATGATTGTGCTGCTCTCTATCTGTAAGAATTCATTCTTACATATATACAGTGTGTACATAAGTATTCACTTAGTTTTATTTTTCTAAAATTCATTTATGGTGCTATATATTTAATATACATTATTTTTAATGCTTGTAAACACTTCTTGTGTGATCTACCCTATTGAACTGATTGTTTAATTTGAAGAGTTAACCATATTTTCCCTACTGTTTTGAATAATGCTGCTAAACATACATTCTTGTACACGGGGGCATATTTGTGTTATGGTTTGGATCTGGGATGCCCCACAGAAGGTTGTGTGTTAAGGCCCACGTCCCCAGTGCAGCCATGCTCAGAGGTGGGAAGTGATTGGATCATGAGGGCTCTGATCTCATCAATGAATAAAACCATTGGTGGGTTCATAATTGAATGGACTGTTGGGGAAGAGGTGGAAACTGTAGAAGTCAAGCCTAATTGTAAGAAGCAGGTTAGTGAGGGCATGTTCCGCAAGGGTGTCACTTGTCCCTGGTCCCCTGAGCAGCTTTTCTTCATGACAATATCACCGCCATGATGTTCTGCTTTACCAAAGACTGCAGCGATGGAACCAAACAACTGTGGACTAAATCCTTGGAAAGTATAAGCTAAAACAAATCTTTCCTTCTTAAAATCATTTCTTTCAGCTATTTTGTCACAGCAGCAGAAAACTGACTGACCCATATGAAAAAAAAATGTATAACATACAAATATTTTGCCTATCATGGTATCTGACAACACAAGAAGCTCAGAACCTCCATAAGTGAACAAGTGGTCAGGGAAATTGTCACAAACAGATACGTGTTCTGAGTAGTTTTTAATCTCATTCATCTCTATTCTCTCTCACTTACCACGATCACTAACCCACATCACCATGCTGAAAACTTGGGGGTCGCTCTCGTAATCGTCAAAGAATCCTCCCTCTGGATCCTGCTGGGGTTTGTCCTGAGTGCTTCACTCTCATCCCCATGTGCTTTCTATTCAGCTACTCCAGCGCTCCTGCAGAACCATTTATTGGCTTCTACTCTCATAGTCGACCCTCTCCTGATCCCCTAGTTTAGGTGACCCTTCAGGCTTCATGCCTGGAAATGAAATTTGGAAAAGGCCACCGCATTTCCCTTCTTGTGAATTGGGAGGAAAGTGTCTCCCAAGGCCACGGATCATAGTAGATGCATTGATGCTGAGGCACAGGTTCTGCTGCACTGATTGGGGAAGAAAGTCTACCCCTTAGATCCTCAGGAAACAGAGCCACGCTGCAGGATGCAGACACTCAGAGGAAGGCTGGCATCCCACATCCTTTCCTGGCCCCATGGTGAAGGATGTTTCCAGCCAAGCTACTTAGGCAGCAAGAAGAAGAATTTACATCAAAGCAAAACATGAATTAGAGTCATCTGGTTTCTGATTTTACTATAATTATATATTTTAAAGGAATATATGTTTCAACTAAATATTTATTAAATTTGATTACTCATTTCAAATTTAAAAATGTTTAAATTCATAATAAAGCTTTAGCTTGATTTGTATGGCTTGGTGTAAACTGTGTATTTTGATAACTAGCTAACTTCACATGGAATTCCCTCTCTTTCCTCATTATTTTCATCATTCTTAATGAGAGGCATGATGTCAAAGGGAAGAATATAATTTTGATAAAAATAAATGATCTAATAGAACTTTCTGATGTCAATGAAGGTTGTATGAAGAAAAAAGCATATAAAGTACACTGGGAACACATATAAAACTTTAAGTTTGAGGCTAAGAAAATTTATCTATTGATAAATTAACAGTGTCAAAGAGTATATAAATAACTGAGATATGGTGCCTCAAGAATTCTTACATTTTTGAAAGAAAAACCTTTTAAAACAATTATATCATTTTATCTTTCTCCTGTATTATATTAAATATTAAAAATTATCACATACTCAAGTGAATTTGTTTACAAAATTTTTGCTATTTTTCAGAATTGATTTTCTATATATATCTTTAAAATATTTGGGAGGAATAATTTGATTTGCAGAAACATAATTTGTTTATGTTTCTCCATGGACATATTCACAGCAGCCCCCTCTACCTCTTTTCTCACATAAAACTGTATAGCAGCTGATTTATGACATATTAAATTTATAAATCTAATAAAAATCTATGTAGCCCACAACATCTTAGCTGAAGAAATCTTGATAGCTTCCACTTTTTTCTCTATGTTTCATTAAGGAGCAAATTTGAGTTGAGTGAGTATGTCTTTAAATCCTCATAGCTCCGTCACTTGCAGTCTTTTCTGTGAATTCTTACCCCTCATATTCAGTAAGGTGGAAGTTCTCAGCTGATGGTGCTGAACTCAATACACAGTCACAGTAACTAGCTGATGTCAAGATTGCCTTCCCATTAATATGATTAAGGGGAAAATGGGGAAACTCTCAACCTTCTACTATGAAGCTCTGTAGAAAAGAATTTCTCTTCAGAATAACAGCGAAGGCAGTAGTATGCAATAAATAACAGAACAATTATAGAAGCCTTACAGTTTCTGTCTCCCCAAGCAAACAAATCTTCTTCCCTTCTAAGTTTTGTAGAAATATGTCTTTTATATTTACATTCCTGGACCTTGATCTTGAACAATTTTGTTTTAACACCTGTCTCAAGGTACCTAATCCAGTTACATCTTCTACTTTTTCTAATATGGTAGAAATCAGTATATTTTATACAGACACTATCAAGAATGAATATCTATGCATTTTCTTAATTACAGCTAATGTTATCATTGCTTTTACTTTGGAAAGTTAAAAAGTTAGATATTGTATTTTTCCACAAGTAATAAATATCGAATGTGGAAATCTTAATTCATTTGATATTTAAACTCTTATAAATTCCTAATTAACTTGGTTATAAGTTAGAAGTACATAAACTCTATGTAAAACAAAAAAATAATTATTTGGTTATGGTTTTATTTTATATATGGTGGATTATCTTTTGCCAACTTCCCCTCATTCCTGCTGCATTTCCAAGTTGTCCTGTATCTCAGAGAATTCCTGTCCCCATGTGTTCCATGGTACCATAGTAAGGACCCCATGCAAGATTGAAAGCTGGAATAAAAAGAGAGGTCATTATTCTATGCAGGGAGGTTCAGCCAGACTAATACCAGCATGAGATTTGCAGAGGCTTCTTGGTGGGTGCTTGCAAAACACCCACTTTGGTGTTGGAGAATGAGGGATGATGGGAACTATTTGGGAGATCCTGAAAACTAAAGTAGTTTAGAACTACACATTTTAAATACCATATTTGGACATGATGTTGTGATTCTTTTACTGGTAGAGTTGCTTGAAGCCCACAGTAAAAGAAGACCCTGATATAACCCAACCCCCATGCAAGCTTATGGGCCAGTTGAACAACACAGTCATCTGAGAAACAGAGATTGACAAAGCAAGGATCTGCAGCAGATAGTGATTTCCTATGGGGATTTTGACAGCTTTTCCTAGATAATTCCCCTCTGTTGACTTTCTGGGTTAGGGGCTCAAAAAACATCTACTTGCAGCTGAGATTTATTATGGTGACACAGCAAGGGTGCTCGGGTAGATCGGTAGGGAAAGGCACGCAGGGTGGAGTGTGAAGAAATCCAAGTATGGCCTTCCCATCACTCTCTTCCATTGGCAAAGGCTAAACGGAGCATGTCTTTGGGGTTTTTATGTTTTCTTTTGTTTTAGGCAGCAAAATACATAATGTGTAGTGTCTTTTTCCAGGGAAGCCCTGTTGAGACTCTGCCCAGGTTTTGCTGAGGGCTGTGCACATAGACATCATCTGCCCATCAAAATTCCAGCATCTCAGAAGGAACCAAGTATTCATCCTGTTGTGGTCACACCCTGGGTGGACTGGCCCCGCCCTGCAGGTAGGTTCTTCTAAATATCAGCATGCTGTTTGTTTTCCCACACATATGTACACAACCAAGTATCTGAAAATATATATGAATATCTGCAAATTTCTGTTATTTTATTAGTAGTGCTTTTGGTTTTATTTTGATCCCTGTTAGAGACTGAATGCATTGTCATAGGCTGTCAAATTTCTGTTCCCCCTGAGTTGCCCAACATGGGTGTGATGTGAACCTGTATAAGGTAGGCCAAGCTTTTAAGTCATGTGACATGAGATATCGCAAGCTTAAGCCAATTGTGAAAAAGCAAGAGCTTTTTAAGCCAATTGTGAAAGAGGCAAAAGGTTCAGAATGTTATGGTAATAATGCTGTAGATCCTGAACCCCACCCTCTGTCCACATCAGTAGCACTGTGAGGAGATTCCATGAGAAGGGGACTTTGGAAGAATTTATTTATTTTTCTTCTGATTTGCATACAAGTCTAGATATCAAAGTGAAACACATTGAATTGAACAGCTAGAAAATCATAACTTTACCCCCTTGTGGCTTTTTAAGAAAGTGACCAAATGAAAATCTGTCAGAAAAATGAAGCATTGAATGTGGGTCTTTCCACTTTGTCTAGAAGATAGTAGAAAGGGTACAGATCAATGGTGATTGTAATGGACTTTCTGAGGCATAACTAACACACATCCACATACATGGGCAGGCTTATTTGTACACTATAGCAATGAACAAGTGAGTGAACACGTCATTTATCCCACAGAATTTCTGTGTGGTCTTTTGTAGTCTCTCTTCCTCGCCCCTCCCAAAGTTCCATCCCAAGACAACCATTGATCTGCCTTCAGTCACTGTCAACTGATTTCCTATATCAAGTTTCCTGTAATCACTGGAACGGGAAATGACGGAGTACACATCATTTTTGTTTGTCCTTTTTTACCCTTCATAATTATTTATACCATGATGCAAAAAAAATTAAATCCTTTTTTTACAAGTTGTATCCTATTTTTATATGCATCCCAATTTATGTATTCTTTCATTGATTGATACATATTGAGTTATTTCTAGATTTTCCCATTACTAATAAAGTTGCTATCAGCTTTCATGTATAAAACTTTCTAAGAACATACAATTTAGTTTTCCCTGGATAAATATCTAGATCTAGAATGGTTAGGTCAGAAGTGATTGTTTAATGGCTCTAATGCAATTATGACCTTTATATTATATTTGTATCAGTAGTGTATGAAAGTTCTACTTGGCTACATCCTTGTCAACAGTTGGTGTGATCAATCTTTGTAGTCAGTCTAAGTTTAGCTACTCTATTAGGTATAGTGGGATCCCATTGTGGCTTTTCATTTCCTCAGTGACCCACATGTTTGCACATATTTTGTATGTGCTTATTTATGTATGATTTTTTTTGATGAAAAATCTGCACTAAATAAAACCAGAAAAAAGATTATTTTTTATTTTTTCCTTTCCAATCTGGATGCCTTTTGTTTCTCTTATTTGATTGCATTGGCTCAAATTGCATGATGAATGTAGCATACCTTTGCCTGGTTCCAGATGTTAGGAGTGAAGTATTCATTACTTTAACATTAGGCAGAATGGAAACTGCATAGTTATTTTGCAAATGTTCTTGGTCAGATTGAGGACATTTTCCTAGCCTAGAAGTATTTTTTATTTTATGTTTTAATCTGAAATGGGTGCTGGAGTTTATAAAATTCTATTGAGATAAACTTGTGCTTTCTTTTTTGAAATTGTAAAAGTTGATAATTAAATTAAAACACTTATGCATATTTGGAGGACAAACCTCATTTGGTCATAATTCATGATTCTGCTGATACACAGTTGAATTCTGTTTGGTGATAATCATGTTTGATTTTCATTTTTATATTGAGGCTAATGTGAAATCCTGGCTTTCAGGTTTTGTTTTATTTATAATGAAATTTGTTTTAATTTTGTGGTCTCTCAAAATGGTTATTTACTCCTGGTTTTGAAAAATCTTATCTTATTCTATCTCCTTGGCTATGCCAAATACTTTTCAGAAATTTTCCTAAGATTCCTGTTTTAAACATTTTCGTTGATAGCTGCTTCCTCTGAGCCTGCAGAATTTTATTTTCATTTTCTACCATATTTTAAAATAGTTTTTCTCTTCATGTTTGCTTTCTATTGTTTTATTCTGAAAATGAAAATGACCTTATCTGGAGCTTCCACTTATTAAATAACAAAGTTCATTCCCCATTATTAGGCCTTTTAACATACTATGTGAAAATGCTAGGTTTTTTCCCTGAGATTCATAAGTTTAAAAAATTACATGATCAGAATTACTAATCAGATTTTCCACCTCTATGTCCTATTCATACTTTGTTAGTATCCTCAACTGATGTTATATAGAACCCTCCCCTCATTAGTCTTCCCCTCTAACAGTGTGGTTGTGAGAACCAGCTCAACAGACAAAGGGTATTTGGAGCAAACCCAGGCTCTATCTGCCCAGGTGGACACTATTGACTCTAGCTGTAACTAGACCATGACCTGCTGAGTGGCCACATTTCTGAATCTCAGGCACAAGATGTAAAGAACCTTCAGAACAAGTGTCACCAATGTTTTAATCAGTTTACAACACATGAATACCTGGCGACTTTTGTGCCTCATGAACTTGAGTTTCTTACATGTTCTTTATTGTTGTTAATTTTCTGTGTGTGATGGTGCTTGGGCTTGAACCCAAGGCCTCACACGTGATGGAGAAATGCTCTACTGCTGAGTGATGTGGCCCAGTCCAACTTGTTTCCTTCATTATCACTGTCTATGTTCAACACACTAGGCTCCATGTGCTTTATCTAGGATTAATTTACATTCTTGCCTTTCTATTTGTTTCATCTATCCTTACTTATTTATCTTATTTTCCACACTATACTTCAGTGTTCTTTAATAATATGTCAAATACATAGTTGCAGTGAGAGGGGGTAAACACAGGGACCATCAATTCCTGTCTCCAAACTTTGTGATAGTTGCAATGTCTGAATGAATATTGAAGCATAAAAGTTATCAGATCTGAATGTTTCCAAACTCAGGACTGTAGCCATGGACATCTCATTCATACACAGACCTGGTGGGAACAGAATAAGAGGAAATTTTGTCCCTTTCAACATCAACTTGTGGGATAACTATTATGATTCTCAAGTTAGCCACATGGACAGAGCACATGCTCATTTTCTCTGAGTTTCTGGCAACTCTTTGAATTGTTGGTGTTTCTCAGTGTTTATTTGTTTCCTTCTTTTTTTAAAAAAAACATATATTTTCTTGAAAATTGTAGGGTAGGCCAAAGATGGTAATATTTTGGCTCCCTGGCCAAGGCTTCCAGGGGGCTATGTTTTCTGTGTGTAGCCGAGGTCATGAACACCCTGACTCAGTGTACGTACTCAAGGTCATAAACATTAGCTTGTGAGCACGCTCCCTCATGTAAGCTGTTGGCACTGAGCCTTCTTGGTTAGACCTGCACATAAAGAAAGTCCTATGGCAGGACTCAGGGGGCTGGCAGGGAGCGGGCAGCTGCTGCCACCTCTGAATAAAGTGTGCCTTATATCTTCTTCCACCTGTGGAGCCCCAAACATTCCTTCCCAGGTCTGAGCTCCCGCCCAACAGAAATATGTTTAGGAGCTCTGTAGAAGAACTGAGGTCAAGGGAGGCCACTGACACCAACACAGGAAGTGAGTGAAGACCATTATTAATCTCTCAATTTAATAGGAAGAATATTGGAACTAATAATTCCAGCAAAGATTGTAGTGATAAAAGATAATTTCTAATTTTTAAAATACTTTTTCTAAAACATTTTAATCAAAATATTATGTTTAGTTTGGGGTCCTCATTATGATTTATTTTGATTCATACCATGTGGAAGAGACCAGGCCTCATATGGTTATGTTAGTATATGTTAATTTTTGATCATGGATCATGAGTTCATGAGACATGTGAAGGATAATAGTGAATTGAGAATTTACAAACTTTGTTCTCTATTTCTTTTAAGATGAACCCAAAGAAACCAAGAGTTTGCTTAGAGTTTGAACCTCTTAGTACTGCTTTCTAAACCTACATTTGTAAAGTAAGAACACACATTAAACCCACATTAGGGAAACGGCACTCAGTTCTGAGTTCCTGGAACTGAGGCATGAGATGTAAAGGGAGTTAATGTCCTGTACGGGTCATTAAAGAAGTTTAAAGGAGTTATTTTGAGATTCTATTTGGATTTGTTGTAGCTGTTCATATCAGTGTGTCACATCATGTTTGGTTTAATGAGTTTTCTTCAAAAGGCTGTGCCTTCTGTGACTGTGGACCTGGGTAGAGGAATTCCTCCATAAGTAGCCATTTATCTGCTAATTGCTTAATAATAAGAGCATATTAATTTAATTCTAAATCATAAAGGCAAGCTTAAAAAGCAACACAGACACATTTTCCAAGAGACATGATGCTCATTTTAGCAAAAGATAGAATACATTCCCAAGAGCCAACTACAACAGGGGTCTGTGATTCAGGTTCACCTCTTATCTCTGGAGCCAAAATTTTTGTTATCTAAGAATTATGAACAATATTGTTTGGAACAGAAAGTCAGCAATGTGGTAATGACGGGAATTTTCTCCAGTGCTTCCAGCACCCTTGAGGAACTATGAAATCTTAAGCCACATTGAAACAGCACGTGCTGCCAAATAACTGTGATACTACCCACCTCATACATCAATAACACCATCTTACAATGGGTAAAATGTTTTGTTAGTATCATACCTTAATAAAAATTTATAAGTTAGAAATCCAAACATGGTCCTTCTCAGATTGAGCACCGTGGTCATATGTGAAATATTCAGAAAGGTCATGTCTGAGGCTTTGGGCTGGGAGAGCTTTGTGTCCACCATTCACATGGGCCTGTCCAGGAATTTCTAGAAGAGTTGTGAGTTTATGTCAATGGGAGCAAATAAAATAGGGGAATATTCATGAAGGCATGTGTCTAAGGCCTTTGTGGTGTTACCTCTTAATCCAAGAACAAACTAATCACATTAGAAATGTCCCACTAAACGGTCTGCTTATGTATTCAAAAATTAAGAAAACGTAAAGTAATTTGTATTTCCACACGGAGAGAAAATGATTTCCATTTAAGCACCATGTACTTAGAGTTATTTTCCCTGTTATTTTCATTACAAAGGAATGTATTAGAATCAACCCATCTTTCCTCTAAAAAAATTGCCTTCAGACAAATTTGAGTGTGATAATGAAGATTACCTTATTCAAATCAGATCATTTTAAATATGAGAAAACTAATATGAAGAGATTTACACTTATTAAATTTACATTTATTATTGACAAAAGAGAGATTAGAACTTGGCTATTGACCCATGTGCTACCCTCCACCAGGCTACTGAGAGTTACATGAGATGAACAGATTTCAATATCTGACTGCTTAATTATTTAAAATCCTTTAGAATTCTTTCCTCAACAATCCTACTAAGTAACACATGCAAAAGAGAAGTTAAAAACATGTCTTCTCTGCCTTTAAAACTCGGGGACTGGCCACATATTACTGTGAGTGAGACCCTGTATCACCTTCACCTGTAAATAATCTGAAGTCACAAAATCTTCTCCTAAGTACTCAGGATAAAGTTTTCAAAAATGAATACTTGAAGTGATTACTTGGACGGCAAGTCTTGCTGTCACCTTTCACTTTGTAGATTATAAATTGCACTGATACATTTTAGCAGTGACATCAGATTAATGATCTATTACAGAAGCAGGTAATCAGCACGGTATTTCCTTAATAATGTATTCGCTCAAGCCATCAACATCCCGGTATTACACCATGGTGGTTTGCACCCGCCTATCATCCATGCAATTGCTTATCACTCTGGTGACGGGTGTGCTCATACATCATGTGCTGCCACTTAAATGGAGAGAATTAACTTAAGGCTGCCATGAGGTAACTGAAGAAGTGGATGTTTTTCTTCTCCTATTACTCATTGTCATTGGAGGTGGAACTCACTTGAGGTCTGGGTCCAACTGAGGCCTGGTGGGATTTCTGTTTGTGTGTGAGAACCCTGCACTTTAAAAACTTAGTCTTTGCTTTGAACCATATTTGTGCTTGGGAAAGAAGAAGTTCTTATTGCAAAGCATGAGGGCATATAAGATATAACGATCGTCTAACCACATTAAGGTGTTATTTTCATGTAAATGTGTAAGCAATTTATCAGAAAGTATTAGAGTAAAAGTGTTGAAATAAATTTAACCTACTTTTATTTCTTAGTTGCCTTACTTGGTAGAAAAAGAGATTTGTCTGCCAATGACTGGTAACTAAAGTCAAGCAGACTTTAGTTGCCCCTGTTTCTGACTCATTGTAACAAAGCAGACAGATTTCTCTTCTTTGTTTTGGGGTATTTTTACCTTCCTCTTTTCAATATGTGAGCATTTCTTCATGTGTTCTAAACTGAAGTGACTGTTTCTAAACAAACACATGGAAAACCACAAACAGTAAATGCATCATTCATTCTAAGTTACATCAATATTTTAAAAAGTATTCTTTGTTTGTTCTGCCTCATCCTTAAATAGTGGAGAAAATGCATATCCTCTGTGTATTCTGTACTCTACATCTGTTCTCTGTCCTTCTCTCTCTCTCTCTCTCTCTCTCTCTCTCTCTATATATATATATATATATATATATATATATATATACACACAAACACATATACATACACTATATAATATATTATATATAGTGTGTTACAGAGATAGAGTATGTACATATGCAAACACACACTATTTCTATATATGAAGTGTCTGCTATATTGTATACACATATATATACACCTGCACACATACACACACACACACACACACACTCACACTCATTCCCCAAGTATTTTCTTCACATACTTGCATATATGTATCCATATATTTATATTAAACTTCACATGATTACATGTCTTAATATACATGCATGTATGCATGCATCTCCACCTGGGACAGGGGCAGAGGCAGGCAGATTCCATTGCTAATACACAGGTAGTGCTGCCTGTCACCCTCACTGAACACCTTCTAATGCTTTATCCAATTTCTCTTTTCCATGATGGGAGGACCTACATGAATCCCTCTCTAGGCGAGAGCCAATCTGTCCTTCACAGTGTTCTATTGGTTCTGTTCACTGTTGTGCTGCCTTATTTCTCTTCCACCTCTGGAGCATTTTCAATATCACAGACACAGACTGTTCTTGCAAACAATAGCAGCACATTCTCCCTCCATGCCCAGATCCTAGTACAAACTATTTTTCTTTGTCTCCTTAAATGTTGGCATGCTAGGTAAATTTTATATGTGAAATCAAACATAGTTTTCCTTCTGTGTCTGTCTTATTTTACTTAATGAATGTCTTCATAATTCATCAATGCTCTAGCAAGAATCAAAAATTCATTCTTTTTGAGCATTGAATAATATTCCATTTTATTTACATACTGCATTCTGCTCATCTATTCATAGGCCCATGGACAGTTGATTTGATTCTTCCTTTTTAAAACTGTGAATCATATATATTACTATGAGCATTGATGTAAAATATCTCTTTGAGCCTTTGTAAGAGGGTGCAGCTGCTGTAAAAAATAGTATATAATTTGTCAAAAACTTAGACATAGAATTGCCATATGATTCAGATATTATACATTTCAGTTTACATCCAAAATAACTGAAATCAGGGATTTATTAGTAAGATTTTTTTAGGGAAAAATATCTTCAATTTTTGAACTATAAAATATCCAGAGAAGTAATTTTTTTAGAAAAATGGAAAACTATGTACAGCAACTATTTTCACCTATTTCACCAACTTCATAGTAGATATTTTGCAAGGATTTTATTTATAGTCTGCTTTTATGCTTTATTCATATAGAAAACCACATATCCCCAGACAACAGATAAAATGGTAAGCAGATATAGAAATTACACATACATATAAAATCCCATAAATTTGACCTGTGTTGAAATGTTGCTCATGTAATACAATAACATTTCACTTGATTATGTTTGGATTCAGTTATGCTGTATTCCATCATGCTATTTTATAAATGATGGCCGACACCATCTCTCATCATGCACTTGTTATAAATAAGCCAGAACTAAAGAAACACCATCAGTAAATGACAGGGTGGCATGATCAATGCATTTTCAGAGGTATGAAGATGCTTAAGGATGGAAAATGAACAGAATATCTAACAAAAAAGATAACCATTATTATCTAATTCATGAAGACAGTCATAACATGGAGAGCATATGAAGGTATTATATATTTTTATAATTATAAATAGTATATAATTATAATAAGTATCAGCACAGACCAATGAACTGTTGTAATAGAATTAAACTTTCTCCCACCTAATGAAAGAAAAATAATAAAGAAAACATTTGCATAACTAACTAATATTGATGGAAATATTTTACTGTTAATTTTTTAAATATGTAAGAAAATCATTTAAAACTATAAATAAGCCTCTTGTATATTTGAAAAATTTAACCAAAAGTTCTTTTAATCTTTATGAGAAAATAAACAACCCTGGATAACTACCACTGTGTTTTTAATATAACAGGACAAATTTATTTCACAAATTAGAACATTTCAAATGCAATACTTTGGTTTGTAGTACAAATTTAGAATATTCCACTTTATGCTACCACATGTATCATCTTCATAGCTCTGGAAATGCATTGATCACGACACCCTGTCATTTACTGATGGTGTTTCTTTAGTTCTGGCTTATTAATAACAAGTGAACAGTTTGGAGATGGAGTCTGCCACCATATGTGAAACAGCTTGATGCAAAAGAGCATAACTGAGTCCAAATGTAATCAAGTGAAATGTTATTGTATTACATGAGCATCACTTCACTGGTCCATGTTTTAGGTTTGATTGTCTCATCCATTGGTTTTGGTGGCTACTTCAGTCAACTTGATATTTTATAATTTAATTATAACCAATTAAAAAATTTTATCAACCAAAAATGAAAATAGTTATAGATAAATATATATATATATATACATTTATGTATATATATTTAAAGGTAGATATTTCATTGTCATCAAGATTTGACTAACCAATGTGATTCTGCAACCTGTACACTCAGAAAAATGAGAAATTATACCCCATCTGATTCAAATGTATGATATGTCAAGATCATTGTACTGTCATGTGTATCTAATTAAAACAAATTAAAAAAAAAGATTTGACTATACTACAATTACGTATTTAGATGCATTTTTCCTGAAATTTTGCAATGTGATTTTGAACTTTACAGTAATTTAAAAGTCAATATAAATTGGTTATAGGTATTTGAAAAGAAGTTTCCTATAATCCATAATCACTTGAAGGATAGTTTTGTGTGTGTGTGTGTGTCCTTGTCAAAAGTAGAATATCTTTAAAATGTTCTGTGTTCTTTATGAGGATTACAGATATATTTTATAATTGAATGAATATTTTGGTCTTAAATGTACATTTAAAAATGTTTGTCCCTCCTCATCACACCTCAAGTACTAGTGCAATGGTGTGATGAGATTCAGGGGTGTCCCAAGTTTGGATTGAGGCTCTGCTACCACTTCATGAAATTCAAAGTAACTATGAAGACAGAATCCATGATTCTCATTTGTAACTGGACCCAATCAAGTGTGTAACTGGCCCTGGTGCTCGGTTAGTGAAGTATGTATTTGGTATCATTTTTTGTCAAGGTGAGTGTGTAATTGGCCTGGCCCTGTATATAGTCATATACAATAGATGTTGTTAGTATTTGTTAGTAAAATTTTCTTGGAATGCAGCCACACCAATCCATTACCTACTGTCTGTGGCTGTTTTCAACCTAGAGTGACAGGACTGAAGAGCTGAGATGAAGGTTGTATGGTCTGTGACCTTAAAACATCTACCCTCTGATCCTTACAAAAATGTTCTCCTATTCCTGAGCTAAGTGCTGGGTTTTGGTAAGTGTGGTAATAACATTTGCTGTGGGTTCATGTGGAGAAGGATCATTATGTCTCAGCTTTGTTCCACAACATTTCAGGATATACAGAATATACTGATCTCTTCATTATACTTGGTTTTAAGTTTATTATTTTTTCTCTTCTAGTAGTGTTATCATTGTGAGTCATACATATATTGTTGCTCTTGAGTTTGATTTGCATAAGTATTCTAGGATTTATGAATAAATTGAAATGTAGGTGTCCACCATAATTTTATAGGAAATCCTACTTCTTCACTTTAAAACTTTCTGAATCTCATCATTTTACATATTTTTCATTCTTACAACATAGAATTACATTTTAACTTACTACTTATTCTAAAAACATTTAATTGTCTATTTCATTAACACAAATAACACTCTATAGTTAGTAGTATCAGTTATTTCATGAATTTTGTTGCAAATTGATAAATTATATTTGCATATAGTTATGGATTACAAAGTAATGGTTTCATGTTCACAATGTGGAATGAACTTAAATAACCATTACTTATCATGTTTTGCAGGAGAACACCACAAAATTATTTTGGGTTATTTTGAAATGTATATTACTAATAACTGTAATCAAATTCAAGGCAATAGAGCTTATTGTAATACTTTTTTCCTCTTATTATTTATTGGTGCATGTTATGTATTCAGAATGGGGATACATTGTATCTTATTGGGCAAATGATCTTAATGAGCTTCTTGCTCCTGTCTAACTGAAATTTTACCAAGGGCTCCCTATTTCTTTGACACACTAGTTCCTGGTAAACATCATCCTAGTCTCTGCTTCCATGAGTTTTATTTGGTTATATTTTATACATTATATACATATATGTGTATTTATACACACTCATGGATATAGACATATTACATTATTAGGAGATAAAGATATATATGATATATTGATGTGTAAACTGATGTTTTGATATATATGTACACAGTGACATAATGACTACAAGAAGGCATGTGAAACTGTCTACCACCTTCATACTTATATAGTTTGTATGTTTGTTTGTGTGGTGAGTTAGAATAGCACCTAAATTTTGATCTCTTATCAAATGTTTAGTATTTGTTACAATACTATTAACCATAGTCCCCATGAAGTACCTTAGATCTCTAGGTCCCTTCATCCTATGTACGTCCAAGTGTGTAATTTTAAATAGGTTCTCCCCATTTTTTCCATATCCCACCCCTGGTAACTTGTACTTTACTCCCAGTTTCTATGTATGCATGGTGTGTGTGTGTGTGTGTGTGTGTGTGTGTGTGTGTGTTTTAATTCTACATACAAGTTAAATCATGGGGCATTTTGTGTGTGTGTGGTTTTAGCTACTTCATTTAGCAGAATGTCCTCTAGGTACATCACAGTTGAATGTGACAAATGGAAGAATCTTATGTTTTTATTGCTAATCAATATTATATTATATATACATACATATGTTTATATTCCAAATTTTATTTACTCATTCAGATCTTGATAGAAAATTTTGTGTTTTATTATCAGAGTTTTGCAATATGATTTCAGAAACAAGACATCACCATGACAGACTGTAGTTTACCTTTGTTTTTATTGACCAAGGTGAATTTTGAAATTCCAATAATAAATAGTAAATACTTTGAATGTGGCATGGAAATACTGTGTAGGTAAGTTTGCTAACAGGGTAAAAGCAACATTGAATATAGAGATTTGATGCAATTTAAGATCAAATAAAAATACATTAGCAAGTAGATTTATATCATTTTAAAAGCTTGTGAATGTTAATTTAAGATATACTATCCTATTTTACCAGAGGAGTTTAAAAGAAATTGATAACAGTTTGTAAAATTAAAAAAAAATAACCAGTAACTTTCTCAGGTGGACTGAGTATGCACAAGTATCACTGATGCATACATGGAATATACTATATTAGAAAAACTTTCCAGATACCTATGGAAAAGTATTCACCTCTACAACAAGTATGCTGGTATTCATTTACTACCAAAGATCATTTTATATGAAATCTTCTATTTCTGTATTAAAGCCTAATGAGAAAGATTAGTGTATACAATCTTTCAAAGTTAAAGTAACAATTTTTAGCCACCAAGATTATAGAACTATCTACTTCAAAAGCTCATTTCCAGATGTAACTTTGAAAACATTAATTTGTCATGTGAACAAGACCATAAATAGATGACCATGTGAGAGAATCTTAATGACATTTGAGACATTTTTGCCAGGATAAACATGCTACCAGGATTTCCACATTGGCTCTATTATAGCAGGGAATCAAATTCTAGAAACACTACATGTAAACTTAATAAACATGGTCACACAACATAAACAACCCATGCTCTGTAGATGCAGATAACTTTTCTTTTTTGTTATGAAGAATCACCTGAAGTGTAAAATTGTTTGGTTGCTCAATCAGATGTTACCAGGCAAGAATTACCCATCGTCTAAAAGAATTTTCATGAAAAAACGGATATATCAATGTCATATACATTCTCTATATACAGAAACTCTATGAAACTCAGAGTTTTATAATCTAGCTTTAAGATTAAAAAATATGACACTCACAGAATCATCCATGTACATATATATGTGTATGTGTTTGGGAGATAGACATGCTTACATACATATCAACATACATGTACATATGAAGTATGCAAATACCTCATGTTACTTATACATGTATATGTACCTATCTGTGTTATATGTATGTATATACACACATACACTTTTATTCATAATCACATTTTTTGCTTCCTTACATATTGTGAGTTTTTTGCATGTTTTTTTAATAAATGGAAAATTATGTTAAAAACCACAATATCAAATGACTTATATAAATATATAATACAGTATTTATGGATAAAATTTCACATACTGTTTGCTTTCATAATGTGGAGATGGAATAAAGTGGGATACAGATGAAGCCAGGTTGGCCATATGTTGACAAATTTAAAATTTGATGGATTGGTTCATAGTAACTACACTATGATCTAGACTTTCATAGTATCTGACATTTTACCTAATTAAAAAAATAAAAATTAAGCTCTTTTATATGATTACATAAAAATTGGATGTTGAAGAATTGGGAGAAAATTATTTTATGTCTTTAAGATGCTCTAATAATAGTTTCGGGTGGTCATGTGTAGGTAGCTCACACTTCATTTTGGTCACAGGTAGAAAAAGGTCAATATTCAAAGGAGGATATTGCTTTGACAATGTGTAGTCCACATAATTTGTTATTGACTTTTACTTATTTTCCCTACTGTATTGGCTAGAAGTGTAATGAGTAGACTTGGGAGGTGTGTTGCCACTTTGGCTACTGTCATCATTCTTTTTTTTTTTAAATTTTTATTGTTGGTTGTTCAAAACATTACATAGCTCTTGACATATCATATTTCATACATTTGATTCAAGTGGGTTATGAACTCCCATTTTTACCCCGTATACAGATTGCAGAATCACAACGGTTATACATCCATTGATTTACCTATTGCCATACTAGTGTCAGTTGTATTCTGCTGCCTTTCCTATCCTCTACTATCCCCCCTCCCCTCCCCTCCCCTCCCCTCTTCTCTCTCTACCCCATCTACTATAATTCATTTCTCCCCCTTGTTTTTTTTCCCTTTCCCCTCACTTCCTCTTGTATGTAATTTTGTAAAACCCTGAGTGTCTCCTTCCATTTCCATACAATTTCCCTTTTCTTTCCCTTTCCCTCCCACCTCTCATCCCTGTTTAATCTTAATCTTCTTCTCATGCTCTTCGTCCCTACTCTGTTCTTAGTTACTCTCCTTATATCAAAGAAGACATTTGGCATTTGTTTTTTAGGGATTGGCTAGCTTCACTTAGCATAATCTGCTCTAATGCCATCCATTTCCCTGCAAATTCTATGATTTTGTCATTTTTTAATGCAGAGTAATACTCCATTGTGTATAACTGCTACATTTTTTTTTTATCCATTCATCTATTGAAGGGCATCTAGGTTGGTTCCACAGTCTTGCTATTGTGAATTGTGCTGCTATGAACATCGATGTAGCAGTGTCCCTGTAGTATGCTCTTTTTAGGTCTTTAGGGAATAGACCGAGAAGGGGAATAGCTGGGTCAAATGGTGGTTCCATTCCCAGCTTTCCAAGAAATCTCCATACTGCTTTCCAAATTGGCCACAACAATTTGCAGTCCCACCAGCAATGTACAAGTGTACTCTTTTCCCCACATCCTCGCCAGCACTTGTTGTTGTTTGACTTCATAATGGCTGCCAATCTTACTGGAGTGAGATGGTATCTTAGGGTGGTTTTGATTTGCATTTCTCTGACTGCTAGAGATGGTGAGCATTTTTTCATGTACTTGTTGATTGATTGTATGTCCTCCTCTGAGAAGTGTCTGTTCAGGTCCTTGGCCCATTTGTTGATTGGGTTATTTGTTATCTTATTGTCTAATTTTTTGAGTTCTTTGTATACTCTGGATATTAGGGCTCTGTCTGAAGTGTGAGGAGTAAATATTTGTTCCCAGGATGTGGGCTCCCTATTTACCTCTCTTATTGTTTCTTTTGCTGAGAAAAAAAATTTTTAGTTTGAGTAAGTTCCATTTGTTGATTCTAGTTATTAACTCTTGTGCTATGGGTGTCCTATTGAGGAATTTGGAGCCTGACCCCACAGTATGTAGATCATAGCCAACTTTTTCTTCTATCAGATGTTGTGTCTCTGATTTGATATCAAGCTCCTTGATCCATTTTGAGTTAACTTTTGTGCATGGCGAGAGGAGGGGATTCAGTTTCATTTTGTTGCATATGGATTTCCAGTTTTCCCAGCACCATTTGTTGAAGATGCTATCCTTCCTCCATTGCCTGCTTTTAGCCCCTTTATCAAATATAAGATAGTTGTAGTTTTGTAGATTGGTTTCTATGTCCTCTATTCTGTTCCATTGGTCCACCCGCCTGTTTTGGTACCAGTACCATGCTGTTTTTGTTACTTGGTGATGTTAAGAAAGATTTCATAAACCATTTCAATGGAAAAACAAGAAAACATCTGATGCATTCCCCAAAGAGTTGATAAATATATCTGAGTCTTTAAAAAATGAGATGTTAACTCTAGTGGCCAAACTCATCATTCACAGTGTAAATTAATTTCTCAGGTGCACTGTTGCTGCATGACTTTGTTAGTGCTGGTGTGGTTTTACCTGTAGATGATTAAATTGTGCCCAGTGTCTGGATGAAGGATAGGTCCATCACACTGGTTTTATTTTCTCCAAGGTGAACTTTTGATACTCAGATTTTATTTTATATTTTGTCAGTTTTAGAGTTGAAGGCTTATAGCAGAGAAAATTAACAAAATTTAATAGGAAAGAAAATAATGCAAACAGAAGATAGCATAGCAGTTGCGTGCTATTTATTTTTGCAAGCCTGGAATTTCAGTTTGTTTGGCTTATCTTTCATCTTTCTTAAATTTCATCCTTTTGGATTCAAGTATTTGGGACTCAAATTTTCATTTAAGCTTTTTTCTACAGAAATATTCCTTATTGTAAAGCATTTATTATTAGAATTTTTGTATATTTTTGGTAATAGATAAAATGATGTATTTATATATTTGTGTATAATTTGAAAGGCCTGTGGCATTATTGAATAGGGTATACTTATGTACAATCACATTTGTAACAAATTTTATTTTTATTTATTTTATTCTGTTTTCTTAATTAATTGTGTTTTATTTATATTCTGTAACTTCATTCAAAATCATTGATGATCATGCCAATTATTTATTCACAAATACACAAAAAGAAACAGTGATATTCATAAATGAATAGCTTGAGACAGACTTTAAGAGTAGTTGACTAAGAAGCTGTTGAGTGCAGACAGTATGCTGTGAGTGGACAGTAGAACCATCCTCTAAGCACCACCAGCACAAGTGTTTCCTTGAACTTTATAGACCAATAGTCAGCTTTACTAATTAGAATACTAGATATATCACCCTTTTTATATTATAATGAATGTTAGAAATTGGCACTTAGTAGCAAAATTGAAGATATTTAGAAATGGAACTCTCAGATGTCATTTAGAGATTATCCTGTACACTTGTGTAAACAGAATTCACCAGGGTATTGCCATTGGCCATGTGGGCCTGGCTCATCCTTGATGTTGCCTGGCTCCTTCTCCAGAGCTTTCCTGCGGAGCTGTTGCTAAACCGGTATTCCTTCATAAATATAGCTTAATTATTCAGGTTTAAAATGTATTTAAGAACTCAACAGCTTTATTGATGATTTCTAATTCTAATAAATTTCTGTATATGTAGAAAAATTTTGTCTGAAGTTGTTTTAATTATAACCTGGCAGCCAAGTTGATAGGTGGTTACTGGTCTTACTAGTCTTCACCATCTTATATTTCTTCAGGGGCTTCTGGTGTATATATATATATATATATATATATATATATATATATATATATGCAGACAGACAGACAGACATACAGGTTATAAAAACAAGTAATTGTCTTAAGAAAATTCATGAGGAACAAGTGACTAGGAAAGTAGCTCAGTGGTACAGTGAGCACTTAGCATACATGATGCTCTAGGTTCTATCCCCAGCACCAAAAATAAATGAATAAACTAATAAATTAATACAAGGGGAAAATGATAGTGTTGACTAATTATTAAATTTTCATGTTTTAATATATATTTTAATAATTATTTAATGTTATTTGTTGAATTTTTCTATTGTAATATTTGATATATAAAATTTTGATACTAGAGTTTTGTTATGCTATCATATTCAATGTTACATATGATTGAATTTACTTTTAATTCAAGTAATTATATTCTTAAGTAATAGATTTTAAAACAATAGAATAAATTTTATATTTTAATTCTATAACTTAAAGTAGGTTTGTGTTTGGAAGCTTATTTCAGAAATTGTTTTCTGTAGACATAGGAACGGAAATACCTTTAAGCTGTGAGAGGAGGAAGCAGTCACACTACACAAGAACATGAGAACAATCTGTTAGAAGTGAAAAGAAGTCTCACAGAATATGGTGTCAGCCATTTTTGTTTCAGTATGAAATCTAACCTATGTTAGGTGATGTCTGCTATAACTGCAGTTTCATTCGAGGAGTAGCTAAGTCCTAAAACCCCAAGACATCACAGAATCAGCCTAAGGAGCTCAATGTAAGGGATGTTCAAGAAGCCTGGAGGAGGAGGAAGATGAGTCAACCAGATAATTAGGGTGGGTGGATTAGGCTTCATGGTGTTCAGAGGAAATCAGGCTCACTCTCTGGGGAACAGGGGGAACAATCTACCTTGGGATCACTGGGTATTGTCAACTACAGATTAAGAATATGCAATCCACCCACCTCTCATCCCTGTTTAATGTTAAGCAATCTGTATATGGGGTAAAAATGGGAGCTCATATCCCACTTGAATCAAAGTGTGAAATATGATATATCAAGAACTATGTAATGTTTTGAACAACCTACAATAAAAATTAATTAAAAAAAAATATGCAATCCATACGTGTTGGCAGAGACCTGGGGTAGGTGAGATGAAGGCATATGAGCAGCAGTTGGGTAGAATGAGCTTTCTAATTTACATAGGAGAATTGTGGAGGCTTATGTGAAATTTGAGGAGGGGAAATCTGGGAGGCAGAGAGAAGGTTCAAGGCATTTTGGGCTCTGAGTTAGAAGGGAAACAGAGTTAGCTTGGAAAAGGACAGAACTTGATTATCTCCAAAAGTCCTCTAGATGGGGATTCATTCCCAGTACAGTGCAGATTTCCTGTGAAACTTGACTTCTAACATAATATAGACTTCACATTTTTAAAATTTTTGTTTAATTTGTATTTCAGAAATTATCTCTAGACAATGAGGTAATATTATATGATGTGATAATTTTAGAAGTGTTACTTTTGTTGGTAACAATTTTATTTTTTATTGTATGTAGTTTGGGGTGCTACATGAACTTCTGATATGCATTCACATCGAAGGCTGATTTAATCAAGCTAATTAACTTATCCATCACCTCACAAGCTTATTTTCCAATCCCCAATTTTAATATTATGCAGCTTCTAGACTTTAATTGCTGAATAATAGTGGGGAAATGACAAATGAATAATTAGTTATTACTGTTTCAATATCACTTTAAAATCTATGGTTAAGTGGAAGGAGAAAAATGAGAAAACAAACATCAAATCTCCTTTGATTAGTTGTGTTGAAGAAGCCACATTGTGTTCAACTTCCTTCATGCTTCTATAATTACACAGAAAGCTACTCCTCTGAGAAACAAATTCTGTGAGCGCTCCCATAGCAGGTGGTTAAGGATGCTTGACTCACAAGTTGGGGCTGTGTGTTCTGCCTCTGCTGTTTAGTTTCATGCTTAGAAATTATATTTTCACCCACTTCATGCATCTTTTTAACACAAGTTTATAAAAACTTTACATATAATGATCTGTGCATATTTTAAATGTGCAGTTTGATTCATTTTGTCATCATACATCCTTGGAACCATCACCACCATAAATAAGGTGAAAATAAACATCTCCAGAAAACTTTTACATGCTCTTTGACATCCCTCTCATATCTTCCCTTCCTAATACTCACCTCCATCCCAGGTTTATGCCAAGGTTTGCTTTTCTGTCAGTACAAGGAGTGTGTTTCCAACACTTTCAGTGCCAACCACTGGCAATAGAAGGATGGATATTTAGGGTCCTGGGGAAATCCACCCTCCGCACACTGGGCTTTCCACAAGCATACCTATAACCACATACAAAAATCAGGAAAGCTCAAAAACTACAGAAAACCAATGTTTAGAAGCAGGTTGTTTTCAGAGCTTAGAGAAATTTGCACTAATGGGAAAAGTATTTGGAGTGGTCCACTGATGAGTCATTAATTGAATCTGTATAGAATTGTTTGTTTCTGAAATCACAGAAAAATAGAATTTATTCCAAAAAAGTTTGGTGTAACATAAAATAATAATCAGTATATCTCACAATATAAATAAAAACAGGAAAATTTCCACAGAATCATCTCAGGAGGTGCAGAAAAAAGTCATAAAATTCAACATCCATTTCTGATATTGAGTTTAATGAAAACGGAGACAGAATGAACTGTTTAATTTGATAAGATCCACACACATACACACATACACATGCAAACACACACACAAACACACACACCCTTCAGAAAATGAACTAAAAGTGTTTCTCTTGAGTTACAAAGAGAATATAAAATGTCCACTAACATATATTCCATTTAACTTACACTGAAGTTTTTGTAGTAAATAATACATGTGTTTTATTTTTGTTAATATATAAATTTGAAATATATTTTCTTCTTATTGCTATAGGATTTTCCATTATAGCACACCACAGTTTATTTGCTAGTTCTCTTGGTAGTTATCATTTAGTGCTCCTGGTTTTTCCCCTATTACATGTACAATGTACAATATATATATATGCACAGTGTACTCATAACATGCAATATGAGAACTTGTATCATTATTTCTGATATGCAATTCCACCCTGTAA
Source organism: Callospermophilus lateralis (assembly GCF_048772815.1). Lineage (NCBI taxonomy): Eukaryota > Metazoa > Chordata > Mammalia > Rodentia > Sciuridae > Callospermophilus > Callospermophilus lateralis. The sequence continues at coordinate 9,604,983 of NC_135321.1, forward strand.
TTTTTTAACTTAAAATATTTTCTTGGAGCATATCAAAACTTTTTCTTTTCTTCCTTTTTTAAAAAAATCAGTAATGTTTACAATTTTTGGTTGATGCAATGATTGTACATACTCAGAGGTTACAAAGTGATGTTTTGATTCACGTATACATAATGCGATGATCAAATCCCACTATTGAGTATATTTGCAAAGGAAATGGAATATTTATGTTGAACAGACATCTACACTCTCCTATTTATTGTAGCTCTATTCACAATAGCCATAATTCAGAATCAACCTAAATATATATGTCAATGGATTAATTTTATGGAAATACACAATATAAACTTTCAGCCAGAAAAAAATATGAACTTTTGTTATTTGTGATAACATGGATGATTTGGAAAATATTTTGTAAAGTAAAATAAGTTAGGCACAAAAGACAAACAGTGCATGATCTCACTCATATATTATTTCCCATTAAATACCATGATTTGTTCCAGGAACTAATTTTGCTCATAATGAGAACGTGATATATAGTAGACTCTGATCATATATCATTTTATAAAATTTATAAAATGCTTTATTATGATATTATGTTTTATAGTTTTTATCTTACTATTTGAGATTCAGGATATTCCACATCATTCTTGATAAATTATACTATGTAGTATGCTTGTAAATACACTAAAATTGGTATCTCTCATCAGATAGGTGAGCTCATTTCTAATAACAGACTTTAAAATGATTACAATAAACGTATCTTTAAGGCTCAGAACTCTCTTTCCAAAATATAAAATAAATATAAGACTGATTACATTTGATAATTTCTCTTGTGCAGTATATTTAAATATCTGGACTAAGCACTCATTTTTACAAGCTACATACGCTCAATTTTTCCACGTATTCTGCTCTATTATGATTGAAAGTCTGCACCTCTCTTATCACCCTGGAGAGGATATTCTTGAGCTCACTAATTTGATTTGGACAGCAGATCATGGTCTGGACATTTTATAATAGGAATTTACAATACCCATGTAAATTGCCTATGTACCCGATACATATTGGCTCTGTCTCGTAGTCACATGGTCTATAAACACATTTACTTAATAGCATTTCTGAAACTATGAAAACCTTTGTCATTACGTCTTTATTTATTTGTTTTTGATATAAAAAATGGAAACTGTCATAGATGTGGTGGGCATCCACAAAATTATTTGATGTATATAGAGTCCCCACACTTGAGAAGATTGGATATTTCATTGTTAGATTATGGTACAATTTAGAGGACACATCAAGCCCAGTTTTGAGACTCTAGATCAGAACATTCATCATCATCCCAAATTTATAAGAAAAGGTCACCTTTACCCTGACAAATGCCCTGGTGTGTGTCTCGTTTGGTCAATTTAAGAATTTTTATAAATAGGCATGGATTCAGAGTGGCACTTGCTGAAATATCTGGGCTGATTAATAATAGCTATTGTAGCATAGGCATAATGATTTTTTCAGCTGTGCACTGAATCAGACACTATTATCTCCTTGAGAAATTGACCTAAAATACAAGACACAAGTAGAAATTCATAATTAAAATGGAATTGTGTATTTTATTGGTTAATATTAGGAACCATGTCATAATGAAATTAGTTTTCTCTAAAATCATAATGGATGTTTGTGATTGACCTTTTGAGATGACAATCTCAGGATTTTTGATGATGTTTGGAAATATTGCTATATTTGTCTGTAACTACTGCTTCTTATTGGTGCGCATCTGAAGAGGAGTAGGATACTTTTCCTGATAAGTTCACCTGGTTTTCCAATGGCTTTTCATATATTGTTTCCTGCAGTTTTTCATTTTCCCCCCAATTGAACCCAAGAATATCTCAGCATGGGAGATGGCTGCTTATTTGCAGGTTCAGCTATTTTCTCAAGTAAAAGTTGTTTTTATTTTGTTGACTGTGTCATTCCTCTGGACCTGATCTGTTTTACTCGGACAATGATGAGTGAGAAAATACTGACTTGCATTATCATTTTATATGTTGACTATTATCTTTTAATTTACTCAAATTTAAATGTTTTGATAATGGGCTTTATTAACAACTGTGTAACCACTTACATGTTCAGAATAAAATTTAGTTGAGGTTGGTTTAATATCATTACATGTTGTGGGATCTTAGAATGTTTGTTTCCAGTTTTGCCCTTTGACTTTGTATGCAGGTTGCTGGTTTATATGGACTGATTTAACTCAGTGTGGGGCTCAGCAGCTTAATTTACACCTTTGTTGCACCCATTATTTAGCATATTGCATAGGACACTGAAGTTCTTTAAAAGAAAAATGAAACACACACATACACACAAAAGAGATCTAGCTTCATGTTGCAAATATGCTTATTCATAAATAATGGTACAAAAAGATTAGCAGGTGAAGGTAGGCTAAGACAGAGCATGAACTAATCAGAGAAGCTGTTCATATCAAATACAGTGGATTTCAGACCAAAGAATATTGCTAATAAAAATTATGTAGTGATAATACATAATGTTTCATCAATTTCATTTTTAAATATAAAAATGGTTCAAAATCTAACTCTAAGAAAACATAAAGAATACCTGTTTCCATACTAGTGATCTCTTCACATTGTATGATTTCCAATAGGTAACCATTTTCAACAAAACCTAGTTTATCCTTGTTTTGTTTATTTTTGGCAAAAATAAATAAAAATAAATAATAAGATGTCATAAACAGCATCTTGCAAACAAACATTGAATCTTGCTTCTCTCACCTTGAAATATATTGTGGAAGATACCCCATAGCCAGGACAACACAAACTGGCATTTCTAAATACTATTTGCCATTAGAAAGATCTAAGACAACTGGAGAAAAAAAGATGACTTTCAGTTAGGGTAGAGAAAGCACCCTGGGAATTTGACTTACAACTGTGTTTGTACATGTGCATACTGCGCGTGCCACCAACCTTCTCCACCTTCCTCCAGCTCCACTCCCTCCTCTCTCCCGCAAATCCCCATTCAAGACTCTAATCATTCTATGGTCTTTGTTCTACTTTCAAGTTATATATACACTCACGTGCGCGTGTGTGTGTGTGTGTGTGTGTGTTATTTTCCATGTATGACAGAAGAAAATGCAATACTTGTCTGGCTTATTTTCTTAACAAGATATTTTCCAATTCCATACATTTTCCACAAATGACAAAATTTCATTATTCTTCATGGCTCAAAATACTTCATTGTGTGTGTGTGTGTGTGTGTGTGTGTGTGTGTACATAAACTGTAAAATGTTTCTTTGAACAAACTCTAGAGCAATTGATTTAGCTAGGATGGAATGGCCAAGACTCTTGAGGAAAGGTGAATGAACTCAGGAAAGTACATCGTTTTCTAATAATTCTCCATATAATATGTGTGTGTGTGTGTGTATATATATATATATATATATATATATATATATATATATATATAAAATATTTCTCATCCATTCATGTGTTGATGGGCACTCCTAGGCTAGATACGTATCTTGGCTATTATGACTAGTACCTCAATAGATATGGGTATTCAGATATCTCTTTTGCATCTATAACAGGAAATGGATGTCTGGATCATATTGTTGTCCTATTTTCATTTTTTTTGAGAACCTCCATATTATTTTTGATAGTAGCTGTAATATTTTATATGCTCACCAATAATGTATAAAAGTTTCAAGTGGAATTTTTCCAGGGATTTCACCATTTCCTTTTATTGCTATTGTATTAATTGAGCTCACACAATGACAACAAGTCTAGCAATATAGGAAGCCAGTAAGCCAGATTTCCTTATTTTTATTTTTATTTTTCAATTCTACTAAGAGGTCAGAACTTTTCTTTTATCTTTTTTTTAATTCTCTGATCTTGCCACTAATAAGCCAATGTGGCCCTGAGTCGCTAGGATTCTAGAAAATGAAAAACTAAATTTCATCATCAATTTCATTGCTATATATTTGCTCTTTGCTGTATAATCAAACTCTTCTTATAACAAAAAATATATAAACTAGGGAAAAATAAAATTTTTCTTTGAACAAATTCTAGAGCAATTGATTTAGCTAGGATAAAATGGCCAAGACTCTTGAGGAAAGGTGAATGAACTTGAGAAAGTACATCATTTTCTAATAATTTTCCATTTGAGACAACTGACAGTACATACAATAGAGGGCTTAGGGTCACTTTACAACTACCTTACAAATGAGGAAATGTAGCCCAGAGTTCTGAGGATGGTCAGGCTTGAGCAGCAAGATCACAGAGGTGAGGGACCACAGAGAAGTAAGCCTGATATTCTGCCTCACTTTTAATCTTCAAGATTCTGCTTGCTTGTCCCTGAGCTGTTTGGAAGCAGTAGTCAGCAGAAAGCATCAGACAACAGGCCCGTGAGCCAGGGTGGGTATGTTAGTCAGCTCTTCAAGAACAACTTAGAGAAAGAAATATTTATCTTAAGGTCATGGTTTCAGAGGTTCAGTCCAAGGGTGGTAGACTCCATTGCTCTGGGCCTGAGATGAGGTACACCATGGTGAAATGGCCCAGTGAAAGAAATGTACTTACCTTAGGACACCAGGAAACAGCGTGGAGAAGGCGTGATATAGTTCAGGTCACACCCTCAGTGACCTGCTTTCTCCAGCCATGTCCCATCAGCCTATAGTAACCACCCAGTGGTCCATTTGAATTTTTTGAGGGGGTACTGGGGATTGAACTCAGGGTCTCTAGCCATCGAGCCACATCCCCAACCCTATTTTGTATTTTATTTAGAGACAGCATTTCACTGAGTTGCTTAGCACCTTGCTTTTTCTGAGGCTGGTTTTGAACTTGTGATCCTTCTGCCTCAATCTCCCGAGCTTCTGGGATTACAGGTGTGCACAATTGCACCTGGCCTATTTGAATTACTAATCCATCAAACAGGTTAATCTACTGATGAGGTTACAGCTCTCATAATCTAACCATTTCACCTCTGAACATTTTGCAATGCCTAACACATGAACTTTTCCAGGTACATTAAAGATCAAACCATAACAGCAAAAGTTTTTGTAGGTTCACAGTGCCAGGAAGAGTAAACATTTTAAGAATAGGAATTACAAAGGAAGAGGTGGACTGGTTAAGAGCCCAGACTTTTAAATGAGATCACTTAAGGCCAATACTTAATAGTAGATCAAACATAAATATTTTAACGTGGCATGCATCATCTCAAGCCTTGATTGGATAAAGGTGAGTTGACCATAGACTTAGAGATTCCTAGAAGCAAATTTTGTGTGTATGGAAAAGAAATAACATTACACTGAACCTCTACAATTTTTCATACATTGTGCAACTTTCATACACCATATAAGCAATTTCTACATTCTCACACAGCTAGAAAATATCAACACTAATTTTCTAACCAAGCAAAAGAATGATAGAAAACAAGAACAGTAGAGACTGAGGCAAGTTATATTTGCACCTGTCAGCTTTCTTCTGACAGGCTGCTAAGGTGCTAGAGGGGTTGCCAATCTATCATAGTAGGAAGTAGCTTGATTCTCTCAGAATTTGATGTAGTAAATGCTGGTTCTTGCCAACTTCTGTAGTATTTCTCCACAAAACACACTTTGGGCTTTTATCCACAAATTTACAAACCTTATCCTTATTCTCCTCTTGCATAAGGACATGTACCATAATGCTTCAGATATGATGGATAATTAAATAATTCAGATATGATTGTTCTGAGCAAACATAGTTGAAATACAAGACCTACAGTTTAATATTTTTTTGAGAGTGAAGTTTATTATCACACACACACATACACACACATATACAAGCGTAAGGAACTATGTATGGTAATGATGTGTTGATTAATTTGACTGTGGTAATCATTGTGAAACACGAATACATATCAAATCACCATGTTATATACCTTGAATACATAATTTTTTTTTGTTCATAAGGTGTACCTGAGTAAAGCTGGGCAAAAAAGAAAAAAAAAACTACTAAAAGTTTAAAAAACAAAGGAGTGAAGGGTTCACATCACACTAAGCAAAAGTCAGAAGATCTCCATTAGAGCATGGCTTACTGTTGACTTACTCACTGAAATGGTGGGTAGCCTCTGTTTCATGTAGGAAAAAGTGCAATTTAACTGAAGTATTGGGGGGATATTAAAAAAAGGAAGGTAAAAAGGGTATCTTAGAAAAGTATTTTGTGATTTGAAACATTGGTACCTTGCCAGCTATTGTCAAACAGAATTATTCTGTGTCATCTTAGCAGCTGAGTGTTCTGACTTCTGAGAAGGAAATTATTTCCTTATTCTTAACTGTACAGTGAAATACATGGAGAGGGTTGGAAAAACTTGAAAGGGTGAAAATAATCTGTCACAGGAGTCATATTGTACCATTAGGACCTTCTGTCAGAACACAATCCAGACTGGTGATGGTTACAAGATGATCATGGAGCCCAGGACCTAATATCAAAGATGGACCTGTGCTTGCAGAAATACTCCTCGCTAACCTTGACTCCCTATGTAGAGGTCTCTCTGTGCCTCACTTCACGGTGTTGCCAAGTGCACTGACTTCTCAAATATCATTTATAAATAAAACTTTGACTTTAATATTTCAGTAGCATTAATGAAGCTAAATAAAAAAAAAATACCAATTCAAGAAAGGCCATGTAACAGGGATCAGAATGCAGAACTTTTCCTTGGCATGCTCTGATTAGAAATAAAAAAGTCAGAAGGAGTTTAAGGACATTCCTAGTTTCTCAGCAATGTAGGAAAAAAAAAATCAGTAACAGTATTTGGAAACAGAAGATTTTCTTATAGTGCAGGCCAGAGGTAGAGTGCTTACTTAGCATGAGTGAGACCTGAGTTTGACACCCAGCACTGCATAAAACTAAAAATATCTAAAACAAACAAAAAACCCAAACAAAAACCCCAGATCATTTGTTAATTCTTCTTCAGAGTCTTAACAGGCATAAAATAAAAATTACAAAGGTTACAAGAAAATTGTTAAAAATTAAACATTTGATTCTTTAAAAATGTTAGTAAAATATATCAAGTCCTAAAAAGAGTAATATCAAGCTGAAATAGATCATAACAATATTAAGAAAAAGATGGGGGTTTATGGACCTTAATATTATTGAAAATATAAGAAAATATGACCTACACTTTTACATCTGAAAATTGACACTATAATTTTCTAAATACCAAAGATACCACGTTCTGTGTGTGTGGAATGTGTACCCTTACAGGTCAACTACTTTTGCAAATAAAATAAAAATAGTTGCAATATTTTTAATAAAAGGGTCAATAAATTAAATCCACCAAAATATAAAAGGGATAATGCATTGTAATTATATAGTGTTTAATAACTGAAAGATGATTTAGGATTTAAATATTAACCCATGCTATTTTTCACATTAGCAGAAAATAACAAGTATAAAAGCAATATAGACTCTGGGGGTAGGGGACAAACACTAGGTTTAGTCAGGGTTTTTGTTTTGTTTGTTTTGTTTTACTTTTATTTTTTTCTGCTGTGACTAATGGACATGACAAGAACAACTATAAAGGAAGAAAAGTTTATTTGGGGGCTCAAAGTTTCAGAGGTCTCAATCCATATACAGCAGGCTTCATTCCTTAGGCAGGACATCATGTTGGAAGAATATGGTGGGGGAAAGCAGGTCACATGATCATCAGGAAGAAGAGAGACTCCACTCTCCAGAGACAAAATGTATAACTTAAAGGCTGGCCCCCAGTGACCCACCTCCTCCAGCTACACCTTACCTACCTTCAGTCACCACAAGGTTAATCCCATCAGGAAACTGGTCCACTGACTTTGTTAAGACTCTCACAACCCAATCATTTCTCCTCTAAACCTTCTTGCATTTTCTCACACATAATTTTTTCAGGGATACCTCACATCCAATCATTGCAGAAATACTCCTCACTAACCTTGACTCCCTATGTAGAAGTCCCTCTGTCCCTCACTTAACGGTGTTGCCAAGTGCACTGACTTCTCAAATATCATTTATAAATAAAACTTTGACCTTAATGTTTCAGTAGCATTAATGAGTCTAAATTAAAAAAAAAATACCAAATCAAGAAAGGCACCATATCAACACTTGACATAAAACAGTTTCTTAATATAATAAAGTGTCCAGAATTAATAGAGGTAACCTCATGCACAATGGTGAGTGATTGAGAAGTGTTAAGTCTTTCTTAACTCTTACCACATTTATTGGCATTTCACATCCTCAGAAGCAGAGCCTCACACATGGTGTGTGGTCGATGATTGGTGGCTGTGCAATGATATTCTTAATGGCAATAAGCTATTTTTATTAAAACTATGGAAGTAAAATGTTTTTATTTTATATTGTTATTAGTCACAAATTACTTTATTTTGGACTTGAAGAAGCAGGTATAATGTGCTATCATGATACTCATTATAATTCTTCCTGTTTAGCATAAGAATCTTGACAAGAAACTTTCTATGGGATGTGATTCCTCCACCTTTTACATTTTTGTCCTAAGTTTGGTCTTCTTACACACACTCAGGACCATATCTTACAAGTTCTCTCACACTAATTCACTGCACAAACTTTCTGATCAATTTATATTATTGTTACTCTCACTTGGCCTTTTTCCCAATCCCACAGATCTTTGACCTTTCTCAAAATCTCACAAGATATCCCTGAAATGCAGGGTCCTCATGATCTCCTCTGAATCCAATGAACTCTTGAAGTTTCAGATTATGCTCCATGTTCAGGAAACACCCTGACTCCTCTGACTCATTCAGAACCTGGTATAGTCTTAACTCTAGAGCACCTCATCTTTATTTTGCATTTATCGTAAGATTTTCCATGTTGTACATTTGCAAATTGACCCTATAGACACGACTGCATTCAAAGCTGCTAAATTCTAAGAATTATTTAAAAATAATTTCCCAAGATGCTTATCATATTTGGACCTTGTAGATATTGGTTTGTTTCTTTTGCCATTTTTTTTTTCTTAATGTCAAACACCTTTCTTATTTGCAGAGCTGGCGATAGGATGAGGTAGATGATAAATTTGCATCAAGCACAAAATTGGGAGTAACACCAGTAAAAGAATCCCAAGAATTGAGGAAAACACTTCAATACAATATACTTCTAAATCATAATTAATATAAAATTTCATGATGAAAAAGATATGACACTTTAAATAAAGTCAGGAAGAGCATTACTGATTTTTTTCTTTTGTCTCACATTCCCATGTTACTCAGTACAGCTGTGCTCATTTATAAGCCAAACAAAAAATACGGAGATCCAGGGTCTTTGCATGCTCGTGTAATTTTTTGCATATTCACATTTCATGTGATATATATGTGCACATAAATACAGTGATCTTTTTATCTTCTGGTTCACTGGTCATAGTTTCATTTATCTACAGTGAACCATAGTCTGAATATATTACAGAAAATTGTGGAAAATTCCAGAAACAAGCATTTGTAGATTTTAATTGTCTGCTTTCAGAGTAGCCTGTCAAAATCTCCTGCATCCTCCTGCTCTACCCTTCCTGGGAGAATTCATCCTTTCTCCAGTGTATCCACACTGCATAGCTACCTACCTACCTCCCTGTGGGTCACATAGTAGTGGTCTTTGTTTTCAGACCAACTGTCACAAGTGTATGTGCTAAGTCACCCTTATTTCAGTTAGCACCAGCTCCAAAGAGCAAGAGAGTGAGGAGGAAATTCAGATGTGAAAGAGAGAGACCTAACGTGTTCTTTAAAGGTAAAGGTGTTCAGCTCTCACTTTAAGGAATGAAGAACATCACAGATCAAGGCTGCTTGGACCTATGATGAATTGTTAATCTCCTAATTTATACTGCTCCTAAATTATAAATGAAACAGTACTGCATGTTTGTATGTATAGAAAAAATTAGATCCATCTGCAGTTTTTAACTTTCACTAAGGGTCTTGGAACATATCTCATGTGGAAATGCAAGACAATGATAAATATATATATACTTATGTTTAATGTTTATACTGTTTCTTTAAACACAAACATATTTAAATACATGATGTATGAATCTGCACATCTATAAAGTGTCCACTAAAGTGGATTAGAAATCATTTTAACTCATTAATAAATAGTAACCCCAGACTTGGGCTGAGATCTCCAGCGCATGGAATTGAGGATACTTTGAGAATGGTTGATTGTAGGAGTGAGGCAAGAAAGATACCAAAGAGTCTTAAATATTAGACTTCAATGTAAAAATGGCAGCTTTTAATAATTTAGGGAGGCTGTAGAAGCAGGTTGTAGAAGTCTAGGTGAAGGAAATTCTACTATTCAAAGTGTGCCACAAATGATAATTCTATCGTATAAATATTCATTGAATTATTAAAATATCCATTAGCTCCTAATATTGCTCACAAAGGAGAAAGCTAGATAAAAGTCATATGTCTTCATTAGTGATAACTATAGAGGTTGTTTCTTGCTTCGAATTGGGTAATTAAGTAAGGAAAATAAAACATTGATCCAACCTATGCAGTAGGACTTCCATGTTGAGACAGCCAAATGACACTAATCAAGAAAAGAATGAATGCATTTGGAAATTATGACTTCCCAATTTCTAAATATGTCTTTTTGTTTCTTTCACCCATCAGCAATTGCTTTCAAAACCATCAAGGAGGAATTAGAAATATGTAGGTTGCAAAGAAATGCACATATTCCTGCTCAGAAGGGGTACAACTATCATTCTTGCCTAAATCACTGATCCGCACTTAGGTCAGTATGGTGGGGTAACTGGGATTAAGTGTCACATGACATGAAGCACTACAAGGTGACAACCTCTAAATTTAGTTTTAGACAAAAACCTAAATGTACATTTTTAAAATCAATTCCCTTGCTATAGACAATACAAACTATGGTGAAGGAAGCTAATATCTTATAAAGTAGTTAGGAATATCGAGAAATTAGAATAACATAGGGAATAGTGAGCACACTCCTTTTAGTAAGTCAGTGATAGAAAAAAGAAAACTCTTCTGGATTAAAGGAGATATAAAGACAATGTGAATTTTTGTTCTGTGTTTGTTTTTTGGTAACGGGGATTGAACTCAGGGGCACTTAAACACTGAGCCGCATCCCCAAACCTATTTTTTATTTTATTTAGAGACAGAGTCTCACTGAATTGCTTCGTACCTCACTGTTGCTGAGGCTGGCTTTGAACTTGAGATTCTCCTCTCTCAGCCTTCCAAGCCACTGGGATTACAGGTGTGCACCAACATGCCCAGTGACAATGTGAATTTGATGCACATAAAATTCATAGACTGTATCTGGGCTGAGATAAATAGGTTATGAGAAAAACATAGGGACAAAGTAAAGTTTTAACATGGAATTAATATTAAAAGAGTACATCTTGTGAAATGGAAAGGTGGCGGTCACTAACTCAAAAACAGGCTAGCAATGTTTGGAAATGTTTGGAAGGAGGTGTATCAACATGTTAGTTGTCACTGCCTTTCGGTAATGAGCATAAGCTCTTTCTTTTCTTCCTGTATCTAGATATGTATTTTGATTACATACTATTTGGAAATGTAAAAGTATTTTAATTAAAACTCAGTAAAGTTCATGTGTAAAGTATCGGGGGAAAAGATTCAGTCCCTGAAAAAATTCAGGAATATTTTAAACTAAATTCAGGAAGATGAAGCTCATGGAGGTAAGTTCAGAGAATTTGCACAACATGGAAAGAGAGCAAGAGAGTGTATGTCAGCAGGACTGTGGAGAGAGACCAGGAAATGGCTAGAATACAGCTAGTTGAGGAATTTGTGGGTACCACAGGGGCACAGAGTAAAGACTACAGAGACTTCCAGCTGATGGCTCACAGCAATGGCACATCTGCTAATCAACAGCCAACTGGCTTCATTGCATACAAAAATTTCCCAGGATTCAATCATTACAAAGAAATACCTTTGAAATGGCTTGTTGCTTTCTCACTGTAGAAATTCCCCCCACCTGAGCAACCTGGTCTACTCAGGTTTATCTGATGCTCTTGCTGCTTCAAGGTCATCCCTCAGCTCTGCAAGCAGATGGATCAGTGCCCACTCAGCACCAAAGGCCACACAGTCCATATTGTCATTGTTCTGCTGTTCATCATGTATTGTAGCTCAGGGCTTTCGGGTCTGACCCGTTCACAACCTGTCTCTCCCGTGAGGCTTACTGTTCCTGACCTTTACATCATTGATTCAGGATGCCTGGTACAGTATCTGCATCATAACTGGACCTCATTAAATGTTACCAGACAGCATTGAGAGAATCTATCAATGAAACTCCCAGCATGAGAGAGGAGTTAGCTGTGATTAAATGATTGATAAGCACAGCAGATATCATAGTGATATGTAGTGGACAATACCACAGGACTTCCTTACTTGTATCTTGGCTAGCTGTCTTGCCTGTGAGCTTATTTTACTTAGAAATAGAACATTGGTTCTTTATCTAGTTAGTTACTATCTAACTTAGTTCCCCTATGGATTTTTATTTTGATTATGTTTGTGATGTTCAAAGAATAAAACACTTCAAAATAAACACACCTTCAACTGGAAGTGCTGAATGGACTGAAAGCAGCATTGCGTCTGCAGATACAGGAGGCCAGTGAAGGTGAACACAGTACAGAGGACAGAGTGCCTTCAATTTGCTTTTTTCAACTTTGTGTATTGGTTGTTCATCCCTTATGATTTCAAGCATCCTATTTCTTCAAACAAATGTCCACTTGCTTTCCAGTTATGCTATCAATTTTAATTTTGGCATCTGTGCACCTTGGTTGAATTCAGTTTAAAAGGAAAATTGTTATTTTTTTTCTCATTCTATTTTTACATACAAAACTCAGCTAACCATGCTGTGCTCCTGAATTGAGAAACAAAAGCATCCACTTCACATTGTAAATATTTTAATATAAATTTCCTACAGATGTTATTTTACCTGTATATTCTATACCTTCAGCCTTTAATGTCAAAGGTAAATATATTAATTAGCAATGGTTATTAGTAGAAAATACTGATTTTTCAATTAATTCTGTGAGTTGCACTTCTCATTTCTATATATTCAGTGATGTCAAGGAATGAAGATATGCATTATTGTATAACAGGGAACAACAAGGTGTAAATCTTAAGTGTGCTTCTGAAAACAGCAATAGAGATGATTCTGCACGTGCTGGGAAACGAAAGCCCTCAATATGTTCAGAGCTACTGCATCAAGCAAATGCATTTACAAAGCATTGGAGCCAGCGGGTTGGCTCTTTCTATATGAGATGTCTGAATTATGTTGACAATCTAATAATGCGGCTGAGTAGCTAAAGGCTGATGCAGGCCTTCAGGAGTTAGTAATGTTGCTGCAACATTTTACAACATTAATGGTCTCATGGAGATAAATGGGACTAATATAGTTTGAAAATGATCATCTCTCACATTTTAAAGAAAGATTTAAAATGTATAAATATTATATATTTATATGCATATGCCTCATCATTCACATTAGATGTCTCAGTACACCGAGCATTGCACATAAAGTGGAAGAAACCAATAGTGGTAAAAAGTCTTTTTGAAATTCAACCTAACATTTTCTTTAAAAGACTAATCAAAGTATAATAATGAATAACTATTTCAAATTCTAGTATTATTTTTAGAGAGACTTTGATGTTTTTTTTTTGCAAATAATAGATATTTCCTTGTAAAAATCCATAAAAAAATAAATGAAAAAGATTTGAAGTGTGTGTGAGTACATCAGCCAAGATGGCTTATGCAATAAGATGTTTTACATATGATGGTAAATGAAACATACTCAGTATAGCACTCAGCACAGCATTTCAAAGAAATGGTTGATGAGATTATTTCATTTGGTTTAAAATAGTAACTTATAAACTAAAGGAAATTTATTATTGAATACTTTAAGGACTATTTTGAAATATTTTGTGTTGAATATAATTTTATTAACATTGAAATACTTTTTGAACACATTCAGAAAAATTCAATTAGAAAATAACAAAAAACATATTACACTTCTTACTGCTTAATCTAGGTTAACTAAATGCCCACACATTCATTTGCAGAAAGATTGATGTTTGCTATGAATAATTACCTTAATAATACCTTAGCTGCAATGGAAAAAAAATAAAAAACAAAACCAAAACAAAATAGAAAACACATGCCTTGACATGTGTTAAAGGGACTTTTGATTTGACAATAGAGAAAGTGTTAAAATGGCCGAGTTTGCAGCAAGTCAGGTTTTCTTGTTTCAAAGACTTGAAAAAAATATATGTCCAATGGGAAATTAAAAAGTGAAAATATATCAGCCCTTACAAACACCACCAATTTGATTTGATGCTTATGAAAGAGTGCAATACGTGGATGAGCAGTGAGATTCAGATGACAACTTCAGCTGTGAATAACAGCACAGGGCAGGCGTCACAGAGCAGCTTCCACCCAGCACCCCTTGGGTGTAATAGGAAAACTTGCCAAAGGAGCAAGGCATTAAAATGCACCCTAGACAAGGGAAAGCCCCCTACAGTAACCTGGTTCAGAAGCATGGTCTTATCATCCACATATCCCTCTATTATATAATCACTGTTGTGAATCATTCATCCCGAAAGTACTTTGGTGAGATACTGTGAGATAAATGGTGAGTGAGATAAATTTACAGTTTATAATCAAGACTATCAGATGACCTTTAAGCTTAGGCAATCCACCAGGCTTTGATCCTTTTACAAAAAGCAACCTAAAACTATAATATATATATATAATGCTTTTTTCATTTTAAGTTGAAAATTTGAGTATTTTCATATGCCATTTTAAAAAATTCTTTACGTTTTCTAATTTCTGGTCCATCTACATTAATTTGGTTACATGAAGAAAATTTTATATTCACATGGAACATAAAATCAGCACAAGACCAAATGCTTACTAAAACAGTACTGGATGTGTTTGGGGAGACATATTTGAAGGTTGATATTAAATATTTTAAAATTTTGTGACAAATTTTCAGTAACCATAGGATTTCATCTTAGGATGTGATAATGAAAACTCAAATCCAAGGAAATACATATTGAAGCTTCAAAATTTTCTTGAGGTTTGGAAACATTTAAATAAACCCATAGGTATAGACTTTTCACAATTTCCTGTTAATTCTTAAGGTCTTTGATTACCATCCCAAATATTACCCAGTTGTGTTCCTTGATTTCTGGCATCACAGTTAACAAATCTCCCATCATCAACACAACTTTTGGTGGTAACTTAAGTTCAACTGCAAAGCCCACTTCATCTTACCATTTCCTATGGAATTTTAATTTTCTGTTGATACAGAGAAAAACTTGGATAGAATATGAGTTATTCAGTATATTCATGAATAAAATTATGTATGTCTTCAAACTCATGCATTTGGGGATGGATTATTATGTGGCAATAACTAAGAGATACCTGAATTGCACCCCCTCCATTGAGCTTTTCTGCAATGAACTACCTAGACATGTGTTTAATACTTCAGATGCAAGTGATGTATAGCAATGCCAATGAGGTAGTATATTGGGGTAATTTTTAAAAATCAGTCAAGGAAGATGGAAAAAGGACAACACCTGCTGTGCTGTGGTGACCTAGTTTTATTTTTTTAAAAAAATTCCTCCTAAAATAATTGGAAAGAGGAAAACATAGCATGTTAAGAGTAAGGCAATCATACAAAATTGTTCCAATGTCATTTCAGAATTTCTGTGGATTATTGACTGCCATGCAGCTCTCATTTTCCAGCTTACGACAGGAATTCGTTTAGTAGCCTGTTTCTAAATTCCATTGCCTTTTTGGTATGTGGAAAATAGATTACTTTTGCTATTTAGAATAGAACTGCCCACATTAAGTGGATTCTGATATATTGAGATATATTGCAAATTTCCAGATCTCAAGCTTGATGCATGGTTGGGTGAGAAACCTAGTGGTCTTGTGATAAAAGAGAAATTCTATTTTAAGAGAACAGATAGGGTTGGCTGAATAATTAGCCTGAGTTCAGTATCACTACCTGTAACCTGACCCTTTCCAATGTAACTTTGCAACCATACCCAGCCACAAGTAGAAGCATGACTCTTCCCTTTGATATCAGGACAGGCGAAGGACTTGGCTTTGAAAGTGGAATACGAAAGGAAGGGGCAGGGTGTATTTCCCAGCCTTAGACTTCAGAGCAGTTGTGTGTCTAGTTGACTCCTTGAGCTTCTTCTACCACCATGTAAAAGCATCTTACAGATAGCTTCGGCCTTCTTGGCTTGGACACCACAATGGAACATGTAGAACTTCTCTGATCCTGAATAACCCAAATGTAATGGGGAGTCAGTGCAGTAGACCTCGGCCCCACAACCAGACTTGCATCTGTGTGAGCGAAAATGCTTGATTGCAGTTATTCACCATGGACTTCAGAATGTTTGCCAAGGAATCAGAAGATGATTACAAATACATGGACTTTGAAGACAGGAGAGAGCAAATGAAGACTTGACCCAAACTAATTTGGTTTTCTTAGATTTCATAAGAATGTTCATAATGTTTACCTAATTATTTTTCTATATGAACCAATACATTTTCTTTCTTCATGCTTCAATGCTAAGAGTTGCACATTGTACTAGGAATAAATGGAATCAATTTGTTTTCATTGTCATACTCTTTATAATAAACTTATAGCCAGTGGCAATTTTTGCTTGTTTTTTGATGAACAAGATGTCTTTAAGGGATTCTAAAAATATCAGCTTAATATTTGTACAATCATGCATTTGACTAATGAAGACAGAGTCACAGCTTCATAGCAAATGACACATTGTGGCCACGATCTTGATGAGATTTTGTTTTCTGTTTAATTTGTGAGTGAAATTTTTGCCTAAATAGTTGTATCAGTCTTTCTGTTCAAGTATTTGCTAATAATATAAAAATCTCAAAAAAAACAGTACTTTTGAAACAAGTTTTTGAGAATAAGGTATTAGAAACTATGGATGAATATGATGACTCCAAGAATTGCTTTCAGTACATACTGGAAAGTTATCTACACATAACACACACACGGACACGCACACACACACACACACACACACACATACACCCCTACACAACAAGGTATTTCTCCCTGTGGCAAGGATTGACCCAGGAGTATAAGATGGGAGACACCTCTGTCAGACACCAGCTTTACTCACCACTGACTCATTTCCACAGCACATGATTTCTCAGTCAATGTCTACACCAAGTCACACAGATGTGACCACTTCCTTGATTTAGTTGTTCAAGACTGATTGATTTAGTTGTTCATTATCTTCCTCTTTTTTAGTGCAAATATTGACATGATAAAAGGCACTAAAGTGTGTTTTTTTCTTAGTTGAAGTATACTCCAGTACCAAATTCTATGAAAGTTTCTTAGTCAAACTTTATTTTAACATTTTTCATGGCATGGAAAGATAGAGTTTATAAATGTTGAAGGACTGAGAAGTAGAAAGGACCCTTTTGGTGTTTGGATATTGCTGAACAACTTCCTTACTTTCTCAGAATCAGCCCCTGAGCTGTTATTTACAGTGAAGCATATGGGTTTTCTGGTCTGCAGCTGACAAAAGGACTTTTTCAGTATTTAATGACCATGCCATGGCTATGAAAATACCAAAAAATGATGCTAGATGTTTGCAAACACACTAGATAAGAAGTTTCATCTTTTGGTTGGGTAGTAAATTGAGAGACCAATAAGACAGGGGTTAAATTTTATTTTCTTTGGGTGTGCTATTTCTATTTCTTATTTTATTCTGAAGGTCTTGTTCAAGCACTTATTTATGAAACAAGGGAGTCCGACTTCAAAAAGGTAGGAGGGCAGGCTGGAAGGGTAAATCTCTGAAGTTTCCTAGACACAGCCCAACATCCTTAAAACACCTCGTTATTCCTGCTGCCTAACCACAGGTGCAAGTCACCTTTGATTAAGTAATTGGGTTCAGAAAACTCTCAGGCATGAACATACAATTATTGCTCCTGTTTTCTTTTTGCTTCTCTGACCTACAAAAAGACACTTGCTAAACTGTACCATCAGGAATAAAGGGAAGATTAATCAATTGATTCAAATTGTACTTTAAAAAAATTGTCTTACAAATCTTTAAAAGAGAGAGAAAGACATTAAAGTATGTTCTTGACAGCTCTCAATAGAAATAACAGGGAATCTAAAATATAACATGTAACAATTCAAAACATAATTTTAATTTTTTAAGAAAAGCAGTTATAAGCTTTCATAAAAGATGAAATGGCACTTCAGTTTCTGTGATCTATACAAAGTAATCTCCTAAATGAAGTCAGACACTGAAAAATTGTAGGGATGTGGATGATTTTACTTCTCTATCTTTCTTCAAAATTGCTTTTACAGATACTATATCAACAACTTTCAATTTTAAAAGGAAGAAATAAATTATGAAGATGCACACTTTGTTGGGTTTTGGTGTATACTGTACTCATGCTAGTTTTAAAATACAGCTAATGGAAAAGAGAGATTGCATTTTCTGATACTGTCAAGTATTCTAGTTTTATCATTAAAATGATACTTTTTTATGTGATAACTAATGGGTAATATCAAGCTTATGGAAAGTCATGTTTATGTTTCAACTGGTTACTGAGATGAATTGCATTCTCAGATAGTGTGCCAAGCAATTCAGATATTCAGCATACTTTTCAGTATTTAAAATTGTGCCTTAATATCCATTGGAATGACTGGCTACCAAGTGGCAGATCAAAGGTACAGCTTACCATTCTCATAGCTGCAGTCTATCTGTTTTGAAGTATTTTGAACATCTCAATCTCTTTCCCAATTTGATCCACTCCTACTCTGTAACATACCCTTTTAAGCAATATTCTCTTCTTGGCTTTTAGAGGTCAGTTTAGAACATTAGCATCTAAGAAAGAAGAGGATGATGAAACCAGTAGCAATATTTTAATATCCTGCCCTTCACAGCTTGTTCTTGTGTCTGACCTCAGGGAGAATGTAATGGCTATCCCTGGGGGTATTGTCAGGGTCAGAAAGCCATTGAGAAGTGATGCCATTCAATGATAGAAACAGCAGTGTGATTACTATGAAGCTTTAGTGGAAAATTTTTAGTTTCAAAGACTAATTTATATAAAAATTACACACTCACAAACACATCTGACTTTACCCCCAACATTTAAATGGGACTATTTATCACAGCAAGAAGCTGTTAGAGAATCTGGTAGGCTTTCTGTCTTGGTGGTGAGATGAATGATGAATCAGAAGCAAGGCAGGGTTCCTTAATAATTTATTGGGTCATGAGTTATGGTTTTGTTCAATTGAAAATTATTAGTTGGGTTTGCCTCAGGCGAGGAGCATAGTATATGGAAAAGGAAATAGATTAAGCAAACATTCCATGAATTTAATCATTTCAAACAGTGTACTGGAGGAAGGCCCTGATGCATTTGCCATAAATTCAGGGGACAATTTTGCTTCCATATAACATAATCACAAGATGGGAATTGTCAGAATGGCTCAGTAAGTGAGATATTCATAAGGAATAGGTAGTGTAAATACTTTCTTCAGTGTCTTACCCCATGTAGACAAGGAAGAGTACAGAATCCAAAGGCTGTGATTTTTTTCCTTTTATTGAAAGGTAATATTCTTCTATCTCTAGTCATTCCTTTATTCATTGTCTTTGTTATCTATTCAACATACTTTGTTGGGCACCAATTTGGTACTAGAGACATGGTTCAGAGCTAATTGTGAAGAGTTACTTTTAAATAAATTCTTGGTGGTTACCAGTTAGAAGAGGGGACAGTCTTGCACGGGCTTTCTTAAACTAGGATATTTGTAAAGTTAGGCAGGTTTGGCAAAATAGTGAAAACAATATAAAGATCATATCACAATCTCAATATTTATTTATCATCCCTTAATGTTTCCTGAGAAGGTAAGCTATAGCTACTTTATATACAATAAAGCAATACTCTGTTGAACAACTTGGTATTGTTAAAGCCCATAAACTGATGTTAAATCAGTCTCTAAGAAATGTGTATTTGGATTCACATTTTATTTTGGGAAATTTCTCAGTTTGCCACAGATTCCTCTTTACCTCTGACTGCTCATTAAATTGCACTGGTCCTGGTTGAAAAGAAATAAAAGCAACAACAATGCATAGTCCCATTAGCATCAACTCACTCCCTCAAAGTCTCCGATCCAAATCTCAGTCATTGGGGATGCTGGAATTCAAAGGAAGAGCAGCTTGATCAAAATTAAGTTGCAAGGCTTCTCTGGCAGGGAGCTGTCTTGAGAAGTGCTGCTCCAGGGATGAAACTCAACTTCCAAGGGGCTTCATCAGAGATGCACCAAACATCCCCAGTCCTACCACCAGGCTTCAGAGCCACCCAGTGACTGAGGACCTCATAATGTTCAGGCTCAGGTGCCTATTGGCTGACACTGAGGGGAGAATCCAGATTCCTTTATTGCCCTGCATAGAAGGTACCTGGTTATTTCTGTAGAATACTCGAGAGGAAACCACATAAGTTCTTACATTTTAAGGACACATTTTGATAAAGATCAACTTGACTCTAATATATTTAAACTTCATACAGTAATTCTTTTTCATTCGAATATTTATCATAAATATTTGGTGCAAGAAACTCTGTAAGTAGCTGGTGTACAGGAACTCCAATGGACGTCCACCTTAATGGACGTTATATTCTAGTGAAACCAAAATAGAGGAGCAGAACAGTAAAATACGCTCTCTACTAGACTGAAACAGGCTACGGATAACAGGAATAGTGAGTCATGAGATGAATCTTTAGAATTTTAAGCTTATTTTTCATTGATTATACAAAAATGTCTTAGTGAAACGGTAGTGTCTGAATAGAGAATCAAAGGAACCTAACGGCTCAACACTCTGTCTTTGGAAAAAAGTGTTCTGTCACAGAGAACATATTTCAAGTCTGAATCTGTGAAATCAGATGTTGGGTGGGGATATACTCCCCCACACCTCCTCAGAGAAGAAGGGCCCTCTGAGGTGTTGGACATATCTTGGTCTTTCACTGGACACAGTGGGATCATAGCATAGGGTATGTGTGATCCGAAACAGATATTAACTGAATGACCCTGACTGCTCTATGAAGATACATGGAGAAATAATGGTAGAAAGAGAGAGATTACTGGAAAAGGAACCAATTAAAAAAAAAATTCAACTTTTTGATAAAATTCCTCACTTGTCCTTTTCACAAAGAGAAAAAAACAGGGTCTTGAACAAAGTTGATAATGGCTGAATTGATAGGAACAGTCAGATTTTGCTCTATACATAAGAGGAGCTTCAGAAAGATTAGGTGGTTGGATAAGAGAGAGAAAGTAAGGGCAAATGTGATAAATCTGCGTTGGCACCTAGAGACTGGAGTTGCCCTTGGCTGCACCGAGGACAGCTGTGGACAGGGGAGACAGGCATCAGGAGCTTGGGTGTGTTCACTTTTTGGTTAGTGCCTCCACCCCAGGTAGTGGTGCAGAGGAAGATTATATTGGGGTGCATGGTTTGAATGCCCACTGATTACCCAAGTGGATTGACCACGTATGTGCGGGGTTCAGAGAGTAAATCTGGAGTGGATGTACACATTTAAAAGTGGTCACGTGACAGAGACCATTTAGCCATATGAGGCTATAAAAGATTCCCTGAGGATCAGCCAGTGATAGCAAAGAAATCTAAAGACCATGCCCCATAACACTCAATATTTAAAAAACCATCTGGTTGAGGAAGAGCAGGGTAGAGTCTGAGAGGAAGGTCAGTGGTGTGGCAGAAAGCAGGAGAATCTGGCCTCCATCCAGGGGAGAACTGGTTCACAGAAGGGAACCCATCACTGTGTGGAACCCCACTGCTGCGATTAGAAACTCTTTGTATAGAATTCGATCAACTTCAGTCAAAAAATAAGCTATACTATTGTTAAATTCAATTTAATTACAAGGATTAGACCACCTCATATGGGAATTTTCAGCAAATACTATGTTCTGTTAGAAACTATAATCTCATTTTTTCACATTTTTTAAAACATAAATCTTCCATAAAACACTCACTTGAATTTCTTCCTTTTTCTAAAAATTTCTTACATCTACTTTCAGTGTGGACATTTTTTTATAACAATTCAACTCGGGTAAAAACAAAAACTTACTCAACACTGATAAAATTCTTCACTTGTCCTTTTCATCAATCTCTTGCTCTATTTATATTTATTTTTCTCATATTCTTTCTCTATATGTCAGCTTAATTATCAATGAGAGAACACTGTCCAGACTCTGAAAAAGTTCCTACACGGAGAACAAAAGGAATGACAGGATCTCTGATGAAAAAAAAAAATAAAAAGTAAGCTACATCATCTGCTCAGAGGTTACCTTCATAATACCACAAATGCAGGACTTCCACAGAAAAGAGAAAGTTGAAAGGTATGAAATCATATGCCATCAGCATTTAAGAATAATGTAAAACTTGTCATAGTTTCTTTTAAGAAAGGTCATTTCTAATTGCCTAATGAGATGAAGAAAGGTAGAAATTTATCCAGAAGGCTGAGACTCTGATGTGAAATGTCATTGTTAGCAGTTTTCAGGATGTTCCTGCACTCTTTGGTACTTTAGAGAACTTAGTCGTGTGACATCAATTCTGTCTTTAAAACTTAGGTGTAGTGCCTTTTCATAAGCATTTGAGAATTTCCTGCACTTTTTAAGTGTTTAGTAGAAATTGTTGAAGTAGATATTACAGAGCATGAAATCTCCGGTTATCAAAAACTTGTTTGTAAAGTAACAAAAGCGAGCCATTAAGTGTGGAGATTCCCGATTGGTTGACTGCTGTATCTAGTTTATGCTAATTAAGATAAGCTGTGCAAAATGTATAAATACCTCTGTTATCCTACAATAAAGGGCTCCTATTCCTGCTGTAAAAAAAAAAAAAAAAAAAAAAAAAAAAAAACTTAGGAACTTTGAAAGGAAGATTATTTTCTTTATATTGGCAGAATCCTGGAAATAAACACTTGACCTGACTTCCTAAGAATGAAATTAATTTTTTAATTTATGCTAGTGAGATGACTTCCTACTTTGGAATTTTCAATTGTTTACCTTTTTCAGTTGTCCCATCAAATGTCTACAACAAAAGTACAATTATTATTCTTTTAATAAATAACTGTCTTACACTAACTGTCTTGTATTTGCCATTATTTTATCTTCTGTCTCCATGAGTTTTCTTATTTTATATACTTCATAGAAATGTAATCATAAAATATATATTTTTGTGTGTGTTTGGATGTCTTTGTACAACCTAATATTTTCTAGATCAGTCTATTTGTAGCAGGGCTGTATCAGTATTTCATAACTCTTTCTTTGTATTTAACCATAATTTGTTCAATTGATCATCCATTGGTGGAGATTCAAGTTGTTTCAACCTTTCTGCTACTGTAAATAGTGCTCCCATAAGCATTCATGTACAAGAATTTTTTTCATTCCTGTTTTCAATTATTTTATGTCTATACTTGGGAGTGGAAGTGCTGAGTCCTACAGTAACTTGACATTCAGTTTTGGGGTGAACTACCAAATTCCTCTACTGTGGTTGGATTCTGTTCTATTACTACCACCAGTGCATAAAAGTTCTAATTTCATCCTACATTCTTCCAACACTTTTTTCACTTTCTAATTCCTTGATTATGGTGAGTCTAGTAGGTATAAATTGAGATCTCATTGTGGTTTTGATTGGCACTTCCCTATTGAGTAATGTTCCATTTATTTTCTTTGGTGAAATGTCTATTCAAGTACTTTACCCATTTTTTAAATTGGATTCATAGTTGGTTTGTTCTTCAATTACAGAGTTTTAAAATTATATTTGGCTATGAAAATTTCATCAGCTATATGTTCATCAAATATTTTTTTCCAGGTATGGCTAGATATTGCATAATTTCGATGCTTTCAATAGACACTGGTATAAGATGCTGCCACATTCTGGGGTAGACACCCCCAAGGCAAGTCTGCCCCAACAGTCCCTCAGAGAACCATCAGGTATTTCAAAATGTAGTTACAATGCTTTGAAAGTCAAACCCATATTGCACCCTCCCTCAACAGCATGGCTGCTGCAAACTGGAAAACAGAAGATAGTAAGAAAGTTAGCAAAAATACCAAGTTAGCAAAAACGGAATTGCTTTGCATACATTTGCATACATCCTAATGTAAACTGTAAATACAAATTATATATAAATTATTTTCCTTTGTTTCTGGAGAGGGAAATGGATAATGATAATTTTATATATTTGTATTTATATAAAATATATAAATACCTATAGATAGGTATGTAGGTAATATATATACTTAGGAATAGAGAAGGACAGATAGATTGTGTTACTTATCATGTGGCTGAAATACTCAAGATTTGCATGTTAAATGATATTTTCCATTAAAATATTGTGGTTGAATATAGACATAAAATTTTTAGAAAAAAAATTGTTAATCTGTCACTGAAATAACACTTAATTTAAATTAGAATGACTGGCATAAATAATCTTCAAAAATATTATCATAGGAAGAGAACAGACAGGTAGAGGTGCTTAGTTCCTCCTAACTCATGAACCTGATATAAGTCTAGTAAGGAACTGCCCATAGAATTGCTCTATGCATATCACATAGTATTGTGCTAAATTCTAGGGGACTGCTACAGTAGCACTTCTTTCTTTGGTCCCTCAAAGGGGTAAAGAATTAGAGGAAAAAAATTCAAAATCACATGTTTAGGTTTAAGAAAGTAATATTTCCTTTGTATTGGTGCATTATAATTATGCACAACAGAGGATTTCATTATGTCATATTCATATATACATATAACATAATTTAATCAACTCCATTCCCCAGGACCTTCCCTTTCCCTGCCTTCTTCCCACTCCAGATCTACTGGAGATCTACTACATCTCCCTAGTGTTACTGATATTACCTCTGATCTTCCTTCTGTTATTCTTATTTTACTTAGTGAGATAAAATTTGTAAGTGTGATGGTTCATTCTGGTGTGTTCATACATGGATGCAGCATGGTCTGGTAGATTCTATTCCACAGTACTTCCCCTGCCCTCCCTTCCTCTCATCCTTCCAATCCCTTTCCTCTACTCTGTTGGTCTCCTGTCTATGTTTGTGAGATCCATCCTTTGTTATTATTCCTTCCTTCTCTTCCCTCTTTTTTTCTCTTCCTTCCCTTCCCCTTCCCTTCCCTTCTCTCTCTCCCTCCCTCTCTTCATCTTTCCCTCCCTCACTTCTTTCCCTCAGTCCCTCTGTCCCTCTCTCTCACATCTGCATATGAGAGAAAACACATGTTCCTTGACTTCCTGAGACTGACTTATTTCACTTAGCACAGTGTTCTCCAGTTCCAGGGCAATCACAATAGCCAAGCTATGGAATCTGCCCATCAACACAATGGAAAAGGACAATGTGTTTATGTACACAATTAACTTTGCCATGAAGAAGAATGACATCATATTATTGCTAGTAAATGGGTGGAACAGAAGAAAGCATTATGACTTTAGAGATTCAGAAGAGTTTTCTTACACATACCCTTTAGTTACTTCTTAAGTAATATATCTAAATCTGACTATTAAACTGCTCCTGAAGGTATGGACATATAATTGCCCTATTACAAAGAACAAAACAGAACATATATAATGACCACAGATCTGAGAAATATTTAATATAAAGAGTGGCATGTGATTTGTTGACTACATACTCTTTTAAAACTCAAGCATACAGACATGACATTCACTTACACTTTTTCCTCTTACGATGACTAAAGCATTTATTTTGATCACTGCAGAGAAATATGTACACCTTAAAGGACAGAATATATAATTTTGTTACCTATAATTATACATTTCATTTTCAGGCCAAATGCAAAAATGTTTGTTTTTTTCAGTTTACCAATCTGTTCCTAATATAGTCAATATGACTTAGCTTTTAAGTATTTATTTTCAAATCTGTGATCTTTACATAAGGAAAAACTTCAGGGGGAAATCTGTTCATTGTGAGATGGGCATATACGTTATAGTTTGCATTTGATTTTGTAATCGAGCCCATACTTGTTATTCTGAAAGGAGACACAAAAGCAGTGAGGGGAATCACAGAAATATGTCAAGTTATAATACAGAATGAACGCCTCTTAACAAGGTACTAAGTAAAGTTGTCAAATCAAGACTTTAATTTCTTCAATTTTCTTGAGCTAAGTGCCAAGTGAAACTTGGCAAGTATGTGACAATCTTGCCATAATGTCTTAAAATCTCCTTGCTCACATTTTCTACATCTTAGAAAGTAAAAGTTTCTTATATAAATTATATGAATCATACAGATTTGAATTTTAAACATAGCTAGAAGTATTTTATTTCAAAACATATTGTTATGTCTTTTTCAAGCTTATATGATAGAGACAGTTATGTTTAGTCAATATTTGCTGGCCATATAGAGTATTTTTGTCATATAGTATGCAGGATCATTAAGATGCAGTAAAATGTTATATTCATTTATCTGGATATTGAAGACTGTGATATACCTGTGAGAGTCAAACACTATTTCCTATGAAATATCCATATGTTCAAATTGACTAGTTTTGTCTCACTGATGAGGAACAGAAGAATCGGATACCCGAGGAATTTTCAGGAAGCAGATTTATTGACTGCAGGGTCCAGAACGGCTATTTCCCAAATCATTCTCTACACCAAGAGTCTAGAAATTCTTGGTATTTTAAAGGTAGTGGGAGGGGGAGCTTGAAGATTTACATTTTTTTTGCAGGAGTCAACATCAAAGTAATTTTTTTCTTTGAGCTCTCAGAAAGCAGTTTATGTTTAGAACCGTCAGAGGTTTTACACATTTTACCACAAAAGCAGAGAAACGTCATTATCAATTTTGTGGCCAAACTTAGCTTTTGCAGGATGGAACAAAAGGAAATAGGAAATTCTAATCACATGGAGCTCTTTTGCAGAAATCTTTGCTGAACTGTTGTTAACAACAACAATTATGGTGAGGGTCTTCTGGGTGGGGGTCTCTGGCCTGCTTCATCACAACAGAAAACGAGAGTTCAAAAAACTAAATAATACAAGGAAAAATTGCCTCTTTATGTCTTCCTCCAGAGAAGCAAATTCCCTAGAATCCAGTGTGTCCATAGAGCTGTCACTGATGCTATCAAAGGTTATGCACTGCACAAAATCAGAAGGTACCATTCGTACTACCATGGATTCTTCTCTAAGCCTACATCTGATGGTGAGACCCTTTCCGGTGTCCTGGAGCCATGTGACTTTTGACTTTGCACCTTGGTGTTTGATTGTGCAGAACAGCACATCGTGGGCAGCACTTGGAGGAAAGGTGAATAAAAACGTTAGGTAAACCTTTAAATTAGCCACTCGTCCTAATGGGCAACATACAGAGAAGGAATGGAGACCCTCTGCTCAAAAGAAGGAAAGCTAGGTAGGAATAAAGGCTTGTGTTATCCTAAGGAAGCTGAGTGTGGGAAAAAGTCTGCTGTCCAGAGGGTTTTTTTAATCATCATTATTTTAAAATTATCTGTATTCTTGGATAGGGGGAAGAAAAAAGTCAATGAAACTGCAAATTTAGAGTTGACATTTTCCTCCAAAAGTAAACACAAAATTTAAATTAACATTTGATTTAATATAGGGAATCAATAATGAATACAGCCAGTATTGATGTAGAGAGAATGTACACTAAAAAGCCGGATGCATGTAGGACATTGGGATATTTTTTGTGGTGAAAAAAATATTTAATACAAGAAATCATATCCTTTCAGCAGAGAGATTCCAAATTAGACCTAGGAGTGAGCAGGACACATAGGCTGCTTCACAGAAGATCGGAGCAAGGAAATGACTGAAATATTCCCAGAGGCAGACTCCACTTTAAAATTGCAGAAGTCCTGAGGCCTCCCCAGTGCTGGGTCAGGGTGACTGCGACTGGCCAAGTGAATGAGGAAGTGTCTGCTGGTGAGAGGGGACAGTGCCTGCCAACCCAGTGGCATGTGTCTGCAGGAGGACTGGAGGAAGAGTCAGGCAGCTTCAGATGCCTGGCCGGCATTAGCAGCTTATGACTCAGAATGGAAAAATTTGCAGGGCCTACCGAGCAAGCTGTGGCATTATGACACCGTAATTGGCTATGGTTTCACAGCATATATCAGCAGATAAAATTAATTCAATCTTCTCTTCAAGTGATGAGATTTTTTAAAAAAGTTTTTTTTTTTTTATAAATCTGACCATATATAATATTTTTATCATATGGTATGCAGGATCTACTAAATTAGAGGCTTAAAAATCTTGTGAAAAAATTTTTCAACTGAATTCTGCAAAAACACAAAACAAAACAAAAAAGAAACAAAAACTCAAACAAGCAAACAAATAACAACAACAACAACAACAAAAACAAGATACATGTGGGAAAACAAGATACATGTGGGAGATGCTGTCTTGCTTGCTATCATTGACATCAAGTGGGGATTCCAGAGTCCATAGGGGTCACCTGCTCCCATTTCACAGTGTGGACGATGTGCCACTGTCATTTGGAAATTTCACCCAAGCCTCTGGAACTCACTTGAAATGTTAGCAATCTCACTTGAACAATTAATACCCCATCAAAAAGAATTCCTCTGGCATCTTGCCAATCAACAAATGCCACAGATACGATAATGATGCTGAGATGTTGTGTTACATCTACACAGAGAAGTGACAGGCTCCATTTTACCATTTATCGTTAACATGCAGATCAAATGACCAACACCTACTGCTGAATCACTGTCAGTAACCAAGTAATTCATCATAAGTGAACAGTGTTTTAAATCTGACACATTTAACATGGAGAATGTTTTATACGGTAAGGATTTTATAATGCGTTGGTGTTCACTGGCATAATTCCCTGTTGGAAAAGAATATGGACAGTGTAAATTCTAGGTTAGCTTTCTGTACTTTCATGACTGATGCAAAATGAACTGTATGTATGGACTTGCAGAATCATTTCTTAAAATTCGAGACCATAATTTGGAGAGTTTATAGTTTATTGATACATAGCACAATTACACATTTAATATTAATATAACATTAGCTGAAAGGTCTTCCATATAAGCATGAATCTAAGGGCAGGGACTTCATTTATATTTTAATTTTAGCTTTAAACAGATAATTCTGAAATATTATTCAATCTACAGTAACAAAGACTGATAGTCAATGCCTTAATTTATACCTAAATACCAATGCATATAAAAGAATTGAAGCCAATGACTTTGATTTTCTCTTCCTGGAGCTACTGTGAAATTATTTGATCTATCTTTCTTAACATCTCAAATTGAGTGCATTAAGACTTTGAAAAGGCCATGGAACAGTGCATTAAAATTAAAACCTCATATTCCAAGAACCAGCCAGCTAAGCCTGAAGACATTGATGTCCACGTGTAGTATTTTCGATTGTATGTAAATGAAAATGTGCTTTTAGTGCTTGTTAACTTTCAACAGTTGTGTTTATATATGGATAACATAAACGAATCCTCTGTTTGCTAATCAATAACCAAGACTGTTTGGGGGAGTCAGTAGAAATTATTGTATGAATACATGAAAAATTTTAAATTTTGTGCCCTAGCATTATTCAGCTCTATTCATTGTTAGTTTACCTTACTCAATTTTGGGGATTTATGTACACATCCTTATAAACTAACTAATTCCAGCCCTGTCTGTCAACAGTGAGTTTGTCTGTCTAGTGGAAAACAAAATCAGTTATTCTTGGTATGAGTTTATTACATCTTTAGAAAATATAACTTAGATATCTCACTGCCTCCTCTCAGGTTTAATGATTTTCCTACGCATTTTTACACAGCATGTGGATGGGCCTTCTAGAGGTGTCATTTTCAATCTGGATTTTTAGGATGTGATGGTGCTTGACTGCATGTACTTATAATGAGCATCCAGAAATAGATTCCTACTCCAGCTCTGTGGACCTTGCCAACCAATTAGAAGGAGAAGACATGCACCCTGTTAGAATTAGTGAGACTCCACGTCAGCAAGGCCATTCCATCACATCTTTTATGAAATTACCGTTACTCTTATTTCTACCCTCTTCATGTGGGAAGGTTGTGAATGTCAATTTTCACTGCAGGAGGTTCAGTCTGTTTCATTAAAAACTGGAAGTCTGTTTTCAGTAATACTGAAAAATATCAGAACTTGTTCGTCAATTTGATAAACAAAACCCCACCACCATGCCAATTGAAAAGGTTTCTTTCCTAAGTAAGGGTCTCTCATTGCAGTTGGAAGAAATATATTGGTAAGATGATGTTTCAAGTTGAAGCCTAATTTGATTTGTCTTTTTGGAAGTTTTGATCAGTTTTGCCAGCTCTCTGAAGAATGACTGGGGTCTGAATATTTATTTTGGGGTAAATGTTAAGAGATATTTCAGGATTATGTGCTATCTATAAGAGAAATATGAAGCTAATTTATATTGGATAGTCATTCTTGAAATATATGAAAAGAGAAAAGAAAATATACACAGTAAAATTGTGCATTCATTTCATCTTAGCATAATATTTATTGAAAGAATAGACCCGAATATGAAAGGTTTCACTCCACAAGTTTTTCAGGGTAGGAATCTGAATTCAACTTTTTAATGCTTCCTCAATCAAATATCTTCTACAATCAACTCTGTAGTTTTTGTAGGTGAGCAAATATATAGTTTTATAGAGCTTCATCCACCAACTTATTTGAGGGCCAAGAAATCTAAAATTGGGTTGTGCACAGCATCTTGATGAGGCAAACACTCCACCTTCTTCAAGCTCTGGTGCATGTGGAGTGGGCTGCTGTCTGTTCTAGTTTCTTCATCCTGAAATTAGAGCTATAATCAGGATTTTTTTGCTATAATCTATATGAAAATGAATATTAGAAAAAGGCCTCTGGAGCCAAACTGCTAATCACTGACTCCCAAATTTTTGACTTTGAACCTTTATTTAGCCTCTCTGTTCATAGTTTCTGCATTGTTTAAGATGGGATCACTGTGTTACCTGTTTTACAGTGTCTTGCGCTATAACCCAGTTACAGTAGAAGATAGCTCTTAGATGGCTATCTCATGCATAAACATGATAATATTATCCTAATTTAGTAATGTAGTTAGATAGAATTTCAAATTTAAGATATTACCACAGCAGTTTTCATTCCTCTTTTCTGAAGATAATGTGGAAATAATGTACTGATTACTTATAGATTTCATATACAATTCACACACTCTATGATCCTAAGGAACACATACATCAAAAATACTTCCCAGCTATTTTATTTTTAAGGTCTTATGGCAAATATTTTACAGAAAGTATTACAGATTTGGCAGAAAATATTCATGAAATATACATCTCCTTTCCATATTGATAACATCCTACTTTTTAATCATATAGTATAAAAGGTGTTGAAGCATTTCTTAATTTCTTCTCATGCACTGAACCAAGATATATCTTTGGATATACCATCAGGGTTTCCAATTGATAACAAAATTACAAATTGGATTTTTTTCCCCTAGAAATCTTATTTTTTCCTGCCTCAGGGAGGAGTCCTTCTTTTCTTTCTAAAGCTCCTCAAGCTGCCTCTCAGAATTCAACTGATGACCCAGCCTTATGCTTCACTAGGAAAAAAATCAGAAGCCACTAGAGGAGGCCTGGTTCATCTTTCCACCAACAATCTACCCGCCACAGACATTGTGCTCAGATAATTGCCATGTCTGCCGGCACATTCAAAGGACACCTGCTCTGTTTACTGTTTATTCCTTCCTCGGGTGTTATGAATCTCATATTCTCTCAACTTCGTGGATTTCAATCACAACAAATTGTTTAAGGATGTAGGCATTTTGCTCAAAATATATCCAGGCTTATCTTTATGATCCTTCTTAAAAACTCTCATTTAAAAAACAAAAACAAAAACAAAATCAAAGGATGTCCTGCTGCCACACACACTTGTATATCATGGTTTTCCATGTGATGTCCTTGGGCAAATCGAGTGACAGCAAGAGGGACATGTACCATGCCAGCAAGAGCACTAAGAAATGTATCCTCTCGTCTCCCCCCATTCCTTTACTCTAACATACAGAGTGACCCAGAGGGGAAGTTCTTTAAACAAGGGATAAAAATAACCAGGAATAGATGACCAGGACAAAATGACCCACAATCACACTAATAAGTTAAATAATTAAAGCTCCGCATGATAATAAGCTAGTGTGATTATGCAAATGTGGACAGTCTTGAGTCTGAACCCCACATTGTTATCTTCAGTTTGGAAATATATTTATTCCCCACTATCTAAACAGGTACTCCAAAGTCATATTAAGCTCACTTATTCAGAAGTTTAAAAATTGCTCTCCTTACTGAAAACTAATAATCTCTATCCTGCTAGCACTTCTGTGATATTAACCAGCCTGGCTGCTTCTTGATCTTGTCATTGAAATCACATTATGAAAACACCTCAAATGCTGACATGGACCACAACAGCTTAAGAGCTCAGTATAGGAAGATGGAAATCCTGCATCTCTGCTTGAAAATGTATCCTAACCTTGTACTGAATAAGACAATTGGTTTCAATCTCTGGTAGTTAGGAGATCTGTTCATAAAAATCTGACCCTTCCTCCCTCTCTCCTTTCCACCCATCATTAACTGCCTACCAAGTATTAGGCACTGAAATATATGCTAACATGCAAAAAGAGAAGACACAGTCCTTGACCTAGAGTGACTTTTGTTATGTAGAGTTAAGCTGAACTGAAAAAACCTAGTACAATAAAGCACTACAAGTATCACTGTGGAAATATACTTTAAGGATAGGACTTTAAGGAGAGCATGCAGATTGTATTGGAGGGCGTCAAGAGACGTTTATGAAGCCCTGCTTTTAGGACAGACTGACCTTAAAGGTGGAAAGTAGTTGGTGGTCAATAAAAAAACAAAGATGAGGAAGTATGAAACATGCTGGAATGTTCTGGAATTACAGTAGTACTTCAAATGACTAGAGTTTCATGTGTGGGAAGTAGTTGCGAGCAGGGAAGGCTCATTAGAGCATGTGGCACAGATTCCTTTCCTTTCCTAGCTACCAGTAGGTTAAAAGTCCATGCTAAATGTCATATTTTAATTACCTACATTCGTGAGAAATTTGTTAAATATACCTGTAATCCATATAAAATGCACCACTGAATTTAGAAGCAGCTTTCATCTATACATCACAGTACACACAAGACAAGCATTTTGTGCTATTAGTATCATAAACTTAAGTTATAAGCTGAGAGAAAACATTTTAATTCTATCTTAAATGGATTTAAATCACTACTGGGAAAGATAAATAATACAGGACACTTGTAATATTGCAGGAATACAAACATGGTAGAGAACAAGATTATTAAAATTATTTTAGAACATTCAGGATGACCATTGCACCTCATGTCAAAAAACAAATCTACCTTTGCTTAAATAACTGTTCAGCTATTAGGCATTTTAATTCATGAGAAAATAAAATAGACTCAAATCAGTATCACAAAGATAAACCGAAATGAGTTTTTAAAGATACGCAAAATTTTAAAATAGAAAACAATTTGCTAAAGAATTTGTTTTCAGCTTTACAAATGGAA
Organism: Callospermophilus lateralis; assembly: GCF_048772815.1. NCBI lineage: Eukaryota > Metazoa > Chordata > Mammalia > Rodentia > Sciuridae > Callospermophilus > Callospermophilus lateralis. Next base: position 9,638,563 of record NC_135321.1, read on the forward strand.
GGATATAATTGCAAATTAGGTTTATTATCATTTTTATGTTAGCATTCTTTTTTTTTTCTGAGCGTCTCACTGGAAACATTTATGAACAAATAAATAAATGGGAATGCTTTGTTTCAAAAAATATATCGATTGTTTCAGACACTATGGAAAATGATTCCATAAAGTAATATGAGCATCTGTGGTTTGAGAAATTTGTTTCAACTAATAATTTTATTTTGCCTGACTTAGTATTTTTTCTTTTGGCCTGATATACTTTTAAAGAAATGTTTGCAATACTCTGAAACATGCGAGATACTATTAGGTTATTTTAAAAATATGAACTGTTACAGGTGTATAGGCCCCCTTCTCAATTTTTATTCTAGATATTTCTGCCACATGTATACTTATTTATTTACTTGTTCAATAAATAATATTGATGGGATACTTTACGTGTGCTACAAATTGTATTGGGATGGAGGATTGCCTCTCCTATCACATCTTTTTTAAACATCTTAAAACCTGTGACTAACAGTTTTAATTCTTACGTTCTACAGGGGGAAACCATGAATATAACCACAAAGGCATAAACTTGGCAAGTTCAGAGAGCTGAATCTTTCCCTCTTCATTCCCTTCACTGTCTTCTTGATCCAATGATTCTCAAAAGTGCCCATTTCAGAATGGTAATAAATTCTTCCAACATATCATTCTGCTTTATGATCTATCAGTCCAGTGGATAACAGCATGTCAATTACGTCTTATCAACAAGCTGTTCTGAAAAGTCTGTCCAGGTTATGCCCCCTGGGTTACCATGGCTCATAGTCTCAGGGTCTCATGGTTGGAATAGATCTCACCCACCTGAGCACAATGCAATCAGCTTCCTAAATTGATGGGCCCACAATTAGTAAGAGCAAAACAATAGCCCCTTTGTTTTCTTCTTCTTTTTAGTGTATAAATTTTAAAGTGCTCTCCTTTTTATTTTTCTTGTTAGATTTGGTTTTCATCTTCCTTAGCTTTTGACCTTACCTTGCCCATAAAAACACGTTCTCACCTGGTTTCCTTGTCATTAAATGCTCCTTCTTTCGTTTCTTGATTGAAATGCACATGTGTGTTTATTTCTGGTCCTTGAGCATAATTGCAACTCATTTTGCTTGAAAGAATGAATCCCAGTTCTGTACTGCTGTTCAGGGTTGCTATAACTACATATTCTCCCCTGGTCTCATAACAAACTTTTCTTCCAATAAATCCAGCTTAGTTCATCCTTAAATGTCCCTGTACTCCTCATTTAAATATCTGCCAGGAACTTTAAACATAAACTCTACAATGGGTTCTCTGCGTTGCTCTTCAAACCTTGTATCTTTCTTAGCGTGCCCTGTTTCAGTGTAAGACAACCTGTGCGACACCCGTTTTCACAGATTACAGATGCAGGAGCTATTCTTGATGACTTTCTGTGCTCCAAACCAAAACTGGTTTAAATACAAGTCTTGCTCCGTTTTATTTCCTAATCTGTTTTAAAGCTGTCCATTTATCCTTGTCCTTCTTGCTACCACATTCTCCTGCATCAAAATCATTCCTCTTGTGGCCAATTACCTAGGACTCCTAACACGTTGTCTTATCCTCGCTGTGTGGGAAGACAGTGAGGGAGCAACTATAATCACAAGTACAGCAAGTGTTCTATTGTCATGGGACTAGATTTTTGATATTTTAATATTTATTTTAGTTGTAGATGGGCACAATACCTTTATTTTATTTATTTATTTTTATGTGGTGCTGAGGATCGAACCTAGTGCCTCAAATGTGCTAGGCAAACACTGTACCACTGAGCCACAACCCCAGCCCAATTTTGATTCATATTTTATATAAACTAACTTTTTCAAAGACTATGATCATGATTTCATCACATTTTACCCATATTTTAAAAATAAGCCCTACAGTACCATCCTTCCACTTATATTAGGAATTTCAGGCATCATTAAACCTTTGAGTGGTTTGTCACTCTTTCTGGTCTCCTAAATGTGATTGCACATCTGTGTATTTTGATCCACATGCCTTACCTCTACACATTGTATTTCCTTCTGTACATAATTCTTCAGTTCTCAGACCCTTCTGGAACTTTTATTTGCCCTCTCAATATCATTCATGAAACAGTAGATCACAATCTCTCTCTCTCTCTCTCTCTCTCTCTCTCTCTCTCTCTCTCTCTCTTTGGTACTGGGGATTAAACTCAAAAGCACCTGAGCCACATCCCAGCCCTATTTTGTATTTATTTAGAGACAGGGTCTCACTGAGTTGCTTAATGCCTAGAGTTTGCTGAGGCTGGCTTTGAACTTGTGATCTTTCTTCCTCAGCCTCCTGAGCTGCTGGGATTACCAGCATGCGCCATCACATCAGGTCACCATCTCTGTTAAACACCACTTTCTCAGTTATTCTCTTTCTTTCTTTCTTTCTTTCTTTCTTTCTTTCTTTCTTTCTTTCTTTTTTTAATTAGTTGTTCAAAACATTACAAAGTTCTTGACATATCATATTTCATACATTTCATTCAAGCGGATTATGAACTCCCATTTTTACCCTATATACATAATGCAGATTCACAGTAATTCACTTTCTAGACATTTGATTCCATGATTACACTAACTCTGATCATTATGGTCTTCCTTTATGCACTTCCTCAAATATTACCTCCCAAAGGCCTTCCTTGAGCCTTATGTAGATGGATTCCTCTCATTCTCATCTCAGACTACCATTGTCTGTTTAATTACTACATCCTCTAATGGACTCCATGCTTCATTAGGATAATAACAGGCCTATTCTTCTTTTTGGCTACATTTTTGGGCCAGATGTCCAGCAGCTAGGACTATGGCTAATGCACAATATGATTTCTGTAACTATTTGTAAACAACTAATAACTACCATGGATCACAGAGCAGGACCTCAGGGGTTGGTTACTGGGATAACCCCAGTGCTGCAGGAGTGCGGGGTTTTCCTTCCTCCCCATTGTTTTGCTACTGTAACATGAATTGCAATCCTAGTGTGCAAGTGTAATTTTATGTCTTCTTAGCAGTTACCTCAAAATACATTTTTAGGAAAGGCTAAACAAACAGAAAACAAAACAAATAAATGTAATTCCTTCAGTTTTATAGATGTTCACATCAGAAATGTTGTAAATCTGTTGGCAATACATGGTATTATAGTAGTCTTAAGAAAATAACATTGGCCAAAGTCCCCAGATTCTTGACCCTATTGGTACTGGACTCATTCCTCACATCATGCTATCATTGGGTCTCATCTTCAAAGATAAGCTGTATTATGTGACAAGCTTTCTAAATAAACTGATTGGACTTTAAGGGTCATACTCAAGCACAAGCCAGTTTTTATTCTTTCTAAAAAGTTCAAAGATGAAAAAAGTCTCTCCCCACAACAGGTAAGGATTGAGCTATTGCACACTATGTGCTGGTGAACCTGGTGACTAAGTGTACTACAAAGTATTACTGTTTAATTGACTCAGTACTATTATTTTTGTTGTAGAAATATTATAATTCATATTCAGGTAAGAACCCCTTATACCATACTTTTAACTTATTTTCTCAGGTCAGTTTCATACATTTCAATGACCTTATCCTGGGTACCCAGTTACAGTTAGGATTGAGAAGTTGTGGTGTGTAATTGTAGAGGACGGTAACTATACATAAAAATAATGTACTATACATTTCAAAAGGTCATAAGAAAGGATTCTGGATGTTTTAACCAGAAAGTAGTGATAGATGTTTGGGAAATAGATACATTTAACTTCACTTAAACATTATACCATGTGTACATGTAATCAAAACATAACATGGTACCCCAAAACTTCATACATTATTTTTTATGCATCATTTAGAAATACATTTAATTTTTCAGAAAATGTAAATAGTTTTAAAATTGTCACTCATACTAAATCAGAATATAGGCCAGATTTAAATATATGTTTTCAACTCCTTGTAAAATAAGTCCAGAAATACATTCAAGTATATATGGTCACTTGATTTAAGAAGAATGTTAAGGCAATTCATTTGGGAAAAAAAAAATATTATTTCTGCACATACTTACTTTCCTAATATAGAATAAATTTACTTCTAAATAAAGCTTTAGAATCTTCTGATAGAATTAATGGTTTGTGTTTAAGGTTTAATTGTTGTTGATCTGTTAATTTAATGTATTATTTGACTTCATCTTGGGCTTCAGTGTGTTTTTCAATCAAATAGGCTCATTGTTGCTAAGTTCAAATGGTGCTTTTCTATATTGTGGAAAATAAACCTTATTTTTCTCAGTCCTGGGAATAGTACCAAGGGCCTCCCATATGCTAAGGAGTAATTCTACAACTGAGCTATATCCCAGCCTTTTTATAAAAAAGTTTTATCTATCTATCTATCTATCTATCTATCTATCTATCTATCTATCTATCAGGGTCCTGAGGACTTGGGATTACAGGCATGCCACTGAGCTTGGCGTGAAATTCACCTTTTATTTTATAATGCTGGGGATAAAATCCAGAGCATCACACATACTAGCATACTAGGCAAGTGCTCTACAACTGTGCTACACTCCCAGTCTCAATAATTAAACTTTTATTCACAAAAGAGCAATAAAAAGTACAATTTTGGTCTACTAGTTGAAAAGCAATTTGAATGCTTATTCACTACAAGACATTGTTAGTTTCTCATCACTGTAAATAAAGTACCTGACTAGAACATCTTAAAGGAGAGGATTTTAAGTTGGCTCACATTTCTCTAGAGGTTCAGTCCATGGCCTGCTGACTTCATGGCTCTGGTCCCCTGATGAGGCAGAACATCAGGGTGGAAGGACCTAACGTGATGGTGGAAAAGTAGAGCAGAGGAAACCTTTCAGCTCATGACAGCCAGAAATACAGGGAGAACAGGAGGAGGGAGGAACAAGATGTCCAATCCCCCAAGAGCATGGCCCCAGTGACTTACTTCCTCCAGCCAGGTCAAACTTGCCTACAGCTACCACCCAGTAATAAATTCAAACTACTAACCCTTCAGATGGACTAATCCACCGAGGCGAACAGCTCTCATAATCAAATAATTTCATCTCTCAATATTCCTATATTGTCTAACATGAGCTTTTGGGGGGATACCTCACATCTAAATCATAACAATGACTTTTTTTAATTTCAGAGAAGAATTTTTATTATAGCACATGTGGTCATGATCATTACAACCACATTGACTTTTTATCTACTAAGAGTTTCAGATTCAAGCAACCTGTATTGATATTATATGTAGAGAATGCAACTAAAGCTCGTAGCACACTATATATTAAAATATGTTTTGTTTATGGATTTCAAAGACCAGTAATATGTTCATATGAAAAGAATAAAGTAAATATTTCTACTCAGTGAACACACTTAAACACAATAAGGAAAACTTTTATAAATTTCTAACTAGACATTGTTTGTATCACAAATATATCATGGTCTTTATCTTCATAAATGGTTAAGAGGCAGAGAGACATCCTTTAAATGTATAATTAAAAATTGGGAGAAAAAAGATTTTGTATAAATTAGGATTTGAGATATTAATTAACTTCTGCAACATTATATTACACTTTTATGTAATTATTTTCAGATGTTACCTCATGATAAATTTCCCTTAGCCTTATGCTTGTCATGATAAATTTCCTTTAGCCCTTATGTTTATTATGATAAATTTCGCTTAGCCTTATGTTTGTCAAAAAATTTGTAAGAGCCCAGCATGGTGGTGGTGCATGCCTGTAATATCTGTGGCTTGAGAGGCTGAGGCAGGAGGATCACAAGTTCAAAGCCAACCTCAGCAAAAGCAAGGTGCAAAGCAACTCAGTGAAACTATGTCTCTAAATAAAATACAAAATAGAGCCTGGGATGTGGCTCAGTGGTTGAGTGCCCATGTGTTAAATTCCCAGTGTACCCCTAAAATAATTTATAAAAGACGTTACCTTGAGCATTTTAATTAAATACTTAAGAAATGTTATATTGCTATTACTATTATTGAATAAAAATAAACTAATACTTTCTATTTCTTAAGATAACATTTAAGATAACCATATATAAACACATATGACAACTTTCTCTTTTTAAAAATTTTCATAAATTTTTTTTAAAATATAAAATATTGTTATTATGAGTGTTTAGTTCTTGCTGAAAAACTGAAATTTTAAATGACTGCTCTACAATCAGAGCAAATGCTAGTTTTCCAAAACCTCATTTGTAATAATTAATAAAGTGAAAAATACTGTGTGCCTAGGGTATGTGATAAAAAGCCAGTTGCTACTTACAGGCTACATATAGGTCCAGAGTTCAGGAGATATAAAGAATGACTGATAACTAATTCTTACTCTGGGTAACTGAGAAATATTTCCAAGTCAAGAGCTTATGGAAATACCTGAAAATAAAATTTTTACAACAGGCACTCATGTGTGCTGACTTTTCTAAATGCTTCTTACTTACACATGCATCCCTTCACATTGTTTCCAAAATTTGATTGAAATATCTTTACAATTGAAGGCTGCTAGTTTGCTTGCTTTCTCTATAATGCTAACATTTTAGGAAAAGTAAAATGTTACAGAATCATAGCAAGGAAAATATTTTGTAATTTCTTAAAGTTGGTCAATAAGAATCAAAAGACATTGACATTTAACAAACTTATTATGAAAATAGTTGTGCTCAACTGTGCAAGAATGAGTTTACCTGCCACCTAACACAGATATGTGTGAATTTATCTAAGAGTTCTTAGTGAATTTTCTCATCTGGAAGAACAGAATGATAATTACTTTCACTTCTAAGTTTGTGTGAGAATAGAGAGTGTAGTTAGATGAAAATCTTGTGGAGAGTCATCACTTAGTATATTTCTTATATTTATTTGTTTATGTAATACCATCAGAAAAGTATTGATTTCTTGTGTTATTACTTTGTGTTTTAAAATAAAATAGAATGTCAACCAAGACACATGTGATAGATGAGAAAAGGTTTAATAAATTTATTGCTTCAATAAACTTCATTGATAAATTCTTCAGGCAGAGACAATTTTCTTCATTGCAATTGGGCAATTTCAATGAATTTATTAGAAGAAATATTATATAAAATGTCTAAAATAATCAAAGAAAGTTTGTAATGGGCTCTTTAGACAGAAGGTTGCATGTAGCCTGGGTGATATACATCCAGGCTATATGTTGGATGCATGAAATTTCAAGTTCAATTATTCATCAAAAAATTAAGGTTTGAATTATTAGAATTAAAACCGCCTCTAGCTTCTGTAGCAGTGTCCTTATGACCATTAACCAGGGCCCAGATGGAAGGTTTAATCCCTCCAAGGTCTTAAAATGATCAGAAAACTATATTCAAAGGTACTGGTCAGTCATTTATTTCCATGAATCCAACTGCATACCTTCAGAGAAAAATTGAAATAGTCATTGTTTATGAAAAACAATGACTTAGAATATAGATGGTTAAAAGTCTCATGAAATTTTACTAATCGAAAAATTCAGTTATTCCAGATAGCATTTTAAGATGACCCAAATTGTGACTGGCTCATCGTATCAGGACCACTATAAATTTCATATACTCTCTAACATACTCACATTGACATCCACACCAATATAACATTTTTTTTTTTTTTGAGAGAGAGAGAGAGAGAGAGAGAGAGAGAGAGAGAGAGAGAGAGAGAATGAATCTTTTTTGTAGATGGACACAACACAATGCCTTTATTTATTTATTTTTTTATGTGGTGCTGAAAATCAAACCCAAGTCCCTCCCGTGCTAGGCGAGCACTCTACCGCTGAGCCACAATCCCAGCCCCAATCAATATAACTTTTAAAGGATTTAGAATTACTATCTCATTCGACAAAGTTACCATAGATTATAACGTAGCAAATTAGCCTGAGGAGCTTCTCTTTTTTTGTAATACAAGCATCTGAAAAGTTCTGAGATTCTTTGAAATGTCCAAAATTTACCTTCAATTTGAAGAAATTGAATTTAAAATTTTGATCCCAGCGAAGCCTGACAAAGATGCTGAAATATCTGTGACCCACTGTTTATTCTAATGTCTTATCCTGTTTCTATGTATAAAGTCTAATTTTTTCTTTTTAGTTTTTGTGGTTTGGATCTGGAATGAAAGTGGGGTCCCAGTGCAGGAGGGCTGGGGCTGAGGGTCTTTTACAAATGCATGGGTCACAGGGCTCTAACCGCATCAGTGGTTTAATCCCCTGAGGGCTCAACAGGCCACAGGAGGAGGGACCTAGCTGAGGGAGTAGGTCACTTCCTTCCATCTCTCTCTGTTTTCCTACTGACAGGGGCTCAGCAGTGTATCTTCACCTTCTCCTTCTGCCATTCTCTTTTTGCCTTGGAGCTAGCCAGCTGTGGATGGAATTTCTGAATCCGTGAGCCAAAGTAAACCTTTTCTCTTTTAAGATTTTCTTTCCAGGGATTTCATTCACCGCATTGAAAATCTGATTAACGGAATGCTTGACTTCTTGTTTGATTTAATTGTGATCCAAAAAGATACAAATATGATTTTAAGGTGTTTGATTTGTTAAGACTTATCTGTGACTTAATACATGTTGTTGTATTCTAAAGTTTTATGCAGTGATAAAAAGAAAATATATTCTTTCTGCAGATGTTAGATATAATGCTTTTGTAAATATCTGTTAAGATTTATTGATTTGTAATATACTTTGTGATATTTAGGAAAAAAAACTAAAGTTTGGGAGGAAATATACAAAAACAAATTATTCTAGGAAATTATCTGTGAAAACAGCAACACTAAGAGATTCTCTATTGAAAATGTTTCCTCCTCCTTCTTTATTGTCTTCCTGTTTCTGGGATAAATAAGAAAGGTATTTTGAGATCAAAAGTCAAGCTCAAAGTGATTTTATCTGAAAGAAAACAATATGCAGAAAATAAATCCTAATAGGAAATACCAATGCAAGCAACATCTAAGCTGAAAAAGGTCTGGAACTCTACAAAGTGACAGTTATGAAGAAATCATAGTAACACCGAATGAAGGGGAAAATTATATAAATCTTATCATATTTCCTATTTTCCTCTAAAAGTAGCCAAACATTTTATTTGGATATTTCATTTAATAAATTAAGCCCAACTGAAATAAGTACACCTTATAAAGTTGTATGTTTGTGTATTATTCTGCAAGCATATGTAATTGTCAAAATAAAAATGTTGAACAGTGGTATTAGTCAAACTACAGTTCAAATGGATTTATCTCCCACATTTTGATTCTGCATATTTTCTATTAATTTGTTTAATATTCATGAAAAGACCTTGAAAAAATATTTCATTTTGCTAATGGTTATAGCGGGTGTCACTGCATCATTGCACAGAAAAAGTATTAGCAGATGTGATAACATAGCTTAAATGTAATAATTCATGACTACCAAGAAATGGTGCTATGGTACCTATGAACACTTTCCCCACTTTTCTTTAAGTATATAAAAGGAAATTTCACCCAAGACTTTTAAACATAAAATGATTTACGTTGTAATTAATAAAATGAAATTAGTCATCTTGAAAGGGAAAGAATTATGTCTGCTCTGTTTTACATGATACCATTTTTATTCTCTTTTATGACTAAGATGTAAAACACAGCAAATGTGTATCTCTATGTATACAAACACATCTATTGATACCGATAACCAACATTCATGCAATATCATATTAGAAAATTCTGATCTATATTAAGAGACCATGATCCAACTATATTAACAAGACATTTCTCCCACTTTTTCACCTCATGTTTTGGCTTTTATATAAGTTTATTCCATAAATGTTTTCCTGTTTCCTTGATATTTGTTTTATCCAGTCATCTTATGTAATCCCATGGCCTTTGATCCAGGTTATCACTGGTTTTATTTTTAATTCCTTACCCACTTATATCTATATAGTTATAGAAAATACAAGGGCCTTTGTATGAATATGAGGGTGATCATAATGACAGCTGATCTTGATGGAGAGGTTACTATGTGCACATTAAATCATGTGCTGACAGATAGCCATTTGGACTCTACTTGCATCTTCTATTTCTTCTTGCATGTTCTGAACATTCCAATTTTCAATAATGTTAGTGTTTGCCAATTCCACATGTCAGAGTGCTGAAATTTTCCAACTCTTTGACAATATTTCCAGACCCCCAAAGCAAAAAACAATGCTTTTTCAAACAAGCGGTTTAAAGATTATAACCAGTGATTGAATAGATTATATCTTCTTATCAATACAAGATGGTTTTAAAGCAAACTGCTAGTCCTTTGAGGTGACCAGCTTTTTATTTTATTTAAAAGAACTTATGTCATGAATCACTTTAAAAAACCATGGTCTGTCTGTTTTTGGAATTGTTTTTCTATTTGATGTTCAGACTTTGCTTCTACAATTATTTCCCCAATTTCCCTGCATTTTATTCCAAATTGTTTCAGCAAAAGTCTGCTGGTGTCAAACTCAGTTTTTGTTTCTATGCATTCCCCACTCTGTGGCTTGAAAGGTTTTACTGGCATGAAATTCAGAGAAGACATTAAATTTATCTCAACACTTTGAAACCATGATAGCACTGCCGTTTTATTTAATGTTTCCTACTGAGAAATCCACTTTTCTAATTGTCTTGACTTCCTAATTGCTCAATCTTTTTCCCTCTGGTGTCTTTGAAGCTTTTTAAGTCTTTACCTTCAGTGTTTGTAATATGAATAAAATGCTTCTAGTTGTACATTTCATCTGTCTTAATTTGAAGAACTTGTGCCTTCTGGACCTGTGGAGCCTTGTCTTTTTGAAATCATTTCTTTTTCCCATCTTGTCTCTCTCCCCAATTCTCTCCCTTGTTCAATCTATTTAATTTTTCCTTTTGTTTCCCTCTTGCTTTTTGTAGATTTCACTTCTTCACTTCTTGTGCTAACTGTCAATTCTGGGATCATTCTTCACAGTGGTTATGTCTATAGGATCAGCTCCATTGTCAGCAGCCCTCAAGGGCTAGGCGGCCTTTTGTTCATGGCTCTAGGATATTTCCCCAGACTGATTGCTTCTCTGTGCCAGTGGCCAGTAGCATCAGTATTTGTGTGACTCTCCATTTGATTACAATTTGTGGTGTGGTGTGTGTGTGTATGTGTGTGTGTGTGTGTGTGTATGTGTGTGTGTGTGTGTGCCTGTGTCTGTGTGTGTGTGTGTGGGGGGGTCAAGTGTAGGAAGCACTTCATTGACAGATTTCCCTTTCCTTACTTTAATCTTCAAACTCAGAAAATAACCTTCCATGTAATTTATCCACTGCATGAATTTTCCATCAAACAGGTCAAAATACACAGGCAGCATCTCACAATTTAGTTTGGAGGTGGTAATTTATATTTTCCTTACTACACCAATTTTACAACCCACCAAAAAAAATTCTAATAATTGGCCTTTGAAGGAATAACATGAAAAATATTGCTTACTGAAAACTGCAAAATTATTTTTTGTCTATACACTTAGTTCAATGAAACATGACTAAAAGATAACAACGTTGCATACAAGGAAATACCACGGCAGTAATTCAAAACTTTATGAAATGTGTTTTATAGTTTCTATAAACTGCTGCAACAGCTTCCTTAAAATATTTCCATATAAAGAATATTTGAAATATTTCGTTTAGGTATGCATGGAACAGTAAATGATTTTTTTTTTTAAATACTGTACATCGTTTGGGTATTTTGGGACTCTGTGTAGAACTTACCTGCTCCTATATTTTCTAATCTTTTCTCCTGGAAGTGATGGGCTTCTCCCTGACCCTGAGGATACTGATGCTCCTCTCAGTGTCTCCGTGTGCTTCAGACTTCACTTCTTGTTAAGCAGCCACATTACGTTCCTAGTCCCTGTTAGGACATATGAACACAGATGGGCACCTGGTGTGATACAATATTTACTTTTATTTAAGTCAAAGTGGAGAAAAACTTTTTCTACAGAGAAAAATGAAATGTTTTCCTCATAATCCTTAAAAAAAGTGTGGGGGGGAGGTAAATGTGATCTGTAACTGTCCTTGTGAAATTCCTTTCAAGTAAGCTCCTCTCTATTATTTTCACCAGCTTTCTTTTTCATTCAATGATAACATATAAACATGGTACCATTGGATCCTTGTCCCTGATGCCAGTCCAATAAAGGAGAGCATGATTTTGAGAAAAGGGAAAAAGAATGTTTTATTGCTGTGCTAGCAAAAGAGAAACCCAGGAGACTCCTGTCTCAGAGGCTATGATTCTGAGCATCAGGGCTAACAGAGGGTTTTTAAAGAAATCATCCAAATCCAGGTGTTCCCTGTGTCTGTGAGTACGACAGGAGTCAGGGTGTGTTCCGTGGTTTACTTGTTAATTTGGGAGATAGACATATCATAGATCCTTTGGTGCCTTCCCTGAAGTCTGAATTATTAGTTGCTTCCTGTGTTAGGTGTGTGCTCAACTATAGATAACTTTGCCCAGGACGGGAAAAAAGTAATCCCGTTTCCCCAAAATTCAGAGATAGGGAGAGGAAGAAGAGGAAAAGAAAACATGTCCATTTTAAAATAATCCTCAGAAGCTGAGCAGCAAGGGTTGTGTTCAGAGCATGAGGTGGACACTGTTACAAACATATCAGGATCATGGAATTCACCATGATTCTTCTTGTGAATGTTTTCTATGTCCTGTTTCAATGATTCTTATGAGTGTGATCTTCCTGTGTATGGGTCAGATGATGGATCTGAGGTCCACAATATATATTTGAGAAAACTTCAACCTGGAGCAGAACTAGTTGTTATCTCAATGAGTGATCTTCCATCCCATGAAGTTCTTACTCTTTCAAGAGTCTCTTTAAGATATCAACACTTAAAGTTAAGCAAAATGTACTATTTTACATGGCAATACAATATTATCCAACAAGTGCTCTCACAAAATATTTGTTTCACATTTTTTTACATATTCTTCACCAAATTAAGCAGTGAATGAGATCAATAAATGTTTACTCAGTAAATGATTTTAGTCACAGTATACAATACCTCTTCTTCTTTAAGTATTTAATAGACACAAGGTCTATGAAAGATCAGGATATTTTACATTATTATCAGGGAAAAATTTACCTTTATAAATTTATTTGGAAAGTACATATCATCTTTACCTACCTTACTCTATTTCTAGACATCTGGATATAATACATTATTTAATATATTATTAAAATACCCATCATATTTGCAACAAAACTGATAATTCAGCAACTTCGAGCTATTTAAATTATATGATTTCATGTGTTTTCCCTTGTCTGGTGATCCACCCAGCCCACCTTGCGAAGATGTGAGTATATGTGTGTGTGTGTGTGTGTGTGTGTGTGTGTGTGTGTATGTGTATATATATATATATATATATATATATATTTCACCCAAATTTATTTTACAAAAATAAGGACATACACTATCTACTTATCCATCAATTTACCTTATTAAGAAATGTCTTCTATAATCCTACCAACTCTGGAGTCTGAGGCAGAATTGCCTCCCAAAAGTCAGCAAGACTCTAAGCAACTAAGAAAGACCCTATGTCTAAATAAAATATTAAAAAGGTGGAGGGTATGGCTTAGTGGGTAAGTGTTCCTGTGTTCAATCCCTGGCACCAAAAAACAAACAAACAAAAAACCCAAGCAAACAAAAAGAGGTATTTTGACAGTATATCCTTTAAAGTTCACCTCAAAGTGGTTCCTCTCCATTCTAAAATATTGAGATATTAAAGAAGACCCAATTTGAGTGACTTAAGGAGAAAGCTGTGCATGTATCAGAGTCCTTGCTATGGCAGATGGCAATTAAGTATTTTTCCAGGTCTGAGATTAGAAATCCGTTTAGCAGTTTATATCCATATTGCTTTTCTTTGAACGTATTCTCAGGAACATTTCCTTCAATGATAGTAAAATAAAAGATTTGTATCCGTCCTGAACTGATCGTGTCTGAGACCTGAACTGCTTCCTTCTTTCTTAGCTTTCTGCACTTCATAGTGTGCCAAGATTCCAGAAAATTATCCACCAAGTACATAAATCACATTAAAAAAAAAAACTACCATGACATGTTTATTTTTCAAAACACATTTATTGGTATTAAGTGGGAAGAGAAAACTGATGTTAACAATGAAGATATTTTTTGACTGGATCATATCTTACAGAATCTTTAGAGATAAAAAATCCATAGAATTACATGCTTTTTTCTTTCTTTCTTTTTTCCTTTTATTTTTTTAAGGCAGGAGTTTCTAATATCAAGAGAGTACCACATGTTCTCTTCCATCCTTTTGGAGAGAGAAAAAATAAATATCTTAAGAAAAACAGTAAGTCAACCAAAGAATGGATGTTGGTATTGAAAATCCTGATGAGACACACCACTGACCCAGACTGTGATGGATCTGTGGAATCTGTACAGCAAAATGGGTCAGATTGACAGCATGATTAATCTGAACCGAGGAGTGTCTAATTCCAGAAGAAAAAGAGGTTATCTCCAGCAAAGTAAATTTCCCAAACAGAAATAAACTGTAAAAAGAATCTGTAAATGAGGTCTGGAGCCTCCAAGGAGAACATTGTGAGATGTCTATTGAATACTTCATTTAAGAAAACCAAGCACCAGGATAATGTCTCAACATTTTGCCTAATGCTAGCAACGGGCTTCTTCCAGGGTGCCTCTAGTTAATGTCATAAATAGCTCTCTAAGGCAGAAAATCGTCAAAGTAGGACATCAGTCTAAACAATAGAAAAAGGAGGAGTGATCCTCAGGTAACCCAGTTTCCTGGAGAAATATAGGAATTATAGGAAATACGAATCCCTGAGACATGCTGAAGGGAAACCCTCCCTTACAGTATGGCTTCTTCCTCCCAGCATTACCAGAATCGAGGCAAAATTATTGGAATTTTGCATTCACTGGTGGTCAAGGAGAGAAATGAATGGGATGAGATATAAACTGAAATTACCATATACCAGGCATCATCAGAGGCACCCAAAATATTTCAGCCAAAGGCTACAACATACCCTGTTTGTTGCTTAAAGTCAATTAAGAAGTCTATATAAAGTTAATTTAAGCTTGATTAAATGGATATGTTTTCTACTAAAACTGAGTGCCTCAGTTATTTTGAACAAATTTCCATGGTAACATCCTTTGATTAAAATGGTATTTGTTCAACACATATATGCATATATAGGTGTATGTCTACATTTGCATATATATGCATATGTGTACACATACATACACATACGCTTTTATCTCATAAAGCCTAAAGTCCTTCAAAATAATGTCTATGTGAAAATTAGGATGGCTTTTTGAAAATAAAAACGATAAGTGTCCCTGCTGGTTAGCAGGATGTGCATTTTTTCTCTTATTTTAACATTGAACATTCCAATTGCTATCAGATACCGTGGTAAACAGATAAAAGCTGCCATAACTTAAATGGAAATCAGGTTAAAATATTTCTTTGGCAGCAGCTGATTTTTAAGGTTATATTAGACTAAACTCAGGAAATACCATATATTTTAGGGTTCTTGTTTAATGATGACTGTAATTCATAGTCATTGCATTAGAATAGCTCATTGTATTAGAAAGAAGAAAACATGCTGCAGGTTCTACAAGTTTAGCATTCCAGAAATCTCTAGAAATGTAACCTCACATTTCTGTGGATGAGTCATATGTTGAATATATTTGTCTTATCAATAAGAACTCAAAAGTCTGACAGTGCTAAGTGCACATATTCATCATTTTTCTAGTCCAATATTTTTAAAAGCATTTTTGTTTAGATCCTTTACCCCAGTACATCCAATAGTGCTCCATTCTTTGACTCAGTTTATAGAGAAGAAGTGAACCTGTAGTATATTTTTCTGATTTCATTCCATATAATCATAGTGATAGAAAAATCTTCAGAGGTAATATGCTTTAATATTATACCACTTTGCTCTCAAAACTCATTAATTGGGCCTAGGATTCCTCACTATGCTTTATATTTCCCACTGCACATAGATCTGTAATTATCCTCCATAGGAAACAATGAGGGATGTTAAATTGGCTACTTGATTACTTCAATATAGAGAATCTCTTTGTTAGTTTTAATGAATTATGGTCTTTAATAAAGTATCATAACTATTAAATATTATGTTTGCCCAATTCATAACAAAATACCAAAATATCTGAAAGTTACCTAAAATTATACCATTTTCAAAATATAGTCTTCCTTTTAGACTAATAAAATGACCTACCTATTATTACATGTAGAACCTTTTCAAAATGTTGTGTATATTTCTTACATATTTTCTTATTTTTTATTTAGAGTATTTAGAAAATAAAGCTCAGTGTTCCATATTAGGGTAAATTTTAGTCTAAAACCCAGTTCCTACAATCACAATTGTTGGGCATTAATCTAGAACCTCAACTTCTCTACCTCAGTTATCTTATTTTAAAAGAGAAAATGAAATCCATTTTGAAATAATTCTGTGTATATCAAATTAAAAATGGGTAGGCTATTAAATGATTGAAAAATGAGCGTTAAAATGACTAGGACTGACATTCATGGTGCCTTGATATCATCTGTAACAGTTCTACAGAAGATCAACACAAAAGACCCAATGCTATCAGCATCCATGATTTTGCCAGAGTGAACATATGATGCTCTTATTAATATTCTTTTCACAATTGTATCATCTTTGAGACGAAGCAAAAAATACAAACAAAATTTTATTCATCTATTGTGAATGTTTCCTCAAAATATCACTGCATTGATTTTTCCTGAAATAAAGTGACTTTAGGCTAGTTGTGATACAATTGGATAGCTTAACTGGGGGCAGGGCACTAAACAGCATACTTTAGTTATAAAATGCATTAAATCATTCCTTTGATATATAGGAACTTAAGTTGGGAAAGGGGTAGAAGGAGGATGGCAAAAAATAAATAAATAAATAAATTTCTGGAATTGGAATCCGATCACAGACCAGGGCAGTTTCTGCTAAATCCTTTACATACAGATTGTTCCCTAAAACTTAAGCTACTTACAAGAGAGCGGGGGATCAACTCAGTTAAACTACATATGGGAATACCAACAATAGGAAAAATATCAAGCCAGGTGTACAAAATACCTAATTAAAACAACTTAGAGGAGTAAGTTTATTTTGGTTCACGGTTTCAGAGCTTTAGTTTATGGATGGCTAACCCCATTGGTCTGTGACTGAGATGAGGCAGAACTTCAAGGTGGAAGTGAGTGGCAGACAAAAGCTGCTCAACTCATGGTAACAAAAAAGAGAAAGAGAGAAGGAGCAAGGAGGATAAGACAAAAATCCCCAATGTCACATCTTCCATGATAAACCTCTTCCAACCACAACCTATCTACCTACAGCTACCACCCAGGATAGTAGTTCTTTCAAATTAATAATCCATTAAGTGAGTTAATCGACTTACTATGTTATAGTTCACAAACAGATCTATTTGCCTCTGAAAATTACTGATTAACACAGCAGTGTTGGGGGGACACCATTATATACAAACAATAAAACCAAAACACAGTTGAGTATACTTCTTCTTGAACCAAAAGCAACTAGATGAGAAGGTACAAGAAGAAACTCACTTGGGTTTCTAACAGATCATCTCAGGGGATGGGTCAAGGAAGCAGGGTTTTTTTTCCTGGATTGGATGCTTAACAAGCAAACATTTTCATAAAATGTTTGAGTTATTATAACCTTGCATTTGAAATCCTCAATACAATGAAGATACTCCAATAAAAGAAACACAGAAGATTGTGCTATCCAGCCTTCCCAGTGAGAGAAGGACATCTATGCCACTTCATCTTGCCTTTATATATATATATTTCCTCCCACAAGAATAACGTAAAACTTTACCAAAGGGTCAGCTTGCAGAGGATGTGGTAATATAGATGTCAATGCCATCCTTTCAGTGGTATAAGGAAGTCATTTAAAGACATCCCCATCTGCCAGATGGAGACTAATCATGGTCGTATTGATATAATGTTTTAAAACAGTAAGTAGTAATGAGGCATTCCATACAAAGAAGGAAAATAAGAGTGATCATTTCAGTTATACATTCAGGAATACAGATCATTCACAACTATATAAAATGGATAATTCTTCCAATTAGATATTGAGATGCAGGTAATATATCACTGAGTTCTTCTAAAACCATGAGCTTGTGATTTTGCCTAAACTTAGACAGATTATCTACATTATAGTCAGGATCTTGAATGTCCCCTGAAAGCTCAGGTCGCAGGCTTGATCCACGGCCCATGGAGAGATTTGGAGGTGGTAAGACCTTTAGGAGGCAGAGCCTAGCAGAAGGAAATTAGTTTGTTGGCAGGCGGCCCTTGAAGGGGATATTAGTTCCCTGGCCCCTCCTCTTCCTCTCATGCTTCCCAGTTGCCTTTGAGCAAAGACGTTGCTCCCCTACCCACTACCAACAGGAAGGGCCATCACAGGCCACATCATCATGTGTTGGAACCTCTAAAACCATGAGCTAAAATAAACCTCTTCTGTTTTTAAGATACTTATGTCGGTGTTTGTTGCAGTAACAGAAAGCTAACACAAGCCACCAATCATATAAAAGAACAAAGTCATATCAATTCAGAAAAGAGAATAAAAAAGTTGAGAATAATGAAAACATTATTTTCATAAACTAACAAATAAAGATGAAAGACTATGACAAATTAAGTTTTCATAGTCTTTCATTTTTATTTGTTAGTCTATGAAAATAATGTTCAAATATTAAAAGTTTATTCTTAACTTATAATAACTTTACCATTAGGCTCAGTGTTAAAATAATAAGTATTTATATTGCTATTTTTTTACATTAGTCCCCATGACTCCTGATCCTGATTTAGACACCATTGGTTATAGAATTTTATAGAACTTTTAATTTTATTTGTCATACAAGAATATAGAAACACCTAGAATCTACTCTCAGACATAGGATGATGAATTTTGGCACATGTAGAAGTCTTTCTGGTCACTGCCCTCATGGTTCTTGTTGCTATACTACCAAAAATTCCACTCCATAATGTGCATGATTTCTTTAGTATTTATAGGACTCCATCAAAAGGAAAAAAAATAGAATGGAATATAAATAACTTTCACAATTCACTTTTCAAAAAAAATTAAATGAAAGCTTTAAGAAAATAAGAGAAAGAAGAAATTATTGGATGTTTACTAAAAGGAAATTTTAGGAGTTTTTAAGTGCTAGAAAAATAAAATTTATGATAGCTATATTAATTAAGCATTAAAATGAAAATTGATATAACACAGAATGAATATAGTCATACACAGGTGACTCAAGCAAGGCTCAATGCTCACTGTACAGGATAGTATCTTCCTTAAGTACAGGAGAGTCTGGCAACGCACGGTCACTGAAAGTCCAAAGTGCTTGTCAGCTTCAGTTTATGAGGCCTGTTGTGAAGAAGCACAATTGTAGTTTTAAAATCTGCCTTGAAAAAGCTGCTATAATTTGAAATATTCACTTCATGATTTGCATCCATTGAAAAGCAGTAAAAGAAAACTGAATCTATGTCTCATAAATTTCTTAAGTCTCTTATATATCCATCAATTTCACAAAGCCAAAAGTAGCTCAGGCCTGATGCAGACTCAGAAAAATGCTATGTACTTAGAGTGAGAAAAAAAATTACTGATTTTTTTACATGGATACTGACATTGACGATGTGATGATGATGATGACTGCAAGGAGGAAATGATGACATCATGATGATATCTATGATGGATGAGGACAATGAGGATATGATCAAGATGTGATGATGATGGTGTGATGTGATGATGTAGTTACAATGATGAGGAAGATATAATGAAGATGATGATAATAAATGATGATGTAATGGAGATATGCTGATGGTGATGATGAGGATCGCATAATAAAGATAGGATGATGATGATGATGACGATATAATGAGATATGATGATGATAAATGATGATGATATGATGATGATGATGATGATGATATGATGGCGATGATGAAGAAGACATAATGATGATACAATGACCATATGATGATGGTTTCTTTGGCATCTGTTCAGTGATTAGCACTGTTGATACCTTGGCTCATGTTGACTTATAGTTGTCCTTGGAGCAACCTTGTGAATTAAGTATTCTCTATTTTGTGGCTCATTAAACAAAACACAATAAGGCTGGCAACTCCCATAGGTGTGTGCATCTGGTGGATGGCACAGACTCTTCATTAGACATAAGCAAAAGGGAAGAAACTGCATTTGGATTAATAACTTATTAAAAAATAGACAAGTTATCATGATAAAAATAGTAACATAAATAATCTATGTGTTTGTAAAATTAATACCAATAATCTATTTCAAACAACATTGAATTATAATATTTATATTGGCACCAATAGCATGTTCCTTAATGTAATATGCTTTCTTTTAACCATGTCTATTTAATATAGGGAAATCATGATTGAACATACTATCTAACCAAGTTTAAATAATTGAAAGTATTTAGAGACAAACCATGCTTCTCCACTTAATATGATTCTCCTCTAACTAGAAAAACAATCATATTAAATTATGCTCTAAAACTTCCTTTGATAATGTATATGGAAAATAATTTCTTAGGAGGGAAACAAAAAATAAAATCCACTTATTTCTTGTTATCTATACTAGTAAAACATATTAACTCTGAAATAAATGTATATGAAAAATAGTAAAATTTTCATTATTTTTAAATGCATATTTGACCCTTAATAAAACATTTCAAACCAAAATGGCCTTTCATGGTTTAGGTTTAGGTAAAAATTATCTTCTTTAGTGAATAAAGCAAATTCACCCTGAGTCCCCAAATGTTCAAGATTTGTAGGAACATCTGTATCTGATTGTCTTCAGTGGTTTCTGAACTGAGAGAGAGAGCAGATGTCCAGATGCTTCTTCTGTCTTGATACCTCAAGCTTTAATAGATGTGAACGTGGAGAAATAATAATACCCACAGATGTCTTCAACAAGACCAACAAGGAATACCAGGAGCTGCAGGAGATGCTGAGGTGCCCAGCAGGCGCAGCAGCAGAAGCCTGAGCTTGGGCCTCAGCAGGGGACATTTGTCTCCTGTTCTTGCTCAGGCAAAGCCTAAAGGCAGATGAGCTGTGAAGGGAATCCGAAATGGGAAGATACAGAACTGAGGAGAAAATCAAAGAGAATCAGAGATGCCCTGGGAAGTGAAAGTCCTGCCTTCCAAAGGCAGGAGCACACTCAGGCTCAGGGGACCCACCTCTAAACAGGAAAGTCCCACCAAGAAGCCTTTAGGTCCGACACTTTGGGGGACATCCTCAGTACGCCTTTGCCTTTTCACTATGACAGCAAAACCACCTTCTTGGGAGCTAAAAAGAAGGCCTCCCTGGGGGTCATGTGGTTTTTAATGAGCTCACACTAATTACACAGACCTTTTTCTTTTATGTTATTTGATTTTATATTTTCGATTTACACATGATTTTGTTCATAGTTAGGAGATGCAAGGTGATGTTTTGATTAATGTATACATAGAGTGGTAATCAATTCAGAACAATTAACTTATCAATCACCTAATTTTTATCATTTCTTTATGTTGAGTACATGCAAATTCCTCTTTTCTGACTGTTTTGTTATTTCCAAGGCATGTCTATAAATGATATTGTCCCTGCGGTGCCTTATAGCACCAGAAATTATTCCTGCTAGCAAACGTGAACATTGTGCCCTTTGACTGACTTCTACTCCTCCCTCTTGATCATGCTTTTTTATGGCTGAATAGCATTGCATTTTGTATTTTTGCCTCATATCCTGATGAATGGATCTGGATCTGTTGATGAGCATGCAGGTGGATTTCATTTCCCTTCTACCTTGTGAACAGTGCAGCAATAGCATGTGTAAAGCTGACCTCCCGGCATGTACCTCCCACTTCCTTTGGGTGTATACTCAAGTTACTGGATCATTAGGTAGTTCTAATTTTATTTTGTTTGAGTTTTTTTTCTTATCTAAAAAAATACTAATTACAGAAGTAACATGAAAACACTGGCACTATCATGTCCAAAGGCATTGTTAATTTAAAAACAGAAATTACTTAAATGACATTCCATGAAATTCAAAAGAACCTAATGAATGACCTTTTGTCAGAATGTTTTTTCTAAATTGGGTTCTAAGAAACTTTTTCTCATATTTAAGGATCTTATTTTATCTAATGAGATCTGATCTATCAGATCACCCAAATAAAATGATTCTATGATTCCTTCTTAAACTCTATTTGCAGTCTTGACAAAATGGGAGTTGGAGGAGTACTAGGAGTTTTAATTGATGTAAAAAACATCTATTTTCAATAAACTTTCTACATCAATAATGGCTGGCTTCTACATTTATTTTATGTAAACCTTAAAATGTCTGTATAGTGACTAAATCTGCTGAAAATACCCTGAGAGCCATTGAAACAATTTAAATGGGGAAGGCAACAATATTAGTCAAAATCTCTCTTAGGAGTTGTTCCTTTTGGAGTCTTGAATATGGTTACAAAGAATCAAACTTCAATGTTCTCCCACCTAAATCTCAGGTATTTTCCTGTCTCAGTGGTGGGTTTCTCTCAGCATCCAGTGCAAAGGAGCACAATACCACGGGGTAATTTTTATTTCAAGTTGTAAGAGGCCTGCCTTTTCATTCAAGATAATGGAATTGGTGTCAATGGAATAGATTTGAAAGGCTTGATTCTCTGTTACAGATTTTGTGTTTGTTATTGTCAGTGTCTAAAGAAAACATTTCACTGCTTCAGTAACAAAAACAAATTTGTAAAATGAATTGTATGGCAATTCCTTTAATGGTTTCCAAACTGTTACAATGTGGGAACTGTTGGGGATAGAAAAATAAATTAACAGAACAAATTGCCTGAACTTTCTGATAAAACAAATTTAGATAGGGAAAGACTTGCTTTTTATTTTAATGAGAAGAGCCACAACACAGGGAGAACCTGAAGGGGGATACTAATCAGCCCTCATCCGCCTATGGAGCGTCCTCGGTTGCCACATTTGCACATGAACTTTGGTTCACCTCTGAATACTTTCCAAAATTTACTATTCTCTTATTCACTGTAGTCTAAGTTTAAAAGAAAATTTCCTTCTGCTTAAAATGTGCTATTTATTATCTCCTAGGTTAGCTACTAAACCTTTCACAACTGAGAAAAAAAGTTTCTCTCCTCAGTGAAGCTATTCCCCAGTCCTCCAGGTAGAACTTGATACTCCAGCCTCCATGGTTCTGTACCACCCATGAGAACTAGTGAGAAAACACGGTTACATTTTAATAAATCTTTTTATTTCGATTTGATATCTTCCATCTTTCCCATGATTCTTTCAGAGATTTCTAAATGGAATTAAGGAATGTTTAATGAGTGCACTAGTAAGTGAATGAAGAAAGGAAAAGAATCCTTAAAGTGACAAAAATGAAAACAGACAAAGTAAGTATAAACCAGGAGAGAGAAACATGAGTTTACCAAGAAGAACACTTGGAAACCACTATCATTCATATATATATATATGGAATAGATTTGAAAGGCTTGATTCTCTGTTACAGATATATATATATATATATATATATATATATATATATATAGAGAGAGAGAGAGAGAGAGAGAGAGAGAGAGAGGGGGAATCTTTTCTTAAACAAAAGATTGGCTAAGATGGCAAAGATGGCAAAGAAATGAGAGTCAGAAACAAGCCATAGAACACTGTGGACAAGTACAAGTGATACTAAATAGAGAGGAGGAGAGCCACGTTATCTATCAGAATTGCTGACTCCAGAGGTTGTTGAGTGAAACATTTGTGATAAAATGAGTGGATGCTATTCTGTAGTTGGAGGAGGAAACTCTGTTGTGAATAAATAAGAATGCAGTGTGTTTGAACCTCTATAATGCAGCTAAAGCATTTGAGGGGAATTTGTAGTCTCCGGTATTAGTAATAGAATAATTTCAAAGAAATAATCCATATCCAGAGGCTACTTGTTAAAACTACAAGATTTCAAAAAGAAAAAAAGAATTTTCAAAATCTCTATGCAAAAAGATTTTTTTTAAAATGAAAACTAAAGGAATTAGACTAACTTCAGACTTTTCAAAATTAACATACACTAGTTATGCCAATAATAGGTCAAGATTGTATAGTAACTCAGAAAGGTATTCAAAAGCCAGGTCGTTACAGTAAAATGTTATCTCTTCCTTAGACAGCCTCACACATTTAGACGGCCCTTTCTTCAGCTTACTTACCTTACCTGTGACAGACCCGACTACCAGAGAGGATCCCCAAAACCACGGCCAACAGACAGACCTAAAAACAGACCAGCCAAGATCTTTGGCAAGACTACATATAGGATCAACACAGTACTGCCCATGTCTTAAAAGAGGCTGTAACAGATACAAACAAAAACCCAAAAAGACAAACAAGGCCAACAGATGAGATTCCAGAACAGACCAGAAGGGAGCATATATCTCTAGGTTCTCAAGTCCTGCTTAACCATGCCAGACTCCTACACCAGTGTTGCCACAGATATTCCCACAAATTGGAACCAGATGTTCCTACAAAGAGGAATCAGATGTGTGGAATCAAGGGTCTTGGCATGCATACAGGTGCCTGTGGGGCTTACCAGATGGCCACCATTGTCCAGACTTTACTGAGTTCAGTTTCCTTTTTCTCAAAGTAGACCACAAGGGAGCTACCTTATTGTCCAGGGAAAGAAGGTGGGAGTTCCCCGAAGCAAAAGGAGCTTCAGTTGCTGGGATGGTCCCTGGATCCCTCCCTTTACTCACAGGAACAGTAGTATCTCTGGTTGGATTTGAGACAAACTGACCCATCTCCTAACTCTCCTGCAGTTGGTTCTCAACAGGTTCACCAGCCAACTTGCATGCTTTCTTTGGAAGTGGGGTTGTTTGGAAAGTCAATCCTCTCCAAGAAAATCGGAGTGAGAGCTGCTATTGGGTCCCACTGAGGTTACCAAATTTGTTAACAAAGCTCTGTCCTTGTCCCAGATGCCAATCCAATAATGAAGACATGGTTTTGAGAAAAAGAAAGAGAAGTTTTATTGCTTTGCTAGCAAATGAAAAACAGGGGGATCCTGTTCCAGAAGCTGTGTTTCTGCCCATCAGGGGAAACATGGGGCTTTTAAAGCCGTGATTGGAAGACTATATTCCATCTGTTTCCTATCTGGAGTTGTAATGCACTTGTGGGAGACATCATAGCTAAGATCTTCTGAGGCTGTCTCCCAGGATGAGTTACTTTGTTCCTGTGGTGTGGTGGGTGTGTGCTCAAGGACAGATAACTCTACCTAAAATGGGATGAAAGGTAAACCTGTTTCCCCTGGAGGGGAAGAGATAAGGGAGGAGTGGATGGAAAAGAAGGGAAAGAAAAATATCCTTTTAAAAATAATTCACAATGGCAGAGCAGCAAGGGCTATATTCAAAGCATGAAATGGACCACTGTTACAATATACTATGTATATAATCATATAATATAAGAAAGTTGAGAACAAGTGTAAGTCCTAAGAATAAATTTTTATGGGTTTAATTTACACATTAAAACAAATGTTTTCAATGCAAACTGCAAAATAAAACCTACAATAGAGATTCAGAAAGGCTAAAGCATAAAAGGCTAAACAAATTCTGTCAGGCATAGGAAAACAAAAAGAGAACTGGTTACAATATATATAAAAAGTAAAATGGAAGTCCATAGAAATAGGCATGCCAAAGAAGAACACCTTTTAAGGTGGAAAGCCAGAATCCACAGTGAAAATATAACATATAGTATGATCTTATGCTGATATTTGTGTGCCAATTAACAAAGTATCAACCTTTGTAAAGCAAAATAAGCCCAAAATGCAAGAATTCAGATAAAACCCAGCAAAGAAAGAATATGTTAATGTGGCAATCTCATATTCTTGGTACAAAACAGATCAAGTGGAAATAAATGATACAGAAGTTGTAAACAACACAAGGCAGATCTCAATAACATTGCATATGATGCTCTATACTTGATACTACAGAATGCACATCTATCAAGGACCCAGGAAACATTCAAAGCATGGAGGTATGAGCTCCTCAAGAGATCCAACATCTGAAGACCAGACTAATCAAGCCCATGTACAGCCAAGAAATGTTGCAAAAGTTCCAATTAAATACAGAGGCTTTTGCTCTTTTCTAGAAATACCTCCCCTCTGCTGTACCAATCACAAGCAATTCAGTGGCCATGAGGAGAAACTGAAGGGAAATCACCACCTGCCACTCCACATTAGTCTGTGTTTCAAAGCATAAATTAAACCTTGACTCAAAGTGGTCAAAAAGTTTATAAAAATAACAATTTAAAGGAGATCAAACTAGTGATTTATACTGCTTAAAATGTAATTTCTAGAATATGCATGAGATAGAGTTTATAAAATTATTTGAGCCAGATGTGGTGGTTCATGCTTGTAATTCCAGAGGCTCACAAGGCTGTGGCAGTAGGATAGCCAGCCTCAGCAACCTAGCAAGGCTCGAGCAGCTCAGTGAGACCCTGTATCTAAATAAAATATAAAAAGGGCTGGGGATGTAGCTCTGGGGTTAAGCACCCTTGGATTCAATCCACAGTACAAAGATAGACAAAAAAATAAAACCAAAAACACAGTTATTTGAGAAAGAAAAAAAAAAAAACTTTAAATTATATATTCCACCATGTTTTGAATGTTTCATATATTTGTTACACATTTAAGTGTTTCAAGTAAGTAAGTGCAGAGATAATTTTAATATTAGTGAAATTAAAATTAGTTGTACTTTGATAATTTTTTGGTAAATTGAATATAGAAATTGAAAACAAATTAGAAATCTGCTATGATGCCACATATCTTGTGTGGAAGACGAAGTTCTGCATTGAAAAAAAAAGTACATATGGCATGAAAAGAACATATTTTAAAAAACACTGAAAATTTTGAAAATTATTTAATATTTTAAAATTTTAATATCCCTCTGATCAAGGTAATATGGTGTACACTGATACAATTAGATTTTCTATATGTGAAGTTTGAGTTAACTGAGTCTCATCTAGGAGATATTAAGGAGTTGAATGCATATATCTGGATATTGGGAAAATATAGGTAAAGGACCCTTGATTCCAAGGGTTATGATTTAAATGCAAGAGTTTGATTAATTCATAGGGTATATGGAATTGGAAGAGAATAGGCCCAGGAAGGAAACCCAACAATACTGTGTGTTGAATGCATCAAGGTAGTCTATTAAATTTTGAATAAGATAAATAAGCAATATATTATCTCCTAAGATTTTCCCCATAAAACAGCAGCATAAAATAACACTATTAGTAATGTTTTGTTTTCTCCTTTTGATGTTTATGTTTTGGCAGAATCTTTCTTACTCCATATAGTTACCTTAAATCCAGTGAATGAATTCAATGTGTGAATGTCTAGATAGCTAATTAAGTCTTTTGTGTGTTATGGAAAAACCCAGTACCAAATATCACTCATTATAGGGAAAACAAGTTTACTGCTGGAATGTGGGAGAGCTGTGAAACATTTAGGATAAATTCCTGAAGATAAAATCTGTAGTAGATATTTTGTAGTTTTATAGAAGTCTTACTGCAGATATTGAGTATGATTGGAAGTTAGAGAATAAAATGTTCTAGATAGGAAAAACAAACAAACAAACAAAAAAAACCCCAACCTCCCAATTCCAGCTACTACAATGAAATTGAGGGTCTTTTGTGTATTTGGGACTGGGAGACTCTTGGTCAAGTTGTGTTAACTAGCTTCCACATCAGAGCTAAGGGACAAACCCTGATGGAACATGATGAGCTACAGTCACAATCTGTGGTGACTAAACTTACATATGATGTTAGCTACTTTTATGGTGTCCCACAGTCACATGGATTAGAACTGACTAAGAATACAACTTAGTGTTGCTCACTAGCTCTCTCCTTAAGTCACACCTCCATCCCTGCTGGGGATTAAACTCAAGGGTGCTCTACCACTGAGGCACATCCAGAGTCCTTTCTATGATTTAGTTTAAGACAGGGTTTCACTAAGTTGCTCAATCTTTCCTCCACCTTGTGATCCTCCTTCCTCAGCCTCCCTGTTGGGATAACAAGTATATGCCCCCACACCTGACCTGTATTCAACTTTAACCAGATCGATAAAGAGGAATGTAGATACAATTTGCAGGTGAAGTTTGAGTTTCATCTAGGAGATATTACTTTGCCTTGATTTCCTTTATTTCATTCAAGACCACATTGAAAAGCAAGAAAAAAAAATGGAAGAAAGAAAAAAGAAAAGTTAAAACCAATAATAATAATAATAATAATAATAATACCCACCTCTTCCTGTAAAATGGATGTGCCTTTACTTCAGGGTTTCGCTTTGTTTTGCATTTTCTTCCTCTTGGTATCCTGTGTTTCTAAAATTCACTTACAGAAACAAAAGACATGTGAATAAAGAAGAGGATCAAGAGAGCTGGGATCCAGTTGGTCTCTGGACTAGGCGATGGAGTGGGAGTCAGGACTGAGTAGCTAGCTGTGTTTACCTCTCACAGCTGGCCCACTCTGGCAATACCAGTACTAACCCATTCAGGACAACCGCACCTGGTTTTTTTTTGTTGTTGTTGTTGTTTGTTTGGTGAGCAAACAAGTTAGTACTCAAGCTTTCCACCACTGAAAATTCTCAGTACATTTTTTTTCTAACTAATTTCATCTTGTTTGAAATATGAATGAAAAATTAGCAATGAAGATGAAAAAGATTGACTTATTATTTAGTGCAAATTAATCTCTTAAAACTAAAAAAAGTAATTAAAAATAAAAAGAAATAATCTAAATATCATAAAATCTGTATTATCAAGAAACACCTTCATTATTTTATAAACATCTGACACTGATGTATAATTTGAAAAAAAATTTTCCAGAAAATTTTGCATTGTAATTGTCACACACAAGTAGATAATTTAAATCTAGTAAGTTTTAAATTTTGGTTAAAAAACAGTTATTATTATTAATTTTGAAATAAATTTAGACTATTCTCAGAAATCCTTACTTGGACAATTTTTTTGCTAAGTGATCTAACTCATCCCTAAGTCCTAAAAATGATCAGCTTGCCTCACATTTTATTAGTAGTAAGCACAACGATTTGCATAACATTCAAAAGAATTAATAAAAAGATGATTGGAAGTTAAATTTGAGGCCAAATACCATCCACATGAATATCTTTCCCTCAAATGGGCAGCGAGATCACTATACTTCTAACAGCTGAAATATTCTGTCAGATCTTTAGCTCTAAACCACCCAGTCACTTTTACTTAGATTAATGGAAAAAGCTCACTTGAAAGTGAGCTCTGCTTAGAATTTTGATCTGACAAGATGCTTTCTCTGCAGTGGATTTTGGATTAGCTGATGTACAGTCTTTTAATTTTCAGCTACATTATCTACAAAAGCAATAATTTTGATTGAATATTTTAAATGAGGCCAGAAAACGACTTTGTATACTTTTCATTACTGAATATGCATAATTTTTATTCTCTCGGCAAATCCTTCAAAGAATCACCGAATTAATGCTTATCCTGCTCATTTGGTTTTACTCTTTTGGGAAAGAGATGGTAATGGGTATGTGTATTTTTCCACCAGTAATATAGCCCATAAATGGAAACCTTTTTATAGGTTAGTAAGCAGATATGCACATATAAAAATGTAGAATTATCCATTTAATTGATTGAAATATTAACATTTTTAAGCATACATAATGTTTTACTCTCTAAAGATCAAATGAATCACTCATATATACCTATGAATTTCACATGTATAAATTTCATGTATATATATATATATATATATATATATATACACACTGTATGTGTCATGTATGTATATATGAAACATAAAATGTATACTTCTCATATATAAAACATACCTATACAAATTCCATCAACAGAAAAATTATCAAATGAATTTTACACTACATTCATTTTGTGAAAATTTATGTAAAACTTTTCTAGATTAAATATGCCTTTAATTCTGAGTTTGAAATTTGTTTGCAGTGTAATAGCAGAGGAAAACAAGGTACAATGTAGTCTAATATTCTTCTATGGTCTAATCTTCCAACAAAGTTGTTTGAAATGTTTCAACAGTGAGTATAATAATGAAGATTTGTATCATATGTGTAATGTCAGAAAATCAGAAGACATCCCAGGTATTCCAACACAGAGATCTAGAGATAAATTCTCCTTCAGTAGGAGATTTGAAGCTTAAGAAAGCATCCAAGTGCCCAGGGGAGTAGAGGTCAGTGAAGTGTCTTTAGGCATCGTCAGCCAGAGGTTCCCCAGAACTTATGTGACATGGTTACTCTATGAAGAACTCCTCACTGATATTCTCAATCTGCAGAAGTGGAGAGGAAATTTACCAGCCTCAATGAAATTGTCCATTTGTCCTGAGTGCATTCATAATCTCACCCGGCAGCTTTACCCCTCTTTCTTTACTAGCCCATTGAACTTCACTGGGTAGCTGACAAAAAAATGACTGATAATCATAAGCCAAATTGATCCTTCTGCTTAGATCAATGGTGCCATGCACATTGGACATCAATCCAAATCCTTTGGAGACGGTCCTTATGACACTTAAATTTATGCACAGCTTGAGCTCATTGTCCTTGGGCTCATGTCTTTGCTCTTGTTGATTTATAATTTCTGATTATCTGCTGAGGTTACCTCCCTCCTGCCATCGGGAAAGCTCTTTACATTAGAAGGGTAGTAGAGCTCAATGGCTGTTTGACCATGCACCTAAATTTTTAATTTATCTTATTAAATTCCTTATAAAAACTTAATATTTTATTCCTTAAGAAGTATATAAGTGAATCTTTAATTTTATATATTTATATTTTCCTATATATGGATATTCTCAGGTACTATAGTGAAGTGTTTTCAATTCTATAACTTGTGAGTCCCTTCAATATCCCTCCTCTCATCTATATAACCCAACCATCTTTGTCATCACTTCTTTTAAAACAAACCTTCTCCATGTTATACAAATCTGTGTGCCTTCTGTTTCTAATATGAATATAACATGTCATAGATTTTCCCTGGGGTGATGTTATGAATTCCATTTTGAACTTTTTAAACTCTTGAATCATCCTTGCAGTCCTAGCATTAACGTAAGTTTGATACATTAGTTTATACGAATTTGACATCATGTGCTAGTATTATTCCAGCCACCTCAACAGAACTCACCCTGAGGACCCAGGGGTTGAATTAACCATGCCTGGTCCACCCGCCCCAGCAGGGGGGCTCACCTCTGCATCTTCAGTTTAAGCACAGTGACCAGCCTAGGACAGGTGCCAGCATATAAAACATGGTTTGCTAGTATTTTCTTTGGGATTTTGCCTCTGCACTTGTGAATATAATGACAATGAAATGTTATTATTATTATTTGATAATTCAATGCCATGATTCAATTATTTGATAATTCAATGCCATGATTATTATTGATCATAATAGTTTCTTAGAATGAAGTATTTCTATTTCTCCATGTGGTGGCAATTTTGACCCCAAATTTACTTAATCAAGTCTTAAAATTTAATATACATATTGAATTTAAAGAAAGAGAAGAGGTGAGAGAGAGAGAGAGAAAAGGAAGATATTTTCTTGAGAGCTTGGGTCAGGTCCAGAAAAACCTGAAATTTCAGTGATGGATGAGCTGCACATTGCTTCTATTTTTGTACATATATTCCTTTTCAAATAAGAATGATTTTTTAAAAAATATAGTGGTTTTTGTTTGTTTGTTTGTTTGTTTTACCCTCTGGGACATGGTGACTTAAAAGAGATACACATGGTTTTCTTGATTTAGTAGTGCTCTATAAATAAAAATAAAATTGTGTTGGTTAAGCATAAAACTTGATATAAATACTAAAATCATTTTTTTTGTTGTTGTTTAACTGTAATTTTCTAAGTTTTTGAGCTTAAGTTTAACTGGTACATCAGGCCACATAAATTGTACAGATTTATGGGGTGCCATGTATTGTATTGACATGTGAACACATTGTATGAAGTATGAAGTTTAACTCAGGTTATACATGTCTCTCTCCCTACTTATCACTTTTGTTCTGGGGAAACTTTCAGAATCCTTACATTAGGTTTTTGACTTATACAGTGAATTGTCAACATCTTTCGTCACCCATCTGTGCAATAGCATACCGGAACTTCCTGCTCTTACCTCACATATTGGTCAACCTTTCCTGGTCTCTTCCTAGTCCTGATCTACTCCTAGGAAATGCTCACAGCTGTTGGGAGGTATTTTAAAGTCAAAACTGCTTTTGAAAGTCTTCTTACCTTAATTTTTTTTTTTTAGAAATAAAGAGCCACTGAATAGTTAGAATTTTTATCCTTTATTTTTCAAAGTTATTTATCAGTTGAATAATACCACTCATATCAAGACTTTTTAAAATAATCATCCTAATTACAAGCTAATTTTTGTGGAACTTGCCAGTTCAAGAGAATTCTACCTGATTTAGGTTTATCATAAAATATTGTAAAAGCATTATCCCTTTTAGAAGGAAACAGCAGAGATACTATTATCAAACATTATACCTCTTATAATTTAGATAATTTAATTGGTGAAATGCACTATTACTTATTAGGGAAACCAATCAATTAACTTATCTCTGCAATATCTCTATTCTGTTTATACATCCTGATTTTTGATTTTTTCATGTCTTCTATTAAAATAATATAGTTGAATTTTTATTTTGTTTTTTTCTTATTCTTTTTATCACTGCTAATAGTGTGAAATATGCTGTGTCTAATAAAAAGTTGACACCATTGACTAATAAAATTAATTGAAATAATGTCCTACCCAAATTCAGCCACACTAAATATAAAATTATGCTTGCATTAAGATGCTTCTGATCTTATAAGTCACAAATTTGTACATTTTACCAAAAAATACATCTTATAAAATATATTTTATTGCTCCAATAGTTTGACAATCTAGTCATTTCACAACCAATGATAAAAATAACTGTTAATAATATTTAGCCTTATTGGGGAATGATTGGGATATGTAAAATGTGTACATTGCCAGTATAATTTCCATGTTATAGAGCTCCTTCAAGCTTTGTTTAAATCTCTGTCTACATATAAAACACACATACTAATACAAACAAGGAACACTGCTAAAAAAAATACCAAAGAAGAATGTCATTGTGACTTCAAAGAGGTAAAATTTATGGAATTTAAGGACGTGACATATGTGGGTACAAATAAGTAAGAATACTAACTCTATCCAATCCATTAGACCCTGCATCCATCACGTTGGTAAGACACTTAAATTCTCATAGTTTCTTCTTTGAGTATTTAGGTATTTATACATATACAAGCATGCATTCGATATTAATAGAGATATAAATGTGGCTATAGATATACAGGGAGTTATTTGGAGAATGAGCTTATCCAAGTTCCTTCAACATAAAAAAAAAAAGTCCTCAAAAAATACAAGCAATTATTATGCATTGATTACCTCACTCATGGACCCACCAAGACATAAAAATGAAGTAGTAAAGTGAAGAGGGATAGTCTAACAAGACCCATCACTTCTGACTCGAACTACCCCATGCTTGTGTGAGGCGAACACTGGTGACTGTTGGAGCTCTGAGAAAGCGTAGTCAAGGAAGGAACATATTTTGAAGCAATTTTTCTCTCTAGTAATGGCATTCAGACCTCACTGGAGAAGTTGGATGAAAGCCTCCTTCTATGGCAATGATATTTGCTGGGCTTCCCAGGACAGAGAGGGCCCAAGATTGTTGGGCAATCCTGGGTGCAGACAGGCAAGCCAAGTTTGGTGAATAGGCAGGTGGAGAGAGTCAGGGAGCTGAGAGCACTGCTGCATGACATATGGGTGGGGAGCTGCAGGGCTGTGGGACACCACGGCTGACAGGTGGTGTGCATCCTGTCCTGTTAGAAGCCTGGTGGTGCAGCTGGAGGCCCAGGGTGCACATGTCTGTGTCATATCACACATTTTAGGCAAGGTGGAACCCAGAGAGACAATTTCCATTTTTTCTGTGGTGTAAACTCTATAAAATGAATATCATCCCATCACACTGGCCATAATCCTTGCTGGAATCTTTCCTACAGGCGCTGCTTTACCTCCACCCCACTTTTTGCTTTCCATGAGATGTTTTTGTTCACCCCTTTATACTTTATATTGATAGAGATCCCAGGTCTTGCCAACACCTTTTATGTTAGAGTTAAATGGTACAGACTCACATTTCAACTGTGTTGTCAAAAGGAGCCTGACTGTTATAAATGTGCTGTGAAGATCTATCATATTCCATGGTACATGATAAAACTCTGGATGCTAGGATAGGATGCTACATTGTAACACCCCGCCAGTGTTTTCCATAGCAGCACCTTTAGAACAGGAGGCAGGACCAAGGCTGTTATGACTGTGTGAACAGGGGCGTAATGCATGACCCATCTGTCTTGTTCGACACCAGTACTGTATCTCTGCTTTCCAACACAGCCTACTGATGCTCTGGGGTCCTGATCTCTGCATTGTTGAAATAGCCAGGGAAACCGTATATTCACCTCAGTCAGAATGGACTACTTTAAGCAGACCTTAAATTCAATCTTTTTTTTTTTTAATATTTTTTAGTTGTATTTAGACACAATACCTTTATTTTATTTATTTATTTTTATGTGCTGCTGAGGGTTAAACCCAGGGCCTCACACATGCTAGGTGAGCACTCTACCGCTGAGCTATGACCCCAGCCCCCACATTTAATGTTAATGATAAAGAAAATGTTCCTCATGCATTTTAATTAAGAGGTGAGAAGCTGATCCCCAAAAGGAGTGAACAGGGATTTAAAGGACATGGGTTCTTTCTGCTTTGAATATGTGACTCTGAATTAGTCACTCACTACTCTCAGAACTAATTTTCTACTCTCTAAATTAGATTTGATGATTTCTGAAATCTACTAAATACAAATTGTAAAAGTCCTATAAAATATTTCATGTAAATTGTAGTAAGAAAGCCAAAGCAATTAGGATAAGATGTAAGAAATTAAGATTCACTACCTTAATTATCTAAATTTCATAACCCCATCAAGATTTAGCTATAAATACATAGTCCTTTTTAACTATGCTAATCCAATTGGCAGAACAAAACCTTGGTGACACTGAATCGCTGACAGAGAAGTTGAGAAGAGAAAAGAAAAAAAAAAAAACTTAGTATTCAAGTCATTCAGTGACTTCAAGGTCAACTGCCCATCAATGCTTGGCAATGCTGCCTGAAAACGGTACTTGTCATCTTCTAGAGTTATTCTACCTTTTGCTGAAAACTAGTTTGAACTGTTCTGTGCATCTCAACTTTCATAATAGCATTTCTGCTAGTACAGAGATTGAATTTATTAAGTGTATTCACAGTTTTGTGTGTGTGTGTGTGTGTGTTTCATTGACTATTTCACATTGTGGTCTTGATGGCTACCTTTTCCTTTCATAAGCAGGTTGGTGAATATTATGCTCATTTAACAAAAAGAGATGCTGAGCACAAAGATGCCTGACCAAATTTATATAATAAGTAACTAAAAAAAAAAAAAAGATACACGATGATAACAGGTATTGGGAACTAAGGCTTGGAGGAAGACATACCAAATTTAGACTCTGACTAAATAAATAATGTAAATTAAATGTAAAATAATGAGAAAATAACTTACATTTAGGCCCCAGATATCTTATATGAAAAATAAGCATAATAATGGAACCAATGTCAGGAAGCTGTAGGTATTAGAGAACAGATTGGATAGGAAAGCCATTAGAAGTAGCAATAAATATTTTGGGGAATTGCTGTTCACATTACTTAAAATTGATGTTTATGTAGTAGTCATCTCCTTATCTGGAGATCTGGAGCTGCTAGGGCATCCTTCTCCAGCCCAAGGGTCTCTAGTGCAGAAAGGAACAACTGTATTGTGGTGGGGATGATCAGCTAGGTCACTTGGACATGTCAACAACTTCTTCACACCTCAGATTTTTGAAATGCAATTGAAATATTAATGCTTCCTTTCATTAGCTTTATGAAAATTAAAGGAAATATTAATTTGCTAATATGTTTTGAGTGATGATATTACAGTTGTTGAAAAAGGAAGAGGAATATTCAGGTGGTTTAATCAAATGTTCTCTTGGAAATTTATAAAATATTGCTTGCACACAACTGATCTTATGTATAATTGTAGTTAATGCATATAGTTGATTTAAATATTGAAGGAATAAATTCCAGCAGCTAAAGTAAATGTATGATAAGTTTATTTCTCTTCTAAAAATGCTTAACTCAATGTACAATTGTATTATTTTATTTTACAGTTGGAATACATATTAATGACTCATCATATCACCCTGTTTAACGACTAATTTATTTGTACTAAAACATAATTATCAATTTTTTAATGTGTTTACATATTTGTTGTCATGTAATTGAACTCTTAAGAGAGAGACCTCATTTTGATTTCCTTTGGTTTGTTTCATAGATTTATTTGGGCAGTGCTAATAGATACATGTGAAAACATTACAGGCTTTCAGTATTAATAGAAAGAATGAGGGAGAAACAAAGAGAGATAGACCAAGAAAGAGACAAGCAGAAGGGGAAAGTAGAAGAGGGAGTGATATAAAATTGGCATTAAAATAAAATTTTAGGGGCTGGAGATGTGGCTCAAGCGGTAGCACGCTCGCCTGGCATGCGTGCAGCCCGGGTTCGATTCTCAGCACCACATACAAACAAAGATGTTGTGTCCGCCGAAAACTAAAAAATAAATATTAAAAAATTCTCTCTCTCTCTCTCTCTCTCTCTCTCTCTCCATCTCTCACTCTCTCTTTAAAAAAATAAAATAAAATTTTAGGAAAATATTAAGGACAAAAAGGTCATAATAGAATGCAAGATGTAAACATCAAAATAAAACACAAATATATTAACACACACATAATGGCTCCATTTTGTAGAACAGGTGCTTATGCACTCAGGTTTGTGTATAATTATGGAAAAAGTTAAAGTTTAATATATCAAACATAGAGTTTTCCATTTAATTTGCAATAATGATTAAATCCTGATTTTTCTTTTAAACTTTTTAGATATTCTGAATTTTCTATTAATGCAGAAAGCCTCACATTCATAAACAAATTAGAAACAATCTAAATTTGCATTAGTATTAGGCTAATTTTACTCATCATTCATCTGTATACTCTGAATCTAGGATCATGACTTTTACAGTTTCTACTCTTTAATACATGCAATGTTAAAATAACTTTAATATATATTAGAGGTGAAAAATAACCTGAGGTCAGGAAACTTATGTTTTGTTTGTTTATTGTTTATTTATTTTTTAGTGAGAGAGCAGAGCTCAGAGTGCCAGACACGGATCCTAGAGTTTTCCAAGATTGTGGAAGAGTAGAGACTGATTTTCTGGCTGTTCTATGACGTGAAACCAGAAAAGCAAACAGGCAGCTTCTCAGCAAGGTGGATGAAAAAAAAGAAGTGGGGAGGGATTTACTGGGATTTAATACTGGACATTCAAACCAGAGAGGGGACATGGAAGGTTGGATTTGAGAAAATCAGGAAGAAATCCCCAGTGACACCTCTGCTGCCAACTTCGAGAGGTAGCACCCAGAGCAGTGCCTCCAGGAGCAAAGTGGATGGTGAAGGGAATTACAGGAACCTGCATTTTTAGGAGAACTGAAGCTCTTCTGGGTTAGAAGAAATCAGAGATCAAAGACACTCCCCAGCTAAACTGAAAGGCAAGCTGCACAGGATCCTTGTTGCAAAAGAAACCACCTCTCTTGCAGCTGCCTTCAGAGGACAGAGGAAAGGACCATTTTGCAGCCACACTGCCAGGGCCTTCACCTGGGGAAACCAATTCCTGGTAAACCCGAATTTGGCCCCAAATTCAGGCCTGCCAAACCCGCCCTTCATGACAGAAAGTGAACCTAAGTGGCCACAAGAAAATCAAACATGGAGAGGGGTCAACTCAGAGGAATACTGGTCATAGGAACCCACCAAGCTCCCTTCTCCTCATCCCACCTGGCCACTTGCAAGACCAGCTGAGAGAGACGCACCTGGCTGGGAATTCAAAAGTGTCCGGAGGGAGAGATTGAGTTTGGAGAGTGAACCTGCAATCAGGAAAAGTGGGGTCCACAAGTGACAGAAGGAACATAAAACTTGGCTGCTCTCCCATATGTGTGGAACCCAGGGGAGATCCCCAGGGTGCAGACTTGCAGCATGAAATAGCAACTGCTGGGCCCTGGGGATGTGCTGATTAAAATCTTCACACCCATCTGCATTCAAAGAAGAACCTGGACAGGACCTAAGCCTAAAGCCCACGTCCAGGAGTTCCACCTACAGAATTCAATCACCCACTCCAGTATTCCCACCCTGAGGGTGGAGCAGACATCACTAACCAGGCCACCCCACCTAACACTGCTGAGAAGAGAAGCTGTGAACGTTTTGAAATCCAGTGGAAACTGTTCTTAGCTTTTCATCCAGATTTTTATTTTTTAAATTTTTCTTTTGTCTTTTCTCTGTTTATTGTGACTTCATGGTTCATGGACACTTATAAATATTAATATTTGTTTCCTTTCTAATTTCTGGAATTTTTGAAGACTTCCATATTTTTCATGGATCAGTATGTTGAGAACTAGAATGTTTGACTAA
Source organism: Callospermophilus lateralis (assembly GCF_048772815.1). Classification (NCBI taxonomy): domain Eukaryota; kingdom Metazoa; phylum Chordata; class Mammalia; order Rodentia; family Sciuridae; genus Callospermophilus; species Callospermophilus lateralis. Next base: position 9,677,218 of record NC_135321.1, read on the forward strand.
TATATATTTACTTTTGTTTGTATTTTTTAATTTTTACATTTATTTTTAATTTAAAAATCTTTTACTTTATGTATATTTTTTATTTCACTTATCTGTTTCTCTTGATTTTATTTTTCTCTTTTATTTTACTAATAACCAATCTCTATTTTTCTCTGTTTCACTCTTCCTTTAATTTTTTACTCATATTTTTACTCCTCCTCCCTCATAATCATCATATCCTAAGTGATATCCAATATCACTTCTCTTCTCTTCCTGTCCTCCATTCTAAATTGTAAACCCATTTGTAAACTTATTGTGACAATTAACATTGTAGATTTCATAGCAAGAGCTATTTGGTTTAATGCTGTATATTGTTTGCATCTATTGTTGTTATTATCTGCCTCCCCCTAAATTTTGAGGTGCCAGAAACCATAAGGGGCATTATAAGACCACAAAGTAGAAACTCTTCTACCTCAGATGCATTCTCTTAGATGAATAGACACACAAACAACATAAAAAAGCAAGGTAACAAATCACCCCAAACAAACCAAGAAACTTGGTAACAGAATCCACTGATACCACAGTTCAAGAAATGTCAGAGAAGGAGTTTAAAATGTTCATAGTCAAACAGATCTGTGAAATAAAGGACAATGTAAAGATGAAATCAGAGAGAAAATACAGGAAGTAAAAGACCACTTCAAAAAAAGAGATAGAGATTATGAAAAAAAATTAAGCAGAAATCCTCAAATAAAGGAATCAATAAACCAAAATAAAAATTCAATGGAAAATTTCACTAAAGACTAGGCCATTTGCAAGACAAAATTTCAGGCAATGAAGACAAAATATATAATTTCAATAATGAATTTGACCATGTAGAAAAAAATGTTAAGAGAGCTTCCAAGAAATATAAGATAAACTCAAAAGATCTAACTTAAGATTATTGGGATAGATGAAGGCTAAGAGATACAAAAAAAAAAAAAAAAAAAAAAGAATGTACAATCTTTTTTTTTTTTTTTTTTTTTTTTGCATTTTGGAAGATATATTTTTCAAAGAGCATCATTGAACAATCTTTTCAATAAAATAATATTAGAAAATATCCCAAACCTAAAGAATGAAATGGAAGATCAAGTACAAATGGCTTACAGAACCCCAAATATACAAAATTACACCAGGCCCACAATAAGACATATTATTATGAAAATGCCTAAAATACAGAATAAGGATACAATTTTAAAGAGAAAAATGACTGGTCACATTCAGAGGGAAATGAATTCAGATCTCATCTGCTTTCTCAACCAATACTCTTTAAGCTAAGAGGTCTTGAAATAATATATACTAACCTCTGAAAGAAAGTGAATGCCTCCCTAGAATATTATACCCAGCAAAATTAAGCTTCAGAAATGACAATAAAATAGAAACACTCCATTATAAACAAAAGTTAAAAGAATTCACAACTAAAAAGCCTACACTACAAAACGTAGTCAATAAAATAATTTATGAAAAAGAAATAAAAGTGAAAATCATCAAAGAGAGAAATTACACTAGAATAATAATCAGTGAGAAAGTAATTCAAATTAAAAACCAGAAATAAATCAAAATAATGGGGTATAAAAAATCATTTCTCAATAATAACATTTAAAGTTAGTGGCCTAAAGTCATCAATCAAAAGACATAGACTAGCAGATTAGCATAAAAAACAAGACCCTATTATATTCTGTCTCCACAAAACACCTTGTAGGCAAGGACAACCACAAACTGAAGGTAAAATGATGGGAAAAAACATATCATTTACGTGGGGCTTGTACACAGCAGGGATATCTATTATATTAGATAAAGTGCACTTCAAGCTATAGTTAATCAAAAGGGACAAGAGGGACAAAAAAGGACATTTCATAAGCTTTAAGGGAATTATACATCAACAAGATATAACAATCATAAATATTTATGCCTCAAACAATAAAGCATCCACATACAACAAGAAAACACTTCTTAATTTTAAGAATCAAGTAGATCACAAGACAATAATACTGGGTAACTTTACACACATCTCTTACCACTGGATACACCTTCAAAAAAGAAACTAAATAAAGAAGCTATAAAACAAAAATACATTAATAATTTAGATTTAACAGACACATAAAGAATATTTTATCCATCAGTGACTGAATGTAATTTCTTCTCAACCGTCCACAGATCCTTCACTAAAATGCACACTATCTTAGGACGTAAAGCATTTTTTAGCAAATGCAAAAAAAAATTCAGATAATACTTTGCATTTTATCAGACTATAATGAAATGGAATGAAAAATCAATGATAAAAGAAAAAAAATAATAGCTATACTAATACATGGAAAAAATAGAAGCTATGCTAACACTAAATAGTACACTATTGAAAGATCAATGAAGAGCAGAATAAATTTGGAATAAAATTTTTTAAAAAAAGTAAGATCAAGAATCCATAAATGGGATGGTATCAAATTAAAAAAGCCTCTTCACAGCAAAGGAAATAATCAAGAACATTAAGAGAGGGCCTACAAATGGGAGAAAAATTTTGCCACTTGCACTTCAGATAAAGTATTAATCTACAGGATATATAAAGAACTCAAAAATCTTAACACCAAAAAACCAAATAACCCAATCAATAAACGGGCAAATGAAGTGAACAGGCACCTCACAGAAGTAGAAATATGAATGGTTAACAAATATATGATAACATGCTCATCTCTAGAAATTAAGGAAATGCAAATTAAAATCACACTGAGACTCCATCTCACTCCAATCAGGGTGTCAATTATTAAGAATACAAGTAACAATAAATGCTGGTGAGGATGTGAGGCAAAATGTACACTTATTGATTGTTTGTGGAACAGCAAATTGGTACAACCACTCTGGAAGGCAGTATAGAGATTCCTGAGAAAACTCAGAATGGAACCATCATTTGACCCAGTTATCCGGTTCCTCAGTTTACACCCCAAAGTCTTAAAATCAGCATACTACAGTGATGCAGCCACATCAATGTTTAAAGCACCTCAATTCAAAATAGCTGATCTATGGAACCAACCTGGGTGCCCTTCACAGATGGATAAAGCAATGTGGTATATATACACAATGGATTGTTATTCAGCCTGAAAATAGAATGTAATTATGACATTTACCAGTAAATGAGTGAAAATGGGGACTTTCACGCTCACTAAAATAACCCAGTTCCCCCAAAACCAAAGTCTGAATGTTCTCTCTGATGTGTGGATGCTAAAACACAATGCAGTTGGGGAGACTAGAAGCCCATTGAATTAGACAAAGGAAAATGGAGGTAAGGGAAAGAGGTATGGGACTAGGAATGACAGCAGAATGAATTGGACATAACTTTTCAATAGTCATATATGAATACACGGTCAGAGGACCTCCACATCATGTTCAACCTTAAGGATAGGATCCTAATTAGAGTAAATTATACTCCATGTATGTATAATATGTCAAAATACATTCTACTGTCAAGTATATCTAAAAAGAACAAATAAAAAATGGAAAAAAAAAAGGTCACAAATCCTTGATTTCTTAGACAACTAAGCAAATTTCAGCATTTCCTAAAAATGCAGCTAGATTACTACTTCATGCTCCCAGGCTTCCATTTGCTCTCCTGCACTGTTAGAGTTGTTTGGGGCAAATATGTGCTAGTAGATATAGGATCTGAGAACTGCACTTCACTCCAAAGGAACAGTAAGCAGTTGAAGCCAGACCCACCGCCCACTGCACAGCGCTGAGCATGGCCAAATCCCCCACATGCATTCTTTTGACCACATCCCTATAACCAATTAACAATTTCTCCTTTCAGAATATTTGTATTGACTGCTCACTGTGTATAATGAAACTTCCAAGATTCTGGGAGAAATAGTTTATAGATTATAATGTAACCTCTCCTCAGAGTTATTGTAATTTTTCACTTCTATTAGCCAATGAAAAACTAATGAAGAATATCTAAATCTTTTTAAACTTTGCACAAATATTATCTGATTTTATTTATTTGTTGGTACCAGGGATTGAACCCAGTGGTTCTTAGCCTCCAAGGCACATCCCCAGCCCTTTTATTTTTTTATTTTTTTTTAAGGTAGGATCTCACTATGTTGCTGGTTCTGAAATTGTGTGATCCTCCTGCCTCAGCCTCCCAAGTCACTGGGATTACAAGCATGCACCACCATGCTGCCCCTGATTTTATTTCTAATGTTTTCCTCATAGGATTTTCAAAATAAGGTTCTTATGATGCACTTTCACAAGCGCACACACTCTATGTTCTCTGTTACTTCCAGAAATGTCCCTACCCCATTTGGAAGATGCTTGCTCATATTAACACACTACTGTTAAATTTTTTATTTTCCCCCATCAGAGTGAATACATTTTAATATTTGTCCCATTGCACATTAGTTACAATTCCATGATTATATGTTTTTCATGTGACCTGGACTTAGAATTACTTTCTAAGCAAGATTGCTCCTTGAATTACACATCACAATAGAGATGTTACAGTGTTCACACTTTCATTTATCACCATAATTAGAACATTGCCTTAGGTGCTGTGTGGTGTTGCATGGATGCCCTGGAGTGACTGGATGACTAAATGACTGGGACCACCAATAGTGCCTCTGACTCTAAGGACAGGTGGGGTTCCAGTACAGTATCAATGCTTCAGACATTGTCAGTGCTCAATTTCCTAGATCACATGACTTTTTGAATTTCTAGCAGTGATGATGGAAATTGAATAAACAATATAATGTAAACCAAGCTAAGGGGAACGATTAGATAAAAGATGAATAAATGAGAAATTTAACAACCGTTAGGGGAAAAAAAAATGTGCCCTAAGGGCTGACAAAGTGACCTGTCCTGTGTGCCTGGGTTTGGATCATGACACAGATATCATCCAGAAATTAAACTGAGTTGCTCATTTAAAACTGGCAACAGAAAAGTGATTTATTAGAAATAATTAAAAGACTTTCCGTATTATAGTTTTTTATATCATAATGAGCCTATTATTCTTTGCTGTATAAATTTACTGAACCTCTGTGGCAGGCAAACAGAAAGACAATTAAAATTATAGTTACAATGGAGCGAGGGTGATGAGTTTTTCCTCAGTAAATGTTACAATATATTTTGTAAATTATTCAGATTTTTATAGTTATAATCATATTAATGGTTGACAATTACATTTTTAAGATGTTAATAAAAACCTGTATAAAATGTGGATAATGAAATATTGTACTTAAAATCATGGACTTTCAAGTTATTCCTTATAGTTTTATATCTTAGTTATGTAATTTATTGTTCTGTAACTTGGGAAGTGAAATATCATTTCTTTAGCTTTCTCATATATAAAGTGGGACTAATAATTTCAGCACCCTGTCGGGACTCTCTTGAAGATTAAGGTCTATATTATGAAGAGTTTTCAACATATGACTGAACTTTAACCTGTGTCTAATTAATAGCAATTTCCATAATAGTAAATCAAGTTTATTATTAGATAAACAAAACAAAACTTAGGGTATCCAGATTCAAGACAACATGAAGTTAAACCTTAACTTCTGTACTTCAAAAAAAAAATCACATAAAAATCAAAGTAACAAATACATAATATCAAAAGAAATAGATAAATGAAGGCAAGGAAACTCCTAACAAACCAGACGCTCTCAGAAATTTTACTAGGTAGTAAAAACAGATTCAAATTATAGGGAAGACTATAGTTGCTGAGCACCCAACGAGATAAAGGAAGAAAAGCCTGCCTTAAACTCAGTGCAAGTCTCTCTGGACAGCAGAAGGAAATCCCTGGACCCAGAAGTGAGGGAGCTGCCCACATGGTCTGGTCACCAGTGGGCAGTGATTCAAGATTTTTCTTTTGAATCTACTTCAGGAACCTAATGCAGAGTGCCATGCTTACAAATAACAAGTTCCTCCTTCGCTTACCTTTTAAGTGTCATATTAAGCACATGTGTTGGCCATTTGTGTGTCTTCTTTTGAGAAATATCTATTCAGATCTATTGCTTAATTTTTTCAATGTTTATTTTTTAGTTGTAGTTGGACACAATGCCTTTATTTTATTTATTTTTTCTATGTGGTGCAGAGGATCGAACCCAGGGCCTCTCACATGCTAAGCAAGTGCTCTACCTCTGAGCACCAGCCCCAGCCCTCTATTTCCCATTTTTAATTGTGCTATTTGTTTTGTTTTGCAATAAAGGTTTTGGAATTATTTATATATTCAAGATGTTCACTTCATTCTCCCATTCTGCAGGTTATTTCTTCATTCTGCTGACTGCTGTTTCCTTTGACTTGAAGAAGCATTTTAATTATTTTTGGTCTTATTTCCTGTGCTTTTGGAATCCTGTAAAAACCAAACCAAAACCAAGTCTTCTCATTCTACTATCGGACAGCATTTTCCTAAGTTTTCTTCTAGTAGTTTCATAGTTTCAGTTCTTACATTTTAGTCTCCAATTAATTTTGACCCAAGTTTTTTAATTGTTGCAAATAGAAGTCTTGCTTTATTCTTCTCAGGTGAATACCCAATCTTCCCAGCACCATTTATTGGAATGAGTCTCCTTCTCCATCATAGATTCTTAGCACATTGGTTGTCAATCAAGTGCCTCTAGTTTCAAAGCTCTACTTGTAGGCACTCTTTTCTGTTCCATTGTTCCGTGTTCCTGTTTCATTCTCCCTTGACCACTACAGCTTTGCAGACTGTTCCAAAGTCAGGAAGTGAAATGACTCTGGACTTGCTCTTTTTGCTGAAGATTTATTTGGATAGTCAAAAAATTATGTGTTTCCATAGAAATTTTGATAGTTTTTGATAATTTTGTGTAAGGTTGCTATTTTGGTAGGGTATCTCTCTCTCTCTCTCTCTCTCTCTCTCTCTCTCTATATATATATATATATATATATATATATATTTATATATATATATATTACCTCTCTCTCTATATATATATATATAGTCTGGAAATATATATATATATATATATATATATATATATATATATATATATATATATATATATTCCTTAGGTACTGTAGACTTTTGGAAATTTGATAATATTAATTATTATAATCTATAAACATAGGTTGTCTTTCCAAGTGGATGTCTTTGTATCCTCTTCCATTTCTTTCATCAATGCTTTATAGTTTTTATTGTAGAGATCTTCCACATCTTTGACTAAATTTATTCTTAGGTATTTTTATCTCTCTCTTTTTTTTCTTTTTGCAGCTATTTCAAACGGGATGACTTTTAAAATATATCAGGTAATTTCCTATTATTATGTAGTAATACCACTCTTTATACTATTTTGAATTTTGTATCTTGCAACTTTACATATTCGTTTGTTAATTTTAACAGATTTTCATGGAGGATTTGTGTTTTCCTACCTATAAGATCATGTTATTTGATTTTATGATGTGGATGACTTTTTTTTTAATTCCTTATTTTTCAACTCTTTATGTGCTGTTGACAAAAGAAAAAAAATACAATCATAAATAAATAATTGCAAAGCCATGCTAGCAAATGAAACAAGACAAAACAGAACAAAATCACACTTTTATATCCCTAACCCTAACTGCTACTAGGTGAAGCAGGGCCTGCTTGAAATGGGAAATACCTAAGAACAGCTCTGATAACATTATCCCTGTGTAATTTCTTACCAAGTGTTTTATGTGCCCATTCCCAGTTTCCCTCTTGCTTTCATTTTTCACCTTGTTTTCAAAGTTACATTGATAACAAATCACTAAACCATATTCACTCATCACACTTGTGGGGAGCAGATTCCTCACTGGCTTATTTACTTTCTGGCTCAGCACTGATTTGATTCATGTCTTAGATGGTCAGAACCTAAAAGACCCATTCCGTTTCTCTTTTCAAAGCCACTTTCAATACAACCCTGTAATCCAGTAAGTAGTATTAATACAGTGCTCCTCTAGCTGGTAATAATCATTTACCCCAAGGTTTTCAATCTGACATAGAACAAAAGAGTGCTGAGTCAGAATATATGTCTATATATTTTTTTTCTGTTTTCCCCACAGCTACTACTTTAATTTGGGTTCACAAAAAGAGTTTTGTAAGTTTTAGTCCCCATGCTTGCCAAAAATACAGACTCCTTAAATGCATATTGCCAGTATTCTAAAGGTATTTGAGTTTAATTTTTAACACTATACTTTTAAAATTATAGAAATGTTCTTTATCAGTTGTTGTGTAATTCAACTTAATAACTTGAAGAGTGTATACATTTGCAACCAAAATATTGACTAGCTACTTATGAAATATTTCATTACCTTTCCAATGTTACAATAAGTCAAATATTCTTGCCACATTTAAATACCAAATGAAGGAAAAAATAATCCTCTCTATACATACACATATTTTAACTTTCATTTCAGCCTTGCTTTACCAATCAGGAATAGTTTTTGGTGAAAGACAATTTAAGTATCATAATCCTGACTTATAAATTTTGAGAAACATGTTATTCCAATCTGGTAAAAAATTCTCTTCAACTCCTCTCAACCTCTCCTAAGTGCCTTTATTTTAATATGTAATGGTAAAGTAGAGGCAAAATTAGAGAAAAACATACTAATGAGGAAATCAATACACCAGGTAATTATATTTTCTCCTGTTTTTTTCACTCCTAAATATTGATAGTTTTATATTTTACATTTAGTTCTGTAATTCATTTTAAGTTAATTTTTCTATAAGGAATAAGGTCTATATATATTATTTTGTATGGCTGTCCAATCATTCCTACCATTTAATGAAGGGATTAGCTGTTTTCCTGTGAACAATAGTTGTGTTCTTATCAGAGATATATTGATTGTATCTGCATGGGCCCAGCTCTGGGCTGCTCTGTTTACTTGGCCTGTGTGTCTTATCTCTCATAAATAACATGCTGTTTAACTGCAGTACTTTTGGACTACATACTGAAAACACGCTTAGTATATCCACTTAATGTGTTCTTCATCATTGTGTTGTTTATTTTATTTAGCCTTTTTATGAAAGGTTTGGAGTCAGTTTTCCAACATATACAAATAAGTGTGCTAGGATTTTGATGAGATTTGTATTGACATTTTAACAATAATGGGTCTCCCAGACCATAAAGGAGAGTATCCTCTTTTTTACCTGCATTAATTTATGTCATGTGTTTTATAATATTCCACATAGGAATTTCATAAATTTGTGTGTGTGTGTGTGTGTGTGTGTGTGTGTGTGTGTGTGTACATTTTAGACAGCTAAAAGAAGGGTACATATAAGATCCAGTTGGGGAATGCTTGCCTTGCTTGCACAAGGCTGTAGGTTCAATTCCGAGAACCTTTGAAAAAAGAAAAAAAAAAAAAGATTCAGTTGTTCAATGTAATACCCAGAACTAGAATATCTAATTTCAATAGGAAAAAAAATCATCCAAAGAAACAGAAAGATAATTAACCCAGGGAAAAGAAAAGAAGGACAATCAGTCTATGCATATGTTGAGAAGAAAAATATGTGGAGTTATATAACCAAGATTTTCAAATAACTATCATATAAATGATTCAATGTACAATTAAGAATATGCTAATGGGACTGTGAATGGGCTATGCACTCAGCTTAGCAGTACAGTGCTTGCCTAGCATATGTGAGGCCCTGTACTGAAGAACATAAAAAACTCAAAACAGATGATAAGTATTATACATATGGGAATAGAAATGGAAGATATTAAGAAAAATAAGTGAATATTGAAATATGTAATTATAGAAATCAAAATTCAGTGGATGGTTGAAAAGGCAGGGTAGAACATACAGAGGAAAAAAAAAAATCAGGGAACTCGAAGACAGAACAATGTGTTACCCAACTTGAGCATCAGAGAAAACAAGCCATGGCTACAACAGCAACAACAAAGATTCTCAGGAATATGTAGGAGTATACCACAAAGACCTAAAGCTTTTCTTCTTGTTGTTTTAGAAAGAGAAGAGGAAGAAGCCATGTCGGAAAAACTACTTGAGGTGATAAATACTCATAGGCCTCAAATTTGACAAATTGTGATATGATGACATATATTTTGGTTTTTATCAATGGCTCCTTATCATAACTCCAACTCCTGTTATTTCCTAAATAATTAGAAGAGAAAGGGTAAAATATCTGGTCTTTTCTTGTTGGTCCTAAGTAGCTTCAAAACAGCTTCATAGAGATAAAGGTGAGAGTTGGTAATGTTGGGTCACTTTTATCCTCCAAAGAATACATGAATCAAAATATCTCTGCCCTTTTCCTCTTTTCGTTTTACCTTCTTACTTTTTCTCCCCGAGGCAGAAATTGAACGAGAATTCCTTTTTCCTTAGGTAGGTCATAGACACTAAAATACAATCAGAACACTGTTCTCTGGCACTCCTGTCACAGAAAGGCTGGCCATAAAGAAATTCTATGATGTACCTTGTCATCATAGATTGTAAGACCCTCATTTCAAACGGGCCCTACCCTCTACCCAGGAAGAAAGAATGCTGCAGAGAGGGGCCAAGAAGAATCTAAAAAAACAGACTGTGCTTGGTTCTCCACTTAGGTTATTAGGATTAGAGCACTCTTTTTACCCAGTCACATGTGCACATGGGTGCTTATCCTCAGTCATTCTTATTATGCATTATGATGACTGGACTATCAGAGGTTCAGGACTCTAGGACTTGTGACTGGCAGCTGAAGTGGGCACAGTTTGGTTAAGACTAAGCCCTCAACTTTTGGGATCTGATGCTAAGTCCATGTAAATAGCATCAGAATTGAAAGAATTAGACAACATCCAGCTCTTATAGGGCCAGAATGAATTTCTTGCTTTCAGGTGGGGAACAATCTTAACACATTTTTAGAATCATAGAAATGATCCATGTTTTGAGCATATGGAAAGAAAAACTGAATTTGGTTTGTTTTTCTGCCATGTCCTAAGAGACATAAACCTACTACTTCCAGATGACCAAACACCAAATAGAGAAAACTAAAAATACCAAAACAAGCCACATAATAGGCAATGTTCTAAAAACTAAAGGTAAAAAGTGTTCAAAGCAACTGGACATCATTGCTTACCTATAGGGAAAAAAGTCAAATGACAGCAGATTGCTCATTATAATCTGTGAGACCAAAGAGGCACAATACTTCTTAAATGCCAAAGTAAAACAAGTTTCAACCCAGAACCCTATGTCCATTGAAGAAAATATCCTTTGTCAAACAAGCACAAATGAAGTAATTCTCAAATGAAAAAAAAATTAGGAGATGTTGATGCCAACAGACTTGATCTGAAGAAATAACTAAAGGAAACATCTGACCTTGACTTTGTGAGTCTGGCTTATTTCACTTAGCATTGACCTACTCCAGTTCCATCCTTTCATGAGCAAATTTACTATTCTTCATGGTTGAGTAGAACTCTATTGTGAATAAATATGTATGTTTACATCACATTTTCTTTATTGATTCATTTGTTGACAGACACCTAGGCTGGTTTCATAACTTGGCTATTGTGAATTTTGCTTTTATAAATATTGGCATGAATATATTGCCACAGTATGCTGATTTTAATCGTTTTGGCTAAATATCAAGAAATGATACAACTCAGTCATATAGAAGCACGATTCCATACTGATTGCCACAATGGTCCTGCTGATTTGCAGTACAACCAACAATGAATAAGAATACCTTGGGGCTGGGGATGTGGCTCAAGCAGTAGCTGTAGTGCGCTTGCCTGGCATGCGTGTGGCCCGGGTTCGATCCTCAGCATCACATACAAACAAAGATGTTGTGTCCGCCCAAAAACTAAAAAAATTAATAAATAAATATTTAAAAAATTCTCTCTCTCTTTTTTAAAAAAAAGAATACCTTTATCCATACATCCTCACAAGTAATTATCATTATATTATTTGATATTGTCTTTTAATACCGAATGAAATCTCATTGTAGTTTTAATTTGCACTTCCCTCTTTGCTAAGAATTTAAAACATTTTTTTGTGTATTACCTAATCATTTACAATTCTTCTTTTGAGAAATGTCTGTTTAGATCATTTGCCAATTTATTGATTATTTTGTTTGTGTGTGCCTCTGTATGTATTGTGTTTAGTTTTTTGAGTTCTTTGTATATTCTGAATATTAATCCCCTCTCAGAAGTGTAGCTGGCAAAGATTTTCTCCAATAACTTTGAGCGTTGACATCATGTTATTTTTTTTTCCCTAACATTTGCAGTGTTTCTAGTCTATCTCCTAGGTCTTTGATTCACTTTGAGTTAATTTTTGTGATGGATAGAGACAAATATCTTGTTTTATTTTTCTACTTATGGATAACCAGTTTCCCATCACTATTTGTTATAAAGGGTGTGTTTTCTCTGATGTATCTTTTGGGCACCTTTGTCAAGGATCAGATGACTGTGCCTATGTGGCTAAGTGTGTTCCTTCTATTATATCCCATTGGCCTTTATGTTTGTTTTTATGCCAATACAATTGTTACTATTGTTCTGTTCTGTATTATAATTTAAGATGAGTTTCTGATCCAGCATTGGCTTTGTTGCTCAGTATTGCTTTGGCTACTCTGGGGTTTTTATTCTTTTTTTTTTTTTTTCTTTTTTGGTAGTATGGCCATTTTGATAATATCAATTTTACCTATCCAAGAACCTGGGAAATCTTTCCATCTTCTAAGGTTGTCTTCAATTTCTTTCTTTGGTGTTCTATAATTCTCTTTCACTTGGAAAAAATGGGAGCAACAGGGGATCTTACTGCAATACAAGGGCATCAAGAGTGTTGAAGGAAGGGAGGATATTGGAAATTTCTGGAAAATAGAATCTTCCAAGTTGTGCTACATCCTAGTACCACAATGAGACACAGCACTAAATAAAATAATGGTGATAAAATGAATCTCTCAGTATTAGGTCTAATTATAACACACCAATAATTAAAATAAATCCAAGGCTAAAAATTAGAATAGCTGAAGGATATTCTTTATATGAAAAGAAAAGGGAAAAAGTAACAAAATATTAGAAAAGAAGAAAGAAGGTGGTAAGCAAAAATATAGATCAAATACACTTTTTAGTCTTAGAAATCAGGTTTATTAATAAAACAAAAATTATTCATCTAGCAGAAATGAAGTCTACCAAATTATCTTATGTCCACGTAAAACAAACCACAATGCGTCCCACTGATGTATATAATTATAATGCATTAATTAAAATAATAATGAAAACAATAGAAGATGGATCAGCAGAGTAAAGCTAGTGGGTCAGGCGAGATAGGAGGGAGGAAAGGGAAGGTCCTGGAGAATTAGAGTTATCAAATTATGCTGGGTGCATGTACAAATGGGGCATAAGAAATCCTATTATGTATAATAGTAATGCACCAATAAAAACTATTCAGCTAATAACAAATGTTTAATAATATTACAGATAAAGTCATGGTTTTTATTGCCAAAGATTAGCAGAAAATTAATTCAAAGGATAAGATTATTCAAAATGCATGCACTTGAACTACAGTAACACATATTCTAAAAAAGTGAGAAAATAATTAATGTTTTGAATAAGTTAAAGGAGATTCTAAGTATTTAAAATCATCCGTAATATGCTCAAGAATCTATTATGGTATTGTGAAGTAAAACTAAGTTTACCACACCTAAAACCAATCAACTAAACTTCATTACAAATAAAATGATGATTTTCTGGAAGAAAATTTAAAAGCACATTTAATAGCTAAATATGCTAATATAATTTCAATTATATGGTTTAGTTATTGGTAGGCTTTAAAAGCTATAAAGAGAATTTCAGGCTTGAAAGATAATGCCTGTTTGTTTAACTTTAACATACAGAAAAAGAAAATACTGAGCGTTTCTCAAAGGAAAACCTATCATTCTGATAAATACTTTTTATTGACAATATTTAGATGAATATTTCTTTCAGGTATATTTTGTTTGAAGTGCAAATGAGTGAAATGAATTAACACTCTATTTCAAATATCTCACCTGATTGAATCACTGGCCAACTCTAATAGGCTACAAAAATAGAATCAATTTGTTTGTTAGTAAAATTTGAGAAAATCTGCAGTTGTTGAAAAGTACTTCATTTGTTTGCTTTGTCTAGAGGAAAATTACAAGAGGTTTTAAGATGTGGATGAGTATTAAAATTTGGAAAAACCTTCTGTGCTATGAACAAAATTACATTCCAGTATGCGTGCTTTCTAGATTCATTTGTATAATTAATTTGATTTTCCATATAATTGACCAAAATGTTCTTTTTTCTATCTGCTACCATCATCATGTAAGACCATTAATGCAACAGAATCACAAGACTATATAACTGATGAAACATTATCTGGCTTCAATAAATACATTATATTCCTCCTCATTTTTTTTTTAATCTCAGATTATTTTCTCAAAATTGACTCATTTGTTTATATTGGCTGCATTATAGCAATGGTATATGGTTCAACTCTCCTCAGTAACAACTAGGGATATAACAGATACTAGGGGTTGAGACAAGCACTTTGGTATATGTGAAAGCTTTATTAGTTCTAATAGCCCTTAGAATATAAATTATAAAGGTAAAGAATTTAAAATAGAAAGACAATCCCTTTTACTGGACTCTAACAAAAGTTAGATATATACTACATTGTATTAATTGAATATTCTTTACACTGGAGGATATGATTAGAACTTTTTTATCATATTTAGTTTGGACTTGAATCTGCATTTTGTTAATAATCCTACTTTGGAAGTGTACAGACCCCATGGAGTGTAATCACTGTTTTTGCTTCTGTGTCATGGCTGAGTTTAATTGCTATCTCATAAGAATTACTATCTGCTTTTATATAATTTGCCTAAACCTAATAAGAAAACATACTTCTCATTACCTCCTTCTCATTACCTCCTTATGTCTGCAATACTATGGAAATACCACATAGTTTGGTTGCGTTTCATAGTCATAAATCTCAGGTATGCAAAATGTTTCTTTAATCCCTAATAAGAATCATATATTAATCTCAGAAAATTATACCTAAAATCCAAGGTTCATATTCAAGTTTCTTCCAGATAAACTCAGATGTATTGATTTTTTATATGATTTTAAAAATACATATTCAAATTCAATTTTTTTCCTCATTTAAAAAATCCTGTTGTGTGTGCAGGAGGGGCATCTAACTTAAACCACTTCATAAATTCTCTAACTTACCAGAGGCAAACTTTCTTTCTATGCTATTTTTTATAATTTGAGAGCTAATTATCTGTAAATAATTTATTTTATTTTATTATGTTAAACAATACTATTTAATTAAGCTTTTCCAAAAATAACATTAGGTAGGTATATATCTACCCAAATATTTTCAAGATTACATGAGGAAAACTATTAAACTATGAAATATATCTATGAAATATATATATGAAAATATCGAAGAAATAGATTAATGGAAATATTTTTCATTTTCACGTACTTGAAGCAATAGTGAAGATTTCAGTTCTTCATTATTTGATCTATATGTTTAATGCTATACCATTCATAAAAAGAAAATACTGAGCGTTTCTCAAAGGAAAACCCACCAAGATATTTTGTGGATATTTACAAACCAGTTATAAAATTTATATAGGAATGGCAAAGACCCAACTACTGGTTCTATATTAAAGGAAAACAAAGGCAGAAGACCTTTGTTTTATTATTTTTTTAACAGAGTTTTCAAATGGAACTTGACAAGATTCCTTTGGAAACATTTGACTTGTGGAAAATCACTAGAATAAAAATAAATAAATAAATAAATAAATAAATAAATAAAACAAAAAAAAAAAACGAACTTCAGATTATTTACCCAGGTGCTTTCTGTTACACAAAATTTTAAGGGAAGCAAAAAATCATATATGTATATCAAGTGGCATTTTTCCCTATATTTTTTTGACTTTAACTCAAATTTGAGAACAAAGTAATTGAGTAATTTTGGCCATCAATAACACAGTGACAAAATTTGCATCGATGAAACAGTGATTGCATAAGTGTACTGGATGTCTTTTCAGAGGAAATACCAAGATTAAAAAAATAATAATAATTTAATCTGGATGTACTATAATGTGTCATATTGATAAAATAAGTGGTAAGGGATAGTGGTATTTAAGATAATTAATCAAAGATTATGGTAATCCTAACAAAATAATTTAAAATTTCAGATTTACAGTAGTGATTTACTTCTAAGCATGAATTTTTTAAATATAGTTATAACAAGATTTAACACACTAAAAGTATTACCATCTCAGCAATTCTACAACACATCCTAATGTAAATCGCAAGTATAAGATAATTTTCAGATTTTAATGGAGTAAGAAGAAAATCCAACCCATCTAAACATAAGCTATGTAAGTCGATTATAAAAATAGGGATTTAAGATGCTAGGATACATATAACTCATTTGAAATGATCAAGAACTGATCAACTTCTCACTTTTAATCCATTTCTCTTAATACATCAAAGAAAGAAACCTCATTATAAATATATAAATCAGCTTTTATGCTCTGACATAACTAATGCTCCAACATGACATTAAAGATTATTATTAAGAATGCAGTCTGCTTTAGCTTTAAACCTTTTACACCAGCAGAAGATATCATACTTGTACATTAATCTCAAATTTTTATATTTGTTGCTAGTTTAAATCATCCAAATTGATATCACAGAAAAGAGCTCAAAATAAAGACACAGGTTTTCCATGTCTGACTGTTCCACCACATTTCTTTGTTAATCTGGATGAATCACTGCAATTTGCTATGCCTTCATTTTTCTTAATGTATAGAAATCCTGACAGAATAAGTACCAATTCTATAATGAGTTTCAAAATTTACGGAGACAGTGGATATGTAATGTTATCTCAACTTTTTCTAAATATTTATACACAGAAATATGTAAGATAATCTCTCTTTTACATACACAAATACACATGTGTGTACACACACACACACACACACACACACAGAGTTCCCTATTAATGCATTGTCTTTTTAAATTGTTTTTGCAGGGCTGGAGGATTGAACCCAAGGTCTCGTGAATCCTAGGCAAGGACTCTGCTGAGCTACATAGCCCTAGCCTCAACACATTGTCATTTATTAAGCTCCACATATGGGAATCTCGCTCATCCTTCTCTCCAATGTCACCACCTCAGAAAGCATGCAGAACTTCCTCATAAGAAGAAACCTCTCCTCTCAACCACAGGACTAACACACCTCCATCTATATTCCCATATCGGGAATGCTGTTCCCTAAATAATAGATGGGGAAAAAAGTAAATTTATCATACAAAATGCAAGAGTTCTTTCGTAGTGGATATGGTTTACAGAGATCCCTGTGAGAGAACAGGTGAAGTATTAGAAGATAAAGACACAGGTGGAAGTGTGGCTGGAATGTCATGGCATAAAATGAACAAAATAACAGCAAAATAAAGGAAGCAGGGTGGGAGAGGAAATAGGTGAGATTCAAATATGAAAGGAAGGAGAAGAAACCTGCTCTGAGTTAGTAATGAATAGCATCAGCGTGTGTTAATTTGGACTAGAAAAAGGGAAACAAGGAGAGTTTCGTTTAACAATGAATTAGTCAAGAAAAATGTGAGGTTCTTACCACAAAAAGAATTAAATACATAAAATGTACAGATAACTCACAAGGAAAAAAATAAAGCAAGAAAATATGAGAAATATCCAGCCTTGCTATAGTTAAGACATCAAGACATGATAAGGAGGCAGAAAGACAAGAACGCTCTGCATATCGGTGGGTTTCTTTGTCCTGCAGCCCTTTCCTTTCTAAAGCATTTCTTCCCATGCTGAGGAGCCCCATGGTGGCCTGGGATGCCTTCTTGCTCCACAATGCTGCTGTCAGATCATTCTTCTCTATCTTTTTTGTCCAACTACAGATATTCCAATAGCAACCTGTACTACCCCCTGTTTATTCCCTTTGGAATCAAATGAGATCACATGGTCACCCCAAATCACTCCTTAAATTTGTTAGGTCTTCACTGGCTGCCATTCTGTCAAAATTCTTAGTGATTTTAACTTTCATGTAGATGATTCTAAATACCCTGGCATGTATTTTCTGAACTCCTGTCTGCAGTGCTCTTCTTCAGTTTTAGGCACACACCACCAGTGCTCAATAGCCTAGAATTTGATAGTACCAATAATTGCAATCCTCTTATTTTACACCTTCCTATATCCTGGCTTACAACCTATTAAATTCCAACATCTATGACCATTTGAACCAATGGGGATTTAAAAGTCATTAATGTCTTCCAGCATATTTTCAGAGTTGCTCACTGACCTTCATTTCCTTACCTGTTTCCTTAACCAACTGAAATTACTTGGGAAATCATTATTCTCACTTGTTGCACGCACTAGCAATTCCCTTTCCTCTCACCATATTTCTGATACTGAGTTGGAAAGATCATGACCCTATTCTAACATATTTCTATGTCTAAATTTGTGCTTAAACCAATGGAGCTACAATACACCAGTTAAAACTTTGGGAGAGAAATATAAAAACAGTTTTAGATCTCACTTTAACACCTTGATTAACAATTTAAAGTAGAATCTTATTGATTACAAATAATCATACTGTATTATAAATTCAGTTTCTTATCCTACTCTTCTGAACAAGTATTTCATACATGTTCTTTATCCACTAGCCTCTAATAACAACTTGGAGTCTTCAATCTCACTTGATGTTCTGAGAAATAGGAATAATCAGAAGTCTCTGCAGGTTTCCACTAAAATGTCCTTTTACTTACTTATATCTGAACCAATGCAATGGCTCTGCCTTTGCACTGCTACTGTGAACGATTGTCTGTGCTCCACTCAGTATTATACCTTGGGTATCACTCAAAGAAATGGTTCGGGTAATTCTTCTCTCTCTCCTGCACAGTCAATTTTCCCCACTATCAGATCATACCCATCAGTATAAAAGCATTCCTCTTCTCTTTACTACTCTTCTTTCTTCTCTGCTAAGCAAAACTTATAGAAATCTCTCTATTCCCCATTTCCAAAATTTCTCTTCACATTCTCTTGATTCTACTATTTGCCTCTGTCACTGCATTAAAAGAAAGTTCTGCTCAAGGACAATACCATTCAATTATGGACTCTGTCACATAATCTCATATTACATCTCAGCATCTTTGACTAGTGACTGTCTCTCTCTGTGACTGAGTACATCCTTCTTCTTGGTAAGCAGAGTCTCCAGAATACAGAGTCTTTAAATGTTAGGCTTTCAGCCCTTAGACCTTGAAGCAGCCCTACTTAATCTTTTAATATTTTTTTTTTCGTTTTCCATTGACATAATAACTACACATTCATGGGGTATAGTGTAATATTTTGACATATGTATAGTGTATAAGGATCAAATCTGGGTAATTAGCATATTAATTACTTCATATATTTATAATTCTGTGACAGAACATTCAAAATCCCTTTTCCTAGTTGTTTTGAAATATACAATAATTATTATTAATCACAGTCATTCATTCCTGTGCTACAGAGTATTAGAATTTAATCTTGCTATCTAAATGTGTTTTTCTAATCTATTTAAATGTGTATTTCCAATCATCAACCATTTTCTCTATCTTCCTCCCCCTTCTACTCTCCTTAGCTTCTGGAAAGCCCTATTTTTTTACTCCCTAATTCTCTGAGATCATCTTTTCAGCTTCCATGTATCAGTGAGAACATATGGCATTTGTCTCTCTGTGGCTGACATAATGTCCTCCAGGCTCATCCTTGTTGCCACAAATGATAGAGTTTCCTTCTTTTTTAATACTGAATTATGTTTGACTGAGCATCTGTTCCACATGCCTTTCATCCGTTCATCTATCGGTGGACCCCTAGGTTGATTCCATTTTTTGGCTATTGTGAGGATGTGGTGATAAACATAGGACTGCAGATCTCTCTTTGAGGTGCTGATCTAATTTCCTTTGTATACATAACCAGTCGTGGAGGGTGGGATCACACAGAGTTCTGTTTTTAGTTTTTGATAAGCCTCCACACTGGTTTCCCTGATGGCTACCCTAATTCACAAGTAGATGAGAGTTCTCCTTTCTCCCTATACATCTCAACTTTTGTTATTTTTGTCTTTTTGCTAATAGTCATTTTAACTGGAGTGAGATGATATATTATTGTGGTTTTCATTTGGTTTTCTCCTGTGATTAGCAATGTTGAAAAAAACAATATGTTTTTTTTTCATATATTGCTAATCTGTTGTACCTTTTCTTTTGAAAAAAAATATCTATTCAGATCATTTGATCATTTTTAATTATTTGAATATTGTTGTTGAGTTATTTGAGTTCCTTATACATTTCTTCATATGAATCCCTTATTTCATAAGCAGTTTGCAAATATTCTTTCCCATTCTGTAAGATGTATCTTCATACTGGTGACTGATGGCTTTGCTGAAGCTATTCAGCCTCATTTGCCTACTTGTGCTTTCATTGCCTGCGCTGTTGGAGTCTTATCCAAACACTCTTTACTCATACCAGTGGTATGATGTAGTTATCTTTTTTTTTTCTCCCAGGAGTTTCATAGTTTTAAGTCTTACATTTAAGTCTTTCATCCATTTTGAGTTTATTTTTTAATAAGGTGAGAAATACAGACATATTTTCATCCTTTAGTATGTGTTATCCAATTTTCCCAGCATTGTTCATTGAAGAGATCACCCTTTTTCCAATATGTATGCATCCTTGGAGTCTTTTGTTATAGTTTCTTTACTCAAAAGATGAAATGCTTCTATTTTTTTCAATGCATTTTTTTTCTTTTGATTAGCTCATCTAGGTATTATTGTTTTGAATGAAGAAAACCCAATATCTTTCCAGATGTGTAAAGAGATCAGTCTTTCTGGTAGAGCTTTTTAAGTCCTGATCTGCATATTCATTTACTAATAATTATTTCAAAATTATGACGTCATAAAACTAAGCTTCAAAAGTTAGGTATGAATTTCAATGACAAGGGTGCTTTGCCTTGCATGCATGAGGTTCTGGGTTTGATCCAGAGCACATCAAAAATTAAATTAAAATTTTTTTAAAAATAGTAAGTTCTTTGTGTTTCTTCCAAAATATGCTTCTCTCCTTGTCCCCTTTCCCTGTAACTGACACTTCAGCCCCCTCCTCCACTGACCCACCCTAAATTCTTGTGTATTAGTCCATCTTCTATTGCTAGTGACATGGACCATAGCGTGGATAAAGTATAATGAACAGATGTGGATTTTTGCTTATGGCTATGGAAGGCCCCATCTGGTGATGGACTTCAAGGTAGCACAGTCTCCAGGCAGATCAGGGCATCCCATGGCAAGAGACAGGGAGATTATGTATGTTTGTGTGTCCCTGCTTTTTCATATAAAGCCAGCAGGATCCTCTTACGGAGGTTTCTAGCTTATCACCCTAACCTAATCACATCCCAAGATGGATCAATTCTCCACCCTCTAAATGCCTCATGATGGAAATCAAACTTCAATACATGAAATTTTGGTAACATGCTCAACAATAGACAAACCATAACATGTTGGGGCATCCTTTACAAATATTTTAATCTCATACTCTATCGGATCAGTTCTTAATACCGATGGCTATACCTTCACCTGACAGATATTTATTCATTTACACCAACCCTACTGCTTCCGTTAGCCTAAGTCATCATCATTTTTGACCTGAGATTTTGAAAACATTTATTGCATTAATTAGAGCTAAGACAACTAGACCCAGTGGCACACACCTCTAATTTCCATGCCTTGGGAGGCTGAGGCAGGAGGATCACCAGTTTGAGGCCAGCATCAGCAATTCAGTGAGATCCTGGACAACTTGGTGAGAATTTGTCTCGAGATAAAATAATTTAAAAGGGATGGAGATACAGCTTGGTGGAAAAGCTCCCCTGGGTTTAATCCTAGTACCCCCACCCCCCAAAAAAATAATGCTAAGACACTTGGTATTTTAAACATCGTATATCTTATACACAGGCTGAAATCAAAAGACCAAATTAGGAGGTAATAAAGACTGTAATAGCAGTAGGACTCAGTAACTCTCCTGAAGCTGGAGAAACAAGAGAATATTTGGTCTTAGTAGACATCAAGATGTTGGAATGCAGCCCCAAAAGGCAGGTTGTTAGAAATTGGAAACTGTTACCACATAGTTAATTGCAGATCCCCTAAGGAGGAGTTATGGATGGCAAGTGTTGGAGAAAGAAACAATGTCTTCTTGTACTGCTCTGCTGACAATGTCTGAGGCTGTCATCTTTTATTGGTATCACTAAAGCCAGTGCTGCTGGCAGTCTGAATTGCAGAGTCTAAGTCTACAGACAAATACAGATGTGATCTAGAAGAATGCCCAGCTCTGCTGCATACTGTGTCTTGCAATGCTCTACCCAAGCATCATATGGCACAGCACAAGAGAACTTGGATGAGAAAGGCTGAGGTCAAGTGTCGCCAGATTTAGAGGGGGAAAAAGATGATTGACATGAATATCAGGAAAAATATTTTTATCGTAATTTCCATTGCCAAATATGTATACAAGGTGCTTTTATTATTTAAAACACACCAGCACTTGGGAAACAGTTGAACATCAACTGATAAACATCAGTCTAGCAAGAAAATACGTTTATAAATTGGTGAGATTGCCTAGCGTTACTGATGTCTACAGCATATTTGCTTAGGAGCTTTTTGGTATCTGGTATAGAGGGAAACGTTTTCTGTTCAGTAAATGACCCTCCCCTCTGTAGTTTTAGTCCACATCTACTAACAGCAAAAGTAATTCTTCTTTGTGTAGATAATTACACATTTCATAATTCACATAAGTCATTTTATAATAACTAATCCACTCATGAATAACTTACAGTGATGCTCCGGATTCCATCATAAATGAACTGTTACTGTCGCTAACCTTCCTGTGTTGATAATCTGAAGAGCAGTGATTGCTAGTGGACAGAAATTAGGTCACCAAGAAAGTAAAAGACAGAAACAGTGAGGCAAGATGCCCTCTTCTTCTTCACTTAAGGGTCCAGACAATTTTGAATTCCCAGGTCAAACAGGGGCCCAGCAAGGGCTAGAAGATAGCTTTGAAAAGCAGATCCCCTTCCCAGGACAGGAAATGAAGAGATCGCTGCCACTGGATATATAGCAGTCAGAGCTGGTATCTCCCGGAAAGAGATTCAGATGCAGCTGGATGACATTCTTACAGCTAATCAGAAGATTAAATGCTCTACTGGATCCCTGAGAGAGGCTGAGAAGCTACGAGGTCTCACATGCTTTCCTTAGAATAAAATGTGAATGAATGGAACAACATACTCTGGTGATGGGCCATGACAGTCCTTCCACAGCAGTGCTTGGAGACTGCAGAATGCTCTTCCTAAGTGAGAAGAAAGGAGATGCTGCACTATTGGAAGATTCACATTGGAAGAGAAAGTTGCCTGAGGAATGTTTAATAATAGATTACAATGTTGGTAAAAATAAATTTATATGAAATAACTGCAAGGGGGATGATCTTTTTCGGTATGCTGTAATGGATTATGATGTTGAAGCATATTATCTAAGACATGAATATTTGAATACTTTCATCAGAAAGCACACAGTTATGCTAGCCATTGTCTCAAGGAGGTAAGGTAGTAGAGTGCTATTTTCAGGACTTTTTTTTACTGAAAGAAACAACAGAGAAGAAGCAAACAAACTTGAGTATTTCTTCTGTATCACCACGCCTTCTCAGCACTCCATTTTAGTTGGAGCAAAGACAGGCACTTGCTGATTATCTTTCCACTGTAATTGAAACTGTTAGTTCAACAAAGTTACACTGTATTGGCAAAAATGTCTTTCTGTAGTGGTTCCTTTTCTGCAGTGAAAGCACTTTTCACCCGTGGAGACAAAAGCAGTATTTTTTGTGGTCCAGAACGTCATAATGTATAATGATAATAGTGATGTTTCTATGAGTGAACGACTCTACTATTTCAGTAGCGTGAAACATATTGAGTTCTAGTTCAATAAATTGTACTTCTTGTCCAATTTTATGAAATACTGGATACATTAGCCATGAGAGAAAGGACTGCTGAGTTACTGATATTGTGAATTAAAACAGGACTTTAGGCACCGTTGTATGCATCTAAAATTTTTAGTAGTTTCTTTCCTTGCACAGAACAGTTCTCGTTGACCTCTCTTCAGTTTAAAAACCTGTGGTGTGATATTTTAGTACATGTGGTATTTTAATACACTCAGCTCTTACTCAAAAGCTCAACCATTATCATTTTTATTCCATATAATTTTAATATTTATCTCTACATGTAAAATGTGGGTTTAAATCTTTAAATTTTGAATAAGCTCTGAGCATTACACATGCATAATGCCAACTAAACATTTCTATATTTTATCAAGATTTATCAAAACAGGATTCTGACTGAGTTAGCAGGATTAATATTTCAATTTTGTGACTGGTTTTATTATGATATCATTTTTTTATTTTATTATCAGTATAGCTGTGCATAAATCAAAATAACAAGGCTATACTTTTGTCTCCACTTATTCTTCTTCAGAAATAAAATTCTTAGTTTCAAATAACAAAATTATTGGTCTTGTGGCATTTATATTCATAGAAGACACACTTCATTCTTGATAAACCTACTGGGAGCTGCGTTATTTAAATTGTAATAGTAAGAAACCACTATTACTTGACATGTAGGGTAGACTTCTGAGAAAGCATAAGAATTGATATAGCATTGGAATACGACCCTTCCTGTAATGGAGTTGACTATTTTTCTTATATCTACAACTACACACATTAATTTATCTATATAAAGCATTAGGGATTCAGAATGCAAGCTGAAGAGCAACTTTTCTATATAAAGTTGTGATGGAACATATTTTTATTAAACATTTGCAATTTTTAGAGGATATCTTACAAAATCTAATTCAGCTGTTTATTTTCCCAGTTTAATTTTTGGAAATTCAATGGAATTTTTTCCTATATAATGTAATAATGCCAGAGGATAACTACATAGTCTTTAGGTTTTTAAAGTTTATCAGCAGCAAAATCTTTAGGTTTCTTTTTATCAATCCTCATATCATCTTATAAAGTAGATTAATGCCACACTATTGAAGCAATCTACCAGAAAAAATGATTTGTAAGGAAACTTAAGTAGGTGACAGATTGATGCTAAATATAAAGCTGTATCACATGCTACAAATGTGTGTAATACTTTTTCAATGTGCTTATTTTGGGATTATTTCAATCATGATTGATTAAAATTTTACAAAGTACAAATTTTACAAAGTACTGTATTTATCATTGCAATATTCTAAGATTGTAAGGTTTGTTTTGTTTTCCTTGTACCACTGTGGATCAAGTCCAGGGCATCAGACATGCTAGCAACAATTCAGTCACTGGGTTATACTGCCCCTCCAAACTTAGAATAAGATTTTAGATTTTCATATTGACACCCCTCCCCCCAAAAAACGCTGACATGGAAAAGGAAAAAAAACAAGCAATTTTGTTCTTAATAACTTTATAGCACCATTTTTAAATTAATTTTATCCTAGAAATTTTAATGACATTACAAAGTAAATGTATTGGTCAGTTAGTCAATTTTTTGTTTGTTTTTTGGTACCAGGGATTGAACCCAGGGACACTTAAACACTGAGCCACATCCCCCACCTCTTTTTATTTTTTTTATTTTGAGCCTCAAGTGTCCAGAGCTGCTGGGATTACAGGCATGGACCACCATGCCTGGCAGTGACCTAATTTTTTTTCAATTTTTTCAATTTTTTCTAATCAGTTACATGTGATAGCAGAATGCTCTTTGATTCATGTACAGAAATACAGCACAAATTTTCACTTCTCTGTTGTACACAAAGTAGGGTCACACCATTCGTGCAATCATACATGTACCTAGGATAAAGATATCCATATCATTCCACTGTCTTTCCTATCCCCATGTCCCCTCCCCGCTTCTCCCTCCCCTTTGCCCAAATCAAAGTTTCTCAACTCATCCCATGCACGCCCCCCGCCCCCATTATAGATTTGCATCCACTTATCAGAGAAAACATTTGACCTTTTGTTTTTTGGGGTTGGCTTACTTCACACAGCATCCTATTGTTCAACTCCATCCATGTACCCACAAATGCCATGGTTTTATTCTCTTTTTTTTGTTGAGTAATATTTCATTGTGTGTATAAATGACAGTTTCTTTACCCATTCATCTATTAACGGGCATCTAAGTTGATTCTACAATTTGGCTATTGTGACTTGTGCTGCTGTGAACATTGATGTGACTGTGTTACTGTAGAATACTGTTTTTAAGTCCTTTTCTCTTTCTATCCATTTATTTATTTATTTATTTATTTATTTCTACAGCATGCATTCCTTTCTCAAAATTTATGATGTACATCATATTTTTTTGCTGATAACCATACATCTGCTTGTTTTTTGTATTTGATGGTTTCTCCACAGCTATCTCTCATCCTTTCTATGCATATATTGAGTGCCTACTGCAAGTTACACAAGGTGCTACGTGCTTGGACCATGGCAGTGAACAAGACAGTTCTAATGTGTGTGGACTGTTGGATCAGATAGTTTACACTGACAATTATTTTTGTTTGTTTGGTTTTGCCATTACTATTTTCATATTTTATTTTTATTACTTTAGTGTCTGTTTTTTGCAACAATTTCCTCACACATATTTCACCTAATCTATTTTACATATTATAAATAATTTAGTCAAGTTCTTTTTTCTGTCTAATAACTATTTACAGATCTAGCCCAACAGCTCTGAACATGATATTCTACTCCTTGATATCATTATCAAATGTTTTGTTTTCCATCTTCCTGTTTTTTTCTTACATTGCTTATGGAATATTCAATAATTGAATCATAAGAATAACATGAATTTGTAATAGCATTTTTTAAAATATTCATTACATAATATTGTAAATCTTTGAGTGTTTTCCACTTTCTCTTTATTTTACTCTTCTTAAAATGTTCTCAAGTAGTATTATTTTTACTGCAAATTTATTAAAATGACCTTTTAAAATGGCATATTCCACTAAATGATGGTGAACACCAGAATTAAACCATTGTTATCATGTTCATGCATTAAAGTTTGGTTGCTTAATTAGGTGATTGATTAAAATTTTATGAAGTACAATTTACTAGTTATTTGTGAATTATAGTGCAATTAAAGGTATCTTTTAATAAAAAATACATTTGACAGGTATTTTGATTGTTTTTATAAAATTATCCATAGTTATATAACTTAAATCAATGTGTACAATGGTTCTTATATATGATGGCCTCTTTTTCTTTATGTGAAGAGCATTAGAACATGACAGAGTGTGGAGGAATGATTTATTTTTACACTTAGTTCTGGGTGTCATTTCTTTGAAGATTACGATTCCTCTTCAAACGTTAAGTGACAGCACTAATTATTGCAATCTTTTAACTTTCAGGATCTGAAACATCTGAAGTCATTCAGCGATGAGCATTCACTTTCAGCTTCTGAAAACCATAGCTTTCATAGATCATTTCAGATACATTCTTATTGGCATCATGCATTTTTACACTGGCTTATTCGAGTATCATTTCCTTCAAGAGGCCTTTTACATGTTTAGCTGAGGGCCTACCCTCTCTGATCCTATAGAATGACCATCAAATGCTAGTGAAAAGTGAAGGTCTTATATGGAAAATGCCTGTTAATGCACACCTATCTCTGACAAATGTAGGTATGTGAAGGTTGCTCTATTCAACAATTTGTTCCTCATTCATACCAAGGAATTTGGCATAGAGTAGGTATGTAGTACTCTCGCCTGATGATCACAACATATTTGCCTATGGAAGTAACTCCCGAATTATATTCTATCTAATTTCTGACTTTGAAGACTGAGTTAGGTTAAGAAAACATCCTCCAATATTTTAATTTTATTTGCATTGTTAGCCATAATAGAGATATGTATAATATTAACAGGATTCGTACTTGGTAATTTTTTGCACTAGACTGTGAAATGTGTAAGGTTAGAGACTCAGTCTGTTTACTTTCTATTACAGAAAGAACAGTTTGTACAGAATCAAAGAGTGTTTTGCTGATGATCCTGCAAATGGGGAATTCAAGACCCAGCTCCCTCATCTGAGGTCCTCCCTGATGGTAGAAACTCTGTGTTGAGTCCATGTTGGAGCCAGGCTTACACAACCACGTGGAAATAGGTTGGCTATTCCCTTGTCCTTCTCATCAGGTCTTTCCTCTTTTTACAAAGCCACAGTCCCATTGTGTTAGGACTCCATCCTTAGGGACTCATTTAATCTGAGTTACCTTCCAAATGTCCCTGCTCCATATACCATTGTTGAGTTAAGTTTCTTCTCTTTAAATATCTCCCAATAGTAATTACGATTCAACACACATTTTGGTGGAGACATTCATACTATAGGAGGGTTTTTAAAGTGCTCTGCTTAGGTTAGTATTAACTAGGAGTTCTTTCTGCAGGCAAGTATGTACTAATGAGGGGATTGACATGTGCCTCCATGACAGAGTGTGGGAATTTATAGCACAACATTGCATAGTGTTCATGTCCTCCATTCAAAAGGTAAGAACAATCAGATGTCAAAACGATGCATTAATTACCGCGATTATCTGTCGCCACAGGTCTGAAGACATATCCACAGTCTGGCATTGGCGGTGGAAGCCAGAAAGCTGAAGTTTAAAAGAGCTCAGTGGGAAGGAAAAGTGCCAAAGATTCCTACTTAGAGAGAGAAAATAAAGAGAAAGAGTCCTGACATAAAACAAATCACCAAAAGGAAGGATCCAACTTTCTGTTAAGAAAATTGCTTGTAACACAACCCGTAATCTACAGTGACCATTGGTTACTCTATTCATAAAACATGGACATCTTTATTCTCTTTGAGTTCCCATCTGGTTTCTTGATATTTTTCAGAAAACAAAATTTCAAGTGCATTTATTTCAAAAACAGTGTCCATCAAGTCACTTGAGTCATCTGACTATACTAAGGCCATAAAATACAAGGGCCACATGCCTTATGGTGACCGAGTGCATGTGCATGTTGATCCTTGCTTGTCATGAGTGGTGATTGCTGTCCACTGATGGGGACGTTTTATAAACATTGTAAGATATCAACCACAAATTTGAAAGTGTTCTTCCTTGTTTTATCCACAAAAATCTGATTCTACTCCGTATATATGTTGTACCTTCTCATCTCATAAAACACCAACATGATATAAGACATTGATATCTTTATTGTGAAGGAGGAAGACAATTCAGGATAAATATACTTAAAAAATTTGGGGAATTAGAGCTGTCTTTCTGAAATGGCCCTGTGTTTGACAGCAAATCCATAGAACTGATATTTTGGTGTCAATGGTGTGGCTTCTTGACCTTTAAATTCTAACATTAGCGCATGTGGGTCAATAAATCCTACTAATGTCCTCAATTAAAGTCACTATGTCCTTATTATGCTTACAAGGGAACTGTCACCAACGGTTTGCTATAAAAGCAGCCTAAGGGAGTGGAGACACTTTGCTTTCTGCGGTGGTCATATGACATTGGGTGTTCTCTGAAGGCAGAGTAAGGACAAACCAAGTCAGAAAACACGTAACTCTGTGCAGAGATAGAAATCCAAAGTGTATCGACAAATCCAGAATACAGTCTTTGCCAAGACTTTCACTGGATTGTATGTACTTTTCAGAGTTAGCCATGTGTTCATGTACAGTATAAGCATGCATTTATGAAAGAATGAATTCAAATTTATTTTTGACATTCTTCTAAGGCAAGACCATTTTTCAACAAGCCTTTGACCAGCAACTAAATGAATTCATGGGGATAGGGCTGGGGTTCTGGTATGTATGACTGCAGGGTTTAATCCTCTGCAACCACCCCGCCACCACCACACACACAAGCACACGCATACACGCTCACATGGAGACAATGATAGATAAACCTGACCACTACTTTAAGAAATTCATGAAATTCTAAAGCATTCATTATATAGTGTGGTATGGGCTGCATGAAAATTTTTAAGTTATTGTGGTATCACAGAGAAAGAAAGGATTTTAAAAGGCTGCAGTAACCCAAATTTTCACAGAGGAAATTTCTTGTAGAAGATACTTCAAAACAAACATTATTTCAAGAAAATTGGGACACAGGGGTTTGGAGAGAATACACAAGAAAGAAGTTTATTGTGGAAATTCTTATGTTATTTACGAATATGATACATGATAGCAAGTGGTATTTAAAAAAGCGGCAGGATATAAGTCTGGGAAGGATAGACTGGAATGTACATTGTTTTGATGTTGGTCTGCTAGGACCTAGCCTATATTATCCACTGTATAAGAGGTGTGGACTTTTAAATCCTGAAATCTGTAAGAGAGGATACACTGTCTGCCTCTCGTGAATAAGAATCATGACACAGTTGTTAAATTCCAGGTTTCTTGGCCCACGCTTTCTGGGTTCAATTCTGAGCTTTGCCTTTTTGCAGAAGTGTGACATTGCATACTTTAGAAATGACACGTGCCTGCTGGGCATAAGTTACTTCTCCTTCCCACCCATCGAGCAGGCAGGAGGATGGAGGAGACTGTCCCACATTCCCCAGGATTCACTGCCTTTCCTGGGAAAGATGAGGACATGTCCCTGCCCACACCCAGGGAACCTTCTGAGTGAGAGAGATGTGAGCACCTGTCACATTGATCATCCACAAACTCCAACAGCCACTGCCTGGACCGGCAGCCCCCGTTTCCCTCTGCCTGACAGTAGAATTCTTCCTTCCAAGGTCGGAAAAAAGACATATATTTCAAAGGATGAGCTACTGCCATCCCTCAATGGACATGTAACCTGAGGGGAACATCGACCCTAAAAGTTAAAGAAGACTGAAGACAGTGAGTGCAGAAGGGGTTCTGCTACATCTGAGAATCGTGTTTAACAGATTCTCTCTGATCACAGCTGCTGCCCATAGATACATCAACTTCCAGCCTTGAAGCTTGTTTGGTTTTCAGTTTGGAGATTCTATTTTTCAGATCTACTCAGAATCTTTTTTCAATAGTTCACTTACCCTCTCGCCCCCCCCCCCCGCATTAAACCAGCTATTTTGGCTTTAGAAATACTAGAAAGAGTTGTTGTTTTATTCTTATTAGTTTAGCAAGAAAAGCGGAGATTTGGGAAAGTATTTGAGGAATATTATGTCTATCAGATAATAAAAGCCAGGCCAAACTCATATTGTGCATTGACAGATTCACATTGCAGTGGGCTAATGCTAGAGAATTTGGGGATTTATAAATGTTTCTCAGTCACAAAATAAATTAATATATTAATAGGAACTATCTCAGAAAGCCAAGTGTAATCACCTGAAAAAAAGGCAATATAATTACAACTATTTTAATCGTGTTGTAATATTGCAATAAGAGTGCATGGTGTATTTAACTTGAAAAATGTACAGAGATAAGATTTGCACATTAAACCCTTTGATTTGGCTTATTCAAATCAAATTCCATTTAAAACTTCTTCATTAAAATGAGGAGACATATGCCGGTTTGCTTTTGAAATATAAACTCACATGATAAAATTCACAGCATGTGTTTTGATTTCTCTTCCAATTCTTTGATGTCTAGAATACAGTTCATGTTCTTATGAAAATGGAAAGATTTCATTGCCTGATAGCATCAGCTGAGCTCAGGGGATGCTTACTCATTGAAAAGCAGCTGTGGAAATTCAAACTATATTGATTTGATTCAGGAGAAACGCTGTCCAATGGTCTGTCTATGCACATTGAACTACTTCTTAAAATAAAGCTAGTCATGAATGTCTTCAAAATATGGGTCTTTGTCATGGAAACTAGTGGTGCCACCGCAAGTTCCGTAACCCTTTCGCAAGGATTGCACCTTCTGTGGCGTGAGTGCTTCTTCCACCAGAACACAAGTGGCGACTCAAGTGCCCGAGCTGCAGTGTAGGGAGTCAGACTTCTGCAGGCATTTTACATCCTCAAAGTTCCTCTTTCATGAACAGGTTAGTGTTGCTTCAAAACGTGCACTGAGAGTGGGTTTGCTCCTTTTTGCTCTTCTACCATGTGAGGAAGACTTGTTCAAACCTCTTCAGAAATCTGATGATGTAAGATATAATCCTGGATGTGCAAACAGTCCCTTAATAAAAACAGACCTGTCAGTGCCTGAATCTCAGACTTCCCTACCTCCAGGACTGTGAGAATTAGGTTTCTGTCTATAAATTACCCAGTCTGTAGTACTGTGATATAGGAGTGTAAAACTAACTCAGTAGGTTTGTAATAAATGTTTGATTGTGAGCTCATTGAATTTCCCAGAATTCTATGGAATAATGAAAATATTATAAAGCTAGTAGAAGAACACAGAAGAATCCACTTTCTGATTTACAGGAATTATTTCAGGAAAAATCACATAAGTAACATAAATGTATTGAGTATAATAATTCACTCAACTCCATTCCTTTGGCCAAAGTTATTATTTAAAGACATCATTATTGAGATGTTATAGTTAGTAAAGAACATATTTCAAAGTTTTCTCTCACATACAAAAACTATGAAAAAAATTAACATTTATTCCTTGATTTAAAAAAATGGTGTAAACTCATTACCTACTCTCTCTCCCATTCTATATTAGTTTTTAAGGCATTTTATGATGTCAAGATAAAGTATGCTCTTATATATAATATTGAAAATTGCAAACAACTACACATGTTACTGCATTTATCAATAATACTAAAGATCTGAAATTCTTTAAAATATTAGTCTCACCCTCATAAGTTAATAACTAAAATATAGCGTACACTATACAGTAGGGAAAGCATTTGAGAATACAGCAAACCTTTGCTTCTACCTTTCCATGATAAATATGCCATGCCAACAACAGTTTTATGTGATTACAAGATCCTATTGTTAATAGAGAATTATAAATTACATAAGCACAAATCATAAATGATAATAGTGTCTTTACTTCTCAATAACTACAAGTAAAAATTCTTCATTTTCAGAAATCATTATTCAGGCACCCTGATGGGAAAGATCACCATCTATCAACATCCCTGCTCTGTCGGCAGCAGCTCCCCACTGACCTGCCAGCAGTGACCTCCCAAACACGTCTCCTTGAATTGAAAGAAAGAAGAATTAAAGTGAAGGAAAGAAGAGGTGAACTATCTGTGTTTAATCTCCAGTTTCATCAGAAATCGATTAACTAGCTGACTCTGGGTCCAAAAGAATTAATTATACTCAGTATCCAGTATAATTAACAACACTGTGGCCATCTCCCAAAATATTCATTAAACAGTCAGGAACAATATGAAATTCAAATTAAAATTGGAAAAGAGATTAAATAGGAGTAGTCATCTCTAAAAAGAATCATACTACATCCGAGATGAAATCATTTGAGCAATACAAAATATGGAAATACATTTTGTGTTACATTTAATTATCATTAATTCCAGCTCTGCAAGCTGGCAGCTATTTTAGGCTCATTACAAGGACTAAAATGGGCTAGAATGTTAATATGAATCTATCCTCATTGGAATAATGGGAATATGCTTCAAAGTTAACAAAAGTTTAAAAATAAAGTTCAGAATTTGAGTAATTCTTAAATTTCCAATTAGATAAACAGATGGCACAAATTTGCTGATAATACGATGATCATAGTAGTCAGCAACAATGAAAAAAAGTGTTTTCTTTCTTGCACAGAAATTTAAATTGTTTATATATATACACACACACATATATATATATACACACACATGCATGAGCGCACATACACACACGTAAAAGAGAGAGAGCTTTGTAAAGAAAATGGGTTTTGGTCAGGCATGGTGGTGTATGCCTGTAATGCCAGCGGCTTGGGAGGCTGAGGCAGGAGGATCTTGAGTTCAAAGCCAGCCTCAGCAACTTAGAGAGGCCCTACACAAGTCAGTGAGACACTATCTCTAAATAAAATACAAAAGTTTTGGAGATATGACTCAGTGGTTGAGTGCCCCTGAATTTAGTCACTGGTACAAAAATAAATAAATAAATAAATAAGGAAAGAAAAGAAAATAGGTTTCGTGTTAGTGGGATTTAAATTAAGTCTCATAAATTCATGTCTATGGTTTAGTGAGTTAAATGTGAAGTAAGCATCCAATTTGGGGAAAAAATATCACCCCTTTATTTTGTCCCTTTATAGACTTAAAATATTAGGGCCTCACTGTTTGTTCTTTACCTATCTGACTGCAGATGTAC
Source organism: Callospermophilus lateralis (assembly GCF_048772815.1). Classification (NCBI taxonomy): domain Eukaryota; kingdom Metazoa; phylum Chordata; class Mammalia; order Rodentia; family Sciuridae; genus Callospermophilus; species Callospermophilus lateralis. The sequence continues at coordinate 9,711,377 of NC_135321.1, forward strand.
TATTCTTCAGATAATGTTTTACCAGGAGGCTGTGGTGCCTGCCCATTAATGAAGTCAGATGTGCATTAAGTGAAAATTGCTTCAACCATAGATAGCACTTGTGGGATGGTTCATGACTAAAACATAAAATTTTATATATGAGAAAATATAGTATTTTACATATTTCATAATTTGAGACAGTATATTAGCTCTGTCACTAAAGAGCTAGTTTTGAAATATTTAGTATAGCATTGATCACTCAATTCATTAGAGGAAAGAATATATCTCGTGTATGTGTGTGCATACATGTGTGTTGTATGATTTTATAATAGATTAAACATTTTTGATTTTTTTCACTTTTACAAAAAAAAAAAAAAAATCACATTCTCCTTAAAGATGTAACCAAAGTCAGGTTTAGAGTTTTTTGAAACATAACTTGTTGAGCATACCTTTATAGGAAACCTGTAATACTCTTTTTAAGGCATTGGTTATCTTCATTCTTAAATTCAACCTATTTGTGAAAGGCATTCAAAGAAATTACAGTTTTAAAAGCTGAGAATACAAAAATCTTAAAATGAATCAGTTAAAAACTGAGACAAAGTGAAATCTGTCTTAAAATAGTCCATGTAATTGGTACTACATACACAGCAAAAAAATGTAATTAATTTCTCCAAGTAAAAATGTGGAAAGAAGGATATAAATGCAAAACCATTTTGATGGTCCTTAGATGCACAATTCTAACTATTGCCACTGGATAGTGAAACATATACAGCAAGACTCCAAACTACACATTCTCTAATCAATGTAGGAAAAGTTTCAGCAATTCTTCAGAAAGGATCTTATCTCCTAAAATTGTCTTCTTCATAGATTATACTTTATTTTGTTGTTTTTCAGTAATACAAACATTTATGTTTTGCTTTTTCAAAGTGAACTCCCCAGAGCAACCCATTTTTAATTTCTTGAGAATAAATATAGAAAATATTGCTGTTTTTCTATCCCAATTTTTATACACCCAAGATACAGCTATCATATGTACACATTACCAAAGGGGCTAAACATACATAGTTGTATTTTTAAAAATAAACCATATGTACAAGAGATTGTAATGAAGAATGCAAATTTCCATTTAGTAGTCCTTGCCTAAATGCATCTGTTGGCAACAGCTACTGTTGTCATGGAAATTGTTATAATTTTAATTTAGAAATTGATTTCCACACTAAAGTAAATTTATTATACTGTTCAATTGGCTGAATACTCATTTTCCAAAAAAAAAAAAAAAATAGCCAGTTATATTAAATACGGAGGTCACATAGTAGCTGAAGTTATAGAATATTAAAAATATGTAAATGAAGCTCCTTTTTATTATAACATGTTAACTTTTTAATCATACACATTTACAAAGGCCTGCTGTTGTGCCTTGAAAACTGAAGAAACTTTGTAAGAATTTGTTAATATACAATAGGGTTATTTATTTATTTATTTTTTACCATGGTGTTAGTTTTCCTTGGGAATCTGTTTTCAATCAAACCTAGAATTAGAAAGTGATAGCCACAGGAGAGTGAACATAATTTTGACCGCATAAAATGCATGAGCAATAAACTCTGGGAAAGAAAAGCAAGTTAACAAGTTCCTACTGTTGTATGCAAAGAACAACAAAATGGATCCAAGTAGGATGAATTAGCAAACATCTTTGAATTCTACACAGAGAAGGTCACCCAGGAAACCAGACTGCACAATTTAGAAACATCCTCACATCATACTTAGAAGACCAAATTTGACAAAGATCTTTAACAAACTTCTAAATTCTGGTGCCAAGGTAATACTTAATTCCAAAAGTAATTCATGTATGAATTCAATACTTCTATTTAATAATTGGTAAAGAAATTTAAAATTTGTTGCATGAAATACTGGAAAATGAGATGGTAATAAAAATTACAACACAGATGTAAGAAAAATTAATGTACACCTAATAAGACAAGATTTTTTCCCCTTTTATATTTATTTTTGCACTTTTAAAAACAGAAAGATAGAAGAGGAAAATGTCCTTTCTCTGGTTCATGTGGCATTGAGCTTTCTAAAATTTAGTGAAAATTTCTGTAAATTAGAATCCAGATCCAGAAATCCAAATATTATAAATTTGTTCTGAATTGTGAAAAATGAATGGGCGTTAAATACTGAGATATCAGGTTCTGAGCATCAATTTATTGTGCTGGTAAAGTAGATATTACAAGGTGAATGAAGAGCAAGTGAATGGTGTAAGACTTTGAGGATCCGGAGATACAGACACAGAGGTCAAAAGAAATCTGCAGCTAAATCTGAAGCTGCTGTATCAACTGGATTCTATCTTTTAAAGTCTCCACACATCCTCTCACAGGAGGGGAGAACAGCAGGCAGCCACTTCCCAGTCCCTAAATGAGTGAATCATATTGTCAGCACACCACAAATATCATCAGTTTGCAGTGTCAGCAGCTTTCCTGGATTTCACTCAACATCTCATAAACTCAGCATATACCAAACTGGCTTCAGCAAACTCTGGGGAAATCAAACCACTCACATCTCTCAGAAAGGACAGGGTAGATATTGTGCTACAAAAGTAACAATAACAACAACAAAATAACAACTACAATATCGAATTCAAGAAAAGGTTTTATGAACGTTTGATACTCACTGTAACCTCTTGTTTGTGTTGTTCTCAGTTGATCTTAACCTCTAAGAGTGTGTTGAGATTTTCTTTCACGGATTATTTCCTCTCCCTTGGGAAAAAAATGTCTGTTCAGGTCCTTTGCCCATTTTTAGTGGGGCTTTGTCATTTTTTGGCCATTCAATTGTATGATTTCCTTTATATATTTGGAATATATGGTTTGAAAACATTTCCACAGGATGCTTTTTTTTTTTTTTTTTCATTTTGTGGTTTCTTTTCTTTGTTGTGCAAAACTTTTCATATTGACACAGCTCTACTTGATTATTTTTGTTTTGGTTGCCTGGGCGTCCGGTGTCATAGCAAAGCAATGTCAAGACCAATTCATGGGCTTTTATGGTTTCAGGTCTTAAATTTTAATTTTTAATCCATTTTGAGCTGATTTTTGTGAATGATGTAAGAAAAAGCTTCAATAAATGATCAATGGGTATTTATAAAGATGCTCAATACCCCAATCATCAGAAAAAAAAAAAAGCAAATCAAGTTCATGGTGAGATTATCATGTTATAACCCATTAAAATGGCCAATATAAAAAAAATAAAAAGATAACAAGTATTGGTGAGAATGTGGAGTAAAGGGAATTCTTATGCATTGTTTTTGAGGATGTGAATCAGTACACTTTTGCACTTTTGAAAACAGAATGAAGGCTCCTTTAAAAATTAAAAAATGGAATTTCTGTATGATTCAACAGTTGCATTCATGGGTCTATGTCCAAAGGAAATTAAATCAGTTTTTCATAGAAATATCTATAAGATACTCTTGTACTGTTCTGGTTTGATTCATTAAATAATCATAGAGTGGATATGGCAAATATTCTATTAGCTATTTAACATAAAATAACAAACACTGTAGGCAGTTTTTCAATCGAAATTATTTAAAATCAGGCATATATTCAGATAATTAAGGAGGGTCTAAATGCAGAAGGAAGAGTGACCTAAACAGAAACTCGGGGATTTGCTCTCTTTTCCCCTGAACAATGTCTGATTTTCTCCCCCAAGAAGCCTGACTATAATATGGACAATTTCATTGATCTTCTCTGTGTTACTCTTTTTACTACAGTATGGCTGGTTTCCTATAAAGTCAATTGAACACTACTACAGGTACTCCCTCATATACAAAATTAATGTACACGTAATAAGACAAGATTTTTTTTCCCTTTTATATTCATTTTTGCACTTTTGAAAACAGAAAGATACGAAAGGAAAACGTCCTTTTTCTGTTCCATGTGGCTTTTAACTGTCTCTGTCAGCTCCCCTTGGCAATTGCGTTTCTCTGAATTTTCTTGCTCACAGGGACTTTGACAGTGTGGGGTACGGGTCAGTGTTCCGCTGCTGTGGCTTGTCTGGTGTTTGCGCTGTTGGAATGGGATCCTGACGGAAGGGAGGAAGACAGAAGGCATCCTGCTGCGCTTCCCTGGCCTGTGGCTGCAGTGCCCCTGGTCAAGGCCCTGACACCTGCTGATGTGGCTTCAGTCCTTGCCTGAGGGATGGCGGAGTCACGGCTTCATTTTCCTGGAGGAGGGCACCTTGCTCAGCCCACGGGGACCCACCAGAAGCTGCATACTTGTACTGGAGGCAACTCCTATGTGAACTGTTGGAGTTCTGCATAAGGGATGGGTTCATTATCCCTCATTGATTTGTTCAATCATTTATAAGTATGGACTCATGGGTATTAATTTAATATCTTTGTTATGATCCAATAATACTTCACTGTCTGGGGTCAATTCTTCCCACTCCTGCCTTTGAGAACACTTTCGGTTGGCTCATGTGATACCTTTTTTTTTTTTTTTTTTAGCACTTTCTTACTAGAAGATGCTACAGGCTCATCTTGTTTAACATTCTCAGTCTCAGATCAGTTATTTCTGCAAGGGGCCCTGTTTCATTACTCTAGTGATATCTTCATAAAACATTTATTTTACTTTCACAAACCATGTAACAGATATGTATGGAGTCAATAAGTAACCTCCCCTTTAACAAGTGCTGCCTTCTCCCCCTCCTCCTCCTCCTCCTCCTTCTTCTTCCTCTTCTTCCCCTCCTCCTCCTCCCCTCCTCCTCCTTCTCCATCTTTTATAGCAGATTTGTGGACATGTCTCTAGTAATAAGCATTGTATTTCCTTTCCTCTTGTGACCATGGGGTAATGGGGTTGGGACCAATTTTATGAGTTTCTCACACTACATGCTTTTGTACCATGTATAGCACAGAACTATGTCCTTGGCTTCTCAGCAAACACCTTTTCCTCTATCGATGCCACATTTATTTTTCTCAAAAGTGACTTGATCTCATGTATCTCATCAGTGACAATGATACAAATTTTCAGGCTCGCTGACTCTTGTATTGTTTTAAATTTTGTCTGTTTGTGGAGGGAGCAAGTCAACAGGTGGCTTCATACTTCGAAAAGGAGACCCTTACCGACCCTCTGACACACACTTCTGCATTTTATATCTTGGTGCACCATTCATTCTGTCCTCAAGACAAACCACGGAAGCTAGTTTTCCACCTGCCTGCCTGGGATGCACCTCCTGTGCCCTGCCTCTTCATTACATGCTTTTCCCTGTTTCTCTGCCATTTATACTTGGACTTCAAGACACCAATCTCCCAGCACTGTGTGTCCTCTTCTTCAAAAATCTATGAGCACAAACTAGACCATCACAACATACTGTAATCACTAAGTTACCTCTTTGGAAGTAAGAGGGCTGAGCACTGAGTTGGACACATGACAGGTACAGGCACACAGCCTGAGAGAAGGAACAAAATAGTAAGAGGAAATTCACTTAGTGAGTTGGCCAATTAGATGTTTATGAAAAAAAAGTATGCATATTGGTATTATACCAAGTAACAGCTATGCAAATGCTCATTTCTAGATGTTGCAACACATGATAATTTAGTAATACAAAAGGATATGTCTAAGTCCATTCATGTTGGACAAAACTGCAGAAAAAAGGGAGCCTTGAACTTCCTGATGTATAGAGTCCATGACCTTTTTTGTTTGTAAAGACTAGAGATCTATTTTATTATTAAATGGATAAATCAATAATAACAATGACAACAATAAAATTTAGATGCAGGAGTTAGACTTTATGGTTTTTAACTTTCAAACTAGAGAATTCCCAATATCATTATAAGCCCTTGGCTAATTTATCATTATCATTATATCATAATTTTAATTATCTGATAGCAATAATTCTTAAGTCATTCAAACTTATTTTAAGTAAAATAAAAGACAGACAAAAATAAAACTTCAGAAGTTCACTTTGGCCATGTCATCATATGATATATTAATACTCAGCCTATAAATTTCTTCCTATATTCTTTATTATTTGGTAAGAAGGATTGTTTTCAATCTTTCAGATACACAAATGGATATCTGAATTATGAATAATTTCATTAATAACATTAGATTTCTAGCAAACAGTAGGAGACTTTGCCATTCATTGTGATTTTAAGAATGATTGTTTTGAATATCAAAGGGATAATCCCATCATTAGCCTTAGTCAATTTTTATCACTCATTGCATGAATTATGTCAATCACTATAGACTGCTCTACAGTAATGTGAAAGTATTGTTGACTAAAATTCAATAATTTTGAGTCTATTTATACAACTTGTCTCAGCCTGAAAAGCAAATAATAAACTCAATGTGTAAAAAAAATAAGTAAATAAAATATTAATCAATTTTATATTGATTATTCACTTATGAAATTTTGGGAACTATCTGAAAATTCTAACTGAAATTTAATATTTTGTCAAGTGTGAAAAATTCTAACTGGTTCATAAATTATATATTAGCAAACATGTATCTTTAAACAGTCTATGCAAGTGAAAATAAAAAGGAAAACTGAAAATAAAATTTGGGATGCTGCATTTGTTTTTAATCTGGCTAGTAATAGACTATAGTTCCAGATCATTGATATTATATACTTCACAGAAGGTCTCCTTATTGTGTCAATGGCAAGGTCAATATTTTGCAACTTTCTTGTATAGGATATGCTTTATTGTCAAAAACCTTTCAAGTTACAACTTTATATGATTTCATGAACAATGATGTTAATTGCTTAGAGCTGGTGCTTTTTATTCCTAAATTTGGTCATTATTAATTTGTAGGGCTAAAAGATACTGGAAACTAGGTATGATGTTCAGTCAAACCAAAGATGACATACAGAGAAATTAGCTGTGATTTAATCACCAGGAAAAGGTCTGGTCAAATATTCAGGTTGTTTTGCACATAGAAAACTACACTGTGGTGGAAATTGAATTGAGTGTTGTTTTTCTGAGTGTCAACTATGCACCCGCATCCCTGGTCTGATTCAAAGCTCTGTCTTTCTTATGTCTAGTAATAATGGCAAGTCTTCCTCATTTGCTCCTGAGTTCAATACCTGGTAACTCCCCATCCCGCCACTGCGAAAAAAACCTCAGCATTTTTGGATGCAAAACACAGGTATAATATATCTATGTTTCCCTATATACATAGAAAGACATATAGATATGTCTTATCAACTTTATAGTAAATGGCATAATGAATATAAAATATTTGGCATAGCACCTGAAGACTATGAGACTAAATAAATACTAAACATTTTTGTAATTAATTTTCTATTTATTAACTCCATTTTATATAGATGCAGCAAATAAAAAATGATGGATAGTTTGATTGCTCATCACATGTAGGTTGAGAGGTATATTTTTCTGATAAATTGATGAAACATATAGAGTTGTGAGTGGTTACTTAGAAGGCAAAGAGCGTCTCTGATTTGGGGAAGGTATTTTATCATTTTTAAAGAAGATAAATTAAACTTTGGGTTTCTCTCACAGGGGTTGCCCTTGAAAAACTCACTAAATGTAGGAAGATCTACAAGGAATTAAAGTTAGAGCCTGAATTGTAGAGATTTTACAAACAATAAAGTATTTTCTGAGGGTTCACCTTAGTTTTCAATTTTATATCTTATAATAAAAGGGTTGTGAGAGCCTACCGAGGAAGAGGCGTGAGATCTACAAGTAGTATATACTTCCCAAATTAGGAACCGTTTGAAATGCACATGGTGTTAGGAAAATTAAAACTAAATAAATTGTACATATTCATATTAACTGTTGAATTGATTTTATTATATTTATCAGTCTATAAAATAATCATGTTTAAATGCTATTAAAATAATGACTATTTAGGCTGGGATGGTGGCTCAGTGGTAGAGCGCTCGCCTAGCCCATGCGACGCCCTGGGTTTGATCCTTAGCACCACATAAAAATAAACAAAATAAAAGTACTGTGTCCATCTAAAAAGAAAAAAAAAATAAAAATAATGACTATTTAAAAATTTAATAGACCTATTTTCATTAAAGAAAAGAATTAATAGCTTTAATCTCTTCAAAGAGTCATTTTACTATTTTTTTAAACTTTTACTTCAACAAAACCTGTCTTGTAGACCACAACATTTGTAAATTAAAAAAAAAAAAAAAAAAACTCGGACCAAATGGAATCCTCTATATTTTCACCTTGAAGTCCAAATAGAAAATGAAATGTAGTATAACTACCAAGAAAGAATGGCAGAAATCAATACCCTTCTTAAAAAACTATGGGAATCAGAGATAGAATCTATTGCACAGGCTTTTTAGTAAATGGTATAATATACAGAAAATATTTGGCACTGGGCTCGAGTCATAATATGACCAAATAAATATTAAGTATGTTGATTTTTTTTTCTATTTGATGTCCTTAACTTAAAAATTGTACTGGATGCTTTAATTCATATCTCCAATCTCAGCAATAAATTTCTAAAAACCAAACATAGTCTCAAAACTGACAGTTGTGTGTAGCACTTCAAAAATAACAAAAATTCTGTTCCAATTGCAGAATATGTCTATCGGCCCCCAAGAGTTCTGCCTTTCCCCAGTAATCAATAACAGTCTTTCCTTCCACCATAATAAATCATAGTCCTCCCTTCTCCCAATGTCTACTTCCAAATAGTGAATAGTAGTTTATCCTACCCTAGTGAGGATTCAGCTTCTTGATTGTGGGTCACTTGGCAAAAGTCGTCCAAACTTTCCAGTGCTAATCTGTAGTTTACCATGAAGATAAGAATATGTGTCTAATTTCTCTTGCCTTTTAATGGTTCTGTCTTTTCCGTAAGATCCTATTGACCAGTGTGAGGTCCAGATTTAACAAACTTGGAATGGGTCTGAGCTCAGACTAAAAGAAGAACCACTCCTGAGTATATCTATAACTTGTCTCAGAGACTCCAAATTGAACTCATCTTAGACCATCTGACCTAAGTCAACCCAAACTTGCATGAGAGATAAATGATTCTGAGAGACACAGAATTTTTGACATGGTATGTTACACAGAGAAATCTAACTACCACAGAAACCAGTAGTTGGAAGTACATGGTTGCTGCTATAACAACTTTTGGAATTGCATAGCAAAAGGTTAGTAGTCAAATAGAAGGCTGGAAAATAACCATGAAATTGTTATAAATAATTGGGAGAATAACTCTTTCAAATATTTGGAAAAACTGCCCTATGTAGATTTGTTTAGAAGGAAAAAAAATTAGTTTAGCTTAGTTTTTATAATGAATAACAGTGATTTACAGGTAGAATTTGAAAGAATAAGCACCTGTGATTCATTTCTCAGTGCAAACCTGGCAAGGGGCAAAACCCAGCTGGAAAAGGTGTACAGCTACACCAAAGCAAGTGAGCCCTTAATTAATTAAGAGGCTCATTCTCAACTGCAGAGAATGTGCTCATAGACATTCAAACTGAAGTTTCAGATGGTGTGCAACTCAGCAAGAGCTAAACCCTACACAGGAAAATATAAAAGCAGTTGAACTTCTTATGAATTTGTTCTTCGACTGATGTTTCACTTTTAACACCACTGTAGTCTAAAGGTAAGACAAAGTTTGGAACTCCATGGGAAAAAATATATCTTTTTTTATAAAGAGAGAATATATAAATTTAGGAAAGGATGGGTGGAATCTAAGGTGAGGATAAAGAAGGTAAAGGGTATCAAGGAGTGCAAAGATCATTTTATGAGAAAAAGCCTTATGGACTATGAACATAGGGAAATTGGAAAATAAGTATGTCACTTTCTGGAGATATTGGCCACAAAGATGGAGGAAAGCAATGATTAATGTTGGTGAACATGGGGCCAAACAGACTCACTAATCTTATTCTATATTATCACATATAAATTATTTTAAAATAAATATTTGTGTACTTAGACTTTTGTAAAACTCTTCACTTTTAAGCTTAAACTCTTAAGTTCACAATGTACAAAAATATTAAATCAATGCAAATAACAGAATAATCAATTGCATGCCAAATAATAGGTGTTTTCTCCAAATTTTTTCCTAAATATTTTATTATATTTACATAATTTCTTCTATGCTAGAAAAAAAATTATCAGGAAATTTTCTCTCTCCCTCCCATACTTCTCCCTGTTTCTTTCTCCTTCCCTCCTATCTTCCCTCTAAAGGGAAGGTGTGTTTTAAAAGTATTTAAACACTGGCATGTAGCCTTGATTTTTTTTTTTTAAGCTGTTTAGATGATTCATTAGAATGTGCTACCAGTATCTTGCTTTCCGTGGACTCTGACGCTTTCCAAAGAACTTTAAAAATAAATAAACAACAAGGAAACTTTTAAAAATGCATTGGCCTATAGCTTTGGGGTTTGGAGTAATCATAGCGAAAATGCTTTGTTGGCTGGTTTTATATTATGGACTGGGCTCTTTTCTCCAAGTACAGTCATAAAATTGCTTTGCCATTTTTTTCAATTACCAATAAAACTTGTCAAGGAGCCATGCTCAAAAGTGAGTCGTTAGCTGAAGTCAGCTCTTTTATTTATATTTAGTAGACCCACAGTACCTCTAACATTTAATATTCCGACCAAGGTATAAGCATCCAATTATCAATTACCCGAATGCCACATAATGCTTTAAATATTTTTATTCAGCTCCTGTATATTTAGATAATTCTACAAAGAGAAAAACTAATCATTTTAAATCACAGATGCTATGTGAGGGAAGATGTCTGTGATGCAATAAATCACCACAATATAGGAAGCCTGGTTTACAGTATAAACATGTGTATCAGTTCAACAAAACTGTTAAGTTACTTACAAGATTTTTTTTTTTTGCTTATTTCAGAAGAGTAAATTAGGGTTTGTTACATTAAATATATAAAGGTGTTCCATTGACAGATGCAAACCCATGTAGGCCCTATCCTTAATCATTAGTGCTGATGGCAGAAATGTGGGCATCCTCAACTGCAGTACGTTAAGCATCAAATAATAATGGAACAACAGGGAGGATCAGTGCCAGATGAAAGGAGGACCGCACCGTGGAAGACAGACACTGATGATATGCCATTTATACAATGAAAGGGTATAGTTGATGGAGGCCCACAGCCTCAGGGATTCCTGCACTGAAGGAATACCTGTACCGTATACTGACCAGCGTCCCTGTCTACAGAGTTCATCTGTAACCATACTGTGATGGCACAGCCTGCCTCTGCTTCCACAAATGTCAGTCATAGACTCCTCCAAGAAGGAAGAAGCCTGACACCCATTAAGTGTGCATATTGTATAGACACGGAAGCAAAAAAAAATGTGTTTTGTTAGACCATTTACAATGGTGATCTGTGATTATATGAAAGCGGGAGTATTCACGAGGCCAAATGATGAAAACTAAAACGCCATTTAAGACAAAATCAGGCTTCCATTGCATGACTACGAACTTCGCCTCCTGCTTGCAGACAATGTGAGCTTTGTGCACTATCCACAGCAGTCAGCGAGCACAGTGCTTTACCAAGAGGAGTAGAGGCTTTGAGCCAGGGTGGAGCAAAGCGCAGATCACTGGCTGTGGTCAGGTGAGGTAACTTATTCTGCACCAGTGAAATAATGCCAACAATTTCATATTTTGCAGGACCTGAATGGAGGAAAAGTAACAATGTGGAATTTCTTTCCATATGCTCCTGGAAAATGGTGCCTTACAATGGTTGGTTCCTTGGCTATTTTCTCAGTGCCTTTATACAAAATAAGCAGGACAGATCTCCTACCTAATGTGTCTAACTATAAATTTGAGAGGGAGAGCCCTTTGATTTAAAAAAACTTTCTCTGGAATCCCTATGAAATTTGGAATGAATTTTGATTGGTAAAATTATAATTCTTGCTCTTCAGGTCTTTCCCACTATAAATTACATAAATATTCAACCAAGTACTCAATCCAAAGGTACTGAGTTAATCATTAAATTCTCTCTTTTCCTTGGACCATTTTCTTTAAATTGACAAATACTCTCAATTACACTACAAAATGCATCTTATTCCAAATATTTCTGTTCAGCAGTCAGTACAACAATTTCTTCAATCAGGTCTTCCAAAACAGCCTTTCCCTGACCCCAGAGTATATCTCTCTTATGCAGAGTAGCTAAGGTGTTATTTTGCAAATAAAAATTGGATAACTTTAAATCTCCTCTTTGTTCACCCTGGTTATGTGAGTCTTCTTTCTATTCTGATAATGTGTCAAATGCATGCTTGAATTAAGCCTTTTACCCCTGCTGCTGTCTCTCCCTCCCACTCTGTGCTCTCAGAATGAGGCTTGAGAGGCTTTTTCTCAAATTCAAGTCTCAAGTTAAACATCATCTGCTCAGAAAGGACTCTCCTTTGCTGGAATCTCTTAAGAGCCTTTCTATTTACATGCTTTGGCTTTATTCTGTCTGATCACAGCCTAGGACACTTAAGACTATCTGAAGTAGTATCCAATCTTTTCTCATTTGAATACAATATTTTAGAAAGCAATGTGTCTCAGAGTTTATGCAATTTGGAGATGACTTTTTTGCTTTGTTTTAGTGACTACAGAATTCTGCATTAAGTATAAAGCTTTATTATGTTGCAGCAAACACTATGAACTCCACCTCACTTCCTCGTGTTTCCCCACAACCTCCCTCACCATATCTCATGGGTCCTAGGTGAATGCTACTCAGACAGTGAGTTTGAATCATGCACACCCATAAGGAACGGTGAACCTGGAGAGTGCCACAGTTTTACAGTTAGCTATAAGCAAGTCTACCATTTTTACACTGCAAATAAAATTTGAGAAATGACTGGACAGAGAGTAGAGATAGTCTTGGAATTCCCAGAAATAAAATGCAGAGACATACCAGTCTCACATCAGATTCCTCTTTTCAAAAACCCATCCCTTAGAGAACAGATTATTGAATGAACTTGAATTTTAACATTTCATCCTATCAACTACTCGACTACTCTCATAATATAAATAACAAACCACTAAAAAGAGTAGGAATCAAATCCATTTTATCAGTCATATGAATGAAGTTACTATCTACAGGACTCAAAAATGAGCAAAATGACACTAATTCTAAGGGACCAAGTATCATTGAACACTACATACCCCTGCCCCTAGCTTCAAGATGCTGGAAATTATGTATAAATCCTATATGAATATGGGGAAGAGGGAGGTTGCAGGATGTAGCATAAGAACATTTTATGACCCGTGCAAGGGAGTTTAGGTTGATCTGCTAGTCTTTAGTGTCATTCTGAAAAATTAAAGGATCAATAGATGGCCCCCCAAAAAAACCAGTCCCAAGGAGAGATATTCCATGACTCACTATAATCTAATCTATGTGAATTCATAACCAGAGGGGCACAACACTTACTGGTCTGGATTTTTTATAGAAAGATGATTTGGATCTCTGAACATTGGTTGTTCACCCATTGGAGAAGTATCCTGGAGTAGGTGCTGCATACTAGCAGCACATCATGTAACCCGCAGCTGCTTAGGCATCAAAGGAGTGTATGAGTTTGCATAAGTGAGATTTAAACAAAGCTGTGCTAATGTGCATGTTTTTACACATCCCAGGGATGTTCACATTTGGGAGCTACTGGTGATGACAACTGGCACAGCATGGTAGACTAGGACTGGCTGTGCTTGTAAGAGGTTATAATTCATGTTATCAGCATTTTTGTTCATAGCATTTGCATGATGGACTCTTTTTCAACTGTCACACAATTGGCATAGGTTATCCCAGTAATAAGACTACCCTTTCTTCAGTGACCCCTTGTCCTCACCCAGACCTCTCCCGTAAGTGGTCAGGTAAAAGGTCATTTTAATGCAACTGGCAAAATCTTACTATTTCTCTGTTCTTGACTTATGTGTGCCACTGTTTGAAAATTGGATTAATAGAGTGCTCTCTGAAGTGTTCATTTTCTTTATGAAATGGGACCATGCTTTAACATTAAAATGAGGCAAATAAACCAAAAGTCAGTTGGATTCTCCTAAACTCTTTTTGCTATACCTGTGTGTCTGGTGGTAATGAGGAAGTTATGTTTACCTGTTTGATCTGAGATTGCTATTAAGAGAAAGACGCATCGTACATGGGAATGGTCAGGGTGCAATCTTAGATTTTCAAAGTAATCCTTTATATGTCCTACTCCCTTTGATAATTAGATATGAGGTGGAAGATGACCTCTTTACATGAACAGTGCATTCAATAATCATATTACTTTATTACAATTTTTTGACTAAAAACAATGAGGAACATAGAGTCAAAGCTGTTTTAGCATTGATACAGGAGAAGGTGCTCAACACTACCAGATGATAATTGTTAGCAAGAAGCTTGGAATATCCATACAATTTCTTCCCAATTGGCCCATTTGGGAGTGAATTTTTGATAGATTATAAATTAGTCTTTTATCAAACTATGAATTATCCATAAAAACCTATAATATCACACAGTTTGTTTGCCAGGGCTGCAGTGGTTATGTTGGATCTCCTGGTTGCACTGTAAGAGCAAATGTTACCAGTGTGAGACATCAATGACCGTCCTGGGATGGGCTGAAAGGCCCCACCCGGTCAACTTTGGAGAATTGGGCAGTGGCCATTCCCTGTGCCATGTGTCCTCTTTCACTGCACAGCAGTCTGGTGGAGGATTTGGTAGAAGTGTGATGTGCGATGGTTATTCCCATGTCAGAAAGACAGCCCTTTGTTTTGCTCCCTGTGGATGTCTTTTTTGTTCTGTTTTGTTTTGTTGCTTTGCCATGTCTCAGGAGAAAATTGAGCCAGGCAGCAAGACTTGCATCTGGACCGCAGCCTTGATCAGCAGCATGATACCCGCCAGATGATAGGCTTTTCTCATTGTCATCTCCTCCAGGACCCAGCCTGTCCCAGCTAGTTTCCCAATCTGTTGCCACATTTCATCGCCCCACATAGGGGACTCTTTCAGTCTGTCTGCCATCTTTGAAATGACAGACCAGGCAGCTCTGCTACTGCCAAAACTCAAGAATCTAAATATACAGGTCTTTAGGAGTATGTCTAAACTATAATAACTCTTGATCAGTTGAAGCTTACTACAGTGGGGTCCTCCAAAAATGCCTAAAAGAGCTGGACAATGGCTTCTTCCCAAGGGACACCATTGGCCTTCAACTTATCGCCATCAGCTCTGTAGAAGAAACTCTATAAACGAAGGTCCTGTTGAACCAGCTTCGTTTCTGATATTTGTTGGTCTGGTTTTGTTGCACTTTTCAGGTGAAATCATGGATATAAGGCATATCCCAAAAGCACATTTTGTTCAGTTCCACCATGCTACTAGGCTAAGCTACCCACATTCCCAACACGTTATTTGTGTTGGGCAACTGAGGTTTACTGTGACTTTCATTGTTAGAGATAGAGTCTGAGTGGATGGGGGAAACTCAAGTGTATGTGGTGCTACTGGACTAAGAAATGATCTTGACCTATGAGCACAGAATCTCACAATGAATCACATACAACGGGGGTGATCCAAGTTATAGCAAAGGAGCTACCAGAAGGGGCTCATGACCATGACATCCAGTGATCAATCCAAAATTTAAATGCACATCACATTGAACTAGCCTGAAGATTATTTAAATTTTAATAATGGGAATTTAACAATCAGCTTATAAGATTCTTGAAAATTAATAATTATCTCAGCCACAAAAGTAAAAGCTATGTCCAGCAAACTCCTGAAGAGAATGAATAAAAGAGAGAGAAAGAGAGAGAGAGGCACTTATATAGTGAGCAACTGTAGAATTAGTAACTGTGGTCTGTAGAAAAAGTATTGGGGAGAAAACACTGTTGATGATATTTGAAAGAGTTCACATGGAAGAGAAATAGTCCTGATTATCGGTCCTGTGATTAGATTGCAAACACTGATGCAATTTGAAGGAGGCTAACTTTCTTCTTCTGAATAGAAGAACCAAGGAAATCTAATACTCAAAAATGTGGAGAATTTAACATCAATTTTGAAATGTCATTTCTATACTTATAACAAGAAAAAAACTAAACAATCTAAAAATTAACAACTTTTCTTGGATATTTCAGACAACTGCTTGCACATCAAACCACCTCCCCCAAATTCGGAAAGACAGAATAATGAACAGAATCACAGTGAAATCTGCTTACCTGGAGTCTAAGCTATGGGACCTCTAAAACAGTAGGACATACACTTGGTCACTTTGGTACATTGCTCGAAGGCAAGAGTAGATAAAAGTGGCAAAAGGCAAGAGAAAAATATCTGAATAAAGTGAGCATCAGACTCAGACTCGAATATAAAACAGATGTTAGAATCATCAACAGGGAAAATAAATGTGATATTTTCAGCATCCCAATGAAGAAGCGACAACATGCAAAAAAAAAAAAAAACAAAAAAAAAAAAACATAAAAACTCCAAAAAGAAGCAAAGAAAATCCTGGAAATATATATACCCTACAGCAGAATTGAAGAAAAGTTTGATAGGATTATCAAGTATTGGACACTCCTGAAAAAAGAAGCTGTGAGTTTGATAATAGGAAAACAGACAATCACAATCATATCACTTGTATTTTTTTTTTTTTTTGGCATCAGGGATTGAATCCAGGAGCACTTAACTGTTAGAGTCTGTAAACAAGTCAGGATGGCACCTGGCAAAATGCCAGAGGGAGTGGTTTGTGAAGTAACGCCAGCGAGCCATTAAGTGTGAAGATTTCTTATTGGTTGACTGTAGTTTATGCTAATTAAGATAAGCTGTGTGGAATGTATAAATACCTCTGTTGTCTTACAATAAACGGCTTCCACTCCTGCTGTATTAATTTACACAAGTTGTTTGTCACCCCCCGGTTATTTTGCTGCAGCCGGAATGCAGCAGATGGTGGCCCGTAGGGGGAGCCCCGGGACACTAGGGGGTAAATGATGGAAAAAAGCTGCCCATCCATAGATAGGATGGGAGCAAATCTGCTCGTCCCTAGGCAGATAGGGCGAGAGGAAAAATGGCCATTTTGAGAAAATGGAGAAGATTGATACAGTATGTTTTTGTCTTGTTTTGTCTTGAAATGTTGTATTGTCTTTGTGATGAAAATATGGAAGGGGTGTTAAGTAAATTACTAAGGGAAGAAGGCATCCCAGTGGAACCAAGAATAGCTAGGGCATGTGTTGATGGAAGCCCGGGAACTCTAGTCAGAAAGAAGAAAGTTCAGAGGAGGAAGGATTATCAGGAAAAAAGTTGCAGCAAAAGGCTATTACTGAATACTTTTAGTTACCGGAGGGTGCTTGAATTGGCGCAGCAGCTGCCACCTGCCCAAGCCAGTCATGGCGCAGCAAGGATTTTCCAAGCGGCAGTTGCCAGCTCTTCCCCGCCCCCCTGCCCTGGGGAGCGGGATGTCACTTTGAGAGAGCCCAAATCTAGAACTGACCTGGAGACACGGTCTCAGTCTCGCAGGCTCTTGCTCCCTGTGCCTGGAAGCAGTTTGAGTCTGGGACTCTCCCCAGGACCATATGGGGCTGCCTGGAACACTGCAGGCGAAAGATGGCCCACATCCCTGAAGTTTAATGTTTCCAAGGCCAATAACTACAATGGTTCTCCCACACCTGGAAGCTAATGAGTAATTAGGACTATTAAGGCTTATTTCAAATGTAAAAAACCTTGAGATAATGTACTAAATTGTTCAGAAGGTTGTTTTCTTAGTGGAATGCTACAGGATTTTCTTTAGCCTTCATCCTAGTGCCAGTGAAGACGAAGGTGGAAGAATTTCCAGTGTTGCTGAGAACCGAACCAAACTTCAGATCAAGCTAGCTGCCTGCAGAACTTACCTGGACTGTGATTCAAGCTAGTTCCCTGCAGAACTTACCTGGACTGTGATTTAAGCTAGCTGCCTGCAGAATTTACCTGGACTGTGGTTTAAGCTAGCTGCCTGCAGAACTTACCTGGACTGTGATTTACCTGGACTGTGAGTTAATCTATTGAGACACTGCTTTACCTGGACTGAGACAACAAACTGTAATCTACAACAAATTGTAACTCAGTATCTTTGGTAACAGTATCATTGCTGGTATAATTTTTCCAAGGGCTTCTTGCATGGAGCCATCAATTGGCTTGGTATTGTGGCATTTTGTATCCTCCCCTTCTGCTTGTAGCAGATTGTTTATGGTGTTTGTGTAAAAACCACTATGGTCATTATTTAAATTAAACAAAAGAGGGAAATGTTAGAGTGTATAAACAAGTCAGGATGGTGCCTGGCAAAATGCCAGAGGGAGTGGTTTGTGAAGTAACCAGGGAGCCATTAAGTGTGGAGATTTCTTATTGGTTGACTGCTGTATCTAGTTTATGCTAATTAAGATAAGCTGTGTGGAATGTATAAATGCCTCTGTTGTCTTACAATAAAAGGCTTCCACTCCTGCTGTATCAATCTACACAAGTTGTTTGTAACCCCCTCCCCCCCCCACCCCTGTTATTTTGCTGCAGCCTGACTGTGGCACTTAACCACTAAGCAACATCCCCAATCTTTTTTTTTTTTTTTTTTTTTTTTGTATTGTACTTAGACACAGAGTCTTGCTGATTTGCTTAGGGCTTCACTATGATGCTGAAGCTGGCTTCGAACTCATGATTCTCCAGCCTCAGCCTCCAAGCCACTGGGATTACAGGTGTACAACACCATGCCTGGCAATTGTGAAGTGTTTAAATGTTTCCTTGTGTTCAATTTGTTAATCTTCTTTCTTTTTCTTGTATTCTAGTTCCATAGAGGACTTTCAGTATGATACTGAATTACTAATAGTGTTACCTTTTCTTTCTTCCCCTTCGTGACCATGACATCCAGTGAAAGGAGCTTCCAGAAGGGCTCTGAACAGGTGATTGAACTCAGAGGCACTCAACCACGGAGCCACATCCCCATCCCTATTTGTATTTTATTCAGAGACTCCGTCTCACTGAGTTGCTTAGTGCCTCACCATTGCCAAGGCTGGCTTTAAACTTGCGATCCTCCTCCCTCAGCTTCCTGAACCACTGGAATTATAGGTGTGTGCCACTGTGCCCAGCTTGTATGTGATTCTTAAGGGATGGCTTCATCCTTCCCTATCATGGGGGGCACATAGTACCCAGTTCTCATTATTCCTATGGGCTAACTATGGGCTTTTATTTTATTTTTTCAAATTTAGGAGGCTTCTGTTATATTTTTTTAGAAATTTATTACAAAAGGAATACAAATTTTGTCACATGCTTTTTTGTACATAAATTGCTATACTCATCTCTTTAATTTTTTTATCCTAAAATGGCCTGGATAACATACATTGTATTATGATTATTGAACCAGCCTTGAATTCCTGAAATAGCATGTGACTTTTGTTTTTATATATATGATTGTTGGATTTGATTTGCTTATATATCATCCAGGATTTTTCCATATATATTTAAGAAATATATTAGTTTGGAGTTTATCTTTTCTTATAGTTGTCTGGTTTTAACATTTTGGCAGTACTGGCCTCTTGAAAAAAGTTAACAAGTGTTCTTTCTGTCTTTCTGGTACTCAACATCTCTGAGTCTAAACCTTATTTTTAGTAGATTATTAATTATTGATTTATTTGACAGATATCCATACTAAGATATTCCTTTTTCTTTATGTTAGTTTTTAAAGGTTAGATCTTTCAAGAAAGGGGTTCCACTATCTTTAAGTTAGCATTTTGTGGGTGTAAATTTACTATCAACATTAAAATTATAATAATAATAACTTAGCCAGGTGCAGTGGGGTATGCCTGTAATCCCTGCAGCTTTGGGGGCTGAGGGAGGAGGATTATAAGATCAAAGTCAGACTCAGCAATTTAGTGAAGCACTAAGCAATTTACCAAGACCTTATCTCTAAATAAAATACAAAAAGGGCAAGGGATGTAGCTCAGTGGTTATGTGTGCCTGGGTTCAATCCCTGGTACCAATAACTGAATGAATGACTAAATAAATAAATTTATTAAAATAGCTGAAAGCACAAAATTAAAATCAGTGATTCCGTACTGGTACAAAGAAACGACTGAATAAATACATGAGTGAACATGAGGCACAGACAAACCTTCTGTGCAGAATTACAAATAACACAGGTGATACTTTGTCCTTAATAATGTGGAATATAACTTCCCACTCCTTAAACCTAGGCAGGGCACAGTGGCTTCCTTCCAAGCAAATGGTGCAGAAAGGGAGAAAAGGCAGAACGACCTCACAGGGAAGAAGGCTGGAATACCACAGGGCCTTGTGATCTCCACCCGTGTTGGCAGTGACACTCACACTGGTAGAAGTGTCCCTGGCGTGATATAATGACAGCGGCACTCAACCAGTCTTAACAAGTGCTCCATACATAAAGACCAGTCAGAAGAACTGAAATCCCAACTGTGGGGCCCCCTACACATTGTCTCAGCGTGCTTCACAAAACTGCCAAGGTCATCATAAAGAAGGGAAGCCTGACAAACTGTCACTGCCAAGAGGACCCTACGAGATGGTGACTAAACACAATGTGGAATTTTGAATAGCATCCTGAAGTGAAAAAAAGGGACATTGAGGGACAAACAAGGAGATTTGAAAAAAAAAAAGCATGGAGTTTAGTTAATTATATTAAGCAATATTGCTTCATTAATTGTAACACAGGTAGCATATGCATACAAGGTGCAAAAAATTAAGAAAGAGTGAACATAGACCTTATGGGAAATCTCTGTACAGTCATCGGGATTTTTCTATGAATTTAAAATGGTTCCGAAATAAAAGAGTTTATTAAAACACAAAAGAGTTTACTGTGCTCTTATGTTTTCCCAAACTGAAAATGTTCAAGCAGAGTTGGGAGGATTGTAGGTTAACTGATTTCCTGAAATAAATGCAAGCTTGCACTAATACCCTGATATAAAGCGCTCAGTATTATATTACAAAGTAATGTCTGGCTTTCATACACCTGAGGCTCAGTACCGTTTATTTGACTCAGTGTATAAAATGCTGACAAAGTCTCTACCCTTGCCTTCTAGTAACTCACAATACAGGAAAAAAAAAACTAAGCAGTTTAAACAGATTTCTTTAAGACTTTAAGATCTGAGATAGGAATATACCAAAGTAGTAATAGAAGCAGAAAAGGGACAATTTAGCCCAATTCCAGAGGGTCTGAGAGACTTTCTGGAGGAGATAATTCACTTTTAAAATTAGATAATGATTACTTAACCAAAGGGAGAAAAGGGTATTACTTAGAATACATCAAAAGAGCAGAACTAGAGAGAGGTGCAAGGGCATTGTAGCAAGTAGAAAACTTAGTGATCAGGGAAGGATTATATCTGTCTATGATCCTTTTTTTTTTTTTTTTCTTTTTGCAGGGGGAGGGCAGTGATAATGGTGATTGAACTCAAGGACACTCAACCACTGAGCCACATCCCCAGACTCTTTTGAGTTTATTCAGATACTGCATCTCACTGACTCATCATTACTGAGCCTGGCTTTGAACTTGTGATCCTCTTCCCTCAGTCTCCTGGCTTGTATGTGATTCTTAAGGGACATGTAGGTAACAGGCTACCACAAACCCTGTCATATTGAGTGACTTATGGTTTTTTCCTTATATTTAAGCTGAACTTTAAATGTCTGAGTTAATTCTTCTCAGCCTTTGGTATAAATTTCTTTTATACTAAAAGTTTCATAAAAATATGTATTTTTCTGTTCTGATTTCATGCAATTGTTTAGCACAAATATTTTAGGATAAAGCTTGACTAACATCTGGATATTATTGCAAATTTGTCTTCAGGGAAATATTTCAGAATGGATTCTATGAAGAATACACATATAACTTTTTTCATTTGAACGAACACGCTAAATTTCTTTTTCCTCTCCAAACAGATAAAAATTCAGGAAATATTGAAATTAGGCAGATGCCACTCATCCTCATTATTCATTAAACATAATTTAAACTACTGTCTCTGACAGAAAAAGAATGGAGAAAGTTACTTTTTGCAAATATATCTCATATCCCTTTAAAATTCTTAAAGCAACACAGTGCATGTATGCATAAGTATCTTCAAATCTTTCAGGCATTGATTTATGCTTATGTGCACAGGATATCCAGGACAATAAGAGAGTCTGAGCAATAACTAAAATACCAGCTGCTGATTCTTTAATCCAGAAAGGTTCATGGAGACAATAGGTTCTCCTCACATGCGTCTTGCCCATTACTTCCCCTTTGTGTTCAAATAAATGCTTGATGCATAGTTCTTTCTCTAATTGTAATTTCTTAATTAAGTTAATGGGGACAAGCACTGTGACTATGCATCTTGCCGTGTGAAGAAAATATCACCCACCAAGTAACACATCCCCTACTGGGGTGATTAAATTAACAGAACTGTAATTAACTATGTAGGAGCTGTTGGTTTCAGAAGCTTCCTTTACAAAGTATTTCATAAAAAACGATTAAAGGCTTTCTTCAGGAGAGATCTTATGCTACCTTAGGATTGAATAGCCTCTACAGCAAATGTTGTTTTGCTAATCTTTGTTTGAATAATGGTAACTCTATACCAGCCTTCTTCCAGAACATCTAAGCAATACATGCAGAAATACTCCAGGTTTTCTCATGTCAGAGCTATATCACGTTCAAATCACTTGCTAATAATAGTTGGACTCCTTTGAGGTTCTTGAATATTTGATAATAAATACTTTTTTCCCAAACAACTGCATTTTTAGTTTTGAAAATATTAAAATGACCTATAATTTTCCCATCATAGTCCACTGAAAGGAGAATACAGATTTCTAGAAATGGGAGTTTATATTGTATGGAATGAATTAAGTCAGACTCTTCAGTAAAGTGAATCAGCATGTTTATTGATTGGAAGCATAAATTACTGCTGAAAGTATCTGGGTTCCAATTTTATCTTTGGGACGTTTGTTTTCCCATTTATCGGCTCATGGGAGAATCTCTGTTACTGAGATACCAGAGATGGTCCAGCATTCACAAACAGCACCCTGTGTGTGCCCCCAGGCAAACGCTGCAGTGTGTGGTCACCTTGTCTGTCCTTCAGTTAGTTATGTGGACGCTCATCTTTCCTCAGGGTGAACAGTCAGTGGGACAGCGCTGCCTACTTTTGCATGCTCTGATTTGGTCCCATGCCTCTCGAAGGTTCCTTAGATGAATGGACAGCTACTGATCAGTTTCCAAAAAGCAAACTTTGGTTAATCACTTAATCTACGTGAGACATGTTTGCTCCCCATGTGTGACTGAATAAGAGTGATGTATTATTTTTAGTTGTCCACTCAAAAAAGTCTCAAAAAAGACGTGGATGCGGGGATTTTATTGTTTGGGAGATCACAGGAAGAAAGAATGAGGGAGTGAGAAGAGTTAAATAGGGAGTGGGAAAGAACCATAGAGAAATATCATGAGTCCTGGTGTTCAGCTTCATCCGAGCTCCGGGAGCTCTGCAGGGTGCTGCAGGACAGCCCTTCAGAGGAAGGAGCTTCATCTACCAGGGCGTTCACCATCACTGGTTAGGCCGATCCCATCCCATCGAGGTCCAACAAGTCTTGAGGCAATAAGCTGTGCAGGGGTCTGAGCTTTGAGGGAAGGTGTGGCAGGGGTGGGGGGTGGGGGGTGGGATCAATGTAAAACCAGCTCTGACTTGGATCTGGAATGTCCCCTAGAGGCGCCTGTGTTAGAGAAGTGGTTCCGGCTGGTGGGGCTGTTGAGCTGCTGGCAGCAGGTGAAACCTTTAGAAGTAGAGCCTAGTGGGAGTCCCTGGAGGTGTGCCCTGATGGAGACTTTTGGAGTCTTGGTCCCTTTGTCCCTCCTTCTCCTTCCCAGGCTGGCCATTAGGTGAGCAACCTTGCTCTACCAGGGGCTCCCTCAGGACCGCCTGCCTCTCCACAGGCCAAAGGCAACAGGGCCAACAAATCACCACGGACTGATGCCACAAGTGCTGCAGGACAAAAGAAGCCTTTTATTTTTATACATGCATTTTCCTCAGGAATTGGTTATGGTAGTGGTAAGCTGACTGACAGAATTAAAAAACAAGACAACAACAACAACAACAAACCACTGACGTCTGTAGAGTAAGAAGGGTGGTTACCAAGGGCTGAAGCTATGGCGGGAACATGGAGAGTTGTTGGTACAACGTTCCACTTAGACAGGAGAAATCAATGTTAAGATCTATGGAACAGCTGGGTAACTATAGTCAATGACAAGGTCTTGTATATTTCAAATTATCTAAGAGAATACATTTCAAATGTCTCACTTCAGAAAAAGATAAGTGAGATGCAGGGTATGCCAATTATTAGCTTTATTTAATCATTTGGCTTTGTATATACCACATGTGACATTTTAATGTATAGAATTGTAACACGGGGTCCTGTGATCACTGGAGGGTTCTTGTCTCATGCACCGGAAGAATGAAGTACACAGATGACAGGACCGAGGGTAAGAATTCAGTAGCAGGTGTATTGTAAGCAAGCAGGGAATGCTCTCTCAGCTTGGCAGGGGTCCCAAAGAGGGTACTGTTGGTGGCTGGCTGTGTAGGGGTTTTTTTTGTTGCTCTCATGAGGAACTAACCTTTCATTGGCGAGTTCTCTTCTTGTTCTCTTTCTCTGCCTCAAATGAAGGGGCACAATTTTAATTTCTTATTCCCATAATGGGATGCTTACTATGTTTGTTACCTCGAGTTTGTCCTGTACTTGTTCTTTAAAAGAATTGCTTGGGTTCAAAACAACTCTTTGATCTTGAGGACTGCTAAGGTCACATAAGAAGCCTGGGGCAACCCAGAATATATGGACATGGGAGCATTAGTGGGGCTTCCGGTCAGGCAGCCCAAACCAAAAAACAAGTGTCAGACTTGGTTTTAATCTCAGGGGGTGGTTATGCCTCAGAAATACAATCTTTCAAAATTAAATCTGATTGAATAAATAAATAAAAACATCCAAAAAGCCTATCTATTCTAAATTTAAATACTTAAAAAGTTTATCACTACCTCATCAAACAGAAAAACATCTATTCTTGGCATTGCCTCCAAAGGAATTCTTGGTCTGGCCCTCAAAGTAGATATTTTTCTTCCCTCATCTCAGCCTAACGGGCAAAACTAACTTTCTAACTAAAGGAAGTATTTTCAGTTTTCCCCTATCTTATGATTTCTTTATACATGTTTACACTTCATTTCTGCTTTCAGCCAAAAAATGCTTTTCAGACTCATCTGTCTCTTCCTTTTTTTTTTTTTTTTTTGCCTGAACATAAGATCCAGCCTAAAATCCATCCTAAAGTTTAAATTTTCAGTAACGCCATTTTCAAACAACCAATAATCTGCCACTTTTATCTGAGCACTCGCGAATATACTATCTGCATCAATTAAACATGCCTAATATTTTCATAAAGATTTATTTACCTGACTATCACTCCTAAGAGGATGTGAAATAACTAAGGGATGGTAGAATGCCCTACTTCCTGCATACTGCTGGATAAATACAGGAACAGAATGAATTCTTCCCTGAGTAGGGGAAAAAAAATGAACACTTCCCTGGGTTTGGATGAATTAGGTTGATATTTCCCAGTATTATTTTTCGGTAGAATTTTCAACATGGGATATGTGTCTACTTGATTTTTCACATAATTTTGAACAAAAAGTGTATCTAACCATGAAATTGCTTGTGACAAAAAGGGAAAAAAGAAAATAAAACCCAGCCTTCATCTGAAGTGGGTCATAATACAACTCAGTATTTCAAGGATCAAAGAGACAAATTGGAGATGCAGCATCTCTCACACAGCATCCACCTATGGACTTGTTTTCTAAGTATTAAATTAATACAGAGTGTCCCAAATGATAGGAGATTAGGTCCTCTACATTAGCTAATCCTTTGTAAAGTAACAGCATGCCCAAATGTCACTTAGTTCAAATCAAAGACCTGAGCCATTTGGTGAAATTTAGCAAAAGGAAAGCTGCTTTGATATGCTAATGTCCAATGTGTTATTCATGAGGTGTTGCTCACCCTGGACACTGATATCAACTCTAGCAGAGAAAACAGTTATTACACTTTGTTTCATTTAATTTCCATGCTTTTCTTGAGAACTGAATATGAATGAAGAAAATGCTAATTTTGTTTTTGTAAAACCAAATCTTTAGGAGAACAATAGATCTTTTTTTAGTTCTCATTATTTATTTATTTATTCATTCATTTTTTTCTTTAGATCGCTTCAAATTTCTAGAGTATATATCACTTTAGTGAGGTATGTATTTTAATTTCTATCTCCTACATATTAGACAGTTTTATTGAATGAATGAATTCAACATTATATTGCAGACTAGTTTCTACTGATAATGCATGAAGTTTCTTGGACTCCTCTATATTAGGTATTTGGTGTACATTATTTCTAATAATAATATTAATTCTAATCAACAAAACTCACAGAGTGTACACATTTTCCTGTAGTCACACAACTAGACCAGGTGGGGAGTGTTAATTCATGCTTACCTTGTTCCAAGGGCTGTGTCTTTTCAACACCAGCATGTTCACTTGGAGGGGCTAAATGGGACTGTAGGAACAAAGAATCATCCAACATATGTTGCATAATACAGAATAAATTTATCTCTTGCTCAGGCTGTATGGGTTGGCAGGGGTCTATAGTGACAAACAGTATAACTTCACACCCAGGAAAAAGAATATAGAAAGCTTCAAGATTCTGTTTCAAGATTCTCAAAGCAAATCCCAAGTCCACACTAGCTCTGAAGAGTATGAAAAGTTTAATTTTTGATTAGAATAAAAAATCATCAGTTTGCACCATACTAGTCCCAAATACATGCAGAAGTCCTGTCATGTTGGTGGAAATGTATAGAATCTTAGGAACTTAACAGAAATAAAAACTTAACACAAATAAAATATTTCATAAGAAACAGTGTATACATGCGTGATACTCATTTTTACTGCTTCTTAATAGTGTCCTTTGAACACCTTTTCAAATTTTTCTATTGTATTACATTTTTTAATGCAAAGTTGTCTTAGTTTGTGCTCTCCCAAATAATGCTGCAACTATGTTGTCACATTAATTGCCCCCAAAGCTCTGCATATTCCTTCATCTTCTAGGAATAAAATCTTCAAAACTGTCTCATTTCTGAAATGATCTGGATGAAAGAGAACTACCAATAGGTGTGTGTCTAACACCTAACTAACCTACGTGACCATTCCTGCAGAATCTACATCCTGTGGTTAGACGCCCATAAAGGAAGATACTGAATGATCTCAGTGGCCACACACAGCAGCTTCCTCAGACACAGTGGCCTCCATGCAGCCCCGTGAACTGTCACAAACTGTAGGAAGCCACCTGTGAATTACATGACACCTCCTCTTGGTAAGGCAGACTGAGGTTTGGCACTGCGAACTATCCATGACTCCCCCAAGGCAATAGATTGCCCAATGCACATGACCTTCTTCTCCACTCTCCCAGGAACTTACCTCAGAGTAGCTCCAGAGATGGGCATAACCCTTTGGGAACTGAAGAATCCACATTTAACTCTTTTTTTGGTGAAGAACATTCTATGGAAGGCTTTTGATGTTTCCCAATATAAATAAAGCAGGTGCAGTCTCCATTTTGCCATAGTCTATAAGCTCGATCTGTATGATCGGCTTGCCCATCCTGTCCCTGATTCAAAATTATTGTCTGTGTCCTGTGGTTTTTTCATCGTTCTATTTTTCTTAGCTTTTATTTCTCAGCCAGCGCATTCCACCAAGGGGACCCCCGTTTCCATTGCCTGCACAGGATGCAGGCGAGAATAAGACAAAGCGGAGTTCACAAGAAATCCCAAGGTTCCGGCTTCCTGTGCCAGTCTGCTTGTTGGAAGGACACCCATTCTCAGACTCTCCACTCTCTGGCTTTTCCATGTGAGCCAATGCTTCTTGGCTACATGAGCTACCTCTTTGCAACTTTTAATCACCCAGCTCCTCCATATTCCTGGGAATCCTGTATCCCAGATCAAACACGTAGAATACATGATTTTCAAATCAAATGCTACTTTCTACAGCAGCATCCCCAACTCTTCAACTTAGCCAGTAAGGTCTTCCACACTAGGGCATAATTACGCACCTGCTTTTGGTTCCAGAGCCTTACCTTCAACAGACAACATTCAAAATGGAATACACATTAAAACCCCATCTTCCTCTGCTCTGCACCAGTTTTTGTTTTTATGTCCTTCTCTGGTGATCCTTCTTCTAATCTCTCTGTCTATGGAAGCCCTCTTCATTTTTTTTTCCATGAGCTATTTTAAAGGCTACCATATTCTTGATATTTCTATACTCATTTCAGATAAGGGTGAGGAGTCTCTTAAAATATTCAGCATCTCATGCTATCTACAGCTTAGTGTTATCTTATCCAGTCTCATTCTTTAAATAATCATACTTACTTGAATATAAATGGAGACAGGGATTCAGTATTTCATTTCAATAATTTTACTTTTCTTTAATTTGTGTTGCTTTTACTTTTTTGTGGTACTAGATGTCACAGTGATTTACAACTCTGTTAAATGAGAATGATTTTACAGATGAAACTTCTTGTCATTTATATGTATTACCTACGCAAGAATATGTATGGTGTTAAAAACTGCAATTGTCTATAAATGAGGAAAGTAGGGATGTCAAGCAGACAGCCTTTTCAGTGGACCTGGTGCAGGCTCTCCACTTGTTAACTATGAATCTGGGGCACATTGTATTCTCCTGTCTTTCAATGCCAGGGATACTTTATAGACCTTAGTTTAGGGACCTTTTAGTAGTATTTGATGCTCCTGACCAATTCATCTTATCAAAGACTCTTCTTCAACTCAGTAACAAGTTCTTGATCAGTAATTCTAAGTGTTTTGCTAGAAACTGTGTTATACTTTCAAATCTCAGGAGTTTTTGTTTGTTTGTTTTGATATGTTTCTTTTTTGGGGGGGGGGGCGGGTGGAGGAGGGTGTTTTTGGTACCAGGGATTGAACTCAGGGTATTGCTGAGGCTTGCTTTGAATTTACAATCCTCCTGCTTCACCTTCCTGGGATTACAGTTGGGTACCACTGTGCCCAGCTAAATATCAGTTCTAAATTTTCTTATTTTAGCCTATTTTCCTGTGTCATCTAATGTTTCTTTGTGATTTTTGTTACATTTATCTGATACCTGATGACTCCAAGCTGTGCTTTGCTGCTGTTCTCCCAAGACTTACAATCTGACAACTTAATTCACCATTTGAATGTTTTTCAGGCACCTTGTACTCAAAAGGCTCATGTTAAGCCCCACAATTTTGCTTCTACTTCAGCATTATTTATTTTACTAACAGGCATCAACACAAGCAGTGGTAAAATCCCACTGTGCAATGCCAACTGCTGTGTTTCTGTTTATCTCCATCACAAATGCCCCAATAGACAATGGCTTTCAAAATCTAATTAATTTTACCTTACAAATATCCCTTGAAGCTCTTCCAATTCCCATCTTACCTTCTTCTAATCCATTCTTCAATGGGTGACATTTTAGGAAAATACAGATTTAAACAAACTTAAAATTTGTAGGTGACTTCACATTTTCATTAAGGGAAAATATGAATCAGTAACATGAACTTTCAGTTTCTCCATGATATTTTCTTTGAATGACTCACCTGACTCATTCTAGCTTTGGATACTGTCTTCTCTTCTCATTACATTTCTATGTTGTTTCTAGTATCTATGCTTTACATTTACTGTATTTGTCTTCTACTGGTCTTCAGTTCCACCCTCACCTATCATCACCAGCTAAACTTCAGCTTTACTGTAGATATCTTCCCTATAGTTACTTCAGAGCTGTATCCTTGGTTACCTCCTTGCTACCAAAAGAGCACTGGTTTATTGGCCATGTATACATGAATCATTTTATATTTTTGTTCACTGAAATATAACAAGCACATAAGGGTGCATTTTCTACTAATCAGTTTCCTGGACTACACTGACACTGTCATTCATTACCACCATTCTCAGGGTGGACATAACATATTGCATTTATTGAGCTGTCACTCTGTGTACACTGAGCACATGCTGAAATTCTTACAGCTGGTAATCCAATTTCTAAAGATGGCAAAACTATGTCTCCTTTCCAGGCATTTTCAAAATTGATTAAAGATTGAAACTAAGTAATCTCTTGATATAAGGTACCAAACAAAATTAGTTAAAATTAAGTTAATCAAGTGTTAAACCTGAATACTGGCCACAGAACACTTTTATCAAATCATGCCAAATCTTAGGGAAAAGTTCTGAGTTTAAATATGTGAGGTGGATGCTACCATTGGTTGTTAAATACACAATATGTAAGATATATATATATATATATATATATATATATATATATATATATAATGCATTGTTCAATCACTGAGGTTTTTTCCAAAGTTGATGATTTTATTAAAAATATTTATTTTGTTGGCAGTAATTACATAGTTGATAGCTTTGAAAGAACGGTGGAAATGAAAAAAAAATCATTACAAAGTGGAGACAAAACGTCCTTTGATGGCTCTCTGATGCTGATTTGACATTTGGATATGAGAGAATAGGCTTCAATGTCTGTTCCTTAAGAAACAGACAAATTATACCCATGCATTCTTAAAGATTAAAAACACAAACAAAAAGCAATACCTGAAATCCTGAAAAATGAATTAATGCAAGAATTCAAAAGGTATTTAAAACCCCGAAAAATATGTTCAGTATAGTGTGAGTTCCTTATTTTCATTAATTTCTCTTTAAAGCACCAGATATCTCAACAAGAGATAGTAAAATGCTGATAGAGACACTATGTCTTTTTAACTGAAAAGTCTGAGGAAAGAAGCACAATGATCCACATGGCCAATTCCAAAGGGGATCAATAAGCTTTCAACAAGTCTCTGGATGAACTGTGATTCACATGGGCCAGCAGACAAAATGAAAATCTTTGCTTCAACTTCCCACTTCAGCTATAAAAGTTTGAATCAAAACCACCTAATTCCCTGTTGGAACACAGCATACATATTCTTCAGAGGAATATAACAGAATTCAAAGAACTCACAAAATAATGTTTATAATATTGATGAAAAATTCAAAACTATCTGACATGCAAAAAAACAAGATGTGACTCATATTTAAGGGATTGAGTAGTGGCTATTAACAGTGACCAATTCTAAGATAGACTGGATATTGTATATATAAGACAGTATCTTTAAAGAAATCACATCATAGAATAGAAAATCTGCAAAGAACACTTAAAATAAACCCTCTATCTGAAATAAACATTAAATCTTAGTAGATGAACTTAGTAATATAATTTAGAAGATAGAAGAAAAACATTAAACTTAAAGAGATGATAAGGAGTACAGAAATTGTTATTAAAAGCTAAAGTTATGAGGCAAAACTCAATATTTGTAACAATAATAAAACTTATACAAAGCATAGAAGTTAATAAGCAAAAGAACACAATTAAAAAATAATATGAAATATATGAAGAAAACTGAACATAAACATCACTAGTAAATTGTGTTAACTCAGAGTCAGAATAGTCAATTATATACTTAAGAAAAAGAATCCTTTAGTCTGTGGAGGTCAGAATAAAGTTGGACAAAATATTAAAGTCAAAAATATTAGAGGAAAAAAGTCAATTCATAACTATATATCCATATACCAAGGGAGAATTTTCCCCAAAATATGTTAAATTCACTGAGTCAATTTGCTAATACCAGCTTATATTGCAAACAATGCAGACTATTTAGACTGAAAGAAAATAATATCCAAAGAAATGTGAACACTGGAAACAGTAAATACTTAAGTAAACATAAAATGCTAGTTTCTCTCTCTCTCTCTCTCTCTCTCTCTCTCTCTCTCTCTCTCTCTCTCTGTCTCTCTCTCTCTCTCCTCTCTCTCTCTCTCTTTCTCTCTCTCTTGAAGAGAATTCAACTTAGGGACACTTAAGCACTGA
This sequence comes from Callospermophilus lateralis, assembly GCF_048772815.1. Lineage (NCBI taxonomy): Eukaryota > Metazoa > Chordata > Mammalia > Rodentia > Sciuridae > Callospermophilus > Callospermophilus lateralis. The sequence continues at coordinate 9,743,224 of NC_135321.1, forward strand.
GCTATCCCCAAAAACCTCACCTTCTTTATTTTTCCTTTTGAGACAGTTTCTTCCTAAATTGCTTAGGGCTTTGCTAAATTGTTGAGTCTGGCTTTGAACTTGTGATCTTCCTGCCTCAGCTTCCTGAGCTACTGGGATTACAGGCATGTGCCACCATGCCTGGCTCTAACTTATTTTACAAACAAGATGATAATGTCTATTTGTGGTTTACTATGTATATAGAAATGATAAATTTTATCATTAAAATTCAAAGACTGCAGGTGGAATAAAGGAATATATACATTTGCACAGTTCTGTATTTTATTAAATTATCAATTTAATTCAGTATATTATTATTTGGCCATTTATTAAATTTAATTTTATGAAAATTTATAACTATATTGTAATCTCTAGAGCAACCACTAAATACTCTATGCCAAGAACATAGCTGAAAAATAAACTGATGATTTAAAAATGCAATTATTTAAAAATATTCAAAAAGACCTAAGAAAATGGGAAGCAAACAAGTAAGAAAAGGCTTCAGACAGAAAAGAAAGACTAACATGACAGAATGGTGTCCAATGATATTAGTGTTAAATGACATAACTATTTAAATTATAGGGCTAAGATAATCATAATGGGTAAACAAGCAAGATCCAACAATAGGCTTTCTTCCAATATGAGCATAAATACAAACACATGTGAATTAAAAGTTGGAAACAATTGGACTGTGACGACCTTAGAAAAAAGAAAGTAAAAATGAGGAAGTACCAGGGAATGTATACTTTGAGGCTACTATAACTACAAGAAGGGTCAATTCATCAAAAAGAAAAGAGACTCATAAATGTGTAAACATCTACTAGTGGGGTTCCCATGTACAGAAAGCAAAATAAACAAAGCTAAAAAGCAATGGCAGATTCTATGATTTTTAGTAACAGGTGTAAACCTTCCTATTGAGCATTTTGTAAGAAACATACAAAAATGTCAACATGCTTATAACGAATCTGAACATTATTGACCACTTCACCCACCTGATAATTTTGGAGTTGCCTGACGAAAAAGTAAAGAATATGTAGTATTTCTACCTGACATGTCAAATTTCCAAATATGGGCCATTGACTGAATCATTAAACAAATTCTATTAAATTTTAAAATGATTAAAACAATATGAAGTATGATCTTTGACCACTTCAGAAATAAATTACAAATTGGTTACAGAAACATGAGCAAAAAGCTAAATACAATTTAACTGTACAACACTTTTCTAATTAATCCATACATTAAATAATATATCATAAGAGTAAATTTTAAATTAAATAATAATTAACATATAATGGTATATTAGTAGGCTTTTTGTCTCTGTATTCAAAATACCTGACAAGAATTACTTAGAATAGGGCAATTTTAATTTGGGCTCATCATTTCAGAGATCTTGGACCATGTTCTGCTGACTCCATTGCCCTGGGATGGAGGAGAAGAGGAACATCTGGGAGGAGGTGTGGCGCTGACAGAAGCCTCCACTCAGGCAGTCAACCTGCAGAGGGAGCAGGAGCCAGGGAGGAAGTACTGTTTCCAGGACACTTCCTCAGTGAGCTAGTTCCTCCAGCCATGCCACAGCTGCCTACAGCTACCACCAAGTATTACATTCAAATGACTATTCCAGCAAATGGATCAATCCACTGGTTAGATTACAGCTCTCATAATGTAACTGTTTCACCTCTGAACATTCCTGTACTGTCTATCACATGAGTATATTGGGGGACAGTTCCTATCCAGACCATGACAAAGGGAAACATATAAAAGATCACTGGGCTAGAGATAAAGCCATCCTTTTGAAAGAAAATTGATGAAGTTAAAATTTTTATATTAGAAAAGAAGATCTCAGATTAAAGTCCCCAAACTGCAACTCAAGCATATAGAAAATGATAATAAACATCTGTTTAGAAGTAAAACAGAAAATATACTAAAAACAAATTGAGTTTATACCAACAACCCAAACAGAGTTAACATTCAAATATAAATCAAGTTGTTTATCTTTACAAAAAAAAAAAAAAAAAGATTTGCAAGATTTTGAATGAGGTGACATCAAATGAGGAAAAATTGACATATTAAAAGTATTGGATATTCTAGTCCACAAGCATGGTTTATTCTTGCACTTATGTGTGTCTTTATTTTTGTTTTTGATCTGTGTTTCTATTGCCTACATACATATCTACTACTAATTGTATTAGATTTGTAATTAGCTCCTCTATGTTTTGGTGCTTTTGGATTTTTAAATAAGATTTTGTTTATCCACTAATCTGTATGAAATAAATTAAAAAACCTCTATATTGACTTGCTTCTTTGTTGCAAGTTGTGAACTTTTGCAATGTGTGGGTGTACTTTGTCAGGCTGAGGAAAATTTTTATAGACTATATTACTGAGTGTTTTAGCTGTACAGTGTGGTCTTTGATTAACGCCTGTTTGGGGGAAAAAGTAAATAATGGATTAAAGAGATAAATGGTAATTGATAGTTCATTGCCCACTGGGAAATAAATATTGTTTGAAATTGTTGGAATTTTTACATAACTGAATGGTTTTGATAGTCCACATTATTTTATTTATGCTCAACTAACTTATGATGATATTTCTATACTCTATTAACAGTTCAGGGACTATTAAGGGAAACCATTAAACATAGGTTATATACTCAGTGTGTATATAGGTATTGTGTGTTCAGTTTTACATTTTTGGGTAATTGATCATTCTATTTGAAAGAAGAAAAAAAATATATATATATATATATTTTTTTTTGCCAGAGTAATATAGTTGTTCCCAACACTATGTAGAACATCTTTATTCATTTTATTAGTAATCACTAGAAACTGCAATGGGATGTTTTACTGAGTTAGCTCTTCAAATGTATTTGATGAATGAGATATCACTCAGTTCTTCCAAATATTTTTTATGGCCTGGAGAAATGCTTGATGAGAAATGGCTATACTTTTAGTATCAATAGGACATTCTAAGCAAAAGAAATTACTTTGAATTTATAGGTTTTAATGTATGTATAATAGAAATAGCATATCATTATATAAATCATATATATATATATATATATTATATGATATATTAAATTCTACTTAACATCATGAATAAAAGGGATGACACATACCATCTGCTGAGATGATGTCTCACCATGGGAGCTGAAATCACAAGTCAGAATATAAGAGTGAGTATTTTAAAAGATGGAACTCTGGAGGAAAGGACTTAGTTTAGTCAAATTATGGCTTATAATGAGAAGTGGTAAACAAATGATAAAAAAAATATAGGGTCATCATATCAAGAAACAATTTCTATCAAACATTTGTTCAAACTAAGTTAATAAAAGGAGATTTTGAAATCAGTCCTGAAAATTTTCATGGGGCTTGACACTTTCATGCAGAGATTGTATTTATGCCATAAACATGCATCCTTCTTCAACCTATATTTATTGTACTGTGCCTTTTATCCTGCAGTGCTTCACAGATTGATTTACAAACTCTGTGTACTGCGATAATTTTCATTTCTGAAATGCACTTCATCTGTTGTGCATACATATATTGCATTTTTTGAATTTCAGGATATGGCAGAGTAATCCCCAAATATAACTGAATTTGAAATACTATTTTATGGCTTCATGCAAACAACATGACAAATTGCTTACTCTGGTTTCTGTGACAAATCTCTCTTTGCAGTAAGTGGAGCTCTAATTGAAATGTACACTTCAACTTGCAGACATCAAAAGACAAAAAATATCAGCTAGGGAGTAATGAATGGGTGATGCATTAGTTAGCACAAAATTTATTGGTTTACCATGATGTATAGAAGACCTATTTAGGTGTTATATGGGAGAAATAAAAAGTACAGCTTCTGGCCTTAACGATCACACAAATTAATCTGTACTGACAAAACATATCTACATCTAGATTTCAGTATTTTCCTTAAGTAGAAAGCCAACAGATGTGAGTTAGCATATGGCTCAAATTTAATTCACAAGTGCTAAGTGAGTGCAGTGAGAACAGAATAATCAGGGCAGGACTAAATTACCTCAATTCCTGGAAGAAGTACGTTTGAAGCAGGTTTTTATTGGCAGAAAAGTTAAGAGCTGCTAACATTTATTATTGACTTATTAGTACACACATTAGTACACTTGGCAGTACTAACACCATTACGAATTAATATAACTTCTGTATCTTTCATCTGTTATCTCATGTGATCATTCCTTCCTTCCTTCCTTCATTCATGTGTTTATTCTTCCACCTGTCAATACATTCTACTATTAGTTTGAGGATAACAAATTACTGAACAAAACATCATCTACATCCACATCTAAATCCAGAGGTAATTACTTTCATTAAAACAATGCGATTTTTAGTACTTGATAATAAGCAGAGTGAAACAAGCAATATACATTGAAAACTCCAATATGTAATGTTTAGGCAACAACTGTTTGTATTTAAGAACATAGATGTTGAGTGGGTTAAAATGTGTCCCCACCTTTTCACAAGTTCATCTGTTAAAGTTCTAACTTTCAGTGCTTCAAAATGTGACTATTTGGAGATTAGGCCTTGAAAGAGGTGACTGAGGTCATGACAGTGGTCCCTAGATTTAAGAAGACTGGAGTCCTGTGAGAAGAGATTCAGACACATAGCACAGAGTGAGAAGGACAAGAACAGCGGAGGATGTGAGAGGAGCAATAGGCCTCTGCATACTGCACCTAGATTCATACTGGCAGAAGCCTGGACAATTACCTTTGCCACATATGTCTAAGTATTCTTGCCAATTGCTCAGGAATGACCGCATATGATTACTACGTACCTGTCCAAATTATGTTACATAGTCTATTTTGTTTCTCTTAAACAGGAAGGATCTTGTTTGAGGCTGTTTTCTGGCTATTTTTAAAAAACTCAGGAAATTAAACTTGGTAGTACACAGCCAGGAGAAATGCACAAATTTACCAATAATAAAAATAACTTAAGCGATACTACACCATTGGAGAATCTAGAGGCCAAGTCCAGTACAAGTAACATCTCTGCCATAGCACCAGAAAAAACTTTCACAATAAATATTGCTAAGAAAGCTGAGAGCACACCTGGCCTTCATTCTGAATTTCTAATCTTCTTTGGCTAAGGATGAGGCTGTTTGGCCTTTACTTATATGGCAAAGCATCCTGGGAAACATCACTCTTTGAATCAACCTAGGGAAGGCATGACTCACAATCTGAAGAGATACCAAATTGAGGTTTTGGGCAAGCGCATCTAACAGATGGTAACTATAATATAATTTCTCATTTGTTGCATATAATTATGCATAAGTGTAGGTTTGTAGTAAAATACATATTGTTCTCATCTTTGATATCCAAACTTTCATTCTCAATTAATTTCAATGCAATGTTCATGAAATCTAATGAACTTTGCATGCATGATGTAGATAAATGGACTCAATATACATGACCTTAATTTTACTCTCAAACTCAGGAACACCAACTGGTAAAACAAAATAAGCAATATCTGTCACAGAATGTACATTAGTAAGGCTATTTTCATGTAGATGAGTTAATTTTCACAGTAGGATATTTCTATTCGAAAGTGGAAGTGAGACATTTTTAAGAAGCAGATTCTCCCAGCACCAACGGAGACACATGCAAACACCTATACACATCCATTTAGAGTATATAGGCGGTTGATGATTTGTATAGAAAAATGTTACAGTTTTTGTTATTATCTCAAACCAACACTAACAGTGAATCCCTTTCACATTCTGGAAGGTATAGAAACATCAGTTAACTTTTCTTGTCGGAAGTACTAAATTGAAAAATTGTGATATTCAGAGGGTTTATCCAATGAAACAAAAGACCCATTATACTTAATTATACTTATAATAGTACTGTGTTGCCTTTTCTTTGCTGTGAAAAAAATACCTGACAAGAACAACTTATTTTTGCTCACAGTTTCAGAGGATTCAGTCCACAGTTAGCTGACTCCAAGGCAGAAACATCATGGCAGATGGGAATATAACAGAGGAAAACTGTTCAGCACATGGCCTTTGCCATTCTAACATCCATTTAGTTAGGATCTCAGAGATCCGTGATCTGTTACAATTAGTAATAAAAAAAATAGTAGTAGGTTCTTTATAGATATATCTTATTTTCTCATTCCCTACCCCACAAATCTGGTGGTACACTCTTCATGCACACACACACACACATACACAATCATAAACACACACACACACATACTTTTGAGTTTAAGTTCTCTTCATTACACATATCTTACTAAACAACAAGCTCGATTAAGTCCACAGCTGTCTGTATTCTATACCTGGACAAAAGTAGCTAAAAATGAGTTTCACTTGTTTTCTTACTCTGATGAGAAACTAAATTATCCTCTCAGTGTACACAATACCATTGCTTGAAATACCATCTGCATGCTCAGATTCTGGGAAGAACCAGTTAACAGCAGGCTTGTACCTAGTCTCCCCTCTTTTGAGCACCTAGAAAGTATTTAATGCTGTCTTCAATGAATTCTATTGCTTCCATTCCAATGGGATTTATTTTAACAACATACATGAGGAAGTTCTTATCAATGTATAGTAAGCAAGATGGCACCTCTGCCTACATTTGTCTGCATTGCTTACTGAAAATAAACCTGGAGTTTGTGGACTATGGGACAGAACTAGCTGGAGAACAAAAGTTAGCCCTATATGCACTCTATATGACTAATGGAGAAGAGCAACCAAGAAAACACAAACCAAACTGCTTTATCTGCACTATATCATCCCAGACTCAAAGGTATATAGTTTCTCTAAAATCAAAATTGACCCCAGGATGAACGGGAAATGAGTCTAATTTTTTTCTTTAAACATTGTTTTGGAAGATGCATATGTTGGGTCCATGACTGAAACACTAGGTTAGGTTGCCATTGTCCTACATTCTGCTTATCTTTCACTAATCATTAGAGAAGTTTGATGCTGAGATAGATATAGAACCCATGTGCACCTGCCTTGACAATCCAGCATCTGCAATACTACAACAAGAAAATAACACTGCTCCAACCTCTTCCTTAAATATAAAGGTTCATGTCTAATTCATTCCTTTCACATTAAAAACTACATTAGAAAGCATATTAAACTGAAATTGCTAACATTTTAACTTATTTTCACATAGCTTGATAAACTCCTTTCCTAGTCTTCTGCATGTCAAAAGCTACTAACACCCTGTAAGTCCAGCAGCCCAAAGCCACATTGTGAAAATATATTTCACTCTTCTCTCTCCACATCCAAACCATTTCAAGAGGTTGACTTTTCCACCAAAATATACCACAAATTTATAGAGTATATACTACTCACTAAATGACAGTCTCAAAGTCCTCATTTGTTTTTACTAGATTTTGGTAATTGCTTTCTTCTTTCCTAGATTACTCAGTAGCTATAAAATCTCTTTAAAATCAGAACATGATATTTTATTCAACAATTCAATTATTATTTGTTTATATCTTAATAATTGTTACCTCTTTACTGACAATAATTTTAAACATCAACTGTACTTTGCTATCTCTGACTTTTTTTGATCCCTCAATTACCTAATTCCAGGATAATTTATTATATGTGATTATTGTGTTACAGTATTAAATTGATTATATACAAGGGATTTTGAAATGTTATCAAGCACATACACTAAAGAATATCATTCTGAGTATTAAGATGAGAAAATAAAACCAAAGTCTATGATTCTTGAACCAATGACCAGGAATATAAATCATATTTCAATAATAACCCTGAATATGAATGACCTAAACTCATCAATTCAAAGACACAGATTGACAGATTGGATTAAAAAAGAACATAACAATATGCTGCCTTTAAGAAACTCATCAGACAGGAAAAGACATCCACAGACTGAAGGTGATAGGTTGGGAAAAAAGTGTGCCACTCATATGGACCTCATAAACAAGCAGGGGTTTCTGACCTCATATCAGATAAAGTGGACTTTAAACCAAAGCTAGTGTAAAGGGATAAAAAAAAATATTTCACACTTCTTAAGGGATTCATACATCAACAAGACATAACTATCATAAATATCTATGCCCCAAACAATGGAGCATCTATGTATATATAAAAAAATCCTTCTCAAGTACAAGAATCAAATAGACCACAGCACAATAATACTGGGTGACTTAAACAGACCTCTCTTACCACTGGATAGATCTTCCAAACAAAAACGAAATAAAGAAACTATAGAACTCAATAAAACAGTCAATAATTTAGACTTAACAGACATATATAGAATATTCCATTCATCAACAAATGAATACATTTTCTTCTCACCAGTACATGGGTCCTTCTCTGAAATATACCATATATTATGTCACAAAGAAAGTCTTAGCAAATACAGAATAGTAGAGATACTTCCCAGAATTCCATCTGACCATAATAAAATGAAATTAGAAATTAGTGCTAAAGTAAAAAAAGAGAAGCTACTCCAACACCTGGAGAGTAAATACTATGCTACTGAATGAATCATGGATAACAGAAGAAATCAAGGAGGCGATTAAAAAAAAACATTAGAAGTCAAAGAGAACTCAGATACAACTTATCAAAATCTCTAGGACATCATGAAGACAGTGCCAGGAAGAAAATTCATTGCATGGAGTTCATTTCCTAAAAGAAGAAAAAGTCAGCAAATAAACAACCTGACATTACATTTTAAACCCCTAGAAAAAAAGAAGAACAAATCAACACCAAAAGTAGAGACAGGAATAATTAAATCAGGGTAGAAATCAATGAAATGAAACAAAAGAAACAATTCTAAAAATTGACAAAACAAAAAGCTGGCTCTTTGAAAAAATAAATTAAATTGACAAACCTTAGCTAGTCTAATGAAAAGGAGAAGAGAGAAAGCTCAAATTAATAAAATTCATGATGAAAGAGGAAAAGACAGACTATTTAAATAGAAACTGTTTTGAAAATTTATACTCCAGTAAAACAGAAAACCTTGAAGACATTGACAGATTTCTAGAGGCATATGATCAACCCAAACTGAGTTGAGCGAGCGGTCATGCCAATTTAAACAGATCAATTTCAAGAAAGGAAACAGAAAGACACTATCAAATGCCTATCAACCAAAAAATGCCCAGAACCTGATGGGTTCACAGCTGAGTTCTACAAGACCTACAAAGAATAATTAATTCCAATACTTCTCAAATTATTCTATGAAATAGAAAAGGAGGGAACTCTTACAAACTTACTCTATGAGGCTAGCATCATCCTGATACAAAAACCAGGCAGAGTCACATCAAGGAAAGAAAATTTCAGACCAATAGACCTAATGAATATTGATGCAAAAGTTCTCAATAAAATTCTGGAAAATCACATATAAAAACATATTTAAAAAAATAGTTCACAATGATCAAGTGGGGTTCATTCCAGGAATGCAATTTTGGTTCAACATATGGAAATAAATAAATGTAATTCATCACATCACTAGACTTAAAGATAAAAATTATATGAATATATCAATTGATGCAGAGAAAGCATTTGACAAAACACAGCATCCTTTCATGTTCAAAAAACTAGAAAAACTAGGAATAGTAGGAAAACAACTCAACATTATAAAATCTGTCTAGGCTAAACCCACTGCCAAAGTTATTCTAAATGGAGAAAAAAATGGAAGCATTCCCTCTAAAATCTAGAGGCATATGAAAAAGACAGGGATATCCTCTTTCACCACATCTATTCAACATAGTCCTTGAAACACTAGCCAGAGCAATTAGACAGATGAAAGAAATTAAAGACATACGAAAAGGATAAGAACTCAAACTATCATTATTTACTGACACGATTCTATACATAGAGGATCCAAAAAACTCCACCAGAAAACTTCTAGAATTAATGAATTCAGCAAAGTAGCAGGATATAAAATTAATATCCACAAATCAAATGCATTTATATATATATCAGTTATGAACACTCTGAAAGGGAAATTAGGAAAACTACCCCATTCACATTAGCTCAAAAAAAAAAAAATACTTGGAAATCAATTTAACAAAAAATGTGAAAGACCTCTACAATAAAAGCTACAGAACAGTGAAAAAAGAAATTGAAGAAGACCTCAACAAATGGTGCTGGGAACACTGGAAAGCCATATGCAGTGAAATGAAACTAAACACTATCTCTCACTATGCACAAAATTCAACTCAAAGTGGATCAAGGACCTAGGAATAAGACCAGAGATACTGCACCTAATAGAAGAAAAAGTAGGCCCAAATATTCATCACATTGGATTAGGCTCTGACTTACTTAACAAGATCCCTAAAGCACAAGAAATAAAATCAAGAAACAATAAATGGGATGGATTCAAACTAAAAAGCTTCTCAGTAAATGAAACAATCTATGAGGCGAACAGAGCCTACATTTTGGGAGCAAATTTTTGCCACACACTTGTCAGGTAGATCACTAATCTCCAGGATTAAAGAGATTAAAACTCAAAGATTAAAAACTACAGAACACTAAAAAAGAAATTGAAGAAGACCCTAGAAGATGGAAAGATCCCCTAGGCTCTTGGATAGGCTCAATTAATATCGTCAAAATGTCCATACTATCTAAAGCGCTATACAGATTCAATGAGATTCCAATGAAAAACAGGATCACTGTATCAAGGTTAAATTCATATTTTAGAGTAATGATAATATTTAGTGTCTTTAGTAGTGTGGGGTGTCTACCTATCAGTAGAGAACATTAAATTTGTTTGCAATTATAAGAATACCATTTTGTAACACATACCGAAAACTTTAAAATCTTGCATAGGTATGGTTTCAGTAAGTTTAGTTCTTGATTTTTTTTTTAATAATGAAAATGTTTTCTACTGAGACTATAACCCAAATAAACTTTTATAGGATTCCACCTGGAAGTATGCACAGAATGCTCATTGGTCTGGGCATGAGCACTTGAGCCCAGCAGTGTATCACAGAGAGTGGCCAACCTGCACATAGTGAGAAAGAAGGTCAGGCTATGGTGGGAAGCTGTGGAAGTGAGTATTTTTAGCAAAATGCAAGGATCTTATAAATACATCTTCCAAACAAAAAACTGTGCAGAGAAAATATTGCACGTTTAATGACTGTCAATGAGAAGTAGGCATGGAAGAAAATGGGGTGACTGAGGCAGTCAAAGGGAGCAATACAGCAAAGGACACCACTGTGATGGAGCATGTGCAATGTTGGGATGTGGTGCTGGATTAATTTAGGTTTTCAATCTTAAAAATCTCTTTAGAAAACATGCATATTTATTTTTAAATTATGTTTTAAAACATATAGAATATGTTGGATACAGTCAGAAGAGTATTTATAAAGATGACAAACCTACTGTGCATTTACTAACAAAATACATAATTGGATGAATTAAAAATGGGCCACCACATGTACTTTTTAGCATTAAAATAACTGTGTATAAATCACACTATGACAAGTTAAAGTAATTAAGTAAAAATCACATTATAAAATAGTATTTAAAGTGTAATAAGATTACTTTAAAAAATAATAAGATAAACATAGAGTGATCAAACTATCAGAGATTCAAAAATCTGTTATTACTTTTCCTTTTGGAGTTTTGGGACTATAGAAATACCCTATTTGCTAACAATCAAAGGATGAAAAATTAAATAAGTTTCACACCACATAGAGATTTAACATGCTGATGAGTTTTGTGACACTCTAAGCAAAGATGTAACAAGCAAATTCCCCATACTTCAACTGTATGTTTAATTTCACCTGTCTTCTTATGGAACTAGCTTTCAGTATAAAATACTTTGAAGAATCCTATATAGCTGAAACACTAAAATTCTGATGGAGACATTGATATAATTTTCCACACTGTGTTCTTTGGGCAAAAGGTATACTTTTCACTTAATTTATAAAAAAGAACTATAGAACAATTGAATAATAAAGGTATTACCTATTTCTCTTCATAATTTACACCCAACTCTTAAAATAGATTAAGCACATTCTCTATAGAATATTCTTCCAGGTTTTTCCTTTGAAAATTTTTGTTCCTTTTTCCTTCATTGCCTCTGAGTATACCTCTACAGCACCTGAAATGATTTAAATTATTTTTAAGGACATTCTTTTTTTATTAGTTGCTCAAGACAATACTATGATCTAGATATATTATACATTTGATTCAAATAGGGTATGAATTCTCATTTTTCCACGTGTACAGATTGCAGGATCACATTGGTTATACAGCCATGTATATATGTACAGCAATACTAGTGTCTTTAAGGACATTCTTTGTCTGAAATTATATTCTCTTTAATTTTTAATCTGTTTGTTTTCCATTAATATATCCAAAATACATTATATAGTTCTCATTTTGGTTTTTGTTTCCTCATTAAATATTTCCCAAATATCATTAGGGAAGGAATGCTAATACATTAACCAACCCAAAGCACATTTTTCTTGTCATTTCCCAAAATCCAAAACCATGATGACTATATAAGATACCAATACATTAAATTTTCATATTTTAGAACTATTATTTGTCTAGATCATTTTACCTTGTAAAAACTCATTACTTTATCTTCCATTGCAAATGTTATATTTATTTTTTTCTTAATTATTCTTGCAGGTATGTACAGCTATTTAAAAGTTCTGTCTCCTTTGACTAGTACAATTTAGAACTCATGTCAATCATACTGACTATCTAATTGAAGTATTTCTTGCTTCTACTATTAGTGTGTTTTTCCCCCACAAAAAATCAAAATCACTTAGTACTCCTTTTATAAAATAGCAATTTGTAATATAATGATCCTTTAAGACTCTTAAAAGAAATATCCCATTTGTCTCAGTTTGTCCAGATTACTGTAACAAGATACCTTAAAATGGTGGATCATAAACAACAGAGATATACTCCTCACAGCTCTGGTGGTTAGAAAGTCTAAAACAGAGGTCCTGACAGATTCGGTATCTGATGAGGCCTGCATTTTTCTTTGTAAATGGTGCCTGTTTCTGCTTCTTACCTGGTGGAAGAGTGGAGCCAGCTTCTGGTTATCTCTTCTATGAGGAACAAGAGCCATCATGAAAAATCTTGTCCCAGGTCCCCAACTGCAATACCATCACCATGGAATTTAGACTGCAACATGAATTTTGGATAGAAACAAATTTCCACACCTATTATGGTTTAAAAATGACATGTCCTCAAAAAAAGCTATTAAGATAATTATCAGGGGTAACATGATTAGATCATGCAATCTATAACATGATCATTAAATTAGTCCATTCAATAAATTTAAAATGCAAATAACTAATTGGGTGGTAACTCTAGGGAGAAGCTGGAGGAGGTGGGTCACTGGTGGTGTGCCCTTAGGGCTAGTATCTTGTCTCAATGCCTCTTTCCATCTCTCTCTACCTCCCAGCCACCATGAGCTGCTTAACTTTCCTCCACTGTGCCCTTTTGCCACAATGCTCCAATTCACCTCAGATCCAGAGCAATGGATTTGCTGACCATGGACTGAACCTCTAACTGTGAGCTAGAATAAACTTTCCCTCTTCAAAGTTGTTCTTGTCATGTAATTTGTCACAGTAATGAAAACTGACTAATGCAAGACCATTTTCAAAGGTCTCCAGAAACTAAATACTTATTTCATTCATCTTCCATTCTTAGACTACTTCAGAACATGTTTTCTTATATTTAAAAATAATCTACTATGATTAGTTATTATATCAGATTAATGGGTTCATTAACTTATTTGATATATTAAGTTCATAGGATAATGACTGAGAAATAGAAAATATTGTGATAGTTTTCTACCAGAAATACTATTTTTGACATCTTCTCTGCCATTAAAATCAAGATTAAAATACTGTCATGCAGTTCATCAAACTTTATGTATCCAATATAGTTAGAACCTGCTTAATTTCTAATCTAATTGGAAACTCTGATTCCTTTGTGTGAATTCTTATTTTGAATAAATTGTCTGTCACAGTAAAAAATAACATGATGAATGAATAAATATGAAAAATGCAAACTGATTTGGAATTTGTTCAGTGCTTCTTACTGACATTTTTCAAGTTTATTATCTGCATAGTAGAGATGATTGAAATATTTAGGCAACCATTCTATATCTTTAGTTAAAATTTTCTTGTTCAATTTCTGGCATTAGAATATAGACTTGAATGAACTGACATATACTCCAAAGATGTCAATATTTAGGTGGTAAGAAGCTCAAGTTTTTTAAAAAAAGACATTTTTAAAAATATATTTCAGTCTTAAACTCACAATCAAGATTATTGACCAAAGTCAAAAGTTTAAAAAACCTGCACATATTTTTTAAGATGAACTGTTATCACTTTTTATTGCATAATCAATTGAAGATGCTACACTTTACTTAATTGTCTATTTTTGGGGGGGAGTGGTAATGTAATTTGCATGATTTTTGGCATAAGATTCTAATGTTAAGCATTGTTGTTTATTTTTTCCTGTTCTATATGGATTAGCTTTAATATAAAAAAAATAGTTGTATATATTTATAAGTTTAATGTGATAGTTTACCTGATTCTGGGATAACTGGGAAATGTCCGAAACACAGTTTTAAAATTGCATCTTTTAGGACGTCCTGCCTGTTACAGGTGAAGAATACATTACAAGCTTTGAATACAATCAATAGAAAGCTTTAAGAGGGAACACTGATATTACTCTTCTGTGTGATCTGCTGCAAGTATTTATAGCAAACCCCAGACGCTGATGTAGCAAATTGATTCTAAAAAAGTTCCTCACTTTTCAAATTGATGAAGCACTCAAGCCCGAGGTTGAAAATATTTGAAGAAAAACTCAGCACTCACTATGCTGTCTAGAGGATGGATTAAGGCAACAGTTCCTTCATGCTATAACTGCAAATCCCTTTCATGGGCTTGCACTATTATATTTTTGTGAAAAGACCTCATTGAAAAGTTTTGGGAACTCTTTGATTAAGTTTTCAAAGACAACTTCTAGAAATGCACTTTGGAAAATTATAATTGATAATATCTTTTTGCTTCCTACAAAAGAAGTGAGTAGATCACTTGGATGGTTCTCTCTTATTTCCACTGGCATCTTGATTCCTCATTTCTAGCTGTGAAGACTAGGCACTTCCCAAAGCTTGAAACTCGAATGCCCTGGGAACCCAGTTGGATCTATTTTATGTTGTACCCACCAACTAGTGGCAAACAGCCTGGCACAGAGGAATGCTGACTTCAAAGGAGTGTAGGAAACAGTGAGAATTGAACAATCAGCAGCCTAGTGTAGCATCGCTTACTTCTGCTGAACTTTCACAGAATTTATTTGATAATATCAATGGCCCTTGGGAGATAAGAGGCTTTCTTATTTGCCAGATTAAGGTTTGAAAAAAGGAAACATTCTCACTCTTTAACAGAGAAGACCCAGTCACAAAATTCACATGCTGAGATTTTTCTTCTGTCTAGAGAAGATGTTCTAAGTGATCTCTGTCTAAATTTATATTCCATATCCCCACTCTCAGCTCAGTACTTGCTATTTGCCTTCTCTTTAATTATTCACTTTCATTTCCTTCCTTTTAGATTTCTCTGCAATTCCATTTCTCTTTCATTTCCTTTTCTAGTCACCCTACCATTTTGCCATTATCTTTCACATTCATTCAATGGCTCTTTAATTGCCATTCATTATACAAACCTGCCAGGAAGTTGAGAAAACTAGTAATTTTTACAACCTAAAATAACTTTTGGACTTATTGAATTATATCTGAGATAAATTTTCTCTTGTCATTTGACTTAATAAAATTTGCCTGTCTTGATGAAAAGGGAATACTATTTTTTACATTAGATAAATTAATTCTATCATGGTGCAAGTTCATATTTTCCAAATTAGATATTTGCCATCTATTTTGAAATGTAGAATATGCAAATGAAGTTTAAGATGGAGGATACATGTATGTGCACATATGTATAAGATAAACATGGAATGGGTATATAAACATGTTTGCATGCATTTTGTGGATTTATAAACAAAATGTTTCACAAAAATGTATGATATCTTTACACTTAATATTCAAATCTATTATTTGATATTTTCATTATGAATACACTACCTCTATATTGTAACCTGTCCATGTAAAAATGAAACATTTCTGGATACATGAGAAACAAATGGTATTCTTAAGAAAAAAATTGTTTAGGTTATTGGGAACAGAAGTGTTATTGCTGGATTAATTCAGTGTTTACTTCATCATATGCCTTCATTCATGAACTATGGAATAAATTAAATATAAATATGTATACAAGTTAAACATATATTCATATACATTTACATATGTATATATAATGACAGTATTTTGAATTTCTTTGACCTACGTGTACATTAGAATCAGCATCAGACTTAAAAAAAAAATAGGCTATATCTAATGTTGGCACACCTTAACTTCACTTGGCTTTCCCAGAGTTCAGGCAATGTGTCTCAAACTGCAATGACAAGAACTATGACACATTTCATGAACCACTCAGGAGAAATCAGGAGCTCAAACACAGACCTCAAGTCTAACTGCTTATACTCCCTACATACCTTGGAGCTGCTTCTGAAAAGAAAGCAAAGGTACCTGCCACAGCTGATATCACTGTGTTTATGAATGAATGACGCATACATAGTACAGGGGAAAAAACACTGTATTTGATATGGGGCAATCTACATAAATTTGGGCACCCTAGACATTTTTTTGACTGATTGAGCATAAGCAACAACCAATTCTAAGTCAAGAGTATTCTATGCAGCTGGCATGGATTGTATCAAACAATACAGATGAATTACAAATCAGAAATAAAAGGATAATACTTTTATTCAGAAGCACTGAATATTATAATTCTGTAATCATATTTAAATTAACATTACATATAAAAGACACCTTTACAAATAGTTTCCAATATCATTACTTGATCTATAAAAGAAATAATAATCTCACTATCAAAAAATGTCGTTATTTGGTATTTGTCAAAACTTTAACTGTTGTAGTAGGCAAAAGCCCAGAAGTATAGCACTTTAAAAAGTCCAGAAATTGTTTGAAGCGCAATTTAAATCAATACCTTGAGGAGGTTTTGTAATGTATTTTGATTTTTCCTTTTCCAGCACTTATCCCTTTCTCTGCCTTTTGAAAATACATATTTTGCTTCAGTTCTCACATACTGCATGTTGGCCTGATGTGGGATGGGGTGGGACTCAAGGCAAATGACCACCAGCTCCTGATACAGTACTGATGGCTCCAAATACCACATTAAAGAGGAATATTCTGGCTGCATCTAGAATATTCTCTTCTGGTGTCATGCATATTTCACAAAGTGTAAATACTTATAGGTATTAGTATTATTAATAGTAAATACATAAATTATTAGAATTATTAATAGTAAATAAATAAATATAAAAGAATTGTATTTTATGGTTGTTACTACTTTTTTAAAAAGTGTAATTTTTCAAATTAATAATTTTAAAATTTGATTTTCCTATAATGAAGCATTCCTAAAAAGAGTTAATAAATTTAAAATTCAGACATTAGGGAAAGAAAAAATGGTTGTTACGTTTAAGGAAGGTGTTTACACGTTAGTGGTTTCCTTAGCACCAGACTTAAGACTAACTCTCAGTCAGGTGGGCAGCTAAGGAAACTCACTGAAATTCAATACTGTCCAGTAAAAGAAACCATAGATACACAGAAAGTCAGAAACTTTGAAAAAAATATAAGAAATCAAATGTGAGGGTGGATTCCAGCAGCTGTGGCTGCTGAGGGGAGGGGAATAGAGAGAGGGAAGTGAGACAGAAAAAAAAAACAAAAAACTGTTTTGAAGAAATAGAGTGAAAATGATCAAATAGAGAGTGAAAATGATCTTAATGAATCCAGAGCCACAGTGGAAGATCCTTGAGTGAAAAGCAACCATAATTGATTGGCTACCAGGCAGATAATTAGGCAAGAACGGGGTCACAGGCATGGGAAACATTTACAAGTGCTACATGGCCACAGGCTGAGTCAGAAGATCAAGAACTCATAAAGGAAGTTGCCAGCTGACCCAGCCATCACCAGAATGTCCAGCAGAATGTGCCTGGAACAGTGTGATCAAATTAAGCATAGAAAATTGTGCCTAGGGCATCCAGGTTCTGAATATTGGGGAGAGAGAGCTTCCTGTCACTGGTGTCCCATAAGAGCTATTGGGAAGACACTATAGTGTCCACACAGGACAGTCTGACATCCAGGGCAGTGTGTGTGAAACCTGTGGAGGTTTAGACCCTACACCCGAAAAGTGGAATTTACTGGAGGGACCTAAGACCCAGACAACCACCAGAGATCAGCATCTCCCCAGCAAAGGGAGTGTGGATCAGAGTTCTAAGTTAACCAAGGTTAAATCCCGACTACTGGAACTTCCAGGTTCGAACTCTGCACCACCCCTGCTGCAGCAATAAACAAGTTGTCCACACTTGCCTGTCTGTAATGGGAGATGGGAAGCTGAGAGCTATGACAAGCAGCTTGGGCTCCTAGCCACTGCAGCTGGCAGCCAGGTGAAGGGCACTAAGGCACTGGCCTTAACCCCCTGCCCTATACTGGAGGGTCACAGACCCAGAAATAAATACCAAGAATGAAAGTCCTACTTACAGTTTTGATCTGCTCAGTGGATCCAAGCCCTGTATTTATCATTAATATTTTTTTTCTTTTTTCCTGTTATATTCCCCTGTACTTTTTACTCCTATTTTAAACTTGTTTTAGAATTTTTTCAAATTTCATTTTGATATATATATTTTTTACTTTTTCCCATTTTGTGAGATTGTGGGGTGTGTGTGTGTGTGTGTGTGTGTGTGTGCATGCACCCGAGTGCTCTCACTACAATAATAATTTGAGAAAACATATATGTAAAAACATATATGTATATATATATGTATATATACATATATATACACACCTGCATACTCATATGACTTTACTTTCATTTCAATTTCTTTCTTCTTGATCCATTTCCATTTTAGCCTTGGTTTGACTTAGGTGGGGTTTAATTTTATGTGGGCTTGAGTTGTTTGTTCATACATTGGTTTTTGTTCCTCTTGCGAATCTTTCTTCATTCTCTTACCACACTAATCGACAGGGTTTCCAGCTCCACTTTCCTTTTTGTAAATTACTTTATTTTTATTACTTCCCCCTTATTTATAGCTTTTATCTGTTACCTATCACCTACCTCTTCTCTGTTCACTTTTTAACTATTCTAAATTTTCTTTTGCCTTCATACACCATTTTATCTTCACTTAAGAAACTGTAAATCTATGTCTGATAGACTTATGTAGTTCATGTGAGTCTACCACCCTGATGTTTTGTGATTAATAATACAGTGGATGACATAGTACACACCTGCTGTTTGTTGCCTGATTTACTTCACTTTTTTTTTCTTATCTATGGTGATCATGTTAAATACTGACCCCTACCATTCCTAAATAGGTGGCAATTAGTGTTATAGATGTCAAAATAGATAATTAAATATTTAACTTGAAGCTATACAACTATTGCTAACATTAGTGCTATTCCTGTCTCTCCCTCACTCTAAGAGCTGTAGAAGGTAATATTTCAACACTTCAAGTTAGAAAGTGATACTTGAACACTTCAAGATCACAGAATAGAAATCCTGCTGTCAGTCAATAATTACAAATCATCCAAGTGAGAGTTAATCTCATCACACCCAAAATCTAGCCCCACCTAAGTCTCAACAATATTCCAATACAGGGGGAAATAAACCCCCAACCAACAACCAGGCCCCAAAGAGGAGCAACCAGAGTGAAACCTGAGGTGCCACTCCTGGACATCTACTCATACATAAAAAACAGAGAGAAGTTCCAGAAAAAAACAGATAACGACACACAAAAAGAAACCTATATAAAAGAGAAAGAAAATCCATCTCAGTTGATGCACAAATCCAACACATCTACAAACATGAGGAAAGAGGCAAATAAATCCCCCCACAAAATTTATAGTTCTCCAACAAAGGATACCACAGATATGAAAGTGAATGAAATTTAGATAAAGAATGTTAAAAAATAATTTTAAAATTTCAATGAACTAATGAAAATTTTAATGAATTAATTAAGGGAACAAATAAATGAGATGAAAGACTGTTTTAATAAGTAGAGATAATAAAAAGAAAATGATCAAAACTCCTTGAAATGAAAGATATAGTGAATCTAATTTAAAATTCACTGGAAAGCATTATTAATGGATTAGATTATATAAAAAATAATACTAAAGGCCTTGAAGACAGAGTGTATGAGTGTATGCAAGAAAGGATCATAATTGAATATGCATGAATTCTGGAACAACATCAAGGAAACAAACCTGAGATTCATTGGATTGAAGAGAACATGGAGATAGATACAGGATAAAAATATTAAGAACATCTTCATTGAGATACTAACAGAAAAAGTCCCCATATTCAAAATGAGATAGACATGCACATACAGGAACCACATAGGACCCCAAGTGGACAAGGTCAGAACTGAACCTAAGACATATCATAATCCAGATTCCCAGTATAGGTCAAGAGAGAGAGAGAGAGAGAGAGAGAGAGAGAGATAGATATTAAAAGCTGATAGAGGAAAATGTCAGGTAACATGTAGAGGTAAATCAATAAGATTCACTTCTGACTTCTCAATTAAAGCCCTAAATCAAGAAGGGCCTGGAATAAGATACTCCAAGCTCTAAAAGAAAACAATTGGCAGACAGGATTGCTCTATCTAGTAAAGCTGTTGTTCAAAATCAATGATAAAAACTTTCCAGGACAAGGATAAGCTAAAGGAATTCATGACCACTAAGTCAGCACAACAAAGATAAAACTGCACACAGATGAACCCCAAAATAAACCTCAAAGCTCATAAATAGATGAAGCTCACCAGAAGAACAACCAAGTAAATGAAAATCAACACAGAAATAAATTTAGCAAATAAACCCAAATTCCAGGAAACTACACACATTTACATAATAACATAATGTAAATGGTTGCAACTCCTTCACTAAGAAACACAGATCAGCAGAATAGATCAAAAACAAGAAGCACTATGTACTGTTTGCAAGAGACTCATCTCATAGCTAAGACACTCTCATCTGACAAAGTCGACTTCAACCAAAATTAATCAGAAGAGACAAAGAAGACCACAACCTACAGGTAAAGCAAACAATACAACAAGAAGATACAGTAATAGTTAATACATATGCACAAATGTCAAGGCACCTAATTACATTTAAAAAAACATATTTCTTGTTATTAAACCCCAGATGGACCACAATACAAAATTACTGGGATATTTCACCAATTTATCACCAATAGAAAGTTCTTCCAAAGATAAAAAATAATAAAGGTATTTCTGACTAAATAATGCTGTAAATCAAATGGATCTATTAGACATCTACAGAATAGTTCATCTGCAGAGTATTGCACAATACTCTTTTAAATAGAAAATGAATCATAGGAGAAATGAGAGGAAAAAAATCAAGGCATTCTAAAAAAACAAATGAGAACAAAAAAATAACATATCAAAATCTCTAGCACAGTATGAAAGCAGTTCTAAGAAGAAAATTTATATCATTGAGTGCCTAAATAAAAAATTAGAAAGATTACAAATAAATTAGCTTATATTCCACCATGAGGCCTTAGAAAAGGAAGAAAAAACTAACTCCAAATTCAGTAGAAGATCCCTCTTCAAAAACAAAAACAAAAAAAGGAATGAGAAGAAAACTCCACAAAACAATATAGGTGACATTTCCTCATAAACTTATGGCAGATAAAATTTTCCAATAGCCTATTGAAACCATGATTGTATATCTATAGAAACAAAAGATTTGTTTATGGGCAAATAATAAGTGGGTGGAGTAAGAGAAAGACTCAAGACTCTCATGCTCCCATCTACCCCCAACCTCCATTAGAATAATGAAGATTATAAGGTAGATCCCAAGGTTTGTTTGATGGAAAGGCAAACTTGCTAGAAAGGCCTGCGATAGAGCACAAAGAGCACTTTGTGGAGACAGGTTCTTCAACACTCTGTGTTCCTGGAGTCTGGATCTGAATAAGAAACAGAAAAAGTTATTGAAAATTAAATACATAAGGATAAGCTCCTTCCAATGCACTGCTCCCTTCTTTTTATGTTGAAGAATAATATGAGGACATATAGATTACATCCACAATTTAGTTACACAAAATCCAAAGTATTGATTTGGCTAGAATGACTGAAAAATTTAGAGTCCAGTGATTTTCCTCTATGAAGTTCAAACACACTTTCTAAATTGAAGAAATTTTCTCATAAAAATGCTCACTTATATGTCAATAGAGAGAAATGAATTGGAGATACATACGTGATATATAACAATATTATACATTAATATATTTACTATATGTTATGAATAATATATAAATTATTATATTTATTAGTATGTAAATATCAGTACACATATTTACTTATTTATGCATGTAAAGTAATGTTACATATTTAAAAAGATAAGGTCTATTGTTAAAGTTATAGAAGCATTATTATTTCTCTGATACCTAAAAAGGATCTAACCTTTTTCAGGTTACCATTTATATGCAAATCATTTTAAAATAGAAAAATGACACATATCACCTTACGGACAATGTCAACTCTCAAAGGGACTGTTGTTAATATGGGAAATAAAGGGGGCCCTTATGTGTGTACAGCTCCCATGGGACACAGTTTGGTTACTGGTTTTGAGTCGATAGGAATTTGGTTGTTTCCATTTTTTGAATCTAATAAGGAAAATCAGTATGAACTTCACACAGAGATTCTTTTGTGATGAGTGTATTTTCTTTCCTCAGTATAGATAAATAGGAATGGAAAAGCTAGTTTTATAAGTATCTGCTTGATGTCCTAAGAATCTTCATCTTTAGTGGAAGTGATAGTTCCATTTTCCATTTGATGAGTAATGTGTGAAATTGTGTTGCTCTGTGTCATCTCTCACGCTTTGGATTGTTTGGCATTTTGTCTGTTTTCAATTATTACTGGGCTATATAGTGATTTATTTTTTTCAGTCTGGTTTTAGAATTATTTTTTCTAATTATGAATTTTCTTGAGAATTTGTTTTTCTCATGATTATTTTCTGCCCATATCTTTTCTTTAGAGGGGTAAATTTTCAAGTTTGTTGCCTAATTTTATTGGTATTGTCTTATCACTGAGTTGTAATGATTCATTAGAGTTTTGTATTTTGTGCATATTTTCTTCCAGGCAATAGCTGATATTATCATTTTCTTAACATTCTCTTTCAAATATCATAGACTTGTAAATTTTATAAAGTTCAATTCATAAGACTACTAATGAGCCATAATTTTTATATTCTACCTAATTGTGGCCTAAACCAAGGCTACAAGGTATTTTTCTCATATTTTCTATTAGCATTATGTAGATTTTGTTCGCATATACAAACTTGTAATCTTGAATAAGACTTAATTTATATTGCAAAGTATGTGTGATGATTCATTTCCCCTATAACTGGCTAATTTTTTCAGAATCATTTGTTGAGAAGTTTATTCTTTCTCACAATGAATTCTCTTGGTACCTTGGTCAAAAATCAATTGGTCATATATATCCATCACTATTTCTGGATTTCATGAACAGATCCATATAATAATTCTAAAATAATTTCTTATTTGTTGTAGCTACAAGGTAAAAGCTAATTTCCCTTTGGAAATTAGCCAAATAATTATGTGAACTTAATAATGACAGCATAACTCATAAAAGCTCTCACATGAAAGCTAAGGAAGAAATTTGACTCTCAGAATATAATTTAAAATGATAAATATTTATCAATTGCTGAGATTAGCATTTATTCTTTGTCACTTAGAGGGAAAAATAAAAGAAGTTCTAGGTTGTTTTTTATATTTGCTTGTTACCAACAAAGAACACACAATGTAGGTAGAAAAGCATGTTACACACAGAGAAATCATTAGCATAATTGATTGCAAGTTCTTAATCTGAAATAAATTCTGTTTCTGCTGTTTAAAATTAGATGTTCCACCCAGCGTAAGGAGTAAGTCATTGGGACTGAGATAAGGCATGTATAAATCTAACATGTATATTGAAACATTGTCCAAAAAATAGTGATGAAAAGCCAGGGTAAAAGCCCTGCAGAAAAGACATTAGACTGTGAAGAGCAGGTGAGCTGACATTATGCCACGATTCATGGGGCTCACATTGAGAATTAAGATACACTCAAATGATGTGAAGTCTCTATGAAATATCTGTGAAAACACCATCTTATAAAAAATGGTAAATGTGACCTAATCAAAAAAAAAAAAGGAAGAGAAACATAGCAAATACACAAAAATTAAGAAAAACTTGCTTATGAATGGCAAAGGTCATAATTACTGCCAATATGTGTTACAGGGAAAAGAAGTCAGTATCAGATTTTAGTCTGGGTTTCAGATTGTTTCAGCTCTGTTTATTCCTAAAACTGCCAACATCCCCTGCAGTGTATCTGCAAAGTGAAGACACAGGTTCATAGTAGAGGGACATCCACAATTAGAAGTCTGCTCAGGTAATCTTGGTCAGGAACTCAGAACTGTGCTGAAGCCATGTATTTTAGCCACGCCATTAGACCCAGTCAATATTTACACTCTCATGAATAAAGCAACCACAGTCTTCTGGATTTTCTGACACTTAAATCTATTGCACATTTTCTCAGCATCAAGTTTTCTGGGTTTTTTTACTTTTGTTGTTGTTGTTGTTGTTGTTGTTGTTGTCATTGCTGCGGTGAGCTCCACTTGTGTTTCCTGTGCTGCAGGGTCTAAGACAGTTTCGTTATTGTCCAATTGGGGGACCCTGAGGCATGCTCACCATAGACTACCACATGGCATAGGGGAAGAAGGTGAGAACCTTCTGTCTGAGAAGAAAACAGTGCTGAAAAGTGAAGACAAATAACTCCACTGCCGAAGGGCAGAGACCAGTTTATCTATGCTATCAAAAAAGATTTTCATTTTAAGTTACCATCTACCCTAAAATAAAGAAAATAATATGTTAATGGGTAAAGCAAAAGAGAAAGCAGACATTAAGATTTTCTAAATTATAAACATTTATGTGTGTAGCTTGGAAATCTTGACAAAGAGTATAATAATATTTTTCCTTATAAATATCCCAAATCCAATATCAGGTAATAAACATCCATGCAATATTTTCATTTTCTTCTAGTGAAAGTAAAATTCCAAAAGAGAAAGTCAAATCTGAAGCCAACGGCATTGCTGAAAAAAACACTATCTCTGCTGCATGTGGTGATATAGTTCTTCTGGGAAAGAGGTGGGAGGACTAATTTTCTTAGACTAATTTTAAAGCATATTTGTTCAATTAACCAGAGATATATGAATTATAGTGTTAAAATCAGGAGAAAAAGAAAAAGTCGTAAAAAAGAACAGTCTCATTGTTGAAAAACAAAAACCTAAAAATACTTCTTTGTGACAATGCAGGTGGTACATTATACTACACAATCAAATTTTTACTATACAACATTTTGGAACAATGTTGAATTCTGTCACATATGGTATTTCATTGTATTGTGATCTTCTACTCTCCACGGTGTAGGTAAACAACATTTCCAGATGGCAGAAGTAAATATGGACTCCCCATGATTTAAAAAAAAATAATAAAACACTAGGCAATTTTATTTTTGGCATACTACATAATTGCTAAATGGCACACAAAAACCAAAGAGACACTTTTGAAAAGATGGTTGATCATTTTTATTATTTCCTGACTGAATAAGTAACACATGCTCCAATAAGATGTTTTGTAAAATTGACATATTTGAAACTTTTAGGAACATAGTAGACAATAGAAAAGAAAATAGATATGATCTCTAACCATACAACATAAAATAACATTTTTTGTGGGTGTATGTGTGTGTCAGTGTTTGTGTGTGGTGTCTCTTTGTGTATGATAAAGAATTATTTTGTATATATTTATCAGAAATTTGGAGCTTAATGAAGATAGGGTTCCACAATGTAAATGTTTACTAAATATCATATTATATAGTGCTTGAATATATAATTTAGTAGTAAATACCATTTATTTGAGTTGTAGACATTATTTATCTAAACCAATTCAATAATTTGGGTGAAATGATTTTCTTTCCTTTGTGGATGAATACACACTGGATACTTGAGTTGTACAGCATCACACAGCTGGCTGATGGGAGCATCTCTGCAGAGTTTCCTTAATGACCATGCTGTCATGCATCTTGAAGAAACTTGTGCAGCTAGGTCAAACAGCATAAAAAATGTCGAATTAGATCCCACATAGTCTGCAAAAGAGTACAATCTGTGTAACTATAAAAGAATATTCAAAAGCAGTTTAAAGGAGATCTTTTTAATTCAACCAGTGATTTTTATGTGTACTTGTTTTCTTATTATTTATTTTCTAATTTCATGCTCTTTGATTTTTTTCTCCAAAACCATTTTTTAGTTACTTACACCATAGAAATATTCCCATTTTTTGTTATGCAAGCTGTAGAGCTTTAATCTCAATATGTCCTTTTAAATATCAACCCTTATTCCTAACTTGCAGATCAATGACAATTATCTAAGCCTATTCCATTGAATATAAGCAGAGCCAAATCCTATATTCTGGCAATATACTAATATTAATATATTTAAGGAGCATTTTTTTAAAAAAATGTGTTTTTGCAGTTTTTATTAGAAGAAGTTTAGAATGTTTTGTCAAGGGTTGTTTGTAAAATATATAATAAAGGTTTTTCAATAATAATTTATAATTATTGTGAATATTGTTATTTTTTCTTCCTTTGCTTTCTTATTCCCATCCATTAAATTCCAAAATAAAAAAAATCATTCAGAGTTTCTATTTTAATGTGCTTAAACTTGTTCTGTAAGTCACAGTGTCTATACATTTACAATTTTCAAATTATCTCATCAAGTGCATTGTTTCCAGTCTTATAATCCTTTAAGGAAATAAAACCTTTCTTCTGCTTTCCATACAAATTGATAGTACATGATTTTGTCATGGTCTTCATTGTATCCAGAATGCTCTTGTATTTAATTATTATATGCTCTTTAACATATTAATGCAGTCTACTTTCAAATAGGAGATTTTATAGAAATCATCAAAAGTGCTTTCCAAATCTTCCATGATTGAGATGAGATTTCATGTGCTCACTGAAGTTAAATGTCCCCTTTCAGCTGAAGCACAAGGCAGAAGCAGCAGAGATGACTAGAGGCTAGTTTCAAGAGAGCTTTCTGGAGTACCTTGATGGCCAATGTCTTCTCATCGTCATGAGGAACAGATGGAAGTTTCCATGCCAACAGTTCACAGATCAGGCTGGAGAGCTGAACTCATGCTGAGGTGGCTGATCTATGAATGTCCATTTTTCTTGAGTACTCCATCAGAGCACATAGATCAAATCTTTTAAGGATTTTTGTATTGTAAGCAATCACCTAAGTCTGATTTTCAAGAAAGGCAAAGGAATTTACTAGATTAATAGGACACAGAAAAAAAACTGACATAGTATTGTCCAAAATCATACTTACATGTGTCTATGAATTAGAATCTTTAAGGCTATCTAAATCTTATTGTTTTTATTTAGGATTCACTTTTGCTTTGAATCAGGTTATAACAACCGATGTTTGTGTATGTGCATACACCTCTGATGGCCTGCCTGACAATTAGTTTCAGATATATTTTTTTTCATATAAATTACCTACATAATATAACATAATTATTATTAATGTCCATTTTTCACAGATGAGGAAACTGAGTCAAAGAGCCATTACATAGCTTTTGAAAAGCCACAAAGTCTTTAACATTAATGGTTAGATTTCAGAACATAACAAATAATAGCAAAGAAACTTCCAACCACTCAGAGATTTTTATACCAAATTGTCTTTGGAGACACTGCTATGTATTATTAGATATGTGAATTTCATGATCTAATCTAGTGATGCTAATCATACATTATACACACTCAATTTTGCATAAGTCAACTTCTTGAATTAAGAAGACTTCTGTAGTTGAGAATGGAGTTTAAGTGAAAGAGAGCAGGTATCCAGTGGGGATGTCATGATTGGTTCATGAATCTTACATATGAAGAGATAGGGCACTAGACATGTTGTAGGTGCAAACATAAAGTAGATAGATGATCTGTCATTCATTCTGTCCAGAAATCTCAAATTTTTTTATATTGAATTGTGAGAATTTAAAAACTACCTCTCCAGTTAGAAGGATAACAGTACTCATAGGAGAATACAAGTTAAGTGTGCTTTATGGAGGCAAGCAAATAGTAATACATTTTTATAATAGTGTTTAATAAAGACTTTCTTTCTAGAAGAAATTCTGTTTGTTAAGTGATGATTTTATGTTCTGGATTCCACTTTTAGGAAGCATTATTACTGTCAATTCATAATTTATCTTGGACATCAACATCTAATCTCCTAAAAATGAGGTTGATTTATAGTGTTTTTTAATTATTGTCATATTTCATTATTGTGGTAATTGTAACAACAATTGGCAAAAAAAAACCTTTTAATACTAAACAAGTTTATATACCATCCTATTGATCTGCTTTTAAATAATTCTTTTAAAATAAATAGTAATGAGTTCTATTTTAAAAACAAGCTATGGATAATGGTTGTAATATTGTTTAAAACCTTAGTGAGCAATAATAAGAAGATGTGTTTTGCTAAATTTTTGTAATGCTATTTCCTTACTGCAAAAATGCATCTATCCAAAATGCTAAGGCTGTGGCTCAGTAGTAGAGCATTTGCCTAACATGCATGAGGGCATCCATCCATAGCACCACATAAACAAAACAAAATGAAAAACAAACAAAAACCAAACTAAATAAAAATGCATCCATCATTGAATAAAATATGCTTTTGATTTTTTTTTAATTTTAAGATACTAAGGATCAAACCCAGGGCTACATCCCAGTCCTGAAATATTAATGAATATTTCTGATTATTAAAACATTATCTTTTCCAAGGTTATCATACTAACAATTGAGTTTCTCTTACCCTTTATTCAATTATGCATCCTTTCATCCACTTAACTTTATATTTGCTTTCATTTTTATTGCCTAATGGAGCAAATTTATGGAGATAAAACTATCTAAAAATAGCATTTTTTCCCTTTAAGGGTTTTATAGATTTGTGATAAGGAAGAATTTGATCAAATTATTGCATAAACACATTAACTGTTATTGATTGAGGTGTGGCTCTAAAGCCTGTAATACTGTATTTTGAAAGAGGGCTTTTAAAGAGATAACTAAAATTGAAGAAGGTCACAGGGTGGAGCCCAGATCCCATATGACTGGGCAGAGACTGCAAAGTTTGCTCCTAAAAAAGAAGGCCATGGAGACACAGCAGGAAGGCAGGTTTTGCTGGGCTAGGAAGAGCCCTCCTGGGAAACCAACCTTTGGACACCCTGACCTTGGATTTCCGGGCTGCAGGACAGTGAGAAATCATTTCATTTGTTTAAGCCTCCCCATGTGTGATACTTTTTAATAGCAGCCTGAGCAGACTAATGCAGTAATTTTAACTGCAGTATATTCTGTGAAGGAGACATACATGATCTATGAGGGACTATAACAGAATGGATTGACAAGACTCAGAAGGTCAGAGAACACTGCCTGTGGAAGGGGTGATTGAACGGGTGTGAATTTCATAGTTAATGCAGCAAAGAGCATCGGACAAGAGGAGGCTGCCGCAGAAGGAACAGGCTTATGCAGTGAGATTTGTTCTCTGTAACTGAGTTGAAGCAAGATGTGTGTGTGTGTGTGTGTGTGTGTGTGTGTGTGTGTGTGTGTGTGTGTTGCAGAGCTCATGTGATTGTTAAGAGATCTTTTCAGGTAAGAAATGGTGGCAGCTTAGACAAGGGTGGAGGGTGAGGATGGAGGGTGGTGGGGATTCAGGAGAAAAGTAATTATGTGTTTCAGATGACAGAATATGAAGAGGAAAACTGAGACTCAGAGCCCAGTATCCTCAGTGAACAAGGAGAAGAAGGTGCAGTTCTTTGTCTTTCTGGTATTTTCTGTTTTCTCTGAATGGGGTGGAGGGGAGAGAAAGAAAGGAATGCAAGTATGGGGCATTTTGCAGTTCAGAGAATACTGAACTAGAAAGGATTTAAGAGTGTTACAAAATAACCTGAGAACTGTTAATGAAGCAGTTCGTACTTAATTTCACTTTCTGTCTTTTAACTTACTGCCATTCGTCTCCTTCTAAAGTGAGGTAAAAATGAGTGATAATATAATGACTAATAATACTACTTTCGGCCTAAATTTCTCCCAAGGAACTCAGCGTATTACCTAGACATTATTCCATCCATCTTCATAACACTGCAAATAAGAGCATTGACATTCCAGGAACACTGGAAAAGAAGAATGGGTACTGTATGTGTGATAATGGTCAATTGAAATTTTAGATTAGTTCTAGCAGCTCAGTGCAAGCTCATTAGGCAAAGGTTTGGTTTAAGAAATATATTTTACTAACTTTGTTATGAAAGTTGAACATTCATATCAATTAGTTCATACTCTCCCTGCACTCCAGTGCCATATATATGCACTAACCATTCAAAAGGCTTAGTTTCTTGGTGTCAGTATTGGTGCTAGGAGAAAGCCCTGCTGTGGGTCAGGGCAGGTTTTTAAAAACCAAGATCTGGAAAAGAAAAAAAGAGATTAATCAACATCTCTTTCATATGTTATTTTCTTCTTTTTCTGATGGATTCTTGCATCTCTTTCTAGTTTTGGTGAAACCTTAAGATTGCACTGAGGCTGTTCCTTTCTGGATTGTTCTTCTAAGCATGGAACATCACAGAGAAAATCAGAGGCATCATATGAAAGGCCCTGGGTTGGAGATTTTAAGATTGTTTCTCTCTTTGGTTTCTTCTTTCACTTTTTACTGTTTAAGTGAGAAGACTCAATGGACCAATACAAAGGTTTGAGCCTCCCGGCCAGGGGCTGACATGTGCTGGGGGTGCAGAGAGTGTTCCTGATTACTCCTGGTTTAAGAGACTACTCATGGTCACTGATTACCAGGATTACTCATGGTTTAACCAAGTTCCTTGAGGTGTGTGACTCACAAGCCTTTAAGGTTCAAGTTCAGAGGCTCCTGGCAGACTCTTTGTGGGATGATCCTATGGAAAGATCAATTAACGTTAATGATTATTGATTAATGATCCTATGGAAAGATCAGTGTCAATTAACAATGCCTGAATCATTGCAATTTAGAGAATTACAAGAAGAACTCAATCCTTAAACTTTGTAAGAGATAAAAGTGGCAGAGATCTATGTATTCAAATGCAGACTACATAAATGATTTCCAAGTGCAGGTGGGTGTTTTCTCTAAGGGCCCAGATACCATTTTTCTGTTGGTCTTGTCATAGACTAGTCCACCTGGAGGGAGATAATTGCAAAGGTGAAGCAAGAGGTATAAACCCCAGCACATATCTCTCTTTGTCTTTTCAAAGAAAAGCAGGGGCAAACCCAACTCTTTCAGTTGCTCCCCAACTCTTCTGCATGAGATCTTAAGTCAACTTTCTGGAACTCTAGGTCCCATGTTGGGTCCTGTGTCGTTTCAGCATATTGCCCTTTCTTGGAAAAGCATTCCACATGGTATGCATGAAGTGGGAGCCAGCTGTCTCTGGAACAGCTGTCTCCAGCTGATCCTAGCTCTCCAGAGTAGTAGGGGTTTCCATGTCTACTCCATCTGTGTAAGATACATATGTGTACAGATGGCATAGAACCCTAGTCAGACAGAATATGAAAAGGAAATAAATATTATCTACAAGGCTGAGCTCACTGTTTCTCTTTCCATGTATCGACTCACTATATTTAATTGAGAACTTAAGTAGTAAGGCCTTTGAAACCAGAATAACTAATAATAGTTGCAGATGATATAGAAAATAAAGTTTGTCAAGAAAGTAGAATCCTCTATTGATAGGCAATACAATTAATTTTAAAAAAAAGTAATTAATGAATAATCTGGCAGTTATACAGAGTATCAAAACTAAGGTAATGTGAAAATTCCAAATGATATTTCATTCCATAAAATCTGTTATGGAGTGTGACCAATTGACAGGTGTATTTAAGCACAATGACTTTATCCAATTAATTGCTGTTCTATGTTGTCAACTTCCATAGATCCTAGAGGTCAGAGTGGGAGTTTCTTTCTAGTCCTTGATTTTTTTTTTTTTTTGTAAATTGGTGGCAGGATTTTTCCAATGACTTTTTCTCCATCTTCTTGACTCACAGTCTTCTTCATCACCTCTGTTCTATTAGTGTAGTTAATTTAATTGAGTGATACTTCAGTGCTAAACAAGCATTTCTTTTCTTAGATAAAACCCTTTTATGTAGAAATATATACATATATGTATGCTAATTAATACAATTATTTTATTTTACTTCTGTGTTCTAATATTGACCTTTTGTTTCTCTTTTTATTACATTTTTCTCTAGTTTACTTCTTAGGGTAATGTCTGCCTCACAAGATGATTTGAAATGATCCTGTATCCTCCATTTTCTAAAATACATTATGACCAGTGTTCTCAGCTGGGACTTAATGCTTTTTCTATAGATTTGTTTCAAACTCAGTTTATTTAATGAATATAGTGCAATTCAATTTTTTTTTTCAGTTCACCTCGGTGGTTCATATTTGGTAATTCTTTATTTCAATAAGTTTATTCCTTTTATGTAAGTTGATACATTATCAATATAAACTTGCTCATAGCCTGACTTATAACGTACCATATATGCTTTTTAACTTCTTGGTTATAGGAAGTGATTTCTCCTTTATTATTTTGATGTTAGTAATTTATTTCTTCACATTATTTTTCTTTTTCTTTCATCACAGTAGATAAATGTAAATTAGATTAATTATGGAATTCTCAAAAAAAAAAAAAAAGAAAGAAAAAGTTCCATGGAGCTACAGTTAAACTGTCAAATTCTCTACCATTTTTAGTCTCCCATTTAAACCTCCTCATTCTGGCTATTTTTTCACTTTAACACTCCTCAGATCACATCATCCCTTTCTGACCTCCTCAAGAGCCATGGTTCAGTCTTTAAGGAAGCGATTTTGAGGTTTTCCTGGCTAGGCCACACTCTGTCGCACACTCAGGTGATGTTCATGAAGCCCCACCTGTGAAACAAAGACTGAACCTAGCACAGTACACAGCCCTGGCTCCCGGCTCTTGCCATGAAGGTGCTGTTCGCTATTCGGTGGCCCACGGGACTCTTAATCCCACCACCCCTGGCTGCTGTCACCTCCCCTGTCTGTCAGGCAATCTGAATGACCACACTTCTCCAAAAGGACCAGCCTCTATTCTGCATTCAAGGTGGCTCCTCATTATTCCCAACCTGTGCCCATGTTTAGTCTCAGCTCACGTGTGTTCCATCTCAGAGGTGTTAGCCTCCCAGTCAGAGTACAAGCACAGGTCCTGTGCCACTCCAGGACCATAAAAGTCTGCCTGAGATCGATGTCTAGACAAGGAACAGTGTGTAGTTGAGACTAGAAAGTCAGCAAAGTGTCAGATTCCATTTTCTCCACTCCTGCCTGCCTGAGGTGACTTCTTTTTACCTCATTGTCCCCATTTGTACAATGGTGAAAATTAGATAGGATTTTTGGGAGAATTTAATGAATTAATATATTTGAATCTTAGAAATTCTTGTTCTTATTACTTAAAGCCCATAATTAAATTATATATATATATATATATATATATATATATATATATATATATATATATATATATTTGTGTGTGTGTGTGTTCTTAAGTAGTAAGGCCTTTAAGAACAGACCTTGCATTTGTACATGCCAAGTCCCCAGAACATAATATAAATTTAACGCACATTTACTAAATAAATCAAGGATTAATAAAGGGCAAAATGTTCTTGGAAAGTAACATTTTCTTCTTAGAATTTTTAACTTCATATCTGGTATTTATATGAAATAAAATAAAGTATTTTGAGGTTGTTGTGTGTGAGTGTAAAATTTCTATATGAGAACGTGAGTTCTTTCAACAAAATCTCTATAAAAAATAGGGATATTCCTATTTATAAATCCATAAAAAATAAACTGCTTAAAATCAAAATCCTAATTAATAAAAATTCTACTTTTAATTTAGGATATTCTGTCTCACCCACTGGGCAGATGAGAACATTGTCACCTAGAGATCCCCAATGCTGTCAGCGTGGTGATGGGAAA
The DNA here is from genome assembly GCF_048772815.1 of Callospermophilus lateralis. NCBI lineage: Eukaryota > Metazoa > Chordata > Mammalia > Rodentia > Sciuridae > Callospermophilus > Callospermophilus lateralis. The sequence goes on from NC_135321.1 coordinate 9,777,432, forward strand.
AGCACAATTCAGTGTCTGATTACTTTTTTATTTTTCAAGTAAAATAATGCATTTTATTTTTCCTGTTTCCTTGGGTTCTTGACAATTTCTTGAATAAAGTAGGAAGGTAAACTCTAATGACACCAAGTCAAATGTTGCAACCTGTTTTAATCTACTGTCAATGTGTCAGAGTGGAAGGCACATGCCTGTTAACATCAGATTTTTTTTAATAATTTAGAAAATGCTAAAGGGGATTTTCATGCAGTATCAAAGCAAAACAGTAAGAAAGATCTGCATGAAAGTCTATTATGAGGACTTCACAGATGTGAAAAAGAGATGAATATTAATTTTGAAAATAAATGACAGAAGATCTAACATATAACTTAGTATCATTTTTTCAATGTAATTGGTTATGAAAACAAAGTTGTCTCACTATGGAATGATGAAGCTTCTTTCCATTGAAGGGGATTAAACTACAGGAGTTACTAAAAATACTAATACAAACAAGGTGAACTGCTCTGTTTTTCCCACATCGCCTATAGTTACCAGTTTGGTGCAAGATTGTAAATAATTCTTAATGTAAAACTTCAACAAAAGCAAGCACAGATGGGAAGAAGTGGCTTAAAATTGAGAAAACATCAGTAGGTTGATTTCTGTTAGCCCAAAATGGTGACTCACAGTGTTCCTCAGGTGAAATTTCTTTTTCTGTTCTATATTTTAAAAGCACTTGCCTCAAGCAAAGGTGTAAAAGTGACATATGATGTATTCTCAAGGTATTTAAAAGAAATTTAATACACCTGAAAATAATTTAGAAGCATCAGTTGAAATGTAATTGGGCCAATTATTTGTAATTATACATTTATTCTTTCAATCACTCAATCAATGAAGAAATTGAGCAATTATTAGGTGCCATTATTGAGGAACAAAAAAAGTTAACAAAATCATCAGATTCCTTAACTCCTTTGTAACATGCATTTTACTTTGTTTTAATTATTAAGAAATAAACAAACATATGAGCAGTCTGTTAAGTGGTGATAAATGCAATAGAGAAGCAGAGAACTCAAATAGGAATAATAAGTTGATATATGTTATCTGAGATAGGTAGATGGAAATGAGGTAGCATTTAATCATGGGAAGGGATGAGATGTGGAAATTAACTAAAGAGGTATGTGGAAATAATGTTTTTGGGGAGAAATAAACATGAGTTCAAAGATGCTTAAATGGGGTAATTTAGGGAAGAAGAAGAAGAAAGATGTCACTGTAGCTGCAGTGTTGTTGGTAGGATTCAGTACCTTAGGTCTCTGTAGGTCAAGGTCATATCCTCACTTTACTCTGAGTGGAATGAGGGTGTTAAGCAACTGTATGACTGGATCCGATGTTCAAAATGACTTCTCCACCTAGTACACAGATGACAGACTACATACAGCAAGGTGATCATTTACATAATGATTATAATAATAGAGAAGAACATTGCAGTCTCTTGATTAGATAGCAATGGAAGAGGCAGTATGGGATGATTAAATTCTAGATGTATTTTAAAGGTAGAGTCAATAGGACTAGAAGATTTGTTGATATAGCAAAATGTTTGAAAAATAAATTTAATTCTAAGCTCCCCATCCTGACTAATGGAGAAGAATGCAATTGCCATTTATTAAGATCTAACCCTGCAGAAGGACCAGTTTTGTGATGGGTTCTATTTAACTTTGGACATGTTAAGTGTGAAATGTTTACAGACATCTTAGGGAGTTATAGGCATGTGAGTTGTGTGAATGAGCCAGTATTTCACAAGGTGACTGGCCTGGAGAATGATTCAAGGTCTTTTGCTTTTGTTTTGAGGTCTTTAGAGGTCTATAGAGTACACATGAATGGTGTTTAAGCAAGCAATGGTGAGGTCACTAAGTTGTCAGAGAGAAGATAGATGAGCTGGGTCCCAGGTGCCAAGGGCAGAGATTAGGGCAGTTAATGGGGCTGTGGATTTGTGGATAAAAATAACAGAGACTAAGCCTCCAACATTAAAATTTTGCCATAGAAGTGAAACTCAGGTTCAGAGAATAAACTGAGTGTTTATCTTCTCCTGTGGGTCATTACCACACTTCAGCTCCTTCAGATATAAAGATCCCAGGCTTTCTTTTACCCTTAGGGAACACTGCCTTGGGAGAGCTGGGAGCGGGTACTTTGGTACTCTGGAAGGGCTGAGCTGTGACACACCCAGGCTGTCTCAAAGCTGCCAATGGTCTATGGCAGAGCCATGCAGTTTCCACTCAAGGAACAGGTAAGTGGAAAGAGAATTTCCAAGATATAGTGGAATGCCTCAGATTAAAGGCCTGATGGTTTGTGCTGCCTTGACACTGGTGAGTTTAGAACCTTGAATAGCCAAGTCCAAGTTCTCCTCCCCACTCTGCTTTCAAGGACAAAGTTCCTTAGCCAGTCAACCACCTTGTCTAAGGAACTGGCTTACTTCCTGCCAACCTTTGAGGCATTTTGGTTATCTACCAGATTAGGGAATTATTCAAACAGATCAGTCACACTTTCTCATAGGAGTCCTCTTGGCCTGACCAAGTCTACCTCCTGGTCTTAGCTGTTTACTTTGCTTTATGACTGCAAACCCCTAGGACTCTCTCTGGTATTCACTGGCATCCTCCTTCTCAGGGCTATCAGTGTATGTGACAAATAAATTGCTATTGATTGAATCTGTTGAATATTGAGTATTCTGTGTTTTTTCCAACTCATAAAATCTAGGATGGAAATCTGTCTTACACAAATAGGGCCAACTGAATGTGAAAAAAAAAAAAATAGGTGATTTCATCTGCATTTTTTTTGACATGTACATAGCAGCTTTAGATAAAAACAGTGCAATTCAAATGTAAATGATAGCCATGAAAAGTCCAGTGTGGGGAAATATACCTCAAACCACTAAGAGGGGAAAGAAAAACAGAGCATAGGGAATTAATATGATGCAAAAATAGGAAAGGATGACACAAAGACTATTCCTAACACTGTACTAGTCAGCTTTTCCACTGTTGTGACTAAAGGGTCTGACCAGCACAACTTCAGGGGAGGAAATGTCTATTTGAGGGCTCGCAGTTTCAGAGGTCTTAGTCCATGGAAGGTCATTGCAGTACGGGGCTTGAGGTAAGGCTGAACATCATGGCGGGAGAGTGTGGCAGAGGGAAGCAGCTCACATTAGGAGGCAGAGACAGAGACTCCACTCTCCAGATACAAATATATACACCAGGGCCATGCCCCAATTCCCATGTTCTCTAGCCCCACCTTACCACTTCAGTTAATCCCATCTGGAATTAATTTACTGATTAAGCTAAGGCTATGACCCAAACATTTCTCCTCCAAACCTTCTTGCATTGTGTCACATGTGAGGTTTGGGGGACATCACATCTAAACCATAACATAAAGCCATGATATTTTTAGAGAAATTACAGGCACAGAATTTGAAAATCTTTTAGGGGCTGGGGTTGTGCCTCAGTGGTGGAGCACCTGTCTAGCACATAAGAGGCCCTGGGTTCTCATAAAAAAAGATAAAATAATAAAGGTATTATATCCATCTACGACTAAAAAAATTAAAAAAAAACTTTCAAACTTGAATTCAACAAAGGAGAGATGATTAATAATAAAATATTAAAATAAAGATAAATACCCCAAAGAAATAAGCTTCTATTTGACATTATATAACAATAAGTTCATTAGAAACAATAAGAATTTAGATACTATGACCTGAAAGATAAGAAAATGACACAGAATAATAAGGGAAGATACTCAGAAAAGGACAGATATTTAAATAGATTTAAACAAAATTTTAGTTTGGGTTTCTCAAAAGCATATATTAAGATCAGGTTCAGTATGCAAATGATTTGTTAAGGAAGCATTCTCAGGGGTGAGCTAATAAAGCCAGGGTAAAAGTCAAGCCAGGGTGAGGTATCAGGAAAATGTCCTACACAGAGCAGAAGACTGGATCCTACAGAACTCCAGAGTAGAGCTCTGAAATATGGCTGTCACATTCCAAGGAAAGGGAGCTGGGACTTCATAGCAGAAGAATGAAGTCAATGTTACACTGATGTCCAGGGAGCAGGTGTAGTAGAGTGAGGAGACCAGAGATGTAACTTCAGGTATATCTAATTCTCTATTCCTACCAAGGGCCCAAGGTGTTCTGTAAGAGAAGGCACAGAGGCTGGCTTTCTACAGCATGTAGAAAGCTAGGACGGAGCACTAAGGATGGCATGAAGGATCTTTCTAGGGAAGCGGGTACAGCAATGACATTTTCTATGAGTGACTGTCTGAGAACAATTGATTTTGAAAAGGACCTCAGAACAAATAGAATGCAAAATAAGTAAATAACTACACAACAGCACAAAGGATTTTAGAGCACTGAAATTCCTCTGCATGATACTACACGGTGGATTCATGGTCACTGTTCACAGGTCCAAACCCAAGGTTGCACTACACCAAGAGTGAACCTTATTGCAAACTGTGGATGTTGGGAAACGTAAAACTTGGATGGGAAATGTTGTTAATGGGAGTGGCTGCACGTGTTATGGCAGGTGTAGTCTCTGAAGATTCTCTTCAATTTTGCTATGAGCCTAAACTGCTCCAAGAAATAAAGTCTACTAAAAAAAAAAAAAAAATCAAGAAAATGTAAAGGTACATTGTAAAGAGTCTCTGAATCTGCATATATAAATCTTTTGTGTTTCAGAAAAAAATAGAAACAAACAGGATTAAAATATCTCATATAGTAACATTTATAAACGAACTTATAGTAACAGGCATAGGAATTAGGTCAAATGCATAGAAAAAGTAAGATAAGTAAATAATTCTTATCAGCCAGATGTTCAGTATATTAAAAGACAGAACACAATGGGATAATATAGCAGTTATTACTCACACGTCAAGATAGCAGTAATCATTCTCAATTACTGAACAATGTAGGAATATAATACCTTGCAATCTTTTTGAAAGGCACTTGAAGATGTAATCCAGTCTCTCAGGTAAAAAAATAAATAAAAAATATCACAAATATTAAAGTTCTGAATTGAAAATGTTGGTGATTTAAAATCAACAATTTTGAAATTGTACATATTTTTAATGAAAATATAATCATATGAAGAAAATAACTTTTCTTAAGAAAACATATAAAGATAATAGATTGAAATGTATTGTAAAATCTATGAAGATGTATTCTTACACACAAATGTATCCCTTGTAGCACAATTAAAGATATATTGAATAAAGTGAGAAGTGGATGAGATAAAGGGGCAGGCAAAAGAAAAATTTAAAACTTCAAGTTCATACCTGAAGTGAATAATAAAATTCACAAAGCTGGAATGAGACTAATCCAGAAAAAAATCATATCCATTAATTATCAGTATTAGAAATGAAAAAGGAAAAGGCATGTCAAATTCTATAGCTAATAAACGTATATAAGTAAATGTCAAAATGCCAAAGACCGAAAACTGCCACAATAAATCTGCAATGCCTGTTTTTAAGACTAGCTCTATGCTATGGAGCTTTACACAGCATGTTCTTGGTACAAGAAGAGTGAAGTAATCAATGCTACATAATATAGTCTAAAAATTTACTAAGGAATATATCATCAACTTTTGGCAAGGGTAGTAATTATAGAACTAGGAATATTCAACAAATGCACAGCAACAACAGGATAGAAAATAGGACACAAAATAATTGAGATTACTTTAGATTTCAAAGATGAATCTATAAAGCTTACAGACTGACCTCTATGGAACATCTTCAAGAATTTGGGATAGCAACTACTTCTAAAGGAGGACCAAAACAAATTTAAAAATAAAGAAATAAGTCAAATAATAGTTAACTGTAGCCATAAATATAAAAGTGAAAAGTGTTTAATAAAATTGTACACATTCTACTCATGAAAAATACATATTAATAAAACAGAAAAGATCCAAAGACTGAAAAATCATATAGAGACAAAAAATAGAGATAGAAAATATATATTTGTTTTCATAGTAGGATACTTCAATAAATCATTAAGAAGAAGTCAATGAAATAGCAATGGGAAATCGCCTGTTAATTTACTGTACAAAAGAAAATACAGAAACATAATTAATCAGAGACGTATGTATTAAAACCACCATAAAGAGGCCCTACAGGCCCGTTTTGAAGTGGTATTGTTAAAGTGGCTGTGAACATCAAATGCTGATAAGAAATAAGGAGATAGAATAGTTGTAGTAAACATGCAAATTGTGCAATGGAAACCCCTTTAACAGGCATTTCTTTAGTTAAACATATATTTTCTGAAGATATCTTAAGTCTATTCCTGGCTGATTAATCTATGGAAATAAAATAATATGTATACCCCAAACTTAACAAGAATGGTTGTTGCAGTTTTATTTATAATAGCTCTAAAGTGAAAATACAAAAATGTGTGGCATTTACCTGCATACTACTCGATATGAACATAAAGGAATAAGGGATTTGCAAAACATAGAAAAGTTTCATAAACAAATTTCGAGAATTAAGCCAGATGCCTGCAAGTGCATCATCTCTAAATGAATTTACATGAATATTAACCATAAGTAAAATACTGACAGTAGAAGAAATTGGAATAATGGCTAGTGGATGAGAGTTGGCTGGAAAGCAGGATTTTTAAAGGCGATAAAAGCATTGGATACCCTAACTTGGATGATAGTTACACAGCTGAATACATTGTGGTACTCATTCAATTATGCTCAGACATTTTAGTTTTCATTTATGAAAAATATGCTCTATCAAGTAAATGAATCCATGTATAAATAATTAGAACAAATTAAAATATAAAATTAAAGAAATAAAATAAGTGATACCTCAAAAAGATTGAAAGAAAAATAATACAAATAAAATGATGGAAGTGATTGCAATAAAATTGCTAAGGGCAAACATATTGGCACATTGAAATAGAAAATTAATAAATTTTAATAAGAATTAATAGAAGTGAAGAGGGATGTATTATGATTATTAATGTGTCCCCTTACAGGATGTTATTGTAAATTTGAATCCATGTTCTTCCAATATCACTATCAAAATTGTAAAATGAGAATAGCAAGGAAAACAGGGTGAGCTGAGAGAATTAAAAAATTCTTCAACCAGATAGAAGATTTTAATTTATTTCTTAGAATAACAAAATTTCAGAAAGAACACAGAACCTTGGAATAATGCAATTAATGATTTGACATAAGCATTTAGAGGACTCTACACTTTAGCAAAAACACAATTAAAAAACTTTCCATATCTTTGTGTTAAAAATTTCCAATTACAACCCTTCCAATGTACTGAAGAAATTTCCCCACAGTATGTTTCTGATTGTAATGGAAGTGAGGTGGAAATGTTAAAAGAAAGAATCCAACTACATGGATACTAAGAAAGATACTTCCAAATAAATAGTATACCAAAGAAGAAAAAAACTGAAATTAGAAAATATTTTTAACTGAATGTTAATGAAAATAGCTTATGAAATTTATTGTTTGCTGCTCTATTGGAGGAACATCTATGGACATAAAGCTATAGATTGAGGAAGAAAAACTTTGCAAAATCAATTACTTAAAAGTCCATCTTAAGATTCAAGAAAATAAACAAATCAGATCAAAGTAATAAAAAAGAGAAAAAGAAAAGAAATAAAAAATATAAAAAGAAACAGAAAGCAAAGATTCAATACAGAAAATCAGCCTCAACTAATTATCTCTTTGAAAATATCTTACATTACAATATCTTACCAACGCTGAAGACAATGAGAGTTTGAAACACACACACACACACACACACACACACACACACACACACATCCCACAGGCATACAAATGTATGAAGTTACTAGGCACAAATTTACATTAATAATTTTATAAATTGGACTAAATGGACATATTTCTCCAAAAGTACAATATTAGAAATCTCACAAATTATACAAATGAAATTTGATATCTTTGATAAAAACAAAAGAACTTAAATCACCAATCAACAATAATAATCTACCAAATGAATAACCAATGTACTTATGCAAACTTTCCAAGAAATTTCAAACAAGACAGCATTGTTAATTGATTTTTTGTGGCTTGCAATAATCTTGTTGCTAAAACTGGGCAAGTGTGTGTCAGGAAACCAGAGCTGTGGAGAGGCCTCCATAATGAATATTGGTGCCTCACAAACAGATGGGTGGATTGGGTTGGTCATGTACTTATCAACACATGGATGATGTTCTTCCCTAGTGGATATGTGACACATGATTTGTAGGACATGGTGCAATCACAGTTATCCATGTTTATGTTAGGAAGTGGTACCATGGTATGTTAGGAAGGAAGGAAGAGGAGAGGGAGGGTGGGAGGAAAAGAGAAGGATGGATGTAGGAGTGGAAGCAAGGGAGGGGGTTAGATAGATGATGGGTGGATAGAGATTGAGAGACATTCACTGACTTGAACTCTCTATTTAAAGTGCTAATTAAATAGCAAATCAAACAAAAACTACAAACAATTGATGTGTGTCTGAGTACTGACCTGAGAAGAGTCACTATTGTCTTATAATTGAGCCCAAGATCAGATTGTCTGGCTTTTTGAGATGCAAAGACTCTAAAAGATAACAATCAAGATTTGTATAGTAATTTGTTAGACTTTAAGGTTTCCTAAACATTTATTATGGGTGACATTTGAAGAAATAAAGACAAAGTAAAGAATTATAAACATGTGAGCTTCAGAATTGATTAAGAAAGTAGACCTTCCTCCAAACTGAGGAAGCTGTCATTTTCTTGAGGGATAAATATAAAGACGTGAAACACAATCAACCACAGTGTCATGGCTCTAAGGGATTGGACAGTCAAGGCAATGTTATTTTCTCAAGACCAACTACCAACACATTGCACTGCATATGGAAGTAACCAGTCTCACAGTCTCAGCAGAGAAATATTTAGAAACTCCATATTCTTAAAGCTGCAGTCTCTGAAAACTGCCTCCTAAAAATCAAATTAAAATCACACTATCAAGTTTAACAGAAAAGTTTTATGATTTTAAAGGTGACAAAATAGTAATAAAAATAAATCACACAATAAATTGGTATTTATAAATATTGGCATCTATTCCATGACATATTTAATAATGATTTTATTATTAGCTAACATTTAAATTACTGATTTTAACAAAGAAATATTGAAATCTCTAAAAATATGTTTTAATAAAGATCATACTTTTGAGTAACAAAGATAACAACTTCCATTAATTTAAAAAATAATTAAAGTTGCTGGGTAGTATTAAAAAAAGGAACATTAGAAAGAGAAAGAGGGAGTAGGAAACATATATGAGAACTGTAATCATTTAGAAGGTAGAAATGAAGTAACCATCATAACAAATTGAGGAGAGTCTGTTATGTATAAACTCTTCCTAAGAAGAAATAGCGATATTCAGGATGAAACAGAAATTAAAAAATAAGTCTGTAGACTCCTGCATGACCTTGCAGTCTTTCATGTCCTTGAAGCTAAAGTTCATGTGTTACCTATTGAAATTCCTGTGTGAATTAAATGGGCAAGAAGAAATTACCTTGATGTTGTGTGTTCCAGTGCATAGTTTCCATCAATGACTCATAAATCAGAGGCAGCCAGACACATTTACATAGAGACATCACTAAGTTCAAGGACAGAGTTAAAATTACATATGTTAGATTTTTTTCAGGGTTTGTCTTTTGTTTTTCTTTGTTGATATTAAAAAATATTTTTCAGTGCAGTATTTAAACCATTTGGATTTCAAAAATGATGATGAGTACATAAATATAAACTTCTCTTTCCTTAGTTTAATTATGATTACATATTGAAACGTATTGCTTCATTAAAGGAAAAATTATCAATAGATAAGTTTTTATAAGTTTATAAAATATTGACTCTTAAAATCAATGCAGATTTTAAATAGAATGTTACAGATTTTAAGCAAAATATAATACATAATTTTATTTTTCCTGATAGCAGTAATGATAAATAGCATTTGGGTAATGACATACAATTTAAAAGTCCTTTTTGACACATTTTCTCATTTAATTCCTAAATCAATCTTATGAAGTCTATATTATACTCCTTCCTCAGATATCATTATAAGAGAGGATTGTTCAAATGCTCTTCTATGATAGGTAGAATAATAGTCCTCAAGATTTAACAGTCCTAAGCCTGTAAATTATCTTATTTGTAAAAAAGAGACTTTGAAAATATGAATAGTTAAGGATGTTGAAATGGGAGGAGGGGATTACTATGAATTACGTAGATGGGTTCAAAATAATTGCAAGGGCCCTTAAAAGTGAAATAAAGATGTAGGAGAAGAAGCATAATAGGAGAAGGGAGAAGTGAGAGGGAGGGCAAAGCTGGTTTGGTTGTAAACTAGGGAATGCCCACATCTTGTAGCACTGGAGGGGCAGGGAAACCCCCCACAGGCCTATAGGGCTTTACCCCAACACCTGACTTGGCCCCCAAAGACACAGTTTGGGCTTTGCCTTTGACAAACATAAGAAATTTATTTTAAGCCACGAAATATTTCAGAATTTGTTGCAATAGCTTTAGGAAGTTCCAAATGCACACTGTGAATAAATCTGCAGCTATTTTGTACCTGCCTATCCAGTTTTATTCAGAATATGCATTCAGCTTCATTAAGCTTTTTAACATAACAGTATCATTTTAAAAAATATAATCGCTAAAAATGCTTCAATAACCTGAAAAGTAGGAATAAAAACAAAAGGAATAAAAGGCTGAGCCATCACCATTCTAGGTATATACCATCCTTTTGCTGGACTATGTTTTCTCAATAATTATAAACCTGAAATAATTTGTCAAACTTTTGAAATTACTTGATCTTATTTTGAGCCTTTTGTTGTGTCTTAATTTAATTACACTCTCATTTGTCAATTATTTCAGCAGGTTCCTCACTTCCTTCTAGTTTGATTTTGATTTGAGCCGAAAATTTAGAAAAATGGAGTTAACAGCTGGCTAGCTTCTTTGAACAGCATACCTCTGAGAACAGTGTGCAGGCTTTGGTATGTAGTTATGTAAATCTCAGTGGGAAGAAGTCAGTGTTTTTTGGCTCAAATTAAATTATTTTTAAGTTGTTGCTATTTGGATAACAATAAATATCTTTTGAACAGTGAGAAGTTCCAAGATTAGCCTGAGTTATCTTCCTTTTGGTCATTTGTATGTACTTCTGGGAAAAATCCCGACTTAGTATATTTCCCTTATTGAGTAGGATGCTAAATGCAGCCTAATATCCAAGAAATTTCTAAGACCTGTTAGCAACAGTGTTCTTGATGATGATAAATATCTTTGTAAATGTCTTGTTAATTTAACTATAGAGGGTAGTGAATCCTGATGTTCTGTCACATGCTCCAGTCATTAAGGATAAAATTAGGTTAATGTTCTTTCTAAAATCTATATGAGTGTGCCAATCTTATTACTGAAACAGATTTACCAGAGTTTAATTAAATGTTAGTGTTTCCTTCTCATTTTACAATGGAAGCCTCAGAAGATAATTATGGATCATTTTCTTTTCCGACAGTTTTGAATAAATATTTTAAGTATGTCGATGTAACTTTTTTCATTAATTATAAAGAATGTTTAAAATATGTAAGAATAGATAATATGTATACAACTGTGTTTACAAATACATGTGCATGTATATATGCATATTTATTTATAAACTCTGTCCACTACAGTAGACATCTGGATTTATTACCCAATATCTCTTCTATCCCAGTTTAAATAGAAGTCCTCACTTGGCCTAAGGAAATAATTGTACTGATATAATCTCTGCATGCAATTAATTGAGAATGTCAGTTAGTCAGTTAGATTTTTGTCTGTGTGCATTAGTAGAAAAAGTCCGAGTAATTCTGTATATCAAAGAGATGGGAATGAAGGCTACTAGAATTTTTTTTTTCTTTACTACTATGAGAGTGGTTTCTATTCCAGTTATTTCCATGTGTAGATGTAGTCTGAAAATGAGGTGTGGGATGCCTAAGGCCATAACAAGAAACAAAGGTGAAGCCAAAATAAACAAAAGCCAACCAGATCTAAAAGGATCAAAGGGAAAAGGGTCTGAATCACTAAATTATGTCACTACAAAATCCAGAACCAATCTATGTATCTTTATATAGATATAGATATATATATAGATCTATATCTATATATAGATATAGATATATATCCACTATATAATTAAATTATAATTATCCACTATATTAATTAAAAAATACTGAAATACAAAGAATCTAATTTCCTGATTTTTGAAAGCCATTTTGACCTGTCCTTTAATTACTGCCAAACCTTCCTAGCAAATTACCCAGAAATTAGGAAGACAGCCCTTATAAAATGACAATCTCCATGGCAAAAGAGTATTGCAGCCCAAAACAGCTTTCCCTCTCACTTCAGTTTAAATTTAGGCAAACATAAAAATTTCTTAAACATGATCTCTGATGTGCTTCCTCTCAACCCTGGCAAAATCTAAATTATCTACACATCTTGCTTTTTTTAATTACAAAATTATTATTGAGTAGCTTCCAAGTTGGAAAGTATCAAATATATTATTTTACAAATTGTGTATGTTAATTTTACATGTTAAAAAGTTCAGCATTAATTATGTAGTTCTAAAGAAGAATGTATTAACTACAAACAGTAAGTCTAATAATGGTGACCTAAAGTTCAAGAAGAGTTCAAAAATCATAGTGTGGGAAGATATTTTAATCATAGTTTTTGATTCTCAGGAAAATGGAGAAGTACATGAGAAGTTTATGTAAGAAACTGTATCTGCAGCATGCATACTTGATCTTAATCCACTTTGGTAATAGTTTCTATCTCCTAAAATTTAGATGTTTCTTATAGTTTTTACATTGCTCACTATAAGATTAAGAAGTCATAACCTATTAAATATGTGCTAAATGATCCTAATTTTTTAAATTATATGCTATAATTTTGGGACACCAGAGGTCTGTCTTTCCCACCTGTGCAGAGAAGAGGCCATAGGAGGTCACAGCCTGAATGAAGGTGGCCGTCTCTAAACCAGGAAGACTGGCCTCACCAAAAATGTAATTTTCTATCACCTTGATCAGAGAATTCTAGTCTGCAGAACTGGAAGAAAATAAAACTCTGTTATTTAAGGCACTTAACCAGTGGTAATTTTACTGTAGCAGCCCAAGCTGAATAATCCAATAATTCATGTTTATTTATATAAATTATAATACATGTAAATATAATTAAATATGTATATTTTACAGGTAAATATTAAATCCAGTCTGTGACAAAAAGACATCATAAATCCCCTATTGCATTCAAAGGTAGTATTCGGTAGATTCTAAAATAAAAATAAATGCCAGCTAATAAAGCATGGATGTTTAAAGATGGATGACAGAAAGTCTTGTTGAGGACATGAAGGAGCACTCCCAGGACAAGCTGGGATTTGATTTAGACACTGACAAATAGAGTGCACTGTGACAGTTGGAGATTGTGGTAGAGGGATTCTGACAGAGAATTTTAGGTAAACAAGAATGTGGATGTGAGCAAACAGAAAACATGTTCAGAACAGCAAGAATCTAATTGGAATGCTCAGTGCTCACTCAAGTCAGCAGGAGAGTGCTTATGTAGTTGGTGTTTGGACCTGCTTCTCAGAATTTCAGCAGCAACTACCACTTAGTGCACAAATTCACACAAGCACCAAATATTTGAAAACCAGGCTTCACAAATGGATACATGTGCCAAACTAATAAAATTGTACACTTCAAAATGGAGTTTTGTTTTATTTGATTTGTACCTGAAAAATCTAACATGAAATACAAAACTGTGTAGATTAAATAATATACTCAATGGAAATTTTCAAAACTGACTTGTCATATTGCAAACAAATGATTTGAAATTATAATTCCTAGTCTATAAAATGAGTAACACTATGTGGGAATAGTTGTTTTGATCTATCTTAAAGTAAATTTTTATATTGTCAGCTAAGAAGATAATTAAAAATACAGTGGCTTAAATGATTTTATCTCCAATATGTGAAAAATTGAAGTCTAAAAAAATTAAAATTTGCAAAAGGTTATAGGAAAAATTTACATTCCAAAAAATTTGGTTAAGAAAGGAATATAGGAAAGTGTAAAGTTAACTTATATCACAAAGATGGAAATAACAAAATAACTATTCCATAGGAGAACTGACGGTTTTCTGATTTGTTGAAAAGCAGATCTTGTGCGTATTGTGTTTCCACTTTTTGCTCATTTCAAATTCATGCACATGCTCATGTACAAGAGTTCCTTAAGTGCCACTATTTCTACATGTATTATTATGATGGTGTCAAAGGAATTATCCAAGGTCAATTTGCTGTCGTTTTTTCTTAATTTGTTCATGAAAAAAGAGTGTGGAAGGGCACATAGATTGACACATAAGGCTGTGTACTATCCTTATTTATTCTGTGGCCAGGGAAGAAGTGAGGCACATCTGAGGAATTACATTACACCAGCAGAGAAGAAAGAAGTGCGTTTGATAAAATGAAAAACTATGTGGTTTCTTATTATTTTGGCATTGACTCAAAATACAGATGGGAGAAGTAAAAGAAATTAAAAAGGAATATGGCCAAACATTAACAGCAAACATGAACAAAGTTGGAGCAACAAGTGTGAGTCATGGATGAATATTTCTGTTGGGACGTGTTGGGAGGCTTGTTAGAAAACCACCACAGATGATTTTCAGTTGTTGGATTGGAATTAGAAGAAAAAGTTGTTCAGTGTTTCATTAAGATAACTATTTAAGGGCTGGGGTTATGGCTCAGGGGTAGAGCAGTTGCCAAGCACTGGATTTGATCCTCAGCATGACATAAAAGTAAATAAATTGGCTGCACCAATTTGCTGTCCCACCAGCAGTGTACAAGTGTATCCTTTTCCCCACATCCTCGCCAGCACTTGTTGTTATTTGACTTCATAATGGCTGCCAATCTTACTGGAGTGAGATGGTATCTTAGGGTGGTTTTGATTTGCATTTCTCTGACTGCTAGAGATGGTGGGCATTTTTTCATGTACTTGTTGATTGATTGTATGTCCTCCTCTGAGAAGTGTCTGTTCAGGTCCTAGCCCCATTTGTTGATTGGGCTATTTGTTTTCTTATTGTTTAATTTTTTGAGTTCTTTGTATACTCTGGATATTAGGGCTCTATCTGAAGTGTGAGGAGTAAATATTTGTTCCCAGGATGTGGGCTCCCTATTTACCTCTCTTATTGTTTCTCTTGCTGAGAAAAAACTTTTTAGTTTGAGTAAGTCCCATTTGTTGATCCTTGTTTTTAACTCTTGTGCTATGGGTGTCCTATTAAGGAATTTGGAGCTCGACCCCACAATATGTAGATCAGAGCCAACTTTTTCTTCTATCAGACGCAGAGTCTCTGATTTGATATCAAGCTCTTTGATCCAGTTTGAGTTGGAAGTGGGAGGGAAAGGGAGAGAGAAGGGAAATTGCATGGAAATGGAAGGAGACCCTCATTGTTATACAAAATTACATATAAGAGGATGTGAGGGGAAAGGGAAAAAATCAAGGGAGAGAAATGAATTACAGTAGATGGGGTAGAGAGAGAAGACGGGAGGGGAGGGGGGATAGTAGAGGATAGGAAAGATAGCAGAATACAACAGTCACTAGTATGGCAATATGTAAAAACGTGGAAGTGTAACTGATGTGATTCTGCAATCTGTATACAGGGTAAAAATGGGAGTTCATAACCCACTTGAATCAAATGTATGAAATATGATATGTCAAGAGCTTTGTAATGTTTTGAACAACCAATAAAAAAAAAAGAAGAGCAGGAGAAAGCTTCTACTGGTGGAGCAAGTCTAAGGATTTAGATTTCTTGAGCAGTAGATAAGTAAACGTGTGATTTATGAAAAATAGTACCACTGAAATTCTGGGTTTGGGAAATTAACAAAACAAGAAAATTCAGAAAAGAACATATAGAAATTGTTAGCAAGGTCTTGAAATGCAATGATACTTAGGGAGTGTATTGATGAAAGTATCAAAAACTAAGGATAAAGACAGAAATCAGGGAATCTTGCTAAAATGTCTGTCTCCTCTGTTAAAGTTGGTATTTCACAATAGCATACTAAATTTAAATTTTATTCTGTCCTTTATTAAAGATTTAGAATCTTAATAATTTTTAGGATAAAGGATTTTTATTTGCCATCTACTTTAATCTGCATTTCTGATTTATACCATATCATTCAAGTTTGGGAAACTATATCATTATAGAACAAAATGTAGCATAATTACCATGCTTAATTGTAGCTCAATATGAATCATTAAAGCCATTTAAACTGTCTTCTGGGAACAATAAATTTAAAGAACAATTGTCATAGCATTAACCTTGATGCATCATAATAAATGCTCCTCCAGCAAACGCAAGTACCACAGTGCAGGATGAGTTGCAGAAGACAGAGCGATGCACACTACAGTCCCAGAACCTTAGGGAGCGAATGACCCCACCCATAACACAGTTTTCTTAAAAAAAGAAAAAAATTAAAATTGAATAAAGTCGAATGGAATTAAATTGTATTAACTTAGTTTGTCTTGGGTGTCACAATACTGCAAGGTAAATATCTTAGCCCTGCAAATTAATACACTGGATATGAAAATACTTTGATAAACATTGCTTCAGATATTTTTTCTACGCAAGTTTGGTTTATTAGATGTAGTTTATTCATTAAAACAGGGGTGCAAAGGTGCCAGTATTTGATTACAAAATGATTAAATAATGATTCAGAAATTTTTTGAATTTTTCTAGTTTTGTTAGAAATTTTTGACCCAATACTTATTAAATTAGTATATGTAGCTATATATTTAGAATACTGTATTTTATTATTAAATCTAATACTAATATTTTTAATTGACTGTTTCCAATTGCCTAAAAAAAATACAGGAGGTTTAAATAGTTTTAAGCATTTAGAATGTTATGTGAAATTAATCAGAAAATATGGAGGAGAAATAATCGAATTCAGTTAATTGGTAACAAAGCATTTTTATAATTTTGCATATCCAGTTAAATAAAAAACTGGAATTTTAAGACATTTTTTTCTAATGAATTGAGAATTTAATTCAAAAGTAAATTTTGTTAAGTACTTCTGTGATTCTCTTTGTCTAAATATCTCTCAGCTATTCAGTCTTTGGACAATATCAATAATAAATATGATGAGAGAACTTCTGTATAGTGTTAGGATTAACTAAAGAAAATAAATTTGAATTTTATCTCTTCTAGGTTTGTCTAGATTTCAAAAGCTGTTAATTTTAGGAATTGGTGAGTGGAATAAACCAAATTTATTTCCATATGTATCAATAAACCGAGAAGGTCTTTATATAAACATACTGGACAAAGTCATGAAGAACATGGAAGTTTTATCATAGTACTATTTCCTTAAGAATTTCAAACATACCATTTCTTTATCCAATTTACCTTATTATACATTATTTTAATTTACTTTTGTCATTAAAGAATTTTAAAAATTATATGATTTTCTGTTTCAGTGAACATATTATAATTAATAAAATTTGGCATTCATCTATAAGTGAAATAAGGGCAGTTGCAATTTAGGACAATCTTAGTTATAGTAATCTACATGGGATTAGCATTTTTTTTTGACAGGAGTAGCAGGGATGAAACTCAGGGGCACTTGATCACTGAGCCCCAACCCCAGCCGTATTTTGTATTTTATATAGAGATAGGGTCTCACTTACCACCCGCACCTTATTCAGTTGCTTACCACCTCACTTTTACTGAGGCTGACTTTGAACTTGCCATCCTCCTGCCTCAGTCTCCTGAGCCACTGGGATTACAGGCATGCATCAGTGTTTACATGGGATTCGTATTCTGCATTCCATGAACAAAAATAGTGAGAGAAAGATGTCCTGCAATTATCAATATTCTGGAATGACCATGACAATGTTCAAATATGATAATATTATTTTGAAATCTGGTAAATATAAAAATAGTTTAAGATGAATTGCTAAAAGTTAATCTCCTTTATGCTGATTTTCCTCCCTTGACACTCTGCTTTTTGCCAGTTTTCTTGTGGGAGCTATGGATGCCTGGAACCACCAGGCACCTGTATGGGTCTCTAAGACATCTTGGTGAGTGAAACAACTTCAAAGGTTCAATGCTTGGAGGTCTCTCCATCTTCTAAGATCTTCAATTTCTTTCTTCAGTGATCTGTATGTTTTGTTGTAGACACTTTTCACCTGCTTGGTTAGATTAAGTTCCTAGTGTGTTTGTTTATTTTTTTTCCTTCAGGTTATTGCAAATGGGATGGCTTTTCAATCTCTTTCTCAGCAGAATCTCTGTTGGAGTATGGAAGGGTATGGATTTATGAGTTTTGACCTTGTATCCTGCTACTTTTCTGCAGTCAGAAGCCTTCTGGTTGAGTTTTGGGATCTTCTAGATATAGGATAGTGTCATCAGCAAACAGAGATAACTTGACTTATATTTGTAACCCTTTAATTTCCTTCTCTTGCCTGATTGCTCAGGCTAGAATACCAAGAACTATATTGAATGGTCATGGTGAGAGGGAATATCTTTGTGATCTTACTGATTTTAGAGGAAAGGCTTTCAGTTCTTCTCCATTCTGTGTGATGTTGATTTTAGATTTGTCATATATAACCTTTATATTTTTGAGGTAAGCTACTTCTACTTCTAGCTTTATTAGCATTTTTAACAGGAAGGGGTGTTAGTGAGATGATTATATGATTCTTGTTCTTAATTCTATCTATGTATACATCTATATTTAACTACTAGAATATGTTCTTTTTCTTTAGATTATATCCCCCAAAATGTTGTTATGTTAATTTTGTGTTGATTCCTAAATGTGTATTTATATATGAAATCCATTTCTCTGTATAGGATATTGGGTATTGGGTAATCTTCTTTCTGCACCTTATTCAGTTGAAACTTTGTAGATTGTCTTAATTCCACAGTTTGTGGGAGGATATTATTTTTTGATTAGTACTGGGAATCAAACCCAGGGGTGCTCTAACACTAAGCTATATCACCATTCCTTTTTATTTATTTATTTATTTTTAGAGACAAGGTCTTGCTAAATTGCTGACTCTGCCTTCAGACTTGCTACCTCCTGCCTCACCCTTCCAACATAGGATAACAGGTATGTACCACCACATGCAACAGACATTTTAATATCAGAAAATGTTAAGCTCCACATTTTCCTGAATGTTAATTTTTTATTGGAGAAAAATAATTATCATTTGTCTACAGATTATATGATAATCTTTTTTGACACAAGTGATGTAAACAATGTTTTTTCTCAAAAAGATTGATTTTTTTCCCTTGTTGCTACAGGCAAATGGCTGCACCTTAGTCTAGCTGGAGCATAGAAAAAAAAAAACCTTGCTCTCAGAAGACATGATCTAATCAACAAGGAAATTTCCAGTTCTGTCTAGGATGTACATACAGGTGCAATCTGGGGAAATGTATGTGGCAGTGGATGTAAATAGTATTGAAGAATTGCATAATGGATACACTGATGATAATAAGATATTCACCCACAATTGGATATTTTTGCAAAGACAGCTAGAGCTTATACTAACAGTTTCCTGGGTGGTTATTTAAAGAATGAACTCAATCGATAGCTTTATTAGACTAAATGGAAACACCAGGACTTCCTTTGATCAGTGTTGAATAAAGGAGCATATGACTCCAGGGATATTAGTTTTGATTTACTTTATTTGTCCTGAGAACCCACATAATCTATTATATCTGGAATGGTAAATTTATTCTGATGGTCTAGAGAACTATGTTTTTATTATTAAGACACCAAGAGTGCCCTGCTAAGGGACAGACTGGGATTTCTGAGAGGGTCATCCATAACTTTCCCTATAGCCTAGAGAGTCTGACATAGAGGTAGGATCCCAGATAGAATGAGGTAATGTTATTTGCTCCTGGCTCTGAATACAAAGGGGGCAGTGGTGAGATTGTCTAACATTAGGGAACAGGTAGACATGATTTCAAAATGAGCTGCAAGACCTAAGTGAGAAGCAGAATCTTTTAACCTGAAATGATTTATGGGATTAGTTAATAGATCTTGAAGTCATCAGCATTAAGATAAACAACTAATGGCAATATTTCTTGATTTTATATAATAAAGCAAAATAAAAATTGGGAGACATAGGATTAATGATTTAGTTGCTACAGTGAAAACACAGGACCTCTCACCCGGGTTCCAGATTTAAGTCGGGTCACTGTCCTAGAATGAAAACAAGACCAGGTCATCTTGAGGCAAGATCAGCAGAGCCATCAGGGTATCTTCCATGAACATTCCTGCTGGAAAGACTGAGAAGTCATTGCCAAAGTCCATGTGACTGAGAAAAGAAGACTCTCTAGAATTTCAATAACTGGGGAAAATACAAGGACCACTGTCTAGGTCCTAGGAGATCTGAAATCTTACTTCAGTTTTATGGTGAAAAATGGTGTTTGGGCAAAAATAAGTGAATCCAAGCCAGCACTGTGGCACATGCCTGTCATCCCAGCAGCACAGAGGCTGAGGCAGGAGGACTGAGAGTTCAAAGCCAGCCTCAGCAAAAGCGAGAGCTAAGCAACTCAGTGAGACCCTGTCTCTAAACAAAATACAAAATAGGGCTGGGTGTGTGGCTCAGTGGTTGAGTGCCCGAGTTCAATCCCTGGAACCCCCCAAAAGCACCACCACTAACAACAAAAAGGTGAACCCAATGGGTCTGCTGATGACTCTGGTAGGGGAAAAAAAAAAAAAAAAAAAAAGCCCTTTTTCCAAGTCCAAGTCCTAATTCTTGGAGCCTGCATACATGGCAGCGTTCATACCAAAACAGACTTTTCAAATATGACTAAATTAATGAGTTTGAGATTGAAAGATCATCCTTGGTGTGGTGTCAGTGAGATGAAAAGATCCATATAAGAGGAAGTTGAGAAAAATCAATAAAATCAAAATTGTCCTTTAATAGTTCAATAGAATACATTGGTCTTCCAGGACCAACCAAGAACAAAAACACTACCAAACTTATCAGTGAAATAAATCATTACCACTGATTGCATGGGCATATAAAGATTAAAGGAATACTGTAAAAAAGTTCCAGGCCCATTTTTTTATATTCTCTTGAAAATATTATAATTTCTTGAAACGTATAAACTGCCAAAAGCCAACAAAGGATGAATTAATATTGTGAAAAACTTTATATATATTAGAGAAATAGAAATAATAATTAACAGCATTCCAAGAAGGAGGGCCCTCCACTAGTAGAAGATAATTCTCAATGGAAGGGAAACCCAGGTGAGACACCAGCAGTCTGGGCTGGGAAGAGGGGGTGAGTGCTTCAGCCTGTGGGAGGGGACTGGGAAAGGCACAGGCATCATCTCCTAGACTGTGATGAGGACTTGTTTGCATACCCCCAAGCCTGCCATTCAGCCCTTTGAGGACTGTGATTCTTTGCTGTTAGGGTGTTCTTTCGCTGGTCAGAGGCCCCCATGTTAAATATCCATAATTTCCCCCTGGGAATTACAAAGTGAATGCCTGAAGGAAACAATAGGATACAGAAATCTCCAGCTTATACCCCAATGATTTAAATGTATGAATTGCCAAGATCATTGTAATGTCATCTTTAGCTAATAAAAAATAAAAAGAAAAAAGAAAGAAAAAAAAATCTTCAGCTTGCTACATTGAGCAAAAGATAAAAACCACAAAAATCTTGCATGGAAGGCAGAAATTAAACTAGCTCAAATTTCTTTTGTGAGTAATATTCAGCACCATTTTCTTCCCCCCCGCATATAAAACTCCAAAAATAACAAATCTAAATACGTATTTTTATTTTACAATTTTCATGACAACTCTTATTTTCTTACAAAGCTTGCAGTGATTTTGAATTCATGCTTAGAGGAATGCATAGAGGATTATAGAGCGGAGGCATTGATGAACTAAGTAACATCACATTGAAAATCAGGGACACAGTGAACATAGAACACTTTGTCCCCAATGGCAGTGATTTCTGGTGGAAGAAACAGGCTCAGACACTGTTTAAAACATCAGAACAGCAGCCAGGTCTCTTATAATAGTAATTCAAGATTACTACTCATGTTTAAAGGAAAACACATAATAATGCAGAGGAGTTTTAAATATTATTTTAGAAATTGACATAGACATAAATAAATAAATATATTCATAACTGGCATAACATTCGATTGGATTAAGAAGCATATCAACAGCTGGGTTGTCTAGTTTTTTCTTGATGACCAGATACTACTGAAACAGCTTCCAGAAAGTTGTCTGCTTCCTTAAAATTACCGCACTATCTTTGAATAATGATTGAAAGGGAACACATTGAGAAGGCAAAAGTATTGAGAACATTATCTCTAGAGTCATGGATGAATGTATATTTTGGACTTAAGGTGATTAAATTCATTTCTTCAATTTTGCAATTATATTAATGGTGTTTGATGTGGGGTAGCTGGATATAAGCTTTTCCAAGAGAAGCAATAATTAAAAATCTAAATAAAGCATGCATGCTTATTTTGTTATTTAGAAAATAATTATAAAGAAAATGATATAACTCATTTGAGAGAACTATAGCTTATTTCTTCATGTTGAACTGTTTTCATGATAGGAACCAGCAGGGAAAGAGGATATATGTACCCCAGCAATAGTCGTGTACGAAGTGAAAATACAAAGCTTTTCTGTTCCTTGATCATCTACCAGTGACCTCCAGGGTTCAAAATTCAATGGAGGTCAGGCTCTTTACTCTGGTAGTACATTTCAAACCTTTTATTAGCTCTAATTGAATCCTTGTTTATGTTTGTTTGTTTGTTTGTTGTTTACTGAAGCCAGATTCACATTTGCTCTGGTCTAAACAACATTTCTCAAGACATGAAATTAGTTTGATGGCAGCTTATTAAAGAATATGAAACCTCAAGTTCAGTCTGAACAGTCATGCACCTATAGGAGAGATGTCAAAGGACTCTAACCGGGTGGTGCAGAGGTAAGATAGCAGGGAAATGAGGCTGTTCAGAGAGAAGAGAGAGAAGTCTGTAAGCCATATTGTCAAGTAAAATGGTCACTTGGGAACTCCACTCAGACCTGTACCTGGATTCTCCAAATATGAAGTAATGTCATTTAATCGTTTGTTCAAGGTAAGGGGAAAAGAAGTACCTATTAGCTTTTGGTCACATTATATATAGTAGCTATAGAAAAATATATTTTCTTAGTATGTCACCATTTTGATATAAGGTTTTCTTTTTCGTCAAAACTATGATATGAATAAATTTGCTTTAGGCAGTGATATTTTCAGTATCCTCATTGCAAGCAAGAAAATTCTCCCTATTTATATCCCAAAACATTATTCTTGGTTAGAGAATATATATATTTGGAAACAATGTGAACATTTTTCTATGTTTGAATAAATCACAGCTTTGGCTTAGCACATTCATGGTAAGGGAAAAGGTTGAAGACATCCCATTTTCTAAAATTTTCAATATGTTTTGTATGTGTCCTATTTCTGTGTGTTTGAAAGGCTTTCATGTTTACTCATTATTTCACCATAAAATTGTTTTCTACATTGTGCCTTTATGTGTGAGAGCACTTCATATGCAAGATAACTAAAGCCCCATAATTTGAAGAAATACATTTCACAAATAATAAAATGAGCAAGAAACCTTTATCAACTGAGGAAAATATCAATATGAATGAAGAGATAGGAAATTAATGACATTAAATTCTTTGGGGTTAGCTCTATTGCATATGTGCTCTTCTCCAAGTACAAGAAGATAAAATGAATTCTGAAACAGTTGCACATTCTAGAAAATTATATTGTGTCATGAAAAGTGGATTTCAAGGAGGTATATTAATATAAATTGTAATGTAAAATGTCAAAGAAAAATCTATCTTGACCCCCAAAAATCTACCTCCTCTATGATTATCACAAAACTTTCTGCCTCAAAAATCTTGCTAAGTGTCAAAATTTCAATGAAAAGAAAATTATCATCATGCTTGATCGATTCTCTCTGAAAAATCCATTCACCTTCCCAAGAATGAGCACCTTCTTTACTTCTTCAATGAACTTTCTTGTCAATTTTTTTTCTTCCTGTGACTACCAAATTTCCATTGTATTGTTTTGGTTTTATGTGCAAATCTGCATTTAGGTACTTTCAAAAAGATCTATTATTAATCCAAACATATTTCAGTGATGCAGTGGATAAATTTTCTTTCCATAAAAATTGTTTATATATGATATGATGAGGGAATGCAGCATAATTTTCCTGGTAAAAATAATGAGATTTTTTTTCCCCCATTAAAGTCTTTTTCACTTTATTTTATAGAGTATCCAGGAATAAAGTAGAGAAGTGAAAGACGGGTATAAAAGTCACTCAGCACTTAGTACAAGTGAGATTGGTGCTTAAACACAGTAATCTAGTTTAAACATAGAGTAATGAAAAAGGTTAGGTACAGGACCAAGGGTCAGGAACTCAGAAAAGAGAGAAAGGAGAAGGGAGGAAAGTTAGGTGAGCCAATGACACGAGGGGTTTGGGGCCGGGTTCCTAGAAGGTATGAGAAGAATGTGCCTGTCACACAGATCCATGCTAGAAGCATCCAAGCCTCTGTGGAAGTCAGAGACCACCTGTTCCCTACCTTGTACATGCTCCCTGCTCAGTGTGACCAGGGAAAATACAGGGCTTATGTGCTGAGAACCAGAGTGTAATTTGCCACTCTATAATTTGTTAGAGTGCCTGTAACCGGCTGGCCTTAGAGGCTCACCTGAGCTTAACTAAATTGAAAAATGATGACAGTCTTCATGATCAAACCTGAGGCCTTTACTCTTTTACAGACAACTAATTTAGATGGCTCTAATTCATATGTTGTTATTATATTTATCCTCTCTTCCAACTCATGCCACGTACACAACTACATGGTATAAAATTTCGGTTTTTCTTTTTTATAATTCAATTTTAATTTTTATTTTAATTGTTGTGTACTAATTTACAAATCCACAGGGTACAAAACGATATTTTAATGCATGTATTCATTGTGTGCAAAAACCACATTTTAATTATTTTTCCTTGTGCAAGAAATGGCAGGTTAAAGATTCTTATGATTTTTCTACCTTTTTGCATATTGTTGTAACTAGGAATAAATGTCATGTTTTCAGGTACAGTCTCCCACCATATTGACTTAAATCTTCTGTAATTAGAAGCATGATGGTTTTCATGAATACAACACAAATTAAATAGATGTATATGCATGCGTGTCAGTGCATTTTTTAATCTGTTGTTTCTAATTAAAGAAGAAGACGTTGAGAGTCGCTTTTCATCCTTGAATTCACCTCCCTCTTCTTGGTGTGAGGATCTTTTCAGATCTCAAAGTTTAATTCCTGAGATTTCTCTTTGGTGGCTCTCTCAACCTTGTATAAACCTTTTCTTGCCACTCAAAGATTGCAAGGTATATTTAGATATCCAACTATCATTTTGTACAGTTAAATTACTCATGGTACTTGGAAATTTAATCCTATTTCCTTCCTCTTATCATTTTCATTTTCTTTCTCTCTAGTATATTTTGAAATCATTTTTATCTAATTCACTTTTATTTAATATCATAGCTTTTTTTTTTTTTTTTTTTTTTGAATCTCCTTTGAAACATCCCGTTCTTTATGCTCAGTGCAAAGCCTATGCTATCTCAGGGACTGTCTTCATTCCCTCCTTAAGGATGGTTTTCAGGATGACACAGGAATACATAACTTATTTATTTATTTTTTTATTTTTTTGGTCAGGAGAATGTGTTCAAGCAAACAACATCTCAGTCTCTCACACATGTGTCATGCACACATCAAATGTAGGATGATTCATGATAAACATCCATCCATCCCTACACAGATGAATGTGTTGAAGAAGGTTGTTGGTAAACACCTCATTTCATACTGGGATGCAATGGTGAAAGGAGAAGTGGTAGAGGCAGCTTCTAAGTGAGTGTAAAGGCGGATGACCAAAGCCTTGTATAGTTTGTAAAATGTTCACATTCTTCAAAGTTAGTATACAGATAACATCAAAAAAAGCAAATTTGACCATGTCAAAAGTAGATAGTTTCAGAAAACATTTACTGAAGATAGCATGCATGAGTAGAAGATGGGATAGTTAAAGACACTAGATACTCCAGGTAAAAACTGGTGAGCTTTAGATACTGAGAACAAGTTAGTGAACAAGGAGATCAGACAGATATGTTGATAACTTGTAGAAGGAATTTGAGACTGATGTAAGGAAACATGACACCAGGCAGTCACCCAGCATCCTTACTCAGAAATGCCTTTGACAAGTCTGCTGGTGGGAAGTGTCTCAGAGTAAGACTGTCCAGAGGCTGGGGAGAAAAAGAGTGGGCCCACAACACTCAGCAGGGGAGAAAAGGGTGGAGGAACTTGCAAGGGAGAGGAGATGGAAGAGGGGCCACTTCTCAGCAGCATAATAAGGAATCCCTGATAATTAGAGTAAAACTACCAGAGGTAGAAGAATATAGGAAAGGGTTAAATCAAATGAATCTTTCATTTACAACAAATTTTTTTCTTTGAAATGAAAACATTTTGTTAATTCTCATGTAAAGTAAAGGCTAGCTCTTAACATGCAAGAAGTTGTACAGAAATGTATTTTACAAATAATGCACAAGCAAATATAGGCTTTGAATAGAAGCTTTATCTTTGGAAAGGGATGATGTAGGCATTCAAAGTCTCTCTGTCTTACATGAAATCTAGAGAAACTTTCATTTAAGAATTTTCTTCACAGTATTAAATAACAGACAACGCTGCAAAAAGTAATTGCACTCAGTGAAAGCAGACTCAGAATGGAAAATGGAATAAAAATTCCTCTTTACCAGGCACATTTTCTGAGACTGAAAATTTTTAACTTTGCTTCTCCTGCCTCTCAAGGCGTGGAGAAAAGAAGACATATTGACACTGCCCTAAGAAGGGGTGTGTTAGCTCTGCATCGCTGTAACCAAAGCACCTGAAAAGAACAACCTACAGGAGGAGATGTTTATTTGGGCTCACAGTTTCAGAATACGGAGTCCATGGACAGTTGACTCCATAGCTCTGAGCTTGATGCAGGGGGCGGGGGGGGGGGGCAGAGCATCATGGCAAAAGGACATGGTAGTAAAAAGCTGCTCAGTTCATGACAGCCAAGAAGCAAGATGGACAAAATATAAACCTCAAAGGGATGCCCTTAGTGACCTGTTTCCTTCAGCCACACCTCATCTGTCTATAGTCACCACCCAGAAGTCTTTTCAAATTATAAATCCATTAAGTGAATTAGTCCATTTATAAGACCATAGCTCTCATAATCTAATCATTTCACCTCTGAACATCCCTGCATTGTCCATCACATGAGACTTTGGCAGTGGGCAGCTCATAGCCAAACCGTAACATGGGGAATCTAAATGTTGTTGCCAGACAAAAGAGCACACAGATGCCCAATGAAACTTGAGTTCAGATAATTAAAAATTAACTGTTTTGTATAACTAACTTCCATGCAACATTTAAACCACTTATGGTACAATGTTTCTTTTTGACAATTTAACTCATGGCATTCCCTATTTTTACTTGCAAAATACATCAGTTCTAGAAAAAAGAGACGACCCAGTAAAGGTGGAGAATCCATAGTGTTGCATCCTCAGGGTGTGCCCACATGTGAAAGAGTGCACTACCATCTCCTACATTGAAGGACAATGTGGAAAATTGCTCTGACACTGATTATAGCACAGATAAGAAAATCCCTGAGCAGTGATTATGATCCGTCTTTGTATGATATTGTAGCCTAAATTGACATTATCTGGATGATCCAGATTTCTACCCCATAAAAATCTACCATCCACATTAAATGTGGAAATGAGGGAATGAGGCTGGAAGGAAGACAGGAGGAAAGCCTGGGAGAAGGGAAGGAGGGAGCAGAACCCCAGATCACCCTGGAAGGGAACATCAGTGACTTCCTGTCACTGTTCCTGATGGCTTCAACCCCTCAGCCCTTCCTTAGTTATCCCTACTTTGTACAGGGCAGTGGCCAACCACAAAATCTCCTCTAAAGCACTTGCTCTTGTGCCAATTAACCATCACCCTATGCTAGGTTAATAAAGGTTTTAAACTACTCTCCCCAATTGGTTAAAGAAGACAGAATAGAGTTGATTGGTCCCTTTGTGATTTCTATAACCACCACTCACACATAGGGACAGATCAAGCCCATGAAAACAAGTAGAGAACAGACACCAGTTGGCGTCCCTCCCTTGGGACCCCTCCCCCCTCTTAGGAGCATGGCTTTCTTTCTGTTTCTCTAATAAATCCTGTTACTTTGCTCTCACCCTGTGTCTCTGAATTCTATTCCTCAAATTTGCAAGACAAAGAACATACCCAACCACCCTCCCTGTTACAGAAACAAATTATTTACAAAGTAAAACACAGAAAACCAGTAATACCATCTCTGAAAAAAATAAGTTAACGTATATTCAGCTATATTCTCATGCTGAATTTAAAACAAAAGCTGTGTGCTTCAAGTTGGCTAAATTTCAGAACATAAACTTGGACAAAAGGAGGATATTTAATATTTCCTGCAAAGTTTGATTCCATTCTTGACAACTTATTAACTTAAACTAAAAATTCATAAACTAAAGTGTGGCATTTTGCAATTCATTCATAGATTAAGAATTATAAGAAATATCAAGGACTTGATTAACATTAATGTAGGGATATTTGTTACTCCAGGAAATGGAGGAGGTGGAAGTCACTAGAAGGGGTACATTGGGGCTTGTTAGACACTGACCCAGGTAATGACTTTTAAACTTTTTTTTTCTCGTGTATACTATCTCTCTCTCTCTCTCTTTTTTTTTTACTAGTTGCTCAAGACAATACAATGATCTTGACATATGATACATTTGATTCAAATAGGGTATGAATTCTAATTTTTCCACGTGTACAAATTCCTGGATCACATTGGTTATACAGCCATGTATATACATACACCAGAATCCTGGTGCAACACAGGTGGTCTTGATTCTGTTTATCCATTTGTCTATGTGAGTTGTTTGTGTGTGTTTGTGTCTATCTACTAACAGTCATCTGTCTATTTGCTGATCCATCAAAAACTGCTGGTATTTGAAATTTTGGATTCACAGCAGTAGAAATTTTGTGTGATTATATCTAATATGTATTTTCCATATATATATACTGTGTTTAATTTCTGTGGGAATATGCACTATATACCTACTATATAAAATCTCCTCTACACTGCTGAACTATAACTGTTGAATACAAATTACATTTCTTAACATAACAAATAGAAATAATTCCTTTTGGTTTCCACAGAATCTCCAAGACAAATTCCATTTTGAATGGGTTGAATTTATATACAGCAGGTTTTTATACAAGTTACTTTGGAATGAAAGGTGCCTGAAACAAGTTGTAATTTTGAAGACTTTGTCTGTCATCTCATTTCCTGTTTTAGTGAAATGTCTCATTTATAACTTAGCAGTGTCTGATACTTCCTAAGAATATGAAGTTTATTTTCAAAGTAGGCTCAAATCTCTCTAAAATGTGCCCTTGAAGACATTGAACCTTAGGGGTATCATTATTAATGTATGAAATTATTCATTTTCTCTAACCCCACACATTCACATATGTATCATTCTCATATGCCTTGAGTTATTAATATAATTTTCTACTTAATTTTAAGGGGTCATTAAAATTCATCTTTTAATTATGTTATTGAAATTATTACTAAATGAGTATTTATTTATAACATCGAACAACCTCATAATTGTTTTAGTATTATGGTTATAATATCTTGACTATAAAATCACATGGTTGTTATGGTCATCATTCATGGCTATTAATTTCTGAATATTACAAAGTATTTTTGAGAGAAATGATGTAATCCTTATAACTTATTTCTGCAAGACAAGAACACTCTATAATAATTTACATTACATCTCAGTAAAAGATAATTTTCCTGGAAAGGATAGATTAACTGTGCCAATTATAGCTATGACTTTTTGTAATAGAAATTCAAGTCACTGAACTCAAAGGAATATATTCCTTTCATATATTTGAACATTTTGAGATTTACTTCAGTATGTGTCAAAGAGGAAACTTTGTATATGCCAAATGTATCAGGGATAACAGTATTGCTTATAGATAAGGAGATACTTAGACAATTCAGAATTTGTAAAGGAAGGCCATTATTGATCAGTATACCACATGAAAATTAACATGGAAACAGAATGATATTGAAAATATTTAATTTCTGACCCATTAAAAAATATTTCCAGCTACCAAATTTAAAAACTAATGAGATGTCTACAAAATACCTGTGATGCATTCTGCAGAACTCAATAAACAAAAGATATTTATCAGGTCAGGACCCTGAAGAACTGACAGAAGAGAAAGCATAGCCAGGAGCTAAAGAAAGGTTTTCATAATAACATTTTAGGGAAGAGCAGAAGGAATTGCTTTCTAAGCTATTACCAATGTCTTTATGTCATCAGTATCCGCTCATCCAGTTGATGACTTCTTCCTGTGGCATCTCAGAAGAGAATGCTGATGGTCACTGATGATTGACATCCAATCACCAAGGAGAGCTGCTCATTTGCATCCCTCTGGACTTTTTTTTTTTTTAATAGACTATGTCATATAATTACAAAACAATTATATGTGGAGAGTGACAAAGCTATGTACTTTCATCAGAATGTCCCCTTGTTACTAATGTCACAAATGCTGAGAATGCCAAGATATTTGTGAGGTTTAGAATTTCAAAATGTGGGGATTTATGTTTTTAAGATGACTTCAGAAATACACAGAAACAATTAATGTATAGTTATTAAAATTCTCATTATGAGGTCAGGATCTAAAATTTTGTAAATGAAATTCACAACATATTTTAAATTATCCAAGTTATGTATTTCATGTTTTCAGCTCTCTCTACTCAACAGAAAATTATTCATGTGATTTATAACTGTAAATATCATCTTATCAGTGTTTTCACGCTTAATAATCACAGAAATGAAATGACTTATTTTCTACATGACCTGAACACTAATTACATAGTAAATACTTTAGGGAAATATTCAAGTTAATAGGCATCTAATTGATTCCTGAAAGAGTGTTTTATTATCTAATATATACTCACCAAATGTACAGAAGGAAAAGGCTGTCAATAACTGGCATAGCACAGTATAATTTTTTTAAAAAACTTAGGATTATGTTCTATGTTGATGTAACAAATCTCAAATGAAAATTATAAGAAAATACAAAGATTCTTTTAAAACAAAGTATTTGTAAATTTAAAATACAGTGGGAAAAGAAACATAAGAAAGACTACTTTCTCTAAAAATTAACAATGTGAAATATTTGTAGCTTCTAGATACTTTTGAAGACATGTGTCTTTATAAATCCACTATTACAAATGAAGTGCACTTTGTAATCAATCATAAGCACTTATTTTCTGTTTACCATCCCTGCCTCAACGCATTAAGAGTTTCAAAGATATTTCTCCCAAATTCTCCATAAAAATAGCTTCTGCTTACGTGATGTGGAGTACAGATTCAATTTTTCAATTTACTGAAATGTTATAAATAATAAATTTAAAAAGTTGACTTATAAATATCATAGGTACTACTCTGATAACAAATTTACATCAAACATAAAAATTTTACTAAGCCATATTTATAGATAATAAAATGGAATTGCAGTAAAAACATTGATTACTAAAAAAGTCATCTTGAAGAGTCTTGGTTTCCATTACTGCTCTAACAAATCATCAAAAATTTTGAGTCTCAAAAATAAAATTTATTATTACATTTCAAGAGGTTAGAAGGTCAGCATGGGTTTCACTGATCTCAATGTGGTCAGTACTGTATTTCTTTCTCCACGTTCAAGAAGAATTCAGTTCCTTGTCTCTTCCCTCTTCCCGTGGATGGACACTTTCCTCAACTCATGATTCCCTTCACCATATTTAAAGTCAGTCATTTTTCACTGCCTTCTCTCTGCCTGGGGTTGCAGATCCTGCTTTTTCATAGTGAGTATCCTGATAAAGAGAGGTCTCCACTTTTGATAAGACTACCATTTTTATGGGATTAGGGGCACTTGACCACTGAGCCACATCCTCAGCCCTATTTTGTATTTTATTTAGAGACAGGCTCTCACTGAGTTGCTTAGTGCCTTGCTGTTGCTGAAGCTGGCTTTGAACTCCTGATTCTCTGGCCTCAGCCTCCCAAGCTGCTGGGATTACAGGTGTGTGCTACCATGCCCAGCATGTAATGTGTTTTTGATAACCAAAATGAAATGCCATATCATTCCTATTAAAATGACTATTACAAGATGTAAAAGATAAAAACTATTAGTGAGGATATGAAAAAAAGGGAAGTCCTTGAAAGCTGTTGGTAGGAATATAAATTTGTACATCCATTATGGAAACAGCATGTGGATTCTTCACAAAATAAAACTAAGACTACTCTTTGATCCAGGAATCTCATTACTGGGTATTTATCAAAAGGAAATGAAATCCCTGAATTGAGATATCAGCATACCCATGTTTATAGTTAGCTCTATTAACATGATTCAGAATCAATCTAAAAGTTCATCAACAGATAAGTGGATAAAGAAAAATTTAAAAATAATGGTAGAATTTTATTTATCAACATTTAACCCTTGAGATTGATGAATTTTATATTTAATCCTGTAGTACTAAATAACGCACATTCTCTTAATATAATTATAAGTAAAATAATACCACTTTGTTTTGTAGTTTTTTACAAATATGTAAACCTCCTGGAAATGTGCATTAGGGATTGCCATATGAGTGGCTTCCATGATTTTACCTAATATTATTTTATTATAATAATTATCCAAATGAAAGGAATATATATATTAAAACCAAAATGATTCTTTAGTTCTAGTAAAAGTATATTTAGTTAAAAATAAAGATATCTACTTTCTCTTACACACACAAAAATCCCACCTTAAGTTACAATGACAGTGAATCCGCAGCTCAGCACATCTTAATTCTTCCTATTGCTGCATCAACTCCAAGAACGTCCACCACATACAGCCCAGGATGGCTGCAGCCACTCAGGCGTCGCATGCCCATGCACCAGCACATGGAGTCCATTTCTCAGATATTTTTACCCTTTATTGAGTTAGAATCTCATTTGTCCTGTGCCAAGTAAGAATGGTCCCCAAGACGAAGGAGCGTATGGGACACATTCAGGTGAATAGAGTTATCGTCCTTTTAACAAGGAAGAAAAAAAGGGCATGGCTTTGTGAGATGGGCAGATGTGTCAAGGCCAACCACTGAAGTTGGAAATAATTCAAAGTATATTTAGTCCTAGTCTCGTATTTTAATTTCAAATATTATTTGATATTTTATATTTTGAGATTTTACTTTTGTAACATTGATATATTCCTTTGAATTTATTTATTGGAATTATCTGACTTGCATAGCACAGTGCTTTCCTCAAGAAAGCTTATTTTGCAAAGTAGCAGAATTGAAACAAGAGCATATTGATTTTTGCATTTGTACCATTAAGTTTATACGCTTCAAAACAAATGGACTATTGGCTAAATTTCCAAATTATTTGGGTACTGCTTGAACTAAGTTAATATTCATATATATATGTTCTATATGCTCACAAAATGTTAAAATAGGTAAATGCTACATACATACATCTGTATATGTATATGCATGCATACACACATGTGCTTATGTATATGCTTAATGTATAAAAACACTGCATATTCATTCGGAAAAGCAAAATAAAACACCAAACTCCCAAATATTCACACTCTACCCTTTTAAAAAATAACCTATTATGTCAAAAATATTCATAGAAAGGGAACTGTAATATAATTTTTAATACTAGTTCTTATAACCACTTTATACTGAGCAGTCATTAGATTATCTTTAAAGTTTAGAGGCCAGGACTTCATAATGGACAGGACAGAATAGACCAAAAGTTTCCAGAGTTTATGGACATAGGAGAGTCATCACCCAGGAAACCACATTTACTTGGACCTCAGAATCAAAAGACAAACTAATAGATTTACAGTCAATTCTACAAACAAATTCAGAAACATATGCTAGTTTAATTCAAGAAATTAAATGCAAATAAAATGTTAATAAATCAATGAAATGAAATACTAATTTAATCAACTGAAATAATTTAAGGTAAATAAAATAGTGTGTAGTTCTACATCTTAAATACATTAGCTTGTTTAATTCTATACACCATTCTGTGAGGCACTTACACTTGAGGAGTCTGAGCTTTAGTGTAACTTTCACAAAGTCACTGGAGTTCATATGTGATCCTAAGTCACTTGGACACAGGGCAAATGACCTTGAACTTAGTGTTTTGTCTGGCTTCTCAGCCTTTGCTCTCAAGGATTCTTTTGGCAAAGAATTCTAGGATCTTTGAGTCCCTGCCAGTGCATATCATCATAATTTGGAATGTGGTCTTTTGCAAGAGAACAAGCTGCCAGACAAGATCCCCCAAGACTGGAAGTAATGGGAAAGTTTAGTAAAAAGGAGCTGTAGAGGAGCCATGAGATAAATTCAACATCGGTTTTTAAAAAACAAAGTTTGATACTATCTGCTTCAGACTTGCCTAGGATACTTTCTAAAATTCCAGAGTATTTACCTCTATTCTGGAACTACTGAATTTACACTGTAATCTGTTCTGTTTTGTTCCTTCTCCCCACCAACTGGATCTTTGGTTGATTCAAACCCACGTGAAATATAACTGGTTTGGTGAATAAATTCAACAAAATGTGGTATCAACTATACTTCACCTAAAAACTATATGATCAAAACCAAAATTACCTCAATCAGTTTGGGGTTAAAAAAATACAAAGCCCATACACTATTGTCACCTTCTGCCCTTTGTTACTGGTTTCTGTGCAGTAATGCCAACATTGCAATACCCCTTGCCTGTTTCTATGATATTAGATCCCAGTCAAAAGGCTGGATATGAGACTCATTCTTTGGGCAAGCTTTGTGAATTTTTAGTAGAGATAACTTACATTATGGGGAGAGGGTTGAAGAAATTTGAGAAAACTGAGCAGACCTTAGGAACAAGACATACACTGAAGTAACCCTGAAGACAAGAGGATTTTAAATTACTATATCTGTTCTTCTGAACAATAGGACTCAATTTTGTACCTAAAGGCAACATCTATTTACACAATATTTAACATGTTGCTTATTATTTCTTAAAAATATTTTATTAAAGATGTTGACTGTAAACTGTATACAAGCAAATGAGACTTTATTGTATGCCATTTAAATATACAGCTAGGCCATATTTTTAAGAAAATCACACACCAAAGCATTTGAACAATAACATATATATCAAATACATTGAAATCATATAGGACAAGTAATGGTAGAGTTTAAGGAGCTTTGAGGGCTAACTTTTACACTCCTTTGCTACAATCAGGTATATTTTTGAAGAAAGCATATATTTGAAATATCTGCTCTTTATTTTTGGTGCACAAATTTGACACAATGAAATTGTGATGGTAATATTTGGGTAATCCTCATAGAGTCCTGGATACTCTACAGAAGACCATCATGAAATCAAAAGATACATGGTAATTCTTTTGGTACAAAATAAACAAGGCAAAGGTGATGTAATCAGAAGATAATTAATCTTTGAATATTATCAGAAACTAATATGAGTGAGAAGAAAACTCCAGGTAAGGATATAAAAGAGCAATACCAAGTCCTGGCTCAACTTCATCGTGTTGCCGTGGCTTATCCTGAGACCTTCGGTTTTCTCCTGCATCATACCATGAAATTTCAGTTCACATTCTGGACCATTCTGTGATTCAAAGCCATAATGCTGAAAAAAATACTGCGCACACAGGTTTATTATTTGATCACTAGATGGCAGTAAAAGTGCAACTCTGAGGTGCCTCAGGTCTGTCCTGCACACTTGGTGGGAAGCACAAGGCAACACCATCCCTGCTTGACAGCTTCCTTTCAAAGGTCAGCTGGAAGGAGCATTCACCTATCGGAAGAAATCACTACAGAACACAAGGAAAATAAAATGTCACAGCTCAATAACATAGTAAGAAATATCTTCAAATAGTAATTTGAAATATTTTATCTGAGGTAAACAGAGTTGGAACCTTCTCATTTAAGACTGCAAAGAGGAAAGAAAGAAAATCATGGATCTAGACAACTTGTGAAAAGCAATGAAAAGGCATCTATCTTGTCCACATGCATCCTAGGTTTCTGCTTTAAACACAATACATTATTTTTAGAGTATGTAGCAGGAATTACTGAGAATGTTACATCCATTTACCAAGTAAGATTGAATTAACCCATTGAAAGTAATGGGACAAGAAATCCCATCCCATTATGTTTAATGTGATCATGCCTGCATGTTCCATAGCAATACATTTTTTAGAAGTGGAAGAAGCATCCTGCACTTTCTCAGATAATGAATGAGAAAAGGAAATGAGAGTCCTGCTAAATGGTTATCTAATCTCATTTCTTGGAAATTCTGCTTGTCAGCAGCCACTTGTCAGCTAAACCACAGAAATAAAATGATAATTTTGTCCCTCTGTTCATCTAAATTATACCTGAAGGTATGATAATTTAACTGACATCAACTACAGATTTCCAAAGTGGAATATATATATAGTTATGTACATATATACATTTAGATAGATAGATATAGTGTGTGTGTGTGTGTGTGTGTGTGTGTGTGTGTGTGTGTGTGTGTGTAAAACAGTAACATTCACTAATAGAATCCGCTCAGCCAATTTGGATCAAAAGCTCTGTGACCAGCATTCGGCCATGTAAGTGACGGGCCCTTTTTGTGCATTACATTGAGTGTTATCGGTAAAGGATATGAAGATAATTTAGAAATTCTGTTCTTAGACTTAGACCACGCCCACTGAAGAAGTAGATTTTATTCCTTGGGGAGAGAAATTCACATTTCTTAATGACCAGAAAATAAGTAGGCAGTGATTTACCGTAATGACATAGTGTGATCAATCTGGTTCTTTCAAACTCCATTCATTCATTACATCCATCTCAAAGTATTTAGTGAGTCTTTAATAAATGCCAGTTTTCTTTATATGTCTCTTGTATGTGAGCTCATTTAATCCTCACAATAATCATATTCATTTTGAAAGATTGTTCCTACCATATCAGTTTGGAAGGGGAGAATACTGAAAAATATAACTTTCCTGTGACTCAAACCAAGGCTTTCTATTGTTAATTCAATGGCAGGATTAGTTATGTCAGTTTCAATAATTACAGAACAATGTGATGATCACAGGGAAATGTATCTAGATGCATGAGAAGAGAAATGTTTTCCCCCTGGGCATCAGTGGTGTAGGGAAAAGCTTTGGGAGACAGGTGATTTATGGCTTTAGAATGAAAGTTAAGTGGGAGTAAGCCAGCTGAAAACCCTGGAGGCACAAGAAACCTGGAAGAAATCTTGTGAACAAACAGGCACGGGGAAACAGAGGAATGTGAAAAGCAAACAGGACAACCTAAATGATCAACAGGTTCCAATGCCAAGCCAAAATGAGAGAGCCATTGGTGGGAGGCTGGGAGAAGCAGGCCTCACAAGAGGAAGCGCCCTTCACCTGTGTTCCACTGTGGTCCTGGAGAGGCTGCCAAGGGTATGCAGGGACCCACCTGGATGGAATGTTCAGCTGATAAGCTTTAGGGAGAAGCACTGAAGAGGGAACTTTATTTGCTTGTTGTTAGCTTCAAATAAGACATTATAAAGTCACCAACCAAAACCAAGAGGTAGAAATGGCAAAAAGAGGGGAAACTTGGGAAATAGGAGATAAAAGAAAATTTGAGAAAGAGGTTGATACTATGATTTTGAAGCAGGAATATTATAATCAAAGAGGTGATAATGAATTGTATTTCAAATATAATGTATCTCAGTTCAAGCACATATTTCCAAATCCTGAAATCCTGGTTATATATATATCATATATATGATGGGAGATATATGTATATATATTTAATAATCAACAATCATCTAATGATATCTGAAACTGATAAGTTTCTAGAATTTATTGAATGAGAAAATACAAAGTAACAGACAACAAAATCATTAAGTTTTTAAATTCACTTTTATTAAAGTAGCAAGCAATAAAAAACACTTATGATTCTTAGGGTAGTATCCCATTTTTATAAAGGAAATGTTTCTAGGAGAAGTCAAAAAGAGATGCAGAGAACAAGAGCTTACAGAGGATTCAGGAAATAAGGGCCGTAAGTCTATAAGATGGAAGTTCAAATATCATTTTTCCACTGTAGGAAAGAATTATTTCATGATGTACTTGAAATTTACTCAGCATTCTTTATTTTCTTTTAGATTATCCAGGAAAATCTAAGTTACATGTTTTCTGTTAATTTGCCAGAAGCACCAATTCCAAATATTCTTTCTGAGAAACAGATTCTCAGTTCAAAGGAAACTGTTCATGATCACATCAATTGTGGTGTCAGCATTTACGATGTTCCATGTTTGGTTGCCCTGAAACATCCTGAGTAAAACAACCAGTCCCTCCCTTACTTAGCCAGGGGTTACATAAAAGTTGTTATTTATTTACAACTGCCTAAAAATCTAATAATCTACTCTCCAAACAATACATAACCTTTTTATTTTCCCAAATATGACATATTCCACTGGTGGGTAGCCAATATGACCTGCTTAACTAGGCTTGTTGATCCAAAGGAAATTTTTAAGAATTTTATTCTAAGAAAAATAGTGATTGTTATATAGTTGATAAATACGTCTATTGTTATAGAGTATCAGCTACATTATTTATATTAATATAATTAATAATGTACTAATTGTTAATAAAAATATGCAAATCAATGAAGACTCCTTTATTGTGTATATATTGGTCACTCTAAAAATATTCTTGTTTAATCTTTACAGCAATCCTGTGAAGCACATATTATGATTTCCATTTTATCAGTGAAGAGACCTAGGTTTGGAAAAACATGCTTTGTTGGAAAAACAGTTATGCTTCTTAACATATTAATTTATTGTAAAAACAGCTTTGAAGTTAATGAATCTGTAACAAATTTTATTCTATTACTGGATTTTGACTTGTTGAGATTTTTACATAACTTTAGATCTTTTATTTATAGGGAAGATGGGGCAGTCAACATGATAGAGGTTTTTTAAAAAATTTGTTTGTTGTTTTAATTGCTTTAAATTTAGATCTTTAATGGGAGCATTAAGCCTAACCAGAAGTGAGTGGTGTTCTCTTTGAGTTAATTAATGTAACCTGCTGTAAAATATTGGGGCAGTCACTTCCTCTAGTGAATAGCAGTTGCAGAAGGTATTTTTCCCTTGACTAGGTTTTCTGACATCTGACAGTGTTCTACTTTAGTGAAGATTTGTTTCTGCATTGATCACTATGGAAAAAAGTAATCCAATTAGACTTATGCCTTCATGGCATTAACTAGAACTGAGGATCCTGGAGCATGTGGTCATCTATACCTAACAGGATGATATATTCTCATCATCAATAAATACTTCATTTGGTGGACCTTATAAAGGCAAAGAAAAACAGATTACCCCAGAGACTGCATCCCTTTTGGGCTCAAACACATCTATCCTATCTGGATCAGTGCACGCTTACAGACAGGAAAAAAACCTATTGCCTTAATGAGGCCACCAGTTATTAGACTTGCATATTCAAAACTATAATGTGTTGAAAGACATGGAAGGGTAAACATCACATCCCAGGAGAAAGGGCCTCTTACTGATATTATGCAATTCCACAATGTTAGGAGTGTTCAATCACAGATTTTACTAAATGATTTGTGAAGTTACAATCTCACAGTGTCCAGGCTTTCTGATTCCCTAGGGATTTTTATGCCCTACCTTCTCTTCTGTGTGCCATTTTTTATTTGAAGTTCGAGATGAAAGACTTCTTTAATGTTGGCATCAATCATATTTGAAGACTTTTAGATAATGTGATCCAGTTAAACCAACCTTAAATCAGAAGGCAATTTTATAAGTCTTAA
The DNA here is from genome assembly GCF_048772815.1 of Callospermophilus lateralis. Taxonomy (NCBI): domain Eukaryota; kingdom Metazoa; phylum Chordata; class Mammalia; order Rodentia; family Sciuridae; genus Callospermophilus; species Callospermophilus lateralis. The sequence goes on from NC_135321.1 coordinate 9,817,444, forward strand.
TATATTCTCCAAACCTAGTTTTGATTCCTGGTTCTCTTTGTTAAATTAAGATAATTTTAGGAAGCATTTCAAAAGTATCATCATTTCTCATGATATGTGTAATATATAATTATGATTTTTTTCTAATGCATTAAGAATAATAACTAGAAATAAATGAGAATAATTTTTTACTATATTTAAACTTTCTCCTTCCTTAGGTGAAATAATCAAAAAGGCTCCATCTGCCCATCCATCGCTAATGCATGAAATAACTAAAGAAGATTCTTTCCAAAATGAAATCTCATATGCATTTGTTCAGGTAAAGAGTCAGATAACAGAATTTATAGCTTTTTCTTTATCTAAATCTAAATTTGTCATAGAGAAATGAGTGTTATTAACATTACGAATACTTAAGTTTTGCTTAGAGACACATCAAATGCTTTCATAAATATTATTTTTCTTCCTCTTAACCTTGTAAGGTAAATAACATTGTCTTGGTTTTATGCATTGAGAAACTAAGCATAGGATACAACTAACTTGAATTTAGGGAAAAATAATGTGTGAATAAGAATACAATTCCCTTTTGAATCCATCAAATCGTATTAACCACATTTAAATAGCTGGGTTCAGTTACAGAGATGGAATATAATTATTTAACATCTACAATGCAAGAGGCATTGTAGTAATATGAATAGGGTAAAGAACCCTTGAATTGGTCAAATCCATTTGGTAGTGTATAGCTATTACCACATATCTGTGAGCCTGCATATGAAATGAATTGTTCAGTGCAATCTCCTCTGGCTACAGCTGACCTTGGAGTAGGAGCCACAGGGCTACAGGTTGAACTGAAAAATAGGTTCAATCTCGACAAAACATGGACAGTCAGGTTTGGGGAATATCAGAGAACATCCGAAGAAGCAGTGGCTATGCATCTGTAACAATATTCTTAATGAGAAGTCTACACAGGGAGTTTTATCATGTGTATGAATGAGTTGGAGACCACCCAAATTATCAAGACCAGCTTCTGTGCAGGCTGTGTTTGTGTAGCTCTTGAGTACAGCAACAATTAAAATCTGTAAATGTCATAAAACCTTAGACTCCAAAACATCAAGATCTGAGCCAAACATTGATGAATTTATGGCAATACTGATTCAAGTGTAGTGAATATGAAGCTTGCTAAGTTCTCAGCAGAGATCACCAATGGAGTTGTCACCAAAGCTCAGTCTTGGCTCAGCTTAGTAAAAGGTGCAGGGATGGCGTTTCTGCCTCTTGAGTCAGGTGTTTGCTCTTTATAGAGAAGACACTAACTCTGCCTTGGATTTGGTGACTGTTAATTTGCTGTCTACCTATCTGCAAAGTCTTTCTTCAGCTAACAACACAACTTGGCCCACATTTCTTTCAAATCTTTCATTTTCATCAATGAGATCTTTCAAATTTTTTGCATGTATCACATTCCCCTTTCCCCATCATGTAAAATGTATGCTGCAATTTATATGTATACATGTATGCACCAGTTCTTTCAACTACTCTCCTCAAATTGAATTTTAAAAGGGTGATCTTTTGTGACTTTTGATCACTTCTGCATCCCCAGTGCTAGAAAGAAGTTCATAAATTTAGCTGCCAATCATTTAAAAGTAATTTCTCTCATCACTGCCTGTAACCTGTACTCACAATTCTCTCTCTGTCCAAGGAGATGGCACTGGACTTCAGAGTCATGTTCTTGCTTTTACATGACACAAGGATATGAGCAATGGAAGAAAGAGTATCCACGTTTAGGGTCCAAGAACACTTCCTGACCAGGACGGGGAGGGAGATGAGGAATAATGGTAAATGGGTCAGAATAAAGAGGAAGGTGACAGAAAAAAGTCATGGCATGAGCAATAAACTCAGGTGGAAAAATTTCTGGAAAGCATAAGAAAGCAAAATTCTACCAAAAGAAGCAGATCAATGGTGGCTGTGGGACACAGAACACAGGTGGGTTCCAAACACCATTATAGAACCTGTCTGCAAAGCAACAAATTCTTTCCCCAGCTAGTGAATGGCAAAAATGCAATGATCTAATAGCTGTTTCTATCCATTGCAGAACTGTGGTTACTCACCCACGCACTCACCCATTCACCCACACAAAGCCATACACCATCCACAAACACATTCATACACCGCCCTCTCTACACAACCCCACATGTATCCACACACCTGCACATGCAAACACATACACCCCCACACAAAGCCTTCACATGAGAGACATGTCTACATTTTATTTTATGATGCATATCCACTTACGAGCTAGTTCATATTAAAGCTGAGGAGAATAGAAGTTTAAAATGTTCTCCCACTATTGCTTTCTCTATAAAATCTATGGCTGCTCTGTAAGTTTTGTAGATTTACAGGCAGATAGAAAAATAAAACTTAAGTATATCTGTCCATACTCATTAAAATACTGGCATCAATAAAAATTTATTTGAATGTTGATTTATTTTCAAATTTATTTATTGTGTTACCAAAGACAAAAATTTGTATGGGCTTATTGTGTCCAGCCTGATATTTTGAAGTAGATACATAAGATAGTTAAGTCCAGTTAATTAACATATGCATTACCTCTCACAGTTACCATTTTGTAGTGAGATCACTTATGTACCCTATTAGTATTTTTTCAAGGGTGCAATATATTGTTATGCTATCGAGACCGTACTGTATTCCAGAGCTCTTGAGTCTATCTCTCATATCTAACTCTAATTGTGTGTCCTTAACGTAAATCCTCCAACATCCACATTCCCCTGCTGCTCTAGCCTCTACTAACCACCATCCTACTCTTTACTTTGAAATCAAAGTCTTAGCTCTCACGTGTGAGCATGCCCATACTCTGTCATTTTGTTCCAAGCTTGTTCCACTTAATATCTTATGGGTCCACGCAAATGTCCTCCATGATCTCTTACATGTAGCGGGGTTGGCTTCTTCTCTATGGCTGAACAATTCTCCCTGTGCAGATGCACCACATTCATCTACTGCCCCACAGCAGACCAGTAGGTTGATGCCATATATTGGTTCCTATGAACAGGGCTGCAGCAAAAATGGTCATGCAGATGTCTCTACAACAAACTGCTTTATGTACTTTGAATAAGTATCTACCTCGCAGCAGGATTTCAAGATCCTATGGTAGTTTTAGTTTTAACTTTTTAGAAATCTCCACCCTATTTTCCATAATCACTGCACAAATTTACATTCCCACTAAAAAGAGCCCCTTTCCTCCATGTTCTTGCCAATACTTGTTATTTTATTTTAATTTATACTAGTCATTCTAACAGGAGTGAGGTGATATCTCACTGTGTCTCACCTCGGCTTTTCTGTTATGATTAATGCTACTGCAAATTTATTTCATTTATTTATTTTTTGACCCTTTGTATATCTTTTGAAAAATGCCTATTCAGTATTGTACATTTTTAATCAAGCTATTTTCTTACTATTGAGTTGTTTGACTTCATTCCATAGTTGTCGTTAACCTTTATCAGAAGTGAGGTTCCCGATATCATCTCTGATTTTGTAGGTTGGCTCTTCACGATGTTCACTGTTTCCTTTGCTAAGCAGTTTGGTGTCATCCCATTTGTTGATTGTGTTTTTGTTGCTTTGCTTTCAAGGCCTTATTCATGAACACATCGCCCAAACCAATGATTTGGAGCTTATTCCCTTGCTTTCTCCAGTAGTTTTTATGTCTGACATTTGGTTCTTTAATTCATTTGGAGATCTTTTTTGCATATGTAGTGAGATAAGAGCCCATTTTTAATTGTGTGTTGTTGGAACCCTTGTCAAAAATCAGTCGGATGTATAGTCACGGAAGTACCTCTGTTGTCTCTTCCGTTAGTCCTTGTCAGTTCTGATGCATTCCGTGCTCTTTGGTCTACTAGGAATCTGTAACACATCTGGAATTCAGTTAGTGTGAGACCCCCAGTTTTGTTCCTTTGTCTGAAAATTGCTTTGTCCACTTAATTTCCTTTGTGATTCCATATGAATTTGAGAATGATTACTTTTTCTTTCTGTGAAGAATATCATTGATATTTTGATAATGTCTGCATTGATTCTATCAATAATTTTTCATTGTGGATATTTTGATTAATATTGATTTTGAAGTGCAACTTTGACTAGAGTCAATAAATAAATATTTGGTTTAAATATCTAAGAGTGGGTTTTTCTATCCTAGGAAGAACGGTGTACCTCAATGTATTATTCCTTCATTTAATCATTTCTTACTACAATGAAGCTTAATGTGTACCTAAAGAGTGCAGCCTTAAATTAGTAATTGTATGAGAAGAGACAGATAAAGAACTAACTTATATTTTTAAAAAAGAGTAAGAATATTAAGCAGAGTGAACCAAGTTATCTGTGTAAATTACCGATATATAATGCAGAGTTTCCTGATATCATTTTTAAAAAAGTATACTGGCTGTAAATATATCATAGAAAAGGCATCTTGGAAGTCCTCAGAGGAGCTTAAACTCTCCACCTGTGCTCATAGTAGGGGGCTCCAACTTTCAAAAAAACATTAGAAAATCTAAAGTTGCTTTAGATAGCAGAAGTCCATGCATATATCAAATTCAGGGTCAATAAATGAAGGGAAAAGAAAAGTTAAAAGGAACATTTAAAGTTAGACTTAGAACTATGCCAAAGGTCAGAATATTTTCTCTTAATAAATAGATGTTTGTTGATGTTCATTCAGTCATGTTTTATGCATCACTTGAAAATCACAACAAACTCTCCACTACATTTTCTCCTTTTTACATATTTCCTACTAGATCTTTTCCCTAGTTGTAAATATAAGTCACCTCCAAATAGCAACATACAAATAAAAAGAAGCTCCAGGTAGTGTGGCAATGGAGATAATGCATCACTTGTCAATCAGTTTCAGGGAGACTTCCACTCTATGTGTGTTTCTCTTGTCCTGGAGATTGAACCACAGGGACTCTACAACTGAGCTACTTCCCCAGTCCTTTTATACTATATTTGAACAGGGTCTTGCTAAGTTGCCCAAGCTGGCCTTGAACTTGTGATCCTCCTGCCTCAGCCTCCTGAGTTGCTGGGATTACAGGTGTGCAGTACCACACCTGGCTTTTGCACTGTGCCTCACTGTTCTGCTCTACTTTTGAAATCAAGTTGAAAGAGCCATTCACTTTGTAGCAGCCAGAGCAGTCCCAATTTTCCATAAGTCTTTCATTATACTAACTAATGTCACGATGAAGATTTATTTCATATTGATGGGAACTTAAGGACCAACTTAATGACAACTTTGATTGTAATCTAATGAATACCAATTTAAACTTTATAAAATATTTCTTACATAAAATATATTTCATAATATATTAAGGAGTAGGGTAACAGATGTTAGATGTGTGTTTTAAGATGAAGATTGTTTGAAAGACCAAGTCTATCTCATTTCTACATTAGGCTACAAACATCCCCAAGTCCACTGGCTCTCAAACATTAGAATATACAGGGATAATTTTTGGAGCTCAAGGAAAACAGTTTTCTAAATGTGTCACCCAAGGATTGGCATTTCAGTACCTCTAAGACCAGGAACCTTTAAAACTGCCTCATATAATTTTGAGCAGTTGGTACACGGACCATTTTTTGAAAAATAGTTGGTTATCAATTGTATAAAATGATAAAAGATTAGGTAATTTGTGGAACTCACTTTAGCAGGGAACTATTTTCTAAAGCAAAAGTAGAAAGAGCAAAGCTTAGAAAAATGATAAAAATTTACCTATATTTAAAATCAAACTGTATTTAATAATGATAATATAATATCTCAATGAAGAATCAAGATAGGGAAATGAGTGTATATGCTGGGTATAGATAGAGGAAACACAAGTCAGATAAAAACTTGTCAGTGTCCTTGTTGAAGGCTCATAGTTATCACACATTTCTTATAAGATGACCAAATATTTCTCTTTGCTAGATACTTTTGCAGGAGATGACAATAGGCATTAAGAGATTCCAATGAATTCTTACTGGTTGGATTATATTTTTCAGGAACACTACTTTATAATTAACTTCAATGCAGAATTTTCTATATAGTGACCATGGACTTCTTTTATTATTGGTGTAGTTTTCATAATAAATTGAAGCACTGGCATTTTTATTCCCCTATCAGCTTCTTGTGAAAACACCAAAATGGTGAGTTAGGCTTGTAAACTAGATCAACAGCTGATGAAATAATACACTTTAATTTATATTCTTGCAGTGTTCAAACTCCTCTCTGGATTTTTATTGTCCTAGAAATGTGCCACACAACTTGTAAGGTGAGTAGTTGTCTACATTCTCAATCTCGGATTGCTAATCCAGTTTTAAAGATCTCAAATAAATCTTGTGTATCCTTCCCAAAGCGTTTATTTTCTATTATTCGATGAATGACTGTTTCCTAATGTAAAACCATGGTCCTTTCTCAAGTCAGAAAGCCATTTTAAATAATCGGATAAGTTTAGAGATTGCATTTCCTATCTCACTCCTAGTAACAATGTGGAATTGTTCCTTTTTCTTTGAAATTGTCCAGTGAACTTTGTTCAGTGAGGTTTAAATTGCTAAAGGGACCTCAAGACTTCGTCTTACAGCTTAAACTAATTTTTCGGCAAATGACTGCATTCATCACTTGGCAAACAGCAGCCTCCAGTATTAAAACAGGCTGGCAGGGAAATTGTCTAATCTTTCCAATTCTGAGCCTCACCTTGGCCTGGTGGACGCCCCGGACAGCATACCTTTTCCCAGGGGAGTAACCTTGGACCCCAGGCATTCTCAGGGCCATCTACTCACTGCCTCTGTGACAGGGACAAGGTGCCATTCTCCACGCTTGTCTGGATGTTTCATCTCAGTGTCCATTTGTGCAGGGATTGATGGCTCTGTGAGCCAGTGGGAAGATGAAGCTGCCCTTACTGCTGTTGTCAGTCAAATCTCAAAGTTTAGCTACATTTTAATGTGAGATTTCACCCTTGGATGAGTGGCCCTGATCAAATACAAGAAACAGAAAAAAAAATGTGATTCAATATTCAGGCCTTACAGAAGGAGCATAAAAAGGAAAGAGAAGGAACCTTAAAATCCAGAGAGAGTGCACTCATTATCATTGAACAACTGGGACATTTAAGGATGACATAACTCTTGAAACATTAGATCAGTTGAAAGGATCAGTCCCATTAATTCTTAGACAGTTAACATTTCATATAGAAAAAAGGGTAATTAGCACCAAAATTGTCTTCAATCCCTTGAGAAGTTTTGGCCTTAATACTGCCTAAAGCTGTGCTACACAAAGGTTACTGTTATTTATTACCATGCCTCCCATCCCTAATAGGACTCTATTCAATAAAAATTACCACGAAGACTTTCTGCTGCTTCCTTAACGTCTCAAAATCAATGACTTGAAATAAGTCCATCTGTTAAAGGCTAAAATGGGTTTTCACAGATATACCTTTGCCCAAGTTATAAATTGCATCTTATTTTATTTTTAAAGTAGGAACAGTGGCAAATAATGATTTCATTTTAAGGGGAAAAAGTGCTTAAGGATTAAGCTGGGGATAATTATAGTGAGTTCAATCCACTTGTAGTGAAATAATATATATCCAACAATCAAATATAATTGAAAATCTTCATATGCTGCAAGTTTTGAGAAAAAAAAATAGTGAGACTTTATTTAGCAACAGTTTTCATTTGTGCACCTAAAATCAAAATTAACTCCATAAGTTCATAGTCTAATTTGAAGGATAATAAGTAATTTTATCTATGTCTTCTCACATATATTGAAATATATCAAGATAGAAGCTCATTTGGCATTATATCTCTGGCTCTATCACTAACCGTTTGATTCATTATTTCTACAAATTACATGTAGGGGCTGGGGATGTGGCTCATACAGTAGCGCGCTCACCTGGCATTCGTGCAGCCTGGGTTCAATCCTCAGCACCACATACAAAGATGTTGTGTCCGCCGAAAACTAGAAAATAAATAATAAAATTCTCTCTCTCTCTCTTTAAAAAAAAAATTACATGTAAGTAGCCCCCTTATGAAAGTATAAGCATATATGATGCAGTAAAAAATAAGAGATTTTAGCTTTCATATGTTTAAATGTTGCACATAAAAAATTAAACAGGAGATATGAAATATGTAAAACAGCATAACATAATAGGCTCTGCATATATCTTTTAGGAAAAAAGCATATCAAATTTATTCTTGAAAAAACCAAACGTGTGTATTTTATTCTAATATTTATAAAAGAAAACTGCACTGTAAAAATAATGATCAAATATATTACCAATATTAACTAGCATTTCCCTTCAACAACTGTGTAATTACCAGGGTTTTAGACTGTTATAGTGTTTAATTCTCCCTTGCTTGTTGCTTGCTTAGTTGGATAACATTGGTAATGGTGTTCATTACGTTCTTTAGGGAAACTAGTTTTAATATGCTTTCAGTTTTTAGTTATTGAAAATTTGGAATATCTACCTTTTCAAAACTTCCACATTCTAACCATTTATAAAAATGAAGAGAAAAAGATTAAAATACAGAGTTATAAACATTGTTCTTGGTATATAAAAGAGATTTTTTTGTGGTTGTTTCTTTTCTGCTTTCAATCAGTTCCTACATTATATAAAAATATTGCTAAAGACATCTCTTTCTGTACCTATGAAAACAAATCAATATAACATCCTGCTTTTCAATTTTTTATCAACTGTAATTTTAAAAACACATATATTTAATTCTCGTTACTAACACTAAACATTGAACTCTTTTCTACAATTACAGAATTTTTAAAAAATCATGCTGTAATGACATGGCTAACTTCCTAAATATCAGTTTTTATTTCGAACTTCTGCAAAGAACCAACACATTATTTGAATTACATGACATGGTGCTTTTCTTTTTCTAACCCAAAAGAAACCCAGCTGCAACATTGTTCCATCTTCATAAGGCCCTTTTTCTGAAATAAAGTTATCTCAAAGCAGCAAAGATCTTTTCTCAAGACAGATTGTAACTTCTCACCAATCCCCACTAGCATAGAAAATGCTAACATCTGCATTTAAATTACTTATTTATTCAAGTCATTTATATAAAAGTGTACTAAACCTAAAATTTGGTTCTGGAACACTGCTCTGAACCTAAAGGACATCCCAGTGCATACAGTTTATCCACCAACTTGTATCTAGTAACTGTCAAACTAATAATCTATACAGTGCTGTGTGGCAGCATCAATCAAATGCAGCATCCTGCAAAGCCTAATAAGAAAATAGACCGTAAAGTAGGCCTTTCCGAAATGGGGGGAAAATCTCATTACTATGTGAGAGTATCTGCCATCCTTTCAGAACATGTTAGCTAAACTCGTTCCCTCTGGCTCCAATGATTGTTTTATACCATCTGTTCTTTAAAAAGAGTACTATTCATTAACACTTACTAACCGCTTTGAAACAATTTCAAAATCCCTATATTTTCAAGCACAATCACTCCTATTAATTCAGTTGGGCAGCCTCTGTGATAAACACAACACATATTTATTAAAATAATGTTGCTAAGTGCCTATTGAGTTCTTCTACACAAATACTGAGAAGCCACTATGTGCACACAACTCTGCTTTGTTAGAGAGAGAAAAAAATAATAATATTTGAAACTGTATTTATAAAAACCTGCATTGAATGTATTATGGAGAGACTGGATTATCATCAGTGAGGAAAGAGTATGTCCTCAGTTTTAAGTGAAGAATAAGTTATTGCTGTGTTCAAGAGAAAAGGTGGTTTTGCTGTTATTCCAGGAATCAAAGAAAACCTAATAGTGGAGAAAAGATTTTAGTCAATATTAAATCAGAGGTATTTCTATAGTTAGATTATAGAAAAGACATATTTAAGTTTGGAAATACAGTAATGATGAAGAAATGGATATAAGAAGATGAGTTTAGGAAATATGAGTCTTATCTATTTATATAGGCAATGGATAATTTTTGAAACAATGCTTTTAAAAACATAAACTATTCTCATCTATGTGACTAACATTAGAAGAGAATCATCTCTTTTTTGTACTTCAACCATACAAGAGCTTCAAATTTCTTGATCATCCAACACTCACTCTTCCTCCCCATTCACTTACTTTTTCAAATATACTGCAGTCTAGTTAGTTTTTCTGCCTTCTTCTGGCTGTTGAAGTTTAGTTTTTTTAATTTAATTTTTGGAGGGTAACTTTTTTTTTAAGTTGACGTAATAGAATAGATAATGAACAAGTTGTCTCTGATTTTAAATTTTAGGTCAATGTAATTATTTCCTTATAAAAAAATTCTACTTCATGTTTGTGAGTTTAAAAGTTCCTTCTGACATGGTTATATGTTTAGATATATTATGTCTATTATCATTTTTTGATATATTAAATTGATTCTGTTGTTTAGAAATTCAACATGAAATTCTACCTTCTTAAGAAAAAATTAAGTATTTTGTTTTAGTCAGCTGTTTTGATGCTGTTACTCAAGAACTAGCACAATTATAGAGGAGGAAAGTTTATTTGAGGGCTTACAGTTTCAGAGGACTTAGTCCATAGGAGACCGACTCCATTCCTCAGAACTCCAGGTGAGGCTGAACAACATGGGAGCGTGCAGCAAATAGAAGCAGCTCACATCATAGTGACCAGAAAGCAGAAAAAGAGAGACTCCACTCTCAAAATACAAAATATACAACCCATAGCCACGCCCCCAATGAACCACTACCTCCAGCCAGACCCACTTTCCTCCAGTTACCACTCAGTTAACCCCATTAATTCACTGATTAGGTTAAGACTCTCAGAACCCAATCATTTCTCTTCTAAACCTTCTTACACTGTCTTACACATGAGCTTTGGGGGTCACCACAACTAAACCATAACATATATAATTCAGTATTTTGATAGGTACAATGGTTCCAGTAGATCTCCAGGAGTTATTCAACTTGTTTAACTGAAATTTTGTCCCAATGGATTGATATTTCACTATTCCCCCCTTCTCTTGATCCCCAGAGTAGTTTATAAATTCAGTGCAATTTTTATTGATACCCCAGAGACAGTTTTTAATAAAATAGAAAAAAATATATATGAAACTTCTGTGGAGCCACAAAAGACCATAAATAGCCAAATTAATCTTGAGAAAGATGAACAAAGAAGGAGGCATAACACTTTCTGATTTTAAAATACAATTTGAAGCTTCCATATTCAAAACATTATGGTAATGGCTTAAACACAGATACACAAACCTATGAAACAGGTTAGAAAGCCCAGGGATAAAGACACATGTAAAAAGAAAATGGACATTAGACAAATATAGTCTTCCAAGTAGGATAGATAAACATTAAGGTGAGTAGGAGGCAATAAGCCATTATGATGGATTCTGACGTCAGGAAGAGCAACCTAGCTCGAAGTTCAAGATCTGCAACATTGATGCCATTGATTAACCATTTTGACTTTGCTTTCTTCTTTATAAGCAGAAATGTGATAGCTTACCTTTGCATCAACTATTGCCAGTAAAATGCTACATTAACAATGATGCTAATATTCAGTGCTGCACCTCATATGCAATTGCTTGTCTTCAGTGTAATATTTCATTTACTCTAGATTTGAACTATCTTCAAACTGTGTATTTGGTCTAAACCCATGTATGTAGGTATATATATATATATATATATATATAGAGAGAGAGAGAGAGAGAGAGAGAGAGAGATCTTTTGTAATCATTTTTTTATTGCTGCTGTAACAAATTACAACAAAACTAGTGGCTTAAAGGAATACAAACTACTTACACTTTTGTGGGTTAGAAGTTTGGCACTGATCTCCCTGGATTAAAATCAAGGTGTTGGTAGATTGTATGTGTTCTTAGATGATAATGTCTCTTGATCATTCAAGTGGTTGGTGGAATGCAGTTCCTTGCAGTCCTTAGGTGTTGAAGTCTCCATTCCCTGAGGCGAAGTGACCTCTTGGCTGTTTCTAGCCTCACACAGTGGGAGAACTGCATTTCACCCACACAGGTACAGAAGAGGCACAGGGGAGGTTCACCAGCCAATTCCATGCTTTGTCATATTGTTTGGATACTGTTGGATATTGAATGGGAAAATCAATATTAAGGGTTTAGTATTTTAACAGTTATAGAGTTGTCACTAGTTTGGTATATTAGGGTTTGCCAGAGAAACAGAACTAACAGGATCGGTGGAGACCCCCCAACACACACACACATACACACACACACACACACACACACACATTTACATAGACACAAGGGGGAAAAGGACAATGAGAGAGAGAGAGAGAGAGAGAGAGAGAGAGAGAGAGAGAGAGAGAGAAGGAGGGAACTTTTAAGGAGTCAGCTCATATGGTTGTGGATGCTAAAAAGTTCAAACTCAGCAGGGCTGGCTGGCAGGCTGATAGCCCAGGGAAGAATTGATGATACAGGTGAGTCCAAAACCATCTGGAGGCAGACTCTGCCCTTCCTTGGAGCACAGTCTTTTTCTCTTATGGCCTTCAACTGATGGGATGAGACCCAGAAATTTATGAAGGGCAATCTACTTTACTTGAAATTTGATTTGAATATTATCTAAAAATACCTCCTTAGCAACATCTAGACAGGTATGTGACCATGTATCTGGGAACCAGGACATAGTCAACCTGGCATATAAAATTAACCATAACATTTAGCTACATTTATTTCTTAAAATCAGACTTTCATGTGAAACTGTAAAATATAATATTCAGAGATTCTGTGTACTCTTTAAAAGTTTCTCCAGATGCCATCATCTTGCAGATTGCACTTCCGTATTCCTGCCAGGATGTTGACATGAACACTGTCGGGATACACTGCATTCCTGTCATCCAGAACACCTCAGGTCACAGGTCAATAGGTGCAAAGGTGACCCTTCCATGTCCACCTCCTCCTAAAACTCTGGTGACAACCTCTGTACTACTCTGAATTAATTTAATTATTCCAAAGATGAAATATAAATGAAATTAGATAATATGACTTTGGGGGTTGTTTTGTTTGACTTAACATAATATTCTGATCATTTGTCCAGGGTATTGAGTGTGTGAAGTATTTGTTGTTAATCTGGGGTCTAAATATCCATGTGAACATAAATATTCTTTTCACAGAATTGCTGTTGACAAGTGATCTGGTATTCACATGCTTAGTTTATTAAGAAAATACTAAATTTTCCTCCAGATTTCTGTATCATTTTATATTTTCATCACCAAAAGTGAGTTCTCCATGCAAAACTAAAACAAATCAAACACCATGAGTATCATGTAGATTATTTTTATGTATAAAATCATATGGTATGAATTCATTTTACAAATTTATTCATGTCCAAATTTAGGGTGTTTTTTCTTGACTTATTATCATTGACTAACAATTTTTTGTAATATTTTTATAAAATGAAAAAAATTTCTTTTTATTCTAAATTTATTCTAAGACTTTGTCATATAAGATAAATTTATCCAATAAGAGTTTTATCTATCAAGACCATCATAAACATGTTGAGAAATGTGATCCTATTTTATTGACTAAAATATTGTGTCTAACGTTGTTATGTTGTTGTTCACTTTTCTTAAATATATAATAATCACAAACCTTTGTTTTATCTTTCTTGCTTTTCATTTCTTAAATAGCTTTAGTAGAAAATTTAACTTCTTTCCTATAAGTTTTGTCATATTGTGATTTTGCTGAGTTATTCTTAAATTTATCAGTCTTGTTCGAAATTTGATAAATTAATCTTTGGAAAAAATTATTTATCATTGATTTTTTTCTCTATTGTAGGCTAGTACTATGTTTGATTGATTTACTCTCTTAACAATTGGATTACTTCCTTCATATTTCTATGTTTTTAAACTCACATTAAAAACATAATTACTTTTTTCAGTACTTCTTCACAGGCATCATGTTCCTGTATTGCCAATTACTTCACATTGAACAATATTATGCTCGAGTTCACTAGAGTTGTTTTTAAGTGTGTACTTTAATATTATTCAAAAGTTTAGAGAAACACCTGAGCCATTTTCTCTTAGAACATAGCCTTCTCTCTTTTCCTGTGCCCCCTTCTCCTGGAACAATAAGTTGTGTGGAAGTTAAAAGATGTGCCACTCTGATCTGGTATGTTTTCTCTCTCATTTTCCTTATTATTTAGCAGTGCAAAAAGTTTAGCAATTTTTATTGATGGAGAGTCTAGTTCACTAATCTTTTCATATGTTGTACCCCAAATGTACATTATTCTTGTTATTTAGCCATTCATTACAAATATTATAATTATCCTTTATCAGTTCTAATTGTTCTAATTTTGAATTGTAATCTTATGCAGTTCATGTTTTATTTCTTTTTCTATACTTTTACATATATATATATATATATATATATATGTCATATGTATTGACATTTCTTTATTCAATATTTTGGTTATCTCTGGGTCTCTATTTATTGTCTCCATTCCTCTAAATGTTAGTTCATATTATCTTGCATTCATTAATCACTGTTTTATTTATTGCAAGCCAGATCTTACACTTTTGTGGGTTAGAAGTTTGGCACTGATCTCCCTGGATTAAAATCAAGGTGTTGATAGATCGTATGTGTTCTTAGATGATAATGTCTCTTGATCATTCAAGTGGTTGGTGGAATGCAGATCTGATACCTCACGTAAACAAAACACGGCAGATAACTGATGATATTTTCTTCCTCCTGGGAAGCTTTTCCTCTTCCCTATTAGAAATCTCTAGGAGCTAGTCACCTCCAACTAACGTGGAATGGAGCTGTGTCAGAGCCAGGTCCCAGTTTTAGGGAGATTCAATCTATCTTTAGTTCAAGTTTCACCCAAGGGGCCTTGACAAGGGCTGGGTAGGTGTCAGTATGCTCAGGTAGACTGAGCGCTGCCCTTCAAGGCTCTAGGCCTAGCTCTCCAACCACAAGCCGAAGACATGAAATCGTTTGTGAATTCTAACAACATCTTGCAAGAAAGAACTAGCTTGGGCTTTTTGAATCAGTGCTTCCTTATCATGTTGCTGATTTCTCAGCACTAAAATCTTGAGGGGTGGTTTCCTCTGTATTTTAATTTTTTAGCTTTCCTTGCTCCTACATAACATCAAAACCCATCCAAAGTCGTTCACAAAGAAACTCCAATTTTTAGTTCATTCACCTTTCCAATCTGTTAAAACAGTCCTACCAAACTGACAACATATTTATAGATTTCTGTTATTGCTGAAGAATTTAAGCCCAGACAATTTTTACTCCCAAACTGAGGCAAATCAATAAATTTGCCCCAAATGATAAGAATAGTTGGAGATTTTCATATACTTAAAGTTTTCTATGCTCACTAGAAATTTATGTCATCTAAGCTCTGTAATATGTATAACTTTCAGAGAACATTAAATTGTGATATTCAAGATTCATCAAATATTACACTGATATTTAAATGACATAGGAACAATCACTTTATCTAGATTATATACTGCTATGTAACAAGTAATTAAAACATCAGTCAAAATAAAATTAGCACTAATTATTTATTAAATTAATTTATAAATTGACACTGAAATAAGGTCCTGGGTCTTAGTTCTTAAAACCAACCCCCTCAAATAAGGTATTTCAACCCGTTCATTCTTTTCATGTTCAATTATTTGAATATTTTTATAGAAATTGGCAATAAATTAGGTTATCCTGTTATATTATTATTTGTGATTTGATTTCCAACAAAGGAAGGCAAGTTTCCCAGTTAAAGAGGCAATGCAAGCTTTCTTTATTAAAAAAACATATACCAATATATCTTTCTATACCCAGAAATGTGTACCTGAAAAATATCAGGTACATAGTAATAATTGATTAGATAAAATGACACAATCACTCCTTCAAACCACTGGTCCTTATGAAGATGACTCATGCCTTATAGCATCTGCTTCCCAACACCTTATATGTTCTTAGGACATTCATAATCACATTTTGTTTGTTTAGGTTTTTGTTTCTTTCTGTTACTACAGCTGAGTCTCTGACGCTAGATTATTTATAAAGAATAGAAGTGATTTAGTTTTCCGTTCTGTAGACCAGGTGATTTAAGTATGGCACTGACAGATGTGAAGGCTTTCTTCTTGCATCATAACATAGTAGGAGGTATCACCTAGCAAGACAGAGCAAGTGTGGTAACTTAGATCTTTCCTCATCTGAAGAAGCAACTGATGCTATAAGAGGGACCCACTGAATGAACTTTTTAATCCTACTTACCATTCAAAGTCCCCACCTCAAATATCATAAATATTTAACTGGGAGTATTGCATTTCCAACATGTGAACTCTGGGAAGACATATTCTAACTACAGTCTTCTTCCCTTGGCCCCCAAATTCATGAATTTATCAAATACAAAATGAATTTATTCCTTCCCAGTCATCCTCCCCCAAATCTTGATTCTTTCCCACATCATCTCAAAACCAGGAAATGCAGAATCTCCTCCAACTCAGACATATGTCAGACTCAAGACACAATTCTTCTTGGGGCAAGTTCACCCAGTCTCAGGACTGTAGAATTAAAGGAAGCAGTGCTCTGCTGCTTGGTATGCTATGAGCAAGGAGTTCTTTACCTGCAACTCAGAGGTCCCTTGTGTTGTCAGAACCCACAGGGCTGTGGCAGGCTGACTTCGAGAATGTGGGTTTTGTGAAGGGTCCCACCGCTTCGCATACCTCCACATGACAAAGTTAAATACAGAATATAACACCCCAAGGCATATCATATGGGTAATATTTGGACATGAAATAATTTTTTAAGTACAATCTACTTCAAATAATATCTAGGTACCTGAAATAAATGAGGAAGAGGAAATGAGAATTCTTGTCCCTTCTTTACAAATAAGTATTTATTAGATCTTGCCCAGAAGGAAATGTGGTTATATCCATTGAGAATTTATTAAATTTGTGACTAACATGTATCAATAGTGTATTTTAATGTGGTTCAGTCTGAGATTTCCATATATACCTACTGCATGCACTCATATCCAGCCTCCATTTAGTATGAGAATGTCATATTGGTAAATTAATGCATTCATTTTAATATTCGTATATTGTACCCAAATAAAAGATGTAGCTGAGACAGAGATTATAACTATTTGTCCTTTGTTTGTACGACTAATGAAAGGTAGATTAAAGATTCGGACCCAGGCAGTGAAGTTCCAGGGAGACATTCTTTTCTGTTTTGTTGTGCTTTGTTTGTGACAATAAAGATGAAACCCAGTACTTCTTCCTTGCTAGGCAAGTGACCCACCACTGAGCTATACCCCCATCCCTAAGTTGATACTCTTAATAGCTTTTTGTGCAATGCAAAGATTATAAATGTTGGAAACAAACATGCGTGTGCTAGTACCTGGATCCACCCCCATTCTCTTTGTAGCTGCAGTCCAATTACTGAAACTTCTAAGGCTTTTTTTGAAACAATATTGGAATATTGTAGATGCTTTGAAGGGTGTTTATGTGAATTAAACCAGATAGGCAAGGTGGTATCTCTTTGCATAGTGCTTGACATATTATTGGCTTTCAGTAAATTTTAATGTCCTTCCTTCTCCAAGTGCTTCTAAAATATGTATGTGGCTTCAAATGTTTTATGCTTAACCTTGTAGTTCTTGCTTTAAAGTGTTAAGTTTATGTTCTCATTTTGTGTAACAGCTTTTTCAAAATTATTTTGCATTTCAAGAACTCATTTTTCCACTACCTAGTTCAATGAAAGTGAAAGAGCCTTATATTACCACATTCTGTGCTATTTGAAATAGCTCTCCAGATAGAGGATTAAATGAAAATTCTCTGACTCTCAGATGTACCTAAAAATAAGTGGTAGATGTGGTCATATAATTTAATGTTTGAAAAATGACACTTTCCACCATAATTTACTTAGAAGATCAACTAATTCTTACAAGATAGGTATTATAAGTCTTCATTACTGATGATTATAAATTCTATTTTATAACAGATATATAAAACCTTGATCCACAGTGCTTTTCCCATCAGTTAACAATGTGTTTGTTATAAAAGAGGCTATAATGTTTTGATGAAAATACTGAATAGTTCATAAAATCTATGCAGCTTAAATTAGTATCATAATCCCTTTGCAGTCAGGGAACAAAGTGGTTTATGTTATTGCATGTATTATTACTGATTTTGATCGCTTAATTATCAGTAAAGTTTAATCCAAATATTAACTTTGAAAGCTCATACATATTTTAGTACAAATATAAACAAAAAGACACCTTGGGGAATGGTTTATTATATTGATATAATTAAACTGCAGTCTGCCAATTAAGAACACATGTATTATTGTGCATTCCTAAGCTTAAAGACAAAGAAAATTACATAAATTCAAGGAACATTGCATAACTGAAACTCAAAGGAAAAAAATCATTAAAATGATGGCTTAAGAAATATTTCCTGAATGGATGGAATGTTGTCTCAGATCATCATGGAGTAAAATACTCAATTGATTAATTGATTATCAATTTCTAAAAGGCTGTGTTATTAAGACTTGGATTCAATTTTTACATAATGACAAGATGTAAATTTGAGGATGGTAATCACAGAGACTGACTCCTTTTGTACAGAGACATATTCAGGTACAGGCCTCCTCCCCAGATGGCTGGGTCACAGAAGTTAGTGGAGAATCTTAACAGCAGAATTTAAGGAGCACAATGAGCAGAAAGGTTTATTTTCTTTCTTAATGATAAGTTTCCAAACTTCAGTTCTTCACCAGCAACCCCAAGGTTCAACACAAATGATACTATTCACAAAAAGTCATCACTTCCTTTATCTTTAATAATGTCTGAATTATATATCTTTTTAGTGTGGTGATTCCTACCTCAACAATCGCCTGTGTATTTAATTTTGTCTGCATCTTATTAAAGTTTAGCTTTCTCACAAAATTGCCTTTTTGGACTATTTCTGCATTAAAACATTTATCTTATTCTTCCTTAACATAGTGGTATTGACTGCAATTTTTCTTTCATTCTCATATTGTCAGATTATTACCATAGAGATCTGGGTTTGGATACTGGTGAGTATACTATCAGTGCTAACATTTATGAGTTGCCCATAAAATTTCCTGATGGACTAATTTCATTAGATTGTGTGGTGTGGATTAAACTGTTATATGAACTATTCAGGATGATGTTTGATTCAATGATTCACTCTTAGCCTACTTGGTTCTTGTTTACATATTTGAATGATTAGTTGTGTCAGTATTTTATAAAGGCAGGGCAAATGCCTGACAAAGAGCTGTCATGCTTTCCTTAACAATGGATATTTGCTAAATGTTAAAGGTTACAGTAATTTGCTCTAAAAATATATTGCATTGAAGCCTACTTTTATGGTGAAATGACATCATAATACCTTCAGAGGACTTTGTGGCAATGCTAGCCTATAGAATTTACTCTTGTGTGCTGCTTAGCTTTTAATTGTACTAGGAAATGGAAATTACAGTAATTACCACTTGAACTTTCCCACCATGGAGTTCCCTATGCAATGAAACTGGAAGAGAATCCATCTGTTGAACAAGTTGCTGAGATGTCTCCTTCAGTTGAGATTCTCTTTTATTTATTTTTATTTCCTTTTTATATGACAAATAATAATTATATGTACCTATAATGTACAATGTGATGTTTCGATATATGTTTGTTATTTTGATGATATAACTACAGACTATATTCAGAGATATACACACAGCCCAGCACGAGATTCATGGGGACATTATCTATATTCTGTGTCCCTGTAGCCAGTGACTTCACCTGAAGTTTAGGCTACTCACTGAGTGCTATTTACTCACATATCTTTTTCCAGTTTTCTCTATGTCTGTTTGCCCCTAGAAAGATTGTGCACAATTCCCACCCATCATTAGATGCCAGCTGGAAGCAGGAAAGGCCAATTCTCATTCTCATTCTGAATCTCATTCATTGGTCACAATTTTGTACTTTGTTTTTCCCATGCTAAGCCAATCTCTCTGTGGAATAATTTCAGCCTCTATCCCTCCAGGTTCTCAGGCATTAACCAAACGGCTGCCTGCCTGTGCCTGGTCACCAGGCACCACATTAAGCAGAGTAGTAAAAGGAGGTGTTCAGTTGGTATTTAGAATTTTGAAGTTTTATGCTGTCAAAAAGTCAAGACTTCACATATCAAGTTTATATGTAATTTGTGGGGGGTTTTTTTAGTACTTATTTCAGTGGTTTCTGATTGCATGATGAAAGCTTCATCAGGAAGGGTTGTCAAGCAACTCTATTTTGGCTATTGCTTCATTTATGGAGATTCACGTTGAAATCCAGATGTTCTCCAGAAGAGTCTTTTGTGTTTTCTCTGTTCATTCGCCAACGCAATCTGGGGGAAGAGGGCTAACTTATTAGCACAATCGAATAAGTGTGATGAAATATTTTTTCCAGGTAAGAATCTATTTCATATTTCCAAATGAAAATACGTTTTATCCAAATAAATAATACACGATTCACTCACACTGACAGACTTAATGGGTTTGATTTTGTAAATCCCTGTGTAACTCTCTCTTTCCCACTCTGTGTCCTCTTTTGATCCTTCATTTAGTCTTTACTATAGTTTTGTATCTCTGGCTGTAATGGTATCTTCTGGCAAAAAAAAAAACACAAAACCTCTGTTTATTGAAAAATGAGTCATTCAGTGAAAGAGCACTAAGGTCTAACCCAAAAACTGAATGTTGAACATCATTCTCACTACCGAAAAATGATATTAGGAAAGTCATTGCTACATATCCTGAAACACACATGTTAAAAAAGAATATATAAATATATAACCTTAATAATGAATTAAAATTATCTGTGGTAGCAAAACTATAAAAGATGCAGAATAAGCATATTTATAGCACAGAAAATATTTCACTAAAATTTAAAAGTAATCAATAAGGCAAAGTGAAAAAAATGAATGTGTATACATTTGAGAATCTTAATGTCACAAATGTATATCATTATAATTGGAAAATAAATACTAAATTTTTGAATAGCGATTTCATAAAATAAATTAAATTAGAAACTGTGACCTATGTCTAAAAGCACCAGGCTTAAATTAAGGAAAATATATCGAAGTGTATGTAAATGAGGATGAGTAATGCATAGTGTTTGCATTTCTTTCTCTTTGCTTTTATATTTTACTAAAATATTATATAGACATAGACACATAATTCAGGATTGTGTATTATTCCTGGCTATTTTTCTTCCTTTGTAGACAGAAGCACTGACTGCATGTAAATTCATTACAGAAGACCTGACAATGAATTACTCTTTTCTCAAGGATGGGAGCTGCAGGGGAGTGGGGGGCGGGGGTAAGCTGGAGGAGAGGTAGAAAGTGGATGGGTGGACTGGATGTGGACACAGGCATGATGGTAGCATACAGTCGGCCTCTTTCCCACAGACATGTCTCTGAAAACATCACTTTGAACAATGGTTTCTTAATACCTACGTTTTTCATGTCTTGAAAATTTCTTACGTTCATTAAATTCACTGGAATAACACCTATCAGAACTCTGTTTCTAATTCTTTCCTCTATTTTCACTGCTCTGAATATAGCCTTTAAGTGAATAAACCAATATTTTTTTTGTGGGCGGATATTGGGGATTGAACTCAGGGGCATTCAACCCCTGAGCCACATCCCCAGCCCTATTTTGTGTTTTATTTAGAGACAGGGTCTCACTGAGTCGCTTAGTGCCTCACTGTTGCTGAGGCTGGCTTTGAACTCCAGATCCTCCTGCCTCAGTATCTTGAGCTGCTGGGATTACAGGAGTACACCAATAATTAAATTAAATAACTTAAAATTTAAATTAAGTAATTTATTGAAAAATTATTTTCAATAATTAAAATTATTATTTTGAATAATTAAATAATTTAAAACAATAAATAATCTAAAAATAATGGTTAAATAATTAAAAAATAAGTACTTGTGAAGATTTATAAGGAAAAAAATATTTTAATGGAATAAATATGGGAAAGATGCTGTAAACCACTGCCTGAAAACAGTTATTATTTATTTATTTAAACACATTAACTTAATGTAACATAAAATGCCATAGTAAATAGCTACCTATTTATCTCTTTCAGAGACAAGTGTTTTATTATTTGAATTTGCATAGATTTTTAAATAATTAAAATAAGCTAAAGCAACTGCTAATTTACATGTAAACAATCTTTTAATTTCTTCCACTAGCATTATTGAATGAACTTATAGCACATCTTATTGTCACATTATTTATGAATATAGAAAAAATATATATTTTGTTATTTCCCTTTTACTTAAAATTTATATTAAATGTAATCACAAGTATTAAGAAAGTACAACTATTAGTCTCCATAATTGGCATTGATCAAAAGGAGGACAGAAAATGATTACACTCATGAATAATTTTAAATCAATTGAGAAATATGCTGATAGCTTTTATAAATAAATGTTTTTCCTATTTAATTACAAATATTGAAGCAGCATTTGTTAAGAGTTTAATTAAGTTTTAATTTAAAACAAGATTCTATGCTCTAATGTCGAGTGCCCTGTGAATTGTATTATTCTTTATGTTTTCAGAATTGAAGTGATTTATAAAGAATCTCAAATTCAGAGTTTCAAGAACTATGTTGAATAGTAGTGGTGAAAGAGGGCATCCCTGTCTTGTTCCAGGTTTTAGAGGGAATGCCTTTAATTTTTCTCCTCTTAGAGTGATGTTGGCCTGAGGCTTAGCGCAGATAGCTTTTACAATGTTCAGATATGTTCCTGTTATCCCTAGTTTTTCTAGTGTTTTGAACATAAAGGGGTGCTGTATTTTGTCAAATTCTTTTTCTGCATCTATTGAGATGATCATATTATTCTTACCTTTGAGTCTATTGATGTCATGAATTACATTTATTGATTTTCTTATATTGAACCAACCTTGCATCCCTGGGATGAATCCCATTTGATCATGGTGCAACATCTTTTTAATATGTTTTTGTATTCGATTTGCCAGAATTTTATTGAGAGTTTTTGCATCTACGTTCTTTAGAGATATTGATCTGAAGTTTTCTTTCTATGATGTATCTTTATCTGGTTTTGGGATCAGGGTGATATTGGCCTCATAGAATGAGTTTGGAAGTGTTGCCTCTTTTTCTATTTCCTGAAATAAATTGTAGAGTATAGGTATTAGTTCTTCTTTAAAGGTCTTGGCTGTGTATCCATCCATCCTGGATTTTTATTGGTTGGTAAGCTTTTGATGGCATCTTCTATTTCCTCACTTGAAATTGGTCTGTTTAAATTGTGTATATCTTTCTGATTCAATCTGGGCAAATTGCATGACTTAAGAAATTTGTCAATGCCTTCAATGTCTTCTAATTTATTGGAGTATAAGTTTTAAAAATGATTTCTAATTATCCTCTGTATTTCTGTTGTGTCTGTTGTGATATTACCTTTTTTCCATCACATAAGCTGGTAATGTGAGTTTTCTCTCTCCAAAGTGTGGCATATATACACAATGGAATTTTACTCAGCAATAAAAGAGAATAAAATCATGGCATTTGCAGGTAAATGGATGGCACTGGAGAAGATAACGCTAAGTGAAGTTAGCCAATCCCCAAAAAACAAAGGCCAAATGTTTTCTTGATATAAGCAGGCTGACTCATAGTGGGGTAGGGAGGGGAAGCATGGGAGATATAGATGAATTCTAGATAGGACAGAGGGGTGGGAGGGAAAAGGAGGGGGCAAGGGATTAGCAAGGATGGTGGAATGTGATAGACATCATTATCCAAAGTACATATGTGAAGACACATATATGTCAACATACTTTATATACAACCAGAGACATGAAAAAATGTGCTGTATATGTGTAATAGGAACTGTAATGCATTCCACTGTCTTTTAAAATAATTAATTAATTAATTAATTAAAATAAAAGACTTCCAGCTTATGGGAGAAAAAAAGAATCTCAAATTCACCTTGCTATATTTTTGAAATATCAATGTTTTGTGTGATCAATTTATTCATTTTTCAAAAGTAACCTTAGAAAAACTTTTCCAGGTAATCTCAGGCATATAGAAAAGGAAAATATCTTTGAGAACTTACTGTGCATAGAGTTCTATCCTGGGTCTGCCTCAGGAAAGACCAGTGAACTAGACATAGCTCTTTCTGTGTGACAGACCACAATATTTCAGAAGGAATAATCACCTTACATGTAGCCAAGGTGGTGTCAAACTAGATGCCTGATCTCCATGCTCATTTGACAAAACATGCCAACTCACATGTTCTTTGGAATCTATTAATTTAATTCATCATGGTGTAGGTCCAAATTTTATGACTACATATTAATAAAGAGTCACTTCAGAAGTATATAAATTTTTTTTGAGAATTATTAATTCCTTGACATATCCAAAAACTGTTTACAACACGAAAATTGTTGGAATAGCTGCAAATGAACAAGAGCAATTCAGAATTTGTAGGATAAACATTATAGAAGAGAAATAAGTTCTTCATAAGATTCATACCAAAAAGAAAGAAAATAAGAATTTTCATACTGAGACATGGAGGTGGAAAATTATCAGATGTCGGTGTAAAAGTACCAAATTTCATCAATATTATGTGAAGATAAAATTAACTTCCAGACTTATATTAAGAGTGCCATCATAAAATAGTATCAGATTTTTTAAGTTATAACCATTATTTGTGTTTATGCATTTATGTATTTATAAAACATATTCCATCTCTGAACTTAAAACAAAAATATTGAAAAATTATATTCTAACACTCAGAATTACACTATGACTTAAACATTTTAAATTTTATTTTAATGATAGAATGTTGAAGTTTTTTATAATTAAAAAAATATTAGATCTTATTTTTTTCCCCCACTGTGAATATTTTACTTGGAGGAACTTAATTCTCCATACTAATTTGAACAAAGTGTGGTAAACCTTAGGTTTAATTGGCATACACTTCTCTAAGCCTCCAAACTCTAGTCATTACACAGTGATAGACTAAATAAGAATGTAGCTAATTGGTAGAAATCTCTTCATTAAGAGAAGGTTTTGTTCAAACAGATGCAAACACAAAGGTCAGTGTGTCCAGCTGGGTGGAGGATTTTAATCCATGATACTGGCAAATGTAAAGTGCAAGAGGATTAGAGGCCAAGAGACAGATGTGTGGAAGACAGCAGTGTCTGGAAGCATGATTTAAAATTGTGTTCAGTGTGTACTAAAAGCTGACTTCCATGAAAATACAAGATTGCAAATGACATGCTTTAAAAAAAATGACAATAAAATGTCACAAGGACTAGATCAGTTTAGGTGGTGTCAACATCTGCCCTTATAATGAGATCCAGGTATTTATCATAAGGAAGTTTTTTTTAAGCAAGGAGTAAAGAAGTTTTTGTTATTGCATGTGTTTCAATAGATAATCAAAACCAGATCCTTGTGATAGACACAGTCACACGCACACGCGCACACACACACACACACACACACACACACTCACACACAAGTGCAAGTGCACCCCATGCAAGAAGCACATACCCCAGACACCATGCACACAAATCATAAATTCACACTACATATAACTTTGATCATATTTTAAAAAGAACTCTTTATGTCTGTATAAATTTAATAAAAATAAAGGTATATATTGTGCAGTTGGAGGCTTACAAATTAGAATCATCTGAATTAAAACTTGTTTTCATTTAACAGCTTAAGGGGTTCTTGGAGAATAGTTCTACAAGTTAGTACTCTGGTGCATCATCTTCACATAAACCTGGTAGGAGACTGAGTTTCACAACAGTGCAATAGTTTTTTGTTGTGGTGGTGGTTGTTTTGCAAGACTTTTGAGAGGGTACACATATTTTGCCTGTGAAAGGAATATATCAATATGTGACCAGAGAATAAACTCTTGTACATAAAAGTAGGCATCACCACAAATTCTTTACTACAGCTAACATGCAATAACTGTTAGAATCAAATTCTGGTCACCTTGAATTTCATCTGGCCTTCCTGATTTGTTTGACCAATACAATATGGTAGATGTTAAAAATTAAGTTTATGAAGCTGAGTTACAGAAAACTTAACTTTAACTTGGCTTCTTGGAGCTCTCAGCCTTAGAACTCAGCCGGCCATCAATACAAAGGAGAAAGTCCAAGCCCTAGGAGCTAGGTGGAAAGTTTCAGAAAATGAGGAAATTAAGACCCTAACTGGGAGTCTCAGATGAGTTGTTAGTCAGCAGACAACATCAAGGTGCTGTCCCTATGTGTGAGCCCTACTGACCTGGATCCTACTGCCCATCAAGCCAACTCTGCTATCATCACTAGGAGTACAGTTGCCATCTGAACCCTTCCTACCTTGCAGATAAGGAGAAGACTAAAAGGATCAATGTCATAAGACACAATATTGGCCAACACAGTAGATAGTCAGAACTATTATTTGGGCTTTATTCATAACAAAATATCCATGTCTCCTTCATTCTGGAGCCACATTTCCCAAGCATTTATTTGCTCCACCCCCCCTCAGCTTTTGCCCCAAAGTTCACCCAGGTATACTGGTCCCTTGCAGACATGTTCATATTGGTACTTAGGATCCAGGATGTGCTGAGGACCCTCAGGCTCGCCTACTTACACTCTGCTCCACTTGCTGCAGTTGGAAGGCATATGGCTCTCTCCATGATACTTGGGAATCTCATCAACATTTCCTGTCTAGGATTCCCAAACAGAAATGCATCTTTTGTTGTTTTATTTTCCCATTATTCCAGTCTCAAGGGGCTAAATACTATGTACAAATTTACATTCAGATTAGGATCTCTCCAATTCTTTTCTACTGAATGAAATGTAATCTTTTAGAATGGCATTTCTTTTTCTACATCATTCTACCTGGTTTCTTTTTCCATGTTTTAGACTTCATGTGATTCTCCAAAATTCAGAGCTCAAGGGATCAAAAAAATACATGGCACAAATTTAGATTTTAGATTTGAAACCTCTCATTAATTATATATATTAATTAAATTAATTATATATTATATATATTATATATATATATAATTAATTATATATATAATTATATATAATTAATTATATATATATAATTAATTAAATATATATAATTTTTGGAAGAGTCTATTGAAGACTTGTCTTAAGAATTAAATTTTTGTTTCCACCTGTTTTTCTAGACAGTATATATGGAAAAACTTTGCTGCTAAAATAATAGTGTAGTAGTGTCCTAAGGATAAGTGAGATCAAGATAGATTAACCTTGACTTTCTACACAAAACAGTCTTATTAATAATTAATTATCAATAATGATAGGAGAATCAAACTCTATAGTCAAGCTTAAAATAGAAAGTCTTATGTTTTATCCAGGAAACAATATATTCATTTAATAATAGCCTAATTCTCGAATTACTAGGAATACTCAGAATCTCAAAAATGTTTTATCTATTTAATCTTTTTCCTTACCCCTAAATGCCACTGGCTTTTTGTATAAGTGCAGTTACTAGAAATTACTCCAGCAGAAAGATTTTTGGCAACCACAGTAAAAACTGATCAATAGCACATCAGGCTCATGGTGATATCTACTTTAATGGAAGGAGTGAACATATTTGTTAGAAATGTTTCCCTCCAGAAATCTTGGCAATTACAAAAAGGATGTAAACCTCATATGTCAGTTGAGTGGCAATGAGAGAAGTCGATGAGATGCAAGGGAAATTGATTTAGGTCTCACAACCAAAGTACTAAAGGTTTCCAGAATGATATTTTGTTAAATTTCATCTATAATCTATGCATTCTGTGTCATCCTCTCTTTCTGTATTTTTATAAAAAATTCTTTGCCTCAGTAACTAGGGACATTGAAAGGAGATCTCCTTCCACAATTGAAGGGGATTTGGAAAACAATGGCAGTACTTCTGGAGCTGTTCCAGAGATAAAGATGAACCAAGAAGAGTGAAAGGAAGTTCTCCAGGAGGTGAGAGCGCTCCTGGGTAGACGGAGTTCTTTAAATCCAGCATCTTCTATCTCTGTAGAAAGAGATAACCCTTACTTTTTTTTTCCCCCTTAAGATTTCTGGTGCTGAAATACCAGAACATATATCAGTTGAAAAATTTGACATGCAATTTTAACTATTTTAGGCTAGGACCCTAAAATAAATTTGTTTTGAAAATATGGGAAGTCCTCTTTGATGTATTGGAGACACATGTGTTTTGGTGAAATTTCTGCATCTTCATTTTTATCAACACAAAAGATAATTACTAAAAGAGACATAAATTGAAAATATATAAATATATGAATTTGAATGATTGATGATAATCAGAGAGTAGAAATTTAAAACATATTTACTTACAGAAATTATATTTTCCATACATTTTTGATAATCTCTATGTTCTTAGTGTTCTGTGGACATTATTCAATGTTGCAATTGGAGAAGTTATTTTCAAGTGTGAAAAACAGTGTGTTCTTTAACACAAGGCACTTTGCTATAACAGATTAAAATGCATAATTTACTAGAAATAGAAGAATAGTTTTATAAAATTATTTGTAAGGACTATTTTCAAATCAACAACCAATACATTACACTCTGCTGGTAATTCCATTAAAATAAGAATGAATAAATACACTTTCCATTGCTGTTATTTTAAAATCCTGACAATTTCAATATTTTAAAAAGATACAAATTGTTAATTAAAGAATATTTGCTGGTAACCTACTCTATATCACAATTTATTCAAGGAACTATAAAGAATGAACACTTTTTTAATGTACTAATTTTGGAAAAATTTTGGTATGTTCAAGAAAAGAAAAGAAAGCATAACTGCAAGATTACAGAAAGGAGCATACAGGGTTCAGGATGACCTTTTGAAGAAGGATGGAATCTATGCAGGGTCTCATGGGTGAGAGTAAATCTCATTTTTTACATAAATGTAAAGAAAAAAATCAGTAAAATATTTTAGAAGTTTTCCTTTTCATAAAAGGCAAAATATTTGAGTATTCGTTGCAATTCCCATGAGGATTCAGACAATAGAAGAAGAAAGTGAAAATATATCACAATCTCTAGTTCTGTATATCTATTAAATGATTAGGAGAAAAAAAAATGATAATTCTGATCAAAATATCAACTGTACCCAACCTATTATGATATGGAAAAATACAAAATGGCAGCATTTTGAATAAAATGTACAAAAGGTATTAAAAATGGCATTGGCTGCATCATTCACCCCGAGTAACATGAGCTTGAGCATCACAAAAGAAATCAAAGACAAAGGGGTGGGAACTTCATCAGGAACATGAGTGACTGGAACAAGTGAATTAGGCCCTTTGTTAAAACCAGAGCATTTTAGTCAGCTTTTTGAGCTGCTGCAACTAAAAGACTTCATCAGAACAACTGGAGAGAAGGAAAGGTTTGTTTAGTGGCTCAGGGCTTCAGAAGTCCCAATCCATAAGCAGCAGACTCCATTCCTTAGAGTTCCAGGTGAGCCAGGACACCATGCGGAACAGTGGAGCAGAGGGAAGCAGCTCACAGGATGATCAGGAAGCAGAGAGAGTCTCCACTCAAGGGATACAAATATAGACACCAAAGCCACACCTCCAGTGCCCCACCTGCTCCAGCCACACCCCACCTGCCTTCAGCAACTATTTATGTATTCCCCTCAGGGATTGCTTCTCTGATTAGTTTAAGACTCTCACAACCTAACATTTCCCCCCCTGAACCCTCTGGCATTGTTGCACACGTGGGCTCTTGGGGGATACCTCATATCCAAACCATAACACAGAGGGTGTTTAGTAATTTTCTTCATATGGCTGCATACATTGGAGCAGACAGTAAGTTTTGAAACAATAGGGGATTTTTGATTTATTTAGTTTTTCAGTTGATGAAATAATACACGTATTTGTGTCATATAAGAAAAATACTCTCCCAGTTCACCTGCAAAGTTTGTGGTTGAGATTGTGGATTATCTAAATTGTTTGATTAGTTTCACATAGAAGAAGATGTATAATTTTACAAATTTTAACTTGTAAAGCAGACTTTATAGCCTGATGGAGTATGCCAAAAATGGAATTGCCTGCCATACATGAGGCAAGGGCTCAATTCACAGAACAACAACAACAATGTACAGTTAAAGATTGGATGATGAAAGAAAATCATCTGATTTCAACTTTATTACCCATAGTTTCCAGTTCATTTTTCTCAATTATTATGCAGTATAAATGAAGAATTGCTAGTGGAAGCCATTAAATGAATTGCAAAATGATATTAAAGATTAAGAGCAGACTTTCATTTCAGCTCAGAAACAGAAAACTGCAAAGATGTCTCTCCAACCCTTAGGAGAAAAAAAAAAAAAAAAGCTACATTAGGAATTACACATTCATCATGACCAAACAAGATAATTGAGATCAAACAGTAAATAGGCTTGCAAAATATGGAGCTACCCCTGAAACCGGCAAGACACACAAACATTGAACTGGTGTTTAGTTTAGAACAAAGCACCAAAGCTCATGTAAGACCAAAATATTACTACAGAAATTATACCAGAAGTTTTGACTCCTTGCTGAAGGCAGACTGTGGATAGTCCTGAGTGTGAAACTCTGGAGGCAAACAGGCCCAAGGAAACCTATTCTGATGCTGCATTTTCCTCCAGGAGCCACCATCAGGCTCGCACAGGGAAATCCTGAGGAACCTGGAGCCATCCCTCCCCTCCTCTGAGTACAGTAGCAAGGTGAGGATGAGGAGGTCAACTGACGGACAATACTGGCCCATCTCTGGGGCACTCTTTAAGAAAGACAATGCATGGTTTTTCATTTGTCTGTTTGTAGTGCTGGGGATCAAGCACTCTACAATTGAGCTACATACCCAGAAAGAGGCAGTACATTTAAATAAAGAGAGCTGTAAAATATGTAGCCTTTTTACAATTAAATTAGACACCAGTATATGAAAGATCTAGAAAATTTGTAAATAATTATAATTTGTAAATGCATTATAAAGTAATATTGTTTGAAGAAGAATGGGCATGATAAAATTAAAAAAAATTGAACTAAATAAAAGAAAATAAAAATACATCAAAACGTGCAATGCAGCTAAAATAATGTTAAAGAGATTATTGTTTTCAAAAAAATGTAAATTTTAAGTGGAAATAAAGACCTAAAATGAATAACCTACACGTCCACTTTAAGAAACAGGAATTAATGCACATTAAATTTAAAGCAAGCTGTCGAAGCCAATTAATAAAAATTATTAAAAAATTAGCAATTGAAACTCAAAGCAGAACAATTATAAAGAGAATGAAGAAACGAAAGGTTTGAATTTCAAAGAATAGGTAAAATTGATTCAAAAGATTACAGAAAACATGTATCTAACAGCATAAAACAAAATTTTTATTACCTGAACATAAAATCAACTACCTAAATGTGAAATATAATATTGTAACATTTTTACAAAAAAAATATAAACTATCTACGTTATCTTAGTTTTAATAATGTATTTTATTTTATTTATTTATTTTTTTAAAGAAAGAGTGAGAGAGAGTGAGAAAGAGAGAATTTTAATATTTATTTTTCAGTTTTTGGCGGACACAACATCTTTGTCTGTATGTGGTGCTGAGGATCGAACCCGGGCCGCACACATGCCAGGCGAGCGCGCTAGCACTTGAGCCACATCCCCAGCCCTAGTAATGTATTTTAAATTGGACACAAAAAGCCTTGACTATGAATGACAGTGTGGTCTTTATTGAAATAAAATACTTTTCTGTGTGAAACTTACTGTTAGAAGAAGGAAAAAACAAGTCACAAGCTTGGTGAAAAATGTTTGCAAGTCATGCCTATGAAAATAAATTCCTGTCTAGAATATATAAAGAGCCATTGAAGCTTAGTGATTACGAATTTAATTCAAAAATGGATAAAAGAGCTAAATAATGTCTTCATTAAAGGATTTTGCAAGGAAATACACCTTAAAGAGAGACTTTATATTCTATGTTCTTCAGGAAATCCCCATTACAATAGATAGTACTGCATACTCACTGGAGTAAATGATATCTGATGAAAACCACAATACAAATACTTGTAAGGATGTGAAGCAACAGGAACTGTCTCTCAGTCATATGGGTGTATTTAAAATGAGTTTTGATAGGTGATACACACACACAAAAAAAAAAAAAAAACACCCAGAAAATCCTATGAATCATATGATTTTGTTCTGAGTATTGTACTGAACTCCATTCATTTGCTTTTATGTACTAAACTTTTTTTCTTTTTTCAAAATATCATATGATTTTTTTCATATACTTTCATATACTTACCTGCCAAGGGGACAGAGTGATTTTCAGGATGATGGAACTGCTGTGTAGAGTGCTGGGGCTGCACAAACGTGACTCCACATATTGATCAAAATGTGC
The DNA here is from genome assembly GCF_048772815.1 of Callospermophilus lateralis. Lineage (NCBI taxonomy): Eukaryota > Metazoa > Chordata > Mammalia > Rodentia > Sciuridae > Callospermophilus > Callospermophilus lateralis. The sequence continues at coordinate 9,849,771 of NC_135321.1, forward strand.
AGAACTGCCCCATTTTGAAGTATGCAAATTAAAAAATCATGAAACAAACCACTAAAAACAAACTTTGAAAAACTAACATGGACTGGAAACTTAAGGGATCCCAGAGTAGAATGAAGACTGTGAAAAATGGACCAGACATTAGCACATTTTTATTTGTAACCTAACAGCATGGAATGGGTGTAGGAGGAAAAGGAGCTAATGTAAGTCACTTTGGAAAATGACGATTGAAAATTATAAGGAACAAGATAACAGGAAATATGCATAAATCCTTCAGAAAATCTAGTCTTCTTGAGAGCAAAGATTAAGAATCCTGTAGCTGCTTTTCAAGCATACCTGGGTGGAACAAATACATACATGGGTGGTGAATGGTGGGATCCAAATATTTTACTGTCAGGGAGGAAAGTAACAGATACACAACAAAAATCAACTTATAATGAACTATATACTTTAAATTATGGTTCTATAGCTATGCATCTATGTACACAAACAGTGGGGTAAATTTAGAAAAAAAAATACGCATATACTTATTGATGGGTTAGTATACATACATACTGTGTAGTTTTTCAGTTGAGATCACATAGAATAAATAAATCCAGTAACAAATAGCATTTCAATACTCAGATGTTGACTTCTGAACATAAATTTTCAATAAAAAGAATAAAAGCTATTTGGAGCAATGGTTGATTCCAGAGCTAGGGCAAGGAAAATAAAAAGATGAACATAGAGCACATTGTAAGAGGAGGAATGAAGGGAGTATTCAAGAATAATAAGACAGGGACAAAAGTGACACATATCTGTATTTGTATTTGTTCAACTTGAAAAGCAGCTATGGAATTCTTGATCTTTGCACCGAAGAAAACTAGATTTTGCAAACAAAGTATTTATGCATATTTCATTTTATCTTGTACCTTACAATTTACAAACACCATTTTCCAAAGTGAATTACATTTGCTCAAAGTGACACAGAATTCAACTCAAAATAGTCCCCCAAAGTTATATCAGGACTATTTTTATCAACAAAACAAACAAAAGTATAAAATAAATATATTTCATTTTAAGTATAATTTAATAAATTTAAAGTATGTGTTACCGTTATCAATAAAAATCAATGATCAAATGAATTAATAAATATGGAGAAGACATAAATTTTATAAAGAATCCCAGATCTCATGCATAGATACTCTCATTTCAATTGATTCACCCACTAAGGTAATGGATTTAATTATGGAATGCAGCAGTCTGACTGGGCACAAAAATAACTGGGAGGTCATGAGCCACTTGTAGGTTCAAAACAGGAAATACTTTTATTGCCTGAACCCAAGGGGAACTCAACCAGAACTCTACCGAAACTCCTCGAGAACCAATGGGAACTCCACGAGAACTCAACGGGAACTCAAAAGTAGCGGACACCCGAGGTAGCAGAAGCCGCCTTATTGCCGGACAGCAGAGGTTTATATACACAACTGAATACACAGCTTGTTTCAATTTAGCATCATCCAGTTACAGCAATCAGTCATTATCTTAATAATTATACACAGCTTAACTTAATTATCATCATCTAATGGCTTGCTGGCATTACTTCTCAACCACTCCTTCTGGCAAAATTCCAGGTGCCATCTTCACTTGGTTGTGGCTCTCAACAATGGAACACAGAAAGTGAAAAGTTGAACCTCAATAAGGAAATGTGTATCCCACTCTCAGAACCAAGTATCTGGCGTTAAATTCACACAGATGGGCTGTGGCTTCCTGTGTCCTGAAATTACATGAGGACAAAGGACAGTTATTCTGTGGTACTTATTCCAAACACACAAAACCCTCTGTGCATGAGATAGAATCTGTAAGGGAACCCAAGAAGAAATTAAGGGACATTGTAGGAAATGCTTTTAGTAGTTCTCAAAACTGTCAAAATTATCAAAACCAGGAAAATTGTGAGGCACCAGAATAAGCACAGTAAACATGATTAATATATGCACATAGTTTACAGGACTGGATCTTGGAATAAGAAGGACACATTTATATTAAGACTGGTAAAATCCGAAATAGGTCTAGAGTTAACAATGTTGATTTTTGTTTTCTTAATATTTAATAATGTATCATAGCAATGTAAGTGATCTTATTAGGGAAAAATTTTGTGAGGGATGCTCTCAAATTCTTCATCCCACTTATCCAATATTTTCCATAAAACTAAAATAATACAATTATTTACATAAGAATTAAGATTTAATGTATCAGTACAATAGAAATGTGCTAGATTCTCACTTATAAATTAATTAGAAGTTAAAAAATTGACATAATACTTTTTTTCAGTTGTGAATTTAAACACATTATTTCCAAAAATTGAACATATTTACATTATTATATGTAACATTGGTATCAGACATACTTTGGTAAAAAATGTCATAATGTTTTTATTCAATTACTTATTGAAATTGTTGCCCATTTATTATAAGGCTAATGTAAGCTCACTGACAATGATACTGAATTGTTTTATTTCTTAATGACAGGTGACAGGGTGGGATGCAAGAATATAGGTATTCTGGGAGAATATTTGACTCCTTCTGCTCTAGTCGATAAGTAATTGGGTTTTGGTAATTGAGCTGGCAATGAATGTAGAGAGCTTAGCAATGCAGATCACAAAGCTGAAGAACTGGAGGCAGATAAACAGGTTTGAGATGGTAAAACTCTGTAGAAATACTTTTGAGCAATTTAGAGAAGAATTTTTTTTTAAACCTCAGAAAATGGCACAAAGATACAGATACTTCTCAATCCTGGCTTTTAAGTGAGAGATACTATTATGAGTGAATTTTCTTAGAGGCAAGATGACATTGACCTGAGGAATCTCAGTTTTCCTCTTCTTTTTTTAATCCCTGCCATTTTAAGATTCTAGAATAATACCCAAAGATTTTATTTACAGAGTTCTCACCCAAAGCAATGAGTAATAGGCTATGGAAACCAACCAGCAAAGTCAAAATGGAAATTGACATAGAAACTACCTCTCCATGATCATTTTCTTTACAAAGCCTTAGCCAAGCACTACTGCACCACAAATCAGCAATAAAAATGTTCAAGATTGATGGTATTAATTATGAAAGCAGTACAAAGGTCCCTGGAGCAATGAAGAATGCTGCAGTGTTTTTCAAGTAAAGCAAAAGGGTATCTTCAAATCATATTTTGTTTAATTCATCAGTTAAGAAGTTTTCCCAGACCAATACCTTCAGACATAAGAAAACCACAAAGTAACACCATTATAAATTTTTAAATACTTTGTAAATATTTTTAAAAAAAACTGTGATATACCCTCAATATTTTATTACATAAAACATATTCACGAGACAATACCAAAATTTTTAATACTAAACTGACAGTAGTATTTAGTATTTAGCTCAATTTGTGACCATGTTAGTTAGTGTTCTCCAAAGTATGGTAAATGAACAAGCATATCAATATGAAGATACAAAACTATGAATCACAGCAGAGAAATAAGATGTTAAATATGTGTGCAAGTATGTGTGTACATACAATCTATAAGAGGAAGCTAAGGATTTGTGTAGTATAGTATATAAATTTAACCAAGTACCATCATTTGGTACTGATATGTCATATAAGGTGTCTAGAGGTATAACAGAAATTCAATGTGCAGAAAGTGTGTGAGTACACCCTTTCATGAGCTATATTAAGTGTCTTGATATTTATTTTAGTGAATAATCTTTAATTAAGGAGAATATCACCTGATTTTAATTAAGATGACCATGAGGAAATAGATGGGTGATGTAAACTATAAGTCTTACTAAAACACTGTGGAATTGAAAAAGTATTAGAGGTATAAATGAGACAGTAACTGTCAGAGCTGATGTGGATTTTACTTGTACTATGAGTGCTTTCTCCAAGAAGACAATGATTAAGAACATATCTGACCAGAAATCAGAACAGAAAACTTCCAAGTTATCAAGGAGATTATGATGATTGTATAATTAAAATTAACAAGATATTTAATGATGTTGTTTATTTGTTCTACATGTGTCCTTTAAAACTGTATACATTGTACATTTTATACATTGCTCAATACAGGGCAACTTGTTACATATTTTGCAAAATGTATTTAAAGTGCATAAACTTTCAGTTATAGGCTATTAAAACTTGGGGAGTACTACTTGGTAGTAAAAGACAAAGAAAACTAGAAATATCATAAAAGCATAAAAACCTCTTGCCCTTTTCTATAATAATGTTGATGTGAGGACTTATCTACCAACTTACTTTTTGCAGTCAAAAACAGTTCAGTGGCTTTAAACAACAACCTTTTATTTTAAATATTTCATGGACCTGGAATGGGCACTATTTCTTTGGTGGATAATGTTGTTATCTATGTTGGTATCTATTGCATTAGTTAAGCAAGTCACTGAGACCAACCAAGACTCAAGGAAAGAAGTAGTACCAAGTATTGGTGGTGATCCTCAGTTGGTTACTACCAAATTTAAGACAACTGAAGGACTTGGCAAAATGTGTATGTGTATGAAATTTCTCAGACTACTATGTTTAAAACTGGCAGTTTTTATACAAAAACCATGTAAATATAAGTACACTTACAGACAACATATCATTCTTAAAATGGTAAATTATGTGTTTCAAACTATTATTTATGACAGAAAAAATATTCTTATTATATTATTAAGATGATTATACTCAATTTTGCAAAGTAAAAACCAATATATATACAGAACAATGTGCATACATATGAAAAAGTATATCTCTCTGAACAAACATTTATCTCTGAAGGAATGATACTAAATTTTTCTTTAAAAAATCTGTTCACCATCTTTTCTTCATTTCTAAGTTGCATAAATATGGTAAATATCTCTATATATAAACATTAATATTTTCATTACCTAAATTTTTCAAATTTTTATTAACTATGAATTATGGTTTAACTATTATATACATCATTGATTAAATGGGTATCAATATATTAAGGTATAAATATTAATAAACATATTAATAAACAATAAATTTTATAAAAATTCATTGTTTCTGTATTTTTAAAATTTATTTCAAATTTCCAATATATTGTAATTTTACCCTTCAATTTACTTTATTCATTTTCAAAAAAAAATATGTATTTTACATAAACAGAAAACTATTGTTCTAAAAATTAAAAATTACTTTTTATATTATTTAAAATTTCATCAATAATCAAAGTTTCTTTATTTTCTCAAAATTATATTGAGATAATAATATGCTTGGTTATTCTAGCAATACCTATAACAATTGCATACATGACTTTTACTTTTAAGTAAGAGTTTGTCATTTTATATTTCTCAAAAATACGATCTGATTTTATTGCCTTTGTATCATTCATGATAAATAATTCATATGTAGCATCTTCTCATTATATTTATCCTCTCCGTTTTGAACAAATGTATGCAAAATTGTCACTGTAGGCTTTCTATCTTTTGTGTTTATCTTACAATTTTGCTTTACTTAAACTAGAATTTCTGTTGATCAGTTTTCTGTGCATGAATTCTATTGTTGTACTGTGCCTAAACATTTATTGAACATAAGTATTATGTTTCTAACTTTTTATCTAAATTTTTATTTGACTAATTTTATACTTTTTTGGTATTTTCAGATATTTTCTTTAACTATATCAGTCATATTTGTTTTAAATAATTGTGCAATAATTAATGTTAGTCACTTTGAATTTGCATTTATTGTCTATGATTTTCTGTTGCTTTTCAGTAATTTGTCCTCTTTTTTGTTTATAATGTTTCATCAGGTGTTTGATCCTGTGTTTGAACATCTGCCAAGGATAAGGCAAATACTATATTCATTCAAATAGAGGTAAGATTTATTTTGTTGGAAAGATGGTGGGCAGATATATCATCTTTGTCCTAATACCTTTGCAGCTTTCTTTATATTATCAATGAGTCAGAATTCTGACCAAATTTGAGTGTGGGTTCAATGGCTTCATCTGTATAGCATAAGTATTCAAATCATGCTGTAAGAAGGGAAAAGAGAATGGGAACAATTGTTGAGGTCCCTTGGGGCAAGAGTCTGCACAGTTGTCTTGTCCATCCAAATAAACCTTACATAGGATCTATATGTGTACTTTACATATATACATCATCAAGATTTCTACACAATTAACTATCCTCTAGATTTCTAAATTATTAACTATCCAGTTATGCTATGTGCACATTATGGAATTCTAAAGAGTATTGTTTAGGTTAGACTGTCCATAATTATATATAAGTTATGGTTTTCTGATTCCAGTTGAGCCTCTGACCCTCACTAAGATTTCTCTCTCAGCAATCTGTAATGTAAGACATTCTGGAAAATTGCAAGAAGTTTCAAATTTTTCATACTTCTTAAGAGCCACTAGTAGAAGAAAGTGACTTTGTATAGGAATAAAATCAGGCAAAGTATTAGAGTAAAGGAAAAAAAAGGGAGGATACTTTCTTATTCTATTCCAGATAAACTGTGAAGTAATCCATGTAGATAATTTTAACAACATTTAATGCCAATTTAAAGATGTGTATATATCTTATTTTTCACATAAAACTTTATTTTCTCATTTATTTTAATTACAAATTATTTCCACCCTCAGTTTATATTTGAATTTATTAAATGATTACTGTGAACATTGTTCTAGAGCTACACCATCATTTGCTGCTCAAGTGTTTTTAACAGGAGATTTTCTTATTTTCAAAAGGGAACAAGAACACTTTAAATTAAGTTTTTGAAAGTGTTCTCCCATATTCACTTGTCATGTTTATGACTGTTTGGATCAGTGTTTATTACCTTTTTCTTTGTAGGTTTAATGAGGTTTTAAAATTATAACTATTTTAAATTTCTCTGTTTATTGATATCCTATAACTTTCCTCACTTTGGTTAGTGATACTTTCTTTCTCTACATCTTCCTGTTACCTACTTTCTGATTGTTATGTATCTCTGAAACAAGTCCTTCTTACTGAGATCTCTTACTAATGGAGAATTTGGGGATGAACTGGAAAAGTGACTTAGAACCAGGCAGCCTGAACTTTAATCCACGTCTGTTCTTTGCACTGTCACTGAGCCCTGTGGTTATTGCTCTCCAAAGGATGTGCAGCAGACCTCTGCAGATAACAGTGAAACTGCACATAGCTCAGGTTATGAGTTTGTGGTTCTGTATCACCTTCTCTGTAGCTGTTGAAAATTAGTGGTTGCAAGGTTGATTGCTAGATCATTGTTCTTAATTTTGCTACCATTGTCTTAATTTGAGTTCTCCCAAAGCAAACACTTGCACAACTGTGGGTGTAATTAGTTTACAGGAGGAAATGGTGAAGCATCACTACAGGGTGACATCTGGTCAGATTTCTGCTTATTGTGCTTTTGGTCCCTTATCCAATATTTTTCACCTTGAGGAGCTATACCTCGTCACTCTGATATCACACATCAGAACTTGTGATTTTAGTCAAGGTAGCACTAGCCTGGCCCATAATAATGCACAGTAATTCTAGGAGACCATTTACAAAGGGCTGAAATTTTTCATAGACCTAATAGAAGTCATTGAGAATAAAATTTATTTTACATTTTAGTTTTTAAACAAAACATAAAGTAATTATACCATTTTAAATGATTTGGGTATTAATAAAAGAATACAGAATATATCAGAATACAGAATATCAGAATACAGAAGCCTAGTAATTCATGATTAGTAGGAAATCCTCTATTTTCCCCTGACATTTAAAAAGAAAGTGCATTTCCCCTTTCAGGATGGTTTCCAATGCCTTTTAAATGAAATACGTTGAAACAGTTAAGAAATATAATTGCTGATAAAAGGTGTTTCTAAAAAGGTTTCTTTATTTGTTAGTCTATTTAACCCAATCAAACTGATATTTCAGATCAAAGATTATGTTGGAGTTAATATTTTCTAAATGCATCCACTGGCTATAGTCACTATAATGAGTTTTACATATGAAAACATGCAATAGTCCTCAATCACAAAACAACTTCTGGTTAGTGACATACATCATCTTTTCAGGAAAGCCTAACACAGAAATGTGTTCTCCAACAGTATTTTTGGATGTTCATGGCATGGAATTCTTAACACAGTGGTATAACAAGCAAAGCGAAGCAGCCTCACATGCTCCATGTTGCCTTGAAAATTATTGAGTCTTGCAGGACATCCTCTTATGAGACATTATCTGTTAAGGTCGCTAAACAAGTCAGATTGGCACCTGTTATTTTGACAGAGAAATGTTAGAGTCTGTAAACAAGTCTGCATGGTGCCTGGCAAAATGCCAGAGGGAGTGGTTTGTAAAGTAACAAAAGCGAGCCATTAAGTGTGGAGATTCCTTATTGGTTGACTGCTGTATCTATTTTATGCTAATTAGATAAGCTGTGTAAAATGTATAAATATCGCTCAGATCCTACAATAAACTGGCTTCCACTCCTCCTGTATCAATGTACACAAGTCATTCGTCACCCCACGGATATTTTGCTGCAGTCAGACTGCGGCAATTATCCATTCATGTAATTCTGGCAATTGATTTAGTTGCTAAAGATTAGAAACTTCCTCTATTCCTCATACTTCTAATAATTTATTTATTATTTTTTTTCAGTTGCACAAAACATATACATACATGATCATTTTAGTTAGCTTTTTCACTACTGTGAAAAAGACCCGATAAGAACAATTAGAGGAGGAAAAAAATTATTTTCAAATTTATGGTTTCACAGGTCTCACTCCATAAAAAGTGAATTCTGTTGATCTGGGTCCATAATGAGGTGGAACATCACAATGGAAGTCAGTAGCTGAGGAAAGCAACTCAGGACAGGGCCACCACAAAGCAGAGTGCGACTAAGCTCAGCTCATAAAATACACACCCCAAAGACAAGCCCCCAGTGACCTTCCTGCTCCAGTCACACTCAACCTTCCTGCAGTTACCACCCAGCAAATCCCTATCCAAGGATTAATTCACTCATTAGGTTGAAACTCTTACATCTCAATCATTCCACCTCTAAACTTCCTTGAATTTTCTCACACCTGAGTTTTGTGGGACACCTGATTTCCACACCATAATATTCTGCCTCTAACTCCCAGAGCTCATGTCCCTCTCACCATGCAAAATACATGTAATCTATTTTCAAGAGTGCCACAATCTTATTTTAGTGTCAACGTTTCCATATAAAGAAATAGGGACATAGAAAGAATGGATAGGACCAAAGAAAGACTACCAGGTGGTGAACATGTCCACATGCTTCTTCTTAGAACATGGCATCAATCATGGCCTTGCTGATGGCAGACACATGGCCTCTCTCTTGGCTTGTTTCTGCCCAGTTCCTGAAGCTTTACTTGGCAGATATCCATCTTACTGGCATTTCTTAATCTTTGGATTCTTCACTGCAGTCTCAGGTACCATCACAGGTTTCCATACATTGCCCTTTCAGGAGTTTCTTGAAGGGATCCCAAATCTGCTTCATATGCTTGGCATCCTAGGCCTCCATTTGGAATCTCTGGGGAAGCTTACATGACCCCCTTACGTCAGCATCCTGTCAACATGCAGAATCAGTAAGTACCACATGATTAACACCAAGGTTTGCCACCATCTCAAGCAGTAGCCAGGCCTCCAGGGACCATGGATGCAGCAAACTATGAGTAACTGAGCATGTAAAGCAAATTCTAGATCCCACCCCCACCCTGTGTAAAGCAGGGTGCTCTTCTGAAAGGTATTTTCACTTTTACAATCTTGAGGCTTAGATTGGTATGGTCTTGCCAATGCCTGAGATGCCCTTAAGTCATCTTTCCTATATTTTCTGGGTAAAGTATTTAGCATTTCTTAAGTGACTGTAATATTTTCAACAACCACATCTTCCTTATCCCAGGTTTTACTCAGTTTTCTGACCTAACTGCAAATTTTTAAAATCCTTTGCTTTGCTTTCTGCTCCTTATTATCATATTAAATTAATCTAGAAGCCGCCAACAACGCCCATACCATCTGCTGAATTCTGTGATGCCCAGAAATTTCTTTTGCCAGATTAAGTAGCACAAAATCTTTAAATTCAGCTTCATAAAATGTCTCAGGATAGGAGAAAAATGTAGACAACTGCTTACATGAATATAACATGAATGGCCTAGAGTTCAATTTTCAAAAGAGTTGTTCTGTTATTAAACTTCATGAACTCAGTCTTTATTCTTCACAGTTCTATCAACATTCTGGTCTTTGGATCTCCCACCAGTATTGTGCATTAACCTCTTCTTACAACAATTTAAATCATTTCCAACTTGCATCTCTAAACTTTTCAAAATTCCTCCCACAATTTCCCCAAATCTCTAAGATTTTCTGTACCATGTAGTCAAGTTAGTCACAACAATGACCCCACTTTTCAGTACGAATTCCTGTCTTTTATGTTACCATAATCAAAAGACCCAACAAGAACAATTAGAAGAAGAGAAGTTTATTTGAGTGCTCACAGTTTCATAGGTCTCAGTCCATAGCCAGCCAACTCCATTGCTCTGGGCCAAAGGTAAGGTGGAAAATCATGGCAGAAGAGTGTGGTAGAGGAAAGCAGTTCAGGATATGGCCACCAGGAAACATAAGAGACTGAGCAAAGCTCACAAAATATGTATTTCAAAGACATGCCTCCAGTGACCTACCTCCCCAGTCATACTCAACCTGCCTTCAGTTACCACCCAGTTGATCCCTATCAAAGAATTTTTGCACTAATTTGATTAAAACTCTCATGTCTCAATCATTTCACATCTAAACTTTCTTACATTTTCTCACACATGAGCTTTTGGTGGAAAATTCATGTCTACACTACAACAATGACAAGACATATATGTTCCTCCAGCAAATTTTATAAAAGGAGCTTTTGCAGTAATGACTAATATTGGATTAGTATATTTTCCAAGTCTAGATCTTGTATGTATGTTTATTTGATTTCTTTAAAAATATAGGAATTAGCAACTGTTTGGTTCGGATATGAGGTGTTCCCCACAACCTCATGTGTGGGGTGACTCAAGAAAGTTCAGAGGTGAAATGATTAGATTCTAACTGTTATATCCTAATCAATGGGTTAATCCACTGATATGGATTAACTGGATGGCAACTATATGCAATGGCATGTGGCTGTAGAAAGTAGGTCACTGGGGACTTGTCTTTGAGGTTTATATGCTGTTCCTTGGGATTAGAGCGCTCTCTCTCTCTTTCTCTCTCTCTCTTTCTCTCTCCTTTCTGACTGTTGTGTCTAGAACTGTGGTCTACCACGCCATTCCACAATGATGTTCTGCCTTCCTTGGGCCCAGAGTTATAGACTCTGATGACCATGGACTGAAGCTCTGAAACCAGTAGCCAAAATAAACTTTTCCTCCTCTATTTTTTTCTTGTTGGATCTTCTGGTCACATCAACTCAAAACTGACTAAAATAGGGGTTAATATATTATATCCAGTATTTTGATGAGGGAACTGAAGCATGAAGACATTACACAAATTATTGGTGTCAAAGTTCCAATTTCAAATAGGTCATGTAGCCCTAGAATGCATTGGGCCCTGCCCCCGAAGATGTTAAAATAAATATTTTAAAATCAAGTTCTATATTTATCAGTCATGGCAAGCATTCTTAGTTTGAGGACCAGTTGGAGATGGTCTCTTCTGCTTCTTTACTTTTTGGTTAATAATTTGAAAATGATTTTGAAAGATTTAAAAATAAAACTATTATTGAACTCATCATAAAGTTTCATCAAGATTATAATATTTATGTTTAAATTGATTTTTTTAAGGATAAAAGACTGCAAACTTGAGAACAAGAAGTTACTAGTAATGTGAACATTTGTCCACCTTCAGTATATCTGACATATTTTGAGTATATGCTTAATGAGATTATTTCACAAACCTGACCCTGTAAACTAGGAATTATATATTTAAGAATGCAGAGATAAAGTTTTGGTTTACCTTTAGAATATCAAAACATTTTATATTAGTTGGTGGTATAATCCAGGGCTATCCACTGTGATGTTCTCTAGCAGGACTAGTGTCTCATATCTGTGCTATATAATATGGTAGCCAGTAGGCATGCAGTGCTCTCAAGTGCTTGAAGTATTACTAGTGTAATAAAGGGTCTGGATTTTTCAAATTTCATATGTTGTTCTTAAAACTAAAAATGTGCTTTACTGATATTTAATTGATCATGGAACCCACTCACCAAAAATGATCAGTATATAAAGATATATTTCCATGAATCTAAAATTAGTGACAAATGTTTAGAAATCACAAGGGTATCTAAGTAATTTTAAATAAGAATGTTGAAGTTCAATTTATATGTATTAGCAACAATATTTTCATTCTATATTATTATATATGGGGGAAAATCAAACATTAATGTGTGTTATAATTCTATTTGAGAAATGGAAGGAAGGAAGAATAAAAGAAAAAAAATACAGAGCTGGGAAAGGGTGGAAAACAAGGAGGAAGAGTTGACTCCCAGGGTAATTTATACAGCCAGCATATTAGTTTTCTATTGCTCTGTAACAAATTACAAGAAATTTAGTAGCTTAAAATAACACCCATTTATTGTCTCACTTTGTTTTCTTGTGGGCTATTACCTGGGACTGCTCTCGGCTCCAAGAGGCATTTCATAGCATAGTTTATTCTTTCTATCCAGCAGGAAAGCCTCTCTGAATTCTCTCAGCCAGAAAAAAAGACAGTGTAGCTGAGGCTGCTGAGCCAGGAGTCCCTAAAGCCAAGATAAATGGCATCACTAATCGGCTAATGAGGACCTAACATTTGATAGAAACCCTTTTAGGGACTAAAATCATTAAAGATCTGCCACTATCACCCTTCAAAACAGAAGGTTGAGTAAAAATGGTCAAGGGTGCATACGCTTCTCTCTTTGTGTCCACCTTGTACCCTGTCCTCTATGTCCATCTCATCTAAGTTCACAACAAAAGGTCAGCAGCTGTGGGATTTAGATTCCTTATGCCAAAGTAGGACCAAGTAGGACCAAGGGCTATATGTACCCATCAAAGAAGACTGGGAACTTTTAAGAGATCATCATCATACCTGATCTAATGTAAAAAAAAAAAAAAAAAACCAAAACAAAACAAAAACTCCATGTATTTATTTTAATAAAGTAAAATTAATTAAGGTAATTAATTTTAAAATTGAGTCTATTTTCCCAGATATTTAACTTGTCTCAAACATAAACTACAAGTGACATCTATCTAGTTATTCTGTCCACCATATTTCATTCTGCTCTACTTGACTTCACAAGGATTGGCAGGATTGATAATGGAATTTCCAGCTTTCTTCCTTTTAATTTTTGGGTCATCAATTTTTGCCAGTATCATAAATTTCTCCCTGTCAATGGCAGGAAATCAGTAAATTCAATTCCTTATAAAATTTGTAATTTCAGCTCTTTTGTGTTTTTGCCCAGTGAAGAAAAAAAAAATAGTCAAACAAGTTGTAAAAGCACATTATCTACAGAATTATAGTAAAAGACTTCTCTTTTCATTTTCAAAGTCGTATAGAGAGAATGAGGACATAAATTTAGACTGAAGTTTCTCTACTGCCATTCATGTGTATTTGACCAAAACAATTCAAATAGCAAAGAAATAAAATTACCAGAAATGCTCATCTTTATTTTAATACAATGATAAGAATACTATGCATGCCATTTTCTGCTCACATTAATGTTTTCTATTCAAACACTGAAGCTTTAAATGCATAATGATTAAAAATTTTCTCTCGGCAAGATTTGTAAACACAATTTCGTAATCATTCCAACAATGGTGTAAGAGAGCCATTTGCTTCTTGGCAGTGACAATAGCATAGTGTTTTCCTAGCACACAGTACTTTCCGTAATGATTGTGCAGGAATGTAGAAAACAACTTTGCCTTGTTGTTATCTATAATCAGATTTGGCACATTTTACACCTATGTTGCTCTGCTATAATTATCTTTCTGTGTATACCAACTCTTAAACTTAAAGATGATTTTTTTCAGTGAAAGAGTGACAAATAAAACATGATTCTATATATGTTATCAAGCATCTAGAATAAAATTAAAATGTTTGAATACCCGCGGGTCTACTCTTTAGGCCCTGACTCACAAGTTTTGAATAGGTGATGAAAATTAAAAGTATTTTGTTCAAATTTTTAGACACTGTGAAATATTAAATTATTTTGTATAGTTATTTTGGGAAATTTAAGAAAGCCATCACTTTTTTTTTTTGCTTATTTATTTTGGAACTTTTTGTTATGAGATGATTTTCAGATTTATAGGAAAACTGCAAAATAAATAACTGTGCATACATTCTCCATGTAGTTTCTGTGGATATTTGACATTACATTTACTTTATCATTGTCTGCTTTTTAATCTAATCTATCATCCATCCTTATATAAATATATTTGCATACATGGTATTTATATACTTTCTATACTTCATATTTTCTGAAATTGTTGATAGTTGCTGATATAATGTCTGTTTTATTGTGTGTTTTTTTTAACTATTTAGGACATATTTTTCAAAAACAAATGAGTTCTCTCAGGTAACCACAGTCAACCACAGTGCTTATATAAAAGGCATTAATATTAATTGATACACAACATTATTCCATCTACAGAGTATATCATAATTCTGTCTGTTGCTCTTCTCCTGTATTCTGCAAAGCATGAAATTCTGATCCAGAAACTGACTCAGGATTACCAGGTGCATTTGTCTGCCAAGTCTCCTCTGTCATCTCTAATCTGGAATTGTTCACTGTTCACTCATCTTTCTTTGCATTTAATGACCTGGGCATTTTTAAGAATATAAGTCATTTTTTTTTCTTATAGGATATCCATGAGTTTAGGCTTGTCTTTTTCAATTTGTAAGTGTTTGGGACAGGGATATAATTGAAGTGATACAGTGACCTTCAGAACATATCAGAAGATACAAGCATCTTACTCATCATTCAACATATGTTGTCAATGTATCTGCTAGCTTTCCTCTTTATGACCTTATCACCCCTCCTCATTATTATAGAGTATACTTTTTGGACAAAATTTTGAGACCATGTAAACATCATGTTCTTCACTTCTCACCCTCTAATTTCAGTACCCATTGATCATTCTTGCCTGAAACAATAGGTGCTATGTTTTTTTTTTTTTTTTTGTAATTGTTTTTTTCATAGTTCCATTATTGTTCTATAATTTCTTGTTAGGATTCTTTTGTAAATAGTTTTCTTAACTCCCATGTATGTATCAATTATTTATGTATAAAGAACACTTGTTACTTATAATTTTAGTAAGTGTATTTCACCCACTATATTTGTCATCATTTTCTTTGGTATTCAGTTTGTCCCAGAAGAAATGCATTCAAGATAGATACTATGTCTTTATCACTGAGCTGCATCCCAAGTTCTTTATTTTTTATTATTATTTTTAAAACTTTGAGACAGGGTCTTGCTGAATTGCACTGGCTGGCTTTGAACTTGTGATCCTCCTGCCTCAGTATATCAAATAGCTGGGATTACAGATGTAATCCAGCTATTTGATCTATTTATATCAAATAGCTGGGATTACAGATGTAATCCAGCTATTTGATCTATGTCCTGCTTGGATTCTGTGTCCTTTGACACTCCCCCACTGTTCTTTGACAATTATCCCTTTTTCGACCAGGTGCCTTAGGCTACTTTCCTTGATGCCCAATCCATGCACAAAAATGCATACTCACAAATTAATATAAATACACTTGCTAATACGCACTTGTTTCGACGACTCTGTCTCTCATATATGTGTGTATGTGTATATCTCTGAATTCATCTTAATACGTCCCACTCCAGTCCCAACAACATGGAATTGATTCCTGCCTCATCTCTTTCAATATAAATGATTCTCTTTCCTGATGTTGAGAAGACAAGCATTTATTATCAACAATATATTTACTTACTTCCTCAAGCATAGAATACACAGAGTTACAAACCCTTATCATTCTGAGAAAATCCCATCAACTATAACAGGCTATTGTTTATCTTTCTTCTTTATCTTTAACCCAGAATGATAATGTCAAGAGTATGTTCAAAGATATTTGGGCTAGTTCTTCTCCACACTCCTCATCAGGTTTCTCATTTGTAATTCAGTTGGGTTACTATCTTTTCTATATTTATATTCCACTTATTATTTTCCATATATCATCATAACTTTTATTTTATTTTCCATATATCATCATAACTTTTAACTTTTATTTATTGGTTGATTACATGAAAAAAATCATGTTACTAAAAGTCTAATATATAGAAAAAGGTATGTTCATAAATGGGTCTCTTCAACTGCACTTTCTCCTTACTCCCAATTCCCATCCTATAGGTAAACAAATTCATTAGCTTATGGTTTAGCTTATGGTTTAGCTTGTAGTTCTGTTCCCAGGCTTGCTGGAGTGTCCAGGTGTGTCTCCACTCTCACACTGAAATTGAATTTCCATTGTAAAATCATTAAGTGAATGAACACTAAAGGATTAAATAGCCTAGGAGGGGTCAATGTCCTGATCATGGAGTAGTTCTGAAGCAGCAAGAACAGCCTTGCCAGAAGCTGACCTCTTGGTTTTGGACTTTGCATCCTCAGAATCATGATTCAATAAATTTCTATTAGTTATAAATTAACCTTCTCATGGTTTTCTGTTAAAACAGCACAACAAAGGCCTAAAACATTGCCCAAATAGGAGGATATATGCATATATTTTTATTTCCTTCCTTATCTTCACAAAAGCTAGCATACTACAGATACTCTTTTTTCATGTTTTATTCCTTTTACCCAATAACATATCTGGGAAACACTCCATTTATATTCATAGACATTCTCTTCATTTTATAGTGCAACATTCTCTACTATATAGATACATTCCAGTTTCTCCAGTGACTCTCTGATGTACGTGCATTTATGATGTTTTCAAGCTTCAGTCATGAACATATGAGAAGTACTATCACTTGACTTTGTTTTATGCCATTTTATGTGTTAACTATCTTGTTGTACTCACATAAAGTGATTATAAGATTTTCAGAAATTCTGATTAAACTACAAAACATTAAGGGAATTTCCATCCTTTCACGAGATTTAACTTGGAAAATTGAACTATGTATAAGATCTGAGTTCTGTCCCAGTTATTAGTGTGATGTTATTTATTTTAATTTCCTGACATTCTGCCAGAACAATATATGACCATACAGACTGGTAGAAACTTTCATTCACCTTCATCTTTAAATCATTGCCATTTACCAATTTTAGGGATGAATGTACTTGAATGTGTACAAACTTCCTAGAGAATTGCAATGTGCTATTTCAACTATGGTGAATGATTTATCTTTAGGTCTTAATAAAATTATATGGCTTCTGGGGCCAATGCATACCTAAAACACAGAATGTGTGATTAGTCAATCTTTATAATAAATCCCTAAATTGGTGTTCTACCAACTCCATTTTTTTGGTTTCTGTCTTTCTGTCTTGTCTGCTCACTTATAGACAAAAGGACTAGAAATCATGCTACCTGACTGATTCTAGAGATTTAATGCCATAACACCATGGTCTATCTCCAAACTTTGATCATCCAGGTATTCAAACCATGCAAACTCAATGTTATTGTTATTTTGAATACTAAACATATTTTGGTTAAGGATAATGTCAGTATCATCTTTAAATTTCAAACAGTATAATTTCACCCATTATGATGATCCTTGTGGTTTTTTATTATCAGATTGATTCTTTGCCCTGCTGTTCCACTTCCCTGAGAATTTCACAAAGATCTTGGGAGGACAGACCTTCTCAGTCTGTGTTTGCACATTCTTACATCTCTATTTTTTTCATACTAGCCCTGTGTACCTATAAGAATGTCTGGTTTCTCTGACATAGGGCTTTCCATGCACTCTTCCAAGAAATGGCAAAGCTCCCAAGCATAGCGAAGGGTTCCTAGTTCTTTACCTTTTTCACTTGGGATTTTATACCCTCTGATTCTGCGTACTTTTGCATATTTTGACAAATTTTAGATACAACATCACAAAATTCTGTAAATATAATCAGTTTTGTTTCCAAACTGTATGGTTATTTTTTAAACTCAGGTAGTATTTGTTTGAATTTAATTACCTGACTTTCAGAGCAGTTTTCTCATATTCTCCATTTGCATTTTAGTTTTCCTCTTGGAGAAACTTTTTTTTTTCTTGAAACTTTTTCCTTTAAAAATTCTTCTAGCCATGAACTTTTGCTAGTATATTCAAATTTTCATCGGAAAAGATTATTCAACATAGTATCTTAAATGAATATCAGCTTTGTGGCATATGAAATTTTTAGCTCACAGTACTATTCTCTTGGTGATAAGGAAATTAGATTCTTCAGTATTATGGTACCCATTCTTTTTAAAATTTGCTTATTTATTCTAATTAGGTATATATGACAGCAGAATGCATATTGATTCATTGTACATGATTGTAGCACAATTTCTCATTTCTCTGGTTGTACATGATGTAGCATTGCACCACAAGGCAATGATGTCCACCTCATTCCACCATCTTTCCTGCCCCCATGCCCCTTCCCATCCCATGGTGCCCATTCTTGTCTTTGAAGAATCATATCCTGGTGTCACCGTGATTCCTTTCAATTATGAGCTCTGTTTTGCTTCTGAATGTGTGTGTGTGTGTGTGTATTCTAGTTTAGCTATAATATGAATAAATATGGGTTTCATTTTTATCTCACTGCATGTATGCATGTGTGTGTGTGTGTGTGTGTGTGTGTGTGTGTGTGTGTAGTACTTGACAATTGAGGGAGTCCTCATTTCAATCAATTTACAGAAAGGTATGTCTTATAATTCTTCAGGCAATGGGAGAGTCCCTCAATGTATAGTCTTCTATAAAGAGTAAGCTGAAAGCTTCTAGCATCACCCTAGGGAAACATAACTAAATATTTTAAAGAAAAGTGTAAAAAGCATAAAAGAACAAGATAGAAATAAAGACTAATCCCATAACAGACCGGACAGGGTTAGAAAATAAAATGTTTGACAAGTAGTCTAAACAGCTAGAGTCAAGTCGGACATTCCATAAGATAATGTGCTGTAAGGAAACTTAATAAAATAAAAATGTTAAAAATATGAAAATAGTCTCCAGGATGGAGACAGAGTAACAAATGCTCACTAGAAAATTTCAGTTTATTAATTTTTTCTAACAGTACTCATTGAACTATAACCTTCATATCATACTTTTTCATAGCAATGGGAATTTCTAAGTCAATGAAATAGAAGAAAATTGTATTAATAATTGTTAACATTCATATCAAAGGGAATCATAAAATTACATTATATATTACAAATATTAAATATAAATGTTTTATAAATATATCAACTGTAGATGATTATCCCATGATTTCAACTTTTATTTTTTAATTAAGCTATTTTCAATAGCATCATATACATTGGAATATGTATTTAATAATGTGCTAGAATAGCATTCATAAAATAAAGACACCATATTGAATAATTATTCAGTGACTAAAAAGAGGCAGAAATATAGAATAAAAGTTATTTTTCAAGTAATAACTTATGAATATACATTAATTAGAAGTAGAGCAACTTTCAAATGTTAATTATATAGTATATTATTGTTAATCTTTTAACCTAAAAGACTAATGGAAACAAATAAAATAAGCAATGCCCTAGGTAGTATCAACATGCGTTTATATCAAAAGACATCGTTAGTCAGTAAATAAAAAATTTGAATTTTGCCTTAAGAAACTGAATTTAGTGTACATATTTTCATAAAATACATAATTTAGATGTAAATTACTTTCTAATTAGAACTTTTGACAAATGGGTTAACATGGAAAATAGAAATTTTAAAGTGTTTCCTTACAAAATTAATTCTTTAAGTTCTTTTAAAAATTGAGAATGAAAACACTTTCTACTAAGTGAGGCATTTTTATCTATAAAAAAAAATCTTCAACCTCACTTTTTATTAAAGAGTTGAACAAAATTTGTCAATTATACATTGATATTGGGTGATTTCTACAATCATTTGTTAATAACACTTATAGTGAATAAGGAAATCCTGGGGTTTTCATTAATAACAAATACTTGATTCAATAGAATGATAGAGATGTTTTGGCATCTTTTCTTGACACACACTTCTCCTCCAGAATGCTGCTTTTTACACATTCTGTACCAGTGACACAGAATGGAGAATAAGAAGATTGAAGTTGGCCAATGCACTTTTGACTATGACAAAAATATTTTTTTCTTAGATTATAAAGAAAAGACCCAAGGCAAGAACCCTGTATTTGTTTTTAACAAAATGATACACAACAATAGAGTTAGACATAAACTTTCCAAAGCATTAGACTGTGATTATGTATTAAAAAATTATGGTGATGGTTTTTAAAGACATTTATAAGAGGACACCATGCCAAGTGCTTTCGGACGTAAGTACAACAAAATGGGCATGAGTGTCTCTACGGTTTTATCACCTTGTCCTTTCTATTCATTTGTACTATCTTTAATTTTCTTTACTCATACCTTAAGTGTAATATGAAAATTGATGATAACACAAACACAGAACCGGATACATTTTTGCACTAGGGACTTTGCATGACATAGTGCATTGCATATTTTTAACATGTGCTTTTACTGCTTATAATAATAGATTGTGTGCTTCTGTTTGAATCTCACCTGCCAGTTTTATTGCAGTAATTGTTAAAGGAGAGGGCAGGCTGATTTGACATGGAATCCCAACAGAAGCACCACACACAGAGGCACTGTTGAAAGCAAAAGAGGAGGAAACAGACAGTTAACAACCTATTCTGAGGTGGTGACACCTGCTGGGGCAAGCAGAACTCTGCCAGATAAGCGGGGAGTTTAACAGGACATCTGGGAATGAAATACCCACAGTGGAACTTCATGAGACTTTCTCTATTCCCAGTGTTTAGAAAGCAGCTTGCTGGTGCAATTCTCTGAGCAGGCTGAGGACACAGTGAAGAGAATCCCAGATGTCTACTCCTCCTGAAGGATGTGAGGACTCTTTTAGACAGAAAGCAAAACATTCAACATACTTGCAAATTTCTTTAACTTTGAAAGTGCCTTTCCAACTACACGTGATCAAACAGCAAAGAAGGGATCCTCACTGACTCGTGATATTTAAGCAAAACCTCTGCACCCATTTTTGCTAGAGAATACATTGGACTAAAGAGGATGATGGCAGAAAACCCTGAGGAAAATTGCTACTTTGTTAGAAAAATGTAACGAAAAATGTATGTTTTTCAATTTTTTCAATCCACAAAACCAAAAATAGATTAAGAATACACACAAAATGCTGAAATTACTAGCAACAAACCACCATTCAGACCTTTTCCCATCACTTCTCCCTATGTACATATATGGATATATCACAGTAAATTTCATCTGTTTATCTAGAAAGCGGTATTCATAAAAGTATAAATAAATAAAAGAATACCAGTAGAGTAGAACGAAAAAAAATGAGGTAGACAAGGAATTATTAGCAGTAAAAGTTAAGAACGAATATTGACAGATATCTACAAGTCTATGTCTATATCATCTATTTTTTTCTGAAATTTCTCAAATCATCTGTCATATACAGATGGAACATTCTGGACCACCACCAATCACCTTGATGGCAGGCTTCATGGACCACCATCCACTCAGTTCACTATTCTCAACTAAAGCAAAAGGACAATCAGGGGACAGATAACATCCCTGGCCCAGCATGACTAGATACAAACTCGAAACCTGCCTTATTCCTAACAAAGGAAACGCCTTGACCAGATTTTTGGCTACAGGCTTGAAAATTTTTCTCATAATCAGTGATGAAATCAACTAGCAAAGTTAAAAGTTAAAGTTACCAGGGAACAGAAATGGTCTAAAAATTAAACATATCATTGTTGCAAAAACTTTGAAATTTTCCTGAAGTTCATAATTGCTTGTCTGTGATTAGCTTACCCACCTTCTGTACCCTAAAACATGATGAGTGAAATATAATCTTACATGAATGTTCATTATATTGGGATTTGAAAAGTATTCTTTTGTCTCCCTTTCCTTTGTTGGGTGCCAATAGGCTATCCTCTTTCCTTCAAAGAGCAGCAGGAGTCCTGTCAGATTTTCATAGGATGAAACACCATGGTCCATAGGAATACAAATAAAGGATTAGTAAGAGTGCTTGTAAGATTACTTAAGAAGTATTTTATAATGTAATTCAACTTTCTCAACTCATTATTGATTATATTTTTCATAAACTTTTACTAGGAAACTGGTGAGAAAATGTATCTGCAAATGTAAGATGTCTACCTATCTTGAAATCATTAAATAACATATGTCCTCATTAAATTCATATCTCTATTTTTTTTTTAGAATAAGGCTTCTGTTCCATGCATACTTTGTGTAAAATTTTCCTTTATTCATTGCCTTTAAAGCATTAGGGAAAGTATTACAACTTTTATATTTCAAAACACTTAAGTAAAATAATACACATACTTGCATTCAGATATGTTAGGATTTTCTGTCCTAACATATCTGCCTACAAAACTTTCATATGAAAGAATATTTGTTTTTGACTGAAAAATAGGCAAAATAGTACCTGTCAATCACTTTTATGATGTATTAATTTATTGAAACAATAAATGAATAAGGACACTTTACAAATTTTAGGACTTTTATAAATATAGGATATTTTAATTCTGTAAAAATTAAGGCTAATTTTCTAGCATAATACAGTACCTAATGTTGTTTGAAAGCTTATTCTCTGAGAAGACTCAAAACAAATGTGAAATTTCTCTCATTTACTCTTCATGGTCACCTCATTAAATGTGCATTCACATCTGCCTGCAGCAATGCCAAGACAGAGAGGAGAGCCTGGCACAGATCCTCCAACTGGTGGCACGTTGAAGAAGTGGCTCCACTGACCCCAAATTAGATTCTGGAGAAAGAACCACACGTGCATAATTTTAGAAATAACAAAAAAAAAAAAAAATAATGCAAAATGGAAAAGTGTAATGATTTTTATAAAGAATAATTTTAAGGTCATTTTTTGGTTTTCTATGAGGTAGTTGAAGTAAAACTTTGTTTCAAAGGTAGGTAATGTGTGTCTACTTTATTCACAATGACTTCTAGATGAATATGCATAGCAGACTTATTAGCAAAACAAAAAGAAAAAAACTGGAAATAACCTAAATAATAACCTAAATGCTATACAGTGGATGAGTGACTAAACACGGAGTCTCCTTACCATGGAATTCTACTCAGTCATAAAAAGGATGAAGCATTAATATGCATACAACTTTAATGGATCCCAAGAGAATTATGCCATATAAAAATTAAATCTCAGATATGTATGTTCTGCATGAATTTATTATATATATGTGTGTGTGTGTATATATATATATATATATATATATATATATATATATATATTACTTTTTATATATAGTATCTTGGAGATGACACTATCATAGAGGAAAGATTAGGGTTAGAGACAAGGTGAGGCAAGGATACAGCTATTGCTAGAAAGTGAGAGTTAAAGAACTATTTTTGATGAAAAATTTCTCAATCTTGATTCTGATGCTGTTCAAATAAATCTACTAATGTGATAAGAATGTAGAGTGAGGGAATATAAAGCAAATTAAATCCAAGTAAGATTAAAGGATTATATCAAAGTCAGTTTCCTGTTTCTGATCTTGCTGCACAGTCATGATCGATGTTATCATTGCAAGCAACAGTGAAGTATACTCAGGATCTCTATTATTTATTCCAAATATATGTAAATCAGTCATCATTTTAAACTCTAAAGTTAAAAAAAAAGATTCAGACTTTTGTGAAACTGAATTGTATGAAGTTAGATATTTTTGAAAATTTTTCTGCAAGTATATTAGACAAAGTAAAGTTTATTCTTAGAAATAACTAATCAGATATGTTTCCCAAAATTGCCACAGCCTCCAAAATGCTCTTTACAGTGATAGTGGCATGAAAAGAGATATCATTCTCAAAATTAAAAACTGTTAACAATTATTCATGATTTTTCGTCCACTAAGATTAACAAGAATGATGTTTCCAATTTTATCAATTAAAAATGAATTGATGCAATTATGACTTTGATTACCTTATAATTAAATTTGTAGTTGTCAGAAATTTCAAATATACCATCAAAATATCACCTTATTGTCAATGTATTATAAAACATAATAACAACACCAGAATTTTTTTCTGCAGTTTTTAACTTTTTTAAAATTTACTATTTCTCAATCTTTCAAACACAACATTTATATATATATATATATATATACATATATATATATATATATATATATATATATATATATATATATATATAATTTTTAAATTGTTGATGGACCTTTATTTTATTTATTTACTTATATGTGGTGCTGATGATCGAACCCAGTGCCTCACACATGCCAGGCAAGTGCTCTACCACTGAGCTACAGTGGTAGAGCAATATTTCAATACAGAAATGTATGGTCTTCCCATTCTAACTAAAATCCTAATATTGTCAGATTGTAGAAAATACAAATAGTTACTAACAATTTAACAAAAATGGGAAGAAATGACACATACAAGTTTAAAACTTGTAAACAAAAACACACATGCACACCCACACACACCTTGCAGACTCTGGTAAATACAAAAGTTTATCTACTCTAGTTGCTAATTGGCAGGGATGCAACATAGTGTTAGGCTTCCCAGTACAGAAGTATTTTAGAGTCCTCTTCCAACACATAAACAAATGGCCTTACATCCCTGAAGAACTATTCAGCTAGGGAGAGAAAAAAAAAAAAAAAGACAGCCTCTAAATACCTTAAACACCTCCTAATAGATTCATGCATTAAACTATGAGATGTCTTAGATTTTTAAAGTTATTTCCCATCAATAGCTTTATAAGACTTAATGGGTAGAGAAGCTCTTATCCCATGGAAATATGTAGATAGGGCTTTTAGGTATTGGAATGTGTTGCAAGATGATTCATAACAACTAACAGATTTGATTTTGATTGATCGATTGATTGATTGATACCAGGGAATGAAAGCACTGAATCTTCCTATTGACTTATATTCTCAATGCTTTTTTTTTTTTTTTTTTTTTGAGCCAGGATCTCCCTAAGTTACTGAGAGTTTTAGTAGTTGCTGAGGCCAGCCTTAAACTTGTGATTCTCCTGTCTCAGCCTCCTTAATGATAATTATTTCTTTTCAGTTATACATAATAGTAGTATTTTGACATGTCATACATACATGTAGTACAACTTCCCATTTTTATGGTTGTACATGATATGGAGTTACACTCATTGTATATTCTTGAGTCTCTAGGAGTACAAGTATGCACTACTTCACCCAGAAAACACAATTTAAAAATATATATACAAGTGGCAAAAAGGAAGAATACAGTAAAAAAAAAAAAAAAATACAAAAGTACTTTGTACCTCCAAACATATACCAGAAAAAAAAACAGACTGAGAATATCCATTATATGGAAACCCAAAATACTTCTTAGGAAAAAGAAAAGATTATTCTATGAGCCCTGAAGGCAAAGCCATGAGATGGGGAGCCCAGGGAAGAGCACCATTGACCTCCTTAAGTAATTAGCTCAGCAAGATACTGGAGAAGTTGCTCTGAACCAGTGACTCACCTATTACTGAGTGGTGAAAGAAATTCTCTTGCTGTTAAATCTTAAGACTGATCCACCATCAGCACAGATGACTCATTTTTCATTCACTGCCTAATCCTCACTGCTTTTTAATGTAGATGCCAAGATCCTGGAACACAAGACTGAGACAAATTCCATGGTAGATAAAGCTTAGGGGTGGGGAGTAAGGGTGGGGGTTGATAGGCATGAATGCATGTGAAAAGAATGTTAGCAGACTTTCCAGTAATTAGAACAAAAATTATCAATAGTGACCTGCAGAGAGAAGCTTAGGGAGGACATTCAGAGAGGTTGGTACCATCAATAGGGGGCAAACTTTGGAAGAAATGTGGGACTTATATGCAGATGGTGGACTCAAATTCAACAGTTCAAGCAAGTTTCTGGCAAATACAAGCTTGTTGCTTACTCTGCTGATTTCTATCAATAATTTAGAAAACTATCCATCTAATTTATTAGCACCTCTTCCCAAAATGAATCACAGAAATGTGTACTGGTACTCTCTTAAACCGAGAAAAAGAGATTTCTTGTTAATAGTGCTCTGTATCCAAAAGGCAAATGTCCTTTCTCCATTGTTGGGTGTGACAAGTTATATGCATAGAGTCACCTATGACACATTATCACCTCGCTTCCTATAACCACATTACTATGTCACACCAGCACCAATGTTCTCCATCGAAAAATGAACCAAGCTAATCTTACTAAGGGCTCACCATTAAAGATGAATTTAAGTAAAAGCAATTGAAGAGATTACAAAGGGCTATGTAGGAACTTTTTATTATTATTTTAACTGTAGGTAATTACATCTATAATGTGGCAACCTTTTCTCCTTTGAATTTTATGAAATGTCTACTATTTACAGAAGACATTAAACTACTTGGTAGAAACTCCTCTAGAGTTTATTGTTTATATTTCATACTATCTATTTAGTAGTTTTAGATAGAAAAGAACAATTTGGCAGCAACTGATGCTTTATATTTTAGAGTTGTTAGCTAAATTCTTGGGCCCCAGAAGTATTGTGAGACATGCCAGAGGTAATGATCTAGGCAAATTGAAAAGTCTGATACTGATTAGGCAAATAAGGAAAGATATCACTGCTCTGCATGAGTCATTACCAAACCATTTGATAATGTTCTCAAGCATTATCCACTGACACTTTTATCAATGGGTAATTAGAGGGATACAAATAAAGGAACAAACTGAGCTCAAAATTAGACCAACTCAATAATACTTTCCATTCAGAAGGAAACTATGTATAATAATATTTTTAAATTGAAAATATATATTGTATATATTCTTAATAACAAAGATACCATTGTGACAGAATTACAAGGACATATTGCAGTCTATAACATTTTGTGAGCTCAAGAATTTAAATAATAACTCTGTTGTCTGTTCACCTGCTCAGGCATGCCCTTCAGGTCTTTTTTGTTACTCACAGATGTTGTCTACACCCTGGCTGTACCCCTATATCTAGATGAAATAATTGTCACAGTTTCCCTTCTGAGTTGTTTAATTAATGAGCTGAGAATAAGAGAAGAAATAAGAACCAAAGTATAGGAAGATGCCTCATTTTAGGGAAATTAGAAAATTAGTTCCTAAGAAGAATTTGGGGTCTGTTATTAAAATATTGATTTGATACCTTGAGTATTGAAACAAAACAATAAATCTAGAATATCTTCCCAATTATTAAGACTATCATTATTCAATATGCACTTATCATTATAGATAATTAGTTTTGTGAAAATATCCAACATTCTATTTCTAAGCTATTTCTTTTTCTGCTTCTGATGTGGATAAAGACAGGTGTCACCACTACAGTTTAGTAAAACTTCAGGTGGGCAGAGATTATAACAGAGAAACGGAAAAGCCACACGCATGCATGTGTCTGTTATTGAATTCTCAAAGTGCAAGAGGGATGTATTGACAGAATGAAAGAGAAAAGCAAGCAAGTCTACCACAGTACTTGGTTTTTAATACTCGCTCAGTAATCAAGCAAGATAGATAAGAAATTAGTAATAAGTCAGTTGATACACTCTCAACCACCTAAAGTCAATGTATTGTCATAGAACACCCTGTTCCATAAGAGCAGAATATGAGTATATATATACATATATTATATATATATATATATTCAAATAAATCATATGTATATTCATATATAACCATATATATTCATATATAATCATATATACATAAGAATATGAATATATTATGTACATTCATATATATATTTTACATAAACTTACACCTTTCATGAAACAGACTCTATACTGACACATTGTCTATTTTTTAAAAATAGAGACTGAAGTAATATGTTAAGAAATAAATCAATAAAAAAATTAAAAATGTTTGAACTGAACAATAATGAAAATAAAACACATCAAAATTTACTAGCTGCAGATTAAGTAGTGCTTACAGGAACAGTTAGTTTTAAATACATTACAAAGAGAAAGACTAGCAACCAGGTTAATTAGTTCACATCAATAACCACAGTTCAGTAAATTAACCTATATTCAATTGCCTTTTATAAGATTATGACATTTCAAGAGTAGCAAGCAAGAAGGTATTGAAAGGTCTTGAAACTAGGTAGGAACTATTATCCTCTTTTGAAACAACTGAAACATCACTTTATGAGAGGAAAATAAGAGCTTGGTCAAATTGCTCTGCATTCTCCTATAAGAGATACAAAGACAAGGAGAGGGGACACTTTGTTCAGGGTCCCAGCTTCAGAACCTGAACTTTAGAGATGAAATGAAGGAATGGCATGCCTCACAGCTTACTGTGCCTTTGGTTAGGACTATTTTAAATAATATGGAAAACAAATCAAACCTATTCATGTTTAGTCAGATTTATTTTCTAGTGAATGATTTTTTTTTTTTTTAACTAAAGAACAAATAGCCAGAAAAGCTCATCCCTACCTGGCTATGGAATAAAAAGAGTCATCATTTTTCTGATGTGAATAGATTTTATAAAAATTTCAGAAATGGAAAAGAGAGACAGATTTTCTTTCAGGAGCACACAAAGTGAAAATATACCAAAGTTTAAAGCAGGAGTTTAGATCTACCAGACCTTTAAGAAATTCTAGATTTTTAAACAGTGAAATAAATTGATTGATGTGTGAAATTTAACTTGATGCACTATAAATTAATTTATTTATTAGAGAAAAATGAAATAAGACAAAAAAAGAAACTTTACCCAGATTTGTTTGATAAAACTTTTATTGCTAAGAGCATTTTAAAGTTCTACTGTATTTTAACAGTATTTTTAAAGCTCTTGAAAATATCTATAGTTAGAAATTTTCTCAGAATGATAGAGAAGTCTACCTGTATATCAATTTAATATTTGAATATAAGGCAGACTTCACTAATTATAAGATGCTAAGAAAGATTTATTATTAAATATTGTTATAAGGCAGTGATTTCACCATTAAGAGAAACAACCTAAATATCTCTAGTGTTCCATGCAACACATAATAATCTGAATTATAAAGCTTTATTTTCAAAATCTTTGCAAACTGACCATCCATTTTTCTCCCAGGTTTAATGAAAACTAACAAGAGGAAGAATTATTTATGATTCCAATCTATTCATTTACTATTCACACAAATATGTGCTCTTTTGAAGCTTAATATAAGCCTCTTATACCAATTAGAGAATCTTTATCTAACTGTGTTTAGTATTAAATCAACAAAAAATATAATAAAGTAACGTAACAAACTGAAGGTGATCACTTCCATAAAATATAGCTGTACAGTGCACCATGTACACTTTCTAAATTGATACAAGACACAAGTAACTCAGACTAATTTTAAAGAAAACATCAGACATTTTGAAACATTTTAAATTTGTGTGCCATTTAAAAAAAAAAACTACAATCTTTTCAGAATTATTAGGGTTACTAAAATCACTCTGAACTCACATTTTATTTAAGTGACTCAAGAAAGAATTTCTACATATAAAAGGACACATCTAGCCCACAGAGAAGTCACTGACTCTTGGCCTGCTGTGAACATGTGTGTATGTAGGTGCATGCACATGTGTGTCAATATAACTGAGTTTGTCCTTTCTCCATGATTTCAATTCTGAAAGTCTCCTCTGAGTCCAAAGGAGGCTGTTAGTCAACGAATCAACATTAACATAGACTAGACATTTTGCTGTACAGAAAGCAGGCAAGTCTCCAAATCAATATCCGCATTTTCTAAACATTCACGTGGAATCTTTATAATAATTTCTCCTTTATAAATGAACACATTTGATCTACTGAAAAACATATTTTCTTTACGAAAGAACTCTTTTTTTCCTGTATATATGTTTGCTTAGCATTTTTCCTATAGTTTGACCAATGTAATTTATCCTTCATTTCATTTCTTGATTGGATGAAGAAAATATGAGATTTGTACTATCAAAATGTTTCCCAGCCAAACATCAGTTAAAGAGGAGAAAACAGAGGTTATTCAGGTACCACTGATAGTGCAGAAAAGAGCTGGCCTCCATTCTGACTTTTGCAAAGGTACTCTGGGTATTTGAGAAGGGAGAACGAGGGGAAGTGGAAAGTGGACAACAGGGACACAGGGGAGTTAGAAAAGATAAAAATTACAAGTGTTAGTCACAGTAAAGGCAATGAGGTTGGCTGGGTCCACTGGCTGGTTAGAGGTTGAAAAACTCAGGAATCTGTCTTCACACAGAGGCTGGGAGACAGAAGCTTAGAATTTTTTTTTCTGTTGATTATAATTCACAGGTATGGCATACTATAGGGACACAGCCACATCAATGCTTATAACAGCACAATTCACAATAGCTAGATTGTGGAACAAACCTAGATGCCCTTCAATGGATGAATGGATTAAAAAAATATGCAGTGGAATATTATTCAGCATTAAAAATTAACAAGATCATGGCATTTGCAGGGAAATGGATGGCATTAGAGCAGATTTTGCTAAGTGAAGTTAGCCAATCCCTAAAAGGCAGAGGCCAAGTGTCTTCTCTGATATAAGGAGGGTGTCTCAAAATGGGATAGGAAGGAAGAGCATGAGAAGAAGATTACCACTAAATAGGGAAGAGCTGTGAGAGGGAAAGGGAGGGAGAAGGTGAATTGCACGGAAGATGGAAGGAGACCCTCATCGTTATACAGAATACATGTATGATGATGTGAGGGGAAAAAAAAGAAGTGTGCCACATTAGATTGGGTAGAGAGAAGTGATGGGAGGGGAGGGGAGGGGAAGGGGGAAGGAAAGGACAGAAGAATAAAATAGAAACTAGTATTGCTGTATGTATATAGGTGACTGCATGACCAATGTGATTCAGCAAACTGTACACTCAGAAAAATGAGAAATTATACCCCATTTGATTCAAATGTATGATATGTCAAGATCATTGTACTGTCATGTGTAACTAATTAAAACAAATAAAAAAAATTTAAGAAAGAGAAGTACTTCTGAGACTAAATATTGAAACTCCTAAGCCCTGGTAGTAAAAGTTCTAAGAGAGAGAGATCAGGGGACTAAGCACTGTCTAGTGCTAGGCACAAGAGTCAATTCTCCTGACATCCTGGAGCATGGTTAGGAGTCATTTGGAGGTAATTGGGTTATCCTACAGATATAAATATGATATAAATATGATGTTGCTCTAAACTTGGATAGAGTTTGAATGAAGCTCTTACTAGCCAAGAATTCTGCATTCTCAGTATAAAGTATATTGGTGATATCTTTTAGCAGAGATTTATCTAATTTGGTGGAAAATTTTTCAAGTCTCTTAGATTACTGGTGCTCTCAGCATACCATGGGAAATTGAGATTTTTATTTTTAATTGATAACAATAACATATTTGTTATAAGGTACTTGCATTAGCAAAACTAAAACAGATAGAATATGGAATGACTTAGGTCATAATTTCATATTGCAGATAAACAAACAAGTAAGAGTATAACATGTGCTCAGAAGAGTAAACACTTTTCTGAGATTGTAAACAACAAATATATGTGCTATATTTGTGTGCAATCTGACCTTCAAATAGTGAATCATTATCAATTATTAATAAATTAATATGCTTACCAGTTTAAAATTGAATCATAAATTACTTAGCTTATGAAGTTTTTGTGAAGCACATATTGGCGTAATTCATTCACATTGTATGGAAAACAGTGTTTTCATTAATACCAACAACCACGAAGCTGGCATTAGATAAAATTTAATTAAAAAGAAGTAAAATATAGGATTTAAATATAATGATTTATCAAATATTTAATAATCCAAGAACATAAATTAAAAGTGTGCTATAATTGCTATTTTGCCCAGGTTCCATTATAATCATTGATATCTACTCTAGAGATAAAATATTTACCATAAAACTCAATTTTTCAATTTATCTCTCTTTCATTCTTCTAGAAAGCAAAAATAAAAGTACTGTTAAGGCAAAATAGCAGATTGTTTTGTCAGAGCATAAGAGTAAGAATAGGAAAGTCATATTCAGAACTTGCACTATCATTAGAACAAACTAATGAAAACTCAAAAAGAGAAATAAAAGAAAAACACACAATTAACTGGTAAAACACAGGCACTAGGGGAAAAGGATATATGGAAAGGAATTCGGAGAAAGGATGAGTCTGATGTCCCGAGGATACTTCATAAAGGGTCAGGCTTCATGAGGGTGAGGTTCATGAAGGACACATGGACACAAGGAGTACAAATTTGAGCTGAAAGTTTAAAACCTTCAGTTATATGTAATTAATCATATTTTGTATTGTGTGTATTTTCAGGAAATAAAACACTTCATGGAAATAGTAAATATAATTCCCACATAACAGGATAGAATACCATGCGGCTTCCATGCTGTTGATTAAAAACATACTTGTTCTCTCTTCTCTTATTTATTTCTTTATTTGCTAAACAAAACATGAATTTTGCTTTTGGCTGAAAATATCCATAATATCTGCCAAAATTATTCTTGGTAGACAGCAATTCAAGTAGTAAATATCTTCTTTATGGATAATTAGTGGATTGAATGTCTGTATGAATTAGAAGCTTTTTAATATTCATTGCTAATTTATATCTATGAATATTTTATTAATTTCTGTTTTGTTTGAAATAAGATGTTACAATAACACAGAATCCAAATGATTAACATTAATAAACTCTAAATTATAAGTCAGTGACAATTCTGTGATTAAGTATCACCCAAAGCTTTCTTGATGGAGCAATATAATATGCAGAATATTAAGCATGAAATTCAAATATACATATAATTCATAGTTTCCCAAGTAAATTAGAAAAATCTCCCTGCAGAGCCACTTCATTTTCTCTGATGCTTTTTTTGTAGAATCACTTGATCACAGAAAATCAATTCTGCTTTTTGGTAGCAGACCCTCATCTGCAGAATGGTTTTGTCACTTGTCTGAGACAGATCAACACTTTTTTTTAGTAGATTTTCATTTATTGAATTCATACTTAGATTTGTGTTAAAGCATTTATGACAAAATATTGTAATTGCTTGTTTACTTGTGTTTTTCCTTCATCAATCTGTCAGTTTTTTAGAGTAGAGATAGTACATTATGTTTTGTTTCTATTTGCTTGCTATAACACAGTAAAATATAATAAGCAAATAAATACCCTTTGAAATTATAAATTCCCAAACACTCATGATAAAAAAATTAAAATATAGTTAAATACACAAGCAAGGAATGATGAGATATTATCTTATTCTGCTCTAGAGGCCAGAAGAAGAACATATTAGGCCATGAGCTTTCTCAGTGGGATCCTTTCATCTCTAATATCTGAATACAGCCAGAGCTTCTCCTCCTACAACTACTGCAACATTTCCTTTATGGTCACATATGAAACAACCACAGCAGAAAATCACAGGGTGCATGCAGCTGTCCCCCATGGAGACAGTATCTCTACTCATTCCAGCTGAAACAACAGGAAACAAGTTTTGGAAAGTTTGGAGCTACAAATGACAGCTCCACTTGAAAACTGTCTCTGTGTATGTCACCATTTGACTCATGTCAGTATCTATATTAGGAATATTTCTGTAACAGGAAGCCTAAATTTTGAAGCTTAAAACAGACTAACCATTCATATGAACATATTTTCAGTGGCAGCACCAATTTCTGGACCTCACGGTGGCTATGGCAGTCACACTTCTGATTATCTCTTTCCACTTTTCTCCATTTTGGCTTCTATGGTAGGCTGGACACACCTCACTCACCTTCTAAACACTCAGTCTAGGAAGGAAAGCAGAATAGTGGATGAATCCTCACATTAATCTAAATCCTTGAGCTGTTTTTTGTAAAGAAGAGTAAACACTTTTCTGAGATCTGTAAACAACACTGCATTATATATAATCGCTATGGTAAATGTTTTGATTAAGAGGAGAAAGGAGGATAATATTAATAGTATAATTTTAGAAATGGAAATTATAATACCTCAGTTTGAGCCCCTGTTCTTTCATATATTAATGTACAAACTCAAATATATTTGAATGTCAATTTGCTTCTTTCAGACTATTTGCCAAAGTCATTGTACCATTAAATAATATATTTATCCACATTAAATATCCATTTTGAATGAACTGTTGAGCAACTGATGCAAATAGAAAGATGTAAAGAAATGATATGTTTTTTATGAGCTGACAATCTTTTATAAGACCAAAGCCCAATGACAGCACTTTTATTTCTTCCAAACTTTCTGACAAAGTCATCTTTGTGAATTGACAATTATATACTTTATAGGATTGGAGAATAAAAACAAAATTCACTAAATATTTAAACAAGTACATTATGCTGTTTCTAATGACAGTTCCTTATCTTTAAGGATGAAGACATTTTCCCAATGCTCTATTGACAATCAGTGAAGCTCATATTTGTTATGAAAACATTGTCATTTCCTCTTAATATTTCCTATATTTAGTCTTTTAATACTTTGCATAGTAAGAGGATAAAAAAAACATGACAAGATATACTTGATGCTTAAATTTTTAGGCAGAATAGAATTAATTATTAAAATGTTCAATTATTTAAAATTTTATAGAAATTTTCAATATTAGAACTACTTATGCTTTAATTTAATGTTGACATGGTCAAGTTCATGCAAATAAAAAACAAAGCTGAAATTAATTTTTCACAAATTTTACTTAGATTACATCAATAAGTCAAAAAATTTAAAAAAATAACTTGTTTATTTTATAAGCAGTTCCCTCTATGTAATTAGGCCTTATAAAGTCCAAGCCAATAGTTAATTGATGTATTACTCTCCTTATGTAAGGCAGAAAAAAAGAGACTTTTCTATCTGAGGTGTTTCTTTCCAGATCTCAAAACTTATTCTAATTTTTTTTCACTTTACCAAATAACTCCATGAAGCTGCAGATATAATTAAAAGCTCCCAATGGAATTATGTTAACTTATATATTTATAAAACCTCAGAACAATGTCAAATTACCTACAGTAATACAATAACTTTTAGGACCACAATTATTCCTCCATAAAATTTATCCCTATGCACCTGAAAGCAGACTCTTAAAAAACTTTGGTATTTAATTTCAGAGACAACATGAAAGTCAGGACCAAATCCTTCTAAGTCAAGTATGCAGTTCTCTAGGGCTGGATGGGGCAATGTCTTCTTCATAATATTAATCACTACAGTTTAGGTAATGTACTCATAATGGTCTTAAAATGCTCTGTACTTATAAATAGCAAAAGAAAAGTAATACTTTTGTGTGTTTTTATACTGTATACGCAAGTGTGTATGTGGACAGGTGGTTAGGGTTTTACATACAGTACTTGAAAGATAAACTAGTAAGGATGCTGCTTCCACAAATTACTGGGTGTTTCAGGACCACTTTGAATGTACCTGATGCATCAGTAATGGTATCTGCAACATTGTATAATACTTGGTTTCCTTTGGTGGTTGATTACAGACACCTAGAGAAAGGAGGATGTTACACTTGTAAATCTTCTTCTTCCTTTAGTACTATCAATTGCTTTAAAAGACATTTTCCCCTATGAATTAATGCCTTGTTCAATATCTCAGCACAGACTTCCTTCCATGTTTATTCCAGCAGTACTGGATGACTTGTTCAGTTCTGATTGTTTTAATAAGACTGGTTTAGTTAATGCATCTTTTGTTGTTGTTTTTTATTGGTAGCTATTTGTTTGAAAATAAAATTCACTGTAGAACATTAATTTCAACTTTAAGGGAACAAATATACCTGTAATACATGCAGACTGAGAAAAAGAAAAATAAAGATAATTTTTCAGACAAATCTCATCTCTGAATTCTCTTTCAAAATCCATTATTTTCATAACCCTAAACCTCTTAATGGTTCTGAGTAACAGTCTGTGAATTATGCCTAAAATCTGGTTCAAATTCCTTTTATGTTTGAAACATATTTTACAATGGAAGAGCTCAGTTAAACATACTTAACTAATAACCTATGTGACAATCAACATTGACCAGTGAATGAATCTTAGATACATTCTGGGGCTAATTTTATAATAACCAGGGATCCAATAAAGCCAAGAATTAAGGAAATTGAATTGAATATAACTAGATACTTAAGGACAAATAAAAATAAAATATTGAACATGGTATGTATTTGTGTGCATGAAGGAGAGAGAGAGAGAGAGAGAGAGAGAGAAAGAGAAATGGTAGGGGGGGAGAAATTTTATATTCCAAAAAAATAGTCTGAATTTCAATAAAGGTGAGTAAAGTGTAATGTAGCAAGAATTCTTCACAGGCCTTTTAGCATTCAAATTACAGCACACATGCAGCATGGTGCAGTTTTATAAGCCTGCAAAATACTAACATTAATGGCCCAGTATCTTTAAAAATCGAAGTCTGCAAAATGATTCACTCGCCACACAAATTGAATATTAATAATATCAAGTAGCTGAGTTTATTAACCTTTTACATTAATGGTCAGAAATGAAACATGCTGAGAACAATTGTACAACAGAAGGGGAGATGTTTCTGAGGACTATTGGGTTTCATTTGACAGTTAATAAAAACCATCAAGTGTATATTATGTTAGATTAGTAGAGATCGGGATTCCATATGACAAGTCATTATTATTAAAGGGGAATGGAGGGTATTTTCAAATACACCCTGGAGTGAGGTAGACTAAAATATGATGGCACACTCTTGAATGTCAAGGACATTTTGTGCAGTGTGTAATGGAAAACTATATGTAATGTGCAATTTGGGAACTATTTGATGTTCCTCTGAAGACCTCAAAGCATCACACTGAATATTTTATTGTAATATGTCACACTCTACTATAGGTTCAAGTGCATAACAAATATTTATAGATAATCATCATTTCAGTTCCAGAGAGTATACTTAGCATATGAGTAAGCATATAATATCTTACTCTTTCTATTTTTCCCTTCATTTTCTGTTGCTTAAAAATAATGGTCAAGTTTTACGTAATCCATAAGTCATTCCTAGTTAGAAAATTAAAGTCTTAAATGACTGGGTGAATTTTCTCAATAATGTAGTAAGTGGTAAGCTATGATTCTGACTAATTATGCCTTCCTAAATGTCAACTATACTCATTAGGAAAGATGAGGACGATTGGGAGTGGGACAATTTTATTTCAAGAATATTAATCTTTAAAGTATGCAAATATTGGTAACCTCAGAAATAAGTACTTTGCTATGATGAAGAGAATCTGAAAGTTTTACTAAAAATGCCATATTTAGTATGAAAATTATATTATATAATTAAAGCAAATAATCGGAAATGATAAGACTTGAATTAAGGTGTTTTGTTGAACTTTTTTAATCTGAGTTTTCTCCTTAATTCTAATCAGACTCATGCCAGGAAGAGTTCAGAAGTCTCTCTCTCTCTCTCTCTCTCTCTCTCTCTCTCTTTCTGTATGCGTCTCTGTAAATACACATATGCATATGAATCTTTGCAAACTCTTATAAAAATAGTCGCAAATATTATTGCTAATATTTGCAATGTAAACATCAACATAAAACTGAGTATGAGTTTTCTGATTATTGGAAAGATGCACTGTGGGAATGTGTGAACAGGAAGAATTTTAAAAAGGCACAAGAAATTGTTAGAAATTGTGTACTTGTTCATTATGCCAATTCTGGCGATAGTTCCTCAGATGTATATAAATGCCAAAGTTAATTGTGCATGTTAAATATCTGTTATTTAACCACGATACCACAATAAATCTATTTAGAAAATGCTAAGACTACTATCACTATGAAAAAAAAATGTGAATGGCCTTCGCAAATATGATATTGGACTAAAGGTAATTTGGAAGAAAAAAATATAGAATACTTTGATTCATGCAAAGTTCAATAACAGGTAATGATTATATAACATTTAAAATCAGTATAATGGCTTACAAATACAGTTATGGATATCTGTTATTCTTGGTGCATGTTACTTTATGTGTGTTTTACCTTGATAAAAAGTTCATTTCAGAAAGGATTAATTAGTGAGCAAGAATAATCACCTGAATTGGAGCCCCATGACCACCACTTGGATAAAAGTTGAAATGAATAATTTATCTGAGTAAATAAAAATCTCTGTCTCCTTAAGATTAAATCTAAGAGTTTTAGCTACATGGTTCTACTAAGCCACTAACTAATGAGATTCTTGGTGAATTAAGGTAAACTTCAGGACAAATTAAAAAAAAATGTTACTTGGTAAGTGTATTAGTTAAGCCTTTCCAGAAAAATAGAACCAATAAGATACAGATGATAGGCAGACAGATCTGTTCCAAGTGATCATTGATACTGCCACAGAGGCTGTGGAGTTGGCAAGCTGAGACCTGGGAAGTCTATGATTCAGCTGCAGGCCAAGCCTGAGTCAGAAGTCAGAAGACCTACATCCCTGCTTTATCTTGAAAACAAAGTGATCCAGAAGTCACTTTCTTTTAGAAAATTAAAGTCATAAACAACTGCATAATTATTCACTTAGTAAATTAATTTATTCATTCCACATTTTCCACAGATTGGATGAATCCCACCCACAATGGCAGAGCAAAAATTTGCCTTACTCATTCACCAATTCAGGTGTTAATTTCATCCAGAAACATCCTCACAGATGCACATATAATGCTTCACCAAATACCTGGCACCCTAGGTATAGGCACCAAAATATTAGTCATGGTCTAGTCAAGATGAGACCTAAAATTAACCAACACTGGAAAAAAAAAAAAAGAGCAAAGAGCAAAAGAATTCCAGGCATAGCACAGAGCAGGAAAGAAAAGGCAGTTCAGGTATTAAAGAAAAATGAAACACTAAAAAAACAAATAACCCAATCAATAAATGGGAAAAGGTACTGAACAGGCACTTCACAGAAGAAGAAAAATAAATGTCTTTTTTTCATATATATATATGAAAAAATGTTGGACATCTCTAGCAATTAGAGAAATGCAAATTAAAACTACCCTGAGATGTTCTCTCTGATACATGGATGCTGACTCACAATAGGCAGTGGGGAGGGATAGTGGAGGAATTCATTGGAATTAGGGAAAGGGTTAGGGCTTGGGAATAGGAAAGGCAATAGAATGAATTGGACATAACTTCCCTATGTTCATATATGAAGACACAACCAATAGAACTCCACATTACGTATAACTACAAGAATAGGATCCTATTTGGAAAGGCTTGCACTCTCAATATGTGTAATATGTGAAAACACACTGTACACACACACACACACACACACAAAGAAAATACCTGGGATGATGGGAACTGAATCAAACCCCAGGGACAGTGGTCCTGTCTCCAGCTGTGAATTCTAAAGAACTTGGGTCTTCCACAACCTCGCCCTCAGAGCCTCAGGACTTCATCACCCAGGCTTGTCTCGATACGTGAGCATCACATGTTGCCTTCAGGTGGCATTTCTACTAATGACACTGACTCATTGTGCCAACACTCCTGGATCACATGCTGGGACTTCTTATGTAGCTTTCCTGTGGGGCTCTCACTGCCATCGTCATTTTCTAAAATATCGACCAAATTGATTTTCCTCAAACATGTATTGGATCAGTCAACTTTAATTAGAGCAGGTTTTCCTTTTTACTTAGAATAACATCTCCATGGTCTATAAAGAATCCAAGGGCACTGCACAGAGTTGGGCCCTAATTCCCTCTCTGGTCCTGTCAAACTATGCTAGTGTCTTCCACTGTCATCACAGGGACAACCTTCTTGGTTTGGGAGAATCTGTACTAACCCTTCCCAGAGGCTTCTCACCATGGGATCACCCAGTCTCATCTGTCCCTACTGACTCCTTCACATCATTAATGTCTCACCGTAATGTTACCTTTCTGAAGTCACTATGTCAATCTTATCTCAAGGAAGTTCTGAGCTCAGAGTGTGATTAATCACTGTCAGCACTGGTCATAAAGACTATTCTTTGGCCACCATTTATACTTACTTTTTAACCTCTATTGGTAAGATTTTTATATCCCTTTATAGCCCCCTTAAAGGGACACCCACCTTGTGTATGGTCTTCTCTCTTTGTACTTAGCACTCTTTGCACTAAGCTACCACTGTTACAAGTATGAGATTGCATTAGGAATATGAATTATTTACCCATATCATGGGACCCCACAGCCTTTGTAATTGTGTGAGTCATTCCTGATATATATATATATCTATATATATATATAGATATATATATATATACACACACACACACACACATACACTGTTGTTTCTGTCCCTGGAGAACCTTGAGGAGCAACATGCCCACAAAGACAGAAACTCATTCTCATGCTGAATACATGTCTATGTCACTTGAGTGCTTGAGTGACTAAATTTAATTGCCGCAAATCTATTATATCATTTGTTACCAAAATAATATACAGAAAATGGTAATAACAAGATACAAATCATTAACCCAGAAAGATGAGAGGGATTTGCTGAATAAGATAGGTCAGAATACAGGAATACTCAGTAAAATTTGTAATTCCTGAGGGGAAACATTGCTTTGTATCGCCAGTTTAGGAGAAAAACTCACTGGTTTAGCTATGAGAAAGCTGTTAGTTGAGTATAATGTCCTTCTATAATATTTATCCCAGTGTGCTACAGAAATAAGTTTTGAATTCATAATGTCAATGTGTTTTTATATATTACTGTTACATGTAATCTATTTTGTAACATTCTATAAATAATAAGTTGAAACTTTAAATTCATTGTTTCCCATTCTTGAGTTATAAGTTCATTTAATTTGTTGATGAAAATTGATGGATCAAATGGAATTTTGATGGTGAAGCCTCAGGTCATGAAATGCTTCATTTACATATCACAGAGAATAGCACTTTCAATTTTTGCATTATTCTAAAATGTAACTGAGTTTATAACAGCATTATTCTTTGCTACAATGGAAGTAGCACAGTACATTGATTAACAGGATTGGAGAGTGATTGGATTCATTCTATATTGGTGAGGCAAAGGAAACAGGCATGGAAACTCTGCTGAAACTGGATTTATACACTGGCAACAGAACACTCTTTGTTAACCAAACAATCCTTGAAGTCATCTTATTCCCTAAGATTCCACTCCCATCTCTAAATCATAACTGCCTTGGGACAGTGAGCCCTAAGAAAAATGAGTCAATAGAACTTAAACCTTAAACTAGATGTGATTTTGTGTGAGGGGTTCCTCAAAGGAACATACATCTTATTTACCTTAAGGGATAACAAAAAACAACAAGGCCGCGTGACCTTGGGATACCTTCATACATCAGCACCATAACAGGTACTCTCCTGATACCATGAATGCAGAGCTACCTATTTGACATGTATGCATTCAGCAATACATTTTTAAGGGCTAAATCATGATAGGTATTTTTAGGCTGATGATAGAACACAATGAGCAAGATTATTTTGTGCAATATTTTCATCATAATTCTTTATGACAATTTATCAATAACCATTGAAAATTTTGGCATATTTTTCTTGTGCCCAATTTCTCCTTTGTTTTCAAGACCATACCAGTATCTTGTTTATTTTTTTTTCTTTTTACTTTATTCCCTCAATAAATGTGTTCTTTTCCCCTAACTTTGGACTTTTCAAAGGCTCAGCCTCAGAAGAGCTCCCAACAGTCATATACAGAGAGATGGATTCTGATCTATGTCTCAGGCTTCAATTTCCTTATGATATCTTTACCCAGATGGATGTGTTGATGGCATTTCAAAAAATAAACTTCACTTATAAAATATTTTCCTTCAAAAATAAATCTTTGTAGTTCCATAACTAGTACCAGTAACTCTCTTTTCATTTAGTTTCATAAGTTTAGAATTAACTCTTGAGACTTTATCCTCCCTGTATTGTTTACTTATGATCATGATGATGCATGGTAAATGCAGTCTAATTTCTGTTCTCTGAGATGCTATTCTGATGAGGTTTCAAATATTCTCACTTTAATATAAAACACAATAAAATATTAGACTGATTGGATTCATTCTACATTGGTGAGGCAAAGGAGATAGGCACAGAAACTCTGGTGAAAATGGATTTATGAACCGGCCATAGAACACTCTTTGTTAACCAGGCAATCCTTGAAGTCAGCTGATTCCCTAAGACTCCACACATGTTCTCTTCCCAATTCAATCCCATCATCTAAACTTCTCAAATTCAAGTCTCTAGTCATGTCAGTTCCATGTACTACTAAAATATGTATTAAAAACAAATAAAACTGCCACAGTGCCCGGTTACCTCCTGTAATCAATGCAGTTTTCATAATATCATGTAAAACTCTGCATTGCGTTGTCAGTCAGCCTTCTAAATCACATCACGGAGACCCTCGGGATCTGAGAGTAATCCTGATATCAAGGAGCAAGTTAGCCTTTCATGGATTCATGGATGCTGAAAAAAAGAGAGAGAGAGATTCCTTCATTAGATAACAGAGAACTTTGTTATTCATGATACAAAAGGCAGCATGAGATTTATTTCCTGATGTCCCCTGTGCCCTCAGAGTCCAAGGGCAAGGTGAATAAGAACAGCCAGATGTTGCACAAACAACTGGCAGGCAATCAGCATAGGGAATCTAAAACCGTTAAAGGGGGTGTTAATAAACTTACCCAAACTCTACCTCAGAGTGAGGCAGTATGTGATCAGGGCACAAAGGAAAACAAACAAACAAACAAACAAAATACCCAACAAATTTCCCTCCTGCCTCTGAGGGTGAGACTGGGTGTCTTCCAAGGCTGGCTGTTGTGCATACCTCCTCAAAGCCACAGATTGCAATGAGGACAAGAGCCTTTCTGAGCCCATTCAGAGACACTCATGGTGTCCCTCTCGGCTGCTGAAGCCATTATGTACCTAAGTAGACCAGTTGGGGAGTTAAAGTTATGGCAGAGCTGCCAACTTAAATCCACAGAGAACATCATTGTTTCCCTTGATGATCATGAACTTCCATTGCTGTTGATGACCATCATGTAAGATTTGGGTGAAATATGTTCTTTTTTCTCTGTTGTTCTAAAATATCCATTCACATAAATACTCCAGATCAATTTTTCTAGGATCTGACTTTCCTAAAAATCATTAGTTATTTTCTATACTTGGAGCTGTGACCCAAATAAAGTACACAGCTGTACTGGTTAAAATCACGTTCACTGGAGGAATACCCCTACATCTTTGCCTTTCCAATCTGCCCATTAATAAAGTAAAATACAGAGCTGTCTACTTCAGGTCTGTGCTAACATGCAATGGGATCCCTCTGTGAGGAAGAGCAATGTTTTTACTCTTTTATTAATTGGATATAGATATTCAAATTAAAGTCATAGATATGGATGAACAAAGATAAATTGAAATACTGAAATAAGTACCATCTACCTGCTCATGCAATGTGTGGGAGATGTGCTCAGGTCTTTTATTTAAACAACACTCTCATTTTATAATAAATTGTAATTTAAATTGTAATAATAATACATTGTATTATGAATTTCGAATTTATGCTTTATGGGATCAGGTAATATCCAAAACATAATTGACAATTTAGATTACATGTTTTGTTTTGTTTTGTTTGTGATCAAATATTCATTTCTTGCTTAGACCTAACAGCAGGCCAGGAATTACTTGAGAATTAATATTTATCAACAAAGGAGGGAGTAGAATTAGTCAAAGTCCTTGTGCATGTTCTGTGATTTTTCTATTGAAACAGCTGTGGGATTCTTTTTCAGTATTTCTAACTACCTCCCATACTGTTGGAACCAATGTTTCATGTTCCAGGTGAGAGGGACCAGAAACTCTATTTCATTGTAGAAGAGCTGGCTTCTAGTATTTGCCATTTCAGTAGACTACCAATAAATTATTCTCTATTTATCTTCCATCTATGGGTAAACACATGTATTGATAACACTTCTATTCACTTTCCATGTTTTGGAGGTCAGGTGCAGATAGTATAATACATCAATATCATGGACCAGTATAAATTTTATTGTCTCTCAATAAAATAAAAGCCCATCTGAATGCTTTTATGATGGCAAAAAGGAAATCTGACCTAGCAATAGGCTAAAATATTAAGAGTACATTCTTGTACTATCATAAAATACAAATACTTTGTGAGGACACTGTTTTAGAAAGTAAAATATTTGTCAGGTCAAAGGCTATATATT
This sequence comes from Callospermophilus lateralis, assembly GCF_048772815.1. Classification (NCBI taxonomy): domain Eukaryota; kingdom Metazoa; phylum Chordata; class Mammalia; order Rodentia; family Sciuridae; genus Callospermophilus; species Callospermophilus lateralis. The sequence continues at coordinate 9,893,994 of NC_135321.1, forward strand.
GTTTCCAACTGTCAAAAGTTTGGTTGATTGACTCTAGTAAAATTACTACATCAGAATCAGGAGTTGTGATGGTAACTCTAGTTATGTAACAATGAAGAGATCCTAGAATTTGTCCTGTTAGTATGCCATGGAACATCTTAGATGGTTAAACAGGGTACCCATCACCTGCCTTTCTCTCAGGTACAAGCACCATCTTCAACATGACACCACAGTGCAGTGAGAGAAAAATAGACTGTAGAGTGCTCTAGTTCTCCCCAGCTTTGGGTCACTAAATAAGAAAACAGTGGAGGCAATTCTGATGGGCCGGATAAGCTAGTTTGGGAACAATTATGGATCAGGAGGTTTCCAGCTGAAAAAGCTTAACTATTAACAACAGGTAAGTGCTTCCCTGAGTCGACGATAATTGAGAAAATAAAAGAGATGTGGATCAAGTTTGCAGCCAGACTCAGTGTAATGATTCTAAATTTAAAATCATTGTATCTTTCATCTTTAGGCCTTTGATTATATCTGTTCTCAATGTGGAATGCAATCATGTTTTCAGGTTTTTATATTGTTAGCCAAAGTCTTAAATAAGCCAAACACCATGATGCCAATGAAGCTTTCTCTATTGTCCCCATGGATTGTCATCTTTCTACAAAGAAAGATGTCTCCTATTGGAATTCAAAAGTTCTCTACATTTTTATCATGGAATAAATTTGTTTATTTAACTTGATGCACCTTTTGTCCAGGAAGAAGAGCAGGGCATCTTTGGAGTCTGATTTTGTTTCAGGTGATTCTAAGAATGGAATAGGAAAGTAGAGCCTATGAAACAGGCAGTGTCGAGAAGTGAGAACAATTTCTGGTTGTGTACCATAATATTTATTCAGAAAGGAATGTATTAAAAATGGACCAAAATTTGTTAGACTGAACAGGAGAGTATTCAGTCATTTTTGTGGAGTCAGTTTTAGCCTGTTTCTATCCTGTTTTGATCCTTCTTTATGTTCTGTGGAGAATACCAAGACTTGGGATTACTGTGGTTGACAGGGTTTAATTTTACCAGCTCTTTTAAATTCATACCAATAAAGTACTGATGGTCTTAGAAAAGAAGCAATGAAGTCAAAGTTCTCAATTATAATAGACAATATTAGTTCAGACTCTAGAATTCCAATTTGTAACAGTCAAATCCTATATTCACAGGTTTCTGTTGGCTTCTCTTATACTTATCCACTTAAAAAAAAATCAATAACACTTTTGACAAATTCTTTAGACACTTCCAACAGTTTAGACTCTATAAATTGAAATTAGAAAAAATATATGAAATTTTCCTGATTGCTTAGATAAAAACCACACCTGTATAATATTGACTCTGTATTTTAGTCAGCTTTTTTATGGCTGTAACTAAAAGATGTGACCAGAAAAAAAAAAACTCTCTCTATCTCTATCTGTCTATCTATATCTATATCTATCTGTATCTACCTATCTATATCTCTATATATCTCTCTCTATATATCTCTCTCTATATATCTATACATATATATATATATATATATATATATATATATATATATATATATATATGTAATTTTTTTGGTACCAGGGATTAAACTCAGGAGCATTTGATCACTGACTCACATCCCCAGACCTAGTTTTTTGTATTTTATTTAGAGACAAAGCCTCACTGTGTTGCTTAGCACCTCACTTTTGCTAAGGCTGGCTTTGAATTTGTGATCCTCCTGCCTCAGCCTCCTGAGGGGCTGGAATTACAGGTGTGAGCCATTGTACCCAGCAGACCAGAACAATTTTAAAGAAGGGAAAGTTTATTTGAGAACTCACAATTTCAGAGGTCTTAGTCCATAGAAGGTAGGATGAATTACAATGCAGAAGAGTGTGGCGGAAAGAACCAGCTCACAGTGATCAGAAAGTAGAGAGAGACTCCACTATCCAGATACAAAATATATACCCCATAGCCACTCCCGCAATAAGCCAATTCCTGCAGCCATACCCCATGTGCCTCTAGTTACCACCAAGTTAATCCCATCAGGAACCAATTCATTGATTAGTTTAAGGCTATAGCCCTATCATTCCTCCTCCAAACCTTCTTGCATTGTCTCACATGTGAACTTTTAGGGGACACCACATCTAAACCATAACATTCCTGCTCTGGCCCCCAAAATCTCACACTCATTTGACAAAGCAAAATACATTTATTCTATTCCCAAGAATCCCCATAGTCTCAAAGATTCTGAGATTGTTCAAAGTTCAAATTCAAAGTCTTCTCTGAGGCTCAAGGCAATCTCACATTGTGAACTCCAGTAAAATTGAAAGCACTTTAAAAATATGCAGTGTATAAAGGCACTCTGTAAACATTTACATTTGCAAAAATAGGGGCATAGAAACAAGGGATGGAACCAAAGTAAGACCAAAATCCAGCTGGGCAAAGTAGTCCTGTAGCTCCATGCCCTGCATCTGGGGCATAGGGAGAGCATGGTATTCTTTCCAAAAAGCTTGTGTAGCTCTGCCCCTGTGGGCTTGTTTGTTGCAGCCCAAGAGGCTCCTCGGTTGGCTTGCCTCTGTCCATGTCCTGCAGCTTCCTAGGACAATGTCCCATGTTGCTGGCATTTCTTAATCTTGGGAGTCTCCACTGCAGCTTTGGCTTCCTCCTTGCATCTTCACACTTTGACTTCTTAGGGGCTAACTGCAGGGACTCTGACACAGCTGCACTTTGCCTGGCTTCTAAGGCCTTCCTTTGAAATCTTGGTGGAAGCCTCTATGAACCCCTAACTACAGCATCCTGCATTCCTACAGAACCAGCACCACGTGGTTGATTTCATCTCAAGAATTAGTGAAGTTTCCAGAGACCCAAGCTGCTGCATCCTCTGAGTATCTGAAAGACTGAGCATGTTGAAAATACTTCCTAGGCCCCTTGTGCAAGAAGGATTCCCCACTGGTCTCTTAAAACAATTTTCACTTTTACTCCCTTTAGACTGAGGTGGGAGTGGTCTTACCAGCTCCTGGGATATCCTTTAGCCATCTTTCTTATTGTCCCTGGACAAACTCTTTAGCATTTCTTTAATGGCAGTAAAATCTTTAAAAACTTCAACTCCCTTAGTCCCAGTTTTACTCTAGCTTTTCAAGCCCAAATATTTCCAGTCTTTCTACTCTGCTTTCTGCTCCTGAAAATCACAATTAACTTGGCTAAAAGCTGCCAACAATGCCCATGCCGCATCTTGAATGCTATGCTTCCTAGAAATTTCTTCTGCCAGATTAAGGAGTGCATTGCTTTTAAAATCAGCTTCACAGAAAGTCTCAGTACATGGGAAAGATGCATATGACTTCTCAGCCAGAACATAACATGAGTGGTCTCTAGTCTCACTGCTGATAGTGTCCTCCTTGTCCTCTAAACCCTTTTGGGCTCTGTCTTCACTGTTCACCGTCATAAATGGCATTCAGGTCTTCTAAGCTCCCACCAGAATTGGTTATTAAGCTTCATTTACAACAATCTAAAGCATTTCCAGCTTGCACTGCTAAACATCTCTATATCCCTCCCCACCAATTCCTAAAAGTTCAAAAAGCTTCTGAACCACATGGTCAGATTAGCTATAGCAAGGACCCCACGACTTGGTACCAATTTTTGTTTTAGTCTGATTTTTCACTGCTGTGACTAAAAGATCTGACCAGAACAGTTTTAAAGGAAGAAAGGCTTATTTGATGATTCACAGAATCAGAGGTCTTAGTCCATAGAAGACTGGCTCCATTCCTCAGGGATTGAGATGAGGCAGAATACCAAGGTTGAAGAGTGTGGCAGAGGCAACCAGCTCACGTGATGATCAGGAAGCAGATAAAGAGACTACACCCTCCAGATACAAAATATATACCCCATGGCTATGCTCCCCAATGAACCACTTCTTCCAGCTACATCCCATGTACCTCCAGTGACCACTCAGTTGATCCCATCAGGGATCCATGCACTGATTAGGTTAAGGTTATAGCCCAATCATTTCTCCTCAAAACCTTCTTGCAATTGGTTACACATGAGCTTTTGGGAGACATAACATGTAAACCATAACACTCAGGTTATTAGGCAGGTATAATTCAGGAAAGATTCACTGTGGCTGACCTATGATATTGTCATTACAGTTCCCTACCGTGTACTACAAAAGAGAAAATAGAAGATCCACATTCCACTCTTCTGCTCCCTATCTTCAACATCCTGATTCTGTCTCGTTGGCACCTTGATTGATCTGAGCAGTCTGTGATCAGACTCAAATTCTTTTTATTCTGAAGGATTTTCCATCTCCTTTGTGGAGAAGATCAATCAAAACTGGGATAAATTAAGCTGTTCTATAGTGGAAGACCCACACCTTGTTGCTGAAAAATGCTCAATCTTTCCTGGCTCTCTTTAGACAGCTCTTCTCACAGAGAATTGAAAGGTAATAAAATATCCTTTAAAATACCTAAAAATTAATAATAATAATAATAATAATAAAATACCTAAGAATTGAATCTGTACTCTCTTATAAAAAGTCAGCAGAGAATCTGGTGTAATTGTGGGTTCATATCTTATATTACTTAATACTTATAATACTTAATTCTCAGCCATTAGAATAAGAAAACACAGGACATTATAATTTGTGCTACTTTCCCATGTTATGTACAATATGGAAAACAAAGATTTACTCAATCCTTTCCTTTAAATGATCTGTTTTATCCATTTTCCTCCTAACTTCCCTTTCAGCACTGCCTGCAATTAACCATAAATCTCTGACAATCTGTCCCAAGTGTGTTCTCAAATCCATCCTTTCCCAGAGCATGCATCTCATTGAGGCATGTTAGTGACCTAGTGTCGAGGTTTTCTGTTTGCCACCACCTCGTGTCAATTACTTTTCCTCTCTTTCTAAGCAACATTTCTAAAGCTTGGATTCATTTGTGTCATTGCCTATGTAAAAAAGTCTCCCAACTTCCCTCAGATTATTATCCAAATTAGCACTCTATGGGGAGAGGGGGCAATTATTTCAGATATTTAGTTCCTACCACATATCTGTCCTCCTTTCTGCTTTGTACAAATCACCTTGAGTTTCCCCATCACATGCAACCATCTTGTACCCCAAAGCCTCCTTTCCTCATCATTGCTTTCTGCCTGAAGAAATTTGCCAATGCCCAATACTTAAGGCTGATGATTCAGCTCTGGTAATATGCCTTAAATGCCACTGTTCTTGGATCCATCAAGAAGTGGCTCTTTTCTTACTGCTATGAAAGTTTCCATAACATTGCTCTAATATATTTTGTTGGTATTCCATATAATGTGGGAAAAAAAGTAATGATTTCATAAAATTTGAAATATTGTGGAATAATCTAATTGAAAGCTAAATGAGCTATTTTAGGGATATAGTCAGGAAGGAGTCGATACCCAGCACTACAAGAGGAAAGTTTTTTTATGTTTTTGTTTTATTTTATTTATAGTTTGTCTGTTTTATTTTATGTGTGCCCCCCTTTTATAATAAAATAATGAGAAACACCCCAAAATCCAGAAGTTTGGACTAAAATAAAAATTTGGTTCATATAAGCTGTTTATTCACTAGGTGAAAGAAAAACCTGCAAGAGATGTTGTATTAGCCCCTTGCCACTCTGTTCTACTCTTCTTTGCTGTGCTTTACCTCACTATTCTTAACTTCACTTTGGTAGTGTCAAAAGGGTCACTTTTTCTTTTGAGAAAAGGAGAACAAGAGACAGACCAAAAGTGGATACAAAATGTTTGGGAAAAGTCCAAGAGAAAAGAGAAACTACATTTTGTATAAGTTTATTTTGCAACTAATATAAGTAATAGTCAAACTCTGTACATTTAAGTTATATTTTTAGAAGTCATTTTTAATTAGGCAATCCTATTTTAATAAGCTTATTATATACACACATTGTTTTGAAATCTGTATTCATTGTGGAGGAGATAAATTGAGATAATAAAAAACCTGATTTTTATAGTATATTTTTTATCGGCTAATCTGCTGATGTACAATAAGGATATTTCTATATTTTGGCTATTGTCAATAATGCTGTAATAAACTTGGAAATGTAGATGTCTCTTTGACATACTAATTTCAATTATTTTCAGTATTTACTCCATAATGGTGTTATAGGGTGCTATGGTAATTCTATTTTTAATTATTTGATGAACCTTTGTTATTGATTTCTATAATTGCTGTCCTAATTTGCATTCCCCCAAACAGTTACACATTTAGCTTCTCAAGAATGATAAAGTTGCCAGATGTGGTGGTGCATACCTATAATCCCAGCAGCTCAGGAGGCTGAGGCAGGAGGATTATGAGTACAAAGCTAGCCTCAGCAATAGCGAGGTGCTAAGCAATTCAGTGAGATTCTGTCTCTGAATAAAATACAAAAAAAGTGGGGGAGGGCTGGGGATATGGCTTAGTAGTTGTGTGTCCCTGAGTTCAATCCCTGGTATGCAAAAAAATAAAAATAAATAAATAAAGTTGAAGTATTTGATGATAAAATTCAAGTACTTTCTTCACCTAAACCAATTAGAAAATCTCTTCTAAATACATGATCCTAAATTATTCTAATGAACAGTTTATCTAAAATAAACATACCTAAATTTACATTGGGAAGAGAAATGCAAAATTTTCTCTCAAATATTGGTCCGAGTGTTAAAGTGAGCATACATCTTACTTTTAGCCACAGTGAAATTCATTACCACTTAGTTAAAAATATGGAAAATAAATTTAAAAATCAACATAATTTTCCAATATTTTATCTTGTTCCATAGAGTCCTCTCTGCATTCTATTAATAAAGATGTCTTATATCACCTGCATAATGAGATAACTTAAGAGTAGAGGGCAAACTCTGGCAGGTGTGAATTTATAGTGATACCCAGGACTGCTGTGTGACCCTGGACAGAGATCTGGTTGCAGTGCGCTCCCAGGTCCTGTTTTACCCAGCACAGAAGAAAACAGCTATATTGGATGTTAGTTATTGTTTCCATGATCCCTGGCCCCTCCGTGTACATGGAAGGGTAGAAGTGGGCCTTCTCCCCAGAGACATGGCAAGACAGGATGGGAACACAAACTCATCTCAAGGAGCTGTAGCCGCACCTGACATGTGAGGCTAATCACATTTCCATCTTGGACTCTCAGCAGGGGTCTCAATGTCATGCTACCTGCCTATGCATAACATACAACATGGAGAGCACATATCTCTGATATGTTCTCTTAGAAGAGTTTTTTTTTTCTTTTTTAAAAATGCTCTGTGGGATAAACCTCTTCTATTTAATAATAGAAATAGTACCACCCTTCATTAAGATTGTGCTTAGAAGCCGGGTGTGGTGGCACACACCTATAATCTCAGTGGCTCCAGAGGTTGAGGCAGGAGGATTGCCAGTTCAAAGTCAGACTCAACAAAAGGCAGGTGCTAAGGAGCTCAGTGAGACCCTGTCTCTAAATAAAATACAAAATAGGGCTGTGATGTGGTTCAGTAGTTGAGTGCCCCTGAGTTCAATCCCCTGTACCCGCCCCTCCCAAAAAACAGATTGTGCTTAGAATTATGTCAATAATAATTTGAAAAACATCATGCATTTGCTGCTTTCAGAGGTAGCTTTTCAGGGCAATTAGAACAGAAATATGTTTAGGAAATAAATGGCACAGAGTGATACTTTCTGAACCCGTCCTTTGAATGTCTCTATCTTCTTGACTTTCATCCTTTACAGATCACTTATAGTTTTCTGAGATATCTACCAAATGCATGTGATTCTTTTAGTAGTGACCCTTGTAAAAAAAATTCTTATAATGAGAAATTTATTCTTATAATTACTGTGTTTTACTTATTATTCTTCAATTTATATATGAAAACTTATATTACACATTTATTAATGTGTTAATGTTATTATTAAATATTAATAAAGCTATAAAACAAGTTTATAAAAATATAGAGCATATTGTTATCTAATATTTTGTAAGATTAAAGAGGGGGAATTCCTTGATTGCTCTTAATTTATCATTATAAACTATGCAATTGATTAAAAGCAAAAGAAAATTGCAATTCAAAACTACACATACGATTTTTCTAAAAACAGGACAAACATAATGTTTCTGAATCCATTATTGTTTCCTTTAATTTCTCTCAAGAGAGTCATGTAAATAATAATTAATTAATGTTTATTAGTAACTATTATGTGTAAGTAATAGATGAATTGATGTGCTATATTGCAGATTTTTATTACAATGTGTCTAGATATAAACTTATAATAATCTTCATGTATTATTCCTTTTATCCAAACATAGCCTGTAATTTGAATAAACTGCATACTACATTCAGTATCTTTAAATTATTTCAGATTTTAGAATATATAAAATAAAAAAGGTGTCAAGGTAATGGGGACTAAGAATAACTTTTCAAATTCTATGTTATATGCTTTTCAAATGTCTGTCTTCATACAATCAAAGCTAAGACCTTTATCATCATTATGTTCTGACAGTATAATTTTACTTAACTAACTACCCTGAAATTCAGTGTGTCATAAAACAACAAACTTATTATTGTCACTCATGGGGTTTATGTGTTTTAATCAGAAATTTGGTCAGGTCTCAGTTGTCATTCTTTACCTTCATGTGGCATCAATCTGGGTCACTTAGTGCTCTTGAGCAAGCTGATGGACCAGCAAAGACAGTCAAGTTGGTTCTGCCCAGATCTCAGGTTTCTTTCCAGGGATAGCTGGGAGACTGAGCACAACTTGGACTATTGACTTGAATGTCTACACATTTCCCCTTCAAAATATTGGTCTCGGATAGTTGGCTGTCTGCTATGGCAGCCTGTAAATTTTAAACAAGTGTTCCAAGGGATAGTAAGAGCAAGTGTCAGATCCTAAAGGAACCCACAGGGTATGTCCATAGTGTTTTATTTGTCAGTGTCAGAACAGTCAATTTCATGGAGAGAAAAATTAAACTTTACCTCTCCATAGAAGAATTTTAAAAAATTTAATATGAGCATTTAAACATGATGGAATCTTCCCAGTAGATACAAATGATTTATATCTCTTCTGCATGAAAAATAAACCCTGTCACTTACGACTGCCCCAAAATCTCATTCCAATTCATATTTGATTCCAAAATCAGGATCTTGGAATTAAAACCATTTCTAAGTTCAAATGAACCTCTTTCAGATCACTTCCTTAAGCACACTTCAACTTACTCAATCCATAGTAAATCAAAGGTAAATTTTAATTTAGAAAGTTTTAATTTGTCAAACTCAGATTGCAAAACATAGACACTTTCTCCTAAATCACAAATTTGATATCATATTGGCACAGCTTTAGAAAAGTACCATATTCTTCACTTTCAGGTGAGTGCAAGATCCCTTTTGTGTGTTATCTCAGGTTCAGTTCCAGGAATACAGTTTCTCAAAGGTACAGAGATAGGCCGTCTGTGCCCCAGCACAGATGGAGTAATTATAATGGATATGTCCTCTCAAAGAGGGAAAAGCAGGACACATCAGTTACTGAGGGTTCACAGCAATTTTGAAGCCTGTTTGTCTTCCTAGTTTCTTGAATAGATACAAGTTCTCCTGCCCAGAAAAATACTCTCTGCAGTTCTTGACTTCTCTCTCCGGGCTCTTGATCCCATAATCTGATTTGGGATTAAAGCTGAGTAGCCTTTTAGGCTTGCATTTTAGTTATTCAGTTTTGAGTGTAAAAAGCTTTTTTTTTTTTATTGTACAGTCTGTCGTCCCACTAATTACTTAAAAAATTTGGTGAAGTTACTGTGAATTACTCGTCACTTAATTCTTTAAACAAAAATCACATTTACATCCAATCTAGTTTATACTTGTGCTGAGAGTCATTTTTCTGTGGGAACATCACACTAAGATACTTAGAAGTCTTTTTGTCTATTTAAAGTGGGTCTCATAAGCATGTCCTTAAGATTCTTAGAAGCCTAAATAAGTTAGCCCTTAAATCTTTTTAAGTCTTAATAAAGGATCTTCAAGCCCCATTTTTGAGTTTTGAAACTTCGGTCAGTGCTTTATTGGACATGCTCTGGACTTGATCTATGCCTTGAAGCCACTTCTCCCTAGAGAAGCTTGTTAAGGGAAAGACTTGGGATGATAAAGAGTTTTAATTTGATCTCAGTAACTCCTAACTTTTTAATGTTTCTTCTAATTTCTTCTTGCAATTGAACGTTTATTTCGCACCAATTTCTTTAAACAAAACTTTTCTATTTGTGCCTAAGTTAATTATATAGAATTTTCAGGACTATGTATAGAAATCTTCTTGGCCAAATCAAACGAGTCATTGAGCATACTTCTGTCTCATGAGTGACTATAGATGTGAGTGTTACCAGACCTCTTCTCTCTTTCTCAAGTAACAAATTCCTCACTGTCTCCTTAACTCTCATTAAGAATTTCCTAAGGCCTTGCAGGTTTCACAACGGGGCTCTTCTAGATCCTTCTAGCTTTTCTTGCCTTGTAGTGCCAAAGCCAGTATCTTTGATTTTAATGATAATTAGAGCAGCCCCATACAACTAAGTAAAATATTTTCTACTAGTTATCTATTGATGAGTCACAAATTATCTAAAACCACAGAGACCTAAAAACACAGTTGTTTCATTGTACCTGAAAGATGCATGGGTCAAAAGTGAAAAACGAGCATGCATGTTTTTTACTTCATGTGGGGACAGCTTGAGATAGCTTTGTGGTTTTATGCAGGGACATGGTCTGATTTGGAGGCACATGGGAGGCCTTGTTGACACTTGTGGCATCTTGGCATGAGTCCTGGAAGATGGGCTTAGCAGGGCATGCTCTTAAACTTCAGGAGTCTTACACCATGTCCACTCTCTCTCCCAGCTGACCTGTTGTAAAAGGTAACAAGAATGGATGCTTTAAGTCTGTTTATTTATTTATTTTTTTTAACCTGGGCCCCAAAGTTGATACAAGAATATTTCCATGGTATTGGATCAATAAAAACAGTCATTAAAGTCTATTAAGATTTGCAGGATGGAAATGGGATTTCTTCTTATAATGGAAAGGAGAGAAAAGAATGTTGAGCCACCTTTAATCAATTAAAGCTTTAAAATGTTGGTAACAGATTTAAAGTTTTATTGGTACTGCCTCGCAGAAGGCTACAGGGCCTGTTGACAGTCTCTTCCTTGTATCTTCTCATAGGCTGAAAGTTCTATAAAACTGGGTCTGTGTCTATTTAGTTAGGCACCATATCCCCAGAGACCAGTGGTGCTGGGCTTCTGTTATTATGCTGCCAATGAATAAGTAAATGAATGTATTTTACTTAACCCAAAATTAATTCCAGTTATTATCTTTTATAATATCTGCTTATTTATTTATTTATTTTTATGTTTATAGCTGCATTTTGAAAGAAATTTCCACAAGTTCAAATTTACGTATCAGAAATTCAATTTCCTCTAAACTCAAGTACAAGAAGATAAAGTTTGGAAAAAGCATAGTTATTTTTGTTGTTATTGTTTTTGTTGAACTATTCTTAATAATTCATAGAAAGCATATTTTAAAGCAGATTTTATTCAAAAAATAAACAAATGCCTTCTCTGCAGAATTTCCATACAGGAGGGGTTCAGGCTTATTAGTGTGTTTGGAAGGAGAGTTAGGGTTCTCCTTCTGAAACTTGGCTTTCAAATTAAACCTGGTATACTCATTTAGATCATATATTTGTGTCCTTTTGACAGAAACTTATAGAGACTATGGAAGAGCACGCTAAATAAAAATAGAAAACAAAACAATGCAAAACACTGGCACTACATTATTGTTTGAACTTTAGGGTGCATAAACTACAAGGAATGGCAGATTCATGCCATTAAGTGGATGTAATATGCATATTGTGGTGAGAATTCCTGCATTTTTATATGGCTGGAAGCACAGTTATGCAAATAATTCAAGTCTCAATTCCTTTCTTCCTAACACATGAATTGAGTTGGAATATGTATAAATGTTCCCCCACAACCAGAGACCCTGCTGTGTGCCCTTCTCTCTCAGAGAAAGCACAGGAGGAAGTCTAAAGCAGGAGAGCAGTTGGAATGTATAAATGGTGATTAGCATCATCTGTACCATCAAAATTATGTATGGGGGGGGTGAAAAGCTACTATGATCTAATAATATGGAGGACAAAATTAAACTCTGTTTAAAAACAGTTAGGTATGCAAATTCGAGGTGCTGCCATGAGCTTGAACAGATGTTTGAAAATTTAGCCGAGTGTGGAGTGTGTTTATTCATTCTAAATATGTTTACATAATGTATTGTATGCTGTTTTCTCAAGCACATTTGCATGGAAATGTATGTATGGCCCTGATTCTGCCATCTTTAATCATGCAAAGCTGCCACTGGCTTCTGGTAGAATGACACATGTGTCCGTTGTGGCAGTTCTGCCCATAGAGAAGGTCCTGGGCTGAAGCAAGTGTGCCTGCCGCCTGCATGTTCAGACACATGGCAGTACTGGTAGGCAAGACTGGCCAGAACTTCGTAGTGCTGGGCAGAAAATTTATACAGCAAGTCCTGAGTTATTCAGAGAAATTTAGGTATTAATTAATATGCACTTGAGTTCTTTCAGTTAATTGGTGCCATGTTAATATTTTCCCATATCTATGTCTTTTCCTAATGCAATATTTTTTCTTGCCCTCATTACTCCCACATATCTGTATTAACAAATTATATATTAATGAATTACAGGAACCTCTGAATTAGAGGGCATCAAAATAGATGTTTCTTCCTCACACAGGAGATTAGAGTATATGCAACAAAGAAATTAAAGAATTATTTTCATTAATTATTACTTTCCTCAAATTTCAACAGAATTTTCACTCTGGTAGCAAAAATTTGTTTTAGGTCTCTGTAAATAGTTTTTGGCAACTTGATAAACTGTTTATTAATAATGTTAAAGTGGGTTTTTCTTTATTTTGACAAATTCGGTGGCTGTGTGATTTCTCCTCTTTCATTATGGTGTGAGCCAATTCCCCAGTGCATCCCTTTATGCACATCTACATTCAGATCTATATAGACCTACTGGTTCTCTCTGGAGAAGCTTGACTAATACAACACTAAAATCGAGGACACTTTACCCTGGTGATACTTAAATATAAAGCAATTCTAAATAAATAACTATTTGATTAAGAGGAAACTGATTTTTAAAAAAATGTATAAACACTACAAAAGGAAACTTGTTAAGGTTTGACAAATAGTTTCTCCCCAAAAAACATGTATATTTTTAATACATTAGAAAACAAAATCAGAATATTCCTTCTCTGACCAATGTGCATGTGGAAAAGAGAAGAAATTGTGTATGTGGGAATATCTGTGGGAGAGATTTGAATTAAATTTATAATAAAAGCAAAAATTTAAAATTATTCAGAAGTATTTTAAAATGTGTTACATATTTCAAAATCTATTTAATCTAATAATCCATCTGTGTATTATTGCCAATATTAGCCAATCTAACCCAGAACTTAATCTATTATAGTATAAAAAGTCCAAAAACAATGAGGGAGAGAGAGCCTCTGCAGCATTTAAAGCAGCCTAATAGCTTCATGAGACTCTTGGCACCCTACTCTGCTCATGGAATAGGAATACTGTCTGTTTAGGAAATCTTTCAACATACAGAAAATAAACATTTACATCATAATCAGAATTAATTGATTATATCTCTCAAAGTGGTTTTCAATATCATTATATCCTAGACAATGAAATAAAACAATTCTAGAAACAATATATTATATTGGATTTTAACTTAAAAGTAAATGTGCAACAGAATATTTTAATAAGACAACAATTTTTTTTCTTCAAATGGGCATTAAGAGGTTAAAGGACAAACCAACTGTTTTGGATGAGAAAGATTGTTTCCTCATAGAGTTATATAGATGAAATATTAATACACTTTTACAATATGAGTTTAGATGGTAATTGAGGACATACATATCTACTATAAATACAGAAATAAACTAATGAATCCAGGTAGTCCCTTTACACACTGAACCCTTGAAACAGGAGTATCAATGACACATCTTCCCTGTACAGAGTCATATTTCCAGTATAGATTAGACTGATTTAGACAAAAGGAGAAAAATCTACCAATCCCAGTTTTCTTCCATGTCTAAATCAATGGACCTGACTGCTACTAAGCAGATAGTTGACGAGGTGAAAACTACACCAGAGCATAAATAAGAAAATTCATGCTGAATCAAACAAATCCAGTCCACTTTATTCCTGTTCTTTTTGTTTGAAGAGCTTATGGAGAATGATTCAGGGTGCTACTCTTGGCAGCTGCACCCTGTTGCTCCCAGGTGAGATATTCAGACTAATTTCACTTTCCCTGAGATTTCCCTGGATCAACCACATTATCCCTTTGCTGTAAATAGTGTGTGAAAAGCCACTAATGCTGAGAAATAATGGACACCATTTTTAGACAATTTTAGGATTAGTTTTGCAAGAGCACAGAAAAGCTTAGCATGGATGAGAACAAAAATGTGTTAGATTTTAGGAGAAAATGGAACAGGATATAAAGGAAAAATGTAGAAAAGATACTATCTACAAAGAGTCCCATGTGAAGCTAGATAAAAGAAGAGGAGAGAACATTCTTTTGAATGCTGTATGTAACATACTAGCAACAGAATATCATCAATAGTTCCAAGATTAAACTTGGTTCTCCAATGGTCAGAATTCTGAAATTTGCTATCTTCTTCTTCAGAAATTTCTTTTTCCCTCACTTTTCTTTTTTAATAAAAATGGGATTTTAAAATGTAAGAAATTGTTCCATAGGGGTACTTACTTAGTGTGTCCTGCCAGGAGGGTGGCACTGGTGCAATGGGTCAGCTCTGGCCAATTCCTGATGAGGTGTGTGGGATAGTCAACCCAGTGAGAAGACAGTCAAGTGTATTCTGGGCCAGTCTAGGACTCATCCTGGTATCTCGTTGCTAGGTGGTTCAGAGCAAACTCTCAGCAGCATGGGACACTGTTGATCTTGTTTTCCAGGTTTGGGGAATTAAGGGGAATGCCATACATTATGGGTTTCCAGGTTTGGGATTTTTATCAACTTTAAATAAAATGTTTTGGCCCATAAAATGTTTCCTTTTGTATTATGACAGTGAAAGGTATTAGCATTTGTTAGTTTCAGGACCTCAAGGATCTCTCTTCTACAGGTTAATGGGCTTCCACAGAGCATACGATGTCTGTGAACCATACCTTACTTATTGCTGTACTGCCTGGCTTGTAACAACCCTGCTCACGCCTTCTACAAGGGCACACTGTTTGTTAGTTTTTCTAAACTGCTGAATAATGAAAAAAGAACTTCTTTTGCCTTAGTGTCATATTTTCTGATGTGTTCTTCATTGTCATTCCTCTTATCTTTGGTGTGTGGGGTGTCCTTTGTACACTCATCATTCTTTGTCTCTTCTTCCTTGATATTCTGAAGGGTGAAAGGGACCGCAGGGATCTTGTTGCAAGAAAAGTCACTGGGTTACCTTTTCTGGTTGAGCTGTGGACTGGGGCTTCATCTGTGTTCTTCTGGCTGTAATAGACCAGAAGCTACAGAATGCATCCAGGGGCTGCTGGCTGAACTTCAGCAACAGTTCTGTACATAAATTAATTTCCAGCATTACTAGCTT
Organism: Callospermophilus lateralis; assembly: GCF_048772815.1. NCBI lineage: Eukaryota > Metazoa > Chordata > Mammalia > Rodentia > Sciuridae > Callospermophilus > Callospermophilus lateralis. Next base: position 9,909,591 of record NC_135321.1, read on the forward strand.
GAATTTTTTCCCTAACTTTTTTTTTCTTTTTTCCTCCTTCTATTTGATGGTTTCAATGACAAAATGGCACACTATTTTAAAGCCCAAACTTTTACTGCAGCAGTCTTAAAATGCATCTATAAACTCTTACATGGAGTCAGGTTCAAAATCCTTGAAATAAATACCAGATGATTGTGCACACAGCCCAACCATTTATATTTGAAGTAGAAGATAAACAACATGCACGTTTTTCCCCTTTTACAAAAAAAAGGGACACTGTAGGAATGGTACAAATATTCTTGATTTGTTTGGCATGTGTTATTGGTAAAAATCTGTCAGTATAAATCAATTGATAATTCTAATAATCTAAATTTGGCTAAAAGTTATCTGAAAACAATTACAGATATGTTGAAATTGTTAGGAAATAGATAGAAATACAAAATTACTTCCTTAAAGAAATATTAGAGAAAGATCCAGAAATTATGTACCCATTGACTTACCTCTACATTTTTTCTCGAGTAAAATCAGGCTCATTTTGATTAACACTGTGTTTCAGCATTTCTTGTTTGCAGCAGTTAAATTCCTGGAATCTCTAGGAGGTAACTCTATAACCCGAAAATCCATTTGTTCACTTATTTATTGATTCAATAAATTATTGGGTCTTTCTCTACGAATCAGGCAATGCTCTAGAAGTAGGAAAACATTAGGGACCAAAAGAGACAAAACAGAGATTCTTAATTCTAGGGCGATTACAGAAAATAATTAGAAAATCAAAATTAAACTAACTATGGTTATATTTTAAAGAAAAAATAAGGAAGACTATGAGACAGGTGTTTGGTTACATATTAGTCATTGTGTGCTCAGGAAAAAACTTCAATGAATACATGACATTTGAGTAACATACCGAAAAAAGTTGAAGCAGCCTATAAAGTTAAACTGTGTTCTCTAGAGACAAACACAAATACTAATGCTCTAGGACAGTGATTCTCAATGTTTTTAACCCCTACATGCACCAGTGACGTTTACTAATGCTTGGATACATTTTTGGTTATCATTCCTTGGGGCATGGTTGTTAATGGTATCTAGTGAGTAGAGTTTAGCATGCACAGGACAGACCCCAGGACAAGAAACATTGAGCTATTTTCAGTGCTGGTATTTGAAAAACCTGCTATAAAACTGTAGGCTTCCTCTCTCTGCCAAACATAGCTAGGAGGCAAGTGGACCAGGGCAGCAAGTAGGAAGGTGGACAGGCAGAGTGTTGGCTTCTGAGTTTACTTACCAAGGTCACTGTGTGCTGCAGTAAGTGAGGCCTGAGTGACAGGTGAAGAGGCTGTAGCAACAATCCAGGGAGAGATGAAGCCCACTTGAACTCATGTCATAGCAGTGGCAGTAAGAGATGGTTACATCCTGAATACATTTGATGGTAGAAAAAAAAAGAGAGAGAGCTAGAGAGAGAGAGAGAGAGAGAGAGAGAGAGAGAGAGATTCAGAAACAGGGGGAAACAGAAAGGATATCAATAAAAGTAGAGTTCCCATTCACAGATGAGAAAAGTCTTTTGTAGAAGCTTCTGTTTCTCAGGAGCTCAGTTCCACTGTATTCATTTGAAAATAAATCATATTTTTATGTAAATATATTTGAATTTCTATGACCATATCTAAATTTCACAAGTTGAAAGATATCTAAGAAGGAAATTGGGGGTTTTGAGTGGAGTTTATGTATCTAAATTATGAGTTACAAAGACACAGATTGAGAAAATTGGAGATATTTCAATGATTAAATTTGAAGCGGTAGGATACAGAGGTGGTGATTTCAAGACTAGATGACATGCTATCAGGAAACGGTAGTGTGACTACTCAGGGGTGTCCCATAGGACTGACTCAAAACTATGAGATGAACTTGCATGATGGCATAATTTAGTTGAAAATAATGAAAAAAAAATTAAGGGTAAGAACTCTGTAACATTGGGAAAGTTGGCTAGTGAACTCTCTATTTGCTTTAAGCTGTTCATAGTAATATCACAGATTCTGTTTGAGGAATATTTAAATGTTTCTTCTATTGGAAGAGATGTGAGACTCTCTCACACCCTGTTCATACTCAGAGTATGAAGTATGAAACACCTTCATTGCTTTTCACAGTTGTGTTCACAAATCATTAATTGCATCACATTGTAGCTCCTGGACTCCAAAGAATGGAGAATGTAACATTTTTTTTTTTTAACCATACCTTGTACAATGGGATCTATTGGTCAGTGTGAGTTCTAGATTTTCAAGGATTCAGGTTCAACAAACTAATTAAACATCTTTTCTTAATTTTTAGTGAGTAAATATAGATAATTTTTTTTCAGAAATCTGCACAAAAATATGAAAATTTGCACTCAAATCTAATAACTGCCTCAACTTTTTCCCCAGGTGTTATCTTTAAAGAAGGTTATGCCTTCTAGTCACAGAACTGACAAAATTCGATTAGTTAGTTTTCTCCAGTCAGCACTATTTAGCAATTTTGTTCAAAGATAAATATTGTCTGGGGGGCAATGTACACTTTATTCTCCATTTTTAAATGTGCAAATATGAGGGGTTATTTTGTGGGGGTTTTTTGCAATTATTAAATTTCTCTTGAATGAGGTAGGTGATTACAGCTAAATTCTGTAATACTTGTCATTTAGGAATTTAAGAATGCCTGAATCAATTTGAAACTACTCCAAGGGCTTTGGGCTATTTTAGAAAATAATTTGATACAAACTTGTGTGCATTCCAAAGGGGTATGACCCTGTTGCTTAATGTCTTCAGTTTGAGTTCTTAGGAAGTGTTTTTTCTTTCTTTGCAGCAAGAAAGAATATTTGAAGAAATCGATACTTAATGATTATCCTTATTCTGATTCTTTTAGTTCTGAGAATTTGTTTTAAAATGGATAAACATTAAAAAAGTTGGTGCTTGAATTATTTTCAGGAATATCATTACTTTTTCTGAGTATCCTGTTCTGCACCTAGTTTTTGTTATTTGCAATCAGGACTATTGTTGGCTGAAAGGGGAAGACTTCAGGCATTTTTATCAGCTTATACTTTGGTAAGACTGGCGGCTATGACAGGTAGAAAAGATACCACCCTAAATACTGCTCCTCTTTGCATAATAGGTTCATCATTTTGACAGACAAATCAACCCAAAAGCCAAGAAAATTATTTTTGGATAACACCAAATCTTTTTTTTTTTTTTTGACAGTGAATATTATCATTGTTATCAACACTGATTAGAAACATAAACATAAACCTATTTTCAAACTTTTGTATTATTTGACATAATCAATAAATAATTGCTATTAAATATTGGTAAAAACACATATCCTATTTCAATATCAAATTTCCCACAATATATAGGAAGCAGTCATAAGAATAATTATCCCTCAATCAAAAGTTAAAATCCTTTTTTTAAACATATGAAATGACAACAGAAAGACAGTGAGTTAAGATCATAGCTATACAATTTATCCTCTAAGTACTAATTCTTTTTATATATGTGGACTTACACAGTTGCTTTATCTCTCTGTACCCTGGTTTTCTCTTCTATGAAATAAAGAGAATAATAACAACTCCTTGCATTAATCACAGGAGAGAGCCACACCATTCTGTCTGTCTGTCTATCTGTCCATCTATCTCTCCTTTAAAACTGAACCTGTTTCATGACTGTCATTCATTAGTCATCATTTCATTACTCTGTATTACCTTTCTCCCATGCAGATGATAAGCACAGTTCCTTTGAGGATGAAGGAGTCCCACTCACTGGGACTGTTACTGGACCTGCCTCTGTCCTGCATCCTCCAGGTACTAAAGGGATTCAGAAACTTAGAGAAGACCAGGAAAGTAAGGTGTGACATCCACCCAGCAGATAAGATATGCTAAAGGAGGTCAGAGAGAGATGTAGGAACTCATTGGAGTAGAAATGTTGAGAAAAGTGGCATATGTGTGTGTGCATATTGTTTTGTGTTGGTGGCCATTGGGGGTGGGACTGGATTCGCAATGTACAACAAGAGTAAGGATTTAAAGCAATTATTATCACTATATGTGAAAGAATTGAAGGCCACAAATTGACCCAGATTACAGCGATATGAATAAAATGTAGTATTTAAATGTAAGGTTGGAACTTGTTTTATGCAAAATGTCAATATTTTGTTCATGATGCATACATTAATTTTGATTTTTTAATAGTGCACTAAAATTTCTAGTACTTATGTTTATCATTAAGATTTTTGTAGTTCATACCTAAATTTTGTACTTATGACCTCACTAGCCACCAGTCATCTCAACCCTAAACTGGAAACAAAGTTGAAGAAAAGACTTAGAATTCACTGTGTTGTTTATAATGTATCTGAAGAATTCAATTTCTGTTAGCATTTTCTTTTATTTATATAAAATAAAAAGTATGTGTTTCAAATATTTTTTGGTGAGCAGGCTATCATTTTATTGAATGTACTCCCATGTAAAGGTAGAATCATAAACTAGGATATATTTTGTTCTTCTTCTTGTTTCTGTTTTGGTACAACGAAACCTCCTGGGTATGAAGCTCAGTGGTAAAGCACTGGCCTTGCACGTGTGAGTCGCTGGGTTCAATCCTCATCACCACATAAAAATAAATAAATAAAGATATTGTACCAACTACAACTAAAAAAATAATAAATAAACAATTTTAAAAACTTCCAACTCAGAAATCAGAGAAAACTGAATGTGGTATTCTTTATGTTCAAGTTGCATGAAATCATTTGATGCATAAAATTCAATTGTCCCTCCTTCAAAATGAGAAAGGAAGGAAGAAAGGAAGAGAGATAAATGAAAGTAGGAAAACTGCTGTTATTCAGGCATTTACATTAATGAGAAGAAAATTAGGCTGGAGCCAGAGATATCATTCAGAAAAAGAGATTGGTGAATATATACCAAAGAGAAAATATAATAAGGTATTTTATGTAGTTATAAATGACTCAAAAGCTCAAATGTAGGGGAATATGAAATTCAAGAACTGAAATTTGAAAAAAAAATTAAATTGAACTCAGAGATTCCTCCATTACCCTATTTTTTGTTTCTTCTGTGTCCACAACCGGGCAACATCCTGAGAGAGCATTGAGGGTCTCGTCTGTTTTATTTAGCAATTAGGGAGATGGTTATCCATGTAATATATCACTTGAAATATCTCTTCTAAGTCTTTATAAATGCTATTTAAAAAAAATATACAGTGATAGCCCAAAACATTTTCAGTTTTCCTTTTATTTTTGTGTCTAACATGAAGCATCCTCCAAGAAATGGAAACACTGTGGTAGCATGAAGAGGTGATATGTGGAGCCAAGATCTGTGACTTGGCAACTCCAGTTAATGTCTTTGTTGAATGTAATGTTGGATTAGAGAGCCTGACTGTATTGTTCAAAGACGTCTTTGCAACATTTTTCCTGAAAAGAAGAAGAAAGTTGCACGCAATTGCTAGAAAACAGAGTGAGTAGTAAACTTAAAACAAGACTTAACCTCAGATCACAGATATCATCTGGGAGTGGAAGCTGTGCTTTCAAAATCACCTACTGAGTATATCAAGTGAGCAAGGCAAGAATCAGAGTAATACTAGCAAATATTAGGTGGTTATTGGAGGGGGACAGATTATTTTTGTGACCTACTCCAAAATATCTCTCTAGTTTCAAACGTCAGGGTACACTCTCAAGTTGACAAGCCTATTGCACAGGACAAAGCAAAAGGTATCATGCTACTCAGACGAATGTCTAGCTTTTGCAATATATACATTCTATGCACACAGAAAGTAGCCTTGTGCAGTGTTCTGAGGCAGATGACAGAGAAAATTGTGTTTGGAGACCACACATGTCTAGTGTTTTGTTGTAAGCAATATCTGTTAAGATCTTGGAGAGGGAGCTAATTCAGTCTGCCTATCAGTTTCCTAGATGCTTCTCAACATCACATATACATATGACTTGGATGCCAATCATGGTTTCCCACCTGAATTCCAGTCTGCAGCATTGGAAAAATACCCCCTTACCCAAGAACAGGGATTGTGCCTAATTGATATTGGTATTCTAAAATCTGTCACAATGCCTGAAAGACATTTGGCATTCAGTACAATGTTTTTCATCAAGACATGAATTCAGCAGATGGGAACGTGTTTACAAATAAATCTCTGACTTTTTTATTTTAGCTATGAACCAGCACTTACAATCCAATAAATAAATGTTTTGATTTAATAAATTAATGGATTAAACCTAGCTAAAAAGGCTTAAATATGAGGGGAAGGTAAATTGTGTTTGACATAAATATATATATATATATATATATATATATATATATATATATATATATATATATATATATATATATACCACAAACTGGTTGATTAAACAACAGAAATTTGTGTCTCATAGTTTGGGAGCCTGGAACCCTGAGATCAGGTTGCCTCTGTCCTCACAGGGAGAAGAGAGAGCTTTGGTGTCTCCCACCACTGTGGCTCCCCATGGTGTCACCTCTAAATCCCATCTTCTCCCAGTGGCTAATGTCCAAATACCATCAGGTTCAAAGTTAAGCTTCAACATATGAATTTGCTGTAGACCCAATTCAGTCTATAGCACCCTCTTTATTTAAAAGAGGCTTTAAAAAGTTACTTAGACTGTCTGCTACAGTTGTTTTTTTTTTTTTTTGCTTTATAGAAATATGATTAAGCAAACATTAAAGTCACAAAAATATATGATGTCCTATCCTAAATGTAGTTTCACAATGTCTATTCTCAGTAAAGAAGCTGAAACAAAAGAATGTGACATTTTAAATCCAAAGCATTCTTTTGTTAAAGATGAATTAGATCACTTTTCATAACATAGTCTCCTGCCAAAAAAAGCAAATAACTTTATCTCTCCTCTGATAGTTCCATGTCTAAGAAAGGTTGGTTAGACATCTCCAAATGTGATTCATGCTGGGATTTTGTGATGGCAATGATAGTTGACATGTTAAATTGCATAAAGCTTAAAGGAAGTTTATCCTGACATTTACAAGTAATGGCATTTATAGAAAATAAAATAAATGTCTCATTGTTTTGTTTTCTCAGATTTCATGAACATTAATAGAGACTTCCGTACAAATATAAAACTGAAAATATAGAAATTTAGTTGCTGCAAAAGCTAAAAGGATATAGTATTGTTAAACTTCGAAAACATTTTGTCTTAGTTTGTATACCTGCAAGAAAGTGTAACATTCAAAAGAACATGGGCCATACATGTGTATAAGTGTGCCCAAAAGCATTTTAATTTGTGTGATCTCTATAGATGTTCAGTAGTGGTGCTAGGTTTTCATTCAAATACACCTACATCTAGCCTTGGTTTGCTGTTTTATATTATTATGTTTCCTAGCTCATTAAAAGAATGATGATTTTCTTCAAATCCAAATAATGGTATACCTTAACAAGCGGATGAAAAAGAGAACTGATTTTCAAATTCTCCAAATGTTCACTAGGTCACTTAGGAAATAAATTTTATGTTGATGCAGAAAATAAATCTAATTAAGTCTATAATAAATAAAGTAAATAAATCTATAATAAATAACATTAAGTTAAGGAATCAGTAAGGGCATATGCTTTATAGGATCTTTTCTAAAAAATGGAAATAAATAGAAATATGTTGTCTTTGGTTTTTTTCTTTTCTTTTTTTTTTTTTTTACTGTGCTAATCATTTATTTTAAACCTTTCCACAACCCTTTGAAGTGGAATACGATGTACTTGTTTTTATTAAGTCAGGATAAAAGTGGTTTTTAAATATCAACATATATTGTGAAAAGGTAAACTGAGGTTCAAATACAGGTCTACAAATACACTCAATCTTTTATGATATTTATTTCAATGCCTTCTTTTTATGTACTTTGGACAGTACTAATGTTACATGGCATATGACATATCACCAGGACCATGTTCATTACAGAGGATCTGACTGGCTCTGCACAAGCATCTCAATAGCCCAGCTTTGTCCCTCATCTGAGAAGGAATCAGGCTCTTCAGGAGAAAGAAAACAAATGTGTGAAAGATAGACAAAATGATTGGTGAAAAATTAAATGCTTGTGTGTTGCATTTACTTTACTAAGTGGCTGATTGGAGTGAGAGGCTTTCTTATTTCAACACCCTGTGCTAGCAACAACCAAAGCGTTTATATTAACATAAATGGTCTTTCTGTCCATAGATCTTTTCCTTCTAGACTAAACATCTGTTTTTTGGTTCACTACTACTTTTAGCTAGACAATTTTATTTCCCACTATCAATCACTATTGTTTTAAAAGACTATCACGTGCTCCTTGGTTACATGAGTTCAGAAGATCAATGATTTGCATTAAATTTGAGCCCTTAATTCAGGTACACAATTTATCTCCCTGGCTAAAGAATAGTATGAGTCCAGTTACTGAATTGTCAGTCTTCATCTGTGGCAACTAGAGGAAGAACATTTTAGAAACCTGATAAAGAAGCATTCTGCTTTGTTTTATATTTCACAATAAAGTGAAGTTGCTTCCTGCTATTATTGAATGGAAAACGTGTAACAACTTTCCTGGAAAATCAGAAACTTACTCAATAAGAGATTCATATTCCATGTTATGAATTTAAGAAATATGCTTAAACGACCACTTTTTTGTATTTGGTTCTATAAGCAATAAATTATTATTTAACTTAATTAACTTAAAATTATTGACTGTATAGGCAAGAACAATGCATTTCTTTTCTCATTAAAGGAACTAGGCACAATTATATTGAAGACTGAGCAATCTGAACACGGCATCTGCGTTTGGAGAAGGTAATGCATGAGGCATGTAATTCATAAAAGCAGAGCACAATGCAGTCTTTCAGGAGCTGACTTTTGTGAACTGGACTTGAATGGTCCTAATGTTCCCAAGTTGCTGATTTGGGAACACAAGGGACTTAGATCACAAAAATGGCATTTTGTAACAAATTTGCCTTTATTCTCTATGGTCATACCCTTGGGATATGAATCATTTTCCAAGCGACTTTTCCACATAAGGGAAGTGTTTATCACAAGATGGAAAACAAAATATTCAGTGAACAGAATTCTAGGAGGATGTGCATGAAATCAAACTTCTACTGCTCCCAGACATGTCTGGTGTAATGTAAATGGACATATTGAACAAACGTGCCAGGTGGAAACATTAACACCTCTGTGCCAGTATAGGAGAAATTTGCCTCTAATTCATGGCTGAGGAATAATGTCGAAGAGCAGGATGGAAAGAGACCCCCAGTGGTGCCGGGTCCAGCTGGAGGCCTCCCCAACAATTCCCTGGGCTTCATGCACGTATCCTTCTGAGTCCTGTCCATGCTCAGTGCTGTCCTAGCTGTGCTCTAGGTTAGAGCCCAATGTCTAGTAATAAGTAAAGGTGAAAACAGGAACCTAAAGTTTAAAATTAGGAAATGCAGATTTGTAGCCATGTGACAAAATGCAAATCCTATAAGAGAACAAAATGAGAGACTGGGATGATTTTGATAGATGGTGTATATCCATCTTCTCACTGGTTGATAAGCTAACTCAGAATACAAGGGCCTGCTTCTCTCATTCTTGCCTGGTATTACCTCTATCAACTACAATCTGTATAAATCAAGGTTGAACTAATAGTCCCTGAGATTCTATCTAGTGAAAAATTTTTGCAAAGTTTTCAAATTTTCAGATAACTTTATGGATTGATTTCAAGTTTTATATACATAATGAAAAAAGAATTTAAAAATACCAACCAAAAAATGTTAGGGATGTCTGGATTGATATACTATGAGATGAGTAGCAATCTAGTTCTTGTTTTCTTTGCTTAAATGATTCTAGGAGTTAAAATCTGAATAAGACCATCAAGATAATACTTTTTAATCAGGAATGATTTGAGATTTTACATGGGCTAGAGAAGTAGACTATGAATTTTAAAAAGAGGCAAATTATTTAAAAAAATAATAATGCCACATATTTTCCCTAAAATAAGAGTGTTATCCAAACTTATAGACCTGTAGTAGAGTGGATAGAAGAACCTTAGAAATAATTCTATTTCAGTACTAGAAATATGTAAGAGAAAGTGCATTTAAAATGCATTTAGGCATTCTTTAATTCCTTCAGCAAAAACAAATGTTTACAGAGTATTCAGTCTGAACAGATTTGGAACACAATATATATCATAAAATTGTTCTATTTTGAATACTGGCACATGGGTAAAAGTGTCAACACCAACTACATCCTCATTAGTTATTCTCTATGAAATACTATTTCAATCCTTTACAAAAATGAGTGTGAAAAGCACTTGATAGAGGAAAATAAAATTCAAAATAAAAACACAGGTGTTTCATCCCAAACCCAGCAAGTGGTGTGTCTCAGTGTTGACAAAGGAAAAGCCACTGTCACATATTGTCAGGTTAGAGAAACATCCCTGTTATGGGAAAGTGTGCTTGGTTTTCCTGGCATCCAGTTTCTGACATTAACCTATGTATCTGGTAGGAATTGTCATTTCCTTAGGTTTCCTTCATGTAGGTGGACACCCAGCCACCACAGTTTTAGTGCCTTGATGTCTACACTAAAGAACCAGGGAACCTTTCTGCTATTGAGACTTAATTCTGAGCAGGTTTGGTGTTATTTTGTAGTTATCACAACCTGGACTAAAATTTGGATAATTCTAGTTGGTTTCACAGTTTTATTATTGCAAATTGAACTGCTATAAACATTGATGTGGTTGCATCACTATAGTATGCTTATTTTTTTAAGAGAGAGAGAGAGAGAGAGAGAGAGAGAGAGAGAGAGAGAGAATTTTAATGTTTATTTTTTAGTTCTCAGCAGACAAAACATCTTTGTATGTGGTGCTGAGGATCGAATCCGGGCCACATGCATGCCAGGCGAGCGCGCTACCGCTTGAACCACATCCCCAGCCCCTAGTATGCTTATTTTAAGTCCTTTGGTTATAGACCAAGGAGTGGGATAGCTGGGTGGTTCCATTCTAAGTTTTCTAAGGAATCTCCATACTGCTTTCCAGAACGGTTCCACCCATTTGCAGTCCCACCAGCAATGTATGAGTGTACCTTTCCCCCCACTTCTACTCCAATACTTATTATTGCTTTTATTCTTGATAACTGCCATTCTAAGTGGAGTGAAATAAAACCTTAGTTTTGATTTGCATTCTATAATTAATAAAGAGGTTGAAATTTTTTTTTCATTTGTTGATCGCTTATATATCTTCTTCTGAGAATTGCCGGTTCAGTTTCTTAGCCCATTTATTGATTGGGTTATTTGTTTTTTGTTTTTGTTTTTTTTTTTTTTTTTTGGTGTTAAGTTTTTCGAGTTCTTTATATATCTTGGAGAATAGTGCTCTATCTGATGTGTGTGTGGTAAAGATATTCTCCCACTCTGTAGGCTGTGTCTTCATTTCATTGATTGTTTCTTTTGCTGCTTTTTAGTTTGAATCTATTCCATTTAATAATTCTTGATTTTATTTCTTGTGCTTTAGGAGTCTTATTAAGTAAGTCATGGTCTAATCTGACATGATAAAGATTTGGACCTACTTTTTCTTCTTTTGGGTGCAGGGTGTATGGTCTAATTCCTAGGTTCTTGATCCTCTTTGAGTTTTGTGCATGGTGAGAAATAGGGGTTAATTTCATTTTGTTGCATATGGATTTCCAGTTTTCCCAGTACCATTTGTTGAAGAGGCTATCTTTTCTCTAATATATGTTTTTAGCACCTTTGTCTAATATGTTATAACGGTTTTTATGTGGTTTGTCTCTGTGTCTTCTATTTTGTACTATTGGTCTACATATCTATTTTGGTGCCAATACCATGTCATTTTGTTACTATTGCTCTGTAGTATAGTTTAAGGTCTGGTATTGTGGTGCCTCCTGGTAAACTATGAAACCAACCTAGATGCCCATCAATAGATGAATGGATATAGAAATCTAAGTATATATACACTATGGAATATTACTCATCATTAAAAGAGAACAAAATTATGGCATTTGAAGGTAAATGGATGGAGTTGGAGAATATCATGCTAAGGAAAGTAACCCAATTCCCCCCCAAAATCAAAGGCTGAATGTTTACTCTGATTAGTAAATGTTGATCCATAATGCGGGGAGGTAGCACATGGGAAAAATGGAGGAACTTTGGGTTGGGCAAAGGGGAGGGTGGGGAAGGAAGGGGCATGGGGCAGAAAAGATGGTGGAATAAAATGGACATCATTACCCTAGGAGCATACATGATTGCACAAATGGTGTGACTCTACATTGTGCACAATCAGACAACTGAAAATTTGTGCTCAATTCATGTACAATGAGTTAAAATACATTTTGTTATTATGTATAACTAAGTAGAATAAATAAAAAATAAAAATGGATAATTCTTAATTTCTTAGGTATCTCAGGACTCTGAAATTTGCTACAAACTTTTTCAAGATGAATTTAAACTTCATTTGTTCACTGTATTCTCTGCATTTCACTGTGGTCATTGTATTTTTATGGCAAAACATGCTACTGTTATGATTTATGTCTAATATATACAGAGTAATAGGCACAAACTCAAGACACATAGACACACACACACACACACACACACACAAACACATTTCTCACCTTTATATCTTACTTTTCCAAATCTGCTAATAAGCTGTAGGTTTAATTTGTGTTTCTAAAAGCACATAGCAAAATACTTTTTTACAGACATCACTGAAAAAAATATAATCGCCAAGTTTTATCACATCTTATCTTCTGTGAAGCTTTGTGCTATGTGAGGTTTTCATCTCCAGTTGTCAGGTGAAGTGAGTGAGGATCTAGTTAGGTTGTTAGAGGTCACATGACTAGTGAGAAAAAGCAGGTGAAGACAAAGCATGGTCAGACTTCAAGCAAGTGCATTTTCAAGCAAGTGAATTGGACCAAATTTAACTTTGTAGAGTTTTAGCTTGTTGATTTTTCCCAATAATTGTGAATTATGCTTAAGGGTTTATGTGCCTTGTGTATGATTTTAATCATCAGTGGACAACCCATTAGCTATGTGTGCATCTATATTCTGCATAATTCACACACATTGCTCCATTGACCTGCAGTGTCGAAGCATCACTCAAGGTATAGATGGGAGTTTGCTCTGATAAACACTTGGAAGTCTTTATCCCTCTTTTGCTTTATCATCGCCTACTTTGGGTATGAAAAGACAGATCAGAAGAGGGCATTGTCAAATAGGAATCAAATGTAAAAAACAAAATTAAAAAGAGACAAAAGCATAGGTGATGGGAGAGTTTTGGAAAGCAGTGTTCTGGGAGATACTCAAGTTCAAACCCCATCACACCTTCACCTTGGGATCTCGGAAGCACTTACAAGTGCCATCCAACCTCCCATCACTTCTCCTGACATATGCTACTCCCAAAGGTAGACCCTGAAAAGGAGCTGCTCAGAGTTTGCTCCTGCATTGTGCTGGACTATATTTCCAACCACCAACTTGGGAATGTCTCCTGAATCCCACAGATGTCCACATTAGTTTCACCCATGAACCACATTCCTAAAAATAAGAGCATAAACAAAATCATCAGCAGAGATTAATTAATCAACACTAGGATAGTCTGTCTTTTTCTGGCATTTTTGATGTGCTTAACTGCTTGGGAATGTCTACCCAATCCTGAATGATCCTCCCAGAAAGAAGGACTCACGTTCTGCCCAGAGGTCCAGAAGTCAGAGCCACAAATGAGCACCGTGAGCTTTCAAATGCACCAATTGTCATGATCACACAGGGTCTGGGGGCTCACCTTTTATCTCATGAATAAAGAAACAATGCCTAATTGTATTATATGTTTAAAATATACACTTCTAACCAAGTCGCTTGTGTGAAAGCATACTGAATTGGAGGGACTCTCAGTGCCTCCCCACTGGAGGACCTGTTGATGCTCTCCTGAGTTCCATAAAGCACCTAGTGCCTGTGCCAATTAAGCCTGTAATTAAAACCCAATGAAATAGAACTGACCCAAATTTCTTTCACTGGAAAGGTGGGCTGTTTGAGAGCAAGGAGTAGTTTTAAGATCAAGCCCTCTGCCTGCCACATGTCAGATATCCAAAAATGTCTGACCTAATTTTGGAATGAATTTAGAAGGAATCACTTGGTCTCTGTGATATTGCAGAGGGCCCTCCATTTAAATTGTTATTGTGAGCACCATTTCTGAGAAACATTTCCAAAATCGGTGATTACTCTGTGCTTCAGGGAGAAAAGTTCTGCTGCAGGACCCTCAAGTTCTACAGAACAACTGTTCTGTGGAGGGGCAGAGCCAGGCTAGGCATGGGTCTCTCCTTGAGTCAGTTTCTGCATCTTGCTGGTGGAGCCGCCTGGGTTTGGCACATCTGCTGTGTTTCCATCCACTTCTGACTGAGCCGGCCACCATGAATGCTCTGCTCTTGTGATCCCACCAGTCAACAATTGCCCCACATAGCTCAAACTTGTTTTCCAGTATGTCTTCCGTCCAGCTGGAAAAGTTCAGCACAGTGTGTTCTGAAATCGTCTATCAGCAACATCAACATAAGTTCACTCACAAGAGATCTCTGTGTGCACTGTTCCCCAACTTCTGAAGTTTTCCTTCTTCCTCTCCCAGTTGTTTTGTACCCTTGTTAATGTCAGTCATTCTGGAAAAATCAATGTGAGCAATTTTTGTGAGTTGATAATGTGTTCTCTAAGATGCTGTGTACTTCATATGCTATTATTTCTATTTTTTTTGAGGCGAGTGGTAGAGTTTTCAATGACAAAATTGCCAGTGCCAGGTTTTTAAATGAAGCATTTGAATAAAATGCTATTGTTAAAGATGATGCCCTCATTAATCTTTTGGTCCTCTATTTACAATGTAACCTGGGGTCAATAAGAAAACGATTAAGTGGATAAAGAAAACAGTTACTCTCTCCCAGCACCTCTCCCCCTGGCAACAGGGATTGAGCCAAGGGATGCTGCCACTGAGTTGTATCCCAAGTCCTTTTTTTATTATTCATTTTGATACAGGGTCTTGCTTGTTTGCATAGGCTGACGTCTAATGTGGTGCCCTCCTGCCACAGCCTCTAGAGTAACTGAGATTACAGGTGTGGTGCACAGCTGGGTTTCTCTTTAATGTGGCAGATACCTAGATAATTTCCTCTCTATTATTGTCGCCACTTTGTTGAGTGTGCAGTGGATATGATGCATTTGTACTCCCTTTGGATTTTACAACTCACTTTTACATTCCTGGGCCCTCCCAGACTCACTCTCTGCTGTTCACTTCCTTTCTTGTCCTCCTTAGAGTCCAAATCTTCCAGAACTATCCATGGTTAGTTTCAAGCCTGATTAGAGCATGGCTCTCATTTGCTCCAGCTGACACTTTCTTTTAAGAATAGAACTCTTGTAATCTCAATGACTAAGGGAGATCCAACCTACACATCCCCTAAAGCATGAACTTGACACAATTAACAGGCCTGGAATTGTAAAAGGGATATGTAGGTTGGATCTGCCTTATTGTGCTTGCTTTCTTCCAAAAAATCTTAAAAGTGAAAACATCATTACTTTTTCTTATAATCTATGGAATTTAAAAGAGTTTATTCTCACATTGTTAGAGATTTTTCTCCGTTTCTTCTGTCTCCAGTTAAAATAAAACGCATCCCTAGAAGGATTAAAATCCCTTATCCAAAATGCACTCAAAAAGTAGTATTTCAGATTTCATTTTAGATTTTGGAATATCTGCATATACATATGAGAAATCTTGGGGCTAGGACCCCAGTCAAAATATAAAGTTATTTAATTTTTCATGTATACCTTGTGTGCACAGCTGGAAGGTATTTTTTTGTAATGTGTCTTGTTTTGACTTAGAACTATCACATGAGATCATGTGTAGAATTTTGAATTTGTGAAGTGACATCGGAGCACAAGAAGATTTGGATTTTGCATCTGAAAGATTTCTGATTTTCAGTTTAGGATGATCAAACTGTATTTAAATAATAATTATTTGAGAGCCTATATTAAATAGTATTACATTGATTTGTGTCTATGCTCTTTGTACATTGAGAAATCTGATTGCTTTTTCATTTTATTTTACTAATAAGGGATGACCTTGAAGAGATTCACTGTGTGGTCTAGCCCTCTTTTTTTGATAAATACTCAGGGAGGTGCATTTGTTGTGGAGAATTTTGTTGGGACTCTGAGAGGAGTAGCCAGGGAGAAAGCAAAAGGCAATTTAACTCAAAAATGTTAATCATGTCTATATTTTTAGAATAAGTCCATCTCTCTCAAATTTCACTGATAGATCACTTGGGATCAAGACACCAAATTGCCCATTGGATGTGGCAGCATGGACATCAATCATTACCTTGAAAAGAGTAGATTTGGTTTATGTTTGGGGTGGGCAAGGTAAACCTGCACAGTTTCTCTTCAGAAGAGCATGGGATATAATTATGCACCAAGAGCAAAAGCAACTCAGATTGCAACATTCTTACATAAGGAGGGACCAGAAAATTAGAATAATGTATGAAGGATATGTGGAGTCCAAGGAGGCTTTTTAAAAAAATTATATTGAGATATAGCATTTTGGTATGCTAATGTGAATGTTCTAAAAAATGATAAGATAAAATTGCAGCTCATTTTTGGACTAATGTTTCTATATAAGTGAGAGTCATTTGAGATCCATTCCAAAAGTAGAGTGTGTGGACTAAGGCTGGCTAATTATTCCATTTTAAGAGAAAAATCAAGGTTTATGGGTACAGCAGGGTGGAAGGTATAATGGTGGCAGGATGACAAATTCCCTTTGGTTGCATTTATCTTTCCATAATGAAATAATTCAAGGACGTTATCTGTACATATGAAGGGAACACATCATAATGGTGATATAAAGGAATAATGATTGAAACCATTCTCTGAAAATGGGAGAGTGCTTGAACAAGAGAATATTAGGAATCCTGTCCATTTGTGCTGAGTTGGTGGTTAATTTCTACTAAGTCAGAGTGGTTGGCATTTCCCCTGCCCTGTTCAGGTACAGACTGCAAATAAGTGAGGAAATTTTCTAGGTAAATGTGAGAGACAGAGACAGAGAGACAAAAAGAGGAAGAGAGATATGAAGGAAAGAGAAAATAGATTATTTCTACAAGTCTTTCTATATGAGGGAAGAGATGCTCAGTGAGTTACTGATTGTCTCATTGGATTGAAGCTCCTGGTAGGTGCAAACAAAGTTTAGAAATTTGTTACTGAATGAATTTTAGTATGTCTCTGTAATATTGTATTGACATTTTAGCTATAGCTGTTTGCACTTTTTTCAACATTGCTCTGAAGACTATATTTCTACACTGAAGTTGTCAAGGTCCATTTCAAGTTACTATTATACTATTTCAGAGAAAATAAAATAATCAAAAAGCAGAGCAGTTACTGTTCTTCAACCATTTTTGTGAATGTGGTGTGTGTGTGTGTGTGTGTGTGTGTGCGCACACATGAACTCAATGTGCTATAAAGTTGTAATATTTGTTTTTAACTATTATTGATTGAATAAATTAGAAGAGGCGAAAATGTTTTAAAATGTTTTCCTTCATACTTCCCACAGTGGGGGCTTGGTCTTCCTCAGGTGGGAGTCTTTGTTTGGTATCAGTGCCACCATCTGAAGGCTTTCTGTTGTGTTTCTTAAAGTCCAGGTCTGTTGGTGACCATTTGTCAATTTTTATTATAAAATGACATTTTTTTTCCCTGACCTGTGGAGGAATATTTTCTTTGTATTGAATTTTTTTTTTTCTTTTCAGAACTTGGAAGATATTGTTTCACTGGGTTCTGATCTCCTTTGTTTCTGAGAAGAAATCTGAGGTAGCTTGCATCATGATTCTCATTATGTTATATAATCCATAAGTTTTCTGAACTTCAATTGAGTTTTTATTTAATGTTTCTCTTCCAAAGACATAATGGAATGAACTTATATAATCTATCATTTTTTTCTCATTAATTTCAAGATTTTATTTTTATTTTTGGTATTAGTAGTTTGATGATTAAACATCTAAGACTAGTTTTCTTTCTCTTTATTGAACATGATTAGAAAGTTTATGTTTTTTACCATATGTGGTACATTTTCAGTAAGCAATTATTCAAATATGCATTCTCTTTTCTTAATCTCTACTCTTACTGATCCAATGTTGACTGTGTTTCTTCTGATTTCTTTTTCAGACTTTGTTTTTGTCTCTCTTTCATATGAAATTATTTTCATTGTTCTATCTTCAAATGCACTGACTTCTCCTTTTGTCCTTGTTTTTGTCTGATTTTTAAGGTCATTCAGTGGATTTTACTTTTCAGATATCACAAACTTAGGCTCTAGAATGTTCATTTGTTCTTTTAAAATTTTCACTTCACTGTCAAGCCATTTCGTTTGTTCTACAGTTACATTTCCTTTTCAAATATTTAGACATAAGGAAAAAACATCTCTACTGCTTCCATTCAATATCTGAATCATCCTGGTTGGCTCCCGCTGGAAGCCATCTCCCTGCACAGCATGGTGTGTGGGGTCTCCTAAATGTCTCCCTGGATGGCGGTGGTCCAGACAGTTGCTCCCAAGACACTGTTTTACACAGTGTAGACAAATGGATGGGTTGAATCATGTGGCCAATAGAGCAGTGGAGTGTTCTTGAAGGTATTTCAGGGGAAACTTGATTACATCTGCTGGTTCTAGAAGAAAGGAGCTTGAGATAATCAGAACTAATTTATTTTATCTTTTTCAATGAATATAATTCCTCAGTGACTAACTGGTTTAATGACATGGGAAGTATATTCACATTGGCTGAGTAAGTTGCTAAAGCATTTGGATTCTTAATCAACAAAGACGGTGCTTTGGTGTATTGCCCTTAGCAAGAAAGAAGGGAGGACCTTGTAGAAAAAGCATTGTTTTCAAGTAAACCCTAAGTAATTTTATTTCAGAAAGTAATTTACTGACATTTATTAATCTATTGTCTTCATAACTTCATTGCAGGACCATTTGATGGAAAAAAATTAATTCAATTTTTTTTTTTTTTTTTACAAAATTCATGACTTTAGTTCACTTAATTTAGCAGTTGCCATTTTCCTAGGGAAATTGGCAATCTTCTGTTAAAAACAGAGGTTGAGAAAAAGAAGTATTTCTATATTTTTTTTTCTTTCAATCTCATTTACTTAAAAAATTATTTATAGAAACCTTAACATATGTACATACACACATGTACATATAAGAGAGGAAGATAACACATTTGATTTCCCCACACAAATATCATTTTATTATAATTCAAATATTAAATACATTATGTAACACAGAAATAATTCCATAACTCAGCAGTTACTTTTATTGAGTAAAATTTATGCCTAAATATGGGGAAATGATTTGTTCAATAAATACACAACAGGTTTTTAAATATATTAATACATGTATGATTTCAACTTTTAATACATTATATGTAATGCATATGTAACATATGTATGTATATATATACATACTATATATAATTTATCTTAACAACCAAATTCCTATTTAAGAATAAATTAAAGAGATTCTGGCATCAAAATAACAATGGATGGCTACAAACAACTCTATTTAACAGCTGGATATTGTCATTAATACTGAGGTTACCAAAAATAAAATCTAAGATGACAATTTGTCTTCATTTCTGGAATCTTCTATATGTAGTATCATGAGTTCTAATATTTTCTTATGTTGTCTTTAAACCTCAACCTTCTTACCAAAAGGCCAAACTCACACTTTGGGTTTCTATGGCTTCACTGGGCACCATGAGAGGATGCCATCTCTTCTCCTCTCGCATGGTGATCTGACTTGTTTGCCCTCTGATCTTCCTCAGGTCACATCTCTCACTATGACAAAACTTTGACTTCATATGATAGCTTTATGGTTGGAGTAACTGACTTTACCCCTTTTGTCTCATGCAACATACATCTATTAAAGATAAGGGTACATAAGTTGATACTTTATTCATATTTAGTGTAGAGAACATTTTACTCTGCCATTTACTTTGCCTTTCATTTGAGAAGTCATTTATACAAAATCCATATTTTCTCTGTTTCGCACAAGTCTCATAGTAAAGCAACTACCTTCTGCAGCAAAATGAGAAATTTACAAATACGTTCTGACATTTTGGTTTAGTATGTGTCTTACAAAACAGATTGGTTTTGGTTTCCATTGAGAACAGTTACTTTGCAGTCATGTTTCAAAGGAGCTACCTTCCTGAGGAAGTTCCACTCATTTTTCAAAACTACTCAAATGTGACTTCCAATCTGAAGCTGCTGCTGACCTCCCAGGTAGCACTGAGCTGTGTTTCATTCAGTCTTTGCATGGTGCTTCATAACTGTCTCCTATTCCAATTACCCTATTGTTATAATTATTTGTTCATATCCCCTGCTATCACTGTACTGCACTAATGTAGATAGAGGATTATATTGCAAACTTTTTTGCATAGTTCTGTCTTTTGGTATATGATGTAGGAAAATCACATAAATGTACATTCGCAGAAGAAAAAGAAAAAGATTACCTACATATTTATTTAAAAATATATGAAAACCACTGGGCACGGTGGCACACACCTGTAATTTCAGCAATCTGGGCGCCTGAGGCAGAAAGATGGCAAGTTCAAAACCAGCCTTGGCAGGTTAGCAAGGCACATAGGAAAGCAGTGATACCCTTTCTATAAATCAAAAAGGGCTGTGGATATGGTTTAGTGGTTAAGCACCCCTGAGTTTACTCCTCCATACCAAAAAAAAAAAAAAAAAAACAGAAAACAAAAAACAAACAAAAAAAAAAACCCCACAAAGAATATAGGAAAACATAAGTACTATATCATTTCAAAGTGCATAATTGAAATTCTATGCCTATCTCTTGCTTGCAAAATCAATCTCATAGGCATGAAAAATTACAAAGATACTTTTAAGTATCTAATAAACTAAATATTAATTTATAAAGACATTGCAGCAAAAAACAAAAAAAAAAACCCAAAAAAACAAACAAACAAACAAAAAAACCTTAGCATAGAATCTTAGAGTGAAGGAGGACAGGATGTCAGTGCAGTTGAGGTAAATCTTGGGGGCAATTGCTTTGAACTGAGCCTCCAGCAGACCAAGCCAAAATGAGGCTGCTCATTCTAAGGTTCTGTGTCCCAAACAGAACTTGGACTCCTTAACCTTCTGAGGAATGAGGAGAAAGAATGAGGAGAAAGACAGTGAGATACTGAACAGGCCAGTTTTAAGCCTTCATGGTAAATAAGTTGGCTTTGCTTTAGGGTTTAAAAGGAAAGAAGCCTGAAGTAGTCTGAGGCTCCTCAGTCCACCTTTGTAACATCCTCTTTGTTTCTGTTAATGCTACTTTATAAAGCCAACTCCTCTGCTGTACTCACAGGAACCTTCTTCTGCACCTTCAAATGAGACTGCCAAGTCCTTACCTCAGTAATAGAAGCCACTTAGATCTTTGAAATAAACGTGTGGTGATGTTGTCTTTTGACATAATTTTACAGGCAGAAAACTGGCCTTTACTATAATGATGGATGATGCATTGAGATGCAGTAAAACAAGTTTTCTTTAGGTCATTTGTTATTGGATTCCCATAGTTGAAGTTGGCTCATTGGGAACTTAAAATTAATTACTCCTCTTTCAAACTTAAGGGCCACTAATAAAAGCCTTAATGGAAATAAAGGCATATCCATCTAATACTAATGTGTTTGTCATTAATATAGATGATTTTATTGGTAGTATTATTATTTTATGATAAGAAAGATTTTATATAACATAAGCATTTCATAGCACTCAGGTATATTCTAAATCTGCATGGGGAAAAAAATAGAAGATTGAGAAGAAAGAATTTCAACTTTCAATCTTACCAAATTGCTAGAGTATTATTATTCATCTCTCAATGTAAAGATGACACATATTCAGAATTTATCACTAAAGAGAACCTTTTCAGAAAATACTAGAAAATACACCTTTTAAATATAGAGGCAGTTCTATTTAGTATCATAAAAGCTGTAAAACACGACATGCTTCTTGTATACCTTTGCTTTAATGGTTCATAAAATGCTATTTCTTCATCTGGTAATAAAATTTACTATTCCTTAATAAGGTCAATATATAATGTGTGTTTGTATTTATGTATATGCATATATATGAATTGTTATAAATTTCCAGGGTCTCACTAAATGAGTGATGCAGACTCAAAAGAATCCATAGTGAACTTATAAAAATCAGAAGCTTTTAATACTTGGAAGTACAGCAATTCATTGTTAGATAAGATTGCTAAATTAAACTAACAGAATATTTTTCAAATACAAGGAAAATTATATCCCGTAAAAATGTATTTTGTCTTATCAAATTTAAATGCATATTATAAATGATACAGAGAGGGATTACCAGAATAGAAGAATGAGGACCTTTATTTTCTTTTTCTGAGAAAAGGGCAGGTGTGACCAAAAATACAGGGCTCACTCTCCTCCCATCTTCCTGCCTGCGATGGTTTCTCCTTAAGAGGAGAGAGGAGCAGGCTGCCTGCTTTTCCTGTGCCACCAGCCACACACTGCAGAAGTTCTACTACAGGTAAGCCTTTCCACCAATCCCCACAAAATAGACTTCAAAACCCAAAATTTTGCTAGAGATAAAACAAACATTTCATAATGAAAAATGTGTTGACAGATCAAGAAGATTCAACTGTTATAAAACACATATGTGCTAAACAAGGAGCCCAAAAATGTGTGAAGCAAAACTGACAGATCCAAGGAGAGACGTTTACAATCAAATATTAGTGCAAAAGACATTGAAATGTCACTTTCAGTAATGGATGGGACAATGATGCAGACGATCAACAAGGAAACAGCCTAGAAAACTATAAACCAAATGGACGTAACAGACATTTACAGATACACTCTTCAACAGCAGAACACTCATTCCTCATAAGTAGGCATTGAGCATTCTCCAAGAGAGACCCAAGCTGGAACGCAAAAAGACAACAATAAATTTAAAATGATTAAAATTTTACAAAGTATCTTCTCCCATAAAAATGAAAATAGACTAGAAGTCAATAATAAAAAGCAATCTGAGAAATTCACACACAAATGTGGAAATTAAACACAGTCTCCTAAATATTCAGAAAATATTTTGAAGCAAATGGAAGTAAAAATACACTATACCAAAATGTATATCATGCAGGGAGTAAGAGCCTGGGAGAAATGTATAGCTCTAAACACTTGTGTTTACAATGTTAAAAAAATAAAAAGGAATATTTCAGATCAATAACCTAACCCTTTAGCCTAAGAAAAAGTGAAAATAACAAATGTGATGTAAAGCCAGCAGAAGATAAAAATAACAAATGTTAGAGCAGCAAGGAATAAAACAAAGAATAGAAACAAATATAGAAATTAAACACCTAAAGCTGCTTCTTTAGAAAGAGCTACAAATTGACAATTCTTTAACTAAACTGATCATGAAAAGAAGACCAAAGATTCAAGTTACTAAATTCGGGAATAAAAGAAGGAGACATCACTATGGAACTTGATAATAATAGAAGAGAATTACAAGGACTACTATAAGCAACTTCATGCTTACGAATTAAATAATTTAAGTGAAATAGAGAAATTCCTAGACAGACACAAGTTACTAAAACTGACTCAGGAAGAAATTTTAAAAACTCAAATAGGTCTATATTAGAATAGAAATGAAATCGACAATTTAAAAACTTTCCCCACATAAAAGATCCTGACCAAGGAGTCTTCACCGGTGAATTCCACAAAACTTTCTGAGGAAGATTAACATCAGTCCTTCACAAACCCTTCAAGAAAGGAACCAGAAAAGGAGACCTTCAGATTCTTTCCAGGAGTTAATATGAATCTGATACCAGCAGCACAGGACATTATCAACAAGCAGCAGCAGCAGCAGCAGCAACAACAACAACAACAACAACAAAACATCTGATATCTTTAGAGCCCAGAACTTTTCACAAATACTAGTGAACTGAATTCAGCCATGTGAAAAGCATTATGTACCAGAGCCATTTATTCAGAAATAAAAGGGCTGATTAGCAGCTTGAAGTGCAGAAAAACCATTCTGATAAAATTCACCAGTCCTTCAAGACAAAATAAAGAAAGAAAAGAAACCACAAAAACAGCAGCAACAAAGCTGGCTTCACAAAGCAGGAGCTGAAGAGGAGTGCCTCCCATGGATAAAGGGCATCCCTGAATAGCCCAAGGTGAACACGACCTTCTAACAGTGTAAGTCTGAAGGCTTTTTCTCTACACTACCCATGCAATAATGGCAAACCCAGTCACATCTATCAGCAATGAATTTAAAAGCGACCTGACTGCATAATCATTGGTTAGCAAAGATGATGAAATGTGTATTCAGGTGGAATTTTGATGATGAGAATCAGTATTTCTCAGTCCATTCTCCAGGAGGCCTTGGCAACTTCACACCCCCTCTTTCCAACCAGAAATGAATTATAGTGCAAGTAAGTCCATGATCTACGTTAGGAAAGAATTGTATTAACCTTATATTAAGATAAAAGGAAGCATATATACACTCAAACACTAAAAAGTGTCATCCTCTTTACCTGGAATGGAGTTGGGTATTTACAATCTATTAAACTCCTTGCACACCACAGACCTTTATGCTCTAAAACAGGTGATGGCATTAATTTTTTTAAATTTCATATAAAGCTGACTTCCTTGTACCAAATGTCAGTAATCTTGAAACCTTTAGAAGGGACATATTTTCTTTCAAGCCTGCATATAATTGCACTGTCCCTTTCAGAGATCAGTTTTCATTCCTGAATCTTCATGAGTTTTTGTATAATATTTGACAGACATTATAATTATCATATTTTAATTAAATTTTCTGTAACTGTATAAAAGAAATACTCGTGGCTTGTAATTAATGTGAGCCACACATAAGGTAAATAAAGCACACTTTTTCATTTTTTCATGTCCCAAATGCAGTTTCATCCCAGAAAGTCTGAAGTGTTCTATTATTTATTTCCAAAAGAACTTTTCATAGAACTGCAGAGATTAAAATAAACAATCATTCTTTAAAAAATGGCGGGAAGCTATTTTACTATTATTGAGAACTACATTTAATTTTCTCCATCCCTTTTCCATGGGTTCTAGAACATCATTAGTGAAAGTTTGGTGTAAAAGTATCTGAATTTTCTCAAAGGATTGACAACTCTTAATACTGTAGTTAGCAAGTAATGACAACTTTGATTTCTACACTTCATATAATATCAACATAAACTATCAAAATGAATCTGTCCATAATATCCTTGTAGGTGAAGCATGAATTTACATTTTTCAGTTTCCAAGGTGAGTGAGTTGGAGGATGTTGCACTGCTGAAATGTGGGACAGGGGACAAACGACTCCAGTTGTGGCATTACATTCAGGTCCTGCACACTCATCTGATGCTGGGATATTGATCTAAGACCTTGCTGTATGAACCCCACAAGCACGTTACAGTTTGATTGGGGAAACAAGGAGCAAGTACCTACACATACACATAGATATTAAAGATGTAGGCTTAGGTAGAGTAATACCTTTAGGCATAGATGTAGAAATGCATTGTACAGAAATGGTATGAATATGACGTACACCAGTGTACAATAGAAGTATGGTATAGGTCGTGTTGAGCATAAAGAGCACTGTCAACCTTAGTGCTAAATTCAATAAAAAATGATTTTAGCTAAATCTCCAAGTCCCAACAGCCTGGAGAAGTGTGGAATCTAGGTCTATTATATGAATAACTTTCCTTTTATAGAATTTTTTCTTCAATTATTAAGTAAATTATTGCCAAGGTAAATGAATTAGTAAGAGAATTCCTAAAAAATATTGGAAGAGGTGAAATAACAGAATAACTTTGGAAATGTATGTTTGGTGATAACCTTTCAAACTGTTTTTAAAAGAAAGATACATATCCTTAGAAGTCATTTTGTCTATTTTGCCTTTTACCTGCTGAGTGCTTTGTTATAGGCACTTGTTTATGTTTTATTGCTCTCACTGCTTCCAAGTCTTAGAAACTTCCTGGTCCTTATGCTTCACCTGTTTTTATTCTGACATTATACTTAGTGTAGCACTGACCTCAACCTTTACACTCAAGAAATATCTGATGAATTTAATAAAAATGATTTTAGCTAAATCTCCAAGTCCCATGCTTTTTTTTTTTTTAAGAGAGAGAGAGAGAAAGAGAAAGAGAGAGAGAGAGAGAGAGAGAGAGAGAGAGAGAGAGAGTTTTTAAAATATTTATTTCCTTTAGTTTTCAGCGGACACAACATCTTTGTTTGTATGTGGTGCTGAGGATCGAACCCGGGCCGCATGCATGCCAGGCGAGCATGCTACGGCTTGAGCCACATACCCAGCCCCTCATGTTTTAAAAAGTTGAAGAAAATAATTGCAGTCTACTTAGAAAATGCTACATATAAAATTTATTGGTTATATAGAAACACCATTTTGTTGAAGCATGAAGATTGTGCATTTAGAATTAATTTTAAGCCATCACTTCAGATAAACCTCAAAGTGTCTTCCTGCAAATATGCTGACAGTTTAGGCAAAGTCATGAGCTCTCCTAAAATATGCGTGGAGAAGCTTGATCTTCAATGGCTTGATTATTAACTTGGAAACTCAGATCCTTTTTTAATCAGGTTTTAATCTGTCTGAACCACAGGCATAACAGGTATGAGGACCCCAAAAATATTAGTGACAGTAAGGTCCTCAAGGGTGAGAGCAGCTGAATGGTATGCTGTTAATGTGTTTACTCATCAGGATTTAGAAGGAAGTGCACAATTCCTTGGCGTGTCATCCATCAACAACTGGCAGGGAAGATGTGGAATGTACGAAAATTAAAAACCTGTTTGTTACTATAAAGCAACAGGCAAGAACAACATCTATCAAAAGCAGACAGAGATGCAAAAGCAACCAGAGTTGGAAGAAATACATATATGCACCAATTTTTAATATTAGTTAAATGTTAAGAGATAATATATATTTTGTTTAGTATTTATTTTTCATGCATTTGAAAAAATTCAAATATGGAACATATGAACATTCACATTTTTAATATATTTGAGAAGTTTTTATAAAATTAAGCATCATTCAATAAATACTAATGATTTAGGTAATTATATAGTGATATATAACAAAGGCTTTTGCCTTTTCTTTTTGAACATTGTTTTTACTAGTTTTACATTTGTACTTTAGTATTGTCTGTATTTTAAGGACTACGACAAGACTCAACATCTTGGTCAAGAGGTTCGACTTCCTTTTCTAAGTGAGGCTGTGGGCAAACAAAGTTACCAACAGTAATAAAAAACTCATGATCTGACAAAAGGCTTGAGATAGAACAACACAGCACAACTTGTCACCTTTTTCATTTCTATTCTCATTTTAGATTTTTGCCTCTCGATCCAATAGTATAAGTTTAGTGCCACATTCAAAAAAGGAAACCTAAACAAAACATGAAAAGCAAGAAAAAATGACATATTTTATGGGATTAACAGAAAGTCAGAACTCCCTTAGAAAATTTATAGATTACCCCTAAGTTCTAATACTTGAATTCATACACCCATACACAGGTCACAAATTTGACTTAACCATTATATGTGCACAAATGCTAGTTTTTGAAGTATGCCTTGCATATGAAAAATTCTACACCAAATTGTATGAATGAGTGAAAGATTGTATAGTGGAATTATAAGTGACATTGAGAGACCTTAATATGTGTCAATTATTTATGTGTGTGTGTGTATATGTGTGTGTGTGTGTGTGTGTGTGTGTGTATGGATATATATATATATATATATATATATATATATATATATATATATATATATATATATATATATCTCATACTATTTAAATTGCTTGCTAACTAATACTTTTCAATCTTGAAACAGAAGACAGATCTCAAAAGATTTCTAGTAAGGTAAAATAAACCTATACTAGTGAAAACAGCACTTTAAAAAAATATGTTGAGAAAAGCTTTATATTCCTCATTTTAAAGAGAAATTAAGCCTTTTACACAGGGCAGATCATCTACTGCAGGACATAATCCAGTACCAACGCAGAACCTGGATCATAACCACTATCATATGTATATTGAATACTTCACAGAAGCTTTTTAAGGTAATTGGATATGTAACAGAATTATTTCTAATTAATTGTTTGACACTGCGTGTACCATGTGAGGATAAATAGTATCTTCAGACACCTTATAAATGATAACCATCCTATTGAAATTCCTATGGACTGTCTAGCTTATCCTGAGCCTGAGAGGGTAGGTCAGTGCCTAGCATCACAAAGGCAATTATTTAATCTCAGCACCAGCAAAACAAACCAACCAAACCAACCAACAAAAAAACTCCTCCTTTCAGGTGACTTGCTCTTTTGGCCTACTCTTAATATTTATGATGTGCCTCCTCCGGCCTTATGCCCTATGCCCTGCTTACCCAGTCTCATATAAGGAGCTCCTTACATCCATGCATTCATGTATTTTATTCATAAAAATTATGGAACTTTTCATTCTGCTCAGAGAACTATAGACTCAAAATATAATCTAAAATAAATTGGTCTGACAGACATTGGAGGAAAAGTACACTGATCGTCTTAGATTTTTTTTTCTTTGTTCAACACTATTATTACTATGACAATTCTGTTATTTTCAAAATAAATCAAGACTGTATTTTGAGATTAGGAGGCAGGAGTCCAATAGGAGGATTAAGGAGAGTGTTGAAAGTGTGTAGTGTTATTTGTAAGGAGTAGGAATTTTTGAAAATTAAAGGAAATTATACTTAACAAGTAACCCCAGTGAGAAAGGATTACAAAGTTATTTCTTTTATGATTTGCATTTATCCAATGGCTAGTGTGAAAGTTATACAAAATCCATTGATTTATCCATGATTGGTAAAGGTGGTTCCTAAGGCAGAGTAATAAGAAAGCATATTGACTTTTCTAGTGGTGCCTCCCAGGGAGGATAAGCCAGTATAGAAGTGAGAATCAGGTAGAAATTGCACAGGCAGCAAGAACATTTAAATTTTACTTTAGGAAAAATGACACCTGAAAATGGACACTTCTGCCAAAATGATGCACCCAGGCTGGGTGGGTCTGCCATGGTGGATTTTGGGGTGGGTGTGTTTTTGTAAGTAGCCCCAGAATAACATTCCACTTCCATTAGCCTTGTCTCAAAGTTCTGAGAAACCTCTTGCTTGTTTTTTGCACTGTCTAGCTTTGTCTATTTTAATATTCTATAGCGCTCTCCACCTTCTTGAAGCACTTTAGATTTCTTCCTTAACCAATATTGCTGTAATTATTGTAATTAGTGTTTTGACTAGAAATTTCCATACATTTTGTGAGGTTCCAAAGGCTATTTTGCGTAGAAACTTTGGAGGCAGAAGAATAGCAAGCTATGTCTGAATTCTAGAAAGCAATGTTTCAGTCAGCAATTTGGGCTCCTTTTGATTTTGAAGATTTAGAAAGTATCTGCAACTTGGAATTACACAGATGGGAGCTTATGACAAAGCCCTGGGGGTATGCCCACTCATCAGCAATATTTGGGATTTGCACCAGAATTATTCCAAACACAATGGCATGATGCATGCAGTCTGAGCCACAATTATAGGACTGCTACTGGCCTTAATTGAGGCTGCTTCCAAGACCAAAGGACATAAAATAATCTTGGAACTTGATGTGCCCTGCTGTTTTGGGTAATGTTAGAGAAACACTTAATAAAAAATCCAGTGCCCAGCAGAGCTCCATAATTAAAGTGAAATGGTTTATAGAGGAATTTGCCGCCAGAGGAGTAGGATGAGGTTCTCATTGTGGACGAGAACAGATAGTTGGCTTTGGAATCCCTGTGGAGCCTCAACGGCCAATTGCCACCTTGGATTTTAGTCCTCGGTTTTGCAGTCTGTAATTTTTTTTTTTTCTTTTTGTGGCATTTATTTTACAGCAGAAATGCTGGTGTATTTAATGTGGAATCTTTAAAATTACGTTTAATAAATATAAACTTAATATTATAAATACATTGTTTTTTATTGCACTTCAGAAATATGCTTTCTCAAAAAACCGTCTCTTTCGCTCTTCTCCAAGTTGACCCTCAGATTCTGTTGTTTTAAGCCATTATTATATTTCTTTTTAACTCATTAACAATAATGAGACATGGGGGAGGAGAAGGCATGTTCAATTTCTCCCAATGAAGTTTGTAATAACATCTGTAGCAATTGAGATTCAATTGAAAAATATTTTGTTTCATCTCTTGTACTTCTAAAGTCATTTTATCCTAAAATCTAGATCAAGGGTATTAGCTAAGATAGACATTCCATTGCACACTCATTATACTTCTATCTTTTTCCAGTATGTCACAAGTACCCTCCCACCAAACCAGCAGGGACCTCAGATGGATGAGGGATCAAGCCACCTGTATTTTTACTTATTTAATAAACATTTCCTTTGTTATATATTGGGAACATTTAGGAGATTAAAAAATATATATGACAGAGCATTGATATTGACAAGCTAATTGTTACAAATAATGAGAATTGTAGGGATTAAATTAAATTTTACCTACGTGCATAATCTTGCAGTCTGTGACATACAGGAGCTTAAACAGACTGTTCTTTTCCCCCATCAAGCTGGCACAAGCACACTGAAAAATAGAGTTTGCTACAATTCTTTCCTTTTAAAGATCTTTCATTGCACACACACACACACAAAATGTTGATGGAGCTTGACCAAGTGTCCTTTTGTGTTTTGTTTTATTTTTTCCTTAAAGTCAGGGTCAAGTTAATAGAGGTTTCCTTATAGTAATGTAACTTTTTAATTAATTTAATTTTATTAGAAATCCAACTGCTTTGATGCAGTGGGTGATAACGATAATGACTCCGCCAGAAATGTGAGGATGTTGTACAGAGTTATGTGTCAAGGATGGCTCAACGCATCTTGTCATACAGAGAAGAGAGGCATATTTGAAGGAGACAGTAATTCTTCCAGAATTGGACTAACTTTTCTGGTTGCAAAAACAAAAATATCTTTTTCTTTTTTATGTAACAGAAATTAGTTTTCCAGGCAAGTTAATAGGAAATATCAATATATTTGTTTTCCTACTTGACACAAGATTCCTAACAAACAATTATTTTATCTGTCTCAGAAATAGATGTCCTTTCTATGATTTTTCAGGGTAGTAAACTTCCTATTATAGTATGCAGTAATTTGACATGGATCTGAGGGTCTTATCTAACACAGAAACATCTGCATCTGAATATGTGTACATGTGAATGTAGTTCAAGGCAACTCTGAAGCCGATCTGTTTGAGTCCTTTTATAATAAAAATATTGCATAGAGTATGCATCTTTAAAACTGTCATAATTTGTCCTCTTGCCTGGTGGCCGTCTCTTATTAGTTCATGGCTATGTCATTCAGGAAAATATAATCAATAACATCAGAAAAATATTTTAATTTATTGTCCAAAAGTTATTATACATATTACAATTTCTAGAAGTTGGTTAAAACCTATTGATAGTCCCTATAATCATTTCACCCAATTATTTGCTGAAATTTTATTCATTCATTCTGTATGCTGTCATGCATTAAAGTTCCTCTACTGTAGATTATGTTATACTGCAGTTCAAACTAAAGATGATCTTCTGTACTCTTATTTTGAGAATATTGAGAATTTTGACTCCCCAAATACCAACTTTAAAACCAAAGAAACCACTGTATTTATTATCACTCACCCATTTTTTTTCCTTTACTCCTTTAATTTTTTTTTCTTATGTAAGAATTTTGGTTAAGGATCAAAAGCAGTTAGAAATATTCCTATAATAACAGATTTGTTGAGATATACTCCAGATAGGACATAATTAACCTATTTATTCTAAATGCATAATTCGAAGTTGTTTTTCATTTTTTTTCTTTTTTTGAGGCGGAGGGGATCCTCAGGATTGTATAATCACTACTGAAATCTAATTTTGACAAAAAATCCTGTGTTCATAGCAATACCTCCCTATTTCTCTAGCATCTCTGTTCTGGGTTAGCCAGACAGGAGTCTGTCTAGATCTGTGTTCAGAATGTTTTCAGTCAATTGATCATAATAGTCTTTTGCAACTTTTTACACTCAATGTAAATTATGAAATATTAATTTGTTGTATTTTATTTATTTTTACTGATGAATAATATTCTAATTAATGCACATGCCACAATTTATTTATTTACTTATCAGTTGATGAACTTTAGGGTTTTTTCACCACTTTGGCTATTATGAAATATGCTACTAATCTTCATTTCTGTACAGAGATTTACATAAACAATTTTTTTCATTTGTTTTGGGTATATACCTCAAGTCAGAATTATAGGACTGTATAGCCCCTTGTTTAATACTTTAACAAAATAATACTTTTTCAAGCAGCTGCAATATTTTGCATTCCTAACAGTAATGTGATAAGGTCCCAATTTTTATATGTCTCTGTCATCATTTATTATTGTCTGTCATTTCAAATATCCATCATGGTGGGTGTGAATTAGTGTCTTACTGTGGTATCAATTTGTGTGTCTCTCATGACTAATAATGTTGAATGTCCTTCAGTTTGTTTTCTGACCAGTTGGATATCTTCTTTGAAGCAATGTTGATTCAAATCTTTTGCCAATTTTAAAACAGGATCCATATTTCTCCTTGTATCACACTCTTAAGTTCTTATGTGTTCCGATGCCCTGTTCAGATGTCTGATTTGCAAACATTTTCGCCAACCTGGGCGTTACCTTTTCACATTCTTGATGGCATACTAGTGTCCTTTAAAATGGGAACATTTGGTATTAATACAGTTTTTCTTTTTTGTTTCTGCTTTTGATGTCACAACTAAGAAACAGTTTCTTAGTACCAAATTACAAATATCTACTCCTGTTTTCTTTAATACATTTTAGTTCTTTTCCATTTTCAATAAATTTTTAAATGACATTAACTTAGGAGGTCCATTTTTGTTTTTCTTTTGTTTGTATGTTGATATTCAGTTCTGTTAGCACTATTTATTGAAAAGTTAATTCTTCCCCAATGAACTGTTCAGCACACTTATGAAAAAGCACTATCTATAAATATAAGAGGTTATTTCTCACTGATCTATATGTCTATCTTTATACCAAAACACTGTAGCTTCGTAGTAAATTTAAAAATAGAAAAATTGAATTCTCTTCCTTTCTTCTTCTTGAGTGGCATATCTTTGTCTACTATGAGTTCTTTGAATTCTTTATTAATTATTAGATCAACTTGAAATTATGCAAACAAGCCACTTTAGGTTTTGATATCACTTCTGTTGAACCTGTAAATTAAAATGGGGAATAATGTCATCTCAACAATATTTTTCTATCATGAAAATGAGGGTCTTTCCACATATTCAAATTTTCTTTAGTACCTTTTAACAATAATATACAATTCTTGTAGATAAATATTGCAATGATTTTCATAAATTTAAACTAATTTGTTTTTGAGGTTTCTGTGTAATTACATTCTTAATTTCATTTTGCTAGACTGTGCATTGTAATATATATAAATAAGTACACTATGTGGGGTTTGAAGAATGCTTACATATCTGCCCTCTATCCTTCTCTGCATGACTGAATACTCCTGTATACAATCAGTCTTCCAGAACACCAGGGATGACTATGCTTGTAGAAGACACAATTCTTTGGTGAATCTTTCTCTGTTTCTCACCATTCAACTTCTAGGTACCAGTTATTAACTTATAAGATGGGACAACTGCCTTCTCTTAATTGCTCTCTGTGGGGAGTACGTAAAAACACTGCCCCTAGATGTGGAGTTTTTATGTACTACTACAAACAATTTCCCCAGACAGGGCCATACAGGTCTTGGTCCTTGTGTCCTCCCTTTACCTGTGGGTTGAAGTCCCATGTGTCTGTACAGGTTGGTCCTTCTGCTTGCCCTGACAGAAGTCCCGGTTCCATGCTATGAAACTGGGTGAAAACTGGAATAGACCACTTGCAAAGAGGGCTTGGGAGCTGCTTTTCTCTGGGAACAACCCTAGTCCCAGAGTGGAAATGAGGGACCGGACACCCTGCTCTAATGTTCTTAATCACACTTGTGTCCTGGAAGAAGTGCTGTGGATAGAACTTCAGTTATCAGTATGGGGAGCAACGTGGTGTGCTCCAGAATCTTATGGCTCTTGGCACAATTTAGAGGATGTCTTTCAATAAATGTTTTCTTATTTGCTGTATGAACTTAATTCCAGAGATTTGAAAGATTGACTTTGACAAATATTTTTCAAATATTTGGTTAAGGTGTTATTTCCCTGAAGACAGCGTCTACCCACTTTCTGCTGGTGTGGTCCTCTGAGTCTCTCCGTTTCTCCACTTTCCTCTACCCCTGTTACATCGACTCTGACAAACCGCAAAGCCTCGGTCCTCCTCTCCTAGTTTCACACCCACTTCCCAAACTGGACTGTTTTCACACAGGTCAGTAGCACTCTCATGATCGAAACCATTTTTAAAACATTTACTGGATTTATTGTTTTAAATGACACCTACCAATGTGCATGTTTTGTAGGAGACCTTGTAATAATGAAATAGATATGTATACTGTACTATAATAAAATCTGATGAATCTTGATGTTTACCATCTCTTTAAATTTGATGGAAAGTATTGAAACACGAATTTGCTGGTAATGCTCATTTGTTCATAATTTGCTCTTTTTAAGAGAAATTAATGATGAAAACCATGAAACTCTTTGACACCATGACATTGCTACTTATATGTTCATAAAGTGATAAATTCTGAAAATTTTCAAATAAAAATTTGTAAAATGTAAAATCAAAAATGGTTTGATATACTCACTGTGCAATGACCCAGATAGAACATATTTTACAAGTTTCCTTATTTTCCTTTATATCATTCTTCCTTTTCAAGGAGAAAAATAAATGCTCTCCTTTCTTTTAGTCAATCTTATATAGAAAGATAAAGATTGTTGAAGATTATATAATCAATATCTTAAGATTTTGTAATCAATATCTTTCTTAAAACATAAATAAAAATGAAGTAAAGAGATAGCCTTACAAGTTAATGCCACAATACATATATACACAATGGAATTTTACTAAGCAATAAAAGAGAATAAAATCATGGCATTTGCAGGTAAATGGATGGAGTTAGAGAAGATAATGCTAAGTGAAGTTAGACAATCCCCAAAAAACAAATGCCAAATGTTTTCTCTGATATAATAGGCTGACTCATAGTGGGGTAGGGAGGGAGACATGGGAGGAATAGATGAACTCTAGATAGGGCAGAGGGGTGGGAGGGAAAGGAAGGGGCAGGGAATTAGCAAGGATGGTGGAATATGATGGACATCATTATCCAAAGTACATGTATGAAGACATGAATTGGTGTGAACATACTTTATATACAGCCAGAGATATGAAAAATTGTGGTGTACATGTAATAAGAATTGTGATGCATTCCACTGTCATATATTTAAAAAATAAAACCAATAGAAAAGAATTTTAAAAAGTTAATGCCACAATAAAATCAGTAAAATCAATAAAACCCCTATACTTACCTTGGTCATCAGTAGTTTGTGTTGTATGTCTACATTCAATAAATTCATTTTATTTTTGTGTGTCTATATGTAAGATATTGAGAGGCTGAGGTTTATGGCTTAGCAGTAGAGCACTCGCCTCACAGGCATGGACCCTGGGTTTGATCCTGAGCACCACATAAAAATAAATAAGTGAAATAAATGTATTGTATCCAACAACAAATAAAAAATATACAAAAAATATTGATTTGTAGAATAGATATATTACTGTACCAAGTTGTATGCTTATGTCTATATTAGGTATATAGACACATAGACTAAGCTCAGAAGTGTATATAGACTTCAACCACTGTATTTGATATGCTATTATTTATAAAAGTTATATAGTTATTTTTATTTTCTGTTTTTTTTTAAACAGACATTGAACTTGGATTGGAAGGTAACATCACTTTTATCCCAGATCAACAGTTGTACTTATTTAATTGTTTCAATATTAAGCAGTGTGGCTCTTCAACCATCATAAGTCATATGATAGAGACAGAAATGTCTAGTGCATTTCACAACACAAGGCAAAGTAAAGAAATGACTGAATTAAAAAGGATTTTCTTCTAAAAGTAAAAACCTCCCATGCTGTGCTGTCTTGCTGTGGAAACAGTGTTACACGATAAAGATAAATGAGAATAATTGATTTAATCATAATTGAAAAAAATCTGGTTTAATAAATCAAGTCAGACCAATTCTCAAACGGTATAGATGGTTACTCAACAATGGACTGTAATAATTTTTTGCTTTTCATGAATAACTTTCCTTTGACTATCTAGTTATTCTTCTCTGTGTTTATGCTGATAGATATTTATCAACATTGCAAAGTGCTAAATGTAATGAAACAATAATTAAAACCATCTGTTACTAAGAGAGGAAAAGACAGATGGATGGTTGGGACAAAGTAGCCCTGAAAAATATTATTATATGCTGAAAACGAAGAAGTAAAACTGATAAGGAAAAAGAAGTCTTGTTAACTACACAGGGTTGAGATATTTGGTTAAAATTTTCAAAAATAAGTATTTTATAAATTCCTCAACATGTTACAAAATGAATGGCAAATGAATTCATTTATTAGATTAAAATAGGACATATATTACAAGGGCCAAACATGAAGCTAGATACTATTATCTGAAAAAAGCACTGTTTTCTAAAATTAAGACACAAGAAATTACAAAGTAATGAATCAAAGGTATCTGCATCTATAAAAATAAAACATTCTAATTCTACTCTAAATTTGCCATAACAACAATAACAATGACAAAAGAGAGGTAATATTTATAGTAAATAAGCTCATTTTTCAATTAGCTTACAACTAACAATGAAAAATAGTAAGACGGGTGAATAGATAGGAAATGACAAAGTTATTTAGCTTACAAAAGATAAATTAGAAATGCAAAATAAGCTTTTAAGTTTTGACTAAATAATAACTCCCCAAGACGAAGTTCCAGTCTAACCAAGATGAAGCTACGTTCACTCATTCCATGTGCTAAGCATTTATTGAAGAAAAAAAAAGCCATGTCCAATATGGATGAGTCTGTCCCATACAGTGGGTATAAATTAATAAAATGTTTTAGAATGTAAATATATGGACACGCCTCACAAGGTATAAAAATAGACTTTTCTTCTTTTTGGGTAATTGAAAATTCTCAAAAGAAAGAAATTATGCTGAATGCTATCATGGTTGTTTTAACTTTAATAATAAAATAAGAGATCATAAATTCACATGCAATAATCCAAAATTAAATTATTAATACATTTAATCACATCATGGCAACTGCAAAGATGTTAAAATATGGAAGTATAGTGTGACTTAAAAATATGAGAGAGAGATAAAATGTAAATCTCAAAAGTGTTTTTAAATGCCATTTTGACAAAGTGGGTCTTACCTACTCAATACAATTTTAACAAACCAAATCCAGCAATGTTACAAGAATAACAAATAATGACCAGTAATTTTTTATCTCTAGAACGCAAAATAGCTTAACATTTGGAATTTAATAAATGTACTCTGTCATATTAATAGACTAAAACTACCATAATTAGATGTCATTACATATCTAATAGATTATGTAGAACAAAAAAGATTGACCATATAGGTACTATTTAGGAGGAGATGGGGCCAAGGAAATCTTATACACTGTTAGTACAAGTGGAAAGTGAAAAGGTTATTTTAAAAAATAGGTTTGAAGTTTCTTAAAACATCAAATATGTTAAGTTGTTACTGCACTTTGTGTGTGTGTGTGTATGTGTGTATGTATATACACATGTAAAGATGGTTGCATACTCTTAAGTATTTCCCATGTATTATATTTCAATTATACCATGGTTAAAACAAAGCAAATCAAGACAAAAGCCAGAGAACA
Organism: Callospermophilus lateralis; assembly: GCF_048772815.1. Classification (NCBI taxonomy): domain Eukaryota; kingdom Metazoa; phylum Chordata; class Mammalia; order Rodentia; family Sciuridae; genus Callospermophilus; species Callospermophilus lateralis. Next base: position 9,947,488 of record NC_135321.1, read on the forward strand.
GAGAGGACCATAAAGGGTGTTTCAACAATATGCTCTTAGACTCTGAATTTCCTTCCCCCTAGAGAAAGATCACAAATTTAACAAAAATTCATGAACTGGAGAGTCCATGTTAGCCCTTTCAGTACTGAGAGGCAGATGGATGGATTGGATAAGATATAATTGAGAAAACAATATTGTATAGAAAAATTAATTAAGATAAACAAGAGTAAAATAAGATTGCTCAGAAAAAAGACATATTCAATACACATTTAAATATTTGGTTAAATAATCAGGGAGATAATAAATTCAGTGTACACTATGCAACATGTGGCAAAGGTAGTAACAGACAAGTTGATTAACTAGAGTCAAAAATAGGGCATATAAACCATAAAATGATAAAAGAGCCAAGCATGCCACTGAATATGAGTGCTCTGGGAAATGAGCTGTCTTCTACTGTCCACTCAGTGCCCAGGCACAGTATGTGTGTGAGGGTCCTAAGAGAATAACTACTGCCAGTTCTGTGCTGATGCTGTCCTCAATGGCCATTGTACTATGTAGTGCTTTGGTTTGTTGTGTTCAGTGAAGGCATTGAGTTTGGTCAGGAAATAGAAGGGACTGGAAGCTAGAATCACCCAGAAGATAGAAATAAAGAACTAATGAGAGGACAGTTCAATACAGAGCACAGAGTCAGTCTGTCCTGAGGGATGTGGCCCTATGCGCTGAGGAGAAGCTGGTTGAGTTCAACCATCTCAGGTTCTGATGTCCTCTGAGGCTACTCTTTAATTTTCTATTCTTCACCTGGTCCAAAAGGCTTTATAAATTTGACTGTCTCTGCCCAATACATGGACTATGGATGGGCCCTAGAAGATGCTGCAGGAAAAGTCACTGCTCACTGAAGAATGAGCATTTGATGACAAAGCTCAACTGCTTTTGTATAACTTGCCTCTCAAAGACCCAGCCCCATCCTCTTTCACCTCCCAGTGCTCCCTGGAACTATCAGCTTCTTGGGGAACTGTGCTTCTGTTGAGAGAATCCTTCAGTAGAAGATCAGGGGCTCATTTTGTTCTCATCCTGAAGCATTGCAATGTTTGGGTACAATCCAAGTAGTTGAAATAGAATATCATTTTGTATAAAATACATTTTTTTTTCAGAATTTATGGAATAAAAACATACATATTTTTCTACATATGGAAAATTGAACTTAATATGAAGAATATTCAATTACATAACTAACAGCCAAAATCCATTAAGGGTGTGAAAAAGCTTTGCACCTTTGATTTTGTGCTTAATAGCATTGCAATGATAATATGTAACAAAATGTTAGGTTTGAAAAGTGTAATGCAAAAATTCTCAAAAATTAGTTTTTGTTGCTATGATTAACTGAAGGATATTTCAAACACATTTCTATATATTTGAAGTGAAATGTTTATTCCAATGATGTGATTTAGTAATGTCTAATGACTTAATTGATTGAATATGTTTTAAAAATTTAATATCAGCTATAACTTTCTGCTTAATTTAAAATTTAAATTTTTTGGCAATATAAATAATTACAATTATACCACATTTCTATAAAAAAAACTTTTGATTTTAATTCATAATCTATGTATACATGTGAATGGATGAATCAGGAACATACATATGTGTGTATATAATGTCATAATTACATATATTAATATAGCAAATAATTAGTCATATTACATTTCATTCTCCAAAATGGGTTATGTACATGAATTTTAACATTTATATGTAAGTTAGTCTAAAATTAATTTTGGATAAATTATAACTAAATTATTTACACTGGAAAGCACCTAAACTTTTTACATAAGGAGAATATAGTATTGAATGGAAATATTTAAAATCTCAATGGAAATATTTGATTTTTTTTAACTTTAAAATATAAATTTGTACTGTAAATAACCAAATGTGTTTTATCCTGGAAGAGGCTGTCTTTGATCATTGTATTTGTAGGTTGTGTGGAGATATCATTAGGGACAGGAGACTTCCATATCCCTGTTATGGTAAAGCCACCTAGGCAAGCATTTCATAGATGCAAATAAAAAGAAACAGACAACAAGAGGAACTTTTAAAAACTGTTGGGAAAACAATGCAGGGAATTCGGAACCTCCACTCCTCACTTGCTGTGCCCATGTCTTTTGCTGTCCAGACCAAGCAGTCGCCCAAGAGATTCTCAACAGTGAGGTAGCCATGCTCCTTGCTGTGCTTAAATAGTCAAGCCATCTCTGTTGGTTAAGCCAAGAAACTGCCCATCCAATATAATTTGTAAGCAACAGTGTAATAGAAGATATATTCAAACACCAATTTTTTAGTGGCTTTTCTGTCCTGGGGCTTTTCACTTACACATGGGCACAGTATTTATTAGTATGTAGATTCTATATGTTAATTTAAGGCCAATATTTGGTATTCCCTAGATGGACCCAAAGTTTGCACTTGAAAACCATGGCTGATTGTCGTATTTGAGTAGACAGGACAAATAATTTGTCATTTAATATTTAATGGATTGTTATATTACATGACACACACATATACACACAAATACATATATCACTCTACCTTATTTATATAAGCAATAAGATAAGTCAACATATAAGGGAAGAAGATATTGATATAGATTATTTATATAAGCAATAAGATAAGTCAACATATAAGGGAAGAAGATATTGATATAGAAAGGCAGCAGAAATGTGGTAATAATTGAGAAATAGGTACATGTGTGCATATGCATATTAACATGTCTGTACACTGAGGTTTTCTATTTTAGCAAAATGAAACTGAAATGGAAGCACTACTAAATTTGTCACTCAGAGATAGAATACCTGTTCTCTTTAACACACTTCCTGTGGGTGGGGCTTCAGTCTGCACAGGAGTGGAACAAGTCTATTTCTATGGTTGCATTGTTTTGAGCCCTGGCTCCTGTGTTTCCATTGATAGCTGTGGTCTCTGAGATCAGGAAGTCCTCTTCCTGGGCCACTGCCTGGAATTGCTCTAATTTGTTCTATTAATGGGCTCCAGATGTCAGATTATAAAAGGAAGCTGGACCAGGCTAAAAGATTGTCATTTTGACCCTCTCTTGGATTCCAAAGCTCTTGCCCTTTTGTCTTCTGTGAAAATCAAACATTCACAGAGAGGGTGAATGAAGCGGGACAAGCTGCTTTCCTCCTGTGGAAGCCATCGCAGCAGAAGGATGACGGATGCTTGGCACTTCTCTGGAAGGGCAGCATCTGCCACTGTTCTGTAAACTCTGCCTTGATGGAGAAGGTGAAGTCAGAAAGAAAGACAGTAGGAAAGAACAGTGCTTGTGAGCTCCACTCCAGAAACATCTTTTAGTGACTGCTACTCCTTCCTCCACGGTTGCATTCCCCCCAACTGGGTCTTTGACATCTCCCTGTAGGAAAGATGAAGAATAGATCTGAGGTTTTGTTTTTCTTTCTCTTTTATTTTTCAGTAACCACAGTGCTAAAACGTATTTACTTGTATAATGCATATCTAATTCATTGCATTTGTCACTCCATTTGTCTTGGTAAAACACATTTAAATCTGAAAAAGTCTCCGCAGAGTAAATCAAAGTGAATATAGTCAGATGCCTGCTGCTGTTGATAAGAGTACAAACTGGTGATAAAGTCGATCAACTAGCACAGGATTTACACGTCTGAGCATTTAAACCTCATTTTCATTAACTGATTTCCTGCAGGATCAGAGGGTTCTGTGCAACTCTTTCCGAATTTGTAATGAAGTTTATTCCAAAAATTTTAAAAAAAGGTTTAGGCTTTCTTGGATTAAAAGAGGGATTTCTGTTTCAGTTAATATCTCTACAGCAGGCATATTTGTTTTCTGTGGTAAAGGTATAGTTGGAAGAAGAAAATACTATTTTTTTTTTTCACTGAGGAAAATATTCCTTTTGTTCTTCTCCGGATAAGTAGGGAATTATAGAAAAAAATAATTGGCTATTTATTCATACAAAATTTAATATAACTTTAAAAATCAGATAGGGATCTGGAATTATTTTAAAATTATAATATTTACATTTGTTTCTAGGTTCCTTCTCCTGTGCTCAGGACACTCAAATTGCTATGCCTGTAGGTGATAGGAAATGCTAGGCACACTGAAATTCAGGAAATGTTTATCACTTTGGGGAACAGAATAAGGCAATTCAGAGGAAGCCACATCATCATAGCAAATACACAGAGTGAATAAAAACAAATACAGAAAACTGCACCTATAAAGTTGAGAAATGCAAAGAACATGCCATCTGAGCTCTGGGATTAGGAGCCTGATTTGAGATCGATTAAATTCAGACCCAATCTAGTGAGCCCTGAGTTATCCTTGTCCAGCCTAGAAAAAGATGAAGAATATGCTGATACATTCCACTCTCCTTCCCAAGTACATGGTTTGAGACTCCCAGAAAGGGGTGTATCAGAATTTTCCAGCCAAAAAAGCAAGTGAAACCTTGCAGTCTAACTCTGCATATGGACGCCCATAACAAGTTTAATTACATAGGATCAGAGCTGATAATTTATAAAACTGTACAATAACTGAAACACTGGGGAAAAAAAGCATCCAATTTCAAAAACGTTACCAAGAAAAATAGGGCTGCTGAAAAATATTGTAAACAATTTTTTTTTAAAGATTTATTGCTGTAAAGCCTTATTCTGAAGTGGCTGCAATTATTAGAGATTAGAATCCCTTTTTAATGTGGTGTTAGAATCTGGACACACTAGTGTGTTCAACCTGAGTGAAAATATTGACACCAAGATATTTTATCAATCTAAGATATATAGTAAAGAAAAAGCGTCTCACTAAATGTCCTTGGTATAAAAGTTTATGAGATAGAGCACCATTTTTCAAATCTATGGTTGTACACAGAGTCACATCCTTTGTGTCTTCATACATATACTTAAGGTAATGATGATCATCACATTCCACCTTCTTTCCTACCTCTATGTCCCCTCCCTCCCCTTTTCCCCTTTGCCCTATCTCGAGTTCATTTAACCTCCCCTCCCCGCTCCCCACCACTTATGTGTAATATGAATTGTAATGCATTCTGTTGTCATAGATAACAAATTAAAATTTTAAAAATAAGAGACAGTGCATATGTTCAGCTTGTAAGCAGTCAGCAAAGGGAGACTTAGTTTTTTTCAAATATCTGAGAGGGTACTATGGAGAAGAGTGAACAGATTTGTTACTTTACAGATGGCCAAAACCTTAAATAACCAAATAAACATGGATCCTTAAAAAAAAAAAAAAAAAAAAAAAAAAAAGTAGATGAGATAATCATCCAAGAAGATGGATAGAAATACTAATAATAAAAAAAAAATAAGGAAAATGCTAACCCAAGTAGCTTATAACACAGCTAACACTGCTGTTGAAGCCACAGTGGGAGAAATGCCAAAATAAAAAAAAAAAAAAATTAGAATGTTGACAATTGAAATTTTCAAGGAAAAAATAGAAGATCTAATGAATGAACTAACAGAGAATATGCAGGTGATGAAAGAATATTTTAATGAATATATAGAGATACTGAAAAAGAACAATGCAGAAATCCTAGAAATGAAAGGCTCAATAAACCAAATACATATTCTGTTGGAAGCAACAATAGATTAGGCCATTTTCAAGACATTCTCCAGCCTCAAGGACAAAGTAAATAACCTTGAAAATAACTTTCACAGTAAAGAAAAGATGTTTAAAAATGTTAAATGACTAGAATATTCAGTTTTTTAAGGATAACATTAAGAGGCCAAGTATAAGAATTGTTGGCATAGAAGAAAGCTCTGAAATTCAAACAAAATAAATGTACAATCTTTTCAATAAAATAATACCAGAAAAAATTCCAAACTTTAGAAATGAGAAGAAAATCCAAATGTAGGATGAATGTAGAACCCAAAATAGACAAAATCAAAAAAGATCTTCTCCAAGGCATATTATAATTAAAATTCCTAAGGTATAAAAAGACAGAATTTTTAAAACTGCAAGATAAAAATGGTAGATCATGTTTAGAAGGAAGTCAAATAGTATTTTTATTGAAAAATGAAAAACTAAAAGCCAGGAGTGGCTGGAATACTATATAATAAGACTTGAAATATAATAGTTCCAGCCAATATTATTATATTCAGCAAAACTACTATTCAGAATTAAAGAAGAAATAAAAACTTTCCATTATAATGAGAAATTTAAAAAATTCATAACCACTAAGCCAGCATTACTAAACATACTCAGTGAGGTCTTTCATATAAAAAAATGAAAAATAAATATCCAAATCAGCATATGGATGAACATCTCATGAAGCATAGTCACTGAAAAGATAATCAGGTGTGAATAAAGCATTATAAATAAATAAAATGGCAGGAAATAAAAATTATCTCTCCATAAGAACTCTGAATATACTTGTTCTAAATCTTCAATCAAAATACATAGATTGGCAAAATGGATCAAAAGACCCAAGCATATGTGTTTATTTTTTTAATTTATAAGAAACTCACTTTACAGGCAAAGACATTACTGGCTAAAGTTGAAAATATAGAAAAAAAATATACCATGCAAATGGAGACCAATGGAAGCAGGAGTAGCTACTCTCATATCTGACAGTATATTTCATAGCAAAATTGATCAGAAGACACAAAAATGGTCATTTCATCTCAGGTAAGGGAATAATTTAACAACAATATATAATGATTTTAAATATTTATGCTCTTAACATTGGTGTATCTTCATCCATGAAACAAACCTTGCTCAATGTAATGAATAAAGGAGATCCCAATATAAATACTGGGTGATTTCAACACATCTCTTTCACCAATAGATAACTCATCCTGACATAAACTAAAAACTTCAAAACCAAAAATATTATTCATCAAACGGGGGCCTAAAATATCTGTAGAACATTTCACCCATTAACAATTGAATTCACTTTTTTCTTACCAGCACATTGAAACTTCTCTAAAATAGACCATATTATAAGACACAAAGCAATTTTATCAAATACTTCTTCTACCACTACTACTATTACTAGTACTACTACTAATAAATTTCTTGCATATTAACTGATCATAATGGGATGAAATAAGAAATAATTAACAGGAAAAAAACAGAAATAATTATAATAATACCTGGAGATTAAATAATATACTTTTGAATTGGAATTTATCATAGAGGAAATTAGTAGGGAAAATTTTTAAAAACGTTAGGAAAAAAATGAGAATAGGGATATAACATATCAATGTCTGGAAAAGCAAGAAGGCAGTTTAAGGAGGAGAGTTTATAGCATTGAGTTCCTCTATTTAAAAAAAATAGAAAAATTCCAAATAATATAATGTTGTACTTAAAGTTCCTAGGAATACCAATTCAAAAATCAGTAGAAAACAGTGTAAGATAAAAGTCAAAATAAGTTGAGTATAATACCAAAATAACACAAAGGATTGATGCAACAAAGAGTTGCTTCTTGGAAAAGATAAACAATATTAATAAATTCTTAGTCCAGCTAACCACAGAAAAGAGACAGAAGATGCAAATCAACAAAAATTAGAGGTAAGGAAGAAAATATTAATACAGATGCCATTCATATTTAGAGGATCATTAAAAACTATTTTATACTACAATAAACGAAAATCTAGAATATATTGATACATTTCTGAATAATTATGATATACACAAAATGAACCATGAAGATATAGAAAACAAACAGAACAAATACCTAGCAATGAAATTGAAGCAGCTTTCAAAACCCTTCCAACCATGAAAAGCCCAGGACTAGATGGATTCTCATCTGAGTTATACCAAAATTTGTAATAAAGGATGATGATGATCTTTTTCAAATAATTCCATGAAAAAGAAAGAGATGAAGTACTCTGAAATTCATTTTATAAAGCCATTATTCCTTGAATACCAAAACCAATAAAGATACATCAGGAAAAGAAAACTACAGAACAATATCACTGATGAACATAGACTCATAAATCCATAATAAAGTATTAGCAAATTTGCATTCAATAACACATAAAGGGGCTGGGACTGTAGCTCAGTGGCAGAGTGCTTGCCTAGCATGTGTGAGGCACTGGATTCGGTCCTCAGCACCAAATACAAATAAACAAATAAAATTAAGGTATACTGTCCATCTAAAACTACAAAAAATTTTTTAAAAAACAACACATAAAGAAGATAGAACACCTTGATCAAGTGGATTTCATTCTAGGAATGCAAGTTTAGTTCAATACATGCAAATCAATAAAGGTAATTCACCACATAAATGAAATTAAGGACAAGAATCACACGAGTATGTTAACTGATGCAGAAAAAGCCATTCATAAAATCTAGCACCCTTTTATTTTAAAAATACTGGAGAAGCTAGGGATAGAAGAAACTTACCTTAACATATAAAGGCTATACATGACAAACCCAGAGCCAACAGTATATTGAATGGAGAAAAACACTGAAATCATTTTCTCTAAAATGAGGAAGAATAGAAAGATGTCTACTCTCACCACTCATATTTGATATAGTTCTTGAAATTTCTAGCCTGAACAATCAGGCAAGAGAAAAAAAAAAAAAGAAAGAAAGAAAGCGGGAAAACTGTCCGGCTCACAATAACCTTGTAAAAAATAAACAAAATGCTTGGGATAAATCTGACCAATGAGGTCTTTCATTGTAGACCTCTACAATGAAAACTGTAGAACACTGAAGAACAAAACTGAAAGCAGACTTTAGAAGGTGGAAAGACCTCCCATGTTCTTCAATAGGTAGAATTAATAATGTCAAAATGACCTTACTACCAAGAGTAATGCAATCCTCCTAAAATACCAATGACACTCTTCACAGAACTATAAAACAAACAACAATAACAAAAACCTCACTCCTAAAAATCATTTAGAAGGATGAGAGACCCAGAATAGCAAAAACAATTCTGAACTAGAAGCACTGATGCTAGAGGCATCCCAATATCTGATCTCATTACACTACAGAGCAATAGTAACAAAGTGGATATTGAAATGGTATTGACATTAAAACATATAAGAAAACCAATAGAATAGGATAGAATACAAAGAGACAAACCCACATAGATACAGTCATTGGGCCCTTGACAAATGTGCCAAAAACATTCATTGGAGAAAAGATAGCCTTTTCATCAAATAGTGCTGGGAAAACCAGATATCAATATGTAAAAAGATGAAACTAGACGTCTGTCTTCACCCTGAACAAGTCAACTCAAAGTGGATCAAAGTCTTAGGACTGATCAAAAACTTTATAGTTGCTAGAAGGAAATATAGGGTCAACGCTCTATTATAGTGGTGCAAGCACTGACATTCATAGCAAGACCCTTAAAACTCAAGAAATAAAACCAGATCAATAAGTGAGGTTATGTCAAATTAAAAAGCTTCTGCTCACAAAGTAAACAACTAAGAGCTTGAAGAGACTCTACAGAATGGGAGAACATTTTTGTCAGCCACTTCTCTGACAAGGGATTAATATTCAGAAAATATGAAGAACTTACAAAACTAAGCATCAAAAACACAAAAATCTCAACCAATTAATGGGAAAAGAAGTTAAATATACATTTCTCAAAAGAATAAATACAAATAGCTGGCAAATATATGAGGAAATGTTTAACATCCTTAACAATTAAGGAAATGAAAATCAAAACTACATTGAGATTTTATCTCAAATCAGTCAAAATGGCAATTATCAAAAATACAAATAATAAAAGCTGGAGTGAATTTGGGGTAAAAGATGCATTCATGCATTGTTGTTGGGACTACATGTTAGTACATTATGGAAAACAATATGGAGATTTCTTATAAAACTAGAAATTGAACCACCACATTACCTAGCTACCCAACTCCTTGATGTATATCCAAAAAGAACTAAAATCAGCATACTGCAATGATACAGACACATCTATGTTTATAACAGCACAACTAACAGTTGCTAAGTTATGGAAGCAGCCCAGGGGCCCATAAACAAATGAATGGATGAATATATTATATATTTATATTATATTCATATATATTTATAAATGTTATATTCATATACACTTGTATTCATTCATAAAAAAAGAATGAAATTTTGGCATTTACTGGTAAGTGGATGGAACTGGAGAACATCCTGCTAAGTCAAATAAGCCAGACTCAGAAAGTCAAGGATAAAATATTTTCTCTCACAATATGGGGGGAAAGGGGAGTATCATTATAATAAAAGGGAAATCAGTAGAGTAGAGAAAGAAGATTGGTGGGTAAGGAGAAAATATGAAAAAGAGGAGAAACTGTGGAATTAATTTGACCAAATTATATTATGTGTGTGTGTATATATATATATATATGTGTGTGTGTGTGTGTGTGTGTGTGTGTGTGTGTGTGTGTGTGTATGAATATGCCACAGTGAAGCCCCCTTTATATTTCATTATAAAGCACCAATTAAAAAATAAATAGAAGAACAATAGAATAGATAAATGGGAATGGGGATAGGGAAAAGAAGAGAAAAAGAGGAAGTACTGGAGTCTGAATTGGAGCAAATTATATTTCAAGCATGGTATGTTAAAATGAACCCCTCTATTACATATAACTTTAATGCACTAAGAATAACATTAAAAAACCAGACAATTAAAAACAGTATTGGCCCTGCACTTTTCCGTCTAATTAGTTTAATCAGTTATGGCTTTTTGTCTAGTTGATTTGTTCATATTATTTTGTTTTTTCTTTGAAATATTTAAAAATAGTTTCACTTTCACAGCAAAATTGAGTAGAAGGTAAAGAAATCCCCCATAGCTGTCTCCTATAGACACTTATAGACTCCTCCATTGTTTTCATTACTCACCATAGGGTTATTTATTTATTTATTATAACTTAGAAACCTACGCTGACGAGTCATTACCACCCGAATCTGTACCTTACAGTAGGGTTCATATTTGGTGCAGCATGCTCTACAGGTTTTGACAAATGTATAGTGGCAGATATGTGCCATTGTGGTAACACACCCAGTGACATCACTGTCCACCAAAGCCTTCCTGCTCTGCCTATTCACCCCTCCCATCCTCCTACCCCTCGTAACAACTGCCTTCTCCCTGTCTCATGGTTTTCCCTCTTCTAGGTGGTCATTTGATTTGACCACACAGTAGATAGCATTTACATATTATCTTCTTTTCTTGCAATAGATACATTTAAGTTTCCTCCTCATCTTTCCTAGATTTGAGATCTTCTTTCTTTTAAATGTTAAAAATAGTCCATTGTATAGATATATAAATTTCATGAAAGTTACTTATCCGTTCCCCTGTTTTGGGATATTTTAGTTGCCTCAAAGTCTGGGCAACCATGAATAAAGCTGCCATGGACATCCCTATGCAAGTATGGGTGTAGACATAAGTTTTCATCTTTGTGTAAATACCAAAAAGAGCATCATCTGGATTGCAAAAGCATGTTTACTTCTACAAAAAACTGCCAACCTGTCTTTCAAAGAGCTGTGTTTTGCTGCCCTCTTACCCACAATGAATGGGAGCTCCCATCTCCTTGACAGCACTCTGAGTTTGGGCCATTTTAATAAGTATATAGTGGTATCTCATAGTAATTTTAATTTGCATTTCCTTAATGACACGTGGTATGCAGCATTATTTCATGTATTGATTTTCATCTGTAAAGTTTCTTTGGTGAGGTGTCTATGAAGAACTTTGACTTCTTTTATAGTTAGTTTTTTTTTCTGTTCATACAGTTGAATTTAAATGTTTTCATTTTGAATAACCATTTATCATGTATGTCTTCTGTATATATTTTCTTAGAAATCTCACAGTTGTTATTCTCCTTATTTTCCCCCAAATGTCAGAAAATTCAAGTATGACTAAGATTTTCCTGAGATCATAATAATTTTATATAGTGATTTTGTTATTTTGTAGTAGTTTCCTTTATTTAGAATTTCTTTGAGAATAGTATATATTCAAGAAATATGCTCTAAAAGAAAAATACAGACCCGCTGGGAAACTCAGTCTTCATTGTTAGCATCCTTATATCTCACATATATGCATGTTAATTATTCAGTGTTTTCCGTGGTACCCAGCAACTGGTGTGTAGGTTGCTCAATTTTCTTGATGGGAGACTGAGCCTTGTGCAAGCACCAGCATGTCCGGACAGGCCAGGAGACAGCAGCTAGGAGGGTTTGAATGCTAAAGCTGGTGTCTCTTCCCTGAGTCTCTTTTAAGACAACATGTAGCTTACAAGACCTTTGAAACTCAAGTTTTCTCCTCTATAAAGTGGAATTAATATTTTGTGTTTCATGAATATTGTACAAGATATACTTGTATACATTCTGTAATATAATAGTCAGTCTAATAAATTTTACTAGAATATATATTGTTTACTTCAACAAATAAGATTAGCATTTAATTAAGTGAATTTGTATGATTAATCCTACAAATGTCATGCAAATTTTAGTGCTTATAAACATTGCACTTAGAATTATTTTAAAATAATTGCAGTTTTATACCAAACAGTGAGATTTGGAGTTCATGCAGAAGTAAGAAAAAAAATCTCTAAATATAAGTGGTTGAACATATTACTGAAATCTGTGGACCAAATTGTCATTATATATGAAAAAAGAGATTGTTGATTACCATTGTAACCTTCTTAAAAGATTTGTTGCTATACTGGACATAGTTGATAGTTAAACATTTTTAAAGATTTAATTTTGCGGTCAGACAATTGCTAATTTTGTATTGGGTTTATTTATTTGGTATTGTGTATAACAGAGTCCATACAAGGAATTATCAAGTATGATACATTAAAAATGTAATACAGAAAATTTTTGAAATAACCAGCGCCTGCTGAAAATTATTTTCTGATTAAAATATTCCCCAGCTAAGCCACATTTAACAACTACTGTGTTGTCTTCACATTCTTCCTTTCCAAAGCCATGTTTCCCATTGCCTTTGTATGCCTCTTTCTTAACACAGAAAGCATTTGTTTTTGTTTTTGTTTTATTGGTATTGGATATTGGACCTGGACATTTTATCCTTAAGCTACATTCCCAGGCTGCTTTATTTTTCCAGACTGGGGTTCACTTCCTGAGATTGGTCTTGAACTTGCAATCCTCCTACCTTAGCCTCCCTATTACAGGTGTGGGCCACCACACTCTGATGAAGAATTTTTTTTATAATGTACATTTAGCATTACAAAAAGTAACAATAATTTATTGTCACTTAATAATAATCAAGTTTATAATCAGTTGGGGTAACACATTTCCTCATAATCAGGAAAATATGCAGCACTACCTTTGTAAACCCTTTTGACTATAAGCAGATACACAGCTTTTAGGAAAGATGTGAATCATGGGCTCATACTTTAGAGTTACTGGGATAGAAAAATTATGCAAAGTAGCTAACAATAATTACATTTCCTACCCATCACTTTGAAATATACCTAGGATCAGACATCTGGGAGTCAATTCCTTTTTCAGAATTTTCTAGCTTTAGTCCCTTGTGTGTGGGGGGGATTATTTTCTGGCAATGTTGATATAAGGTAGTAATGTAGAAATATTGTCTGTGACACCATTTGCACACACTTTCATCCTTACAAAAACCCACTCAAGGCTTTACATAACAAAAGGAAACAGGGGTCAATGACCACAGAAACAGAGGTGATGTAAAGACAATTCTTTCTATCCCCAACCAAGGCTAAATACATTGTGTCCTTCCCTTGTGAACAAAATAATTAATTTAATATTGTCCTTTGGTCACTAGGGAAGGAAATCCTGATTAGTACATCGCTGTATAAGAAACCCTGTAAAATGGTCCGATAAAGATAGAAAGCCTGTTATGGTTGTTATGTGTTAATTAGAGGCCTAGTTAAAATAGAGATTAATTGTCATTATAGTGTTCTTGTGTAAGTGATAAAGGGGAAAACATCCCCAGTTGTGCAGATGAATTAAGACAAGTTCTTGGACAGTCATGATCCTTCATGTAAGATGTGGGATTTGATGGAAGTTGGAATGATGGAAAAATACTAAGATTGATTACAAACCATCATCTTAATCTTGCAGTTGAGGAACCCAAGAGTATATTAGTATAAGTGATATGATAATAGGGTGGAGGGAAGCCCAGGAAAGCCAGAGTGAAAGAAACCAAATATCCTGGTACAAAGCCAGAGTCCTGAAGCCTCCACACAGTCTAGGAGTTTTCATCCAGAAGAAGGGGAATCAGAGGAGACTGCCTCTGGAAAGTGCCCTGGCTGTTAAGGCATTGGAAAATCTTGACTTTTCCAGAGTATGCGTGTGTGGCCAGAGTTTGCAGTAACGAACGACCTTTGGGATCTGCATAAAGCAGCATATGGTGGTGCAGAAGCAATGTAAATGGGTTAACATATCCTAATCAGGACAGTGGGCCCCAGATGGAACCAGACAGGTGGGACTCAGCATGTGGGGGTGGGACACCAGGAGGAGGTTAGCTCTTTGGTTTAGTCAACCTGTACTCCTCCAAACTGCACAGTGAGCCCACACGAATCATCTGAAATCATGTCCCTCCTTTCAAATGGGAGATGGTAAATTCGGTGGTGTCCCAAGGACATGTAACTGCAATATTTAAAATATCACATAATATGAATACTGTATTCACATTTGTAAACACGTGTATGTAAACTTATTGGTTTGATGTGCACATATGTTTTCAATGTGTAAACATATAAACAAAATTTTTGAGTTTTGTGAAAAAATGTTAATTGTGGTTAGCCCTGGGCACTGGATTTATAGGTAATTAGTACCATTATCTTCATTTGTTCACTATAAACATATTATTTTTATAATAAGAATTTTTTTAAAAAAAATTTAAAAATATGATTTAGAATTGATCCTTTTGTAAGTACAATTACTACAAGTGCTCTGCACTCTGGTGTCTTATGTTTGCTTTCACTCACAGGCAACTTTTTAAAAAATTTTACACTTGCAGTTCACTATCATTTCATGATATTAATATATTAACAATGTTAGTACACTATGTAGCACACAGTAGGTTCACATATATATCAGTTCACAATAAATCCATGTGTATTCTATTTCAAAGATATTAAAAAGTTATTTTTCTCAATCTTTAGTTTATAGCTTGAAATTGCATAATAAAAATTGATGCATCAAAATACATGGAATCCATTTATCTCTTCTATGTTACTTCACACAGAATTATTGCTCCCAGTCCTCTTTGCAGCGCTGACTGACATCTGGAACAGACTTTATCTATCTTTCTGCATTATTGGAGCTGCCATTTCGAATCTCATCTAAAACCATATCTTTTTCTTCTACTTCTATCATTGCATTCCATAATTGCATTATTTAACTCTGTCAAACGTACTGGGATACAGTTTCTTATGAAAATGGCTTGCACACAAATACAAGGCAGCAGCATACTATTTTAAAATTAAATTACTAGAAATGACTGCCCCCAGGTTAGAAATAGTCTTTTTTGTTTATTAGTATTCAACAATCTAGCTGTATAAGCAAAGACAATACATTTTCAAATATGGACAAAAAAGACTAATGCTGGAATAATGAGAAGAAATTATATCTTCCTTAATTATAAAATGTATTTAACATAATATTATGTTGATGTGTCCATGCTTCTGGCCACATACCAAAAATTCATCAGGTACTTAAAGACAGTCCAATTCTGGAGTGGGAGGTTACTTTGGGGGGAAAGGTTGGAAGGAAAATAACATCTCCTTCTTATTATTTCAATGGTTATTTCAACCCCCATTGCGTGAATTTTATCAAAAATAAAGAAATGGTTTTCAAATCATTAAGTCAATAATCTAGAAATAAGCAAAGATGACCCAAATGTGGGAAAAACAAACAAACAAAAAAAAAAAAAAAAAAACACCCAAAATAAAGTAAAGGAGATGCAGAAAGTTTGCTCTATAGGAGAGGAGACCCAAACCACCTGCCTTCAGCAGGAACTCAGAGGCAGAGAGGAAGGGATCTCCCTAATGAGCCAAAGGGACAGGTCCAGGTGAGCTCTGAGTGGATGGTGAGGGAGCTGGAGGAGGACTAGTCAGAATAGGGCACTCTCTGTGGCTGGGCAGGGAGCATCCGTGGCTTTCTTTAGAGGGTCCTGAGAAGAAACAGAGACAAAAATTTAGGAAGTTGTCAGTCACTAATCAAGTTTCTTACCTTCCTTGCTTCTCAAGTGCTTATTGTGAAGACCATGGCCAAGTTTTATTGTCACAATATGTGGTTGTCATTACCCATTAGTATATCTGGTCCGTCAGTAAAAAAAAAAAAAATACAATTTAGAAACATGTCATCTTTTTGAATAAAATATCCGATAAAAATAATAAATTTAAAAACACCATTTTCTTAAAGAAGATATAGTTTAGCAGATATCTGAAGGAAAAGTGAAGAATAGCAAAGTTAAGGGACCTCAATAAGAGGACATAAAACAGTTTTTGAAGTGAAGGGAGTAGAATCCTTAATGAAATATAAAGCATGAAACTACTCAGTGGGAAAGAGGAGGGAAATGGATGGATTAGAATAGTGCAGTAACACCTGTGTGCTGTTGTATGCAGGCAGGTTTGGAGTAGGCAGGTCTGTGAGTGAGCCCTGAGACTGCACTTTTCTAAGGTCCTCTCTGATGGTGCTAATGTTTGCAAAAAAGTCAATCACTGATGTCTGAGGAACAAATGATAAGACATTTATTTTCCCTGTGATATGGAGTAATTTAAACAAAAAAAAATTGCAACACGATTTTGTAGCCTGAAAAAAAAAATTCATTAATAAAATTATCCATGAAAACATGTAAAATTAAGTCAAAAAGTGAAATCAAATTAATTGTAAAAAGAAAATGAAGAAAAATTTATTATAAAACTTTGAATTTTAGTACAAAAATATTCTTATATAGCCATAGTAGAAGTTCAGTATTAATAATAGTACCAAATGTACAGAAAAGAACCCGTTGCTCTAAAACCTGGATATTACTATTATTGATGTATATCTGTGAAATGATAAAAACTTTGAGAATTTATTTAAATAAAATAATCATACTTCTGTTTTCACAGGTTTTGCATTTCAGAGTCTTAAATCATAGAACAGTTTATTTGTGCTGATGTACAAAACAGAGTAAGGTTCAAGACTCAAAATACAAAATTTATATTGGGATGGTCTATATTTTGTGCAAACTGACAGAAAAAATCCTTATTCTGTGCATTGCAGACTTGGCGTACACATGGGCCCAGCCAAAAATATACCACTCTCAACAGCCTTATTTGGAGATGCTACTTTGTTCCCAGTTTTTTTTTCCCTGTTATAAACAATGTTCAAATGAAAACTGCAATCATATTAATGTGTAGGAAAAATCTGGGTATATATGAAAGGAATTGCCAAGTGTCCTCCACAAACAGTACCAACTTACAATTTTATTATCAGGCAATTCAGATACAGTAGATGGCCTATGTTTAGGGTTCTCCATAGAGATTATCTTATGAAAAAAAAAAAGAGAAAGAAGAGATTTATGAAGAAAATTTGCTTCCTCAATTATAGAGGCTAAAAACTCCCACAACAAATTGCTTGCAAGCTGGAGACCCAGGGAATCTGCTAGCAGGGTTCATTCCATGCCTAAAGGGCTCAGATCCAGGGAAGCTCTTATTGTGAGGCCAAAGGCTTGAGACTTTTCTACAGTGCACTCCGACTCACAGTGTAAAGCAAAATAGGTTCTAGATACGTATTGAAGGCTATACTGACATCACTAATCAGGTGTTTGAGAGACTGAGAGGTAATATGGATGGCATGAGCTTTTGGGTTTAAACAGTGGCAAGAAAGGATTTAAATTGACATAAAGAAGACTATGGGGAAAAAAGTATGCGAGAAGTGACCAAGGGCTTAGCCATGCAAGTGCTATATTGAGATGTCATTTGATCATCCTCCTAGAGAAATCAAGAAGTTTCTTACCTATAATGTTTGTATGTCAAGGAAAAGTTCAATATAGGGATGCCAATGTTAGCTCATTATCATATAAGACTTAGATCCATAAAAGTAGATGAGACAAACAAGCAAATAGATAGAAATGATAACATGTAAGGAGTGGTACCTGAGACTCCTTAATAAAGATCAGCATGTAACAGGAACAGGCAAATTAAAGTGAAGAGGAGTGGCCAGACATCAAGGAGAAAAGCAAAATAGGGTGGAGTCCTGGAAGTTCAGTAAGATAGGAAGGAAGATCATCACCTCTGAGTGAAATGGGAAATGAAGTTTGACATATTTGTTATAATCTACCTGTTACTTTATTTAAACTTGAAAACCTCCATCCCCATTTTTCATCCTCTGAGTATTTTCCTGATTCAATCCTTCTACAATTCGCACATGTAGTAAGGGATCAAATCTTACTCAATAAATATATATCATTGTTGTCAATTACAAAATAAAGTTGAAGACTGAAGTGTCTGTACAGATGAGGGGGTAGAAATTATCCATGTGTTATGGTTGTGTTTGAACATCTCTTAGGAATGAAGCTTCATGTTTCTCCCTGGCTCTTTCCTGAATCAGTGTGTTTCTGAGTGGGCACAGGTGATGGACAGATGTCAAATAATAAAGCAATATCGGGATGAATATGCTTCTTATATCTTTCAAATATATCTCTGTGAGTGTGGATAAAATGGTTTTATCTAACAACAGCAAACACATTAAAAATTTATCCATGTGACTGATGATTTAGATAAAATGAAAAAGAGTTTTGGAGATCTATTTGCCAATTTTAATTTACAAATTTTAACATTGCTTATGAAGCTGCAAAATTTGACCAATGCCTACTTTTAAAGCAACAAACAGCGATAACTGTACTCATATGGTAATGAAAATCATTTCAGCGGGTGTATAAAAATAAAACAGAGCTATTAAAATTCACAAAAAAATTGTTTGCTGTTTATCTAGTGATGCCTAAATTATCAACATGCCACAGTAACTCAACTAGTCTAATTAAAGTGCCACTTTTCTAAAATCTTTTTTATGCAACTTTTTTGCACTTTAGTTGGTATGAATACAAAGTCATTGTACAGGATTTTTAATTTCATTTCTTTAAGGCTGTCTAAGTATTGAGGGAATTTTAATATTTTTAATTTATGAAACAATGGAAATATAATTTCCTTAAGGTAAATGCTTCTCACTAAAGTTAGATATTAGGAAAGTGTTATTGGGGGAAAAAAAAAAGAGATGAAATTGGATACCAAGAGCAGGTACTTTCTCCTTTGACAAATTATACACCACATTATTATAGTTTCTGGAGCCTAATAAATTTTCATCATGCCATAAGTGTTTTGGTTCATATTCTTCTTTAATGGATTTCAAGTCTAAGGGAACTTCAATGTGTGGCACGTTGAACATATGAATATATCATTTAACACTGTGCAATGATTTTTTAAGTAACGGAATGATTTGATTACATGTAAAAAAAATAAGCAACAACGTGAAAAGAATTTAGTTGAATCTAGGATATTAAGCAAGCCCCGAATTAATCAATTTAAATAAAAGAGCAAGTTCACACTTACATGTGCACACACACACGTACACACACACAATTGGGACCAAGATGTTTAAAAAAGAATAGAAAACTTGAAAAAGAGACCCACAGTTTAGGAAAATATAAATCAAAATGGAAGGACATCACACACAAAAAAAGACAACTTGAGGCTAATAAAATTATGAAAAAAAAAGAAGAAAAAGAAAAGAAGAAAGAAGAGGGAAAAGGGAGCAGGGGAAAGAAAGGAGAAAGAAAAGGCCTCATCCTATACGACATGGAGTCAGTGAACACTCTGGTGACCAGGCCCGCCTGTCCAGGCCACGATGGCCTCTCCTCTCTGCTCCTCTTTGAGGAGTGCCATGGAATTCAGGACTAACTTTCCACCTGATATTCATCTTCCACACCTGCAACATGGTATTTTCTACCCTGTCTGCTGCCATGCTTGAAAGTCTGTAATTTTCTCTGTATTATTTTCTCATTCATCCATTTTTTCAGCTATCCCCAATCCACTTGATCCATTCAAGTTCTCAATTTTAATTATTTCAATGTTCTAATATGCAATTTTTATTGTATTTTTATATCTAGATTCCAATTTTCTGGTGGAATTATTGATCTTGCTATATATCATATTGGTATATTCAGTACAACTCTTGTAAACTCTTTTTATTTTTTTGTGCTAGAGATTAACCTCAGGACCTCATGCATGTTAAATACCTATTCTACCATTGAATAATCCAGTTCCTAGCTGTCAGTCAATTTCTAATAACTTAAATGCATAGTGTTATTGTTGTCATCTAAAATCTCGATTGTTTTTGCCAGACATCTCTTATGAAAATTCATGGCTTCCTTCAGTGTACATTTGTCTGATGGGTTGCTGGAGCGGGAACAAATCGTCTCAATGTATTTGGGGACCGTACTTATTAGGTTGGCATGTAATGTTTGTATGTACCAATCTAGCTTTGATTCACCTTCACTCAAATGGGAGCCTTTCTGCAGTATCAACCAAGAATCTGGGATAATTATTAGGTTCCTTGTTCCCTAAAATGTTCCAACACTATGTAATTAACATTCTCCTTTGGTTTTAAGCTGCTTGGCTTCTTAATCTCTCTTCCTAAACAACTTAATCTGGAATGCCTCAGGAATGCCAAATATCATGATCAATTTCCTGGACCTCTCTCTCCTCTCCATTATCTTGGCCTTTCCAGAGCTGCTTATCTGAGAAGGCATAAAGACCATGTTCATCAAGGTTTGTGGAGTCTCTGAGAGCTGTGCTCTGAAGCACTTAGCCATCATGATCTGTGTGGTTTCTAAGTGCCAGCTGTCAGGAAGCACCTGGAAGGAAGAGAGGTGTGCAGAGTGCTGGACACACTCCAGTGAACACAAGTCCTCTGGAGAGTTTGGATCCTTGCAATGTTCGATGCCTGGCATCACATTTGTTGCTTCTTGATGTATTTGCTTGGCTTCTGTTGTAGTTATTGAAGAGCATACAGAGGCTGCAAGCTCTCCATCACAGCCAGGGTTAAGTCATTATTGGCTTTTTATACTAAGACAGGTATTAGCCCAATTGCCTATGCTTCAATTTCAATGAAAATTGAATGGAAATGCAAAACCAAATACTAGTAACTGAAAAAAAAAAAACTTTGAGACATAAGTAACATCCATACATAAACACCTATCAATATCAGATGCCCCCAAACTATTAGGATTAAAGGAATTAAAGAGCCAATATGCAGTCCCATTTACCTCATTCCCAACAAAGTTCACAACAGCTGACAGGGAATTGACAGACTGTCAGTTAAGTTTCCATCAACCTGAAAATTTCTGCATGTGCATCAATGAATATAAGACATGAGATGCTAGAAGGACTATTTTCAGTAAGTTTTCTGTAACTTTTGCCTGTTTTAAATGGTCCACAAATACCAAATACCTATCAATCACAAAGCTCCTTTGTAAGGACTTATTAAAGTGAAGGCAGGTACATATGCATATGTGAGGGGGGCTGCAATTTTAACTTTCATTCAATGTCAATTTAATTTTCAGTATCCTTCCTACACCCAGTTTATGGTTTGTACAAATTACAGCAGTGATGTGTTTGCTAGGGTAATGGTGATGATATGTCATTAATTCCCCAGAGCGTATCATATTTTCTGAACACATGGTGTAGGGAAGGTCACATTGAATCCATCTATTTTACAATATTGAAAAACAGCCATCATTTCGAAGCTGCTGTAATAGGGGAAGGACACAGAGCAAAAGCCACAAGTCCTTATGCACTTATTTATATCTTCTCTAGCATCACAATTAGCTTGTACTTAGATGATGACTTCATAAAACCTGGATATGTTAAATTTTGATAATTAAAAAGGGGGGAGAAACAGCAAAGAACATTGACAGGCTAATAAAGTTTTCTCAGTGTATTAGAAGATCTCTCTATATTTTGATAAGAAAGAGAAAGTGACCACTTGTCACAGGAACTTTTAACCCCAACAATGGCAGCTGTCAGTCAGAGGCTAAATACTAACAGTGAGGCAATGTCCTCTGGGTCCCTACTCAGTGTCCAGGAACTGTGAGTTTCCTTTCTGAGAATGGGCACACCATATATACCTGGTGCTACCTTTGGCAACCCTGTGATACCTATCATTGTTTAATTCTATGGAACCAGGTAGTTTCCATTCACATACACTCTCATTAGCCCTCAGATAATGATGTATGGGACCTGCTTTTCTTTTGTATCATATGCAATATATATGGTCACAAAATTGGATGATTACAGGTCTTACCTTCTCTCTCAAGTCTCTCAAGGATTATTGTCTTAAGTGGCTTAATGACCTATATCTGGAAATCCTTTTATCTTAGAATGTCTCCTTTATTTTCAGTTCTTTCAAATGCTATGGAAAATTCAGGCCATGTAATCTCATCTTGAAGAATGCACTGTATTTGTAAACATTATTTTGGCTCTAAAACATTCAAATATTGCTGGGCGGGTTAGTGTACAACTGTAATCTTAGCAAGGAGGCAGAGACAAGAGAATCTTAAGTTTAAGGCTAGCTTTAGTGAGTTAGTGAGGCCCTAAGCCACTTATTGAGATCGTCAAAAAAAAAAAAAAAAACAAAAAAACAAAAAACAAAAAACGGAGCTAGGGAACTGGGGATTTAGCTCAGTGGTAAAATGCCCCTGGATTAAATTTCCCAGTACCTCCAATTAATTTTAAATATTAATTTTCCCAAATTTTAATAATTTACATTACACATACAACCAAAAGCAAAACATCCTTTCCTTTTAGAAAAGAAAAAAAAAAGTTATCTCTAAAACCTGCTTTTATATCTATATATATACATATGTGTCTGTATGTATGCATATTTATCTATAAATTCTTTGTATTTAATTAGGTTAAATTATTATCATTTTCTGTTGAAATATATGAATAAATACATTTAGGTTTTGTCCAAAATACTTTCCTTTTGTATTATATGCAATATATACATTCAAAATTTAATGCAAGATGGGAGTACCTAGATTAAATTGATACACAAAATATGAGTGTTCCAGAACCACACAGTTCCAAATTTCTTATATTTTTGTAATATAGCATTTTAGAGTAGTGTCAAATTTTATTCTATGTGCTATCCATGTGATTCTTAATTACAAATTCCACAGTTTAATGTATCTGAATGAGTTTGTACATATAAAATACAGATTTTAGAAACATCTTCATATAAATTTTATAAACCTTAAAATTTCCTTTATTTTTTAAATCTTGTACTTTCTTTTTTGACTGTACTCATCTATGATATTTTATCTTTCACTAAACATTTCATTTCCCCATGAAAATTGTTTAAGACATTATATATGCATGCATTTTGAAAGTTCAACCTAAGGTTCAATAGTTCTAATTGTTCGAATATTTGACTCATTCTTTTTTTAAAAAAGTTATCCATCTTATCATTATTATGACAAATAGATATAATTCCATTTTTAAATACTTCTTGTTTTAAACAATTTAAAATTAGAATGAAAGTATCTTTGTGTCTAGAGTAGTTGAATTATCAACTTACATTTCTGTTAGTCACTTCCATTTATTTAAGATATTGGATTAAAGAGTGTAACGATGGCCAGGTGGAGTAGGACACGCATGTAATTCCAGCAGCTCCAGAGGCTGTGGTAAGAGAATGGATAGTTCAAAGCCAGCCTCAGCAAAAGCAAAGCACTAAGCTTTGAGACAGGAGATCCTGAGATCCGTGAGATCCTGTCTCTAAATAAAATACGAAATAGGCAGCCGGTTCGGCTCAGTGGACGAGTGCCCCTGAGTTCAATCTCTGGAAACTTCCCCCCAAAAAGAGTGTAACAATGCATCTCTTATGTAATTGCACATAGATACATAGTGTCATTAGGGGACATGTGACCTCCTTAACCAAGAATGGTTTTGAAATGTTTGGAGTCTGTTTTATTTTCACCATTGGCGCTTCTGTTGGTATCTGTGGATCTCAGCCAAGGATCTTGCAAAGCCTACATCAATAAACGCAGGATGACCCTTCATACAGACCATCATTCAACTCCAAATGTCACTTGTGTCAAGGTTGAGAATCCTTCCTTAAAACAAACAATTATTAATGTTCAATAAATAAATCTAGTTACTAAAATAACTACCATTTGTTTGTAATTCTCAGTATTTTAGATGCATTGAGTATCCATTAGTTTACAAATTTATCTTAGTCTTCTGAAGGAAATATCGTCTTGGCCTTTTAATATTGAAGAAACATGAGAAACTGTATGCTAGTAAATTAAACTCTTTAGTTGAAAAGGAATAATTCTTTAACAAAATAAATTATGAAAATAAACTGACAAAAAAGTAATTATTATGGCAAATTTATAGCAATTAGAGTTGCTTAATTCTTACTTTGAAAATTGATATGCAAACATTTCCAATATATGATTTCACAGAAAAATTCTGGTAATCAATTAATGCAATATAATGCTAATTCTACACATTGCTTTGCACAATTTTGAAGAGAACAAACACATATACACTTACTTTAACTGATCAATAAAATACTATTACAACTGAATTGCATTTTTTGAACATTTCTCAAGACAGTTTAAAGTTTCTATTCAGAAATATTTTCTAAATTGAGCGTAGTCAATCTGTTAAACAAGTTTGTAGTTTGTATTTATTCATGAGAAACTATTTAGAGATGAGTCAAATAATACTAATTCCCAAACCTAATAGCCAACTTGGTTACATTTGAAATACAATAATGCTATTAAACATAATGAAAAATACATACATAAGAATGTTATAGATGATCAATATTTGCACCATTTTTAATCTCAAATTTTTTAATGTATTTTATGTCAGAGCCTTTCAGTATCTGGCTTAGTTTACAACTATATTAAAGTTCTTTTGTGAACAAGTTATTAATTTTTTTAACTTTCCAATGTTTGTTACCTGTCCAAATTAAAATTGTCAGGAATAAGCTTAAAGACTAAACAGGATATTGCAAAACTGTAAGACTCTGTGTGTAAATCAAACAGGTAACTGGAGAAAATCTAGTACCTAAAATGTATTTCTTTATACAATCTAAACTGACAATATTTATTTTAAAAAAAATCCAACATCAATAAATGTGCTTTGTTGGTTTATGAGCATTTACATCTCTTGGATGTATTCAGAAAACCTTAAGTAATCTTTAAAATACTTGTTCATTTGTTTCTGCTACTCCAGCTAATTTCAGACTGCTCATTTCATGAAAGGATTTGATATCATCCAATGTAACCATTTGCATGTGAATTCAATTTCAATCATAATATGAGGAAATATTTGAGAATCTTACCTACCACATGTACTCATCAAGGTTCATGTCAGGATGATAAAAAAGTACACTGCAAATTCAGGAAGTAGATTTAAGAAAGAGCTCTCTGTGTGTATTTGTTTGCATTTGGATCTGATTGGGATCCAATACAGCAGAGGCCACAAGTTTTCAGAGCCATTTGCTCTGCCAAAATGTCTACTGTCCTCCCAGGACCAAAATAAATTGTGTTTAAGACTTAATATATTTCTTTGTTCTCCCCCTAACAACAGTTAGAAAATGGGCTGAAGGTGCTGCCAGGATGTGATGCCAACATCTACAGAGAAAAGTGGGCGGGGTCAACTGGGGGCCAGAATTAAAGGATAATCCAGGAGCAGTCCCCATCTCCAGGATAAGGGCCCTGCCAGGCCTAAGTGGGAACTTCATAATGGATATCCCTCTGTGACCACTCCATGGCACCTAGCAATTTGTCCACGCCAAGGAGCAGACTGTGGGCTCTTTGCCAAATCTATCATTTAACATTTTTGTTTGGATTTTGAAAAAATATATCTTTCTAATGCATAATTCTCTAGATCAAAACTGCCACATCTGGACATGAAAAACTATAACAAAAACAAACACTGCTCACAGTTCCTGGTAGCAGAGCTTGGAACACAGTGTCTGCTCCCTGGGGAGAGTGTGTTCAGGCATAGTGAGGACAGGAAGTGAATATGTGCTCCTGCAGTGACCCTCAGGACTGTTCCTCCAACATTTCCTACTCTCTTCCTGTGGATCTCATGCGTTTTTCACTGCTCCCCTCTATGAAGACCATAAAATGTGAGTAAAACCTACTTCTATCAGGTCTAGGTGGAAATTTAAGAGCCAGTGGACAAGCCATCAGTCTTTCCTTCTCTGGGCCCTTATAACAGGCATCAGTTCAGCTCATCACAGTGTCTTCCCTGTTCCCAGGAGCTGGGGAGTGAGGAGGGCTCACACAGCAGTGTTTTAGTCAGCTTTTTCATCTCTGTGACCAAAATACCTAACTTTAGAGGAGAAAAAAGTTTATTTTCTCTGAGCGTTTCAGAGGTCTTAGTCTATAGATGTCCAATTCCATTATTTTGGGCCCAAGGTGAAACAGAACATCATGGCAGAAGAGTGTGTTGGAGGAAAGCAGCTGAGAATATGGTACCAGGAAGCACAGAAAGTGAACTCTACTAAACAAGAGCAAATTCAAACCCCAAAGGCACTCCCACAGTGACCCAACTCCTCTAGCCACACCCCTACCTGCCCATAGTTACTCCCAGTTAACCCATTCAAGTGTATTAATGCACTGATTAGGATAAGGCTCCTATACCCCAATCATTTCACCTCTAAAATTTCTTGCATTGTCTTGCACATGAGCTTTTGTGGAATAGCTCATATCTAAACCGTAATACTGTGGGAACAGAAGAATCATTTGTTTTTAAGCCACAGAGTGTTTATGACTTAAAATCACAGCTTATTTAGTCTATCCTCATAGATACAAGCAACCAATTCTTTTTACTCCCTTAACATAGGTGTGTATAGAGGTTGGGAGAGGACTAGTAATTTAATTTGACTGACCATATTTCATGTTAAAAATTTTGGCATTATCTCAAGGCTAATGATACATTTCTATACAGAATATGCCTCTTTATTTGTTGTTAAATAAAGAAGGAGTTGTTAACATAGCACACATATTCTGAGTTAATAATAAGAAAAATATAGCTTTAAAAAAGAAGCAAAGCCAGGTGTACTGTGAATTCCAGTGCAAAGATGCATTCCTGTTCCCCTGTACCTTTAGTAAAGTAGAACTTTACTAAAATGTCAAAGTAATACATTTTGCATACTTTTCCCCCAGTGACAACATTGTTTTTAGACACAGAAACTACCTAGGCAGTGCATTTTACATTTAAGAGTATCTCCCAGTGAGAAGCAATCAGTGAAGCAATTGTTATCTTGTTGCAGAAAATACATACCAGGAGAGCAGCACAGAAAATATAGCTTGCATAGTAGCTATCAATTTCATTGGTGAAGAAAACAACTACTATTCATTGGTTCAGGTTAGAAATACTTTTGCTACAGATTTCCTTTACATGAAAATGTCCTTCTTGGGATTTTCCAAAAGACATACTGAAATGGAAAAAAAGTGTTTGGACATAAATCAAGCTTTACAAGTAAGTTGCTTCCTAGGAACTGGATTTATTATTGATAATATATAGTGAAAGCAAAATATACCAAGACAAACAAAAACAAGTTTTGAGCAGAGAGGCTAAATTTAGTATATCAAGAGACTACTAGCTTTCAGTTAAAATAATTTTGTGCATTTATCAAAAAAATAATATGACAAATAATATCTGAGTTGACCAGATATTTAATAGCAAAAACTCGATTTCAATTGCCTTTTAATTTAGTATGTATTTTAATGTTTACATGTGAATGAGGTTAAGATTCAGTAGTGTATATGAATAAATTCACAGGACTGTAATTGTATCTTGCATTTTAGTTTTCGTAGAAATATATATCAGTGTTATTTGAATGTGAATGAAAAATGTGCAATGGTTTCTATACATTTGTAATAACTTTCTGAAGGATAATTTTATTTCTAGTCTTGAATATTCATATCAGTTCTAATATTAATATGAAATGACTTGAAAAGTAGCCCAGCATGTTAGAAACACTGTGCATTATGTTGAATTACCTCATAATATTTCCCAAGGGTAGCGTGCAAGTGGCCCATGGCCAACCTTATAATAGTAATGTCATAGCTTGTTATACAGAACTGTCTTTATCACGTCTTATAAGCTTTCATATTTTTGATATTTTATTGAATATCCAGGACACCCACTAAAGCAATTTAGTTATTTGTATCATCCAACTAAGTCAAGTGTCTCTCGTTCAGTTATAAAGTTCAAGCACAGACATCCCAACTAATGAATTAAGACATTTATCCACATATGCAGAAACTTTGGTAATATATACCTTTGTGAAATGCACCGTAATAATTTTAATATGAAGTGCAGGTTAAATTGACAAAAGTACCATTGACTTTAGAGAAAGTGCTTTTGACAATACTTGCAATCTAACAGAATTATAAAAAATACACTGTTACAATATAGGCAAATCTTGAAAGCAAAAGAGCTGGATCAGAAATAAAAGAAGCATAAGACGGTCTACTTAGGAAAAGATAATGGAAAATGTCTAGTTTCTTCTATTTTTTTTTTTTAATACCAGGAATTGGAACTCAGGGGAACTTAACCACTGAGCCACATCCCCAACCCCTTTTTATTTTGAGACAGGTTCTCTGCTTAGGGCCTTGCTAAGTTGTTGCAGCTGGCTTTGAATTTGAGACCCTCTGTCTCAAGCCTCCTAAGCTGCTGGGATTACAGGCATGCACCAAAGGGCCTGGCTTGTTTTTTTCTATTTTTAATGTTCATCATTCCTACCTTTTAACTCCACAATAGAATGGATCTTTAAGTAAAGACATATTTGTGCATCTTTCATTTTAGTCTCAAGCAAGCTTAGGAGAAACCAGCCTTTACTGCACCATTCCCCTCAGGCTCAGTAGAAAAGGAGAGTTCACAGTTGGTACACCAGAGTTCTGGATGAAAGAGATGGTGACAGAGAGCAAAGACAGTAGCAGGAGTCCTGCCCTCATGAATGAACAATAAGTAGAGGACATCCTGAGTATTCTTTGCTTAGTCCCTGATATTCATGTGCATCCAAGGTCAAGTAAATGAGCTGAACTCATAAAGTTCTACCAAAAGTAATACTTGACATTTAATATTACTTAGAGTAGGAAATAATTTTTAAGAAAAAGAAAAGTTAAATTTTTTGTAAACTTTTGGATGTGGTTATGATGGTAGCCATGAAAATCTCTAATATGGCCTACCATTACAGAAAACATAGTTTATTGACAACCCCAGGTCTCACCCCACTGGTCTCACCATCTGCCACATCTTTGTTAAGTCCATGATTTCCCCAGGCTACTGCAAGCTGGTAACTGGTCATGACAGGGTGATTCTAAGCCCTTTGCTAATACACTTGAGGTTTTCTACTTGCACATATAATCCCATCTTGATCTTGGAAGATGGGTACCAGAAAAATTATGTATAACTTCGCAAATATATGAAAGCAAACACTTTCTTGACTTTTCTTTGACTGTTATCGATTCCACATCATGCTAGTACAGATCAAACCAAGTTACAGTCCTGATTTATTTACCATAAAATGCTTTGTTATACATAGTGTGATATCTGCACATGTTAGTTTCTATAATAAATACTTCAGGGGTCCTAGTACTTAGTTTTTGAAATATGACTTCAGAATCCATTGGTTTTGTCAGGTCTTTTGGTCACAGCAGCAAAAAATATCTGACTAAAACATGGCTTATTCACAGAGTGTTTCATACACTAATCAGAATGAGCCATGTTTTAGTCAGACTTTTTGCTACTGTGACCAAAAGAACTGACAAAAACAATTAGAGTTGGAACAGTTTATTTGGGGGCTTAAGTGGTTTCAGACGTCTTAGTCCATAGAAGGTGAGTGCCTTTCCTGAGGGCTCAAGTGAGGAAGAATAGCATCATGGGGGAGTATAGTGGCTCAGAGGAAAGTGGCTCAGAGCATTGCATCAATAAGCAGAAAGAGAGAGAGAGAGGAGAGAGGAGAGAGGAGAGAGAGAGAGAGAGAGAGAGAGAGAGAGAGAGAGAGAGACTCCAGTCAGCAAGTACAAAATGTATACCCCAAAGGCACAGGCCCAACAATCTACCTCCTCCAGCCATACCTCATCTACCCAGAATCACCAAATCACCACTCAATTAAGCCCTATCAAAGGATCAATTCACTGACTAAGGCTCTCATAACCCAATCATTTCACCTGTAGTTTCCTGCATTGTCTCCCACATGACCTTGAGGGGGACACCTACTATTTAAACCATGGCAAGCGCACACTCCTGAGATGGCCACAAACACCATGTTGAAGTTGCTCTCCAAATAGGCATGGCAAATTTAAAATAATATGTCAGTCTTCATGTAACTTGGAAATGATTAATGTTGAAGGAATGTGGGGTTTTG
Source organism: Callospermophilus lateralis (assembly GCF_048772815.1). Taxonomy (NCBI): domain Eukaryota; kingdom Metazoa; phylum Chordata; class Mammalia; order Rodentia; family Sciuridae; genus Callospermophilus; species Callospermophilus lateralis. The sequence continues at coordinate 9,977,824 of NC_135321.1, forward strand.
TTTTGTTTTGTTTTGTTTTTGGCCAGAGTAGACAAGTACATTGACAGTTGCATGGACCACATATGATGTTAGCTAACATTCAATGCCTCCCAGGGATTCTGTCATATTGTAAAATACCACTTGTTTGCATGTATCACCTCCCCCAAATAATAGAAGACTCTCTCCTTATTTCACCATATGATTTCTTAATTTTGCATTAAGTTATTAGTGAATTTGTGCAGCTGTGAATCTTTCTTACGAGCTTTGTGTGACTTTGAAGGGAGAAGCACTCAGAAGGAATAGCAAATTAAAACCTGGATTTTTGTACTTGTGATGCACAGCAGTGTGCCTGCTGGGTTACAGTGCAGTGAAGTGAGCAAGCAGAAATGGAGTATATGAGGGCAGCCTTGTGTCTACATGAATCCTGGGCCCTCTGTGGTGAGAAATTATCATGTAAGAAAGGTTATGGGTTGGAAAGCTAAAAAAAAAATGCAAAAAACCAAGATTGTACAAAATGTCCTAGGTAACAACAGATTCTAGGATATATACATGGCTAACACAAAGTGAAAAATTCTATCAGAGAAGAGTATTTCAAGGCACAAGGACCATCTAGGTTAGAAGAGTCTTCCAGGAAAAACCTGGATAATCTTGTTGGAGAGAATAGTGCTATTAGAACATATTAGGACCTTATAATATGAGAGAAAATGGCACAGTTTCTTTGATCAGGAGGGGATCATGAACAGTACAGCTGGGAACTTGGAGTGAGACAAGATCATCTTCTCAGGAACAAGAAGAAACCATTCCCGACTTTGAGACTTTCACTTCTCATTAAGGAATAACCAAATAGAAGCTGTGAAGATCATTGGTGAAGCTGTATACTCATGGAGAGCCGAGTCTGGTTAGAACAAGAAACTAAAGAATACATTCATAAATGATATTATTTGGAATTTTTCTAATAATTGACTATGAATTCAGAAAGGATTTTGGAAGGACAGAGATGTCTGGTGATGGACATCCAGAGACAAGGATTCCATGAGAGACTTAGGGCTATTGTGCTAAGAGCAGGTTTAAACAGCAGAGTTGGGATTAGACTTGCTGCCTTCCAGGCAGAAGCTGAGGCTGTCCATGCTGGAAGGGAGAAGTGGAGGGTTAAGTTCTCCCCAGGGAGTGTGAGCATCTGCAACTCTCTCCGCTACCCTGTCAATGCCATGGTGGAGGTTGAAAGTGTGTAGGTAGGGCATATTTATTCAGAGAATGAAGCCTTTCTGGTGTTCCTCTTTGGTTCTATTATTGGAGGCAGAGTCAAGGGAGCGGGGTGGCGCATGTGTTCTCATCCATGTATCTTTTCTCTATTCTCAATGAAGGACATTTAGGAAACCCAACCTCACAGAGTTTCAAGCAAACTGACTTAAGTCAATTTGCAGCACAATCCAATCTTTCATGGTACTGGCAGCAAAACATTTGCATTTAGCTGAGGAATAAGTGACAATTTGTCAGCATGATAAGGAGCCTGCAACACTGTGATTCATATTTTATAGTCGAATATTTATGCAATGCTCTCCACTCTACAGATAGCAAAAAACAATGAGTTGTCCTTAATCATGCATCTTACACATGGAAGAGCCGAAGCAGAAATCTATTCATGAGTTATTCTGAAGCTTTTCTACTCTGTCACACTCCATTTCAGAGACTGGCTCACCCACCATTAGTCAATTTCTCAGCTGTACCTCCACATACTGACTTTGACTTTAAATAGACAAAAATCTGGTTCATTATGTCAGTATCAGAGCAGGCATGAATACATTCTTCAGTCTTCAGCTACTTGATGGGCAATGGACTATGTGTGGAATCTATTACTGACCTTTGCAACTATTGTAGTGATGAGTGTTTGGTTTTATTAGTGGAAATATCCTAAAATAGAACTGCTAAAAGTAAAGGTAATAGGAGTAAGTTTCCTTGAAACGCATATATATGTTACCAAGCCTTCATAGAATTTCAAAAAAAAAAAGGAGAAAAAAAATTCCCTGAAAAATTTGTTTTAGATAGCCCTGATTTGTCATTTATTAATCTATGACCTGAGGACAGAAAATTATTTTGCTAAGCTATCTTGGAAAAGACCTTTAAGATTCACATCGTCATGTATAAGTTCTGAATTTTAAGTTTTTAAAATTAAACTTATGTTTAAACTTAAATAGCCTTGGTTGCACTTAGTAATATTTTCCTCTAGTTCCGAAGTCTAAGTCTCAGTATGCAGATCTTTTTCTTCACATTAATTTGAGAAATACTTTGAAAATATCAAATTAAGAGTTACTTGTAAAGCAGAATTTTGCCTCAGGAATACTGCTTTTTATGGGTAGCCTTTGACACTGACTCTTTCATGTATGCCTTCTGACTTCTCATACCCATGGTACTGTTGCTTGGTCAGAAGAAAAGAACCCAAAAGACAGAGCAACTTCTGGAAGGAAAACACTTCCTATTAAAAATTCAATTCTTAATAAATATTCATAATATTTACTAGATTAATATAGAAATAATATATAGGGTTGCTGACATTCATAAGGTTAAATAAAGATGTGAATAATTAATAACATGGGAGCATATTTGAAATGAACAACCTACAATAAAAATTAATTAAAAAAAAAAAAAAAGAAAGACTCTTTACCAAAGGTTTACATACATGTGATGAGACCAGTATCACCAACACACATCTGTTAGTGGTAGCTGATTTCATTGGAAAGCGGGAGTCAGAGGGTTCCTAGGTTGCCGTTGTCTTACTTATCTTCTGCTATATAACAAGCTGTCCCAAACTTGATGCTCTGAAATCACACACAGTTACTATTCCCCTGTGTCTGTGGGTCAGGAATACAGACATGATTTATCTGGGTGTTCTACTTCAGGATCTCTGCCCAACTGAGGGGTTGGCTGTGGTCCCAGTTCATTTGTGCTGCTGGAACAAATTACCCAAGATGGACTACTTTTGAAACAAGAGAAATTAATTTCTCACGGTTCTGAAGTCTGTAAGTCCCATGGTGTCTTCAGATTCCATCTGGTGAGGGACCCTGCTTCCCATATGGAACCTTAAAACTGCATCTATGGCAGGAGGGATGGAAGAGGGATGGAATGTGCTCCCTCAAGCTCTCTTATAAGATACTCATAATATATGGGGTTGCTGACATGACTCCCATCATGGCCTGACATCATTCTCCAAAGCCCATTTCTTAGTACTGTTCTGCTGAAGATTCAGTTTCAACATGAATTTTGGAGAGGACACAAAACTGAAGCCATTGCAGCTGTGGTCTATCACCTCTCTCACCTGAAGTGTTGATTAGGGAAGGTCCCTTTTTTAAGGTGTCTCACATGATTGTTGATGGGATTCAACTACATGGGGACTATTGGGCTTTCATTATTTTTTGGCAGTTGGCCAGAGGCCTCACTCATTTATGATCTCATGGACTTCTTCTGTGTGCTGCATCAGAGAAAGCACACAAGTAAAACCAGAGCAGGAGACAGAGAATGCAAACACAAGAATGAATCCCATCAAGAAGGAAGTCACAGTATTTTGAAACTTAATAACTGAAGAGACATTCCATCACCCTCATCCTATGTAATTCCTTAGAAGTAAATTACTAGTCCATCCTTCACTTAATGAGAAGGAATTATATAGAGGCGTGAATACCAAAAACTGGGGTGCATTTGGAAAATGTCTGCCTCATTTTCATCAAGGTATATTTAAGTTTTTACAGAACATTTACTATGCACCATCTCCTTGTTAGTTATCAAGTTTGTCTGCTGATCCCAAGCAACCTGAGGTCTATTTAGATATCTCAAAGATATAAAATCAAGCAAGTGATACATACAGAAATTCCATTATTTCACAAACACTTCTATTGAAAAATAAATGCGGAGCTGACCATAATGATTACGATAAAAATATGATGTTTCTTTTTAGCAAGATAGAACGAGAAAAATTAACCAAGTAAGATAAAAGTCATACAAAAGGCCAACTTTCTCAATTTCATGCCATCTTCAAAACCATGGAGCCTGGAGAGGGGAATCTCTCATGGTACTATAAACTACACACATGTATATATTTATCTAAATAAAAAAATAATGATTGCTTTTCTAGTGTTTTAAGACCAATTGTTGCATACCACTCTAACTATACAACAGAATATAGTATTTAAATACCTTTTTATATGACTTTTTGAGTCTCCACAAAATTTAAAGTGAACAGGTAGTAGTTCATTTTGTTAGAGCTCCTGAAATATTTCAGTTAATGAAGGAAATATAGGTGGGCTCCATTTTTTCTGTTTCTATGCAATCTTAATTTAGCAATATAACACTGTATGTGTGGTAGAGCACAAATTTTATCTCTATATTGCCCTAAGTACGTTCAACATTTGACCCACATAAATGAAAATAGATTTACTGAGAAAATACATTATAACCTTCAATACAATCAAAAAAATAAATCAAAGGGTACTTTAACAAACTCAACTGGAAATGTGGAATGCACAGATTCTAGTGGAATGCACCACCTGTAATTTACACTAGGTCTAATAGTTCTTTGGATTTGAAGACAGTTTTTAGTTGGAATTATAAGTATATGAAATTACAGAATCTAGCAAGATCAAGTATTTCACAGTAAAGAATATCATAGAAAAATGATTTAGTACAGATTTCTGCAGCTTTCAATAGGAGTAGTTTTCAGTTACATTATCCAGGTAGAAGCTGTTGCCATCTCATGCTTATTCTGCAGCTCAGGGCAGATAAGCATAGAACTAGTGTGCAATTTTGTTAGCAGAGTCAAATTAGTGACCAAGGATAGCTAGATCTCTTGAGTAGAGGCTTATTGACCACAGCTTTCTGCTTCTCTTAGATCTTTTATGATTAGTTTTATATTTATTTGGCATTCAAAATAATCTCAAGCCATTTCAGGGCTGAACTCTTGGGATGAGTCTAGAATCAGTAGTTACTACAGGATATGGGAACAGTCTTTCAAGTTAGACAATTTGGTGCAATTTTAGAGGAGAACGTGCATGCCAGCGATTATAGGACCATAATAAATTTTGGAATCTTTTAGAATCTGACCAATGAATTTTAAAATCTGCTGCTGAATGTACCAGTTGTGTGATCTTGGTATACACCATGGCCATCTTCCTAGCATCAGAAGCTTCACTTCAACAATGCAACACATATAGATAAGGGGCTTCCATGTGGCTATACAAGATGGAAGTTTTACGAAGGAGGAAATATTTGCCCTCTTACCTGAGGCAAAGAAATTCAGGAAAATATATAAAACATTGGTTTGGGACATCAAGGAAATGTAATCAAATGATCTCTGGAGAATAGGAAAGTGAGAAAGAAAGCTACTTTTATCTGGGAAAATAATGAGTAATTATTATTTATTTTAGTTATCAGGTGGAGTAATTCAAGAAGCCAAATTAAATAAGCCAGCTTGATTTAAAAAGTTACATTGGATCATTCAACGTTAACAAAGGATTGTCACTCACTGTCCCAGATGATTCTCCACAACTGTCTGATTATTTGGTATTTTGTTCCCAGAACTTTTTTATTTTAGTATGAAAACTGAAGAACATGCTGGAACTAAATGTAAAATTTATTTTGTGTTCTATTTAGAGGGAAAGGAAACAAGATAATTGAGGCAAGTGTGGAAGGGAATGATGCTATTCAAATCCAAGTCCAAACTAAAAAACAAAAAACAAACAAACAAACAACAAAAAAAAAAAAAACAAGTAGTATCTGGCCTTGTTTGTTCATTTATTAGTCAACATAAATTTACTGAATTTGTTCTTTGCATGGGCTTTAACAATGTAAGGGTGACTTAGTGTTGCAGAATCTTTGGTTTATCATGCAACTGAATGGCATAAGCCAAAAGTATTTCCTCAAAATTTAACAATATAAACAAAAGTAATCAATTAGTGTACCAGCAGCAATCGAACAAAGGGCAATGAAGGAGGCAAGTGTACCCTCACACTTTGACTAAACCAGTCAGGTTCACTCTAGGTGAATTGGGCTGGTATGAAATAATCACACAGAGACAGAGGAAAGACCTTCTTCTTGGGGTTCAACAATGGCTCCTGTGCCCCAGCTCCCACAAGGGAGGCAATGGAAACTGGGAGAGGGAGAGGGAGAGGGAGAGGGGGAGGGGGGAGGGGGGAGAGGGGGGAGGGGGAGAGGGAGGGGGAGAGGAAGAGGGAGAGGGAGAGGGAGAGGCAAGGGATTGGGTGTCAGGGGGGTGTAGCCCAGTCCCAAGGGTGATGCTCACTCCCAGAGCTTCACTCCCCTGCAGAGTGGAGGTGAGGCCCACCTGCTTTCACACACAGCAGAGGCCAATTCCACACTTCAGTTGCTCAAGGCTAAGGGTGCTCAGCCCCTATGTGGCAGTTCCCAATGCAGGTGGAGATATTCTTAAAATACCTGCAGGTTTGGTTAGAGACAGTGGTCTGTGCTGCCTCATAATATCCCCATAGTCTCCAAAACAACACCCTTTTGTGAAGAGTAACTAACATGCATCCAAGGGAGCAAATATTTCCCTGTCACTGCAAGGTGACTGTGTTACCAGCTATGATAACAGCTGCAGTCAGAGATTCTTTTGTATCTGATTTAGGAAAGAAAGGCAAGGACACCCTCTGTGATGTCTGAGCCCTCACTCACGGGTAATTCACCATAAGCTCACACAGAGACAGGCACCCACCCACCTACAAAAGAGTCCACACGTATGTTTTTCTCTTTAAATAAGGTGGTTGGAAACTGAGAAATGTCTGCCAGTGAGAGAGATGATGAAAGTAAATTCAGAGCAGGTACAGGAACCTGGTAAGAGCCTCTCTGATAAAATTGATGAATCCACATTTGCAGGCTGAATTCAAAATAAATGACTAGATAAAAAAAATTGACAAAATACATGTTTTATGCAATGTGAAGGCTGACATCACTGAGAACTTGAGAATATAGCAATTTATTCTGAGGAAACGGAGTGTAGTTGGTGAAAGAGCATTTACTACATGAGCAGAGAAATGGAGGAATCCCCAGGGTTAACCCGGGAGCATTTCTCACAATCAGAAAGGCTCTCTTATCTCAATCCTTCCAGTCTGAGCCACTAGGGCAGCAGGTCACAGGTAAAAGCAAAGAGAACTCACCTTCTGGGCTGGGGTGGTGGTTCAGTGGTAGAGCACTTGCCTATTATGTTTGAGGGATTGAGTTTGGTTCTCAGCACTGCATATAAATAAATAAAATAAAGGTCCATTGACAACTAAAAAATATTTTTTTAAAAAAATCCTCTTCTTCCATAGGAACTCTGTACAGAGCACACAGCAATGTGACTGTGGGAAATGAATCGTAACCAAGGAGAACGATGAAATGGAAATATGTAGTTCAAAGAATGTTATATAATCTTATATATTTTAGACAAAGATGTAGTCCATGAATAATATTCTTTATGGTGCTGCTTAGTACAAAAAAATAGAAAATGGCACAAATTAAATAAAGCAAGTCTTCAAAATTAAAATGTAATTAAGGTGAAATTGAAAGTGACTCCAGCTAAAGAAACGACTTGAGAAGTGGTACAGCAGCACCCTGGCAGAATAGAAAATTTGAGAAAACGTTAGGGGCACATGATGGAAACCAAATGACTGATCAAGAGAAAGAATTCATAGGGCCACCAAGATTGAAAGATTTAAGGTAAAACAGTTTCAGTCAATTAAAACAAATGCAGTTTATAAAATATAAGTGAATTCTACCAAACAACATCCTTAACAAATGCCAAAACATCAATTGGAAAAAATTTTCAAAGATCAAAGATCACATTTATAGAAATGAATATGTATGTATAGATTCTAAATTTTAAGAAATAACTGATTCTTCCCATTGGGAAGACAAATGGAAATGTGAACACAGGAAAAAAAAAAAAAGAAAGGATAAATACTATATGGAACAATTAACTCCAGGTTGTCTAGGGATGCTGTTACTGAGAAAGGTAAAACAGCAGCCTGATCTTAAAGCATTTCAGCTGGAGATGATGGGTATTAACAACCATGAAGTCATAATGAAGAGAAAGTGTTAAGGAGAACCAATCACCCCAAACACTGCCTTTCCAAACATGAGAAATATGAAAGCATACAAGTGGCCTGTTTTTGTTGGCTTTTTGGTCACAGTGACCAAAAGATCTGATAAAAGCAAAAAGGGAACATTTATTTGGGCTCAGCATTTTAGAGGCTCAATCCGTGCTCTGCAGTCTCTGTAGCTCTGAGCCTGAGGTGAGGCAGAACGTCATGGAGGAGGGTGTAGAGGAGGAAAGCAGTTTGGGACAGAGTAACCCGGGAGCAGACAGAGAAAGAGAGAGCGAGAGAACCCCTAACCAGGGTCAAACTATAAAACCCAAAGACGCCCTCCCCTCCCTCCAGCAGTGATCTACTTGAGCCTGCCACACCTTCTCTGCCTATAATTACTGCCCAGGTTATCTGTTTCCCTTGATGGATTCATTGATTAGACTAAGGTTCTCATAATCTAATCATTTACCTGTGAACATTCTTGTGTTGTCTCACACAAGCTTTTGGGGACTCCTCCTATCTAAATCAGAGAGTGGCATCTCTAAACAGACAAGCATCAATTAAATGAAAAAAAAAAAAAAAATGCTGCCAACTAAGCAAGGAAAGAAGACCTCTGTAAAGGACAACACAAATACAGCAGAGTTTACTTCATTAAAGCCAGATTGGTGCTAATTACGTAATTTGTTAAAATTTAATTTAAATATTAATAAAGCCAAATTTCAGAAAAAAAAATGTGACACTAGAAACAATTCAAACCAAACCACTGGGTTTGGCAATAATTCACTGAAGCCTCTGGAAGAACCAGATTATAAAACACAGGTTAATCAATATATAGCAAGTATAGACATTGGAATTGCAAGGGTAAAACTTTTTTTTTTTTTTTTTTTTTCCTAAGGAACATGGATGGCAGAATTATACAGGTTTGTTTCTTGTTCTGTGGTTGAGACATGAGCATACATGTAGGCTGGGCAGACACAGAAAATGAATGGATAGATTGAAACTATTGATGAAGTGAGAGCTGGCAATTAGAACAAAAGTTCAAAAGAGTGTGGAGTAGGGTGGAAGTGTTGAAGAGAGGTCTTTGGACCCCTCTTTAACCAATTTAACCAATCAAGGAAACAGACAATTAAGGCACTGAATGGATCATCCACATAAAAGGAAATAAATGAGGCTGGATATGGCAGGACCCAGCTCAAGCTCAAGAAGTCCACTAGCCATGGACCATCACTTCCAGGATGATAGGGAACTGCTGAGAGTTTGAAAAGAACAGGAATCTGGGGTCCTGCAGGAAGCAGGAATCTGTTCCCTCAATGAACCTGAAAGTAAGCACCCAAATTAGGAGCTTCAGGAGACTTTGAAAGTGAGGAGTCAAAGGAATGCACCGCAGACCTTCCAGGAAAAGAATTCATCTTAAGGTAAAGACAGGATTGAGTTCATGAGGTAAGAGTGGAGGTGGGGGAAGGCCTTTTGAATGTGGATCTAGAGGCCATGGAATTTACTAATAAGGGACGACACTTCCACAGGGCTCCAGGGCGTTAAGTGAAGGTAAAAGGAATGGACAGGGAATCTGAAGCTTAAAAATATAGAGTGAAGAGGGAAAGATAAAGGGCAAATTCCCATTTCAATGTCAGTCAAGTCTATCAGGATGTGAGGATTCAGATAGAACTGATCTCCAAACATGTTTTAGCCAAAGCACAGGCTGAGACCTCAGAACAGTTAGCACCAGGGGCTGCTGTTTGGAAATGGAGAAAAAGCACCTCACTTCGGATTTACGATGGCATTTCTCTTCTGAGGAATACTAAGTCGGAAACTGTCAGATTCAGATAATTTGGCTAATAATGTCTCTAAATAAAATAGATGATTTAAATAAATAAAAAGTTTGCCAATCATATGAGGATCAATCTGACAACATATAAAGAAAGCATTTTATACAAAAGGAATTGATTCACTAAATTTATGTATGAAAACAGTAAATGGTGAGTTTAGGCTCCTAATTCGGAGAACAGTTAATGGGAAGGGTGATTACTAAGAAAGTTGGAGGCTTAGGTCTTGATAATGATATACTTCATAATTCTAGATCATTTTCCACTTATGTAAGTCATATTTCCTCTGTATGCTGTAAAGAAAAATCTGATTTGGTTCATAGACAATTGCTACATTGACTACCTCATTTTGGACTGCTCTTGCGCTGAACAATTAATTATACTTTCACATCACTATGCTTACCAGGCAAAAAAAAATTCCTTTCATTTTAAAAATAAATGAAGGCCACCTTTTCTGAAACAGTTTTCTGAAAAACCAAAAAGTAAACTGGTCTGGGAAACTTATCATTTTTGCAAGGTAACATAACAAAAATATAGACTGGCTTTTATCTCCATTGTTTAGTTACTTATAGTCAATTTCATAATTGATTGTCAAATTAGATCTCCATTTTTTTTAAAAAAATCACATTTTAATAGGTTTTTCTTAGCATGATTTTCAATTTGGGACAACTCTGGGAAAACAAACAAGAAAACCAAACGCCTGGGTTTGGGGCTGACCAGTGTGGCTCTCACAGTTGGCAGTTTCCCCCTGGCTAAGTGACCTGAAGGTTTGAGTAACTGATCTTTCATTCACTGAAATCTTGGCCAGTGCAATGTGAAGCCTCTCTGCTTGCTATAAGTCAAAATGGCATCCTTTAGCTTGGCTATTTTTAATGGATTGAATTGCTCTTGCTGGTTTATTCTTTTTTTTTTTTTCTTTGATTTTTTTTTTTTTTAAAGAGAGAGTGAGAGAGGGAGAGAGAGAGAGAAAGAGAGAATTTTAATATTTTATTTTTTAGTTTTCGGCAAACACAGCATCTTTGATTGTATGTGGTGCTGAGGATTGAACCCAGGCCACATGCATGCCAGGCGAGTGCGCTACCGCTTGAGCCACATCCCCAGCCCTATTCTTGCCTTTTTAAAATTTAACTTTAAAAAAGTATTCTAAATTAACAGTAAATTTTTTATTGATTTTTCTGCTCAATTAGACAATAAATATTCCTTTGTTTTTACTTTATGACTTTTTTTTAATGATTAAAGTTTTTCTATTAACACCATGCTTTTAAAATCACCAATTTCTTGTCAACTTTCAGGTATGTAGGCAGTTTTTATTGTCAATTCTATAATGCTACTTTGAAAATCATAAAATACTATTACATGATTTCTCTATTAGAAAATTAATTTCACATCAGGGGAACACATACACTCAACATCCCTGTTTCAATTATTCCTAATTATTCCAAATAATTTTAATTAACAAATACAGTTAGTTTCATATTTCTCCTTAAGAGAGATATTTTCCTGATTTTTCCTCTAAAAATAATCTTTTTAGCTATAGATTTATCCTTTAAAAGATTTTGGTCTCTGAATTTTATCTACAGAAAATTATTTTATATGACTTTTTTTCCAGTTATATAATTTTGAGATTAACATTTTAAAATATTTAAAACTGTGACAAATAGAGGTAGCATCTTAGAAATTTATAAGATAAAATAAAATGAAACCTGTGACCTATGAAAAGCTGAGAAACATGTCTACTTCCTAACTACTGGTTCCATTTTCTAAAAATATAGTGGTGTGTGGAACAACACTATGACACAATAATAACCCACAAGTACATCACCAGTCAAGCTGTCCCAGGCCACCAACAGAACATTTATGGGCTGAACTGTGTCCATCCAAAATTCATATGTTGAATTCCTGACTCTCGGTACCATGGGATGTGAGTACATTCTGGAATAGGATCATTAAGTATGTAATTAAGTTAAAGATGCGTCCATTAGGGTCAGCTTGAATTCAGAATGACTGCTATCCTCAGAGGAAAAACAATGAGAACACATAAAACACAGTGAAAATGTGCACACACAAGGGAAGCCCATGTGTGGACACAAGATGGTGACCATCTACTACCCAGGGAAAGATCTCAAGGAAAAGAAAAAAGAAACACAAAGCTGTAAACACCTTGATCTTGAACTTCCAGCCTCTGGAACTTTGGAAAATGTTTTCTGTTGTTGAAGCCAACCAGTCTGTGGTTCACTAAAACATACTGAAAATAAACTAAAACAAAATTATGGTTTTTGTTTACATGATTTAAAAAATCTATTTACATTAGACAAGTTGAAACAAGGAGAAAGGAATGGAGTAGGTGGGGATAGGGTGCAGGTGTGGTAGAAGGACCACTGCAGCTAAGTTGACGTGTTATCCACATGCTGCCCTGTTTTCTCTTTTTTTTGCCACATCAACTTACCTTGCATCCTTGTGCCAGTAAGAACTGGGGAAGAGGATTGATCAAGGGGGTCTAAGTAATGGAGGCTGCCTGGGACCAGCAGGCACACTCACTTTATCACAGGGAAGCTGGGACTTGGACATCTGGTCCCATCAATTAGCTGGCTTTTATTGGTGTTTCTTGAGTAAAAGTTACTTCAGGCAAAAATTATTTCCACTTAGAGGTGGTTGATTTAAAACATAAGATCTCTGAAGTGGTCTCATATATTTCGTATGCAAAGAGGACATCATGAATATGGGGGCCTCTGGAGCCTCTCTGAGGCACTGGAACATTTTCAGTGCTTTTGTGACTTGGTGTTCGCCTTCATATCTATGTTAAGAGCAATTCACAATTTGCTTAATTTAGCCTATCAATTATTACTTTATAATATCTTTATACTCTATATAAATTATGCTTCTGACTCACAATTTTCTTAAAATTTTATTGGTGCATTGTAATCATACTTAACAGTGGGGTTCATTATGCCATATTTGAATATGTATATAACATAACTTGATCAACCTTATTTCCCAGTTACTTAGATTCATCTACCCTTCTTATTTTCTTTCCTGTCTTCTAAAAGACTTCACTATTCTAACATAGGACAGTAATTACATAGTAAATATAGAGTACGCAATTTCTAAGATAAATACAAAATTAAATTTCAACACTGTTTTCTTTTTCTTTTGATTATTTTTCATGATACTTTTAAAATGAGAAATTATAAAAGTAATTGTTATGAAGTCCTATTGCTCTATTGGAGGCTGTGATTTTAGCTAAGTGAACAGAAATAAAGAAATATTCGAAGTTCTTCAGAAAAGTTAGCTATGTAGATGCACAGAGTTATACATTCAACATTTAGCAGTTTAACGCCTACAATCCAAAGGTTTGTAAAAAATAAATGAATTATATATAATCTCTTGTTTCAAGTTTGGCAGAGACACTGTGACAAATACATCACAAAATTTTCTCTTCCTCAGAAATCGGAGAAGGATATATTTCCCAGTGTCTACATCATTTATGTTGGGATCAAATGACTGAGTACTGACCAATGAATTATCAGCATAAGATTAGACATGAGATACTTCCAGGTGTGGATCTTAAAAAAAATATTCTGCATGACAATCTATTGTCTCTTACTTTTCTGCAAGTCACTTTACAGCCTTCTGAGTGCAGAGACTCAAGACTGAAGCATCCTGGATTCTCAAGTCAATACTTGGGAAAGAGCTACTTAGAAGACCAGTGGTTTGAGACATAAATAAAACTTCTAATGTTAGCAACAGTTACCAATAGATATTCCAATGCAACATAGAAATTGCTGTGCAGTAATTCACTATAGAAAAAATGCTGGAGAATTTAATGTAGGAAGATTGCTCTTCAAGTTAGAGACCATCTAATAACACATAGAAATGTCTTTCAGATGTGGATTTGACAGATTTGGAGATATGGAATTGGGTTAAAAGGTGTTGGCGCAAGTTAACAACTTGAATACTGTATGGCTGTATGATATAAGGATGTATGATATAAGGAGTGAAAATTTTATTGAGGCTTCCATAAGCCCAGTTGTTCAACTTGAAGAAGACATGGTTAGAAGTTACAAATATATTATACATTTCCAGAGTATATATTTTGTTTAGGGTTTTTTTAACAAAAATGTGGAGATAGAATTTTTCAACAAGAGTGTGATGGCAGCGAATGTATGGTTACTGAAAATAATATATACCCTCTCCACATGGACTATACACTTTGTGGGACCTTGTAGAAAATGAAAATTCAAAAACTGTCAAGAGGATAAAGATGCCTCCTATAGCAAAGCATTAAACTGAGAATGAGGTGTTCTCAGTAAGGATCCCTGTGGGACTGCACAGGTCAGGTGCTCAGGAACCATGTCAAAAATGACAACATATTTAAGTGGAGCTACAATAGCGTGTAATGTGCATAGCTAGAAAGTATTCACAATTCTCAGAGAAAATAAACAATACTATTAATAAAAATGTTTTGATAAACCAGAAGGAATGGGGTATGTAGTCACCAAGATGGAAACTATTGTGTAACACACATGTTCAAGGAGAGAAAAAATATGCATTGTCCATAGATGTCTTCTCTTCTTACAGTGGGAACAAAGTCCCTGACTTCCATATGAGGAAAACAAAGAAATATGCTGCAGGAATAAAGGAGAACCTATGATTTTAACCATTATTTTAAAAAACTGATTTGGTTGATTAGCTGATTGCTCAAATCTATTTTCAGTACTGTGTTCTGAGTGTCTCAACTGCATTCTAGTAAACCAGAAATTCTATAATATTCATAAGCCATTCATATCCCTATAAGGACTTAGTTTGATACTATAGGGTGTCCTAGATATCCTTATGTGGTTCCTTGGATAACGTTTTCAGTATTATCCTAATACAGAAGAATCTGTGTGGTTAGTTATCCTGACCAACAGAATTTACCTCTGCTAGGAAAACAAAGTGTTGAGAGATGAATGTGTTTGCATTTCCTTTGTAATTTATAAGAGAGTACTTAATTCTTTTTGTTTGCTTCTTTCTGTGGTAGTCTTGCCAAAGTGCATTAAGCATGAATCATGCAAAAAGTGAAAGATATAAACTGAGGTAAAATAAACATATATTTTCTCCATATGTCCTCCAAGAATCACAAAAATAAATACAAGGTTGAGTATATAAATTGTTAAGGAAAAAAATGTGTTCAGAGGAGACATGCTTTCAACTGAGAAAACATAAGAAATACTAACACTTGTTGCCATAATGAAAAGTCACTTCTTTTTTACATTTTACATTAAAATCCAAGGAAGGCTAGCCAGTAGCCATGGCACACACCTGTAATCCCAGGTATTCATGAGTCTGTGGCAAGAGGATTATAAATTTGAGGCCAGTTTGGACAACTAGATGTATCCTGACTCAAAATGAACTAAGAAATGGACTAGGGTGTAGCCCAGTGGTAAAGTGACCCTGAGTTCAATTACCAGTAGAAATAAATATCTAAGGCAAGAAATACAAAGAGACATAGAAAGTAGATCAATGACAGCTATTGACTACACATTCCTTGGGCCAGTTGATACTCACACTCTCAGGTCAGATAGGAGAGGTTTAGGATTTATATGTCAAATAAAAACAAATGTGGATTTCGATAAGACTTTACCAAGAAGAAAGACTATCACAATAGAGAGGATGTTCCCTCCTCAGAAATTAGCCAGTGTCTAAGATCATAAAGAGGAGTTCTTTAGAGAGGGTAAGGCAGGACAGGCAAAGATGAACTTGGCTTTGAAGGGAGGCTGGACAGTCCAGGAGGAAGAGCAGCAGGGTGTGACAGGGACAGCCTCTCCCCCAGGGAGCTGCCCAGGAGAAACTCAGCAGGGGACGCCAGCCACTTCATTGCTTGCTCAGACTTGGGGACAATCAGAGGTCAGGGCCTGCAGGGAGAAGAGAGGGTTGCCAGACAATGTGAGGGCAGGAGATTGGCAGCAGTTGCAGGGCCTGTTCCATTACATTGATTTTGATTAAGGTAAAATAAATTGGTATGAGTTGAAGAATTATCACTGCTTTGGAGCAGCATACAGAACCCACCCTTAGCCTCCAGGCTTATTAAAAAATCTGTTTGAAAGCATTTTACAAGTTGTTAATTGTAGTGTCCTTACCTCCTCTTTATTTTTCTTTCTGATTTTGATTTATTATACTCCACATCATAATCTTTAAAATAATTGTACATGATATGTTCTGTTGAGGTAAGTACTTAAAAAATGAAAAAAAAAAACTTTACTATTGAATGGATGCATATAATGAGGGCTAAAATTGGATTTTGACACCATGGAGCTGTTCAGAGTCACCATGATGCACATCCCAGGAGGCTCTAATTGAAGAATATTAGTACGACTGTGTCCCTCAGGGCACAGTCTGAGAATGTACACAGTAGCTTGGCTCTAACCACAATTCCATGGAGGAGTATTGTGTTTAGAGAAGCAAAATTAGTTTCAGATCCAAGTACAGACATAAATGACACATCACTATTTTTATGATTATTCAACAAACTACATATATCATTGATACTTTTTGCAGATTTATCCTTTATCTGATAATTAGCAAGTACAATTATTTGAAAGCAAACCACCTGTGCTTATATGTTTAGCATTTCTAACTCCTTAATCACACTTATAAAATCCCCAGATGTCATAGGTTGCAATTATAAATCCTGATTTTTTTCTTCCTCCATTGAATCCTGATTCTGTCACCTGCTAAATATGCAACTTTGAAGAAGTTACTTGATCTCACTGTCTGGCAGTCTCTTTAGCCCTGATGTGGGAAAATACATCTACCTAACAGCCCTGCTGTGAGCAGTAAGTAAAATACTACATGGGAAAAAAACTTTATAACAGTATCTGGGGTAAAATAAATAATAGTTTATATAATTTGGTTTCTATCACCTAGAATAAAAATATAGATAAATTTTATGTGCCAAGGTTTTCTAGTAATGACAAGTATAAATGGTTTGGCTAAATCTCTACCACATGTCAATTCTCAATATCAAATTAGTATCTCAATAGAATAGAATATACAAATATAATGTGTGTGTCTAGTTTTGTTAATAATCATAAAAGCTATTTAAAGCATTTACATGTACACATGTAGGTATGTGCAATGTTTAAAGATTTAAATGTAAAACTTATTAGAAAATATTTTGAAATGAATGATAATGAAAAACATACCCAGATTTCTGGGTTGTAGCTAAAGCAAGTGTTAGAGAAAATTTTGTATGGATTTAAATATTCATATTGAAAAGCAATAAAAATAGAAAATGATATAAGTGGCCTTTTAAAGAAACTATGCCTACAGATTTTCTTGTTGAAAATACAGACTTTTCAAAATATAGCAAATGAACTATGCCAGAAAAGTATGTCATTGTTTTCTGTAGATAGCAAGATGAGGGTTCTGAAAAATCTTGACAAATTCCACATAAGTACCATTAGAGAGCATAGAGGAACATATTTTAAAAATTGATCAGTAAAACATGGAGCAAAGAACTGAACACATACCTCACCAAAGAAGACAGAAGAAAGTTTATATAAAGATGTGCAATGTCATATATCATTAGGAAACTGCAAATGAAAACAAGGAGATCACTGTGCACTTATTAAAAAATGGCTCAAATCCAAAACACAGAAGCCCAGTGATGCTGAGAATGAGGATCGATAGGAATATCTCCATAGGATGGGCCTGCAGAGTGGTGAAGCCCCATTGGAAAGCAGCATGGTGGTTTTTGATAAAGCAAACATACCCTTAGCAGGAAGTACAGCAACTGTGCTTCCTGGCATTTACCCAAAAGAGTTGAAAGCCTACACCCCAACAAACCTGCACATGGGTGTTTACAGCAGCTTAATTCGTAATTGTAAAAACATGGAAGCAACCAAAATGTCCTTCACCAGTAACTGGATAAACAGGCAGATATCCAGACAGACAGTGTCAGCGTTAAAAATAATCTATCAAGCCAGGAAAGCACATGAAAGAAATTTAAATGCATATTTGTATGTGAAAGAAGCCAATTTAAAAGGTTACATATCAGATGAGTCCAACTGTGTGGCATTCTAGAAAAGGTGAAACTGGAGGCAGTGAAATGATCAGTGGTTGCAAGGTTTAAGGGAGATATAGGGATGAATAAATGAAGAATATATTGTATTTATATTTATAGAATAAAACTTCTCTGTGTGACACTGTAATAACATGAATGCCATTGTACATTTGTCAACAATCCATAGAAGGTATGACACAAAGAATGAGTCCTAATGTAAACTACGGCTTTTGGATGACAATATTATGGCAACTTAGGGTCACTCTTGTTTCAAATGTAGCGCTTCAGTGTTCAGTGTTGATAGTGAAGGAAGCTTTGAGTGTGTGCGAGCAGGTCTAGAAGAATGTTCTGTACTGAATACTTTATTTTTCTGTGAACCTAAAACTTTTTAAAAAAGAAGAGTCTACTAAAAATCTAATATTTCATACCTAGGTCACTTTATATTTCTTAATTTTTTAAATTATTTCTCAAATGAATAGAAAAACAGATCTATGATGGTTGAGTTTGTGCAAAAATATGAGAATACTATCTTGAAGAAGATAGCTTGACAATCTACACCAAAAGCAAAGTAAAATAAATTTTTAAAAACTAAATAAACTAAGTTATTAGTTTATAGCTATTTACTGTATTTGATGTTTAGCATATTTTAGAATATACTACAGCATATTTTTAAAAAGTATTTTATTCACTTCTATTAATTCATTAACCTATTACAGGTAAAATTTTGTAAAATAAGAAAATTTCTGCCTCATAGATTTTTTTTTAAAATTTTTCTGTTTATGTGCATGTGCATGCACACGCAAATAAACACATATACACTATCTGTTGATCACACATTTATAGCTCAACTTTTAAGTAAACTATGTTGTATATAGTAACTGAAAGTCACTATATTACATGAATCAAAAATTAGTGTAAACTTTTCCTGCAAATTGTTAGATAGTAACTCTGTTAGGTTCTGTAAAAGAGTTTGTTCCAACTGTATGCCCCTACCATTGTAGCATAAAAGCAGCCAATGACAATACATAAAGTAGGTAGACAACATACACCTAACACTCCCCCCAAAAAGATTCTGGCACCTACTGTTTTACCCTGCTTCTCTGATTTCACCTTTTTATATTCCACATATAAGGAGATCATATGGTATATGCCTTTCTGGTCCTGGATTATTTCTCTTAAAACACCCTTCTCATTTTTCATCTATCTATGCTGTCCATGTTGGCAGGACTTTCTGTATTTTAAGGTTGAATAGAATGTTTTTGAGTATTTATACCAAATTTATTCTATCCTTTCCCCTGCTGATGGAGTCTTAGGTTGCTTCCATATCTTTGCTACTGTTAGTAATGCTGCAATGATCATGGGGTGAAGAAATGTCTTTGAAATGCTGACTTCATTTCCTCTCTCTATATACCCAGTAGTGAGTTTGCTAGATCACACGGTTGCTATTTGAGGAATCTTCATTATGTTTTATATATTGGCAACCCCTGATAGTGTCCATGTTTTCTCCTTTTTTTCTACATCCTCACTAACACTTTTCTTTCATATTTCTTTAATAATAGCCACTGTAACAGGGAGGGGGTGATATCTTCTTGTGACCTTAGTTTACAATTCTCTGATGATTAGTGATATGTAGAATTTTTTATTTAGCTGTTTATCAACAATGTGCTCTTGGATTGGAAGAATTGATATTGTAAAAATGTTTGTACAAATTATCAGCAGACTTGATAAAATTGCTGTCAAAACTGCAATTATATTTTTGACCAAAAAAAAAAAAATTCTAAATTTTTATGAAAGTCGAAAAGACCCCAGAGAGCCAAAAGAATTTTAAGACAAAAAGAACAATGGTAGAGGCATCCCACTATCTGGTTTCAAAATCTTCTACAAAACTGTAATAATCCAGATAGGAAAGTATAAAACAGGTTCATGGGCCAACAGAATGGAGCAGAGAACTCAGAAATAAATCCACAGATTTATGGTCCATTGATTTTCAACATAGATGCTAGATCACACAATGGGGAAAGGGCAATCACTTCAAAATATGGTATTGAGGTAACTGGATATATGCATAAAAGAAAATAAAATTAGATGCTCATTTTTCACTATACACAAAAATTAACTAAAAGTGGACCCAGTTTCAGAATAATGAATCTAACAATACTGAGAAAAAGATCTCCAAAATGCTTAAATTTTCTTATTGTTACATGTTAAGGTTTTATTTATTAAGAAAAACTAAATATTTAAATTTTATTTGAAAAACATTCCTTTGCTTGAAATATATTATTTGTACTTATACCAACCATTATTATCTTTACTTCCATTATTAAAAACAGTAGCAAGGCCAATTAATACTTAGTAATGGTACTAGTATTTCAAGAAATGTACTGGAGTTATATATCAAGAACTGTGCTCAGTAATTCCCATAAATTATTATAATAGACATATTTTTTCAATTCTTAATAAAATTTAATTTTAATTATAGAAGAATTATTAACTACAAATGATTAATAAAACTCTTGTTTGTCAACTTGTCATTATATTATCTAATAAAAGATCTTGTATGAATTAAAGTATTATGATGCATGTTAGATAGATTAGCACTTCACATAATTTCACAATTCTAAATAATTCCAGAGAGAATGTTTTTAAATGCTGTGATCTATTAACTCTAAATTTCATAAGAAGCCAAAGTTTTACAGACCATAAATTCCCTTCCAGGAATTAAAGTTTCATATTTTCCTTGTGACTCAGAAAATAAATACGAATCTTCAGTCTCTGAGGGGCTTTTGTCTAGGTGAGAGTGTTTCTGGTAAATTCTGGGATTACAGCCATGGGTCAAGGGTGAAATGCTTCTCTTTGTTTACAACTGAATTTAAGTATTTGAGAGAGAAAGGGGAGTGGGGGAGGAAGAAAGAGAATTGCCTGTTACAAGTGAATTTTAGAGAATGGACACATTTGTTATTATAAATGTATTTATTGCCAGTTACTGAAATGGATTTCTTCCATTAGATAAATTTTGTTGTAGGTTATTAAAAAACAAATATGTATATTTACCTTAGACGCAGGGCCCACAAAATGTCTCCTAACAGAAGAAAACAAAAATAATACAACACAGAAAGAAAATAAAGAAAAACTCTGAAGTAGATATAATATATATATACCTATTTGTATAGTTATATGACTAACAATGATTTAATTATATTAAACAAATGGCTGCTGTAACTAGAATTGAATCAATAAATCTCCTAAGACCATGTAAATGTTGTCATATTCAGGAAGACTGTTCTTTTAATTTAAGCCTAATTTTTGAGTGTGATAATAGAGGATATTGCAGTGTTTGAACAATATGGATTAGCTGATGTTTGTTTATTGTCTTTTCTATTATTATGAATTTTGTTTTCCTCTGATTTATTATTGTGATATATGCTCATTGCTAAAAGCAGAAAAGAAAATCTGGCAAATTGGCATATGGGAAAAGAATAATATGTAAACATTGCCCATAAAGGAAAGTTACGTTTATTTTCGGACTTTTCAAAGCTCTTTTACATGAGTGTCTATAGTGAATAGTGTTGTGTACAAGTAGGTCCCCTACATGTACCTGATTTTTCTACCAAGTTCCACCCAGGATCAGCAATAGCTCATTGATTTTAATTAGACATATTTGTTAATATATAGAAAAATGATAATTTTAGTCAATGAAACAAAAATGGAAATGTTTGTGGGCTTTGAAGGAAAACTGCTCAACCTTGAGAGAAACACAGAAATGGCTGATGCACTTGGGTAAGTGTCAGCAGCATGAGGACCCTGGATCAGCCAGCCCTTTCCCCTTCCTTAACTGTACACATGTGCATCACATTTCTCCATTGTTAAGTCAGCTTCTGCATTTTACTGTTTGATTTTGTTATCTGCTTGGTGGCACAAGATTCCTAACTGATACAGTCATATCATACATACCTTCATATATCATAAGCTTTTTCTAAACCATTTGAGTTCTGTCTTCCTGACCACAGCTGGTTGAAGAAAGTCTGAGCATCTAACAGTGGCACCTTAAAGTTTGTGGTGGAAAGGACGCAGGCGTACACTTCTGATTAAAAGCCTGCTTTCAAGGGGTGGAATAGAAAACTCTGATGATGCTTGACTTTCTTCTTTGTCCCCTAGGATAGCTCTGAATTTCATTAGCCAGTCTTGTCTGTTAGTTCATCATGAGATTTACATTTCTGAATTATCTGATTTGGAAAAAGTGTAGTGGCTCTTCAGGGCACTGATGAATAATGTTTTAATTTTTAAAATTTGGATTAACTCAATCTTATCCTGGATTTAGAATCTTTGAGCACTGCAGAATTCTCCCAGACTGCATGGGAAAGCTGATGATTGCTTATCAGAAGGTTCTGTGTGGTTTCATGATAGAAAATGGCATTCCATAAGAGGTTAGATTCTTACATAACCCTAGAATGTATCATATGCCAGCCAGTTATTTAAAGAGGCATTTTTAAAATAGGTATTTCAACATAAAGGAGCAGTTGTGTCTCAGGAATTGTCTGGCCTGCCTCACATTTACTCCCTGGTATGAAGACCTCAAATACCTCTTAGAGTCTGCTGTGACTCTCACATGGACAGTGGCATGCATGGTTGCATGTCTCTCCATTTTTATACAATCATACTTGTTTCAATATTTAGACTGTTTCTCCTTCCATATGTGGAAAATTATCCCAGATGCTTTTATTAATATGAGCAAAAGGCAATAGAAATACCTCCTGGACGTGTTGGATGACTGTTGCCATCAGCACAGCTAAGCCCATATAGGATGAGCTAGGTGGAGCCTTCCTGCATTTCCACCTGTCTGCTAGTGATCTTCTCTTCTAAGGAGGGCGATTATTTCCTAACCTAGTGCTTTGATGGAAAGCAAATCTATTTGGTTACTTTACATAGATACTTTTAAACCAAGCTTTTATTTAATAAAATCACAAATTGCTGCTAATAGTATTTTATACTACATATATAGTTTCAGGTTGTAAATTCTGAATAAAATGTAATCCAGTGTCAGTGTGGCTTCTATACTGCTGATTGCCATTTTAGTGGTATTGCAATAATCAGTGAGGCAAATGCTGACCGAACTTGCTCCCTGATGTCTTAAAATTATCCCTGAGGATATTGTGATGAATTTGCACTCTCAGTTTAAAAAAAAAAAAGTGTAGCTGCAATGGAAGCACAGCTGGGCATTGGGTCCACATCACAGTAGCAATGACATTCCATAAGACATTAGATTCTGACAGAACCTTAGAATATACCATTCACCAGCGAGTAATTTAAAGAGGTATTTTCTAAATAGATATTTTAACATGTATTCATACTTTAAAAAATATAAAGGGGGAAAATGTTTAACCATTCCTCTGACATTGTTAGTAAAATTTATTTTTTCTCAAATATGTTTTAGTTGAAAATGGACAGAATGCCTTTATTTTTTTAATTTATTTTTATGTGGTGCTGAGCATCGAACCCATTGCCTCACATATGCTTTGCAAGTGCTCTACCACTGAGCCACAATGGCAGCCTCAGTTAGTAAAATTTCTTGTTCCTTCCTGTTCACTGGTATCTTGGAAACCTGAGAGAGCTTTTCTTAGAGCTTTTCTTCTTATAATTTAAGAAGAAAAGCTCTTGTAAATAAAAAATTATTATTAAAAATCATTATCTTGTAAATTATAATCACATTATTCCTGCTATTGCTGTCTGAAGATCTGTTCTCCCAAATCCATCTCTCCAAGATTTGTTTAAAAGTTAATGCAACCACCTAATATGCATGTCCTGATGGGAAGTGCCATTGTGTGTGTGTGTGTGTGTGTGTGTGTGTGTGTGTGTGTATGCACAGGTCCTCTAGCTACTGCCTAAAAATGAGAGCTTAGAGAAGCTAAGAGGACCAAAATATCTGAATTTGTAAATAGGTAGAGTATCCTGCTCCTACATTAAACTTTATTTTATTGCACAGGTAAAACAACCACACTGGCTCTGCTACAGGAACTGGGGCAGTGGATGAATTAAAGTTCTTCAACAATTGTTTTTCTCACTGTTTCCACCAAATTGAATAACCAGTGAAAATACATGAATAATTAAAAACCCAAAATAAAACTGACAGAGCACTGGCTTTCAAGAACAAGCTTCAGCACCAAATGAACACAGGAACTACTACCCATGCAACAAGAAGGTAAACAGCACCGTAGGGGGTTTGATGGGCACTGCACACCTTCATAACAGTAAATCATGACACCAAATTAAAGGATGATTTTGAGAAAATGCTTGTGGTAAAATTGTGATAATAGTAGCAAAACCAAGAAACAAAGCAGAAACAAAAAGTGGGCACAAAGATGATTATGTAGGAATATTCCTATCCAAGGCAGATGCTTAGAGTTTTAGAACTGGAAGAAGCAAAGATTTGGGGGAATGCGCAGTAAAGATACACCCTCTTTCAGAACTTTGAATGAAGTCTTCACCAGTTCCTTACAGAAGAATCTGGGAACACTTACAGTTCTGTACCTAATACTGGCAAATTGGCGGGGGGGGGGGGGGGGCGCGGGGGGGGCGGTTGAGGCAGTACATTTTGACCTTAATTACATTTTTCGTTCAGGTTAAGATCTACTGAAGACATTATGTTTATTACTCCAGAAGTGAATACAGTCCAAACAAAGAAGCTGTTGATTTACTGAATGGAGGTCTAAAGGAATGCCAAAATGTCAAAACGGTCAATATTTTTGAAAGAAAAAAGATTTTTATTTATAAAAGCTTAGTGCTGTGCAATAAGTGTTATTAGTTTTACTCCTATTATGTTCACTAACTTCATTTAAATATTTTGACTTTGAAGGAGGTTCAGGGTAGTATTTATAATTTTGTGAGAACTTGGCATGAAGCAGGGAAGCAGAGCTTGGAGCACAGTGTAGAAATGGTTCATAATGATGCTGAGACTAGATTTTACATCTTCCCAGTAGATGGTGTAGAGCTTGGGAAAGAAAGAAGAGAGAAAGGAATTCATGTGCTTTTTCTCCTGAATTGCTTCTACTAGCCAAGTTTCAGGGATGCTTATAACTGCAAACATTTCCCCTTGTTTAGGGTTGTGGAGACCCCATTGCATTGCTTGCCCCTCAGGTATTGATGACACTCTGAGACTCATAAAGAAGTTTCTTTCCCTCCATTGCTGTGAAGTGTGAGGAGCCAGGCTGATGTGGGGACTCTGCTAAGGAGATTCCTGAGTGGAACTATGACTTACAATATCAGCTTAAAATACTCCCTCATGCCCCACTCCCCAGTGACTAAACATGGCTAAAATCAATTCAAAGAAGCCCATTTAGCCTGGAAGGAAGAAGAGAAGTCTTCACTGAGATGTTAGAACCATGAGGGTCCTACCATATGGAGCACAAGGTGGAGGCCAACTTCTAAGTGAGGAGCTAGCTGTGTGTCCTGGAGAAACCCAGCACCATCCTCAGGAACTGAAATACAGACCAGGGCAACACGCACACGGGCACAGAAATTCAGAAAGATTTTTAGTAGGAAAGCAGGAAGAGAATTCTTAATTTTAAAAGGGTTGCCTATAAAAGTCAAAAATAAACATCATGTAATGTGGAACTGAGCGCCTGCGACTTAGTATAGATTTAGTTGCAGTGATTAAAAAGAAAATATTTTTGGAATGTGGTGACTGAAAATTTATACGCAGTTAAATTATGTGAAATAATTAATTACTAATGGATTAATTGTGGCTGTTTTAATGATATCCACAATTTAGGCTAACTGTTCCTGTCCGTAAATGTTAAGATGATCAGTAAGTAAATAAATAAATACATAAAGAGATTTAGGAAGACGCACTTTGTACATAATGCTAATGGACAGAGTTTGGTTTTGCTTCATGCTGCAAAGGCATCTATTTTTTTTTTTTTTTTTTTTTGCAAATAGTAACTAATAAAATTTGGTTGCTGTATTTTCCAAAGTGAAATAAACATAGATGGATCATCACAAGCCTCTAGATGTAATATGATCCTTTTTCTACTATCTTTCCCTTGTAATGCTAAATAAATAGATAAATAAAATAATGGACCTGCATAAAGTTCGAGTTCTACAGAACTCAAGTGTATTTCTGAAACTAAAGTCTGTTTCTTCACAATAATTACATATTTGAACCTTAAAAAATATTGTTTTATAGGTATTAATTATTATTTAAGACACTGTTTACATTGCTTTTTCAGCTATCTCTGGTTTGATCAAAATATTTTTAAACAAAAAAATTGAGTGAACAGCATGAAGAAAAAACTTACATATTTCACAATAAATCATTATTTGATGGTAATATTTATTTCTGCATAAAGTAATACATGTCTTAATTGAATAAATAAATGAAGGAATAGGAGAGGATTGGTTATAATTTAGACACTGCCCTTCTATTGTTTTTACTTAATTCCTGGGTGAGGGAGACTGCACCTGCCTAGACTTATGTGTAAATTCCTTTCTCCTTTTAGTAAAATTCCTTTGTCTGCTTTAAACAGATCACTTTTTTCATAAACTAATCCCCCAAAGAGGGCAAGTCCTTCCACTTGCAGAATTCTAAGTTGAATTAGAATCATAAGTTGAATTGTCAACTCAAGCTAGAAAGTTTTCTTTTCTTTCTTTCTTTCTTTCTTTCTTTCTTTCTTTCTTTCTTTCTTTCTTTCTTTCTTTCTTTTTCTCTTTCTTTCTTTCTTTCTTTTGTTAGGAAGATGATGAAAAGAAGAAGAAAAGAAAGGTACAAAAGACAAAAAGAATGAAGGAAGGAAGGGAGGGGGAGAGAGAGAGAGAGAGGAACCCAGCTCATCTACTTGCTTAGTTGTCTGCATATTAACCCTGACTATGGAGGGACATTAGAATGCCCTTATGATATTTTGCACAAAAGGCTCAGTGTTCATGGCTCCACGCAGAGAACCCAAAATAGCATTCAGTAAGCAGTGACATAGTGACAGTGCTGTGGTACTAAAAGCACAGCATTTGTAACTCAAAGCAATGTGGCACATGGGAAGTTTGCAGAGACGCCTGTGAAAGAAATTAAGGACTTCTCCCCTTCTTCCCTGCGTCTTATTGGAAGTTTGGATTTTAGTTTCCAGGGAGGCCCTGCATTTGAAGCTATAGAGGTAAGACTGTGATAATCATGCATATTTTGAATTACATAGATAATTTCTTACTGACAATCAAGGTCAAAAATACTTTAAAAACTGTTGTTAGTTTGTACTTCATTAGGGAAAACTCTAAATTTTGAAATCATGTGTGCATTGAACTTTCTTTAGGACGAATTTCTGTAAAAACAAGTCTTTATCCTGACAATGCAAATTGAGGGAAAAATGTAGCTCATATGACATAAAAAACTTAAGTTTCTTGATGAATATATAGCTACTGCACATTTTTCCTTCTCTGGGATTTAATTTTTAATTTACTATGATTTTTTGTACCATTAGGCATTATGAATAATGAAGTTGTCATCACTTAAATTAGGGAAAATATTAATTTTGAAAAAAATATTAATTTAAAATTTGTTTCTTAAGCATATTTTTTAGAATAATATTTTCCACTTATTTAAAGATGAGCTATTATCAAAGTTAGCATGTATTGTTTTTATTCATCTTTGTCCATTTTTTAATTTGTTTTGGTTACCAATCATTCAATTTAATTCAGTAATTTCTAAGACCAAAATCTGTAAGTAATTCAAAATTCTGTAATATTTCTAATTAAGATGAAATATTGAGTCTTATGGATACAAAATAATTCATGGCCATATGTTCATGTTTGTATATTGATGTACATGCATGTGCACCATGTCAATTATATGTAGTGAAAGAATAATTCATCACACATGTGAAATTCAAAATGAAAATTAAGAAAATGCAAAAAAGTGAGTCATAAAACATTGTTTTAATTCTGATACTTTTAATTGTATTACTAATTTTAATAAAATATTTCAAAGTAAATTTGCAAAAGGGATATAGTCAATCTAACCAAAATATTAATAAAATAAAATGTCCATCAAAATAAAAAAAATCCTTATAGAATGACAAATGTTTTCTTTACAGAAACTTTTACTTTAACTCCATAAATTCTTCTGCAAGGCAGACATTATTTAGATAAAAATTTCCAAATTTAATATTTTTATATTTTGGATATTTCTGTAATATAAAGTGAAATTATATGCTTTTATATAGTATTTATATTATGAAATTTAAATATTTCAAATATTTTGAGTTATAAATATGAATACTTACTGAAAGTTGAATGCAAACTATTTCTTTGAAATCTAAGATTACAGTGCAAATAAAATAAATATTAAAATATTAAATAGTTTATAATACAATGATAATATAAAATAAAAACCTATGTGAGTTAAATAAGATAGGTATTGAAATAAGAAATAATACAGTAGGTAATACAGATTCCAAAAGATATTTCAGCCAGAAAACTTCCACAAAGGGATTTCTTTTCCTTTACCTAACACGTTTTTCTATTATTAACATCATTCTATCTATGTTTAGGTACATAGACAAGGTTTTAAATATGTCCACATGTTTATCGATTTGTGTCTGTTGAATCATCTTTACATCCCTGGAAACATATTGATAATGGTGTGTGATCTTTTTGATGTGCTGTTGATTTCAATTTTATTTTGTTGAGGATGCTTACATTGATATTCATCAGAGAAGGTCATGGAACATCAGTTTCTTTTCATTTTGTTGTTTTTGTGTTCCTATCAGGTTTTTGTAGCAGGGTGATGCTGGCCTCATAGGATGGGTCAAGGGGTTTCAATTCTATGAAACAATTTAGAAGCATCGGCATTAGTTCTTCTTGAAAGATTTGATAAAATTAAGGAGTGAAGCTGTTCAGTCCTGGACTTTTCTTTGCTGAGAATCTTCTCATTACCAAGTCAATCTGATTACTTACTATTCTTTTATTCATGTTTCAATATATGTTCTTGGTATCACATGATCATATCAATAGAAGCAGAAAAAAAAACTTGGTAAAATCTAACATCTCTTCATGAAAAACAAAATCACAGAACAAATTATATATAGAAAGATCAGAAATCAACACAATAAAGACTTCACAAAAACACTATTAAAGATGATAAAATGTTTAGTAAAGTAGCAGAATACAAAATGAGCATGCAAAAATCAGTAGCTTTTTTATAAATTACTAATTAATTTATTGTGATCTCTACAATGGAAATTATAAAACACCGAAGAAAGAAATCAAAGAAGACCATGATCATAGACTAGAAGAAATAACATTATTAAAATACTCCTATTACTAAAATAAATCTACATACTTAACAAATCTCAACCAAAATACCAATATTTTACAGACGTAAACGAAGCAATTCTAAATTTATATGAAACTGCAGAAGATTCCTAATAGCCCAAGAAATTTTGTGCAAAAAAGAACACTTGAGGCACTATAATACTTGATTTCAGACATACTGTAGAGCCATTGTAAAAAAACAACAGCAACATGGCATTGACATTAAAACATAAATACAGACAAATAAAACAGAATGGAGAACTGAAAACCATATCCACTCTGCAGCCAAGTGATTCTGGACAAAGTTGTCAAAAACATACATTGAATAATGAAAAGCCTTTTATTAAAATGGTGCTGGATAAATAAGATATACACATGCATAAAATTAAAAGCTGACTTCTATCTCTCAAACTGTATAAAGATCACCTCAATATGGAACAAAGAACTTAATGTAAGACTTCAAATATTGAAACTTCTGAGGAAGACACTCAGAAAAATTTCAAAGTATTGGTACAGGCAATGGATTTCTGGTTACGACTCCAAAGTACAAAAAACAAACAACAACAACAACAAAAAATTAAAAGCAAGAATTGACAAAAGAGAGTATATCAATCTAAAAAGCTCTGCACAGCAAAGGAAACAGTCGACAGAATGGAGAAACAACTTACAGAATGAGACAGAATGAGAGAACATCTTCACCAGCTATTCATCTAACAAAAAGCTAATTTCTAGAATATGTAAAGATCACACATATACATAACTCTCTCTCTCTCTCTCTCTCTCTCTCTCTCTCTCTCTCACACACACACACACACACACACACACACACACACAAATCAGTAACAGACTCCTCCAAGGGCCCCCAGTAATCCATTTTTTAAATGGGCAAATGATCTGACTAGACACTTTTCAAAAAAAAAAAAATACCAATGACTAATAAATATAAGAAAAAATGTTCAATATCATTCGTCATCAGGAAAATGAAAGTTAACAGTAAAATGACATGCCATCTCACCCAAATAAGAATGTCTGTTTAAAAAAAAAAATCACAGATGTTGGTTGGTCGGGATGTGGAGAAAAAAGAACATTTACTGATTGTTGGGGGTCAATCAGTACGGTCACTGTGGAAATAGTGTGGAGATTCCTCACAAAACTAAAAGTAGAACCACCATGTAATTGAGCTTCTCACTCCTGGAAATATGTTCAAAGGAAATGAAGTCACGATATATAAAAGATAAATGCATACCCATGTTTACTGTGATAACATTCACACAGCTAAGATATGGAGTCAGCCTAGGTGCTCCAAATGGTGCATACATCCAATGTAGTAGCATTCATCCAGAATGAATTCCTATCATTTTTAGAAAAATAAATGGAACTAGAGGAGAGCATGCTCAGTGAAAGGAGCAAAACACCAAAACAAGTATTGCATTGTCTCTCCTATGTGGAAACTAACAATAAGCACAACAAAGGCAACCTCTAAGTAGTAGAGGAAAATCAGGGATTAAGAAGGGTGCCAAGGGAGGCGGACAAGGGTAGAAGGAGGGTAGGCAGACGGACATGATAAGCCAAGAGGTATGCATGTATATCGAGACAAAACAGACTTTGAGACACAGTCAGAAAACTGCCACCAACTTTCCACATTGTTGCTCTGCAATGTATTTATATTATATGTGCTTACGAAAGAAAGGGGAACTGTAATTAGATAATGAAATAAAGGGGGACTGTAATTAGATACTTCAAAGCCTTCATTCTTGCTTTTTATAAGGAATCCTTGAAATCAGAAGAGATTAAAGTGAAGTCTGTTGCTATTTCCAAAAGATTCCCTTATACTGTGTGCTTCACATAGGTCTTATAGTAGTATTTCCTTGCTTCACACATTTAGATCATGATATAAAAAAACTTATATGTTCTTTAAACTGATGTAGCAAAACTTTTTATCCTATTTTAGCAGTATTTTAGAAAACTTTAAGAGACTTCTTTAGTTCTTTTTTAAGCTTTGGGACTTCCAGATCGTCACATATTATGTCTTATGCTGTGTCATTTTGGCCAAGCATAGTCAATAGTTTTCCAAAGATGGGGCCATTACATTAATTGCCATCTGCTTTTCTCTATGATAAGCTGAGCTTAGTGACATTCAGTATTTCAGCCTTCCACATGCCTTCCAGAATACATTATATTTTTATAAGTTTTCACAGATGGAATAATTATCTTTATGTAACCAAGAAGAGGTCATAGAAAAGACAATTTCTAATTAGATTCAGTTTCAAACTGTATAAGTGCATAGATTATAATATTTTCCATCCCTAAAGTCATAATTAGTCTTCTTTGAAAACATAATTGTTCTGAGTCACACTGGGATCATTTTCAGCTTATATACGTCCATGCAATATCATGTATTGCTTCAAGCATGACAATGTTTATTTGTCATAGTCACTTAGCCATGCTTAGAAAAAATGACATTCAAGAGGCCTAGACTATAGTTGCAATAGACATTTATAAAGATATTGTATATGTGTATTGTTTGGAGAGATTAAAAATAGCTGAATATTTCAAAGTTGAGAAATATAGAAAACATCGGATCTTTACCATTAGCCTATCGTTAGCTATCTTTATGTAGTTTGTTAACAACACTTAACATAGCACTTGAGGCAAAATTCTATGTGCAGCAACTCTTTTTATAAAAAACATGATTCTGGGGGATGAGCACAGTTATTATCATCAGTCTTCACATGAGGCAACTGAGACAGTAGAGGTCAAACCATTCGCTCAAGGTCATACAACTATTATGTGGGGGAAGTGGTTTAGCTGTCTTAGGGCATCACACAAATGGTCAATGGGAAGGCTCTGCAAAGTCAAAGAGGGCGTCTGATGAGAATATATGCAGAGTCTTATGAGGACATATGATTCTGTATTACTTTATCTGCAGCCAAGGGCTTCTTTGTGACAGTAAATATGCAAAACACATGCTTCACAAGAGTTCAGAAATGGGACAGAGAAAGATCATTCATATTCCAGCTCTCTGGAGTGAATGCTTTTGGAGAAGGAGTTGGCATGCCATTTATTAACAATCTTTGGCCCAGAAATATTGCCTCTTTTTCACTTATGTATGCAAGCTATTTCCACACACATTTCTTTCTAAATTTCCTTCTGAGAAAGCCATTCGAAGACTTTATGCCTAGCGTCATTCTAAGAGGCTGCCAAGTTTCCCTTGATTTTTAAGAGATCACAAATAGGATTACGTTTCTATATTTATCCCATCCACTTTTTGCAGTTTCAACTTTTATCTTCTCCCACCAGCCACCAAATCCATCATTTTGACTTATTCTTACCATTTTTTTTTAACCTGAAAACCTCAGAACAAGGTGGGGGAATAGAAGGTGTCTGGAAGAGGATAATAGGAAGCATTTTACTATGTCTGGTTTCAAGAATGGCCCAAAGGTTAAAATTCAGTGTATAGATCTTGATTCAATGTAAACAAGGGGACATGTCAGTGTCAGATGTCACAATGCTACGTGTCTGAGCATTTCCTACCTCCTGTTCAGTAAAATGCAGTGAGGTTTTCAGTCCTTTTTCTACATTCAAAGAAATATTTGATATTTGGCAGGTCACTTCTGAATATAAATCCTTTCCTGTGTGATGTAATATATTAGGTTAAATAAACTTTTCAAAACTAAATTCATATGATTCTCTTTGAAGATAGTATTTTGATGATGCTTAGGTTAAGTGTTATTCCAATAGTATTAAGGTGGTAATAGTAGTTATCTATTATTGTGCCTTGTGAGTTTCATGCTATTTATATGCATTATATATGGTGAAATGTACTCTACTGTACAACATGATAAATATTCATTAATGTGCCTACATAGTAGCAATAAGAGAATAAATCAAACCACACTAATATGAGACACAGTATTAGCATGTTTCTTCCATATTGAAGTATTATGAAGATTTTATTAATGTATTCACCTGATTGGAAAATATAACCAGGATTGCAAATGCAAGGCAGAAATGCCACCACTGGTTTCTCCTGAGCCTATTTCAAATATAACTAATTGTTAGCATTTTTCCTTGTGTGCCTAGACTCAGCTCAGAAAGTTTCTCAGTCTTGCACAGCTGACAGCTGTCATCAGTCTTCAATCAAAAGTGCACCATTATTTGAAAAGGCATTTTTCCTTACCCTGAAATACATGACCATTATAGAAAATTTCAAATATATAAGCATATAAACAAAACCACAGTATTTCATAATTCAGATATAACTATTGCTTCCATTTCATTTGATTTTGCATTATTAATATATATTTGAAAGTACAGTGAACAGTTTTCAGATCTGCTTTTTATCATATAAAATTATAAAGTAATATGTTAGCTGTTACATAATAAATATTGCGGTTCATGTGAATATTATCAGACTCAGAATTCTACAGAATTTCTTCATATTAACAGTATAAAAGAGTATTGCCTTGAAATTTAGAAAAAAATACTTATATTATGAATATCATACAGAATCCTAATTTGAACATTATTTTTCATTTTTTTTCCTAAATTTACCTGATTTGTATTTTTCTACCAGCAGACAATTTTGAACATTTCTTTAGGTATGGAACTGTAAAATATAACTTCTATTAAACACTTTAAAATATTGCTTGGCCAAATTATTCTCCAAAATGCTTATCCAAATTTTCATTTTTATGAGTATTATGGAATATTTCTGTTTCTGTATATTTTTATTAATAGCTGCTCTTAAAATAACTATTGAGTTCAGACTACTATATTAATGTTAAAATGAAACTTTCTATTTTTATTATTGGTTATATATATATATTTTAAAAGCAATTGAAAAAATAAATTAATATATCCAAATTCTCATGACCCCATTGGAATAATTGTTATCACGTTTTTGCCATGGTTATTTACCTATCTTCCTATTTTATTCTTGAATATTTTTTAAAAATTTAAAATATTTAAATTTAAAATATTTAATTTAAAAAATTTAGAAATTAGGCATCCTGTTTTTTTCCAAAACCAATGTGCACCAAGATATGAATTATATAGTACCAAAACTATGGCATGATTCTATACAACTACAAAGAAACTTCCAATCATTCACATTAATAGCATATCCTGATTATCACCTAATATAGTACTGTACACATATTAAATTTCCATTCATCCTAAAAACCTAAGTATAAAATTATATTAGCACAAATCATGATCCAGGTAACTCATTTTATACCACCGGGTTTTGTGTTTCTTGAATTTCTTTTAATCTAGAACAGTATATTCCTTATCTCTTTACTTTTATTTTGTTCTTCTGAAACCAGTGACGTACTGAAGGACCTGGATTCTTTTTCTGGTGCCAGTGCTGTTCAGAACTCCTGTCATGCACAGATCTCAAGGGTAGTGTGACAAAATGCTGACTTGATGTCCCTGTATCTGGAGATGCTGGAGCTCATACAAGCTTCACAACCAGCTGGTATTGCACAAATCACACTGTGGGTAAATGATCTCCAGAGAAACTAACAATTTAGATACATTTCATCATTTCATTTGGTTTAGTTAACTTTATTTTTGGTAAATTCCTGGAAATTAACTTTCAATTTTTGACAAAAATACTTTTAAGAATGTGTCCGTTATGTCAAAATGTAACATATCAGAATATCTACAATCATTTTGGCACAAATCATCTAATTTCTTCTTCTGAGATTGACAAATAAAAAATAATAATGTGATATAACTGGCACAATAAATTGTATGTATTCAAGATCAATGTTGCTGGGTTTTTTTGAGATATTTTATTTTTATCAGCACAATCAAGGTAATGAACATAGCCATCCACACTCTCTAGAGTTCATGGGGTCCACTGGAAATCTCTTCCTTTCACATTTTCTCCCAGCCTCAAGTACTAGGTTCATTTCTTTCACTGTGATTGGTTTTAACTTTCTAAAAATTTATATGCATAAATGGAAACATATAATGTGAGTTAATTTTTTCTTCCACTTAGTGTCAACATTCAGTTTCTGTGTGCATCACTTGTTTATTTGTTTTTGTTATTGAGTATTACACTTTATGGATATACCAAGATTGGTTTCTAGGTTGATTTAATTGATTGGGACAAATCTCCTTGGACATGCTTTCTTCCTTCTTCTCTATAGGCATGGCCATTTGACTGGATGTCAGACTCGAAATTTTACCATATATATATTTTTTGTTGTTGTTGTTGTTGTTGAAGGCTTTATTTTCCTATGCTTATTTTTGAACTCTGTTCAGAGATGTTTTTAATTTAGCTGGAAATGCTGACCTTTATGGTCTTGCTTTTAAGATTTCCTGGAGAAAAGCAGAGCAGTGTTTAACTAGAACAGTTCTTTCCCATTGCCTAGGAAAAAATACTGAGTACCCCACCTGTACCCATGAACCATGAGGCGACTCACTTTCACTGTTGATTACAGACTTAAAGGACCACTCCCCCAATGCTTTCAGGTAGCTCCTTCCACGGGAAGATGTAGTTTTTTCACATACATAATTTAACATTAATCTACTCAATATGCAATGGAGATACCCTACAGATTGCCAAAGTTCTCTAATCATACAACTCTCTCATCTTCAGTGGTGTCCCCTATGACCTATAGCTACCATGGTACCATGTTTCCAGCCCTCATCAACTCAGAATGTAAGCTTCTCTCTGACTTCTCTACCCTTCAAAATTGCTGCTTGGACTCCTATGCATTCAGTAATTTGGGGCAATTTTAAGACTTGTTGCTTCTGTTTCTTGTCTTTCATAGATCACCATCCTCCAATGAGTGACAATTAATACCTTGAGAAGCACTGTTGCATGTATTTATTTATTTGTGTGTTTTAAATCATTTGAACAAAAAACATGAATATAGCCCTTATGTCTCTGTCTTAGTAAAAAAATGACAAACCTGAGCATACTAGAAAAAATTATATCAATAAAATTTGGTCTACTAATTATTGAGCAATATTTCTATTCTCTTAATTCTTATTTTTCAACAGTATTTTCGATTTTATGTATAAAGATCTTGCCCATAATTTATTATCATGAAAGAGTTTTTCAGGGACATTTTCTAAGGCATTTTTATTTCACATTTTAATAGTGTGATTCTAGAATGTAGAAATATAACTGTTGCATAGTGAGTGTGTGACGTTTGTGCTTTCTTCATTGTCCCTGTTTCACAACACTTAAGGATTCATTTCCCATTATATTGCTATCATCTCAATACATCTCATTTTTCTTTTGCAGAAATTGACTGTTCTTAATTGGAGATATTTTCCTTTTTGTTTTTCAATTATTTCTTTTCCTTCTTTATGGCACTTGCTACAAAAGTGTAGAATAGAGTGTGTAAGAGTAGAAGTGCAGTGGGCCCCCATCCTTATAATGTTTTTGATGTTAGTGGGAGAATGTTCATTTTATAATTTAAACTGAGATGGTAGGTGTAGATTTTATGTGATTGTTCTTTGTTGGAGTACTAGAGCTTTTTTTGCTTTCTACCATTATGAGTTGGCATTACATATAACAGCTGCTTCTGGTGTCTACTGAGATTATGCAAGGTTTTCCCTTTGCATTCTGTAAATAGAGAAAATGATGCTGATCAATATCTGAATCAGAATCCCTTTTATTCTTCACAGAAATGATCAATTTTTTTTTCTGATGTACTTCCTTTAAAAAATAGTTTGGATTATTTATTATTTATATAATTATTATAATGGTTAGGATTTTGCATTTATATCCATGAGGCCAATTGGTAGTTTAAATGTATATTGTGTTTTTGTTTGTTTTGATAATCATATCATATTTGCCTCATTATAATAAGTAGGGAAATGTTCACTTATATTTTCTCGAAGAATTAGCTAAGATTAGTAGTGTTTATTCCTTAATGTATCTGGATCTATGTGTTTCCTTGAAGTAAAGTGTACATTATAGAATATACATTTAATATCTATTGAACACTTCCAATTTTCTATTTTTTATGTCAGTTGAATAATTTTTATTTCATTTTTTTGAAATGAAATAAAAGTTATTGTCTTAAACATTTTCACAGTGTTATTCTCATTCCCCTTCTAAATTTGTAAAAGATACCTTACCATCCTCTCTCTCATTCTAGTTGTTAATTGGTGCCTCTTCATTTTTCCCTTATCATTCTGACTAATTAGTCATAAATTTTATTGATATTTTAAAAGAAGCACCTTCGGGTGTTGTTAATTTTCCTTGTGTCATTACTATTCCTACTTTATTTATTTCTATTCTCAAGCTCACTGTTTCTTTTTCTGCTTTCATTGAGATTGCTACAATCTTCTCTTACTGATTTCTTAATTTGGTTATATAAGGATACTATACTTTTAATTTTGTTAATGAATAGTTATTTCCCAATATAAATTTGTTATTGATTTATACTTTTTTTCTTGCCATTACAAAGTGTATTTTGTAATAAGCAAACCTTTGAAAATGATTGAAAAAATTTTTAATGGGCCAGTGTATGTTCTTCCATTAAAAATATATCATGTGTCCTTGTAAAGCATCTGTATTCTGTTGGTGCAGCTCTCTACAATGGCTTCATTCCTTGAAGCTAGTTGGCTCACTTCTTAAAACCTTCATGTACTTCATGATCTTTTTTGTCCTCTTGGTATTTCAATAAAGGAGAACAGTGTAAATAATCCACCATCCACCTCAATCATGACTGTGTCTGCTTTTTGTTAACCCTGATGAGGTTTGCTTCATGTATTTATAAGCTCTGTAATAAATTGACTCATCTTAAAACTGGATAAATGTATCTATTTTATCTTTAGTAAATGTCCCTTCTTATTCAGGTAATATTTATGGTCATGGGAATTTACTTCAAAGTATGTTTGCGGCTATTTCCAATATCTTAAGACATGATTCTTTACTGTTTCTCCTTATCATCCTGCTGATGAATTTCTTGTGTATTTGTAATCAAAGTGCTTTCCTTCTGCATAGTACATAGTTGAATTTTAAAACTTTATGTGACAATCTTCTCCTTTTCTTTGTCAAGTTTCACTGATTCCTTTCTATCACAGTGATTGATTTTGTAGGGTTTGTTTTATACTGTCATACTAAGACTTTATTTGTATTCATATTATTCTTTTTTTATATTGTTGTTTGTGAGATCTAACTGTTGCAGAGATTTGAACTGGAGTTCTTTACTTATCAGGGTCATCATTTGAAGTCCTGCTGTGTCACTCCATCTGTAAGGGAAGGAGTTGACCAGCAGGTGTTTCCATTTCTCATATCTCACCACCTGAGCCACTATCATTACAAATTTTCCTTCTTCATGTGTTGTATATCCCATAATATGTTGTTATTACATCAATTTCTAAATATATTAATAAATAATCAAAATGCCCTTTAATTTCATCCATATTTAATACTTCTACATGATTCATTACTTTTGTGAATATGTCTTTCATCTGAAGATTTTCTCATTATTTTTGTCATGAAGTCATGCTGCTGGTGAAGTCTTGCAGTTATGCTTAATATTGTTCTTATAGTGTAGGATGCATAATTACAAATTGGAGTGTATTTTCTGAGAACTTCAGGCATGACATTCTGCTTCCATTCACCATACATTATTTCTGATGATTTTTTTTTTGTACCAGAAATTGAACTCAGTGGCACTAGGACACTAAGCCACATCTCCAGCCCTATTTTGTATTTTATTTAGAGATAGGGTCTTACTGTGTTGCTTAATGCCTCACTTTTGCTAAGGCAGGCTTTGAATTCATGATACTCCTGGTTCAGCCTCCCAGGCTGCTATCACACCCAGCTCTGATGAACGTTCAACAAACATTGTTATTGTTTGCTGTTTCCAACAGTGATTTTTAAGATACACACACACACACACACACACACACACACACACACACACACACATATATTATTTTAGTATTTTACAAGAGCATAATTGGGTTGATTTTGTTGCTATTTTGGGGGAGGGCTTGGTGTTTACTAAGGTTATTATTTTTTTTCTTTTTCAATGTGATAATGTAAGGCATATTTGAAAAATAATTGGCCATTTTAAAAATGTTTTTGATGTTATCACTCTTTTATTGCAATTCCAATTATACATATGCTATGCCAATCTCTACATGATATTGTTCCAAAAGATATTGAAATCCTCTTTACTTTTAAAAATTATTTGTGTACTGTTAGTTTTATCATTGTAATTTAGTTTGATTGGTTCCTACTGAATTGTCCTCATAAACAAAGGTATTTTCTTCTGCACTATTCAACCTTCTGATAAAAATCGTTCTGTGATTTTTTTTCAAACTTCATATTATCAAATTTTGGGGATTACTTTTAGTTTTTTTAGAGTTTATATTTCTTCATTGTTTCACACTGTGGTTATTGAAATATTCAATTTGGGCAATAGTTATTAAAAACTAAAAAAACCTTAAGAGAAAGTTTACTATGAAATTTATAACGAATGATTCCTCTGATAGTATATCATCTGCTAATACATATATAGAGGAAAAAAAATATCTCCCACTACAGTAAAAACAAGATATGAAAAAAAAAATTCCAGGTGATTTGAGCCACTGGATGTCATGCAATAAGAAGTGTAAAACATGAATTATGGTTATGTTTAACAAGTATTTTAAATTGTATTGAAGAAAGTCACTAGAAATTTATAGAGAATGCACAGGATAAAGAACCATTATGTAAAAATGTGGATGTGTAACCGATGTGATTCTGCAACTTGTATTTGGGGTAAAAATGGGAGTTCATAACCTACTTGAATCAAATGTATGGAAGATGATATGTCATGAGCTTTGTAATGTTTTGAACAACCAATAAAAAAAAAAGAACCATATCTGATCACACATGGGAATACATTTACCAATATCCAGACCGTGGGGAACAATATAGAGAACAATGACTACATCACATAAATGGAAAAGAAAATGAAAAATAGAAAGAGGAAACTGATGTAACAACAAGATAACAAATATCTCAACACACCATATTGTGTGAATATATTTGAAATGTGATTTAAAGCTGTTTGAAAAATTTTAATTTAAACACTCCATGTATATTTGATTGTGTCAAAATCTTAATATTAACTTTAAGTATCCAATTTTGATATTTAGAGGTGCATACACATACATATATATCACGTAAGCTCAAGTATAGTGTGTCTGGTGTGGTTACAATGATGTGACATCTGAAATCTGTTTTACTCAGAGGATGTGGTGTATGTATCCATGACATGAGGTTGGCCCTGTGCTGGTAATTATTGAAGCTTACAGTGATGCATAGTGGTTCATTATATTATTTTCTCTATTTTTTGATGTATGAGAAGGTTACAATATAATGTTAACAGAAATATCACTTCGTCAAATAAGGCAAATACTTTCATATCACCCTGGGTGATAGTTTACCAAACTTATGCAAAATATCTTTTTTATTAAGTAAATTGTATTTGTTACAAATGATTATTTACTAGCTATCAAAATATTTTTTTTTCATTTAAAAAATAGGCTTTTAAGTACTTAAAATATTCAGTGTAAGGATAAAATTCATCCTTAATTTTCACTTCAACTGAATTTCTTTATGACCTTCATTGAGGAAACAAGTAACAAAATGACATCCACTTGAAGGGACTACAGAGGGAACACAGAATCCCTGTGTTCTTTCTTAATTAAGTGTTTTTTAACAACCTTTCCTAACAAGAGCCAAAGACCCCAAACTCTCTCAGGAATCATTAAAAAAACACCTACAGAATATTCAAAACAAGATCATGCTGAAATACTTCTAAGCCAGGATGTATGGCTTCCTGATGAGATCATGAAACTAAAAGCTCCTGTGGATCTCACCAAATTTTCCTTTATGGTGGCTAAAGAAAGAAACCCCACATACTTTGACGGAATCCTAAATAGAGGAGGGAAATATGAAGTTATTCAATTACATATAAGGATGAGCATTACCAATTATGAAAGAGACAGTTTGTAACATCAGCTTCCGTTCAACAATAGGTTTTGAATGAAAAACTCAGTAGGCTGAGTTTTTTATTTTACTATTTCATTTCATAGCTATCATACATATCATAAACCATGAGCCATTTTACCCTGGCATCACATTTTGTACTTAATTCTAAAAAATGTCTTTTTTTGTTTTTGATGAGAAATAATTTTACCAAATCTTTCAAAATATACAAGGGTAAATATCCTGCACAGGCTTTCTAGTTTGGATGTTTTATAGTTTTAACTTATTATTACATTTCTTGGGTTTTAAGCTTTATTATTACTTTGTCTATTTAATCAACTACATAAAACATCCTAATTTTCAAAACTGGAAGATAAATCTTATTTATATTGCATGAAAAGATGATAAATACATGACTTGGTTTTTACTCATGACTTGATGATTGCTTTAAGGGAATAGTTTGAATTTTTCTGAAATGGCTAGAAGGACAAAAAGCTGTAACCTGTATTTAGTAATTATGTGAGAAAATGTTATTTCTTAAATGACAAATTTTGTTTTGTTTCTATGCTTTAGGGATACAAAAGATATTTAAGAGAAAAAAAGACGATAAAGAAGCACAGGATTTTTGTGGGCTACACACTCTGTCCTTGGAAGAGTGACACTGGTACCCAAGGAGACATTGCAATGCACCTTTGCTGGCTGCTGCCTTGTGTGCTGGGGATCCCCTGCCTCTGGCCTGGCCTTTCAGTGGTAGGAGACTCTAGCAGAGAGATGGCTGAAAAACGGGCAGACTCTCATTGGAGAGTGAAGCGAGGATGGGTGTGGAACCAATTCTTTGTACCAGAGGAAATGAATGCTAGTCATCACATTGGACGGGTACTTATTTTCTGAAAGTCTTCCAGTTCACTGTTTTGGTGTTTGCTGAGTTCTGCATTTTTCTTAGCGGAACCACTAGAAAACCTCAAACATGAACATTACTAATTATTTAGAATTTTCAAGCACCTGAACATCACTAAAAACTTGAGTTCTGGGTTCAAATTTCACTCTAGTCTCCTACATGTAAAGGCTACTCATTGATCAAAAGCTGGAAATTCAGTGGTGCAATTTTTGTTAATAAATCAAAGCAGACTCAGTGAGTCAAATATCATCTACCAACATTTTTTTTTGCCTGATTTTTCTGTTATGCTAAATAGCTATTGATTTATCCCTCATTCATTTTTAATGAAGCAGTTTAATACTATATCCTTTTGCAGCCAAGGAGTGTCAGAAGCCCACACACTTCATTTGATTAGTGAAGTTGAAGTGCAAAGAATAGTTATTTTCACCTTCTTAGAAGAATATATTTTAAGAAAATGTCCTTAATGAGACAGAAAACCTCCAATTTATGTTTTTGGTTTTGATTATTATTTGGTTTTCTTTAAACACAGATAATTACAATATCATGTCCTTTTCCATAAGGTTCTTTCTGTAGATGAATGAACTGAAATAAGTTTAACCGCTAATTAACTGGCACTAAAATTTAATTGGGCCCAAAGGGTAAAGCACTCAAAATTCATTAACTGTCTTCTAGCCCATTCAGGGGAGCCTCATCATTAGTGTGGTATCTGGATTCCATCGAAGTACCTCTATCCTATCAGCCACAGGCACAGGAGTACCTTCAACCAAAGACTTAGAATAGGATCTTAGGCAAACAGGCTTCAGAACACTCCTGTGTGTCTGTGTTTGTCTCCCACAGGGTCCTCCTTACCCTTTTAATTCTCCACAATGTCTGCAGGTAAATCACGTGCCCTGTGGCACAAATAGGGTCCATCTTAAGGGGCTGCTAATGAACTGAGTCTATCTGGCTCCATTTAGAGTGATCTCCAGAATGACTTATACTCTTCTGACACCGAAGAGGGTGACAGGC
Source organism: Callospermophilus lateralis (assembly GCF_048772815.1). Taxonomy (NCBI): domain Eukaryota; kingdom Metazoa; phylum Chordata; class Mammalia; order Rodentia; family Sciuridae; genus Callospermophilus; species Callospermophilus lateralis. The sequence goes on from NC_135321.1 coordinate 10,020,896, forward strand.
AAATCCCGTTCAGTGTACTTAAGTGTACCAATGTGACAGGAACAAAGACTATCTCCTTGGCTGTCACATTTCCTACTCCATTTCTGCCACCTACACCAGCCTCTTGTTTCCTCATCTCACAGAATGATTGGCTTTGCCTGTTCTTTTCTTTCTATAACAAACATCCATGAAAATACTTGTTTTTCCTCTAAACAACCTCATGACTCACATTACACAGAGATAACTGGTTTGGAAGAAACTTTGGGGAATGTTTAGGTGTTTGCAACTGAAGAGCTGCTGGTAAGATGTGTCCCACATAACTGCCTTTTGATACATTCATTAAAAAAATAAAAATTGGAAAGGCAGTTATGTAAAAAAAACATAAAGTGACATTGTTTGGTCAAATACTTAACAGCTGCTTAACTGAGAAAATATTTTAAAATAAAAATATAGTAAATTTCAAAATATGTACCATAGTGCATGAGATCAAAATGAGTTTAACACATGCATTTTGTGACATTTAGAGGCAATTGTTCGGTAAAACAGTTTTGGTGATTTACCACTTAAAATTGTTCTTTATGGGCAGGCATGGTAGCACTGGCCTGTAATCCCAGTACTCCAGAGGCTGAGACAGGAGGATATTGAGTTCAAAGCAAGCCTTAATAACAGTGAGGCACTAAGCAACTCAGTGAGACCCTGTCTCTAAATAAAATACAAAATAAGACTGGGGATGTGGCTCAGTGATTGAGTGCCGCTATGTTCAATCCCCAGTACCAAAATAAAAAAAAAGAAAAAATAGAAAAGAAAAGAAAAAAAAATGTGTCTTTAAAAACGTTGACCTCCTTGGTTTTGAAATTCATAATTTAAATAAACTCGGTATACTCCTATTCTTTACTGAATTTAATTTACCTTCATTCAATATTGAACAAATTTTAAAACTACATTGAAGTGATATCATTTTAAAAACATGGTCTATTCATTGCTCATTTTACATATTCATTAGAAAATATATTAATTATTCTTAATTTCATAACCTCATGACATAGAAAATCTCTTCTCTTTATAAATAATTAAGGACTATCAAACTAAAAAAGCTATAACCATAACATCAAGTTGGATGTTAGTTTTCCCAAATCTGTTTCTTCAAGTATGTAGCAATGATAATACAGATTAAAACCACAACAATAAGAGCAACAACAACAACAATACTATATTATTGTTATTTGGGGTATGTTTAGAATTTCTCCACAATAGCATAGAAAAGTTATGAGTTAGTGAGGAATAATAACTTTTAACTGCAGCCATCAGACAAGTTGTAATTGGTTTAGGATGGCATTTCATGGTTATCTTTGTATTTTCATAGGAAGTCTTCCTTTGAAGAAGAGTATATTCATGAATGGTGAATCAAGAAAACACACATTTGTAATAACAAAGGCATCATTTACATACAAAAGGAGAATTATTTATGTAGATTTAATTATGATAAACCAGACAGCCAATTTAACCACATCAATATCAAAATGACATCTTTTGACATATAAATTTTAAAATCTAAATAACTCATCAAAACTGTGAATGAGCAATTTTTCACAAAATAAAAAAAATAAGCACAAGAAGAAAAGTGTATGTTTAAAAATCAAGTAAAATGTGTTAGAAAGAATGGGCATTTTCTAGCTTAAAATCAAAGATTTAAAAGCCTGTTACGTAATTATCATCACCAGTGAATCTTGGAATCCACAGTCCTATGCCAAATCATAAAACTTCCCAGAAACCTGAGACTCTGGGTAATTTTTTAAAATTTTCTGTCTTTGCTTCTGCGTAGAAAAGATTGAGTTCATCAGTATTATGTAACTTGTAATGTTATAATTATTTGTGATCATAGATATAAGTAAAATTTTCTCTAGGTTCCAACCAAATATAAATATTCGAGGCTTTGGTTTTAGTGACCAAGGATGTAACCATAGAACAAACATGGACCAACTATGTTGTGAATAATTTATGAAAGAGGCTTTGTTTTTCAGTAATAATATATTACTAGGATTGTCTATATAGAAGAATCAAATTTCTGTATCTTTATATTAAAAAAAAATTAACTCTCTTTCTGATGGTCGATCTTAAATTTGAAATTAATGTGTGAATTAAAATAATATCGGAATTAAATAGAATTATTAACTCAAGGAATGATTAGCACAAAAGAAAATGAACTCTTAAAATGGATTTTTCATTTTGAGCATATCTGGAAACTCAGTTGTACCTGCTTGTACTTACAGCTAAGATCTGACTTAGACAATGGAAACAACTCTTTTCAATACAAGCTTTGGGGAGATGGAGCTGGAAGTCTTTTCACCATTGACAACAGAACAGGTGACCTATATGCCATTCAGAAGCTCGATAGAGAGGAACGGTCCCTCTACACTCTGAGAGCCCAGGTAATAGACACCACCACTGGAAGGGCTGTGGAGCCTGAGTCTGAGTTTGTCATCAGAGTTTCGGATATCAATGACAATGAACCAAAATTCCTAGATGAACCTTATGAGGCCATTGTCCCAGAGATGTCTCCAGAAGGTATTGCATATTAATTTACATCAAAGATATTTTAACAATGACAACAAATTTTAAATTTTTGAGCATATGTTTTGGAAGTGGATTAACTAAGTATTACATTAATACTTCCTTCTATGGACATGTTTAAGTGAGATTTTTTTAAAAACTAGTCTATGTTAAAAATTAAAAAAAATGGTACTGTGCATTAATAAATTACCTGTGTTATTAAATTTGTCTCATTCTGGAAAGCAGTAAAATGTTCAAACATGTTTATTTGAGCAATTAATAAAATTCTGCAGGATATGTATGTAGAATAAAGAAAGTCAATTTATAAAACAAGAGCTACTATTGACATCAAAACCAAGGAATGTAAAGACTAAAAATGAAGCAAAGTGGTAGAAAACCCCTGTGCAACTATTTCAAGTTTCTTTTAAAGTCCAATGCTATTGTTAATAATGATTTAAATATGAAATATAAAGAACAGGGTGATTTCCGTAAGATATAGGAATTTATTGCCTTGAAAACTGGAAATATTTTTCTAGTAGGGGAAAAGCTATGTTTATGCAAAGATTTTCCCTTAATTCAATCAGTGAAAATACTTTAAAAGCACAATAAATAGTATAATTTAATTCAAAAATTTACTTAACTTTGACAAATATGTTTCCATAATGATCATTTTAAATGATGCTAACATGTTTTAAAACTGCTTTACCTAAATATGTGATTCATTATCCAATGATTCCAAAAATATATATTCTTTCATATAGTTTTCTGATTTCTTATATTTTAATATTCTAGGTAGAAATTCAAAGATATCTTTCTACATCCTTTAGAATATAAGTATTTTAACTAGTGTGTAAACGAATCAAGCTGTGAAATATGTATCCAAATTATTATTAGATATTAAAAATTATTTTCAATCCTTCAATTTTGTTTGCTAAGCAAAGGAATAGTTCCTTGCCTTCTCTTCCTCTCTGCCCTGCTTGGCTCCTCTTCGCCTCCTCATTCCTCTCATCCTTCTCCTTCTTCTTCCTTCATCTTCTAACTTGTCCTTCTTTCTCATCAAGCATATCTTACATATTCATGTACTAGGAGCTTTTCTGTAAAACTGAGAATAGAATTGGAAAGAACACACAGAAATTAATTTCTAACATGGATTATATTTTAATTCCGTACACAAACAAGAAATAACTAATTTTAAGCAAGATTATAATTGACAAGATGTGTTATGAAAATGTAAAGTGTAAATGATTGATGATGATGAATTGCATGGAGAAATAGGGGACACTTTAAAAGGTGGGTTTTAAAGTTTGTGATGCAAAAAGGCCAGCCACACCTTATCCCAGGATGATTTCCATAGCAGAGTGATGAAGACGGTAGCAGTGTGTGAGTCATTGACATATGGCAATGATGTAGGTCATAACTGAGATCCTTTTAGCAGAGAATGCAGCAGCTAGGGAATTCAAAAACACCCAGTCTGACTCCACTGCTATGCAAAATGGGGTTGGCTGGCAAATTAGAAAGAGCAGATTTTGCTGGTGATGTAGGAAGAAGAGAAAGACATGAAGTATTTTAAAAAGCAGGTGTTGTTCAGAGTCGAATGGTGCACTTACAAGGGGATTATTTTTAATACATTACAGTTTTGATAACATGGTATAACTGCAGTCTAACTGTGGCTTCCAAGAGACTCCCAAATCATGGTTTAGTGCAGGCACTATCTAACTGCCATACTCATCTTGTGCACTCCTGTTTGAGGTCCACGCACAAATCTTCTAGTCAATTTGCATAGATCATGACATCTTATGAAAGTTCCAGTCAGGATTCAGGCTGCATATGGAGTCATAGTAACACCACTGAGCACTTTTTTATACCTCCCTGGAGGCCAAGTCCAACAAAGTGTGCAACATCAAGGTGTCCATTACAAACATAGGGAGATATTCCTATTGCTCTGTTAACCTTCTCATCAGCGCCCTCTGAAGCATTTATGCACTTTATTGACATTGATTAGGAGTAAAGAAACCAAATAATATAGTTATACAGGCTTATCTTAATGTTTAATCAATAATAAAATGAATTATTTTACTAAATAGAGCATTAATTTTTCAATTTATTTTCATATTCACTGCCAAGTGATGGGTTATTGTTTCCAAATTCCATGTTGCCATTGTTTCCAAATTCAGTATCCAACTATTTCAGCCTTTAAAAACTAACCAGTGTGATTTTTTTTTTCTTAAATATATTGGTTTGTGTTAGAGTCAACCACTAATTATTAGATTTTGAGTCTGCGCTTTGAATTTAGAATTTGGTTAGAATTACTGAAAGAAATCTACATTTGAATGTCATGAGAAGAGAAAACCCAAATCATTACAAATTTTTCTCTATTAAAATTAATTAATTATTTTTGATTGACAATATTCATCCATATTTATGAGTACCATAGTATATTCATTATACATTTGCCTATTAAACATACATTTCTTTACATATAATGTTGGGGTTTGGCTGATTGTGTTTATATTTGAAATGCACTTACTTTCAAACTTCAATTGTCAAGTGGAATGGATATAAAACATTATATTTTCCCACTTGTTACTCTGGATGGCAAAAGTCATTGTCTTCCTTCCATGTGAAAATATAATACCAGGAGACATGGGGTGCCTCATGTTTGGAATGATCAAATAATTGAATGAATGGATATATTTGTGGTCAAAGTGCTACATAAGTGACTGGACAGGTTTGATAGCTGATACTGGTGGCTATGAAATGCAGGAAGACACTACTGGTCTGGATGGAGGCATATAACACCCCAAGAGCTGGAGGCAAATTGTAAATGCTGAGTCATCATTTGGAAAGTTTTTAGTGCAAAAGCTACATATTCCTTTTTATGTCCTTTTAATGGTACCATAGTAATTGTCTAACAAACAGATAATCCGTCCTTTCAATGATGTCTATTAGCTTTTACATAAAACATTAGCATGTCATCAAAGGAAAGGGCATTTAAAAATAGATTTTGTATGCTGCTTAATGAGCAATTAAACCTCCTTTGACAGGTTCTGCCAATATAACCCAACCTACCTAGAAGTATTTGTTTTAAACACTGAACTCTTGCCTTGAAGGATTTTAAAATGCAGACTCAAGTGATTTATTTTCTGCAGATCACTACAACATCCTGCTAAAAGTGAATCATGCTTTAATAATTTAGGCCACATTATGTGTAAAACAATGATAATAAATAAATATTTAGACTTCACATGCCTCAAATGCTAATTAGTGTTGAAATTATTTATCATATATGTGTATGTATGTATACCTAAAAATTTTTGTCATATATGTATATGTATGTATACACAAAAGAAAATTTAAAGCCTGAATACTTTAAAGTTTGGTTTTATATTTTTTTTTCCTGCTATAGATAGCTAGAATAAATTACTAGTTAATGTCCTCTATTTCCGTGCTTTGGAGCACTATCAAATAAATATTATCCACCCAATTTTTCATGAAACATCAATTTCAACATTAGCAAGAGTCCAACATTTTTGGTCTTTATGAATGCATTTTACTTATTATCAAAGTCAGGATGTTTTTGAAAGTGAAATGTCTTATGAGAAAAACTTTATTTTTTTAAAGATAATAAAGATTATTATAACCTTTCAGATTTGAAATGTGAATAAAGTGGGTTATACTGAATTCTATGATTATTAAGGAAATATTTAAATTCACATGATTCATATTTTTGGAATGGCACATATAAAATTCACCTTTCTAATTTTATCATCAATATGGCACAAGTATATCATAATAAGTGGCGATAAGAAAAACATTTGAATTCAATTAATGTAAAATGCATGTAAATTTAATTTCAATTCCTTCTCAGGAAAAAAAAAATGTTATTTCTTGAAATTTACCACATTTGAAAATTAGATTTTAAGAATCTTATGCTTTCAGACACATGAGCAGAAAATAAATTAGACTTGGATAAATTGTTTTTCCTATTCTTTCTAAATGTTTTGCTTTCTTACACAGTCTAATTTGTTTGACTTGAATTATACTATCTCAGATTATAAAAAGTTGAGTTGTCAAAAATGAAACACAAAAATAATAACAATGACCTAGTTTCCAGATAGTTATGGACAGAAAAACAGAAATAATTGAGGAATACTTTGCACAGTTAAGGTGACAAGTAGGAAAATACTGTCTCTTTTCAGAATTTCATTTGGAGGTTCTAGGTTGTAAAGTAATTGCTTCTCAAATATAAATCCACTGAGGATAGGTCAGTCAGGACTTGTGAATAAATAATAGTCTTCACACTGATAAAATCAGGTCTCCATTGAAAAGTGGAAACATGAGAACCAACAAAACTAATATTTTCATCCTGAATTTGATCACTAAATTCTCTAATTCACCTTACATCTCTTTGATTATTACTAAAATCACAGACTTAGAGTACAGGTAAAAATCTTTCTTTAATCTATGCTGCTTTATACAAATAAACATCTCAAAAAATTTATCTGAGATTAATTCAAGTGTACTCATATTAAAACTGCAAGTTAAAATAGCTTTCCTATTGGAAAATTTATATTTTCATTCTAAAAGAAGTCTATTAACCTTTATAACACAGAATTTCACATCAAAATATTACATACTAAAATAAATTAGTTATTTTGAAATATGCAGTATGAATTCAGCAAATAGTAAAATAAAAAACTATAGCACATGTGTTTAATTTAGGATTCTGTATTAAATGCAAGCTTTAATTATGAAATGCTATTGCCACAGGTTGCTGACTTCCTTATTACGCATGATAGCAAATTACTCTCATGTAAAAAAATTACCTCTCCTTTATGCTTTTGTGTTTGGATTCCTCCCATAATCACCAGAGATTAAAGCAACCCATGTGATATGTGACAATACCATTCAATAAAGCTTTCTTGTAATGTTAAAGTTAGCATTTGTATGAGACTTGTTCAATCTTCTGTGAAACTCTGGGTTGATAATAAAATGCACATAATCAGCAGTGACAGAGCTACACTTGCCTTGTACAAGATTGTTCTCAGTAATGGCAGAATAAGTCTCATATGTTGAAAAGTTCTGTTACTGATGCTATCAAGAATGTTTTCAATCTTCAAAAATATTTATGTAGCTTTATATGTTAGTATTTATTAATATTGCCACAAAAATGTAATTTAAGTGCAACTCCACATGCTTAATGATTATTAGTATGTGTGTATACTGTTATCATAATTGTCTGTATCAGAACTAATTGGTAAAGGCAATTTCCAAAGACTTCTAAAAGCCATGCCTTTTAATCGAAGCACACAGTGCAGGTTGATAACCTGTGTCACCTACTTAACAATAAGTTTCTACAAACAGACTGCCTGTTCGAATAGGTATAGCCAAATATCAAGCTCAACTTAAATTCACAAGGACTTTTTATGACAGATAGTTATAATGATTCAGAAGCTAGCTACAAAGACATAACCAATATTTTTAATTTCAGTTGTAAAAAAAGTGTCTCTGAAGAGTAATACAGCCAACTGATACTAGTAATCATTGTAAAAATGGAAACCAAAATTATTATACAATTATATTTTATGTTTATTATTGGAACAAGTAAGATAATTGATAAGTTAGTCTTATCGCAATGTGATTCTGAGACCACAGTCATCTAATTATACTTTTCTAATGAAACAGGTTAGATACACATTGATTTAAGATAATCTTTGGGCTGGTAGAGTCCAGTCATTTAGCTCTCCTTATTTCCTAAAAGCTCAGGGATCTCTGACCAAACAATACTGACTCCACTGAGGGATGCACACTGACCTTTAGACTCCTTGATAACCAAGTAAAGGTTTTTCTACTCTCTGTTTATTCCTCCTGATGAGATTCAAGGATCTGGCCAATTTCAATTTTTAAGTTTTCATCAACTATACAAATACGATCGGAGGATGATGTCCTAAAGTAGAACAACAGGAATTACAGATGAAGTAAGGACAAAGCTATTTAATGTACACATATCTATCCTGGTTTTTTTATGCCCAGGATCATCTAAATTCATTAATTTAATATGTTCCTGTAAACCATTATACATATAGCTTATGCTTAATTTTCTGGTACAATACTTTTGCCTTTAAACTTTATTACAATTGTTGTAGTTTTACTTATTCTTTTTCTATATCTATCATCCCTCATTTCCTCATAAATACTTAGTAGTAACATTTTAGTGCAGTAGAATGTTTAAAAATAACTGTGATAGGAGGCATCACTTTTTAAAATTATTTCAGAAGCAATGTGCTAGCACTTTCCAATTAAATATGACTCAGTCCAAGTTTAAAAAATGTTCACGTTCAGATTTATATAGTACCTTTTATTTCCAATTTTCTAAAGTTTTATTACAAATAAAAGTCACAATTTTTCAGATGACTTTATGTTTCTATTGTAATATTTTACATGTTCCTTCTTTATTTTATTAATTCTAAAATGTACATTGATTGCTTTTCTACTGGTAAAACAACCATGTGTTTAATGATCCGATTTCATTAAACTTTTATATTCTCTATTGAATTATCACTTCATTTGTGTGGAATAATAGTTGTAAATTTTTTTAGAATCCTAATTGGGATCCCTTTCAACAGTTATCTAGATTAATTTTCTAAGGATTCACACAGATTCTATAATGTATATGAAATACAAATGTATGGATATAAATACTCTTCAGTATGGCATAGCAATATCAGAATATAAATGTACCTACACATGAAATGTGTTAATATGTATTGTCATCAAAAAATACTATTTTTGTGAAGGTCATGTAAATATCTCATAACATGAGATATTTAGTTGTCATTTGAATTAAAAAAATCACAATGCAATTTTGTATAGAAACAATATTTTTTAAACAATTTCAAAAGTAGGTATACATGAGCATGTAAAAGCAATGGTTCTTGTGTAGAACAGTTCCTGAAATATTTTACAGAACAATTACAATTCATAGTGATGATTGTTAGGGAACAGATGATCAGGATATGGAGCCACATTTCTTATAAACCTACTGGCAGAGGTTTTAGTTGGAAACAATGATCCCAACATAAAAAGAAGTAGTTATAGAAGCCCAGAAACCTTGGGGTACATGATTAAAGCATTGTGGAGGTCTTCAAGACTCAAGCTTGAAGCATCTCTAATATTACTGACCAAGAAAGGAAGGATGTCATGCATTCTTATAGAAATTAGTGTTGAAATTAATCATTTATTTGTCTCATCCACATCTAAGATATAAGATTAAGAGAATCTTTGATCTGGTAGAGTCCAGTTAATAGAACTAATACAAACAAACATCTAACTAGCTTAATTAATGTGCATGTAACTGATAATATGAGAAAGAAGAGATCAGGAGACCATGGATATTTTATATTGAAAGACATGTTGTTAGTCTTCTAGTGATTGTTCTCATTCTCATGTGGACTGAACAACGGATTCCTAACTATATGCAAAATAGGAATGTATAAAATGTTATCAAGTGATTTTATATTTCTGAAATCTTTTGATGTTTATGTATTATTGATGGCCTTTTTTATTTTTGTTGGTGCTTTATAATTATAGATAATAGTGAATTTCATTATGCCCTATTCACACATGCATCTCATTCCCCCATATCTTCCCTTTTCTTCTCCTCTTCTATCACCAAGATATGCTTGTTTCTACTCTGTTTATCTCTCTTAT